>NC_056666.1:33729000-35115000 GCF_018350195.1 Panthera tigris | reverse complement strand
TTATATCTTATTTCTTATCATAAGCAAATAGTCCAAAGCCAGAAAATAATGGCAACACCAAATAAAGTAGCAAGGAGAGTTTGAGCCTTTTTATGACCATGTGAAGAAAGTACAGTGTTCCAGCAGCCCTGAAGCAGTCCCCTTGGGCTTGCTTCAGTCCCAGCTCTTGAAAGAGGGATGAACGCTAAGAGGGTCAAGGTGACAATGTGAAGGGTGGCCCTCCTGTGGGTAATGGGGGTGGGCACTATGGAATCTCACTTACCGCCCCCAATGGATAAGGAAACAGAGTCTAGGAGAGATTAAATGATTACACAGGTCAACATTTAATAAGAGGCGAGGCTGGAGTTCCATGTGAGCTTGAATGACCCCAAAACCTGTGCCCTGACTTCCTGCCCTGACTTGCCCCTGGGCAGTGCCAGCAGTGGGTAGAATCAGTGTGCTGCTCCTTGTTTTCATCCTGACTAGTCAGCTTGCTTGCTTTCTTCCTCCTCTCCGTCTTGGTTTCCTCAAGCTTATTATTTAAAAAAATAAGCATCCTTATTTTTCTCCTGGAATTCTCATCCCACAGTGGCCTAAGGGGAAGATACAATGTTCGCTTCAGTGTTGGAAGCATTAACATATCATCCAGTCCACTTCCAAAGGTGATTTACTTAGCCTTCGAGGAGCAAGGAGCCCATGCTGTTAGGATGGCGCTGGTCCTGTGTTCTCCATCACCTCAGAAAGCATAACTGCAGGGGACACCGCAGGGAGAGATTTAGTTTGGCATCCAGAAGACTTTCTAACAGTAAGAGTGAATAAACAGAAATAAATTACGCAAAGACACCACTCACTCTCTCCCAGAGAGCCTTGAGAAGAAATGCCTAACCTTTGGGTATCTTCTTTGGTGTTCAAGGTGCTATGGCACTTGTCACCTCCTCAGATTCTTACAAAAGGGTCCTGAGAAAGTCAGGGCAGGAATCATTACCCTTAGAAAAGGAAGCAAGGCTCAGCGAGATTTAAGTTACTTGCCTCCAGTCATTGGTGGTTAGTCAGTCTTCTGACTTCTGGACTCTTACTTCTTCTGCCCCTTGGGATTTAAAATCTTCCTTAAAGACCACCCCAAGGCAGGGAGGTGAGCTGGATCATTTCTAAAGCTGCTTCCCTCCTTAACAGCTTGATTTACCTCAACTAGGTGAACTTCTCCATTCTTATAAATGTTTCTCCTCCAGGTTACCCCAACTAGTGAAAAAGATTCATGTAAGGCAGAGATAGGCTGGAGCCTCCATCTGGACACTGTTCATTCATCCTGTTCCAGAGGAGACCACCCTCAAATGAAGGTGCCCCGACATGACTGCAGTCCAGCAGTTGTTGATTAACACACACTGGGGGTACTACTGGAACTGGGGAGAGCCAAAAAAGGGGAAAAGCTCACCATGGGTTGAATCAAAAGAACTCCCTTGAGGCTTGGAGGGACAATGGTGTTTGTTCATAAGGATGACTCCACTTCCATCTGGCAGACTGGGCACATTTTTTAAGAGAGGAATTATGCTGTTGTGAGGCAAAAGTGAGCTTTGAAGTCTGACAAATCAGGGTTTGGTGCTGACTTCATTTCTTAGTTGTATGACTTCTAGAAAACTCTTTTTTTTGCAATCTTTTTTTTAATGTTTATTTTTGAGACAGAGTGCAAGTCGGGGAGGGTTAGAGAGAGAGGGGGACAGAGGATCTGAAGCAGGCTCTGCACTGTCATCGGAGAGTCTGATGCAGGGTTCGAACTCATGAACCATGGGATCATGATCTGAGCCAGTCTAACGCTTAACTGACTGAGCCACCCAGGTACCCCCAGAAAGCTCTTTAACCTCATTGAGTCTTAGTTTCCTTAGCTGTAAAATAAAGATAATAATAAACTCATGGTTTCATAACAATGGTTACTAAGATGGCAAATACCAAAAACCTGCCATAATTGACTCTCAACAATTTTATTTTACTCCTAATTAAATGGAAATATTATACTTTAGGGTTCCCAGTGTGTGTTTGGGAAAGACAAGCTCATAATTCATTCGGGGTCCTAAGCTGCATTTCTTGGGCCTCTCCCATTCCTTTCTTCAAGTTCTAACCTCATGGATCTGTATGAATGCTCTAAGGGTAACACATCCGAAAGCCCAATTCAGGGAACCTCACACATGCTCTCAGCTGGTGGTGGCCACTCATGGACCCCAGCCAGCCTTATCTGAAGCCCCTACAGGCCAGAGTGTGACTGTAACCACGTGTCATCACCCTTGCTCACCCAGTAGCCTCATGTTGGCTGCTGGAGTTTCAGTCTGGGTTCTACAAATGGCCCTAATGATTTATGTCCCATGACCCAGTGTTCTGCACCCACAAGCCTGCAGCCTCCCACCTGCCGGAAGTCATTGGGAATTAAAAACACCAGTGAAAACAAACAGCTGCAATGTATTATGTCAGAGCTATTTCCTTCCTCTTGAAGACAGTCTCCAGAGGTAATTTTCTTTAGGTCACCTATCCTGTGTTGAACTTAATAGCTTAAAAATGACCTGAAATGTACAAAGATGTGCAGATATAGAAGGGGGAAAGGCAGTTTTCCATGGTTAGGAGCCTATCAGAGCAAGATGTCAACACACTGGCTCCCTCCTGTCCCTGGAAAGCAGGTCTGCTCTACTCTTCCTTCCAAATGCATTTCCATGTGCAGGATGTGTGTCAGGGGGATCCTGGGTTAGAGACCCAGCTCTTCCATTTGCTTGCTGAGTAAGCTTCTTCTTCTGAGCACTTGCTTCTCAAGCATGAGTGTCTTGTCTTGTAGACTGAGTGCTGACATCTGCCTGACCTCGTTACAGGTTGTTGTGAGGTCAAATAAGGCAGTGCAAGTGAAAGCCCATGGTAAATTCTAGAGTACAGATTCAGAATGACGTAAGTTGTCACAACTTTTGGCAAAAAGAATGTATGGCAGTGGTATAGATATCTCTCCCCAAAAACATAAGGCTGGAAAAAAATCAAGGCTGGCCCGAAGATTGTTAGTGTATAAACAGTTTTTAAGTAGTAAAAAAAAAAAAAAAGAGAGAGCGAGAGAGAGAGAGAGAGAGAGAGAGCTAGAAGATTTTAGCATAGGGAGACCTCAAAAGCCTTGAAAAGGAGTATAAAACCTCTCCAAACAAAACAAAACAAAAGCATCCTCTTTGTTTCTCAGTGACAATTCCCAAACTATTTTAAGCCACATTGATTCTCAAGAGAGAAACCACCACCAAAGCATGGATGAAGAGGTTTCATTTCCCTGCCACTGCTGTGAAATACCCCATGCTAATTTAAAGATCTGGAATTTTCTAATAAAAACAACCAGAATGTGTTAGGCAAGATTATTCCAACTCCGCCCATCTTTCTGTCTATTGTATCTGTCCATCTAGCCTGCTTATTTCCAAAAGATTTAAGAGGGTTTTATTAAATTTAAGACCATATGAAAGAGGACAATTATAGCCCCTGTTTGATTTTTACATTACAGATAGAGCAGTAGTTTTTTAAAGAACCATGTTTGTCTCTGTCCTATTTTGGGTCTCAGGTACATGGTTCCTATTTTTAGTAGCTCTGTGGTATTGTGAATCTGAGATTTCAACCACCAGTGAGTCAGAAGGTCTGGCTGCCCAGAGATACGTGACTCAGATGGGCAGGAATAGTCTGTTTGCCAGGAGGTGAGGGTTGAAAGGGGAGCTTTTGTGCTTAGTGAAAAATGTAAATGAAAACTTGATGTTTAAATAGAATTCTGTTACCCTTCCAGATGTCTCTTTCCCCTCCTCCCTGAAACTTCTAATCCCTTACCCAGGAAAGAACCAGTGCCAACTCATTAGCCATTTCCTCCTCTTTAGGAGTGTCCTGGGGAAGAGGTTTCTGGGCCACATCAGAACAGCCTCTTCATAAGCAGAAATGGAAGAAAGAAATGGACAGAGTACAGATGTTGGGGTAGGTGAGGGTCACAGGGAGAATTTTTCCTTTTTTAAGAGTAAGGAACTAGAAGAACAGGTGGCTTCCTCTGAAAAGGAGAAAGTTACCAATTGGTATTTTCTTGATTAGACATTGGATTGGAAATACCATAGAATTTATTTATCCATTCACCATGCATCCAGTTTAACAAGCATATATATATATATATATATATATATATATATATATATATATATATATATATAGCTGACTACATACTGGACTGGCCCTTTGCTAGATACTAGGAGAAGAGTAACTATTCTCAAGAAGCTTACAGATTGGCAGAAGATAGTCAGAGAGACAATTTTGCTACAAGATCCTTTCCAAGGCTAAGGTTTAGTGAATTTAAGTTTTCAAGAACTTTGGCACTTCAGAAAGTCTCTGTAGAGGCTCTGCTTGCGTTGAGATAGATGAGCACTTGGGAGTACATAACTACATAAACCCAGAGGAAACGAGGATTGTTGGCTTTGGCTATGTGAGTACCCCTCCCCCTTCATACTTTTCCCAGGCACAGACGTCTCTTGAAGCCAAGTACCTGCAGGGTATGGGCCCTCTCTGGGCATGGGCCCAAGGGTTCCAGTGATCAGAAGCCTCCAGTCTCACCTGATTGAAAATGCTCATCATGGGAGCTGGGATAGTTGTGGTTTTAGCGGCTGTTTAGATTTTCCAGTGTTCCATGAAAGCTCCTGAATCTCTTCCCTAAATAACAAAGTTCTGTTTGGTATTTGGTGAAATGTTTGGAGTGTAGTGTTCAACTGAGCAGAACTAAGCTACTGACAAAATACTGTCTCAGTCATTTAATAATAATAGCTAACATTTGTATAGCACTCTACAGTTTAACAAAGCTCTTTGCAGCAGCTCTGAGAGCTCCATCTGAGGGCAGGGTTACCATGGGCATTTCACCCATGGAAAATGGGCTGCCCAGAGGAGCTGAGGAACATGCTCCTGGGTCCACGGCTGGTAAGGCCAAATGTGGGACTTTTGAGTCCTGAGCCAGAATCATTGCCCTTCACTACCCTCCCTGAAAGCTTTGGCAACTAAATACCTCTTCTAATGCTGGTTTGATCGCTGCCTCTGGTCTCAGTCCCCTGCGATATGCCAAAGGCTGCCACCAGTCGTATCTTCCCCAAACTCTCTTTAGTTGTGTAATTGTGCCCTTTTCCTGCTTCAGCACCTAGAATAACTCTTCTAGGATTAAGTCCAGGCTCATAATACTGGAATATCTCCTCTTTGCCTGGTCCTCTCTCACTATCCCACCGTACTTCCTCACCACCACCAACTGGCATTTTCTGTAGCCAGGCTGACTTTTCTCCATGATTAACATGCCATGGTCAACTTTAGATCCCAGTGTTGGCTAGCTGTGAGGTGGGAGAGGGGAAACTCTTTTATTTGTTTGTTTTCTCTTGTAGCCTCCTTGGTATCTGGCAAGGGGCTAGTTAATGAACAGCAAACCCCTTCTGAATCAGTAAGTCAGAGAATCTGAGTGAAATGGGCATTTGTGTGGACATAACAGCACCACGATAGAGTCAAGAATAGGATAAGCCTCCAGGATGGGCTCTTTGTGGGCAAGAGACTGTCTGAAATAGATGCTTAGGAGAAAGGGGAATGTTTTTCCAAGACCAGTGAGCCCACATCATGAGCAGGATCAGGTATGTCGCTTAGGGTGTTTTGGAGCCCAAAGTGGCCTGCAAATCAGACATGTCCCCTACCTTACCAGTGGAAGTTGGTGTGGCTGGAGTCATGGCCACTCTTCAGTCAGTTGGTAGTGGCCACAGATGGCTCATATCAGCTGTTTCCTGGGCAGAAGCCATTCTGTTGATTCCCCAGAGATTGGGGGAGGCCTGAGGGGATGGGGATTTATTTAGGAAGACAAGTTTAAAGGAACTTCAGAACGGAGCACAGAATGACTTAGAGAGTGGGCCCCAAAGGGGGATTCAGTGTCCTGGAAGCATGAGAATATCAGAGGCCTTGGAGGGAGTCCCATTGGAAGTGGAATAGGGATATTGAAGGCTTATCCTAGGCACTCTTCCTCCATGTCCCTTCCTCTACCAGATTCATCCCCTTCCCCCATCACCTCCTCAAGTGGAGCTATTATATTGATCACTGTAAACTGGCTTAATAGGTTTTATGGACTAACCTGATCATCTTACTATGAGTTACAGTATTATTTTGTGGGGAAAAATGCTCCACCCCTTTTTTCTCCAAATTTTAGTAATAGCCTTTGTTTTAAAGAATAATCTTAAGGGGCAACTGGGTGGCTGTTGGTTGAGCGTCCGACTTCGGCTCAGGTCATGATCTCACAGTTCGTGGGTTATAGCCCTGCACTGGGCTCTGTGCTGACAGCTCAGAGCCTGGAGTCTGCTTCAGATTCTGTGTGTGTGTCTGTGTCTCTCTCTGCCCCTCCCCTGCTCATGTTCTGTGTCTCTCTGCCTCTCAAAAATAAATAAACATTAAAAAAAATTTTTAAACAATAATCTTAAAATTATAATTATGCAAGTAATACATAATCATTATAGAAAAATTAAAGGACAGATTTTTTTGAGAGAGAGAGAGCAGGGGAAGTACATAGGGAGAGAGAATCTCAAGCAGGCTCCATGCTTAGTGCAGGGTCCAACACAGGGCTTGATCCCATGACCCTAGGATCATGACCTGAGCCTAGATCAAGAGTCAGATGTTCAACCAACTGAGCCACCCAGGCATCCAAGGACAGATTTAAAAAGAAAAAAAAAATCTATTCAAAGTATCAGACATCAGGGACACTACCATCTTGTAGTGTATATCCTTCCATCTTGAACCATACAAATGCAAAAATGTAATTTTTAAAAAGAACCCTACTATACATAGTATGATATGTAACCTGGTTCTTCTTTAATTACATACCATGAATACCTTTTTGTGGCGCTAAATATGAATCTACATTATCATTTTAATAGTAATCTAATATTGAATTATATGAAGGTATCATAATGTACTTAATCAGTGCTCTGTTTGGAGAGCGTTCTCTATTATCAACAGCACTGTGAAGAATAACTTTATTCTTCTATATATACCTTTATAATATATATAAGAAATAACTTTATCAGTATATATCTCTTTTTGTACTTGCTTTATCCTGATGAGGAATTCTAGTAGGGGGATTTATAAGTGAAATGTTATGCCTCTTGTTGTATGTTACCAAGACCCTTAAGAGAGCTTATTGAAATCTAGATTCTCAGTAGCAGAGTATATAGTTCCCAGTTCTTTGAGCATTATCTTTACTAATCTGAAAAGAAAGAACAACTAAACATGGTATAACATTGGAAAATGTTTTCTGAACCAACCCTCATCCTTTTAAAACACAACTGAGGAGCCACCTGTAAAATCCCTAGCAAAACGTGGCCAGACCCAAGCCAAGGGCATCCTTATTTCTACCTTTTGTTGAGACAAAATTGTAATGCAACAAAAAAATTTGAATGGTTCTAGAAATGTAGTGAGATGGGATTGATTTCATCCCTATCTGAAATTTCCTTGAAAAAAGAGATCCTAGTAAAGATCCAACTGTTTAATTCATGTCCCAGTGCCTTTGTTTCCCAACCAGCTTTGGACTCTGATTGGAATACAGTGTAGGCACCTTTGAGACCATGTTTGAAGTAGACGTGAAGTAGGAGGTGCACTGGGCCCAGCTAAGGACCCTGGCCTAGGCCAGGTCTGCTGTTCTATACCTGTCACCAGACAGGCCCTTCCTGTCCTCACCTGTGCAGGTCTGAAGCGACAAGGACCACGCCTGCGCATTGGTTGGACAGTCCTGACTTCTCTGCCCACATGCTTAGCTGTGTGACTTTGGGCAAGTGATGTGCACAGTGATTATGCTGTCTACCTCATGCAATTGTTGTGAGGATTAAATAACGTGTTAAGAGCTTGGCACACGATAATCGTTTTTCTTTTGCCGTTTCACTCCGCCATCTGTTCAAATGAAGGATTAAATTATCTGATCTCTAAGAATCCTTTTAGATCAAATTTCCTTAGGATTTCAAGTCAGCACGAGTGAGATCTTGCCTGTTTAAGCATTGATTTCAGTGTAGCTGTGGAATCCTATCTCAGGGAGGTGATGCTTTTGCTGGCTTGGCATTTTTGCAGATAGCCACAGCCTTAGTACTCACACTGAGACATTCTCCTGTGCAGGCCTACTCTTCTGTGATATTGTCCATGTGCTTCTGTTATCTTCCTTCGTGACTGTTGTCCAGTTTAGAAAATGAATTTCCGGGGGATGGGCCCATACCTGTCATCTCCTTTGACAACTCCCCCAATCTCCACAACCTCCTCATCTCATGTGCACCTGCATGAGGGGCTACATTCAGGCATGACTAGCTGGTTGATAGGGTGTTTGATTGACAGGGAATTTATTTCAGTGGGTCAGCCTTACTGGTCCTGGCTGTGATGTCCTTTTCACTGCAGCTTGCTATTGGTTTATTTCAGCCCATCTGCACACCCCCAATACCACCAGTCAGCTCGTAGTTGCCTGTAACTCTCACAGGTATCCCTCCAGGAGTTAATTCCATGCTGCTCTGGCAGGTCTCCACCTGCCCTAATGGGTTAGATCACTGGGAATGATGATGAGGCCCAGCCATTTGTTAGGAAAATAAAACAGAACACATTATTTCCAAATATTATAAAAAAAGAATGACTCGTTAAATATTAGCCACTTAAATGTTATCTTTAGAAATGTCTTCCCTTTGGTCCATCAAGCAATCTAATCTCCAGTTTATAATGTAATGTAATTGCTGAGTTGTAATTCCAACTATATTACATCCCCTTTAACTCATGCTATGTATCCCCAGTGATGGAGCAGAGTTCTGGGTTTCCACTTCATGCACATAAGGTGCCTTTCCTTTTTCCTGCCCTTCGCTCTCACCTATTCTAAAAGAAGTAAATCCAGTTGTAGGTGTATCCGGAGTCCTTTTTATGTTTTCAACACTTCGTAAATCCACCTCGGAGATTCATCCATCTAATCCTTTCATTCAACAAATATTTACTAGTGGGATAATAGCCACTTACTTCAAACGTAGAGTTTCTTTCCAATCTCATGAGTGAGAATATGACTAACACAGTGCCTGGCACACAGTAGGTACTCAATACATTTTTTTTAAAGCCGCTCTCATGGTTCTTGATGGTCTGGGCCAAATATTGAAGCCCTGGGCCTAGGTAGATTTGCCTGGAGGAAACAGTTTGCTGCTTTCTTAAACAGAATATATTGAATATATTTTAATCATTTAATCTTAGATTTTATCACATATTTAATCATTTACTCAAGATACCCCAAAGCTATCATTTTGACCGTCAGTGCTGTAATGAATGTTTTATTGAGGAATGCAGAGTTCTTTGTGCCTGTATTAAAGAAGTTCAGAGTGTTGTCTTTGTGGTTCTTATGTTTGATTTTTAGAATTTCTTTCCTTCCTTGCAGTGAGACTGTGGGAGCGGGAGCCTTATTTTTCTGTCAGTGTGTCTCTTTGTGATAACAAGTATCTTACATTTATTTATTAGGAGTTTTCATATGCATTATTTTATTTAGTCCTTACATCAAACTCTGCAAGGTAAATGGAATCATCTCCAATTTTGCTGATTAGAAGAGAGAGGGGGAAAAATACCTGAAACTTTTAAGAGTTAAGCAACGTATCACAGACCACATGGATAGGAAAGGGGACAGTGGAACCTAGAGCCTGGTCTTCTGATCCTAAGTCTGGGGCTCTATGCCAGCGTCCATCTCCTTTAGCAACTCCTGACCTTTGTCTTAGAGTGTTGGTAACCTGCTGCAAACCTGAGTGTAAATGACTGGGTAAATGTTTAAGAGGCTTTGCTTCAAAGAGAATGTTTGAGATTTAGTGCATGGGTTTTGTGACCTCTCTTTATTGTCTGTTGACAGACCTTTCTCTTCTTTTTCTCTGATGTATAAACAAGGAAGATGGAGAGCAGATAGGGTTGCCAGATTTAGCAAAAAACAAAGCAAACAAAGAACAGTAACAAAAAAAAACATAAGATGCCCACTTAAATTAGAATTTCAGATAAACATTTTTTAGTACATATTTCCCATGTATTATTTGGAACATACTTAAAAAAAAGAATGATTTTTTTTTTTTTTTTTTTTTTTTGTCTAGCTGAAATTCGGATCTAGCTAGGTGTCCTTGTTTTATCTGCAGCCCTAAGAGTTGGGCTTTGGTCTGGGCTCAGTAGTGACAGAAGTGCCCTGAGTGAGAATGAAGGCTGGGAAAAGAAAATGGTAGGTTGCAAAATCTATAGTGTTAATTAGATAATGCTTCCTGGAAACAATGGGTCCTGAGATGCTATTTACACAGCAGTAGGGAAGTGGTTTGGCAGGTAGCTGGAGAAGGGGCTATTCGTATGAAAAAGAGAATAGCAAACCGGAAAAGGATGCCATCTGGAGACACATGCACAGACCAAACAAGGGCCAGTTTACTTTGAGTAAAAGTAAATTACTTTTCAAACATAACAGTGTTTTGTTTCCTGCCTAATATAATGATCAGTTTGGTTCCTGTACTGGAAATAGAAAAAATGGTGTCACCTTCCCTATACTCTCAAGGCAATCTGACAATGATTGTTTGAAAATCTTTGGTTCCCTCAGGCAGTAAATTTAAGGAGCAACTGCCTTGAAAATGGAATTAAGTTGCTAAAGACATCTTTCAGGCAGTCTGGAATTTCTTGAAATCTGGGATATCATTTTTTTCCCAATAGCATCTTGAGATCTCCCAAGCCCTGCTTTTAAGGCTGATTGCTACCTGCTATTAGGGAATTTGCCTATGAAGATCCCAGGTAAAGGAAGTTTACAGGGTAAGTTGAAAATTGCCAGCCTGTTAAATGGGATGATGTAGCAAAGACAAGGCATTCTTTGTGATTGCCTCTTCTGGGTATGCAAGTGTTTCACATGCAGCCATTCACACATCTTTGTAAAGCTTCTTTTGCACCCGCAGGAGTAAGATCATGCCTCATGCCCTTGTCTGAGCCTCTCTCTATCTCCTTTCTTTGTATGGTGGTTTACATTACAGATCCAAGGACCAAGCAACTCCCTTTTAAAATTTATATCCACTGATTTTTTTTGAGCAACTTTATTTTTTTTTAATTTTTTAAGGTTTGTTCATTTTTCAGAGACAGAGAGACAGAGTGTGAGGGGGGAAGGGCAGAGAGAGGGGAGACACAGAATCTGAAGCAGGTTCCAGGCTCTGAGCTGTCAGCACAGAACCTGATGCAGGGCTCAAACTCACAGACCGTGAAATCATGACCTGAGCTGAAGTTGGATGGTTAACCAACTGAGCCACCCAGGTGCCCCAATCCACTAATTTTTCTTATGTGCTTGTTATATACCAGATACATATGAAGATGCACAGTCTAAACCTCCTCCCTCAATGGTTTTTATTTTTTTAATTTAAGATTATTTATTTTGAGAGAGACAGAGACAGTGCAAGTAGGGGGGAGGGCAGAGAGAGAAAGGGGGAGAGAGACAGAATCCCAGCAGCCTCTGCACTGTCAGTGCAGACCCTGATGTGGGGGCTCAAACACACGAACTCATGACCTGAGCCAAAACCAAAAGTCAGATGCTTAACCGACTGAGCCACCCAGATGGCCCCCACCAATGAGCTTTTGAGGGCCGACTGGGTGCCTGGCCTCATGGCAGATCTTTGACTTTGCCTTCAGCACCCATACTCCTGGAGGGGACATGGAAAGGAGCTGAGGGTGCCAGAGACTTGCCTTCTGCCCCATAGCTAATAAGCAGCAGAGTTGAGATTCGAACTCATGTTTTCTAACTCTAATGTCTTACTTTCTACTTGTCTGACATCACTTAAGACAAGGATTACAAACCAAGGCAGGATAGGTTGTGCGCAGTGGTGTGGGACTACACAGATTGAACTCCTGTTTCTTTAAGACATATTTACTTTGGGGTGCCTGGGTGGCTCAGTGAGTTGAGCGTCTGACTCTGCCTTGGGTCATGATCTCACAGTTTGTGAGCTCGAGACCCATTGGGCTCACTGCTGTTAGTACGGAGCCGCTTCAGATCCTCTGTCCCCTTCTCTCTCTGCCTTTTCCCTGCTTGCGCCCTCTCTCTCTCTCTCTCTCTCTCTCTCTCTCTCTCTCTCTCCCAGAAATAGATAAAACATTAAAATATTTTTTTTAAAAAAGAGACCTATTTACTTTGAAAAGCTGGTGCTGCGGCCCCAAGAGACTAGGCTTGGGGTTTTGCCTTAGCTTCATAGAAATGTGGACATTGAGTCAGCTTTTCCCAAACATCTAGAAGTGAAGCTGAGTATCACACAAAGTCAAGTTGTGTGGCCCTGAGCCCTGTATCTCCGGGTTTGAATACTGTGGAGAAGAATCGCCTGCTGAGAACCAGGAGAAAACCAAGCAGGTGCCTTTCTCATCAGTGGATTGCAGGAATGGTTGAAGGCTCTGTTCTCCCTGAGAGTACCATGGAGGTGGGTGGGTGTCAAAAGTACTTGCAGAGTGTACAGAGGCAAAGAAAGAGTTTGTAGGAATCTATGAAGCAGGGGTGCGTACAAACTATGAAGCTGTGCTGGGCACAAGTGTCACCTCATACACAGACCCTGCCCTCTCTCCTCCTTCCAGCAGGTGTTAACTTCTTGGTAGCTGCATCATGGGAAGTTCCTGGGGCCCCAAGGAAGAGCTGGGGTGGGAGATTTGGGGGTGCTTAGGGCAGTAGCTATGAACTAACCAGTTCTGAAGTATTTTAATGGTTTAAACATTTAAATCTTAAGTGCTTTATTACATATATTAGCTTGGGTAACCTTCACAAATAACTGTAGGAGTTAGATTCTCTTAATATTACCATTTCACAGATGTCAAAACTGAGATACAGAGCCATTAAGTAACATCCCTAAGATCTCAAAGCTGGAAAGAAGCAGAGCTGGATTTGAAACTTCTGCTTAATTTTGAAGACTGTGTTCTTAATTACAAGGTGATTTCTGTCTCTTTATGCTAGTTGCCTGCTACTCTTTCTGGAGGTTTGTCTAGGCTGGCCACCTGAAATCATTCATTTCAGAACTGTGGCATGGAAGTGACTGAACAGGTTGGATCATGGTATGATCTCTCCCTGAGGTACTAAAAAGGAATAAGGTATGATGTTTAGGCATTGGAAACATCTTCATTCTTCTCTGCCAAATTCCAATGTCTGGGACCTGGATGAGGGGAAGGAGAAACCAACCCACCTCCTCAGGCCATGCCCAGAATAGGAAACCCCATGAACCACCTCTGAGACTAAGCTAAGCCTGTGAAGAAACTGGGGCCATGTGGTAGTTCTCAGACTCCAAGGAGCTTTTCTGATACACAGACTGCCTCTGTTTTCCATCCAGAACCATTGCAGGCCCTTTGGGGTCTTGGGGAGCCCACCCTCCCAGGCTCTTGGAAACCTTCCCTGAGACCTTGCTCTCTGTAAGGTCATAGTTGTAGCTTGTCTGTCAGCAGATCGGTGGAAGGCTGAGCTGTAGTGTGTGTGTGTGTGTGTGTGTGTGTGTGTGTGTGTGTGTACGTGCATGCTACACGCACGTGCATGTCTGCATGTGAATGTGTGTCCAGATGTACTCCACCCCCTCCCCTAGGCATAGGACAAACTCATGCTCCCCAGATTCTAGAGGAAATGTTTCCATTGTTCCAGTGCTTTGGGACAATGGGCTTGCTATTTTTAAAATTTGTGACCCATGGGGCGCCTGGGTAGCTCAGTCGGTTAAGTGCCCAACTCTTGGTTTCTGCTCAGGTCATGATCTCACAGTTTCATGAGTTCCAGCCCCACATAGGGCTCTGTGCCTGCAGCATGGAGACTGCTTGGGATTCCCCCCTGTCTCCCTCTCCTTCCTTCTCCCTCCCTCTCTCTCTCTCTGCCCCTCCCCCGCTCGCACTGTCTCTGTCTCTCTCAGAACATAAATAAAATAAATACACTTTACAAAAATAAATTTAAAAAAATAAATAACTGAAATTTGTGACCCCAGGAAGAGATAGATGTTGACACTGTGTCAGCATGGCTGTGGCTCAGTGCAGTGCTTCCTGGCTTTCTCTGAATGTCCTGTTCACATCTTAGAATCTGCTTCGGGGTTGGGAGCACCTTCTGAGCCTTGAGGATGAGTCCCTTCATCTTACAAAGCACAGGTTTGTCAGGTCTCAGCAGGGGGTGATGGGAAGGTCTTCCAAAGTAATATTTAGAAGTAAACATTTCGTTTATTTCTAATAAACCTTGCTTTTGTATCCACTTCATGATAAGAATATACAGGTATAGACATAAGTATACACAAAGCAGTGTATATATGACAATCATCTGGTTTCTTGTTCACCTCAAGGGCCCTTTTGGGAGTGCCCCATGATTTGAATCATGTGGATTTTTGCCCAGGCCTCCTCTCTTTTCGGAATGCTAGTCCCCTGTGTAGCCCTTTGACTCTGGCTAGTGCCACAGACTCTATAGGACTCAGGTCATCTGACCCCCTTCCAATGAGTGAGGTGCCCTTTGTATCATAACATACCCTATTTTAGTCTGTCTCCTGCCTCATAATTCTTCACTCATAAATTCTTCCAGGGCAGAGACTGTGCCTGGCTCTGTGTCCTAGCTCAAGGGGTATATGAGCCTGCCTTATGTGCAGTTAGCTCCCAAATTAAGGGATGGGTGCTCCCTTCTCTGCCTCCCCCAAAGTCCACACTTTTCCCACTATACTGGTGAGGAATGGACTGAGATTTTCCAGCACCATGGCTGCCTGTCTTCTGGATCATTTCATTGTCATTTGTACTTCCTCCAGCATCTGGGTGCTGTGTGCTAGGCACATTCACAGAATCCATTATTTCATTTCCTTCTGAAGACAACTCTGTGAGGCATCTGCCAGCTGCATAACCATATACATTCTGGAGGTAGATGGGGGAAGGAAGGAAGGAAGGAAGGAAGGAAGGAAGGAAGGAAGGAAGGAAGGAAGGAAGCCAGGCTCTACATATCTACTTGTGGGTTTAGTAAAAACTTTCAAGAGAGGTCCTGCGTGCAGCCAACTCAGAATAAAAAAAAAAACGGTAGCAGGCTCTGGACCTGACGCCCACTTGCTGGTTGCATAGAGATTCCCCTGCCCCATCCAGCAGGAGTGTGGTTCCGAGGGTCAGAGAGTCTCAAGAGATAGGAACCCAGGAGCCATGAGGACTGAGCTCATAGACTGCCTTTGGAATTCCTGGATAGATTAGTCTTCTGGAATCCAGACCCCTGTGCCCCACTCAGGCCTGTTCTCTCTCTGCCTCACTCAAGCCTGAGCTGTGGACACAGGGGCAGACATGCCCACTGATGTCCCTGGGAAGCTTTTGCAGGTGGCCAAGTTCCCTCAGCCCCTTCCCACCTTGGGAACAGGTCTCAGACCCAGCTGCCACCCTCCCGGGGTGCCTCCCGCTTTGGGGGGCTGTGTGTGTGGAGAGGGGATGTCTCATACCTCATACCCACTGCAGAGGAGGCTGTTCCACCCTGGGGCTATTCTCACGGAGCCACTGCAAACAGCCCTTGGAGCATAGCAAGAGAGTCAGTGCCAGCCAGGGACTCTGGTCAGGTCTCAGGGAGAGAAGCTTGCCCTAGAAAGAGCAGTGAGGCGGTGGCGCAACAGACCCACTCTGGGTTGTGATGAGCCCCTCTTCGCCTGCAGTGCAAGTAGGAGGGTGGCTGGGCTGGCTGCCAGCGGTGCGACTGTTACCGACAGATGTGCCTGAGGTGGGGAGGGGCCTGGACAGCACAGGGGAGTCCTGGGCCAGTCCTGACTTCCTGGACCTTCTGCCAGATGGATTACAGGTCTGCTGCAGGCCCCCTTCCCTCCTTAGGGCAAGGGCGGACAGCCCCCAGCCCCAGCCATAAGGAGCTAGACCCATCAGACCCAGCTTGGGGGGAACTTCCCGTGGTTTCCAGCCCACGCTGAGTCATGCAGCTTCTCAGCCACTTAGACAACCCAAACGTGGAGGTGACTGGCATACCTCAGAGCCCCCTTTCCTGTCGGCATTTATGGTGTCTTCTCACTGAGCTGCAACACCTGGTGGAGGATTACAAATAGTGTCCGTGAGGGAACGGGGCTCACAAGTCGGGTGGGCAAGGGTTTCAGGCGACTAGTCGGCACAGGAAGAGGCACTATATTAAGGCCTGGTTATGTTTAGAAGTCATCCCGAGAATGTTTGGCATGCTGAATATAAACTCGCACTTCCGTCTGCCTGCCACACTTTAAGATCTCTCCCAGAGGGACGCAGAACGTGGGGCACCCTGGAGGAGCTGGGAATGTCTCAGGGGGAAGGTTTCTTTCTCGGGAACCAGGGGACAGTGGGAAATAATTCCTGAGCTTGCTCCTCTCCCGACTTCCCAAATGTAAGATGGGGACATGGATGGATGTGAGCCAGTGATGTCAGCATTCAGATACCAGCAGGAAAAGCTCTCCTGTGAAGCCCACCCAATCCTTAAATGCCCCTCTAATGGACTTCCTCTGAGAGATGGGTGCTAATGTGAGGATTATAGTTGGAAGTTCAGTTAGCCCAGAATGGTGAAAACAATGGCTGTTCTGGACCCATGCTGAATTGAAGGATGACAGCCCCAGAAAGGACAGTGGGTTCTTATCCTGTCCCCTCACTTGATAGATGGGGAAACTGAGACCTGGAGACAGGATGGTGACCTGCTCAAGGTCATACGACCATTCAGCGGCAGCCTAGGCTGTAGGCTGCAGGTTTGGTTTGCTCTAATTGCATGTTCCCATGGATTGTAAAACCACGTTTGGGGTGGGAAATGAAATCACTCTTAGGATTGAGATATCCCCCAAATGCAACTTATAGAGCTGAGACTTGGTTTGGAAAGGGGCCTTAGCAGCTTTGGGATAAGGAAACAGTGCAGGCTGGTCATGAAATTACAACAGAGTATCAGGGAGATTCTCCAGTACTGTCTTAATTGGAATAATCTTTTTTTAAGGTTAAGGGGAAAATGGAAGGGCTCTCGTGGGGTAAATGCTTTTGGGCAAATGCTTGACTCTGCCAGGCCAGGGGCATCTCTAGTAGGGATCCACCACGCAAGGGAAGAAAGCCCTTCCCCACCTTCACCCTGCCCTCATCCTCACTGTGATGTTAGCCCTGTACATGGTCATGGGCATGCAGTGTGGTTCCTGGACTTAGGAGGAAGGTTCTGTGGGTGAGTGGGAAGAGCTCTGCCCTCACACAGGTCTGGCTTTACATCCCAGCTCTGCTTTTCTGCTGCTTTATAAAGATTTGAGCTATTTCAACTCCTGAGCCTCCATTTCCTCCTCCATAGAGTGGGGATAGGATTGTGTATGAACAAGGCCTGGCACATCGTGTCCTCCAGAAAGGGCTCTGGATATAGTAGATGCTCCAGAAATACTGTGGTCTGACTAGGAATTTGCAGATTTGTTATTTGCTTAGTCTTGGAGAGGAAAGAAGACTAATTTCCCGGTAATCAGGATATAAAGATGTAGTGGTTGCAGAGAAGATCAGAGAAAGAAATGGAGCAAGGTAAAAGGAGTAGCTCCAGGGTTCACAGAAGTTTTGGGATTCCTTTTGGGGTCTCTAGCTATGATGTTCACCTTGGGAATCATGTTTGTTCATTCAATGGCTTGTCTGGAAAACTCTAGTGAGGTGAGGTGACCCTTTCCATGTAACATCCTTGTTTTGGTGGCTGGTATGAAATTCCTCCTTGCTGCATATGCCTTCTCTCACTGCACCAGAATAAGACCAGAGACCCCCACCTCCCTCCATCAAGTCAAGGACCTACAGCTGAGAAAAACCCAGGACTGGACCTTCCCCAGAGGGTTAGGTTGTGACAATATTAATACTAATCAACACTGGTGGAATGGTCATCACATGCCAACCGCTGTGCTGGACACTTTACTTCGGAGCAAACCTAGGTGGTAAGACACTGTCATTACTCCACTTCATGGATAAGGAAGTTGAGGCACTGGAGAGGTCCTATAATTTGCCCAAAGTCACCTGAGTAGTCAGTGAGAGAGGTGGGATGTGAACCCTGGCAATGTGACTCTAGAGTTTGTGCCCTTAATCACTATACCATACAGCTTTTTAAGTAATAGAAAGAGAAAGATCAAAGGGGGAAGGAGAATGGGCCTCAATATACCCATTGACAGGAAATAGAAAAGGAAGTGCCCTGCGCCAAGTGGCCAGTTGTTGAATGGACAACATTATTTCCCTGAAGGCTCAGTTGTTGTTGGTCTGAATGATAAGTACCCCCTTTCTCCAGCCCTTCTCCACTGAATGAGAGCCGAGCTCTGCCCCCATCACCTGCCCCAGTCAGCTTCCTTCACCTGGCCCCGTTTCCTTTTAATCATTGGACACTAGAGTCTCTTGAGTTGGAAAGGACCGTGGAGGTCACCCAGTTAATTCTGTCACCCAACTCAGGCGTCCCCCTGTGGTCTTCCTGGCAGGACCTGTCAGATCATGCAAGGATGATGGAAAGAAGCTCCTTCAAATACCCATCGAATTGTTGGAATGCCCTTGTTCATAACCTCAAGCCAAAGGCTGCCTCCTCACAGTGGCTCCTGCAGGCCCTCTGGTCTGCTCCCTCAGGCCTTTCTGAAGGCAGCTACTGAAGGAACTATCAAACATGCTAACTCTGGGTTTTCAGTGTTGGCCCTACTGACATTTTGGGACAGAGAATTCTTTGTCGTGAGGAACTATCTTGTATACCAGAAGATGTTTAGCAACATTCTGGGCTCTACCTACTAGATGCCAGTAGCAGTCCACCTCCCCAGTCGTGACAACCAGAGTCGTCTCCAGATACTGCCAAATATCCCCAGGGGTAAGGGGAACAAAATCGCCCCTGGTTGAGAGTCACTGCTCTAATTCTGCCTCTGACGGCTGTCAGCTGAAAAGAAATCACCTTCCTCGATCTTGCCTCTGCTGAAGTGCTGTGTCTGGGGGGCCCAGAGTAAACAAGCCAGGGGTTCTCACAGCCATCTCCTGGCCCAGAGGCAGTTTGGTTTCCTCAGTTGTCCCATCAGGAGTTGGAGGTGTGATAGGTGAGCTGCTCACTCCCTGGGCCCTGTCCCTGCCTTCTCTGTCCCTCCTGTCCTCAGGGTGGCTAATGTGGCCTGGTGAGTGATGACTTGTGCAAGGATTCAGTGAATGTGAGGTTGAGAGGCCAGTCATGGAGGGACTGCTTGATTTTAAGTCTCCTTTCCCATTTATCTTTCCTCAAGAATTTTTCTACAGTGGTCATCTTACTTGATTTGGTGTCTCCAATGCTGCAGACTGGAAATCACCATGAGCAATTCTGTCTCGGCTTGGTTGCAAGACAACATGTTTCCTTGCTGTAGGATTTGTAGTTCTGTGTTCCCCTGGAGTGTCCATTTCCCCACCCCTACGCCCAAATCCACACCTACCACCTCTTCCCCACACCTTGGGCCTAGAAATGATCCAACAAGGAAATTTGAGCAAGAAAGAGACAGTCCCAAGGCTCCAGAAGAGCCTGAGGAAAGAAATAGGACTCCTGTCTTACCAGGTTTCTGTCTACCCAGTACAGCAAGCCTGAGTAGCCTGCCATGCTCAATGTGGCCTGACTCAGAAACATGTTGGTCAAAATGCCTAGCTTCCACCCCAAATGCAGCACAATTTCCTGTGTCTCCAGAGCCACAACATTCCTTTCCTGTGCTTCTAGTCTGCTCTGCAGCAGCTTGGTGAGAAGACAGGCAGTGTGGGGCACTGTCAGATTAGATGCTCACCTAATGTCTCAGAACCTACGCTGTGGGCCTTTGGCAAGAGACCCTGCTGAAGACGCTACCCCAGGTGGCTCTGTCCTCTTCTCCCCCTCCCCTGCTTGCCTAATGAGGCCTCCTAGGCTGCCTGAGGTTGTCAGAAGGTCTATATGGTGAGTCCTCAATTGACAGCCCCTCTGGGAATACAGTTCCCCTGTAATTAAATTCTTATGTTAAAAAAAAAGTCTTCATCAATCATACAAAACAAGCTGCCTGCATTTGATGTGTGTGGGTTGCAGGAAGATTTGGTACAAAGTAGTAGGGATTGAAGACCTTCACAAGACATGCCAGGTGAACTCCCTGTCTTACTGCTATTTTCACCACCTTTGCCAGTAGCTGCCACATTCCCCATCCTGGAAGGGGATGTATGTTACACCCAAGGACCACTGAACAAGCACCAGAATATTTGTTGGGAGAAATATGTCCTGTGTTTGACTATTTGGGACAGAAAACTAGTTTAGGACTATCCCTGACCTGCCTCTTGGTTGTGATATGGGCTCTGAAAGGCCACTTCAACACTCTGAACCTCAGTGTTGCTGGTCTGTAAAATTGGATAGTGATGTTCACACTGACTTTCTCAGAGCAGTGGTGAAAGTCTGCAAGACAGGGGCACCTGAGCATCTGACTTCAGCTCAGGTCATGATCTTGCGGTTCATGAGTTCAGGCCCCACATGGGGCTCGCTGCTGTCAGCACAAAGCCTGCTTCATATCCTCTGTTCCCTCTCTCTGCCCCTCCCGCTTGCGCTCTCTCAAAAATAAACAAACATTAAAAAAAAGACTGCAAAACAAATGACTTTCAACTCGCGAGTGTACACATAAGGGACTGACGGATGGTTTTTCTGGAGGAAAGGGTGGAGCTCCTACTGTGTGGAAGGCAGCGTGCTGGGTGCTACTGGGAGGTCACCTGTCAAACCTGCATCAGGGCAAGGGAGATGAGTGTGAGTTTAGAGGAGGACCAGATTACTCTGGCCAGGATGTTGAAAGGTGTTGTCTTAGAGAAGGGGGCATCAAGCAGAATCCTGTCATATGGATGGGATCTTTAGAGGGAGAGATAGTGGACTGTATCCAGCCCAGCCAATGAGTCTCCTCAGGCCTGATTCAGCCTAGGGAATGGGCTCCCTTGGTTTCAGGAAATTCTGAAGCCGTGGTGCCTTGTGGTAGGGGACCTGCATCTCCTTGGCTCTGCCCTTATACTCCCCACCTGTCCCCTGCAGGAATGCTTCAGTGTTGCCTGGACTACTTTCCTGGATTGAGCACCCTCTCCAGTCCCCAGGAGGCCTGGCACTCACCTGAACAGGGTTACTATGGTAGGAGGTGAAGAGGGACAGGACTGTGGGGCAAATCAAAGCCCAAAGTGGCCCATGGACCACCTGGCCGTGGATGTGCCACATGCCACCCAGTGGTGCTGCAGGCCAGGGAACGCACTCTGGTCTGGAGGGCTACCTGAAGGAAGTGGAGTGTGAACCGTGCCTCAGCTGTGGACAGGATTTGAAGGGAATGATGCCAGGGGTGGGTGCTGCAGTGCAGGCATGGGACTGGGGATGGATGAGGCCTATCTTGGGGATTATGATTAGATCCGCGTGGCTGAAGCAGAGCTGTGTGGAGAGAAGCTGGGCGAACAAGGCCAGAATGGTGGGGGAACCACACCTTGTGGCTCCAGAATGCTGGTTAGGCATCTCAATGTCGCACTGTAGGCAGCAGGGTCTTTTGTGTATGGAGGGAGAGGTGATATAAAACAGTGCTAGTTGCGTCTTCGGGTGACTAATCTGGCATTTGTGTTCACAGGATTAGAGGAGAGAGAATCTGGAGACAGACTCCCATCAGGCAGCTCTTGCTATGGCCCAGGAGCCACGTGAAAGTGATAGAATTGGGGTCTGCTTCCAAAATGCAACTGGGGGGCATTGCTAGGAAGGAATGGATGGAATTTGTCTTCCAGAAACTCCTAAACTGGTGCACGCCCCACCTTCCATATCAGCTCTGCACAGTCAAGCTGCCAGCCGTCCCCTCCCCCACCACGTCCCCCTCAGGACTGCAGCCTTCAGATCCCTGCTCCCCTTGCCGGCGCCTGTCGCAGAAGCCAGTGCAGAGCAGGAAACGGAGAGCACAAGGCCAAGCAAACAGCTTTGTGTTTCTTCCAGTGTCTCTGGGTCATTCTTCAGCCACCTGCTTGGAGTTTTGATAAGCCAAGTCTTTCTTTAGAAAAGCAAGCAAAACGGCTAGCAGGAACACTGGCACGATGTGCAGTCATTACTGAAACGCTGGTAGGATGGGAGGTTGTTTTTAAAAGAGACTGAGAATCTAGTCAGCAGCTGAACTGAATCCCATCTTTGAGAACCAGGGAATAAGAGGGGGAAAGTGTCTCCCTGGCTGAGTTTGAGGTTGTGAGAAGTGTATGTTCTGGTCAAGCCACCAGGATGGTCCTCTACTGGTACAACAGCCTGAACTGTGGAAAAGACTAGAAATGGGATCCACTCCTCCCCCCTGCCTGGCAGGAAGAGCCAAGGCACTCCCTCCCAAAGGATGGGTTAAATTTTAATTTTTCTGAGCATGGCAAGAAAATGCTGAATCTCTGCTGCTCCTGACATGCGCTTGTGCTTTCTTCAGACCTGACAAGACTGGCCTTGATTTCTGGTTTATTCTGGTTCATTCTCATTTTCCTGGTCTACTGTCTCCCTTTCGGTTTCAACCCAAATATTCTTTTCTGAGCTGGTGGGTTTCCTCCAGCCTTAGCCTCTGTTTTGGTGAGTGACTCTACATAACCCAGGTTTGCATAGTAGACAAGCTAACGAACCCTAAAGAAATGAAACCAAATGCTAGGGTTTTAGGGGGGTGCCTGGGGAGGACTGGTGGGGAGCTATAATATTGTATAAAGTGGATATTAAACCTACAGCAGCAAAACTAATTTTGTTTCCTTTACCCCCCCCCCCCAACAATATTTACAGTATTTAATTGGAAAGGGTTTTTGTTGTTGTCTTTTTGGGGTTTTTTTGGCCATTGTCAGGCCAAACCTCTTTTAAGCCTTCATTTAAGACCAAGAGTGGATTTTACTTTGGGATATGTTCTTTTCCAGAGGGGAGAAAGCAGGCTGTCATTCTTCTGTTAAGGCATGGCCATGGCAGTTGTTAAAGTAATGAAAAACTTAAGCTGCTCTGAGCCCCCTCCAATGCCCTGTGCCCCTACTAGGGCCTTCTCACCATCCCACATTTCAGCAACTCAGAGTCAATGCTGGTGTGGGAGTCTGCTCCCACCCTGTTCCCAGGCCCATTCTGATCAGTGGGTGCCACACTAGTTGCAAAATATTGTTAGAAGCTCTCTGTAGTCTGCAGGTTATGTAGTCTGCCAAGTCCCTTGATTCTGGGTACTAGAATTTACTGCTGCTCTATTTTTCCCTTATTGAGATAGAAATGGTACTTGTCAAAACCCTACTCACTCTCTTAGGCCCAGCCCAAATGTCACTTTGTTGATGAAGTCTCCCCTGGTTACAATGACCACCTGCTCCTTTGGCCATATAACACTTGGTTTGTGCCTCTTTTACAGAACCGATGGTATTTAACCTGATATTACACCAATGTTCACAATGGGCAATTTGCCCTCCAGGGGACGTTGAACAATGTCTAGAGACACTGTTGGCTGTCAAAGCTAGAGATGAGTCCTACTGGCATCTAGTGGGTAGAGATGAGGGATGCTGCTGAACATCCTACGATACACAGGACAGGCCCCACAGCAAAGAGTTACTGGCTCAACATATTAGCAGTGCCAGCCTGTGTGTCTCTATGTCTGTCCAGCTCCTACCTGTGAACTTCTTGAGGGCAGGACACTGCTGCTTGTATCATGTTCGAGCCCACTCCTCCCTGCCCCCACCCATCTGGAACCATGGTGATCCTTTCAATTTAGTTGGTCACTCCATTATGCGTTGAACTGAACTTACTTAGCTAAATTGAATCAAACTGAATTGAACCTAAGCTACCCACCAATAATTAGTCAAATGCACCAATTACCCTGTGTGGTAGTACAATCTTTCCTTTGCTTCACGATCAGGGAGTGAAGAAGGTCCTCTTTAAGCCCACACTAGTAGGTGAGCCCAGGCCCCTGAGAAGTTGAACTCAGGGGCTTAGGGACAAACGTGAACATTGTAAAGGCTTTGGCTCCTATCATGCATCTTAGGGACACAAGGAGTATGACCTTCTCATCACCCAAAAACAGATGAAGCTAAGAGCTACCACTGCCCCCAACTCTCTTTCATAGTAGGTGTTGGAGAAGTGCAGGACAGGCCAGCCCACTGGCCTAGAGGCAGTGCAGTGAAGGGCAGAGCAGCATTCTTGCATTGTAGCCCACAAAGATGTTCATATCTCTTCTACACCAGTACTGACAGTCTGACCTTGACCTGTGGGCCTACTTCCCTCATTTGTAAATGGGAATAATAAATTCTTACCTGCTTTGAGGCAGGGGCTGGGCTTGGTCATCCTGGTGCCTAACCCAAATATACTGAGCATTCTGTGTGCCTCGCTTCATTTACCTTTATCAGTGTTCCCATTCCAGATGAGGCCACTGAGGCCCAGAGAGATGGCATGGCTTGCCCAGGGTCACACAGCTAGAATGCGGTAGAGCCTGATTCCAAACTCAGAGTCCATGCCTCATCCACTCCAGAACACTGCTTCATCCTTCCCTCCACTTCTCAAAAAATGTAGTGTCTACCCATCTTTCCATCGTCTTCATGGGCTCTTAAAGACATAAGACTGTTTTTCCTGGGTGTTTTTAAGCCATCTTTGGAATATACACAGTGATCTCTGGGCTTTTACTCACTGACTAGAACCAAAGTGGGACAAGATTAGAATTGGAGCTTTCCTTTTATTCAAGATTAGATTTGCTGTTCCATCCAGAATAACCTGCTGTTCCCCATCTATACTCCCTGGTTTCAAGCAGACCTAAAATTACAAGAGAATTACCTTGCTTTGAGGCAGCTGGTATTTCTGTTTCCTGATGAAAGTAGATACTAGAGAGTGGAACTACCCAGAAACCAGGGGGCGGCATGTTGGCCATACGGGAGGCAAATAAAGCTCGTTTTCTTTTCTTGGCCTTCTTAAAGATGTATCTAATTTGGGGCATTTTTAGTTTGGTTCATCTGTATCTGGAAAGGTTCTTCTTTTCTCCCTAAGTGACATCTCTCTTGAGCGCTTCCCTCTTCTCAAGGTGAGTAATCCCCTCTCCAGCTGTTCGTAATTACTAATTAGTGAACAAAGAGGCTAACAAACAAAATTAGTTCTTGGGCCATAATTTGGGATTGAACCAAAAGGAGAAGAAAGGCCTCAGTGTGCTTTTCTTTCCCCCCTAAAAAAAGAAAACAACAAAACATAACACATTTGCCCTCGGTAATTTGTCATAGTCACATCTGAGTTGTCCGTAGGCTGCATATTCACACCATATGAGGAGAGGTTGCAGGTGATGGCTTACCTCCTCAGCAGTGGAGGGGCCCCAGACAGGTGCTTCACAGAGCATGCCTCGCGTCATCATGGGATGGAGAAGGAATGAGCTGCCATTCTTTAGAAGAGGTAAGCTCCATCCTACCCATCTGCTCATCCATGCTGGCTCAGCGGAAGGGGTACTCTTCCCATTCTCTCTCTTTCTGTCTCGTTCTCATCTTCAGTATACCCAGTACAGAAAGAGATATAGGCATTCATATTCCACTTACATCATCTCTTTGAAATCTCGTTACTGCTCTTTCCATTTATTGGCCAAGACATTGAGGCTAAGATCTACACACTTCCTCAGAGAGACACCTAGTAAGTAGCAGTACTAGGAATTAACTGTGGTCTCAAGATTCAGTGCCCATAGCCTTAGGAATTTACAACTAATAAATGCCAATTTCATTGGGAAGACCAAAATAGCATATAAGAAAGGATTTAAGAAGAGAGAAGTGCTAAATTATGAGCTACTAAATACACTTGGCTTTCTAGAAGCTGCACAATCCAGGTTAACCACAAAGAGGTGGGTGGTCTGTGAGTGGGAGAACAGTACGCTCACCTGCTTGGCTGTTCTGTGAGATCACCTCTCAGGAAATATTTAGAACTCGATACCCACTTTCTAACTTCCTCAGCAAAGTTCCACCATCTCTTTCCTTGCTGGGAAAGTGGGATAATTGTTCTAGGCCCCTCGGGGCTGCAGAGGCAGATTTTTTTCTCAATTTCCCTGCCCTTCTGCTATCTCTCTTACCCCCTGCTATTTTCCTTTGCATCCTACTCTCTGTCTAGCTTCTTCCTCCTTCCTCCTGGCTGGCTGATCTCTCATATCATTGACTTGAGAAAGTTTTGCATCCCTTAAAAACCTTCTCCAAAGTGAATTTATGCTATGATGAATGGCTGTCACCAGGGCTGCTGATGACCCACCCCTTCCCTTGACTCTGGCTCCCACATTCTATTCTGTTTTCTGCCACTTCTCCATTGCTGAGTCCCAGCCTGCCGAGTTCCATCACCAAGATCAACAGCAAAGCTAAGCAGTCCTTCCCCATGTTTGGGTGGGCCATCAAGTAAACCATCAGTCCTGTAGACTCACCTTGTCTCTTTAGCAAGCACCCAGAAAACTTTTGGGGTGTGTTGCCGTGGAGATGATGGAGTCTTCCTTGTAGTCCCTTCCTTAGACTTTCTTATGCAACCTGCCTCTTTCCGGAGTGCTGGGATGCTACAGGGAGGTTTCTTAAATTAATCCTGTCAAAATAGCCTTCGAGTTCTTTTGGAGCAGGGATTTTTTTTTTTTTTTTTAATTTCACAAGACACAAACTGTTTGGGAAGAACTGGGAACAAAGACAGCTCAAGAGGACCGGAGGGCACTTGGAGAGCATTTAGAGGACAGCATGGAAATGATTGATGGGCTGGGAAGTGGGACCACAGCAGAGGGGTGAGAGGCAGGGGCTGACTTAACTGGGAGAAGAGCAGGCTGACAAGTGACCTAGTAGCAGGGTTCAAGTTTGTGGAGTGTTAGGATATGGAGGCTGGCGATTAGCTGACTCCCCATCACCACCAGAGAAGGCAAGACATTTAAAGAGGGAGGAAGGGGAGGGGAGCATGGAGCTGCTGGAGGAACTGCAGGCCAGAGTGTGGTGAACACAGAGAGAGGGTGGGTCGTGGGTCTCCCTACCTGGCGTCTTCCCCTATGAGCCAGGCACTGGTGGTGCAGGTGGTGGAGCATATAGCCCAGAGGCTCCCAGTCACTCGTGCTGTGATCAGCACCTGGATGGCAGCATTGGCATCTCTCCACACATGTTCAGAATGCAGTTTTCTGGGCCCCACCTACATCTCCTGGTTCAGAATTTCTGGATGGGAAAGTCCAGAGTCTGTTTTTAATAAATTCTTCCAGAGGAATCTTAAGAGATTCATTGAGAACCAAGAGGCTAGTATATGGAAAAAGAGAAAATACCTCCTCAAATTCCTCTTGTCCCCTTCAGCATCCAGCATGGTCTTTCACCACCCATAAGCCTTTCCAGAACCCAGACCACAGATGCCCTTGTAGCTCCGCCCAGTGTCCCTACTGGCTCCCTTGCAGTGGGCCCTCTGTGGGGCCTCAGGAGCCTGGTGCCTCTTCTGAGGCATGGGCACGAAGCTGCTAGAAGAAATGCTCATCCCACCTTTTTGTTCCTGACTTTGCTGACAGTGACTGGAGTCTAGGCAGTAGCTTTGTAGATTTAGCCAGGACCAAGGAGTCCCAGAAAAACCCCACCACTGCATCAGGTGGCTGGCGTGCAAATGGGCTGGGAGCCAAGAGACGACCCCTCCTGCTGGAAAGCAGGTCATCTTTCCTCCTCTGGTCAGGTGTCCTCCTCTGGAAATGGAGAAGGCTATAGATGGTCTCCAAAGTCTGTCCTTTCTGTCTGCACTGGCCATTTGAGGAGTTGGATTTCATAAGGAATTCTTGAAGAATGTATAATCCTGGGTTCAGTGCAATATTCAGAGTGCAGTGGTTCAAATGTGGTGATTTTTTTCCCTTTTACATTATTTGCCTTGGGGAGCTAGGATGGATAAGGAAGAATATACCAATATGCCTGTCCCCAGTTAGCTTGTGTGAGGCTGCTGCTCACCACATGTGACCGTGGGCATATGTTTCTTTCACTTGAAGGCAGATTACCAAACTACAGATCCTGTTCTTTGGCTTTGGAACAGATTTTTGTGTTTTAAATGTGGCGCCTGTAATCAAAGAGTACTGTTCATAGGAAGTAAAGGAATGTTGTGGGGAAGGATCATTATTTCATGGCCTTATTTGTTTTATTCCTGCTGAGTTCTAGACTGCAGTGGTATTTAAAAAAAAAAAGAAGAAGACTAATAAGAAGCTCCAATGGCAATTATTAACTTTGCTTCTGAGGTGTTGGAGACTAGCCACATCCTGGTACTTGAAAAAAAAAATAATGAAATTTTGGTATAAGACAAATTACTAGTTTTCTACCACAGAATTTAGTCCAGCTTTCCTCCTTAGGAACTGAACCTTGATTTTCACCTGGCACATTGCAACCTAGACTGAAAAGACTGTGTTTTCCAGTCTCCTGTAAGGCTTGGTGGCAATTTCTGGCCAATGAGAGATATAAACTAAAGTACTGTATGTGGTAACTTAATAAAACCTCCTTTAAGGGAGAGGGATGAGCCCTTTTTCTTCTTTCTTTTCTCCTTCCTGTTTCCTGGAATGCAGTTGTAATGGCTGGAATTCCAGCAGCCACGTTGACTGTACAATGGAAGCGAAGCATTGCTGATGGCAAAGCATAGTCTCAATGACCATGAAGCTGCCATCCCAGCCCATCTCCCTTTAGACAGAGACTTGAGAGAAAAATAAAGCCACTCTTATTTTTTGTTTCATTTATGCAGCTGGAAAAGACATAGGAAAGGGCACAGCTTCTAAAGTCAGACTGGTTGTGACATGCAGGTCTGCCTCTGATTAATCATGACCTTGAGCATGTTATCCTCTTGATTTTCAATTTCCTCATTTGCGAATTAGAATAACAATCTCGGGGCACCTGGGTGGCTCCGTCGGTTAAGCGTCCGGCTTCAGCTCAGGTCATGATCTCACAGTTCGTGAGTTCAAGCCCCCGTCGGGCTCTGTGCGGACAGCTCAGAGCCTGGAGCCTGCTTCGGATTCTGTGTCTCCCTCTCTCTCTGCCTCTCCCCCACTCACGCCCTGTCTCTCTCTGTCTTTCAAAAATAAATAAATGTTAAAAAAATTAAGAAAGAAAAAAGAATAATAATCTCTACCTCACAGGCTATTCATAGGTATTAGATACCATATTTATAAGGTATCCCATTTAGTACCTAGCACATCGTAGATGGTTAAAAGTAGCAGCTATGTGTATGTGTACGCATGTGTATCCATCTGGCCACAGACACTGTGCCATGTTCTGGAGGTGTATAGATAAATACAGTATACCCCTGCTCTCACTCGTAGGCTCGGGGGAGAATCTTGGTGTCATAGCCGGGGGCCCAGTCGTAAAGTATGTGCATGTCTGCATGCCACGATGCACGCTTAGGTGATCTTAGTGTACACATCAGAGATTGAAGAGTGCTCTCTTGCAGTAAGGCCTTTGGTCTTTGCTCACTTGGACTTGCTACTTGGGATACTCTTCCCTCTCCTTTACTCCTCTGAATCCTGCCTATTTTTATGGCCCATTGACATCCTTTCTCTTCCATGTCTAAACTATTGCAGCCATTCCTTGATTTTTACTGAGTTTGTCTCAGCAAAGACCACAAAGTTAGGGCTTAACATATTCTCTTACTAGGTGTGTGCATCTGTGTTCATGTGCAGGTGTGCTTGTGCGTGTGTGTGCATGTATATGCACCCATCATTTCCAGCTGGACTATGATCTTCTTAAAGGTAGAGACCAGGTTTTAGAGTTCTTTTTATGTGAAATATATAGTAGGTGCTCAGTACTGTTATTGAGAAAGCAGAGTTTTACAGGTTAAGAACTTTTTTTCCCTGTGAGAGCTGTGTCAGGCTTGTGGTCCTTCTCAGTCTCCTGTGACTGCAGACTGTGTAATGAAGCAGAAAGGGAAAGAGCGAGGAGGATGAGGGATGGCTTGGCTCAGAGGTGAACACATCACCTGGCCCAGGCTCTGAGCCCAGGGGCTAGGGCAGCTTCGCCAGGCAGACACAGGGGAGACTTTCTCCTCCCCAGGTAGGAACTGGATGATAAGAGACGGTTTCTCACCCTAAGGAAACTTCTTCATAAAAATTTTCTTCATCAAAACCTTCCCAGTAGCTGTAACATGCTATTAGTCATATGTGATGATGGCCCAGGGGCGAGTAGGTGTCAGGCATTTTAGATGAACTGTCTCTTTCTATTAGGAGCGAAATCTTGAAATCCCATATATTCATATTTCAGCTCTCAAGGGGTTATGACCCTCGGCCTAGGAGCCACCTCTGATTCTTCTTGCCCCTTGTCTTGCCTGCCCATTATCTAACTGATAGCATTGTCTATCCCCAGGAGTTACCTGTGAGGATCAGGAGACAAGCTGCCTTGGAGGGTTTCCAGTTCTAGAAACCTTAGGTGATCTGATAATACACTGGGAATATCTTATAAAACACAGAATTATCCTTTCCCCGCCTTTGTCATTTTTATATTTCTGTTTTTATAAATCCCACATTATTTTGACCTGTCTCAACTAATACCATAGTCCATTCCAAATAACTTAGTAACCTGTACTAACAAAACCAGTTAGGGCTGTCAGAATAAATGTGTATTATCTGGCTCCTTCTCATCCCTTCTCGGTGAGGTCTTTCTCAGACTGCTGGGGTGCTCAATGGACAGGTACTTTCAGAGTGCCCTCCATATGTCCCACATTAGGGTCCTCACTCTACCCTCCCCATCTCCTTTCCAGAATTGTCTTCCTCCCTTCCCCCCTTCCTTCCTCCCTTCCCCCCTTCCTTCCTCCCTTCCTCCCTCCCTTCCTCCCTTCCTCCCTTCCTCCCTTCTTTCCTTCCTTCCTTCCTTCCTTCCTTCCTTCCTTCCTTCCTTCCTTCCCTCTGTGAAAGAATAGACATGATGTGTATGTGGAAGGCTGAGGAGGATAGCCTGGGAGTTCTCTTTCAACCTGAGAGTCCTCATCTTCCTCATCTCAATGTGGATGAGTTCTGTGTCTTCTTCAAGGGCAGCCCTAACCCATCAGTCAGCTGTCTGAACCCCAGCTCCAGAATCCCTGTTTCTGGTATGAGTTCTCAACCTCAACGAGAAGGGAGATCAGAGTGAAGGCTGTTGCCCCTCCTTGTAGCTCATTTTCTTCTGTAATCATTGTGATTCTGAAGGTCTGTAGGTGAATATATATAAGAATAAAGAAAATTGATCAGAAATATTAATACAAAAGGGAAAATGCAATTTGTGGAGGATGCTGAGACCCCATGTGGGCTTCTGTAGGAGGCAAGGAGAATAGGAAGTGAGACTGGCCTTCAGGCTAGAGGCACTACAACAAATACAGTTACAGAGGAATTGAACAAATGCATTTACAATATCTCCCTGAATTAAAGGGTTAAAGTCTGCCTTTACCAATTTTATCCTAATAGTGGAAGAACCGCCTGATATTTTCTTAGTTTTTGACAGTATGCTCAGTGAAATTATGGAATGTGTATAGGGGCCAAAGAAGGCAAACATTTTGATTTTCTAAAGTCCAGAGGCTCTAGAAGAGTAAACTTGATGTTACTCCATGGCAGACTCTTAGAATAGATTCCCTAAAAGATAGCATATGTGTGCCTTAGAAAGAAATCAGTAATTTTAGGAACACACTGAATTAACTAGGTTTTCTTAGTTGGGGGATTACTAGGCTTGGATCAAAAGGATACCTAAGATAGTGTTGATTTCAATAAGGCATTTGGAACATCTATCATAATTTCTTCATGGAAAAAAAATGTGGAAAATAAGTTGTGATTGATTGACCAACTCTGATCAAAGAATGTGGTTTAACAGATTGATGCCAGTTTGGAGAGGGGCCTCCAGTTCAATGCCATGGTGCCCAGACCCAGTCAACATGTGTATCATTGAAACTGAAAAAAGGAAACATCACATTTGTTGAAGACACAAAATTGGGAGAGATGACTAATGCCATAAGTAGAAAAAAATATTTACAAGATCCATGCTGGCTCCTTACTTAACATGGCAGGAGACCAAACATGCTTGATATGCTTCCTAAGAACTTCCAAATAAAATACCCATAAACATACCAACAAGTTTAAAATTGGCAATCACATTCTAAATTATGGAGTAGTTAAGAGCATACATCAAAGAGCAAGTGGAATTCTTACCAGTGGGACTGGATGGCTTGAGAGGCACATTGCTGGCCTGCATTCCACACACCTACCTATTGACAGTCCCCAAAGAACTGGACTGTTAAATAAGATGTAATTCAGATAGAAAGATATTATAAAGACATATTAAGATATGAAAGTCTTCTGAAAATAAGCCATTCATATCTTCCTCCTGAGACAATGAATCAATTAATCCTTAATATCCAGGTGACTGAAATGAATCAACATCAAGGACTCAAGGATAGTATAAAATGGACAATGGTGAACTTGAAACCAATTAAATAGAGCTAGGGTATAATAATTAAGAGCACAGGCTCTGGGAGGCGCCTGGGTGGCTCAGTCAGTTAATTGTCTGACTTCAGCTCAGGTCATAATCTCGGAATTGGCAGGTTTCAGCCCCATGTCAGGCTCTATGCTGACAGCTCAGAGCCCAGAGCCTGCTTTGGTGTCTGTGCTTCCCTCTCTTTCTGCCCCTCCTTGCTAATGCTCTTTCTATCTCAAAAATAAAAAACATTATAAAGAAAAAATTTTTTAAAAGACCACAGGCTCTGGGATCAGAGAGACCAGCAAATGAATCCTAGCTCTACCACTTACTAATTCTAGGACTATACAAGAGTTATTTAGCCTCTATGAATTTCACTGAAAAAATTGGATTTCTATAAGAATTAAGTAGAAAATGTGGATAAAGTGCTTGATGCAGTTCCTGGCACATAAAAAATGCCCAATAAGTTTAGCTTTTATTGATGCTATTAATATCATTAATAAAAATAACTTTGTTAACTGTAATTACAAAATAAAAATTGGAATTAATTTTTAAAATTATATTTTTTATTAATTTTTTAAAATGTTTATTTATTTTTGAGAGAGAGAGAGAGAGACAGAGTGTGAGTGCAGGAGGGGCAGATAGAGAGGGAGACACAGAATCTGAAGCAGGCTCCAGGCTCTGATCTGTCAGCATAGAGCCCGACACAGGGCTCGAACCCACGAACCAGGAGATCATGACCTGAGCTAAAGTCGGATACTTAACCGACTCAGCCACCCAGGCGCCCCTAAAAATACTATTTTGAGGAATAATTGTGTGATAAGAAACTTAGTATATAATACAAGGTTAAATTAATAATATTAAAGAAATAGTGCTCAAAGAAATTAAGTATTACATGTGTTTAAAATTATTAAACATACTTGTCTTTTTTTTTTACAGTATATGAAGTTTATTGTCAAATTGGTTTCCATACAACACCCAGTGCTCATCCCAAAAGGTGCCCTCCTCAATACCCATCACCCACCCTCCCCGCCCTCCCACCCCCCATCAACCCTCAGTTTGTTCTCAGTTTTGAAGAGTCTCTTATGCTTTGGCTCTCTTCCACTCTAACCTCTTTTTTTTTTTTTCCTTCCCCTCCCCCATGGGATTCTGTTAAGTTTCTCAGGATCCACATAAGAGTGAAACCATATGGTATCTGGCTTTCTCTGTATGGCTTATTTCACTTAGCATCACACTCTCCAGTTCCATCCATGTTGCTACAAAGGGCCATATTTCATTCTTTGTCATTGCCACGTAGTACTCCATTGTGTATATAAACCACAATTTTTTTATCCATTCATCAGTTGATGGACATTTAGGCTCTTTCCATAATTTGGCTATTGTAGAGAGTGCTGCTATAAACATTGGGGTACAAGTGCCCCTATGCATCAGTACTCCTGTATCCCTTGGGTAAATTCCTAGCAGAGCTATTGCTGGGTCATAGGGTAGGTCTATTTTTAATTTTTTGAGGAACCTCCACACTGTTTTCCAGAGCGGCTGCACCAATTTGCGTTCCCACCAACAGTGCAAGAGGGTTCCCGTTTCTCCACATCCTCTCCAGCATCTATAGTCTCCTGATTTGTTCATTTTGGCCACTCTGACTGGCGTGAGGTGATATCTGAGTGTGGTTTTGATTTGTATTTCCCTGATGAGGAGCGACATTGAGCATCTTTTCACGTGCCTGTTGGCCATCTGGATGTCTTCTTTAGAGAAGTGTCTATTCATGTTTTCTGCCCATTTCTTCATTGGATTATTTGTTTTTCGGGTGTGGAGTTTGGTGAGCTCTTTATAGATTTTGGATACTAGCCCTTTGTCTGATATGTCATTTGCCAATATCTTTTCCCATTCCGTTGGTTGCCTTTTAGTTTTGTTGATTGCTTCCTTGGAAGTGCAGATGCTTTTTATCTTCATAAGGTCCCAGTAGTTCATTTTTGCTTTTAATTCCCTTGCCTTTGGGGATGTGTCAAGTAAGAGATTGCTACAGCTGAGGTCAGAGAGGTCTTTTCCTGCTTTCTCCTCTAAGGTTTTGAAGGTTTCCTGTCTCACATTCAGGTCCTTTATCCATTTTGAGTTTATTTTTGTGAATGGTGTGAGAAAGTGGTCTAGTTTCAATCTTCTGCATGTTGCTGTCCGGTTCTCCCAGCACCATTTGTTAAAGAGACTGTCTTTTTTTCATTGGATATTCTTTCCTGCTTTGTCAAAGATTAGTTGGCCACATGTTTGTGGGTCTAGTTCTGGGGTTTCTATTCTATTCCATTGGTCTATGTGTCTGTTTTTGTGCCAATACCATGCTGTCTTGATGATGACAGCTTTGTAGTAGAGGCTAAAGTCTGGGATTGTGATGCCTCCTGCTTTGGTCTTCTTCTTCAAAATTACTTTGGCTATTCGGGGCCTTTTGTGGTTCCATATGAATTTTAGGATCGCTTGTTCTAGTTTCGAGAAGAATGCTGGTGCAATTTTGATTGGGATTGCATTGAATGTGTAGATAGCTTTGGGTAGTATTGACATTTTGACAATATTTATTCTTCCAATCCATGAGCAGGGAATGTCTTTCCATTTCTTTATATCTTCTTCAATTACCTTCATAAGCTTTCTATAGTTTTCAGCATACAGATCTTTTACATCTTTGGTTAGATTTATTCCTAGGTATTTTATGCTTCTTGGTGCAATTGTGAATGGGATCAGTTTCTTTATTTGTCTTTCTGTTGCTTCATTATTAGTGTATAAGAATGCAACTGATTTCTGTACATTGATTTTGTATCCTGCAACTTTGCTAAATTCATGTATCAGTTCTAGCAGACTTCTGGTGGAGTCTAAATATACTTGTCTTAATGAGGGGAGCCATGAGTTACAGTTTTGTTTTAGACTTCTTAAGTTATAGAAGCCTTTGTTGCATATGTATGTAATAAGTGTAAAAGTTAAAAAATCAGTTTTTTTTTAACTCTCATTAAAAAAAAAACAACACCAAGAGGCTAAAATGTAGTCTGTGAAACAAAAAATGAGAAAATAAACATACACAAAAATGTCCAGAAGCATAAAACAAAATGGCCAAAGATATCAATGGTGGTAAAATATGTAAAAGTGGGTTAAATGTTCTCGTTAAAAGTCTAAAACTCTCAAATTTAGAAAATAAAACCCAATCATATTCTTGTACAGACTCACTACACACAAATGATACAGAAAGACTAAAAATAAAATTAATGAATTAGAAAATAATACAAGAGTGGATTTGATAGCTACTGCTGTGAAATAAAAAATTGTGTGACCTCTATAAAGTTTATAAATAAAAAATAAAAAGGAAAACAATAAGGAAGCATAAAATGAAAACAATAAGGAAGCATAATATATACAAAGGAAATTTTAAGGTTAAGAGAATGGATGATATTAATAGTTGTATGCTAAAATATTTGAAAATTTCAATTGCAACTTTATGGAGAAATTAAAGTTTCAACTTTAGATAATTTGTTCCAAAACACAGAAAAGGAACATAAATAAAGTTTAAAAAAATTTTAGTAAAAGCAGCATTATCTTGAAAAAATTGTCACACATAGAGAAAAAAAAATTATTGCAATCTTATGTATGTACACAGATGAAAAATAAATTGAATCCAGTAGATTCATAATTTGGTAGGATATATTCAGTGAACTGAAAAACTATTTGATATTGGGAAATATATTACTATAATATATCACATTAGTGAATCAACTAAAAAAATAATGCATCATGCAATAAAATCCAATATCTATTTTATTTTATTTTATTTTTATTATTATTATTATTATTATTTTAGATAAAAGGCATTGGCTGATTTATTTCCACCCAAAGTATTTCAACATATTAATGGAGTTTTTAAAGTGTAACCTTTTGGCTGTGTTTTTATTTTTATTTTTATTTTTATTTTATTTTATTATTTATTTATTTTTTGTATCAAATTTATAGTCAAATTGGTTTCCATACAACACCCAGTGCTCATCCCAACAGGTGCCCTCCTGAATACCCATCGCCCACCCTCCCTACCCTCTCACCCCCCATCAACCCTCAGTTTGTTCTCAGTATTTAAGAGTCTCTTATGGTTTGGCTCCCTCCCTCTCTAACCTTTTTTTTTTCCTTCCCCTCCCCCATGGTCTTCTGTTAAGTTTCTCAGGATCCACATTAGAGTTAAAACATATGGTATCTGTCTTTCTCTGTATGACTTATTTCACTTAGCATAACACTCTCCAGTTCCATCCACTTTGCTACAAAAGGCCATATTTCATTCTTTCTCATTGCCATGTAGTATTCCATTGTGTATATAAACCACAATTTCTTTATCCACTCATCAGTTGATGGAGATTTGGGCTTTTTCCATAATTTGGCTATTGTTGAAAGTGCTGCTATAAACATTGGGGTACAAGTGCCCCTATGCATCAGCACTCCTGTATCCAATCCATTTTAAATAAACTCACTATGGGGGCACTTGGGCGGCTCAGTTGGTTAAGCATCTGACTTCAGCTTAGGTCATAATCTCATGGTTCATGGGTTTGAGCCCCACGTCAGACTCTGTGCTGATAGCTCAGAGCCTGGAGCCTGCTTTGGATTCTGTGTGTCCCTCTCTCTGTTCCTCCCCCACTCGTGCTCCATCTCTCTTTGTCTCTCAAAAATATAAATGTTAAAAATAAATAAATAAGTTTAGTGTACTAGAAATTGTATGATACTTAACATAATTTTTTAAAAAAGTATCTCAAACCAACAGCAAACATTTAGTGATGAAACCCTGGAGGTGTTTTCTTTAAAATCAAGAACGAGAAAGAGATGTTCACTAGAACCATTGCTAATTCACATTGTAAAGGGTCTAGAGGATGCAACAAAGTAGGAAGTGGAGAAGAAGAGATAAAATTGTCAATATTTGTAATCAATGTGATTATAATCCTAGAAAGTCCAACTAAAAGTGGTTAAGATTAATAAAAGTACCTGGAGGTGGCTGGATATGACATAAATACTTTAAAAATCAATAGCTTTTTTTATGTATCCAAAATTAAATACATGAGACTATATGACAAATGTAACTGAAAGTCATAGACCATTGTTTGAATAAATGGGATCATGGAAAGAGTGAACATTGTGGAAATTCCAGATATTTTCAGATTAATTCATAACTTTAATTCCATTCAACAGTCCAGGGTAGCTGGGCAGGGGAGAGTTGGAGGTAGTGGGGAGAAGGGGAGCACTTGACAAAAGTAATTCTAGAATTTATTTGGAGGAATAAACAGGCAGAATTTACCAATAAAAAAATGTAGAGAACACCAGCGAGGAAAGGATCCTTTTCTATATGAGAAAATATAATACTATCATTAAATAGAATAGTATAGGTAAAGGAATCCACAGGTAGAGCAGTGAAACAAACCAGCTAGGAAACAAACTCTGGTAATATTTACTGGTGTATAGAATAAAATTTTTGAACAGAAATGTCCAAAATAATTAGTGTAATAACATCATATTTATTTATTTATTTATTTATTTATTTATTTATTTTAACTTGTTTTATTTTTTATTTTTTTAAATTTACATACAAATTAGTTAGCATATAGTGAAACAATGATTTCAGGAGTAGTTTCCTTAGTGGCCCTTACCCATTTAGCCCATCCCCCATCCCACTACCCCTCCCGTAACCCTCAGTTTGTTCTCCATATTTATGAGTCTCTTCTGTTGTGTCCCCCTCCCTGTTTTTCTATTATTTTGGTTTCCCTTCCCTTATGTTCATCTGTTTTGTCTCTTAAAGTCGTCATATGATTTTTGTCTTTCTCTGACTAATTTCTCTTAGCATAATACCGTCTAGTTCCATCCACGTAAGTTGCAAATGGCAAGATTTCCTTCTTTTTGATTGCCAAATAATACTCCATTGTATATATCTACCACATCTTCTTTACCCATTCATCCATCGATGGACATTTGGGCTCTTTCCATACTTTGGCTATTGTTGATAGTGCTGCTGTAAACATGGAGATGCATGTGTCCCTTCGAAGCAGCACCCCTGTATCCCATGGATAAATGCCTAGTAGTGCAATTGCTGGGTTGTAAGGTAGTTCTATTTTTAGTTTTTTGAGGAACCTCTATACTATTTTCCAGAGTGGCTGCACCAGTTTACATTCCCACCAGCAGTGCAAAAGAGATCCTCTTTCTCCGCATCCTTGCCAACATCTGTTGTTGCCTGAGTTGTTAATGTTAGCCATTCTGACAGGTGTGAGGTGGTATCTCATTGTAGTTTTGATTTGTACTTCCCTGATGATGAGTGATGTTAAGCATTTTTTCATGTGTCAGTTGGCCATCTGGATGTCTTCTTTGGAGAAGTGTCTATTCGTGTCTTTTTCTCATTTCTTTACTGGATTATTTGTTTTTTGGGTGTTGAGTTCGGTAAGTTCTTTATAGATTTTGGATTATATATGTGGATTTTTAAATCAATTTGACTAGTAAAAGAGAAATGCAAATTAAAATAAGGTACCATTGTTTTACTTATTAAATTGACAAGCATTTATTTTAAAACATAGTATATTAGCCAAAGTTTTGGTGAAATGGGTTCTCATATACTATGGTAGAAATAGAAAAATTTGTAACCTTCCTGGAAATGATTTATACAAATTATATACAATTTGTATATAATTTATATAAATTGTATATAACTTATACAAATACATCTAGGTCTTTCAAATGTTTCTATCCTTTCACCAGTAACTTTCCTTATAGGAATCTAGGCTAAGAAAATAATTGGGCAAAGATTTATATTTATGTACAATGATGTTCATTGCAGCATTATGTATAACAGCAAAAAAAAATGGACATAAGCTAACATCAAAGGGGAATGTTTAAATAAATTGTGTTATAATTCATGTGACGAGCTAATAAAAATGATGTTTTTAAAGCTTGCAAGTCAAAATGTACATTGTGCATTAATAGTAGGATATAAAACATATGGACAGCATAATAACAGAGATTAAAAGGAAAATAAATATGTATAATATCACATTTTCTATACTCTATGAAAATAAACTCAGTAATCTATGAATAAAAGTTCTGGACCACACTAATGAGATCAATTTATTATTAGAAATGTAAAGTTCTACATTCAAGCTCAAAAAAAAAAGATAGAAAAGGAACAGGACTGATTTAACATGAGAAAAAAACAGGGGCTTTAGTTGCCCACATGCTTGGTGATATGATTGTAACCAAAAAAAAAAAAAGACCGGGGTTGCCTTGATGGTAGGCTGTGGTGTCCAGGTTATGGGAACAACAGTCCCTTCTCCTCTGTACAGGTCAAAGCACATCTTGAGCATGGCTCTCCATGTTTCCAGGGGCCAAGGGGATTCCTCATTTTGTCTTGGTCACATTCAGTGAGTGAAACCAGAGTAGCCATCTGGAAACCATGTTACATAAGGACCTGTGCGGGGCCAAGGGACATTTTGCCTAGAGAGGAGAATATTTAGGGGCAATGTAATAGCTGATTTCAATTACATGAAGAGCCTGTCACAGGAAGAAAAATTAGGCTAATTTGGAGGGGCGTCAAGAAGCAGAACTAGTTCTTGGGGAGGAGTTAAATGGAGACAGATTTTAGAACAATGTAAGGTCTGAGTTATAACAATTAGATGTGTGAACAAACATGATCTCATCTTGAAAAGTGGTAAATTGTTCAGGACAACAGAAGCTGAACAACTCTTGTTGAGGAGTGATCATCAAAGACTTCACTGAGCAGAAATTGGCCTAGAAGCCATTGAAAGACCATTTCAACTGTAAGAGTCTGTAATTTCATCAATGACTGACTGGAGGTCTCAGTGGGCAGAAAAAAAAAACCAAACATTCAATGTTACACAGATTCTCAAGCCAGTGGTTCTCAACCTTTGCCATGCAACAGAATCATCTAATCTGTGAAAAACAGATTGTGGGGCCCTACCCCCACAGTTTCTTATTCAATGGGTCTGTGGTGGGACCATGGAATCTATATTTCTAACAAGCTTCAGGTGATGCTGATACTACTGGTCCAGAGACCACACTTTGAAAACCACTGCTTGAGGTCACTAGTAACAAATAAGGAGGTTTTATTGAGCCTATAGTCTAATGATATAAAAATCCCAGCATCACTATATGGCATATAAAAGATACATGCTAAGTAATTACTGATTCTCTTATCTATAACTCTTGAACTGTATTGTTGAAATTTGTGGAATTAAATTACAGGCTCTTCAGAGGTCTGAATGGATCCACATTCATATCCTGATGACAGGACAGCCGTATCAGCAGGCCAAATAAATTGATGTGGATCATTAAAAGTCTGTAAGAGAAGCAAGTGCTGTGATTTTCTTCTATTCTTCTATTTTTAGCTGTTCTGCATTGTGGGGAAGTTCACTGTCACTTAGAAATTCATGAAGGAACTATAAAGTGTTGGTCTTGGACTTCAGAATGGCTCACAATTAGCTTTTTTGGATTTTGTTTTCTTGGTTTGTTGTTTATGGTTTGTTGTTTTCTTGACCCTAGAAGAAAGCCCTCCTCGGTGAAACATGTTGCTATGATTACAGCACAGTTTATGACCTAGAAAGCCAGAGATGGGCTCCAAAAGTTTGAGGATGCCCCCGGTGTCTCTAAGTAATTCTTTTTTTTAATATTACATTATATTTTATTTTACTTAAATTCAAGTTAAAATATAGTGTAGTATTTGTGTCAGGAATAGAATTTAGTATTTCATCACTTATATATAACACCCAGTGCTAATCCCAACAAGTGCCCTCCTTAATGCACATCACCCATACCTCTTGTGATTGTCTCCATTCAAAGTGAGCCTCATTTATTTGAGTTTTCAGCTAATCAGTTTAGGAAGGAACAGCCTCCCCCTGGCATCCCCCCAGCCCCCCACCGCTGATCTCTTCACAGTTTATGATGTGGAGTGTGAGCAGACTGTGTGCTTAACACACTTTGGAGTCAGTTGTCATGGTGCTGGGGAGGAATCTGGTTCCTATAGCAACATCAGGTTGACTTGTTGCACCTTATACCACAGGCAGATCTTGAGCAGTGGCTTATTTGATCTCAAGTTAATCTGGGAGAGATGGGTATGTGTCATACTGAAAAATGTCCCATTTTCCTACAACTCACCCAGTCCTTCCTGTCTGCTTATCCTCTCATCCATATCATCAAAACTTTTTTAAAAAATAATAAAAATTTCACATGCCCTTTCTTTAACCTACTTAAAAAACTCCAAAGTATTACTTTAAAATTTTTTTTAACGTTTTTTTTTATTTTTTATTTTTGAGACAGAGAGAGACAGAGCATGAATGGGGGAGGGGCAGAGAGAGAGGGAGACACAGAATCGGAAGCAGGCTCCAGGCTCTGAGCCATCAGCCCAGAGCCCGACGCAGGGCTCGAACTCACCGAGTGCGAGATCATGACCTGAGCTGAAGTCGGACGCTTAACCAACTGAGCCACCCAGGCACCCCTCCAAAGTATTACTTTAATACCTTCATCAGATTAAGGTGTAGTTTAAACGGTTAATTCCTTTTCTGTACCTTACTGAAACCAGTTCACCCGTTGGCATGCCTTTTCTCTGGCTAGGTCTGTCCAGCTGCTTAGGGGGGCTGTACATTTACTTACCAGCATTCATTTTTATTTTCCCCCTTTTTTCCTCTTTAGTCTTCTCTAACTTCCTTTGGATCCTTCCTTTCTTCCCTGGTGTGCCAGAATTTTCTGGTATTGGAACTTTGATTGCAATACTTAGGAAATTTGGCCATCATTTTTGGTTATACTGAGGTTTTTATTGTGATGGCAGTCATTGTTTTTACCCTTTCCTGCTTTCACGTTATTTGTGGCTCCCATTGGAGCCTTCCTAAATTCTCCATGCCTTCCTATGCTCTGCTTGTTTTCCTGTGATTGGGAACTGGGTGTTATTGTTTGTTTGTTGACAACTGTACAACAGGCTGATGTGTCAGGTAGGCTGCCAGACAGAACATGACCTTCCAGGCCACCAACCCTCCACTTCTCACTATAGCGCATCCCAGCCCCTACCATGTTGCCTTTGGAGGCCCAGGCTGTCAGGTGGGCATCAGTCAGGGCTCCCCTGCAACTCACACCAATGTAGGTCCCCAGCTCCACAGTTTGTCCTCCACTCCTGTGTCCACTCCAGAGCAGGGTCCTTAGCCATTCATTTAGCATCCAAAGAATACTAATAGAGGTAATAACCATAGCTGTAGGAATGACACATTGATGTTAGGTGGTAAATAAACCATCTCCCGTCAGTGTCAGCCCTACTGCATCCAGCCAGCACAGTTGGAAAAGCAAACCACAATGTTGAAAGTCATTCCTTCAGTCTCCAAGTCACGCATCCAGTAGAAGCTGGACTCTTGGAGTACTGGGTGGTTCTACATCAGGGTCTGTGACAGGACAGCCTCAGAGTTTGGCATCATTGTTGGGAAATCAGGCATAAAAACAATAACATGCTTTCAGTGATGATCGATGCTTTAATTTTTACAAAACCTTTTGGAGATAAGATTATTATACCATTTTCCAGATGGGGAAACTGACTGAGAAAGGATAAGTGGTTTATCCAAAGTCACCCAGCTAAGAAAGAGTCAGAGCTAAAGCATAACCCGGGTCCAAGATTCCCATCTCACATCTACTCTTCTCTCTGGGCCACAGTTGTGTTGAGCAGCCACCCAAGAAATGGCACGGCTGAGACACTGCCGAAGAAGGACAGTGTTTGCCCTGTGGGCCACCTCAGCAAGCTGCGTTGGCTGGAGACATGTTGGGCACAGGCAGAGCTCAGCCTCAGAAACTTCTGATGAAAATGACAGCTGGTGTGATGGCCTGGCTGGGGTATGGCCCAGCCTGGAGCTCCTGTGGGACCTCAAGCCAGAGCATCTTCCATAAGCAGACCAAGTCTTAGCTTTCTTACTACAAAGTGAAAGAGTTGGATTAGGAGTCCTTAAACCCATGTTCATTTATATCATTCTATGACTTAGGAAGCTGTTTGTTGATGATCAGATGTTTCCTTTTTAAGGTATTTTCAGCTTCCCATTTGTAGTCAATATTGAGTTGTTCCCTGTAGGTGTGTTCAGGCCCCTGCTGTCTCTCCTCTCCACACATCACACCATAAGGATGCTTTTTATTGTTGTTGTTATTGTCATTGTTTTTATTATTATTTTATTATTTATTATTTTATTATTATTATTATTATTTGAGAGAGAGAGAGTGTGTGTGTGTGTGTGTGTGTGTGTGTGTGTGTGTGTGAGCGGGGAAGAGGGGCAGCAGGAAAGAGAGAGAGAATCTCAAGCAGGATCACACTCACTGTGGAGCTCAGCACAAGGCTCATTGTGGGGCTTGATCCCATGACCTTGGGATCATGACCCGAGCCAAAATCAAGAGTTGGATGCTCAACTGGCTGAGCCACCCAGGTGCCCCTATTTTTATTATTAAATTGAGTCCTTGCCTTAGCATTTTCTTAATGTGCTAGGTAGGGACAGTGGCTTTCTGGCAGTGGTGACCTAGTCAGTACAGAGGCTTTAGCCCTACTGGTGTTGTCCAGAGCTCACCAGTTAACTCCCAGGCCAACTGCACTTGAAAGTGTTGACCCAGGCCACATGGACTGAGAGCTATCTTCTCTTCCAATTCATGTTCTTTTCACATGGGAGGACTGTAAAAGATTAAACCAACCTAGAAACTGTCAGAGAAGAACCAAACCACCAAGGGAGCAAATGAGAAGGAACAGGAAGTGATCCAGGCAGGGCCTGTGTGCAATCTACTGCCTAGCTCTGTGCCTGGCACCTGACAAACTAACAGGCGTTCAATAAATATTGGTTGAATTGCCGTCATTGCTCAGGTGATAGGAGCAGCTGAGCTCAAGCAGGGTTTCCCCTTAAGCCTCAGCCTTGGGGAAATGGTATCTTTTTTGTCATTAGAAAACATATGGCTATTCAGGCTACACAGGGTTAGAAGTCCAGGCTGGAGCCCCAGCTCTGGACCTGCTGTGTGATGTTAAGCAAGTCGTTGAATTCCAAGCCTTGGACTGTGAGGACAAGCACCCCTTCCTCTCAGACTTGCTGCAAAGTCCTTACAAAATGCACCTGAATTTAGGCAAAGAGAACAGGGATAAGGTCTTACCCACCTTCCCCTACACGTGGCATAGCACTGGCACCTGCCAGGTTCTCAGCAAAACATGGCAGTTGGGTAGATGAAGAGATGGGAGGACAGAGGGACAAATAAATGAACAAGGAGTGTCTGGGAGCTAGAGCAGACAAACTTCACTTAATCTGAAAGGGTTGTCCTGGATTACTGTAACAGGCCAAGGGCCAGTGGCTCGCTGTCTGTTTCTGCCCAGAGAAGCCCTGGGGAGAAGTGTGGGGGCCTAGATGAATCCAGAAACACTCAAGCACAAAGCTTGAACTGGGATTCTGATGCTCTGGGCTAAGTAATGCTACATCTGTCGCTAGAAGCAGAAAGGCATACCTTTCTGCTCAGAAAACCCCAGCTTCCAGCCTGCTCAGCAGAGAAGGGGTGGGAGACAGTGGCACCCCAAGAGTGTGGAGCATGAAGGCCCAGCACCGAGCATGCTCCACTGCCTGCCTGTCTGGCTGGAGATGGATGACAGTAATCACAGAGACGATAATCTGGCCTTTTCTTCCAGGCCCACCTGCTGCTGCTGTTGTCACGTTCTGTGCTCTGCTGCCATCCTCCGCAGTGGTGGGGCCTACCTCTTGGCAGCCCTGGGGTAATAATTAGGGGTGGGGCAGCTCCCCAGCTGCTGCGATATATTTGAGGAGGAGCCTGGGGAAGAGGCAATGGCTGGGATCCAGCCAACAAAAGGAGAAATTAAATGGGCTGTCCCGGGAACCCACAGTTAGCATTTAAACTCTAGCATGAGCTGTGGGTTTCACCCAAAAAGCAGGGTTTTCGTGAGGGTTTGGACTCCCCCTCCCCCATTCCCTCTGCTACTTGTGAGTACAATTCATTCTGGTGAGGTTGGATGACTCTCAGCAGAACCACTCAGATATGATGCTGTCATGTGTAAGGCTCAGAGGCTGGGTCTGAGGCTTCCAAGACATCCCATGCAGTGCGAGGATAAACACACTGACAGAAAACAAATGAGTGTGGCTTCAACGTTGCCCCCATCACCCCTGACCCATTCACAGCCCAGATGGCAGCTCAGTCCACAAGGAACTTACTGTCTAGTACAGCCTTCCTTGCTGAGTGCCCTCAGCCTACATTCTGCAGGCCATCAACTTGTGTGGCAGGACCCAAATTTAGAGGGAATTAGGATTTTGTTTCTTTTACTGTCTGTGTCATTCAGACTGCCATATTGGTTGTGGGGAGAGAGCCAGGAAATATTGATAAATACAGGCACAGGTACTGTGCACTGAGCACATCCTGTGTTCTTTATGTCATGTCATCCACACCACATGCTTAAAAGATAGGGTTGTATTATTTCCATTGTACAGCTGAGTAACGTGGGGGCCACAAACATTTCATGCCGGCCCAAGTTCAAAACCAAGTGTGCCGGACTCCTAGACTTCTTTCTATTTTTCTGTGCTGTCCAGAACATGACCCAATGTCTCCCTTAATAGAATTGCAGAATTTTACCACCTCTCCCATGTGGAAAAACCCTGTGAAAGAAGATGGGGCCTCCAAATGAGCTCCTGGAGCCCAAGAGCTGAGTAAATGGGACTTGCCAAGGAACCCCATGCTCCTGAGCCATGAAGAGGGTGGAGGCGGGGGTAAGAGCCCTTGGCACAGCTGAGCTGTTACTTCTTTTCAACCAGGAGCTCAATGAAATCATTTGCCCTCTTTTGGACTTTAGCTTATTCCAGAAATGACGATGACAGAAGAAATAATACAATTAATGATTGCAAGAGGGTTAATAACTGCATGGGAACAAGTGAAGCACTAGGTCTTGGGAATGGACTCCACAGGTAGAAACAGCCTCAGAAATACCAGTTGGGAAAATAGAAAGCAGCTTGAAGGGAATGGTCTCAGTGTCCCAAGGGATGCATGCCACCCTCCATGTGTGCAGTGGCTGGAATGCTTGATGCCCAGGTGAATGGACAGATTCAGAGACTTCAACGTCCTGTGCCAATTATTTTTCCCACAGAATGCCCACCTTCATTGCCCATGATTCCTCAAGCCATCAAACATAGGCACGTTTGTGCCGACCAATGTCTACAGAACCATGCCAAGGGCGGGTGGTGGAAACCATCTGCCATATATGCATGGTAAGGGGCACATCTGACCTCTGTGGAGAATTTAAAAACAATAATAAAACTGACAAAGAGCTGGTTTGCTTTCTGTCACCATTATGTTCTGGCAATTCTAAATAATGTCAGTGATAAAATACTGCCCAGTGGAGCAGGATGCTTCCCCAGCACCCCACCACCACTTTGCATTCCACAGAATCTATACGTTTCTCTGTTGGACTTCCTTTACTTGGCTGCTCTTGGTGTTCAGTTGGTCGGTTGATTTCCTTGTTGGCCAACAGGCCACTGCAGTCACTTTCAATTGCCATCCTGGTCAATCCCATGTTAACTACACAAATTTAAAGTTTATTTATTTATTTTAAGGGTGGGCAGAGAAAGAGGGAGAGAGAGAATCTCAAGCAGGCTCTGCACTGTCCCCTCCAACATGGGGCTCAAACCCATGAACCATGAGATCATGACCTGAGCTGAGATCAACAGTCAGATGTTTAACTGACTGAGCCACCCAGGTGCCCCACTACTACACAAATTTAGGTTGTTTTGTGGTTGTATTTAGGCAACTACCTTGAGAATGGTAGGAAACCCCAGGAGAGGAGGAGAACCAGGTGGGAAAATACCGTTTTCCTCTTTTTGTTATTTACTTATAAGTGTCACAGAAATATTTCTACTCATTTTGGATTTTTGCAAAGTGCTTTTTTTAAATGGAGACCTAGATCCAGGGCCTGTGCTGGTGATGTCCCTTTAAGCAGAGCCAAGTGGGGGATGGCATGGCAGGGACGTGTGAAGCTGCAGAGGTACTTGCACCGTACAATTTTCTGGGTCCTGACTGATAAATTATTGTGCGTCTTCCATGTGCTCTGACATGCAATACAATTTGTCCGTGCAGCAGTGATGATAGGCTGTCCTGGGCTGATAATCAAGAACCCTCTATTTAGCTCCTTCAGCCTTTTGGAGAAATCTTAAGTAACTGTTCGTGTCCCTTTATCAGTTTTCTCTTCCACATTTTAGCATAAGTGGAAAAAGCTTTTAACCTTGAGAATTTTACTCACTTGGGGGCTGGGGGCGAGGAAGATGTGTTGTTAAAAGCGTAAAGGAAGTGGGAGGATCTTGACACTCTCAGCTAGAATGGCTTTTTCTTGGTCTGCCTCATGGCAGTGTGAGACTGTCTGGGTCCTAGAGATTGTTCAGTCTGCCTTCACTTTACGGGAAAGGAAGCAAACCCCGTGAGGGAAGTAACTTGCCCAAGGTCATGGGGTGGGTCCATGGCAGACCTGTCAGGAGGTGAGGTTGACCCCTGCCACGCACCCCTCGCCCCCATCCCGACCCCAGAGAGGCCTGCACCAGCCCACCATACTTCCCATGGGCTTTGGGCTCCTGACACACCCCTGCACCTGAGGGATGGTCAAGTCAGCTTAAACATCTGTTCAACACTCTACCCTAGTAATGGGGTGTCCCTTGCACACTTTCCAGGTAAGAATTATTGGTAATAGGTTGTATAATCATGAAGACAGATGCCACTTTTGTTTCTGTGTAAATTGCTGTATAGCATCTCTATAGTCTAACCCCACCTTGTGTAAAACAGGCTTTGGCATTTGTATGCCACTTTTTGGATTTAGTTTTACAAGCCTTAACACATGAAGCTGCCTCTTTCCTTAAAGGCACAATGCTTGCAACTTGGGTACCTGGACAATGGTCTTGTGATTCAAATACAGTTTCCAATAGATGGGACCGACAACAAGAGAACAGGCAAGGATTTCATCTGTGTTATTTTGGTGATGGAATGAGCATTCACTAATTTTCCTCTATCTGGTTATATTCAACTGATTTTTTTCACCTCTTGGGGAATCTTCTACTAACCTTTTCTAATAAACTAGGTCCCTAAATAGGTTGGTTTGGTTCCAGATGCTTCCTCATCCCCCTTTCATTCCCAGGGAACAAATACACAAGCCATTTGGGTCAGTTTTCAACCTATTCTCTTGTTCTTATGAGGCACTTGGAATCTATATCTTCAGGGCCCTGATAATTCTAGCTGCGAACACAGTGCCTGGGATTGGGGGGGGGTCCCCGCACTGAGGAACTCTCTCACGTAGCAACCTCACTTGCCAGATGCTTCAGCCCCAAGGAAAGACGCTGCCCCTTTCTGCACAAGCAAAGCCCTCACTGCAGAGGAATTTGTCCAAGCGGGTATCACAAAGGTTTGTTCTAGGCTGAAAGCTGGCACGAAAGGGCTCTGACAGTGAGCAACATTAGAATTAAAGACATGATAATACTAATTAACTTTCCCATGCCCATGCTCTGTGCATTTATTATTTGTATAGAGATAAAGCCTTAAATAATAGGCTGGCCTCTTTGGGAGCCCCAGTTGGGGGGAAAGAAGGCAATGTCCTCATTACAGCAAATAAGATAGATGGTGTTCTGCCACTGTGGCACATCCCCCAAGGACAACCTAGAGATGGTGCAGCCTCCTTCAAAGCAAGCCCTGTGTCCAGTAATGTGCACTTTCTCCTGGCAGGGTGTGGGGAGGGCAGAGGGACTAGGGCATGTGGAAGAAGAGAAGCAGTTTCCAGTGACTTGGCCATCTGCCTTCCTGGGCCTGCTATGAACCATGCAACAGTAGCCTTCAGCCTGGCCACCTGTGGTTGCAGGAAGCTCTCTTGATTCTGTGGCCTCAGTTTTGTCCTTTATGAATAAGGGAAGGTAGAGGATAGATAAAAAGTCATCAGCCTGGACAGGCTTCAAAGAGTCCTTGAAGTTCCTGAAACTATATGCAAAATGTGAATGTGCTTGTGGGCATTTTTCAGGGACTAGAAGCCCACTGCTTACCTCTAAGTCCCTGAACCAGAGGTTAAAAGCCACTAAAGGAGGAGCTCCCCAAGGGTCCACCTTTCTCTTCTAAGTCACTGATTTTAGAGCTGCCAGACCTGATGCACTGGGGTTGTGGAGTTGGATGATGGATGCTTGGGTTGAAATACCCTATAAATTAGCTGTGTAAAAGCAATTGACTCAATGGCTTTCCAGTAATGCCTCCCAAATGGGGTGGCTCTAGTGTCCCCACCTCATCTGCATCTGCAACAGCTCTGGAAAGCTGGCTCCCCTCCCCAAGTTATCCTCAACATAAAACCCCAGGACACTGCATCAGTTCTGGGCTAACCCTGCAGACTGTTCCAGCCATGGGGCAGCTTAGTGGTTCCCTTGTGACACAGAACTAAGCCCATCTCCCCGAGTCTGTTTCCCTCTAGTGCCCTCACCATCTAGAGCCTATGCACTATACCTTCCACTCCAAGCAGGTGACCTGCAAAGCAATTCCTAGGATGTCTGATTTGAAATTCGACTAATAAATTAGTAATAATGAGTTTGACAATTGGGAATGCTTGAGAAAAAATCTTCTGAAGTACTTGGAGATATCCTGGGGGGAAATAGAAACAACTTTATTAAGAATTGGAGCATCTGGGAAAATACTGGGAGACTGATTCCCAGGGACTGCCCTGGAATCAGAGGGCCCTCTTTGATTAAGTTCTGCCTCCAGCCAAGTGCAGACAGGTTTGCTTCTCTTTTGTTTTCCCAAATATTCCCCTTGCTCTAATCAAGAGTTCTTTACCTGGGATTCAAGGAGTCTATAGATAGAATTCCAGAGGGTGCATGAACTTGGATGGGAAATAATTGGATCTTTTCACAGACTTCTTCCTGAAATGTATCATGTTATTCCTTTGTGAATGTAGGCAACAATCCACCACACTAGTGCAGTATCTGTGACTTTTTCCCTTGTTAAAAACCATGGGTATTTTCCTATCACATTAAAATGGTTATAGATGTCTCAAAAGGATTGTTTTCCCTTCATCAGTACCTCAAAAGTCTGGTAGTCTACTCGATTTGTATTTAATGCATTAACAAAGAAGCATGTGTATTTTTATATTGAAAATTATCTTTTAAATATTTTTGTTAACTATATTTTAACATAATTGGTTTTCTTTGCAATCCTTGATTTCCATTTTAAAACATTATTCTGAGAAGGGATCCGCGGGCATCACCAGAACTGACAAAGGCTTCCAGAGCAGGAAAGGTTACAGTCCCCTCCCTGCTCTGCATAGACAGTCTACTTTTCAACCCTGTGCTGCTTCTCTCTGGCCCACATTAAGGGTGGAACTCTGAGCTTATCTAACTGTTGGGGGAGGAGAGACAGAGTCCAGGAGAGGAGGGCAGAAGATGTAGGAGCCTGTGTGCTAAGAGTTGAAACCAACCACATACCCTACAAGGAAAGGTTCCTAACTTGGGAAACCCCAGAATGATTTTGCCAGAGACACTCTTTTATCTCCTCAATAAATAAGAAAATAACTCATGAGTATTGAAAGGAACTCACATCAGTGTGGGTCTGGTGGAATTAAACCAGAACCCCTCAGATACCTTGGGTCAGTTTATTTACTCCCCACTGTTCCTTGGAGTCCCACAGTGGGGAAGGGGCCTTTGCTCTGAATGCCTGGACCAGGGCTTGGAAGCCGCTGACTCTGGGCTAAACAGGACTTTCCTGAGGCCTGTGGTTGGGGGAAGGGGCAGTAGCCCCTAATAGTTAGGACTGTGGACTCTAGAGCCAGCTAGAACTAGGTTCCAGTCCCAGCACTATCACTAACCCTGTGTCCTAGGCAAGTTGATTCATCTCTTTGTGCCTCAGCTTTCTCACCCATAAAATGGGTGCTATTTTGCTTAGGCATGCCTGGCTTGTCATAAGCACTAAACACTGTCACAGACAGACAGCCCCTGCAGCATTTGCAAAGCTTAGGAAAAGGAGAGCGGACGGGGAGCAGCAGAAACTGAAGCAGAGAATCTTGTGGTAACATTCGATCTGGAGGTCCTGAATCTTCCTTTTACCTGTCATTCATGTCACGACAGCTCCTGGGTGATAAAGAGACCAGAAGCGGGCTGCAAGTCTTCGGGTGGTAGGAACGTGCCCTTTCTCCTTGGTTTCTAAGTAATGGTGCCTTCACGTCCAGCTGAGTGAGGGGTCAGCAGCAGCTCCAGGATAAACGCATGTTATAAATAGAGGGCCGAGATTCCCAGATGGAGAGGAGGGGGTCAGTGAAACAGCAGAATAAGTTGGGAATTGTCACCGCTTCATCTGTAATGATAACATTAACAGCAATAATAATCATCATAAGAGGGGATCTTGTAGCAGAGCCAGAGCAGGGAAGAAAGTCTTTTTCCCATGCCTTCCTGGGGAGAACTAGACACTCAAACCACGTCAAAACAGAAGGAACCAAAAATATAGCTAAAATACTTTTGCCCAAGTGGCCTTCCCAAAGAAACCAAGATAAGACGGCCCTGCTGCAGAATGGGCCCAGAAAGGAGAGAGAAGAGAGGGAGCTGGGCCTGACTTCATCAACTGGTTTTAACTTCCTCCGTTAATCACTTCAGTAGAGCTGTTAACAGGCAGGAAATCTAATTGATGAGCATTTCACCTCCTGGCTTCCCTTTCTGCCCAAGGTGCTAATGAGCAGGGAAATCACAGATCCTTTGGTACAAGGTCCTTAAGAGGTCATGTGACTGCCAACCCCACCCCACCGCCACCGGCCTCAGCTGAACCCCAGCAAACACTCCAAGCGCTCTGATTTTTAAACTCCTGTAGACTAATTTTCTCACCTCTTGTGGTCGCACACAACACAAGGGAGCCTCAGCACCCCCAGGGACCTGCCCTGCACCTGGCCCCAGCTCTGCCAGCCAGCCACCCATTGCTTGTCCTGTTGCTGGGGAATCGCTGGCCTTTCTGTAGGAACTCATGTTCTTGAAGACAGTCATTGGATCTCATTTCTGCTGTCTTTTCTCGAGGCTGCACAACTGTGCATCTTTCACCCTGTGTGTACGCATTGTTCTTTTGGACCCCTCCCTTCAGGATGCTGTGTTCGCCTCCCTCCCAATTCTCCTTCTGCTTTCCTTGTGGGTCCCTGAACTGGGCACAGAATCCATTCAATCCTTTAACATCACTGGGTACAGTTACAGGAGGTCTCCTAGCACCTGCTGGCTGCTCCTTTCTAACACAGGCAGAACGGTTATCCCCTCCAGTACACAGCTCTTTGTCAGTCCCCACCTCCCTGTCTCCTTTATGTGAATGCTCTATTTTCTTTTCCCTGTAGACAATCCTGCACTTTTTCTTATCTGAGTCATAAGAGTGACAGGGAAGGGAAGCTAAGGAAAAATAAGTAGCATTGCCAATATGAACCTGGGACTTAATCCTCACCTTGGAATGTTCCAGTGCCGATGAGGGGCACTGCAGGAGACAGACAAACTCTGGAGCAGAAGGTTTCAGAGGCCTGCAGAGTAATTCCTTTGCAATCTGAACAAAGCCCATTCCTCCTCTTTAGCAAATGCTTTTTACTTTTTGGTCCACTGGAACTTAGTGCAAGAGCAGTTCTCCAAAGGGCTTTCTGTGTCCCATTGGGCTTTAATAGTCCCTGTGGATGCCATCTGGAAAGGGGTCAGGGAATGGTCATCTTCCAGCATGGGAGCCAACCAACTGGGAAAAGAGAGTGAGATGGAGAAAGAGACAAGCCAGTACTCATTCTGAGAGGCTGAAAATCACTTCCGAGGGCCTGAAGATTTACAAAGACGCAATCTGGATTCCCAGAGCAAATGAGTCTTTATACTCATAACAGGTTGTAATTTGAGTCATATAGGAAGTTAAGAAAGTGAAAACATGAGTAAATGCCAGTGTGATAAAATCATAGTCTCCAGGCTGGAAAAGACGTTACAGGGATCTGCTTGCACTCTTTCACTTTAGAGATGGGAAAGCTGGCCTGCCCAGATTCACACGGCTGGTTACTGCAGGACGGGGCCAGAACTGTTGGCCTGAGTCGTCTGTCCTGCTCAGGCTTCCCTCTCAGAAAATGAGCCTCATTGCCAATTTCAGATACAAAAAAAGAGAGAAGCTATCAGAAAATGACCCCACCAACAAATAAATCCATCCCTTCCCTTGTTCCTATAACACCCCTGCACCTGAGGGCATCCAGGACCTACAGCTGTCTTCCGTGGCCTCATGCTGTCACTCCCTCTCCACCCTCTCCCTGTAACTTAGTTAAATCCCTGCCATCTTTTGCCTGCAAAATTGGAACAACCTCTGGACCGTTCTCTCTTCTTCCCTACAGTCCTAATCCATTTGCCCCTCTGTAGCTAGAGTTAGCTTCTTTCTAAAGTGCAATCCTGATAAAATCGTTTCTCTGGTTAGAAGTCTTAAAATCCTTCGATGACCCCAGTTTCCCCTTAGGATAACTATCAAACTCCTTAACACGGTTAACAGACCAGTGGTTCGCACCCCTGGATGCACATTAGAATCACCTGGAGATCTTTTAAAACTCACCAGTGCCAGGGCCTCACCCCTACTGATTCCACAAAATGAATCTGGGTTGGGGCCAACTGTGCTGGAGCTGGAGCTGCTCCGGCTGGCCCAGGAGAGCCAATCATTAAATGTTCAGGAATTTTGCAAGTGGGTTGTTAAACACAGCCATTATTAAAAATTAAATTATATAAAACTACAACTAAATTATATTAAAAACAAAGGTCATAAAATACTCAAAATCCATCACTTCCTAATGATTTGACTATATTTTCTTACTGACTATGCTCTTGAGGTTATTTACATCGATTGTGTTTGTATGAAGGAAATACATAATGCTGTGCTACTGTGCATATCTTCCCAGCTCTGCCTTCTGTAGCTTGAAATTGGCCATCGTGGGAGTATTCATACCATGAAAGTAGCAAACGCAACAGATCCCCCCACCCAAACCATTCATTAAACATATCATTGAGTGAGGCTTATGTTTTGACATAATTTTTTTTTAATTTTTAATGTTTCTTTTTGAGAGAGAGAGAGACAGAGCATAAGCAGGGGAGGGGCAGAGAGAGAGGGATACACAGAATTTGAAGCAGGCTCCAGGCTCTGAGCTGTCAGCACAGAGCCTAACACAGTGCTCGAAATCACAAACTGCAAGACATGACCTGAGTTGAAATCAGAAGCTTAACTGACTGAGCCACCCAGGCACCCCTTGAAATAATATTTTTAAAATTCCCCTGGCTGGGTCTAATCAAAGTTGAGAACCCCTGGCCAGGATCTGGCTCCTTGCTGCCCCTCTAGCCTAACCTCTTGAGAAACTTCTCCCCTGCCCACAACTTCCTTCAGTTCAGCCACACAGAACCACCTGCAGCGGCTGAAGTATGTCATGTTATTTCTTCTTTTTGCATTTTTATTCCCCTTGACACACTGTTTTTATGCCTGGGATGTCCATTGCTTCCTCTTTGGCCTGGCAAGCACCTGTTGATTTTTCAGAACTCCACTCAATATCTTGTCCTCTGGGAGGCACTTCCTAGTGCCTTCCCCTCCCCCAAGTCCCACACTCTCCCTTTGGGACCTGTTCATATAGAATCTTATAGCACTTTATGATTACATTTCTCTCCCCACCTCCTCTATGAAACAGTCAGCACTCTGAGGGTAGAGCCATGACTAGCTCAACTACACTCCAGCATGGGAGCAGTCCCAGCATAGTAGATGTTCAGCACATGTTGTGTGGGTACATGAGTGAGTGAACCCAGGTCTCCTGGCCCCCAGTGGGGTGTTCTTCCCACCCCACACCTGAGCCAGCAGTTCTGAGCTTCTAAAAAGTCAACTGCTTCTGAAACTTTAACTGGATTGTACTCTGTGCCTGCTGCTCTTGAGCCCAATAGGAAGACAGTCCCCACTTTTCTATTATTGAGTTAAGTTTAGTTGTTTCAGGTTTGGAATTCACTCCATGCATCCTTTATTCATTCTGTAATACCACCAGTATTCGAGGCCTTGGGATGTGGTGGTGCACAAGGCAGGTGAGAGGACTGCCCTCACAGAGCTGTCAGTCATGGGTGGCTCAGATGAGGAAAATAGCACTTACTATTAAACGTGATAACTGCTATGGAATGGAAAGCATCTGGCTTCAGGGTGACCTCCTGGTCTGCAGAGTACATGGCTTCCCAGAGTAGGTGAAGTCTGGGCCTGACCTTGAGGAAAGAAGAGGATTGGAAGGTGTTCCATGAAACTGGAATGTCCTGTGTGAGGGCTCCAGGACCAGAGAGAGCTCAGTGGGTTTAAGGAGCTAAAAGAAATTGGATGATAGAATTGAGGAAATGAGTAGTGACAGCTGAGGCTGGAAAATCAGTCAGGGGCCAGGACAAGAAGGGTCTCCAAAGCCATTTTCAGGAGTCTGGATTTTATCCTGGAAATGGTAGAACACCACTGAAAGCATAATGCAAGGGAATCCTGCTAGCAGATCTGTATTTAAGAGAACTCATAGTAGTGGTCCAGAAGAGACAAAAATGAGACAAAAATGGTTTAGTAGGAAGAGGCTGCTGTTAGGATGGCTAAAAGGGAATGCATTCAAGAAGCAGAATCATAGAACATGATGGCTGAACTTGGTGGTGAAGGTAAGGGAGATATGAAGATCTGGTTGGAGAGGTAGGGAGGTCAATCAGTTCATGGGCTCATCTTTGGGTTTGTGGATTTGACAGTATCCATGATGAACCCAAGTGCAGTTATCTGAGAGGGAGTTAGATTTTCAGATCTGTAACTTAGAGGAGATATGTAGGAGAGAAGTATAGACTAAGGGTCATCAGCTTGTAGATGGTAACTGAAACCACAGAAACAAAGGCCATTTGTTGTCTTAGAAAAATGAATAGAGTAAGAGGAACTTAGGGCTTCATAGGAAGAGCTGAGGATGGAGATGAGCCCAAATGGCCAGAGAGTAATAAAACCATAGAAGTGTGGAGTCGTGGAAGCCAAGGAAGATTTGTTTGGAGGAGTGAGTGGTGAACAGAGGCCCATGTTCTTGCTGATACGAGAGGCTAAGTAAGATATGGACTGATGCGTGGCCCTTGGATTCAGAGCATGTTGGCCATTGATGAACTTGACAAAAGGGGTGCAGTTTTGAGCAGAGGCCAGGACACACTGTGCTGGGGGGTGGGGTGGGGTGATGGGGATGAGATGATGGAGACAAGTGTGTGAACTCCTTCAGGACATTAGGCTACAAAAGACAGGGGTTGGAGAGGGCAGTATATGGAGGGAATTCTGTGGGATCAAGAAAGGGTTTTGGTTTGGTAGCTTGTTTTCAAGCAGGAGAGGCAAGCTGACTACATTTAGAGTAAAAAGGAAGATTGTGAGCCTGTCCTCCAAACAAAGGAGGGTGACCTTTTAATACGATCAGTGCCATATGTCATTGTGTAACCCCTGTGTCTAACCTGACAGACATTTAGAATTGTCAAAGACATTTCCTTGCTTAGCCTCATTTCATTGATAACTGCTTGTGCCAATTCATGGCCTCCTAATTGTCCATACTTTGGGCCTTCATTTTTTTCTTCCTTGACAGATTTTTAAAATAAGGCTCCCATCATTAGCCTTTTGGGGGCATCATTAAGTCCATGTGTTTATGCTCTGTTCTTGCTCCTGCTCTATTCCAGCCCACCTCTTCCCATCGCTTTAACCACTCTGGCCCTGAATCCCTGTATTCCTTCCTTCTTTCTTTTCCGGGCAAGTTCCCACTGGTTAGGATATACTCTGTAGTTCCTGCCTCTCCTACCTCTCATTTAGCAGAGTTTACAGAAAGCTACCTAACGTGTCTTGAATTCCCAGGCTGAGAAAATTAGGCTGAATTTTTATTATAGCTTCTCTCAAGAATACTTCTAGAAATCACAGAATCTTAGAACCTTATTACTGGAGTAGAAGTTGAGAAGTCACCTAACCCATCCCCTTACCTCCAGGCAGTTTGAGTTTTCTAAACTCTTTATAAATAGATCTTCTTCTTAAAGATTTCTACATAAAAGATCACAACCTAAGCCTATGATTAGGGTTACCATATAATTCAGCATTTGAAAAGGAATACTTGTAAGAATGAAATGTGGGCCCTAACCAAATAGGACACCAGGACAACTGAGGTAAATTGAGACTTTACTGGGCTAGCCAGGACACCCAGTCACCTTACATATAATGGATATGAAAGATGGAATCTGAGAAAAACTTTTTTGGCATTAGGAGATAGTCACGGGCATTTATTATATAGGATAGACGTTGTTCTACATACTAGAACTAAAGATGAGTAAGACATAATCCTCACCTTAAAAAAAACTATTGGGGAAGAGAGACACAAACACAATTTGCAAACATTCAGTTTAGTAAGTTTTTATTTCAGTTTTGATAAGGAATAGCTTTATGAACAAAGTGCTTTGGGAACAGAGAAGAAGTGATCAGGGGTTCAAGAATCAGAGGAGGTTACATGAGAGCTAGGCTTTGAAGAATGATAGGACTACTCTAGAAGTAGAGTTGTAGAGAAAGGGGGAAATGTGAAGATATGGAGACAGTGTGTGACCAGAGGACAATGTTTATAAAAAGAGAGAAGCAGGAAATAAAGCCAGGAAATGGATTAGGGCCCTGCTAAGGAGCTTTAACCTTTTGAAGGTATCATCAGTTCTGTTTGTTTGTGATCTCTCACATGTGTGCAGGGCTTTGTCATGCTGGAATTTAGTTGACACATCTAGGAAAGGTGTAGAGAAGGCCAGAATAGGGAGTGATTGGGGGTAGAGAGGCCAGCTTAAAGACTCTCTGAGCAGCAATGCAATAGGGTGTTCCTGAACTCAGGCAGTGTCAAGGAAGACAAAGAGGAGGAGAATGCAGCAGTAGAAATGATGGGATTTAGTGCATGACATTGAAGATGAGAAATACCAAGTTGGCAAGATCTCAGGAGTCTACTTTGGAGGACCAAGAATATGGGCTTCCATTCACTAAGACATGGAGTAATAAAGGGGCTGGGTCTAACATCACTGAAGACAGTTTGGGGCACTTATTTAGGTGCTTATGGTACATACACATAGAGATACCTATTATATCTTGGGTCTGGGGCTAAGGGGACAGATTCTTTCTGGAAATAGTGATTCTTCAGTGGATTGATTGAAGATGTGGTGGTAGATGAGAAAAGTCAGGAAACAAGTATGGAATTGAGAGGACTCGGGAACCCAGGCTTGACCTCTGGGAAACATCTAACCCCAAAGAAAGGGGAACCATGAAGGCTCTTCAGAGTGAGCAAGGTCAGAGAGAGTCAAAGGAGCACTGTCTAGGAAGCCAGGAGAGAAGGACACTCAGAGTTGCGGGGGGTGACCAAGGAGAGGCCACCGGGTCTCAGAATCAAAGCCTTTGGGTATCTTTAAAAGAGCCGTTTTAATAAAGTGATTGAGCAGGAGACTTGGGTAGAGTGGGATGGGAGATGGAGAGGAGGAAACAGCAAAGTGTAGCCTGCTTCTTTAACATTTGGAGTTGAAGCAAAGGAGAAAGTTTGAAGTTTGAGGGTGAGCTGGGGTTTAACAAAAAGGTTTTTTTTTTTTTTTCAGGTTAATGGAGCTTAAGGAAGTCCCTTTTTAAAAATTTTTTAATGTTTATTATTTTTGAGAGAGAGAGAGGGCGCTTGAGCCGGGGAGGGACAGAGAGAGAGGGAGACACAGAACCTAAAGTAGGTTCCAGGCTCTGAGCTGTCAGGACAGAGCCCAATGTGAGGCTCGAACTCATGAGCTGTGAGATCATAACCTGAGCTGAAGTCAGACACTGAACCAGCTGAGCCACCCAGGCACCCCTGTGCTGAAAAATTCTTATAACTTTAAAGTCAACATTTTCCCCAGACATTGACCTATAATAAATTATTCTAGATGTTAATTTAAACAAGAGGGGGAAGGGGTAAATAAGTGGATTATTTCTAATGAGCCATCTATTTACAGTATTTTCATAGTTACCATCAAAATGTTTCCATCTGATAGTTGTCCTCTGTGCATCCACAGTAACTTAATTTTTATAATTTTTTTAAAGTGATGTGCTCATTAGAAAAATTTGGCAACATAGCCCCTTCCTTCCTTCCAGGAAGCTACAGGGGCCCTGCTAGCTTTCCACCTGTCTGGGCATTTTTGCACAGACCTCGTCAGCTGGTGGAAAGAGAAAGCATCTGATCTGCCAGCTCCTTAGGTGTATCTTTTGGTTGGTGGTGGATTTCTGAGAAACCATTCTCTGGGCACTGGCCCAGAGCATACTTCACATTTTCCCTAAGCTACTCTCACCTTTATCCTTTTGAGGGAATTTGTCTTTGGGTGATTCTATGTCTCCAAGTTGTGTGTGTTTAAAGAGGTCTTCTCACTGTTGTTTGTGCAGAGGACTTGAACACAGGCTGGAGAATTGTCACAGATGCCCACATGGGAGGAAAAGAGCTGTACCTGAGGAGTTGCCCAGACAGCACATTGGCTGAATGTTCTCAGGGTTGATCCCACCCCCCATGGATGTGTTGATGGGCACATTCAGCAGAAATGTGGCAACTAGAGAGCTTTTCTTTATGTCTCTCTGGCCTTCGATCCTTACATCTACTAAGAACCCTGTATTATTGACAGGCCATTGACTAGTGTTAACCCTCTAATAAATTACTGCCTCGCACTCAGGCCCCCAGACAGACACATGTCCCTCAGCTAAAGCTCACCTTGGTAGTTGCTTCTGGAGTGAGCAGCCTTGTACCTGAAGCTAACACTGCCACTTCATCTTCTGTGGAAATCTGGGCTTACTAGGAGAGGCAAGGGCCCCAGACAAGTGACATCACAACTTCCTGACAAACAGCAGAACATGCAACCTGGGCTGAGGAGTCCTCTTCAAATGATTACTAGCTGAGTAGAGAATGGGCAAACAGTATGTGAATGACTTCCAGTTGTAGACCCAGACAATGGGCTCATCCCCAGTTGGCCAGGGCCTCCAACACCTGTTCCTCCAAGGCGGCCATGGCATCCAGTGGTGGGGCTAGCGTACAAGTTTCCGACTGCTGGAATCCTCATTTCCTGGCTTTGTCATCAATTAGCTGTGTAATCTTGGGCAAATAGTAATTGGAAAGAGCTCTGGAGCCTGACAGCCCAGATCTCACATTTGCTCCTTGCTACCTGTATGGTTTAGGGCAAACCATTGAACTTCTCTAAGCCTCTGTTTCTAACATGTAAAAGATGATACGAATACTTACTTTGTTTGCAGGGTTGTTGTAGAAATTAAATGATGTATGTCAAATGTCTAAAATACATGTTCAGTAGATGTTAGTTTCCCTTGTTCTCTCAGGTTTGTATCCTTATTGGGTCTAAAATTCTGTCATCCCAACAACCCTTCAGGGTAGGGTCTACATCTCTGAATTAAACTGAAAAAGGAGGCAGGGAAAGAATCCACACAATTTACTCAAGTTCTCAGGATAAGCCAAGGGTGGTCCAGTCCTGCATGATTCAGTGCTCTCCTCTTCCTGCTCCTGATGTAGCTTCTCTCTGGTGTGAATACAGGGGCCATTCCTTATCTCACAGGGTCAACATGGACACGGCTGTGATAAACATAGGCTTCAGAATCTCAGGGCTTAAAAAAAAATCAGGTGAATAATAAAATAAAATTTTCTCCATTCCCTGATGCTTGACTTTCAAAGGAACAGGTAGAATAAATGTGAGCCCCCTCCCTCGAGTACACCTTTAAATATTAAGCCTTTTACTTAATTATTAAAAAAAAAAAAAAAAAAGCAGATCCCCTACTGCCTGGAGAAAATGGCCATCTTCTGTCCCTGGTGGACATGATGTCATATCACTTAATGTATATGTAAATATGAAGTGTTTTCAATACTATAAAATCTTGGGTGGGGTTTTAGGAGGCCTCTCCCCTTGGCCAACCCAAAAAAGTCTTCAGAGAAGCAATGAGGATAGAGGTGGGACTGAGAAGGAAGGGCTATAGGAGGGAGAATGGGAGCCCACCCCCAGAGAAGTGCAGCAGGTAGTACCAACCCAGTCTATCTCAGGTTAGAAATCTTAATGGTTTGTTTTCTCATCTGTAACTAGGTTGGATGTACCATAAGCTGCATCTATAAAGCCCGTCTGAGGCTAGACTCCTATTAGGGCCCAAATTCTACATTGTTAACTTATTTTACTGTATGTGTTTGTATTTTTCACTTGCTTTCTTTTTTCTTAGTTTCTTATTGAGATTTTTATATGAAAATTCCCGGCTTTGTTTTAGCCTAATAAATGAGTTTTTTCATGACTCTTAAGATAGAGAGAATCGGTGCGCCCCTAGTGGCCAGAGGCGGTAGTTACGGGGAAAGCGAGCCCAGCGTCCCTCAGAGCCCCCCGAAAGAGCATCTTCTGCTGGAACTGCCCAGGAGACAGCAGACTTCCCAGGCTGGAGCTGTATCTTTCTTCCTGTCTGAGATTTCCCATATATACCTTATCAGGCAGGCCTTTTCTGTGTTTCACTGAGCCTTGTGATTTTAGAAAAACTAGGCAGTGAACAGGGACCTGACTTCCAACTTTTCTCTTTTGCATTTATATCAACCCAGATCTGAGCCACATACATATAATATCAGCCTTCTATTGAGAGTTTAGAATGTTCTAGGCATTGACATATGTTATCTTATTTAATCATTAAAAGCCAAGATCAGGTATTAGGGTCCCCAGTTTTTGAATGGAAAAACCAAGGCTAGAGAGATTAATTTGTCAGGATCACATAGTGAGTCTGGCTCACTGGAGCCTGAGTGCCCAGTCACATTGTCTACTCTCATGACATTGAACTTCAGCAGTGGATGGCCCTGACTAGTTCATGGGGTTCAGCTGACATGGGAAGTGTGAATAGTATGTCTTATACAGGCTTTCCCACTGAGTCCAATACCCTAGTCGAATAAATAGAGCTTCTAGAAAATAGAATTCTTTTTTCTTTTTAAAGGTTATTTTTATTTATTTTGAGAGAAATAGAGAGCAAGTTGGAAAGGAGCAGAGAGAGAGAGAATCCCAAGCAGGCTCCATGCTGTCAGCACAGAGCCTGATGCGGGGCTTGAACTCACAAACAGTGAGATCATGACCTGAGCCAAAGTCGAGTCAGACCTTTGACTGAGCCACCATTAAAAAGAAAATAGAATTATTTTTAGAGTGCTCAGGCATTCCCTGAGATTCTAACTGTGCCAAGTTGTGTGTGTTTCAGTGACATGTGTCTGTACTCCATGCTTTCTGAGATGGGGACAACTGAGAGAGGTGAAGAGAGGGATCACTTTGGGAATTGTGCAAATATTTGCAGCTTGATTATTCCTGAGTATATATCACTAGCAAAGCTGCTTCTGCTCCCTTCCGGGTCTGAGTACACAAACATCTATCCAAGTAGAGTGGTTCTTTTTTTTCTCTTTCTGTGGTTGGGGGACAGAAAGGCAGTCCAGCGAAACCAAAGGCTTGGGGCAGTCCTGACAGGATTTGTAACCTGGGGAATGTGCTGAGCTTTGATTCAGCTGAGCAGTGGCTTGCTGCCCAGGCCTTGTGGTCCTTCAAGACATCAGCTGAGGATCCCAAAACGTAGGGCCCCATGAACAGGGTGAGTTGTTGTCACCAGGACTTGCCCTGTCACCACCTATTAAATTTTGCGGGGACCCAGCAGCCCCTGGCCTGTGGTCACACAGCAGTCTACTCCTGGCCAAGAACTCTGGCATGAAACTAGACCTCTCCAACTATTTAATGTTTCATTAGTGGTTTTCCAAAGGCATGGGTCCAAGCTTGGCTGGGCCACGCCATTCGGAAGTACGTGAACACTTAATAAAATCAAACTGTTGAAGGATCCCAAACCCAGGAATCTGGTCACTTGGAAGTCCAGGCTGGAAGCCCACAGAGGGCTGCTGCACTGCCTCAGTTTTTTCCTCTTCTAGATGTTTCTATGCCATACATCTGTCTCTCTCAAGTTATCCAGCCTGTTTGTAGTTCTTAACTATTGGGGTTCACTAACCCCTTTTCATATCTAATGAAAGTTTGGACTCTCCCCCCAGAAAAATGCACCCATGTACTAGCATACAACATTTTGTTTAGAATTGCAAGGTGTTCATGAGCCACCTTCTAAAGATGGATCCCCATGTGAACCCCTGTGCTTCCACATTTGACATGGGGGACTGTGGAGTATTCTCTCACCAAGAAAATGCGTAAACAAGGTTTGTATTTTTGAAATGTCAGAAGTCCTCAAATTGCAGAATGAGGCCTAAGCTATTAGTCACTTAGGACTTCACAGGCAAGAGTAGGAGCTCCGTTGAGTGACAGGCCTTTCCAGGCACAGAGTCACTCAGGGGCAATTGTTCAGCCCCCAGGAGCTTTAGGAGTCTGGGGCAGTCGAGGTATTGGAGAACGTGGAACAAGGAATGGTCTTCAGCAGGTGCTAATGACAGGATATGGAGGGAGGGAAGCAAGTAATGCAGCACATCTGCCTTCAAATGCTGATGGCTGTGGACTCTGTGGCCCTGGGCAAGTCCAGAATCTGTGACCCTGTAAATGATAAAAGCTAGTGGTTGAGAGGCATTAAGACATCCAAAGTGTATGGCACAAAGCAGGAGCTCAATAAACTACACAGAGCTGATGGCAGAGATGGAGGAAATAGTAAACACACCCCCTTCCAGATGAGTGGTGTTAGTGTCACAGAGGGCTTCCTGCTGGCTTCTCACCTCAGGGGCCTTTTGAAAAATCTTGTGTACTTTCCTCCTTCCTTCCAGCACCGAGCCCCCCCCCCCCCCGCCACTACGTTAAATTTGAGAGGAGGTGAGAATGGTGAGGAGAAAGTATAGTTAGGTATTTTGGCAACTAGCTATGGCAAATGGCATAATTTGTCCACCAAATGAGCTGCAGCAGGTGCCCTTTGGGAGAAGGAAGAACTCTGAAGTGTGAGCACCCCAAGGAGTGGTCCGGGCTTCCTGACCCAGTCCCAGAGCCTGCAATTCCGGAATCTCCACCATTGGCCCAAGGACAGGCCTAGGGTTGGGATAAACTCAGGCCACACTGGCAAGGCAGTTAAGAGGAAGAGGCTGTTTGGCTTCTTCCAAAGGGTAGAGGAGGGTTTCTCACTTTTGTGCACTAAAGACTAATGCACTCTTTTAAAGTCATTATTTTCATCCTCTGAGTTCTGTTGCTGTTGGGAAAACTCTGGTAGCCAAGATTACTTAGCACTCTGAAGGCCTTCTCCATGTAGCTGCCCCTCCCCAGAAGGATCCCTGACACCTTGAGTCCCCTGGCCAAGAAAATTGTATTGAGCTTTACTTTGTGAAGTTTGTATTATAAAAGTAATAGGTACTTCTTCATCTTTACATATGAAGTTAACACATTGAATGAGACTTTCCAAACTGCATGCCTCCTGTTTGGAGAGGTTCGTCTAAATGAATGTGTCCCTCCCCTTTGAGCATTCTGAGATTCTTCACTGTTAATAGCCTGGGAGGAAGGGTGTGGCTGGGGCTCAGGAGAGAGAATATAGGTACATGACTGTGTTTAGTTGTAGGGAGCACAGTCTTTTCTTTCTGCCCCACCTCTGTCCCCTGCTCCCAAGTAGAGCCCCAGCTGAGCAGGAACAGCCCACAGCTGACCTGCCACTGTCTATGTGAGTGATACTGCCACTCTGCCAAGATGCTCACAAATATTTTGGCAGGTTGTCTGACTGCTATCGATGTTTTCTAGACAGATAGTCTTGGCCTCTGTGGAAGAGAAGGACAGTGAGGTTGGGTGGTGCTAAATGGGGGCATAACTCTGGTCTGTAAGTCAGGAGACCTGCACTTAAGAGCCTGTGAGCCACATCTCCTTATCTGCAAGTCGGGCAGTTTGGGTCTTCCCCACCTTCCACAGAGTTAGTATCAGTTGAGATTCTGTCTAGAGAACCACTATGAAATGTGCATTCCAGAATTCCAGGTCTGCTCATAGCTGTGGAAAGAAATGGAAATGTGCCAGGTCCAAGATGATGGTGAGTGGCATCTAAAGATGTACTAAGCCATTCCTGGATCAGATGTCCCAGCAGAGCCCAGCAGGTTAGGAAATGACAGCAGAGCAAGGAGGCTGTGGCACATTCTTACTTGCAGACTTAAGAATGAAAAGACCTTTGAAACAGTATAATGGGGAAGCCAGAAGAACACTCCTAGAGTCAGGTAGAAGAGGAGACTCCCTGGAGAAGGCTGGACCACCCTAGGCACCTGTGAGTTGGCCAATGTGTGGCCAGCCATCCTCTGCCCATTGCAGACGGTCATGTTGCTAAAACATGAATTTGATCCTGCAATGGCTCCCATTGCCCAAGGAGCAGGTTTGTGCTCCTGAACACACCAAACAAGGCCCTCAGAGCACTGGCCCCTTTCACACAGCTCTCTCCCCATAAGACCACCATTTCCCAAACTTTACCTCAAGCTCTTGGCACATACTGTTTGCTCTTCCCAGAATGCCCTTCATTACTGCCCTTGAAGGAGTAACTCAAATGTCACTTCTTTAGAAGCCTTCCCTGACCCTCTGACCCCTACACGGATCTGTGCTGCTCTGCCTGAGTCCCTGCTCCCCTAGATGGAGAGTCCTCTAACAGGGTTCACATCCAATCCACTGATGTTCAGCACAGCACCTGACTCACAGGAAGTGCTGAGGAAATGCCAATGACCAGCTAACTCTGGCCTAGAATACCTCAACCCATGAACTCTGGGGCTGACTTCCATGTCTCACTTCTGTCCCCAAACCTCTCCTCTTCTGAGGCCAAATGGTCAATTCTTCAGTGGCTCCATAGGAGTCTTCAGTGTCTGTGTGAGTGGGTAGGGCACGCCCTGCAGCCTGACCCAGGAGACACTGCACTTAATGGCCTGAGGTAGGCCCAGCAACCCACATCTTGGAGGTGATATGTAAGGTGCAGGGATGCAATAGTGAAGGAGCCACAGAGCTGGAAGGAGCCTTTGGGTTCTCACCTCCAGCAGAAGGGAAGAAGAGGCCTCTAAAACCCTGCTGTGAGAACACTTCTTGGCCTGGCCTCCTGCTACCCTGTATTCTCACGCACCGCCACTGGTGGCTCTCCTCTGTCCCAATAAACAGTTAACTGGCATTAATTTCCTGTCACCGGCCCCCTCTCCCGTTTGCCCCTGCTGACATCCTCAGGAGGAGCAAGGGAATAGTTGGCTGGAACCAGCTCCCCGAGAGGACCTCAGCTGGCCCCTAGCACACTGCACACAGGGAATGTAGCAGCAGCCAGTGGCTGACCGTTCACACCTCAGCACAGCTTCTGCCCCCAAGCTTAAAGGAGTAAGGCTGCACCTGTAAAGCAGAGAGAGCTTGTATACATACAGCAGGTCTGAGCAGAGCGGGGGGCAGTGGGAGGATTCGGTTTTGTTCTACAGGAAGCCAAAGAGAAGAGTGATTTGGCCCTGGGATCTGTCAGAGTACAGAACATGAAAATAAGGGAAACAGACAAGGGACAGACCGCTTGAGTGAAAATGTCTAAGGGAAACGGGAGAAGCGAGGTGTGTTTAGCCAGCTTTGTCACACTAAGCAGGATTGTTATTAGTAATATTGAATACATTATCCCAGCACCCGGAGGGAGGTGAGTTCTGTCACTGTTGAAGCTGATTAGATTGGGAATTAATCATGGTGTTGGCAGCGGGCCCTGACTGATATGCCTGGAACAGGGTAGTGGGTGTCAGGGCCCACAGCCCACGAGGTAGCTGGTGCCTTTGGCCAGGGAGGGACAGTGGCCTTGAAGACAGAAGCCCCACTGCTTTTCCAGGTAGGGCCAGGCCTATGCTGGGCTCAGAGGCAGCCATGAGGAAGTGACAACCCCCTCAGCCCAGAGTCCACAGTGGGTATTGACACAGATCTAACAGTACACCAGCTATTTGACCTTGAACAAGTCACCTGACCTTTCTGACCTGCAGGGATGTTTTTACTGAGGAGCAAGTGGAGGCTCAGAGGGGCTGAGCTTCTCTCAGGGTTACTTAGAGGACAGGGGAGAGGAGTGTGGAGTGCTTTGTGGACTGGAAGCAAAGAGGAGGCTGTGTGAGTCCTTACAGAGAACCAGGGGGCTGCCTGCATGAGTTTTTATGAGGACCACTCGCTCTATCCCCTACGAGTTCCTTCCTGATCCAGGGCCACAGTGGACACAATTGTCATCATTAGGTAATTCATTCCTTTCTATCTTCAGAGCTCCTAGAAGCCATTTAGCCCCAGGAGTAATCTATTGTGAACGAACATGCAGGGAAGTGTCCTTGGTGGGGAGGAGGGTGGGACTAGGGGGGACTAGGAGGTTTCTCCTGGGACCAGGCCACCGGAGGTCTTCCGGGATCCACCCTGAACTTCCCCAGCTCTTCTTGTCACCAAGGCATCTTGATTCATCCAGGACAGGTAGAGATGGCACAGAGGGACCAAGTAGGCAGACATTCTCTGGGTTCAGGGGAGCCCAGTAGTTTTTTAGGCCTCCAAAGGCATCAGAATTCATCCATCCATGAGATGCCATCTCAGTGCCCAAGGCCACTGGAAAATGGTCCCTAGAAAATGGAGCTCTTTATACAGTTTGCCCGTGCCTTCTCCCCACATGGGTTTACTCTCTATTTCATTAAAGAGCTGCTCACAGTTACCTCAGATCATTATAACTTGGAATAAGCTCATTGTTTGGAATCAGCCCTGCCTTTCCTGTCTCTTGGGTTTTTGGAAATATTAATGCAAAACTGCCTGCCTTTAAGCATCAGAGGTTTGATCCCCTCCCTTGCAAAGGATTTGGGAGATTTAGACAATGGGTCTTATAGCAGCAGTGGCCCATTTCTATGTTTTTTTGGTTTTTTTTTTTGAGAGAAGGAGAACATGGGCAGGGGAGGGACAGAGAGAGAGAGGGACAGAGGATCTGAAGTAGGCTTTGCATGACAGCAGAGAGCACAATGCAGGGGTCAAACTCACGAACCGTTAGATCATGACCTGAGCTGAAGTCAGACACTTAACTGACTGAACCATCCAGGTGCCCTGACAGTGGCCCATTTTTAAAATTTCATTTCCTGGAGGTGAGAGCAGAAGGGTATACTATGGAGTGTGGGATAGGTGCCTGGGACTTTGCATTATCTCATTGGTTCCTCACTGCAACACTATGAGGTGGGCAATGTTAAACCCTTTTTACAGAACTGAGAACTGAGGCTCAGCAAAGTTAAGTAACTTGCCCATACAATACATCGCTGGTAGACTGAGATTCAAACTCAGCCTCACTTAATTTTAGAAACCAGGATATTCCTTTCTCTCTTGTTGGTTTAGTCCCAAAGCTAAACCAGAATGAGGAACTTGGTGATGAGAAATAGCTCATGGAGAAGCAGGTTTCAGGTGGTTTACATGGAGCAGGTGCTTATCACCTCCCAGGTTATCATCAGAGTTAAAAGCACATGATTTGGAGTCAGAGGAACCTGGGTGTCAGGGCCTGCCCCATCACCCACTTGCTATTTGTAAGACCTTGACCTCATCAAGCCTCGAATCCTGGTCTGTCACGTGTTAGCCACCTAAGGGCTGCTCTGAACATTGAACAGAATAATACAAATAAGGCACTCAGTGTGGAGTCTCCTCTGCCCACCCCAGAGTAGTTCAGGGTCCCCATGATACACCCCACAGCGTCCTCTGCCCTCACTTGAAGCGCTCTTCCTTCTTATCTTTCTGCCTCCCCACCAAGTTGCCCAAGCAGAGCCCCATCTGGCCTGCCCACTGCTGAGTCCCCAGCCCTTGACTCAGTGCCTGACACCAGGGTCAGAGGTCAGTAAATATTTTATGGCTATGAGCTACAACTGTTACCATTGTTGTTTCCTTCTTCTACCAAAACCCCATTTTTCAGTTTAGCCTGATACCTCCCTCCTGCCCTGCCCTGCCCACCCATACCCTGCACCTCCCTTCTCTGAGCTTTTTCTCCCCGCTTTTCTATTTCCCCTTGCCCTCCCTGCCCTCACTCTCTGCATACCCTTGCCTCCTTAAGTCTCCTCACAACACTCTCAGAATATTGGGGGTGCTTCTGGTGACACCTCAAGGTTTGGTACAGATCAAAGTTAGTCCCTCAGTACCATACTCATGCTTTTGCCTCTTCAGCTCTTTGGGGTTGGCCTCTGTGGGGCTTGGCAGGGGGGGACGTGTGTTCCCATCTCCATTGCAGGACTCAGCCAGGCTGAGTGTGGAACAGGCTTTTGGGAACATGGAGTCTATGTGGTGATCAACAAGGGCACTCCTAGGTCACTTTCGAGTCCTATCACATGGGTGGGGGTGATCACCTTTTGGCTTTTTTCCTACTTATTAGGACCTTCGTGATTAAGGTTGGAGGAATTGGTTAGATTGTGTTTTGAAGAAAGGGTGAAAATTTGCCTTTTTATGTTTCATGCTTTATCATCCAACCATGCATCCCAAAATACTGATTTGGCACTTACCTACATGTCGTCCTCTGGTAGGCAATGAATCAAATGAGATTAACACACCTGTTGACCAGCTTCAAATTTAAGACCCAAAACCAGGCCCACCAATGAGGACTTAAGTGTGTCTTTAAAGATGAGTGACATAAAATTTATTATTCTCATGTTCATAGTGCACACTTCTAATAACAGACACATTTTCATGTCTGTGCCCTCATCTGATCATCATAACCAGCCTATGAGGTTGGCATGTAAGATAAGTCTCCTCATTGAACATATGGGGAAACTGAGGCATGGAGTATAAGGTTATAGAGCTAGCAGACAGGGAAGCAACCATGGAGACTCTGCCCCTGATTTCAGTGCTGATTGGGTAGACCCAGGCTGCCTGGGTGTGAATCCAGTTCCTCCACTTGTTTAGCTTTGTTTGCTTGGCAAGTTACTTAACCTCCCTGTGCCCAAGTTTTCCCATCTTTAAAATGGGTGTGATAGCACTTACAGGCTTATCATGAGGATTAAGTGAGTTAATATCCACAAAACAAGTACTAACTTATTATGTGCTGGCACATAATAAGCACTGAATATTTTTTCAGTAAAAATACAAACCTAGATGCACATATGGGGTCCTTTTGTAGACTTTTGGACATCTCCACATTTGAAAGGAAGGGAACAAAGTGTCACCTAGTTTTCTGTTAATTAAAGAAGGCTCCAGATATGGAGTCAGCCTCATGAGGATGGAATCCCGTATTTTAAAACCCTTGCCTAAAATAACTTGGATGTTCTCTATGCATGAATGTTGCATGTGCATGCCTCTGGATAGAGAGCAGGAATACGAACTGAATTACAGTGTCTCAATAATAAGATGGCAGTGTTAATTCCAAGTGCTGGAACATCCTGCTTGAGAAAACCTGGATTTCCAACCTGGTTCTCTGACTTCACCAAAGCTAGATAATTATCCAAGCAGCACCTGACCCTTCTGACTATTTATCTTATCGGTAGGCAGCACTTCAAGCCTTCATTGTTAAGGCTTCCCTTCTTATTCCTGGCATTTTAAGGATGATAACGAAGTAAGGGGAGAGTGCCGTGTGCAACGTGGCTGGCTAGGAGCCTCAGACGAAGAGTGCGGTTTGAAGAGGCAGTGCCATGTTCTTCTAGGGGCCAGAGCCAGGCCTCACATGGAGCTCTGGAGAACAAGAGCCAATCTGGATGGAGCCAGCTGGAAGAAGAAGGTGTGAGATTGCATTGCAGGCAGTGTGGGTATGGAAAACAAGGGGCTTGGTTTCCCAGGCCACTCTGCCACTTACTGCTGTGTGACCTTAAGCAAGGCACTTAACCTCTCTGAGTCTCGAGTCTCAGTGGTCCTATCTGGGAAATGGAAATATTAATACTGGCACCGTCTACATTATAGGTGAAATCAATTCATAAATCTTTTTTTTTAAGTTTATTGATTTCTTTTGAGAGAGGGAGAGAGAGCATGCGAGCAGGGGAGGGGCAGAGAGAAAGGAAGAGAGAGAGAATCCTGAGCAGGCTCAGCATTGTCAATGCAGAGCCTGACATGGGGCTTGAACCCACCAACCATGAGATCATGACCTGAGCCAAAGTCAAGAGTTGGATGCTCAACTGAGTGGTCACCCAAGCACCCACAATTCATAAATCTTAAAGAACTATACTGATGTTGTTGTAAATTGGAGAGAATCAGTGGTTGCTAGCAATAACTTTCCATCACCAACCAGCCTTGTGGGCCCCAGTGTCAGTGCACACCTCAGAGCCTAGTCTCAGGAACAACAGGAAGGTTCTGCTACTCCACATCCATCACCAGAACTTTTCTTCCCTCAAGGATTTATTCTTTGGGTGCTGACTTAAGCCATCATCATTTATACTACCTTATGAATAATAAGTTTATTAGATTTTTTCCCACCCATTTGACCCCCTACTAGGAGCAAGATTTGTTTTGTTTTGTTGAGAGGGGTGAGAATTGAAAGGGACAGCCAGATCACAAGGATCTCAGAGTTAGGGGAATTGGAATGGCTTTGTGGAGACAGGGGAGGGGAACTTGAGTATCTAGGCAATAGCCCTGAGACACACAGAGCCGGGATGTAGGACTAGAGTAATAAGGAACAAGCCACAGTCTCCCCAAAATTTCCTAGAGGCCAACCTGTTTTTAATGCCCTTCATTCCTGGGGCGCCTGGGTGGCTCAGTCGGTTAGGCGTCTGACTTCAGCTCAGGTCATGATTTTGCGGTCCGTGAGTTCAAGCCCCACGTCGGGCTCTGTGCTGACAGCTCAGAGCCTGGAGCCTGTTTCGGATTCTGTGTCTCCCTCTCTCTCTGACCCTCCCCCATTCATGCTCTGTCTCTCTCTGTCTCAAATAAATAAATAAATAAACGTTAAAAAAAATACCCTTCATTCCTTTCTGACCAGTGCCTCATCTCCCAAAAACCCAGTTGAAGCAGACAAAACTCCAGGCCAAAGACACTCCTTGCATTATTGACCTTCTAGTCTTGCCCATGGCTGGGTAGTCTCCTGTTTACTCACTCATCTGTAAGGGCTGCAGAGTGAAGGTGTTGGAGGCAGGAGTGAGTGTGGTATTTTTGAGGACCTGGAGGAGGTGGGATTTGGAGAATCTGGTGGGAGCTGCAGGCACATAGCGCCCACACTGGCATCCCATCTCAGACAACTCTGCAAAGTCTGGAACAGCCATTCCAAGGCTGCTTTTCCTTTCCCTTTCTTTTATTCTCCTTTAATTAAACTTTTTTGATTAAATGACAGCTTTCATCACTCCTGGCAGCTGCTGAGAGACAAGATAATTTATAGATGCATTGACACTGTATGATTAGGACAAGTACAGTAAATAACAGATGAGAAGATGATTCGCAGCAACCTGAAGGCCCCCATCTCTTCAATCCACCCCCTCCCATCTCCCAAGTGAGTCCCAGGTAGATGTCTGCTACCATCACTATGGGATGCCTTTCCAACTGCAAAACATCAGAATCATGGCATGTAGAACACTGCCCTGATCCCGTAGACCACAGTCCTGCTCCGATGCCCCAGGGGCTTTTTCAGAGCTGCCTGTTACTACATGGGGAAGCACCTAATACTCACTCTTGAAAGCTTAGAGCTCCTTCAGGTCAGAATTTCCTTGCTGGTTACTGGGGTACGCCTGAGGGCAGGGCCTGGGTCTCCTGGGCCAGTCACTTCTGGTGACCACAAGCACATCATTCATCTGTTGCTGGATGCCATGAAAATACTATCATTTTCTCTGTGTGCCCCACTGTAAAAAAGCCTGAGAATCTACTCCCTATGCCTCCTACAAGGGTAGTGATTAAACCACCTCAGGAAATACTAGCATCTATCCTCAGACCTTCAAAACTGTCGGGGTCCCAACCTCCTCCCAAATGCACCTTGTTACCTCTTAATGTTAACCAGAAATACTCACGGTGGTCAGCCCAAATATACCCCTCTTTCTGGGTAAAGCATATTTCCCCTTGTTTGACCCTCCTCAGTCTAATATTTTGTGTGTTCCTTTTCTTTGTGTGCTCTTCTTCTCAGGAGTATCCCTACCTAAGTCACAGGGGGTCCACTTAGCAGGCATTTTGCATGTGTGTGCAGGTGTTGTCTGTGCATTTATAATTAGTATTTACTAGGCAAGATTAAATCAGTGACATTCAACCATGTACAATCCTGAATAATTAGGCACTGAATTGTAAGACAAAATTTTATTTCACCTCAAAGGTTCATCCCAGTGTGCATCCCTTCCAATGTGGACCCTTCTCATGTGGCTGGGAAGGAAGAATCAAGTGCCCAGTCTAATGCATGAGGTACTATGGGTTCCAGAAAATTAAGTGGACAAAAACATGTGTGAAGATAAATGATGTATCTTGTCATCTTCTGGGGGATTACTTGTTAACATAGAAAGAAATGAAGCAATTGAGATTTCCATTGAAAGATTACACAGTTTGTGGTTGGTTGTTTTGTTGTTTTAGTTTTGTTTTTGTTTTTGTTTTTGTCTTTTGTTTTGTTTTGTTTTTGTAGCTGTTGTTTGTAAAGAGCCAAGAATGAAAGACTGAGAGAGACTGGAAAAAGACAAACTTTAAGATTATAAAGAGGTATCTGGGGCACCTCGGTGGCTCAGTCGGCTGAGCATCCGACTCTTCATTTGGGCTGAGGTCAGGATTCCAGGGTCATGGGAATGAGGAGGTATCCATGTCACACTTATTCCTAGTTTCCCTTCAGTTGCCTAGCACAGAGCTTAGGACACCACAGGTGTTTCCATATATACATTGCTAAACTGCATAGGGGAACGTATTTTGTTGGTGGCTCCCCTGCTTCAGTTTCCCCTTGGCAACCAAGGCTTGCTGGTTTGGAGGAGGACTTGAGCTACTCCCGGAGGAAAATCAGGAAAGATGGGGGAAGGAGACATGGATATGTTCTACTGATCTAAGTTACATTATTTTTAATTTTTTATTTCTAAATAATTGTAGATTCATAGGAACTTTCAAAGATAGGACAGAGAGGTCTGCTGTACCTCAGAGGTTACATCTGACATAACCATGGGACAATATCAAAACCAAGAACTGATACTGGTACAATGTGTATATATAGTTCTGTGCCACTTTATCACTTGTGTGGATTTACGTGAGCACCACCACAATCAGGATATAGAACTGTTCTAACACCACAAAGATTTTACTCATGTTACCTCTAAATAGTCACACCCCACTTTCCTCCCCACCATCCCTAATTCCTGGCAACCACTAATTTGTTCTCCATCTCTATGATTTTGTCATTTTAAGAATATTATATAAATGACTTATTTTTACTTTCCTGTGGATTGCTGGAACATGTTTTTAGAACTCCATTTTTATTTATCTCTAGTGTTTTTGAGTGTATCTCTTTATATAACTGTTTCATTGGTTGCTCTCAGTATTATATTAGAATATATACATAATTTATCAGTCTACTGGTGTTACAGATTACTAATTAATTTACTAATTACATTTACTAATTAATTACCTGTTCAAATTGTAGATACTTTATCTCCCCTTACCCTGCCTGCTTATAATATAATCATTGCATATATTTTCTCCACATACATGAGAAACACATTAGTGTTAAAACTTTGGCTTTAACCATCAAACATAATTTGAAAAACTCAAGAGAAGGAAAGTCTATTGTATTTACCTCTATTTTTGCTCTTTCTGTTCTTTCTTCCTGATGGTCTAAGATTCCTTTTTTTTTCTTTTTCCAAAAAAAATCATTTCTATTTAGAGAACTTCCTTTAGCAATTCTAAAGGTAAGTCTGTTGGTGACAGATTCTATTAGTTTTCCTTCATCTGTGAAAATGCATGTATTTTCCTTTCATTCATGAAATATATTTCTGCTGGATGTAGAATTTGGGTTGATAGTTCTTTTTATTTAGCTCTTGAAAAATGTTATGCCACTTCCTTCTGACATGTGTGGTCTCTGATTAGACTTGTTTCCCTCTCTAGGTAACCCATTCAGTTTTCTTTCTGTGCTTTCAAGATTATTTCTTTGGCTTTAATTTTCAGGGGTTTGTGCTGTGTCTTGGTGTGGATTTCTTTCAACTGATCATATTTGGGATCATTCAACTTCTTGAATGTGTTGGTTTATATCTTTTGCCAAATTGGGGGAACTTTCAGCCATTATTTCTTTGACTACTTTTTTAGCCCCATCTTCTTTCTTTTTTCCTTCTGTTATGGCCCAAATGTTAGATCCTTTGTAATGGTCCCACAGGTATCTGACACTCCGTTCACTTTTTAAAGACTATAGTGTGTATGTTGTCCACAATGGGTGATTTCTATTGCTCTGTCTTCATATTCACTGATTCTTTCCTTTATTGTCTCCATTCTGCTATTGAGCCCATACACCGAGTTTTTAAATTTCCTTTGTTGTATTTTTCAGTTCTAAAATTTTCATTCTTTGTATCTTTTATTTCTTTGCTGAGATTTTCTATTTTTTCCCTGAGACTTCCTGTTTTTTATTATATTGTTTTAAGCTTATTTATAAGCTCTCGTTGAAGTGTTTTTATGGTAGCTATTTTAAAATCTTTGTGAGATAATTCCAACATCTGGGTCATTTCAGTGTTGGTATCTGTTGATTGTCTTTTCTCATTCAAGTTGATATTTTCCTGGGTTTTAGTGTGATGAATTGATTGAAAACTGGACACTCTGAGTACTTTTTAAAGTCTTCCATTATATCTGGCTTCCTTTGACGTGAACCCAGCAAGAAAGAGGAACACCACCTCATTACTCCCAGGTGTGAGTGGAAGTCCAGGTTTGCCATTTGGCCTTCACTGACACTCAGTAGGGCAGGGTCTTTTCATTACTGCTGGTGGCAATTTAAGCTCCCCACTAGAACTTTGCTGATGTCATCCTGACCGTGGCACCATAGTGGGCCACATTGTCACTGGACAGCAGTGAAAGACATGACTCTCCAGCAGGCCTCCACTGACACATCTCAACAGGGAGAGGGAGGTGTACCTCATTACTGCCAGGTCAGAGTGGAAGTTGTTTCCCCACATGGTCTCCACTGACACCATGGGGGTACTGGGGAGACTCATTACCACCCAGAGGGAAAGAATGTCCTGGTTCCTCACTTGGCCTAGTCTGACACCATCCCAGCAGGGGATTGGAGTGCCTCATTATAGCCTGGCAAAGATGGAGGTGAGGATGGAAGTCAAGGCTCCTCACTCAGCCTTTGCTGAAGGAGGTAGGGATGGAGCAACAGTTTTCCCTGTGGTGTTTGACTGGAGTAGAATGATTACTATCTAAAGTTTTCTTAGTTTAAAATCAGGCAAAGAATTTGAATAGACATTTCTCCAAAGATGATACAAATGGCTAATAAGCACATGAAAAGATGCTCAGCATCACTAGTCATAGGGAAATGCAAATTAAAACCACAATGAGATGCCACTTCACACTCATTAAAATGGAATTATCAAAAGAACAGCAAATAACAAGTGTTGGCAAGGATGTGCAGAAGTTGGAACCCCTGAGCATTGCTGATGGGAATGTAAAATGGTACAGCCACTATAGAAAACAATGTGATGGTTTCTCAAAATATTAAGCATAGAATTACCATATGATATATCAATTCCACTTCTGGATATATACCCAAAACAAGTGGAAGCAGGGACTCCAACTATTTGTGCACTTGTGCATAGCAGCATTGTTCACAAAATCCAAACGACAGATACAATCCAATTGTCTAACAATAGATGAATGGATTAAAAAATGTGATATAAATATACAGTGGAATATTCTTCAGCCTTAAAAAGGAAGGACTTTCTAATACACACTACACCACTGAAGATTCCTGCAAGCATTATTCTAAGTAAAATAAACCAAACACAAGAGGCTAAATATTGTAAGATTCAACTTATAGGGGTGCCTAGAGTAGTCAAATTCATAGAAATAGAAAATAGAATAGTGGTTACCAGGGGCTGGGTGGGGGGATTAATTGAGAAGTATTATTATTTAATGGGTATAGAATTTCAGTTTGGGATGGTGGTGATGGTTGCATACAATGTGAATGTACTCAATGCCACACAACTGTACACTTAAAACAGCTAAAATGGCAAATTTTATGTTATGTATATTTTACTACAATTTGGGGGAAAGTTTCTTTCTTACTAGGTAGTTCCTTTTCCTGAGCCTTTAGCTAAAGACAGGAGACTTCAGTTGGATATTGTTTCTCTGTACCCATTAGCATTTTGGGTTGCCCAGAAAACCAAGGACCTCACCCACTGTGTCGTTCCTCAGGCCCCACAATTCCTAACCAGTCTGCTTTCTTCTCTCCACCTTTTAGTCTTTTTATGTTTGTTTTATGTGTAACGTCCATGGATTTTAGTTGCACTTTGTGGGGGAGAAATAGGGGAAAATATGTCTGCTTCATCTTTTCATAAGTAGAAGTCTCAAAGCCACTTTATTTTACGGAAAGATTTCTGTCCATGTTTCATTTCCTTTTGCTAGCCAGTGAAATCTCATTCCTTTCAATTTAATATATAAAACTATAGCTAAAAAAAATCTCTCATTTTTATAGACAAGGGCTCTTAATTCTGAAATCTTATGTTGATATTTCTAAACACTTCCAGAGCAACAGTTATAACATCAGAAGAGTAGCATGCTGTCATAACATTTCATTACCCACCATCTCCTCTGTTCTGCCCTATGTTTCAACAATACTAATTCCAGGTAAATCTGACTAGCGCACATTCTCAACCATAAAATTAATTAATTCTACTTGTGCAGACATTTCTCTTCTTGTCCTAATTATCAGTTTCTTCAACATATGCCTGCTGTCCCTTTCAAACTTTTATTAATGTATGTGATCATATATGTTTATGGTAGATTTGTGCTTTTGTTCTCGTCATAACTTCTAGTATTTAAAATAGTCCTTGGATGAAACACCCTGGTGCAGCAGAAGCAGTGGGCTTTGAATTAGGACATTTGGGTTCTAGTCCTATTATTGTCGCTTATTGTCTTGTTACTATTGTCTTGTTATTGTCTTGTTATTGTCTTGTTATTGACTTATTGTCAAGTTATCATTTCATTCCCCTGAACCTCAGATTCCTCATCATTAAAATGAGGGAAGGAGAATTGGATCACCCCTATGGACTCTTCCTGTTTGAACCTGACTTCACATTTAGGCTACTCATCTCTAATAAAGTCAACGTCATTATCAGACCAGGGGATTAGAAAGAAAGATGTCACCCCACACCTGATCACCTTGATGATTATGTGCTGATGGGTAGGAACCAGCAGTAGCTTGATAGTATGTGTAAAACTTCCATAGGATTCCTATTTTGGGTTTGTCACCATAATTTTTTCTTTTCATTGATAATTGTCCTTGGTGCAACACCCAAATTATAAGTGATTTTTGTCCATTTTTTTCTCCTGAAGTTAGGTGCCTTAATCACAAGGTCTTCTTTCCCTTTTGCCTCTTCCTTTCTGTGTCCCCACAGCCCCCTTTTGCAAGAGTAAACTATGCCTGAAGCTGAAGTGCTCACCTTAGCAAAGTCAGTCACCTGTGCTCTCTATGGCTCCCATGGCTCTTGTACCAAATATAAGAAAGAAGAGTTAACCCAGGGCCTGCTTTCCACCAGGGGAGGGAGCAACTCAGGTGTGATGCCCAGAATTCCTGTTGGGGCAAGAGGAAGAAATAAGGAAAGAAAGAAGATGAGGCCAGAGGGGAAGGAAGGGCACAAAGCAGAACCAACAGAGCAGAGAGATGGATGAGCAGGATAGCTCAGGGAGACAGGAATGCAAACAGAGGAGAATCTTCTATCAGGGAGGGGATGAATCGTCCTTACCTGTCAGCCACCAGGCCTCAGTGAGCTGGCAGCTTCTTCCTCTCACAGACTGCAGGTTGTTTTTAGCTGCCAGCCTTGCATGTTGGGATTATGCATCCTGCTCCTATTAAAGTTGGCCAGAGGGACAGTTTCACTTCTCCAGAGCAGCATGGTTTGCCCAGGGTCAGTGCCCATGTTGATTACAGAATCTACATTACCTTGCAGGGCACCTTTTTAGCAGCCTCACCACCACCCATTTTTTAGAAACAAGAAACTCTGGCTTCACATTGTCTGAAGCATGAAAGGGCATAGAGAACCAGCCCCCCACTCCAGATCATGGAGACACCTTGCTTTAAGAGTTTTTCAAGAAATGGACCCCTGCAAGGAACTTGGTTCATGACACAGTTTTCATTTTTAATGGACCATGATTTCCATGGATCACTTTGTGTAAAGGAAACCAAAATCAAACATTTAAAGTGAATGAGAATAGGGGTGCCCAGGTGGCTCAGTTGGTTGAACATCTGACTCTTGATTTCAACTCAGGTCATGTTCCCAGGGTCCTGGGATCGAACCCCATGTAGGCTCTGTGCTGAGCTTAGAGCCTGCTTGGGATTCTCTCCCTCTCCCTCTGTCCTTCCCCTATACATGTGCATGTGCTCTCTCTCTTTCTCTCCCAAAAATAAAAATAAATAAAAATAATAAAAAAAGTAAATGAGAATAAGCATGCCTGGAATAAAAAGCATCTGTACCCTGTGTGTGTGCATGTGCGTGTGCATGTGTGCGTGTGTGTGTGTACATTCAGCATGAATATATTTTTCAGGAGATAATGCTATATGTAGATGGCTCCCCTCCTCTTTTTTTCTCCTTGCTATCTGCTACCACACATGGATTTTTCTCTGGTCTTTCTCTTCCAAATCTCCTTTCCTGGACAAGAGCCCCAGCCTCTTCCATATAACTGCTAGGTTCTGTCACTCTCTGGAGAGGCCTGTTCTACCTATTGGGAAGGGTCTGGGTCAGCACAAATCCCACCATCATGATGCCCCCCCCAGCAAAGCTCCCCAGGTGGGTGTCCTTTCCTAGTAGATCCCACCTCTTCACAACCTTGTAAACTCAGATGTCAGGAGCTACCATCACTTAGGAGGGTAGAAAAAAAGAACAGAATTCCCACCTCTAGTACCAGTCCCTACCCAGAACCCTTAGCAAGTAAGAATGAAAGCAGACCTTTCTCTAGATTTTTATGAAAAGGCAAACTCCAAAGAAGTCACAACTTGCAGGTAGTTGGAGCACTGGGGCCTTTAGGGACAAGGCACCTGAAAGACCTCTTAGAACCAGAGAACGGTGGCTGGAGATGGGGACACACCAGAATGTGGTGCTTCTATTTTCCACTGGATACAAATTACTGATAATTACTACAGAAGCCCTGATCCTTTTGAGGGCTGAAATGACTTCAGAACAGTTAAAACCCTTGAGAAACAGAGCAGGGGAGCGTTGTCCTACTTCCCTTCCAGCTCTGCCTGTCCCTGGGATTCCTGGAGCTGCTGGCTGTGGCCTTCTAGCTGCTTCAGAAACAAGCCATGAGGTGTCCAGGCCACCCTTCACATTTCAAACCGGGGATCCCAGAGGTATGTGGAGCTTGGGGAGATGCACTGCAATGAGAAAAAAAAATTGCAGAGCCCTGGCAGTAGAAGAGACAAGTGCATTAACCAAGCATGCAGCCTCGCCCACCCCAGGGCTCCCTCCTGTAATCCCTTCTTTTGTGTCTTTAAATACAGTCCCTGTGAGGAGACACAGAAAGCCAGCCTTCCTTCTGCAGTGGTCTCCCTGAGGGAACAGCAGATATCTGCCTTCTTTCATCTGGGGAGTCATGTAAGAGGCATGGGGGCCATGAGAGGTGAAGGCCTCTGAACTTGGGTCATCTCTCCCTCCCAGCTCTTCCTCAGGGCTTTCATTTGGGGATAGGAAATGCCCTTCTGGGGCCCAGAGCATCTGCCACTGTGACCCACAGAGGTCCACAGGAGCAGCAGCTTCATGAATAAGAGAACCTGCCCTTCTCTCCCTCACCACGGCCCCCAGCCCTACTGCTTGACTCCCAGAGTACCTCCTACCAGGACATCCTCAACCCCTGCTGGGAAGGCAGTCCCAATATGAGAAAATTAGTAGACACCTAAGAGCTCAGTTCAGCCTTCAGGCAGGCATTGACACATCTTGTGTGCAGGTCTGAGAATTGGTTTCTGACCAAGGCCCCAAAGGATGATTGGGTCCAAACACCCCCACCCTTGTTGACTTCAGCAGTTAGCCATGAACCCAAACAAACACCTGCTACAGTAGACAGCCTGGACTGACCTCTGCAAATTCTCCATAAATTGTGGACTAAGGGAGGAGAGAGGAAAGAGCCAGGAGTCAGAGAACCTGGGCTCTCATTGCCTCTCTGTTGCTAAGCTTCTGAGGGTCCTCAGGCAAGTTACAAACCTTCTGGAAGTCTTTTTCCTCACTTGGAGTAACATCAGAACAGACTTAACAGACAAAACACCCTGTGTACTCACACTGGGAGGGACACCCCAGATGAACGTTGGTTCAACACACATCTCCCTTAAACCTCATACAACCATGAAATGTAAACATTGTCATTATCTTATTATGATGATTATTCCCACTATTCACTTTGTGAGTTCAGAAACTGAGGCTCCGGGAGGTTAAGTATGTTGCCCAAGGTTGCATAACTAGAAGAGATACCAAGAAAGGTGAGAGAATGGTAAGGATTCCCAGTGGAAAGAATCACCACCTTCTCTGGTCAGCAGCTGCAGAACTACAGTGCTGTCCTGGGCAGGAAACTGGGCAGTGACACCCCACCCCTCACCCCATCGGTTGGGGTCTTTGTCTCAGGATATGGTCTGAGCCCATATTATTAAGGCCATCCAAATCCAATACCAGCCTCCACATAGCCAGCTCAGCAGCTGGGCAGCCTTCATGGGCAAGGTGAGCTTGGGGCCTGGACAGTATTTCTGACCAGCCAGAGCCTCCACAGCCCATTAACTTCCCAGCATCATTATCACTCACCCCAGTCTAACCCAGTCCAGAGAATACTGGGGATCCCACCAGGTCAGTCTCGGGGGCCTAGACCAGAAGAAAGAGAAGGATCCCATCAGACCCTGGCATCCTGGAGACAGATACACTACACCCACTGGCATTTGCCCTTGCATGCTTAACTGGCATTTCTCACTTATAGCAGCCCGTGGTGCCCTGTAGACACCAGGGGACCAGTCTGTGGTGACAAGGTTCTTCTGGCCTGGTTCTTGGTCACTAGAGTCTGAGAAAATGCCTTGCAAGTGCAGCCCCTAGAAGGGCTAGGACAGAAGCACCTGGGAACATGATGTGTGCTCAGTGACCTAGTCCCTTAGATAATCAATACTCCAGAGAGGGCTCTTCTGCTTGGCTCTGTAGCCTGTTAGAAGGTCTCTCAGAGAAACTCATGTCAGGCAGTAAGTTTTAGGATGAGGTACTCCATCAAAGGCTTTTCAGGCCCTCTGAATCTTTTGACGTGTTGGGAACAAGGAGCAATGCCCAGCAGACCTGGCTGCTTAAACCAGGGTCTCTGCAAAGTGAGATGTAAAAGCCAAGGACACAGAAGTGGCAAACTGAGTCAGGCCCGGGAGGCTCTGATCACATGCATTCTGCTTCATGGCCTGGAAGAAAGAGCCCTGTGCTACACGTAAGGAAATCTGGATTCTGGTCCTGTCTCCCATGAATTGAGTTCAGTTTCATTCAGTGCCTAATAAATCATCCCACTTTTTTGAACCAGGGAATAAATAAATATCTTGATCAATAGGTCAATAAGTAAATGTTTAACAGATGTCTATAAAATGTATGTAATGCATTTTCAGACTGTTGACATTGGAAGGAGGGACTCTGCTGAAGGGGAAGACAGTGTCTGTACCTAGGTGTTTCCAGTCTGCTAAATGCACACCAACATACCTGTTCGATGTGACAGTATTGTAGAGTATATAAGAGGAGGCACCACTGAGGAAAGCCTTTGAAAAACATTCAGTTTTGCTCAGAGATAACAAACTAAGCTGTAAGTGAAACTTATAAGCTAAGAGGCTGGGAGAAAGAGACATTCATAAAATCAGTCATCTCTGGGACCCACTTTTTTGTGAATAAATGAAGGACAGGAAGAAATGAAAGCAACCTGACACGTTGTGAATGATTCTCCCACCCTCCTTCCACCCTCCCCCAACCCTCCTGAACCCTTCCCCTTTGCTGCTTAAATTGCCATATGAATTCATTGCTCTTGCCAAATGAAGTCGGCAGAGATGGAAATGTTCACTTATTGGACCAGACGTGTCAACACGGCTCTGATAAAATGCTCCTATAGGCCATCCCAAAGCCCATTGACTCAAAACCACTTCCTATGCCCCTGCAAAACTGCTGTTTGAGTTTTTTTTTTAATTTTTTTTTTACATTTTTTTTGAGAGACAGAGAGAGACAGAGCACAAATGGGGGAGGGGCAGAGAGCAAAGGAGACAGGGAATCCAAAGCAGGCTCCAGGCTCTGAGCTGTCAGCATAGTCAGCACAGAGCCCGATGTGGGGCTTGAACTGACAAACCGTGAGATCATGACCTGAGGTGAAGTCAGACGCTTAATGGACTGAGCCACCCAGGTGCCCCGCTATTTGAGGTTTTATGGCTGCTTCTGGCTACATCTGTGCCCCCCCCCACCGCCCCGGTCTGACCACCTTTCTCAAGTCCCACTGCCCCTTTATAAACTTCATATGAACCACTCAGATCTTGGAGCCAACCTGTCCTTTCCCACCTCTGTGACTTTGTCCACAATGTTCTTTCCACCTAAAGGGCCCTCTGGCCATCGGCCTGTCCTTTAAAGCGCAGTTTCATGCCGGCCCCTCCAAGCAGCCTCCCCTCCCCGGAGCTGGAGGTGAGCTGCCCTTCTCCTTCCTCAGCACTTCTGCATTCAACCTTGCTCTATCATTATTTGAATATAGGATTTCCTCTACTGCTAGATCATAAACGCCTCGAAAGCTGAGACTATCTGGTGCATGTTGAAATCACTCCCTGCATGCCCCACCCCTGCTCAGTGTACTGCCTCGCGTGAGGAAGATGCGCATGGTGTGTGCAAAGACCATGGGGTTCAGAGGAAGCCAGGCCCCAGCTCAAAGCCTGGATCCATCATTTACTGTGGGACCTTGGCCAAGTTGCTTAACTTCTCTGAGCCGCTACTTCCTTCTCTGTAAGATGGATATTACAACAACCGCACTGTGATGACGACTCATTGCCTTACGGTGTCTGCACAAGGCAGTCGCTCATTGTTGGCTCTCTTTTCATTCTCCTCACCTCACCGGCTCCACCCCTTTCAACATTTCTTTTCAAAGGACTACCACCTGTACAACACAACCCTCCAGGTCCTTCAGGATTCAGTGGTTGGGGATGGGAATTTTACTGAGATGATCAAAGAGTTAAGCCATATGGAAACTATGGGGGAGATAACTGCTTCCTGTGGATGACCGAATTCTGACTGGTTGTGCTGAGTGGGTGGTGTGAGTACAGATGACTGCAGGTAGGCAAAGAGCCTTACAGATTTACCTCTGAGGAGGTGTGAATATGAACCCCATTCAGCTCGTGCCCTTATATACATCAGGGCTTTCTGCCCACTGGTCTCACAGGAAAGCCTGTGTCCATTGAGATGCCAAAAGTTATTCTGAGATAACAAAACCCAGCAGGGTTCTGTGGTGCAGTGAATGTTGGACACAGAGCTTGGAGTCTAGAATGAGGCTGAAATGCCCTTTGTGTTTTGTTGGTGTTAGAGAGAAGGGGGACCTCCAAGCTTCCTGGGTATAACTAGTCCTCAACTCATGGCTTGTATTGAAATGGCCTCTTTCCTAGTCTGGATCCTTCTCCTGGCTCTGAGGCTTCTCAAGCCAGGGGCCACTGCTTCCTCATCTGTGGATCTCCAGTGCCCAGCATAGTGCCTGGAGAATGATAAACTTATAATAAATGTTTGTTGAAATTATCAAAACTTGGACCCCCTGAGGCCCAGGCCTCTGACTGGACAAGCAGTCTGTTGGATACTGGGCAGGCACATGGAGTCCATTTCCACAGGCTCTGGCATTGTGAGCCCAAGGCTCAGAGAGAGCCACAGTGGGAAGAAGCAACATGGAGGAGAGTACTTACCCTACAGCAGAGGCTGCTTGTGTGGCCAGAAGTCAGTCAGATGTCTGCGGGGGATCCTGGCTCCAGTTGGATCGAAGTACTGAGATCATGGGCTTTCTTCCTCCACAGGGGATTTACAAATGGCCCACTCTTCCCAGAGGAGCTGAAACAGTGCCCTTCCACATCCAGTTAGGTTATCTGTGGGCTCCTGGAACATGGGACAAAGACATGCCAGATACATGCCCGGCGGGCTCTTCCTGCAGGGCACATTCCATGTGACACCTGTGTGCGCCATGAGCTCCTGTCACATGCACACACACACCCTTCGTTGGGCAGACACCCCTGGGCATTGTGAGCATGGCTGCAGGAACCTTAACCCTGGGCATCCATTCTGGGTAGGAATCGGACTCTGACAGATGTGGCTTTCTTTCTAGCTCTTACGTGTTTTCTCTTTCTGGCCATTCTACCATTTTATCCTCCCTTCTTATTTGTCAGTTTTCTTCTCTGGCAATTTGTACTTGTCTTTTACCTCTTGTCCTCTTTCTTCCCTGGTGGGCGCCCTCACCCACACGCCTGCTGATGCTCTAAGAGCCACATCAACCTCTTCTACCCACATTTCTGGATTCAACTCTGGCTGTGACCCTGAGTGGGGCCCAGCCAGTCCCCCTGCTGTCCTGCAAGCTGCTGTCCTGAATTGCTATCATGAAAATGAAATGTTCAGTTTTCTTCCAAGTGGAGATGCTTTACACTATTTTCTGCAAGCCCACAGAGAGTGAAAATAAGAACCAATAATAGCAGCAGGAACAACAAGATCACTGCAAGAAGAAACAAAAACCTGTAAAAGACTCTGGAACCCAAGCGTCTCTGATTTGATCAACCCCAGGTCATCGGAGGGTGGCCATAAGTGGGCCGGGCCTGGCCCCTTGCCCTCAAGGTCCCCTCACTTTGCCACACGTGGTCAGTCACAGCTGAGCATGTCTGCTTTTCCTGTGGGACAGCAGATGAAATTAGCGATTCTCCATCACTGTTGTTTCTTCCTCCAACTTCCACTGGCTCCTAATGCTTTTCTTCTTCTCTGCTTCTCCCTTTGCCCACATTCCTCTCCTCCAGATATTGGTCAGGGCTGTTTCCCTGACCGCCTTTCTCTGCACCCCACACCCCAGGCTGTTAACTGCCACCTTCTCTGATGCTCACTCGTAGTGATCTTGCTGTCCGCAGGTGGCTCCTCATCTTGCTTCTGCCTCCTACCTTCCCTCTTCCTGAGGGGCCAGGTCTCAGGCTAGCTTGAGTGCAGGGTTCCAAGAAGGTAGAACCCCACCACCACACACACACACACACACACAGCCTGCTCCTCCTTGCCTTTCGGGCCCTAGCTCATTACCTCCTTCTCACAGAGGCCTTCCCTCATGCCCCCCTGGATTTCCTCTTAACATCTTATCACTATTAAAAATGTCTTATTTGTCACTCATTCTGTGTCCTCTCCTCACCAAAATACAAGTTCTATGAGATCAGGGACCTTTTCTCATGCAGTGCTCTGTTCCCAGGGCCCAGAACAGTGTCAGGCACATTGGAGAAGCTCCACTGGAAAGAAAGGAGGGTAAGAAAGGTGGGAAGGAAGGAGGGAGAAAAAGGGAGGGGATAAGGAAGGGAGAGAGGGAAGGATAATTTGTAATATTTGCAAATATTAACACATTGAATCTTCATAACAGCCCTAAGGGATAGCTGCTATTATCTCCATTTTACAGATGAGGAAACTGAGGCACACTTGGCCCAGATCAAACCCCTAGCAGGTGGCAGTGATCAGAACCAAGATGTCTCCCTCCTGAGACTGGGCCCTTAACCAGCTTGCGGTCAGTGTCCAGTAGTATGGACGAGGCAGGAGCCTGGCGGATGGCAGTCGGACTCCTCTCTCTCCACCAGGGAGCTTGTCCATCAGGAGCAGGAGCTGAGGGGGACGGGCAGTCATTTCAACTTGGCACCTACCTTGAGAGTAAGGCCCACATTGATGATTTCATTCATCTTCACCTTCATCATAACCCCCTGAAAAGGGTGTTACCAGCATTACCTTTCACAAATCAGGACCCTGAGGATCAGAGAGACTAAGGAACTGGCCAGAGTTCACACAGCCATTACAAACAGGGGCCAGGGCACCTGGGTGGCTCAGTTGGTTAAACGTCAACTCTTGGTTTCAGCTCAGGTCACGATCTCACAGTTCATGAGATCAAGTCCCACATTGGGCTGTCAGTGCAGAGCCTGCTTAGAATTCTCTCTCCCATTCCCTCTGCCCCTCCCTCCACTCACCCACCCCCAGAATAAATAAATAAACTTTAAAAAAAAGGGTGGGGGGGCTAGATTCAAACTCTGGTCTCCTGGTTCCAAATCCATTCTTCACATCCTTCACGCTGGGCTTCCCATGAAAGACACTCCTTTGACATTCATGACTGCATCTTCCTGTTTTGAAAACTCTTGTTCCATACACACATGGCATAAGCATGCCATAAGCATGCGTATGAGGCATATAATTGCCTCATATGGTCTATGGTCATTTCTGTAAAATGTTGAGCATCGGCCTCAGGCAAGGATGTGACATTGATCTGATGGTGAAATCAGGTTCAGCTCATGCCATTTTGGTGGAGATCTTTTCCTGAACCTAGACCCTCCCACAAGCTGGACCTCCGTGTGCTCAACACTGTGATGTGTGTTATATAGGTTGGTCCTGTGTAGGGGCTTCCTGAGGTGAGCAGCTTCAAATCACGGCAACCTTTACCCTTACTTCGAGGCCCCTAAGCAACAGGGCTTCACATACCTGTGGCTGGTCGGTGGGTCTGAGCTCTGGCACTTTGCAGTCCTGTGAGCTGCTTTGCAAATGCACATGCCTCAGGCTCTTCCCCAGTCCCAATTCATCTCTGGGGATGGGCCCATCACTTTATTTTTAATATTTCCCAAGAGGCAGGTTTCCCCACTAAGGCTTTTGGAGCCAGGAACCCTGATTTGTGTCCTCCTCTGTCTCCTGGTGGTGTGTGACTTGGCTGCAAGAGGGTCTAGGCAGATGAGAAGGGAGAGGTAATGATGCTGTTAATCAGAGACACTAATCCGTGCTAATGTATCATCCCTCCCAGGTAGCATTAGAACATTCTAATTCAGTTAAAAATCGCATCTCCTTGAAAAGGCCCTTGAGGAGTGAGTGATATGAATGTGGAGAAATTAGGAGACTGGCTGGAGGGTTCTTTGGGCAGGAGACTTTTCGCTGTGCGCCAATTCCCCCTGTACCTCTCCAGCTGGTGGCAGAGGCTGGCACCAGAGTGCCAAGGGAGGTGTTCCCAGGGAAACTGTCTTCTAGCCATGTATTCAACAAGCACCAACTTGAGGCCCACCACACACAGGCCCTATGCTTGCAGGTGGGACTATGGGGGTAAGCAAGACCAGGTGCAATCCTTGCCCTCATTGGGCTTACACATAGTGGAGGAAATTATTGTTACTTAAGTAATTATTTCCATATATGTAGACTGAAGGGGCTGTTCCTTTCCTGACTCTAGGGTCCCTGCTACAACCTTCTGAGTGCATGATCCTACCTGGGACCCCAACATAGAATCCTAATAACATCAAGGCTATTTTTTCAGGGAGTGGGGCTGGCCTGTTATTTCAGACCCCTCATGAGGTCCTGAAGTGCTCCACGTCCCCACAGCATGATGCCTGACATTCCTTTGTCCTTGGTCGAGGTCTTCCACATTACAGATAGATTTGAACACAGAAAGGCACAGACACCCCAAGAAGGGGGACCTCTAGGACTTTGTTTTACAGTAAGGTGTAAATAACCTGATCCTTCCTGGGAGCAGGGTTGTTTTTGTTTTTTTTAAATAGTGTATTGTCAAGTTAGCTAACATACAGTGTAGTCTTGGTTTCGGGAGTAGATTCTGGTGTTTCATTGCTCACATACAACACCCAGTGCTCATCCCAACAAGTGCCCTCCTCAATGCCCATCACCCATTTGACCTGCCCTCCAACCCCCACCCCCATCAACCCTCCGTTTGTTCTCTATATTTAAGAGTCTCTTATGGTTTGCCTCCCTCTCTGTTTGTAACTTATTTTTCCTTCCCTTCTCCTATGGTCCTCTGTTAAGTTTCTGAAATTCCACATATGAGTGAAATCATATATCTGTCTTTTTCTGACTGACTTATTTCACTTAGCATAATACCCTACAGTTCCATCCACGTTTCTGCAAATGGCAAGACTTCATTCTTATCATCAGCTACAGAGTGGGAGTAGATTTTAATAATAGAGAGAACCTGACAGAGGTGTGGGCCTGAAGGAAGGCAGGCGGAGAGCCATGAAAACAAAATCTGCCCACATTTCTGCCCAGTTAGGCCAGAGTAGTGTAGAGAAGGTGGGATCAGAGAATGGGAGGCAGAGGATGGGAAGGGGGAGAGAGAACAAAAGGCTCCAGTGGGATGTCCCAGTTATCTGCCCTAAAGCCAGGAGCAGGAGCCAGGGTCACTCTTCCAGCACATAAATGAAGCTTTGAAGAGCATGCAGGCAGCTCAATCAGCGAGACTGACCTTTGCCTGCACAGAGTTGGTAACACCCCTGGGCACTTGGCCAGGAAGCTTCCAGACATGGGTGTCTGCAGCCTGACGCTGGCCATGCTGAGCCCCAGTGTGCTGGGAGGGGCCTCAGACCACCTCCTGGGGTCCCAGAGCCCTTATGGTCTCTTGAGAGCTATGGTCCCCTATGGAAACATGCATATAAACATGTATAGCACACCCTATATACATGCTTTAACAGAGGCAGGCAGAGGTGAAGGGAAGAGGCATTCATTTTACACATGAGAAAACTAAGGCCCAGAGAGGCAAAATGCCTTCCCCCAAACTGAGTCCTCTCTACCCAGTCCTGTGCTCTTCCTTTCTATCATCCCAGATCTACCAAGAATCGTTTATCACATCCAACTAGATTTGTTAGGGCATACCTGGGGGCCAGACAGACTAGAATCCTACAGTGCAGTCCAGATGTCACTCCTCTGTCTACACAAGTAAACTCAGACTTGATGGTCCATGTGTCCTGATTTGGGCAGCCAGAGAATGGTCCCCCCAAAGAGGGGCATAAACCCATTCTTCAGGGCACACAGTGAGGCCTCAGTCAATAGTAGTTGCGATATGAAGGAAGGGAAAAAAATTCTCAGAGGTGTACCTTGCAACTCCTCTTAAGAGATTTTGACTCTGAAATCCCACTTCAGGCAGATTGGAGAGAGGGCAGCTGGTGCTGGGGTGGAGCTGGCTTCAGAGGTGTGTCACAGCAGGGGCCAGGCCTCGGCCACCACCTCTGTCTCCCACACGCTTTAGCCTGGTCTATATAGAATATATTCAACTTTGCTCTGGGCACTGCCAGACTTTTCCTTGCGGATACATTTTGGCCATAGCCAGGATAGCTCAGCCAGACATGGTTGACAGCGTCAGGCAAAACAGTATGTGTGTGTGTGTGTGTGTGTGTGTGTGTGCGCGTGCGCGCGCCCAGGCGCGCGACCATATTCAGGGGAGGGGTCGGCAGGAGAGTGAGTGCTAGAGGATTGAGAGTTATGGAGCCCAAAAGGGACATGGAGCCACTCCCACTAATTACACCTCCCTCCTCCCCCCTCCCCTGCTTCTCTGCCCTCCACCCGGTTGCTTTCATCCTAGCTGCCACTATTAATGCCTGGGAGAGATTGGACCCGGGAGGCACTGCCAGTCTCTCCGCTGCTGAAATGGCTGAGGTGGTGGGAGGGGTCACTGGGGTGGATGGGGCTACCTTCAGTACACAGAGCTGGTGTCCTGCCAAAGGAGAGGCTGCTTGTCATTGAGCTGCATTTTCGGCTAACTTCTCTCTGGAAACATATTCAGTTCTCTGTCCCAAAGCAGGTGTCGGTTGGGCCAAGGTGAAAGGAGAGTCATACTGTTGGGACCCAAATTACCTAAGTCCCTTGAAGTGTGTCCTGTAAATGAGGAGCAAACATGATTTTTCAGCAAGGTTTCTGGAACATCCTTGTGAACTTTGAAACATTGAAGCATGAGTTAGACACAATTTGTTCAATAATGAACCTTTGCCTGGGGTGTCGGACAGAGCCAGGGCTTAGGTAGAAATCAGAGCCAGACTCCAGTCCTGGCTTCCCCAAATCACTTAAGGTTCTGAGCCCTGTTTCTTTATCTGGAGAAAATATACCCATTTCTTACAGTCATTATGAGGATTAAATCACATTTTGTATGTGAAGATCTTTGTGCAAATCTGGCACCAGGTACATGCTAATGGGTGCACTAAAACCTTAGTCCTTCCTCTTATCTAATTGGAGGAAACCTACTCATATTTCAGCCAGATTCTGTGAATTGAATTTATTTTTTTTTTTTTAATATATGAAATTTACTGTCAAATTGGTTTCCATACAACACCCAGTGCTCATCCCAAAAGGTGCCCTCCTCAATACCCATCACCCACCCTGCCCTCCCTCCCACCCTGCCCTCCCTCCCACCCCCCATCAACCCTCAGTTTGTTCTCAGTTTTTAACAGTCTCTAATGCTTTGGCTCTCTCCCACTCTAACCTCTTTTTTTTTTTTTTTCCTTCCCCTCCCCCATGGGTTTCTGTTATGTTTCTCAGGATCCACATAAGAGTGAAACCATATGGTATCTGTCTTTCTCTGTATGGCTTATTTCACTTAGCATCACACTCTCCAGTTCCATCCATGTTGCTACAAAAGGCCATATTTCATTTTTTCTCATTGCCACGTAGTATTCCATTGTGTATATAAACCACAATTTCTTTATCCATTCATCAGTTGATGGACATTTAGGCTCTTTCCATAATTTGGCTATTGTTGAGAGTGCCGCTATAAACATTGGGGTACAGGTGCCCCTATGCATCAGTACTCCTGTATCCCTTGGATAAATTCCTAGCAGTGCTATTGCTGGGTCATAGGGTAGGTCTATTTTTAATTTTCTGAGGAACCTCCATACTGTTTTCCAGAGCGGCTGCACCAATTTGCATTCCCACCAACAGTGCAAGAGGGTTCCTGTTTCTCCACATCCTCTCCAGCATCTATAGTCTCCTGATTTCTTCATTTTGGCCATGTGAATTGAATTTAAAATGGTGTAATAGCCAAAAGTTTAACTGGATCCGGTGAATAACAGAAGTCCCAAGAAGTCAACTTTATTTGCCTTTAAATAAAATTCTCAGATTATTTTTCTCATACTCTCAACTCAAAAGGCCAGAAAACTTAAAGCTTACTGTGACACTTTAGAGGGAACTTATAAATATTTATAAAGCATGTTGTAATTGTAACGTTTTCTGTGTTAACTGGCTTTACAACCATTTTTATAGCATAATCTGCTCAAATAACCCAATAATATGATAACTTTTGGAAACTGCCTCATAAATGAGAAACATGTAAGAACCAAGAATAAAAAAAAAAAAGACTTACTTGGCCAATGTTATATAGCAAATTAGATACCACACCTGGTTATAATCTTCCACACTTGAAGCTTCATATTGTTAACTAAACCCTTGGTCGCATTTTTTTTTTGAGGGAAAAAGGGGGTTTGCCATAGGACATGGAGTTATCGGAGAGAAACTTTCAAGGTTTGAGGAGGAAGAAGTCAGCAGAACCCAATCAGAGCAGTCCAGCAGTTGGATTCTCTCTGATTTCTCTCTCCACTGACATTGGTAACTTCCTTTCGTCTCTCCTTGCTAGTCTTTAATGGACTATAATATTACTGTAATGCTCTACCCGTTGTTATGGCCATGCTAAGACATGGTGAACTTGGTGATGAATGAAATACCATTCTCTGTTTCTCTACTTGGGGAAATCCATAAATAATTAGACTTTAATTTTTCAGTTTTACCATCTAGAAAAAGAAAATGCCCATAAATCTCCCAAAACAGAAATAAAATGTACCCCATTTAATTACCAACAAGTAAACAAAGTGATTCTTCCTTTGTAAGATACCCAAACACATTCATAATTGGCTAATTAAACTACCATAGAAACGATTATTCAGTATAAAGAGGACAAAAAGAAGACGGAAGGAGGGAAGCATTCACAGACACCCGGTACTTTCAGCTGGGAAAGTAATGAGCTTTTCCAGGCCAGTGGAATAGAGGGAGAATAATGGGAGAATGGAAAATAACCCCATGTTGGTGATGTTGCTTCTGCAGACACAGAACCAAAGGTAGGCCTTCATCCTGTTTTACCAAAGAGAATCTTTCCTTCCTCTTCTCCCCCACCATCCTGTAGGAATATGCTCCCCAACAGGCCTTCCTTCAAGCCAGTTTCCTAGCAGTTTTACCCTAGAAGGAGTTAGGAGTATTTTGGATGCTTTGGGAGACTCACTGAGGTATAATTAAGATGATCCCAGTTTACTCCTGTGTCACCACATAATTATTAATAGTGCCCCCCTTTCTCTCTCAAAAGTGCCTTTGTTTGAATGATGAATTATATGATCACCCTGTATATCATTCAGAGAGAGTGGAGCTGTCTGTCAACTTTAAGTCAACACTGATGGATTGATGGTAGTCACCTGGAGAACTGTGTTGAGAAGGATTCTGAGGCCATGTTGTGGCCCAGCAAGTAAAACCATGGTGATAGCTATCTCCCAAAGGAGCAAATAAGGGGAGGAGCAGAACTCCCAGGGGCAATGGAATGAGCATTGATCAAAGGTCAGGTCTGAGTTTATAGTCAACTCTGCTCACAATTCCCTGTGCCATCTTGGGTGGATCACTTCTATTTAATGTTGAACCAGGTTACATGCAAGGTCTCCTTCAATTTCATGATTCTATCTAATCTTGTCTTGAGTGGGAAATTATACTAGATGGCATTTTCCTTCCATGAAATTATGTGATCCTATGATCATTTTAGGAGAAGGTTCTCTCTGCCCCCAAAGGAAAGCTACACTTTGAGACTGATGCCAACTAGTATCTCCATAGTGCACTCTACAGTTTACAGAACACTTTCATGTATATCACCATAACCACATGATGCAGCCTTTATTTTTATCATCCTCATTGTATAAGTGAAAAAATTAAAGCTAAGAAAGGTTAAAGAACAGCACTCTGGGCTTAGCATAGCACTTACAGTCTATATGGTTTGGTGGAGTTGACTTCATCTCTCAGTGTCTTGATATCCTCATCTATAGGGGAGGGCTAATATATCATGATATCATGAGGATTAAAGGAAATCATTCGTGCAAGATACTTGGGACAGTGGTTGGGATTTAGAACACACATAATAAAATTAGTGAAAGGAAGTGGTAGGTGGTTGAGGTGGTGGTAGCATTAGTTGTAGTACTAGTATACGTAGTGAAGTGGTAACCAGCTGATAAAACAGCATAACCAGGATTCTTCTCAGGTACTGTGACCCAGGGGCTATTTATGACCCCAGAATTCATTGTCCACTCCCTACCTCAGGATTTACAACCACAAGTCAGAAACAGCAAGCCTAATAATAAGAAAAATGAAGATAGGTTTAAGAAGATATTTTACCCATGTAGCATAGAGAGAATTTTAGCTTGAAAGTCAAAGCTCAACCTTCCTCAATCACAGATCATTCCAGCAAAGGATGTGAGCAGCAGACTGAGGACTGCTATTTAGGCCATTGCTTCACTTGTAGGCTCACAGTAGCCAGGCGAGTGGGCTATGCTTGCTCTGTCTCACTCCCCTCCCAGGCAAGGCTGCCTAAACTGTCAGTGTTTCTTTAATAACTCATGCTCATTATGTGGTTCCACACTGGTCAGGACATTTTTTCTCAGTCCATACCTAGCAAGCTCTGGTGTTTTGTTAATGGCATTATCAGTATCACAAGCTGATGCTCATGGCTCTGTGTTTTTCCATTTTCAGTGGGTCTGCACAAATTTTGAGCACTTTGCAAGAAATACCTCCATTAGCTGAACTCCTGTGTGACTCAATGAATGCTGAATGTGCACATCTGCCTATCCCTCAGGTGGAGAAGGGAAAATCTGTGAGGGATAAAGAAGGGAACAGAGTGAATAGGTAGGAAAAAAGAAAAAAGCTAGAGAGGCAGAGGGGAGAGGAGAAATAAAGGAGGGTGAGGAGCCAGAGAAGAGGGAGAACAAAGGGGAGCTAGAAGCCTACTCATGAGGACAGAGCAGCTTTCATCTAGCATGAGGCAGATTCACTTGTTCTTTCTTGGATGTTTGGCATCTTGGATAAAAATATGTCAACTGAATGGTGTCTTAAGGATAGGGAGATAGAGAGGAATGGGACACTTTGTAGAAACATCAGGAATGGAGTGTGCTCACACGGAGGTGGGTGTGAGTTCCTGCATTGTGCTGAGTGGAGACAAAAACCCCAGTCCACCTGGAAGCCAAAGCAGCATTCCCAGGGGAAATGTATGTTCTCATGATTGGAAAGGCTGGCTCCACTTTTCATAGCAGCCTCATCTCCTCACCCACAAAAGGAGAAAGGGACATCTCTAAATGGAAAGGATCTTCCTGCTGTTTCTGCAAGGAAATGAGCAAGATGGAAAGAAGGACTTCGAATATTCCAAGGAAAGAGTATATCATAACCAAGGGGCAGCCACAGGGTCAGGAAGTTCAGGAACTTTGTGATCCCTGTGCCTATCTCTGACTTCTGGTTGCATTGTCAAATGTCAGGTTCTGTTTGGGACATGCCTCCTGAGGGAAGGGTGGAAAAGATGGTGAGGGATGTCTCTCCAGGGAGTCTGAGCTGGCAGAGGCAATGGGTATGGAGGCTGCCTGAGGGCCACAAATGTGAGGAGAGTCCTCCATCAGGAAAAAGCCAGGTCCCTTGCCAGCAGTATGATCCATGATGGGGAGTTTTTAGGCATAGATTAGCTGAGATGAGAGCATAATATTGTAGAAAGAGCACTGAATGTGGAGTCCTTGGCTAAGACTTTTCATCCCAGATATGCTGCTTCTAACTAGTCATGAGACTCTGAACAAGTCATTCCTTATATCTTACCCTCATTTTCCTAATCTGTAAAATCAGGGACTTAACTAGATTCTCCCTAATGGCTGCACTTTTTAGTGGCGCATGAGCTGTAGCTTCTCAGGCAGCTCTATGGAGTTACCTGCTGGGGGCTATCCGTACCTCCCCCATTGACCAACAGTACCTCCTGTGGCCCAGAGGAAGCAGGGCCTGCTAGACTCAGTTTGGTAGTCTGCTCCATGGGAGGGAAAGAGGAGCATCCAGGGGAGAGTCACAGAGGAAGAAGGGCATACAGCAATGGGCTGAAGCAAGCCTCTGGCCCTCAACTTCCCCAAAGAGGGACAGGCCTCAAATCATTGCAGATAGAGTAGAAGCCTACAACACCAAATTAAACCATTCTACATAGAATGGCTAATTAAATTATAGTATACCTATCCATGCTGCTAGAATGCTATAAGGATATTGAAAGTGATATTGAAGACAAAATTGAATGATGTATAAGGTGTTTAAAACTTTTGGTTAAGCAAAAATGAAAGATTATTAAACAATATGAAGAGTATGATGACAATTTTGGAAATCAGAAATGCATATACACTAAGGAAGTTGCACAAATGTTGACAACAGTTACCTTAAGAAGTGGGATACTGCTCATTTTTGTTTTCCTTTTTCACCTCATAGTTTTCTTAAATTTGTAACATGAAATATTTTATCTAAGCCATTAGAAAATAAAATGATCAAAATTATAATAATGAAAGGGGCCCAGCTGAGGGAACTGCATGGGAACACAAGGCAGGAGCTCAGAGCAAGGCAGGATGTGAAGGCAGAGGGTTGGACAGCATGTTGCTGACTTCATTGTGGGCAATTTGAGAAAACCAAACCAGAAGACTAAACTAGGAATGCAAGAAGCCTTGACCTTTACCTTCACAGTTTCACCTTTTACAGCTAGTCTTCCTAGCTCTTGCTTTTTTGAATGCACTTACCTCATTTCCAGCCTGGGCTTAATGCGCTCCTCATTTGCAATGCTAAGCTTTTTATCTGTTTTTCTCCACGCAAAGCTTTGTAGTTCACTTTAAAGACCTTAGTGAAGGCTGAAAGACACAGGAAGCTCAGATTATCCAATGCCCAATGCCTGGGACAAATGAAAGGTCACAGGAATCAGAAGGGAAGTTTCCAGAGGGTTCTAGGAAGTCCCAGGAGACTCATGAGGCCAAGTAATAATTTGGCAAGAGGGGTTCACTTGCTTTGGTTTGGGTGTGCCTCTCTGACTTCCATGGTATTAGTATAGGGGCACAGGAAAGCATTTGTGATGGGACTGAAAAATGAGCTCATACCCCTGGTAAAGCATGAGGATCCAGGAACAGCTCAGAGCTGGGTAGAAGGTACCTTGGTGAGAATTGACCCAGCACAGTTATTTGCAGATACTCATTGAATTTCTAAGTCTCATCAATCAATGAGCAATAACTATAGCTGTCCTATACAAAATATTGAGTTAAAAGCTGAGTCTAGGGGTGCCTGGGTGGCTCAGTCGGTTAAGTGTCTGACTTCGGCTCAGGTCATAATCCCATGGCTCATGAGTTTAAGCCCCATGTCAGGCTCTGTGCTGACAGCTCAGAACCTGGAGCCTGTTTCAGATTTTGTGTCTCCCTCTCTCTCTGTCCCTCCCCTACTTGTGCTCTGTCTCTGTCTCTGTCTCTCTCTCTCTCTCAAAAACAAATAAACATTTTTTTTTAAAAAAGCAGAGTCTTGGGGTGCCTGGGTAGCTCAGTCGGTTGGGCAGCCGACTTTGGCTCAGGTCATGATCTTGTGGTCCGTGAGTTCGAGCCCCGCGTCGGGCTCTGTGCTAACAGCTCAGAGCCTGGAGCCTATTTCAGATTCTGTGTCTCCCTCTCTCTGACCCTCCCCCGTTCATGCTCTGTCTCTCTCTGTCTCAAAAATAAATAAACGTTAAAAAAAAAAATTAAAAAAAAAAAACAGTCTAAATGTAAGACAACACTTTTTCCACGAAGGACCAGTAATCTAATGGAGAAGGTAAGATGTAACAAACCCATGTGAAGATAACATTATTAGAAATAATTTATAACAGTGTGCAAGACATGCCACAGGGTGTTGAGTATGTGATTAAGGGCCAAGGGAGTGGCACAGACAGTGAGTGCCACTGTTCTGAGAGCCATTTAAAGAAGAGGTAATTGAGCTGAGTCTTTAATAATGGGTAAAATCTGAGGAGAAAGGGAGCAGATATTTCAGGCCTGGGGGGAAGCATGTAGGCAAATTCTTAGAAACAGGAAAGCTCAAATTATATTTAGAAGCAGCAGAGAGTGCCATGCAAATTGTTGTGAAACGGTAATGTGTCAGCAAGCTTGTGCTGCATAACAAACTACTCCAATGCTTAATGACCTTAAACAGCCACCATTTATTTAGCTCACAATTCTGCAGGTTAGTGGTTTATATTAGAGCAGGTTGGCCAGTTCTTCCAGATCCTGCAGGTGTCCACTAGGGTTGTTCAAGTGTCTGTGGTCAGCTGGTATGTCACTAGAGCTAGCCTATTCATAATGGCCTTAGATGGCTGGGATGCCTGGGTGCTCTTTCTGCATAATCTCTCATTCTCCAGCAGGCCATCTTGGGCTTGTTCATGTGAGAGAAGCTGCAAGACCTCAGAAGCCAAGGCTTAAATGTCACTTCTGCAGCTTCCTATTGGTCAACGCAAGTGACAAAGTCAGCACAGATTCAAGAGGTGGACAGATAGACTGATTCTTGATGGGAAGAGCTACAAAATATCATGGCCATTTTTGCCAGCTTCCACAGATTGGTCATCTGGTACCAAATCCAAGAGGGCCTTGAGTGCCAGAGTAAAGGATGCCTTAGTAGGAAGAACATGGAAATTATGCAATGAGCTAAAGGATGGGAAGGACATGTTTCCCAGATGCCAGTGTGCTGGCCTGTGCCAGTCTGCAGTGAAGATTTATTGGACCGCAGTTAGATGAGAAAAATAGGCAGAGTGCAACGTGTGAATATGAGCCATGGTGGGGGACAGGGGGCTGCTAACTGCTCTTCATTCTGGGGTTGTTTCTCCTTCCTTTTATAAAACAAAAGAGATAATAAATGGTCGTTTTTATTTTTAATATTTCTACTTGGCAGAATGAAAAGTTGGCAACTCAAATCTGTCCCTAACATCTTTTTGGTTTTGCTATATTACTGATCCATGAAATCTTGACAAGAGCCTGGGAAGCACTGCACAGTTGATTAGGAGAAAGAATTTGTAGAAGAGAGGGGCACCTGTGTGGCTCAGTTAGTTAAGCATCTGACTCTTCATTTTGGCTCAGATTATAATCTCAGAGTTCATGAGATCAAGCCCTGAGTCAGGCTCTGCTCTGACAGTACAGAGCCTGCTTGAGATTCTCTCTCTGCCCCTCCCCCCTTTCTCTTTCTCTCTCAAAATAAATAAATAAACATTTAGGGACACCTGGGTGGCTCAGTCAGTTAAGCATCCGATTCTTGACTTCAGCTCAGGTCATGATCTATCTCACAGTTCGCAAGTTCAAGCCCTGTATCAGGCTCTGTGCTTACAGCACAGAGCCTACTTGGGATTCTCTCTCTCTCTCTCTCTCTCTCTCTCTCTCTCTGCCCCTCCCCCACTTCCTCTCTATATATCTCTCTCAAAATAAATAAAAATAAAAATAAAATAAACATTTAAAGAAAAGAATTCGTAGAAGACAGAGGTGGCTTGCCGTTGACCTGCACAATCAAGGAAGGCCCCTGGTAGAGGTGGAGTCATGGCTAGACCTAGAATGAATGGCTAGCATTCTGTGAGGCAGATTTTTTAAAGCAAAATATTGTCAGCTTTGGAATGTTTATACTGTATTAGTGAGCCCTTATCAGATCAAACATTCAGTCCCATGACATCAGAGCTTTCAAGCTGAGAAACACTTTCAAAGGAAAGGCTATCTTGTAATACTTGCTTGGAAATTGAAAATCTGTTTCAATTCTACTTGAAAAGTGCTTTCATACGGTTCACTTGAGCATTATTAGTTCAACAGTACACAGCCCAGTTTCCTTTCACTGACAGGTGAGGCCCTCCCTGATCAGGCCCCACACTGCTTTTCCAGCCTCTGCACTACCCCTCCCCTGTGGACCCCTGCTTTAGCCAGGCGGTCAAATGCCTTTGGCTGGAACAGCTTATCTCCTGGCCTTGGATCCCTACCTACCCTCCAGCTTTCTATTCTACCCCTTCCCCAGTAATCAGTTCACTGGCTGCCTTCTCCAGATGTAGCCAGCTGTGGCATTAGCCATCTGTGTTGCTCTCTGGGCGTTTAATTTTTTGGGGGGGTATTATTCCTACCAACCTAGACTGCTACCTCCCTGAGAGGGGAGTTCTTATCTCCCAGGTCTCTGTATGCCCCGCATGTGCAGCACCTGGAAGACAAGGCTGATGTTTGAGGGCTCGTAGCTGGTTGGTGGGTTGGTTCGTAGAAGAATGGAGCTGCTCAGAGTGGAGCTTTGCTCTCCCTGAAAGGGGTGTCCAGCCTGTGGGGCCCACTTCTCTGTGCTCTGACCCTCATCATTCCAGTGAACTTCCAACCCAATGGGATGCCCCCTGAGTGGCTGGGCATTTCATTACAGGCACCAGTGAAGCAACAGAGCCCACTAAATTACTCTGCACTGAGTAGTGACTTTGCAATGGGTGGTCAGGAGGCTGACAGGGCTGAAGTTAGCCCTGTGTCCATGCCCCATCACACCAGTTTTGTGTGAAGAGAGGAAGCCAGGAGCATCACACGCAGTGGTTGTCTAACAAAGCATCACAACCTGGGTGGCTTAAAACAATATAAATGTATTCTCTCATGGTTCTGGAGGCCAGGCGTCCAAAACCAAGGTGTTGTAGGAGAGAATCTGCTCCATATCTTTCTTTTAGCTTCTGGTGTTGCCAGCAACTCTTGGCATTCCTTGGCTTCTAGATGCATCACTTGAACCTCAGCCTCTGTTGTCAGAGGAGCCTCTGGGTCCCTGTTTGTTTCTGTTTCTCATCTTGTAATAACACCAACATATTGGAATAGGGGCCCAGGAGATGGCTTTGTGTGTCAGGTTCAGAAATTTGTAAGGGATGCTGGGAGCTGTTTGATAGGTACCAGTTCCCCAGCTCACTCCCAGAAAAGTCACAGTATTCTGTGCACCAGGATCCCAGCAGCACCTGACTGGGCCCATCTTAGATAATGGAGGAGGAGAGTTTCCACGAGTCTGGGCTTTCAGGCCAACTCCAGCAAGGGAGGAGGGTACAGAGTGTGAGAAGCTGTGCATGCCAAGGCCTGAGACATGAGCAGTGATCCTAACTTTCTATAGACCTGCTGTGTTGTATTTCACCCCATGAGTTAGCAGGACAAGTCTTATTATTTCTAACTAAAATCCAGAGACCCTTGGTGGCTTGCCTGAGGACCTACATACAGATGGTTAATTCTGTAGACACATGGATTTATGGTCTCCTAGAGCCTTCCAGCTAGTTCCTAGGACAGTTTTCTAGAGTCTGTAGATCTATTCTCCATCACACTATCCTTGGGTTTGCTTCTCCCACTGGCTCTTTCCCTACCAGCCCAGGGAGGATCACCTGTGACTCTTTGATCCTTGGCCCAGACATGTATGAGACCCAGTGCTAGCACACAGCAGGTGCTCAGGATACACCACTTCCTTTCCTTCCCTCTCACCCTTTAGACTCCCACAGCCCTGGTCTCTGTTCTTCAGCTGCCACTCACCATATGCTCCTTCTTGGGTGACGAGGGATCTTCTTGGATAGGCTGCATTCTTGCATGAGTACAGAAAGTCCTTCCTGTGTGCTCCCCACAGATATCCCACAAAGCTGGGCACAGGGAGCCTGGTCCCCACAGGCTGATAGCAGAGAACAGGCCTGACTTCCCTGCCCTCCCTCAGCCTCCCTTTGCTGCTGTGCCTCCTACCCTGGAAACATACCAACTGCTGACTCAGGGTCACCCAGTGCCCCAGCACTGTCCCTGGCCTCAGATGTCTCTACAAAAGCCACACATCACTCCTCTGTGGGTGGGTCCTGGTTGTTCCCCACAGAGCCCCTTCACTCCCAGGAGGCAGAGATATGTTTGAGCATCTTGTACTGAAAGCAGCCATGGAAACCTTATAGACCAGTAGTTCCCAACCTGGGCACTGTCCAGAAGCTGGGGAGCCTGCTAGAAATCCAGACTCCCAGGCTCTTCCCAGAATATTCTGATTCAGCAGATCTGGGATGGAGGCTCAGGAGGCTATCTTTTTAACAGGCGCCCACAATGTTTCTAGGTAGCAATCAGAGAACCAAAGTTTGGGATCCACTGGTAGAACCCAACACCTTCATTGTGTGGATGAGGAAAATCAGATTCACAGAGGCTGTGTGGCCTACCAAGGTCACCCAGCTTGATAATGGTGAAACTAAAATTAGAACTCAAGATTTCTGACTTCCAAGATGGGGCTCACTGCCACAGCTTGCTCATTGCCCTTGCTATGTATGTTTCCAGAGAGAGAAAACAGTAAGAGGCAAGGTGGAATCCAGGAATCCAAATGTGTTGCTGTATGCTAAGAGGTCACATAAACATAGTGATTGAGACACCAGCTTGGTACCCAGCATACCGCAGTTCCAAACCTGTAAAATGAGAATAATATTCCCCACCTTCCAGGGTTGTTAGGAGACAATCTCTGTAATGCCCAGGACCTGGCATGCCACAAGAACTGGGAGCCAAGAGTTTGGCCCCCTTGTGAGGTGTTCAGATCCAGCACCCTCATTTGCCTGCCACTAAAGGACTAGAGGAATCCCACCAACAGGCAGGGTGTGCAAGTGCCATTGCACTACTGTGTGGTGAGCAGTTTTCCTCAGGACCCGGTGAAAGTCAGGGTGAACACAGGGACCCCAGGCATCCCAAAATGTCCATCCCCTTTCTCATCTATCACAAAATCTGTCTTCATCTTGGAGACAGCTCAAACTCATCTTACCCCTGCCGAGGTCCCCAAAGGAAAATACTATGAATTACTGTTACCACAACTCCCCTTTCAGGGCATGTCCCCAGCTTTTATTGTTCTCTGTTTTATATCATTATAATTGAACTGATCAGCAAGGAGAACAGGCCCGTTTTTACAAGAGAAAGGAGACACCCACAAAAAGCCAAAATTACAACTGTTTGCAGTTTGCAGGAAACACTTTTTAAACTAGATCTGCTTTTGGTATAGGCGTCAGCCAGTTTCCGAGAAGCATTCACACATGAGAAGCCCAGCCTGATTTAGAAGAGAAGCAAGTTAGCCCCCTTTGGGAGGCATGTGGTCAACAGAGAGGCTAGGCACGGACGTCAGGCCTAAACTCACAGACTTCCCAGAGCAGGAGGTGGACCGAGAGCTCCTACAGGGCAGAGACCATCCCTTTGCATTGTTGCTGCCCTGGGATTCTCCATGGCCCCACCTGCCATCAGTGTCTGTAGAATGAAAGTAGTTTAATCACCATCCTGATGGCCAACCTAGAAGACCTGCTCTAGCAGCTTGGGGAAGTAGCTCCGATGTTGTGGGGTTCAGTTTCTGCTCTAGAAGTCTGTGAGTCTCCACCCCATGACCCCAGTGCTGTGGAGGATGGGTGGCTGAGGCTAATGGAGATCAGAGAGAGGCCAGAGGTGAGTGTCAGTGTGAGTGGGGCAACGGGCCTTGCTCCCGGGGTCTTCATAGTGCTCTTGTTTGACCTCTTGAGCATGCATCTGTCTTGACTGAGAACTCAGTCCTTCCTACTGCTCAGTTCACATGTTAGGGAATTTTTTTTTTTGCTCATTTTTATAGTAATGATAACTCATACTTGTATAGCACTTTGACAATTACAAAAGGCCTTAATGCATATTATTTACATTTTTTATTTCCAATTCACCACATCTCTGTGAGGTAGGTTTTATCATTTCCATATTACAACTGAGGACACTGAGGCCCAGAAAGGTAAAGTGCTATGCCTAGGACTCATGGTAAAAAGCAGCAAATCCAGTCCTTATGGTTCTGTGGCCAATATTCTGCCATTGTTTCAGGTGTGCTGATGCACTGATGAAGCCTAGGCCCTGATGTCCAGTGGCATAATCTGATGGAGGGAGTAAGATGTGCTCGCAATTCGCTATAGCACAGGGCAGGATATTACCCCCAGCATGGTTCTCCAGCCATGGTCCTGGTCCTATCTGAAGTGCTGTGGAAGTTTAGATAGTGGAGCAAGCATGCAGTAGATCAGAAAAGGCATAGATGTAATGTGCTTTAAAAAAAAACATGTAAATGAGGGTTATTACCATGTCATTTGTATTATGCAACTTTGTGGCTTTGGGCAAGTCACTACCCCTCTTTGTGCCTTACTGTCCTCATCTGGAAAACTAAGGCAGTGGACCCAAAAAGCTTCCAGGTTCCCTCCAGCCTAAGGCTTCATGCCCAGATGCGTTCTGCACACCACAAAGCTGGTGTCCTCCCAAGCCTTCCAGGCAAGCCACCAGTATAGAACTAGAGCATTAAGGGGGCAAACAAAGCAGAAACAGAGGCTGGGTGAGGGAAGTGTTCCCTTTGGGGCAGGAGCCAGAAGCCACATAGGCAGGGAGGATCCCTGTTGCCCAGCAGCCAGCACCAGAGGAGCTGGCTGCGCAAACAAGGCTCTTGTTCACAGAAATTGATGTGCATGCTAATGTCTCTGAACCATATGGGAAGCGTGGCCAGGCTGCTGATGGTGGGCATTTCATTTCCTTGCCTGTCGGTTTTAAAGGAGCCTGGATCGATGGTGCCGCTCTCCTGTCTCAGCACAGGATATCGGCTGAGCAGCTGAGGCAGAAAAGGCATCCACTCTGGTGGATCCAGTGCACACGGAGCCAGAGCCAGCCTCCTTCAGGTGATGCTCTTGTGAGGCCACAAGATGTGGAGCAGCCTCAGGCCTGGGCAAGCCCATGTGGATGGGGAGGAGAGAGGGCCAGCTAAAATGGCAGAAACACTGTACGGTCCTAGACCCATGCCTGCGTGGTAAATAGCCCTTCTCTGCCTCTATGCATCCATCATCCACCCATTCATCCATTCATTCACTTATTCACTTATTCATTCATTCACTCACTTCATTTGCTTCCTTCTTGCTCACAGATGTGAGGGCACCTCGTGGTATTAAGTACCATTCATCATGGACCTTGGAAGAGATGTGACTAGCTCTACCTAAGGCTTAGCCCCTGAATGCACACCCACAGGTGACCTACCCCTGTGCCTGGGTGCATGACCCCGAGATAGCCCTTCCCACTGTTGGAAAACACCAACTCTAAAGAGTTCTCCTAGGGAGACAAAATCGGCCTCCCTGTCAGGTCTGTTGATGAGTCCTGCTTCCTTCCTCCTGCCTTCTAAAGCCACAAGGAGTCAGTCTGATCCTTTCAAGGGACAGTTCTAGAGCACAGTTTTTCCCCAAGTGTGGCATGTGACCCTGGGTGACATGTGAAATTATTTTGGGTAGTACATGGACAAGCACTTTTAATAGTTCTTTTTACTGTCACCTTTCATGGTGGCTGGTGAGCAATAGCAGGGATACTTCTAGTTTAAAAAATTCCTTCCTAAATGTCTGTATAAGAAAAGCAAGTTGAGGGGCAGCTGGGTGGCTCAGTTGGTTAAACATCCAACTCTTGATTTCAGCCCAGGTCATGATCTGAGCCCCACACTGGGATCCATGATGATAGCACAGGGCCTGCTTGGGATTCTCTCTCTCTCTCTCTCTCTCTCTCTCTCTCTCTGCCCCACCCCCACATGTGAGCTCTCTTTCTCTCTCAAAATGAATTAAAAAAAGAAAAGCAAGTTGATTTAAAGCATAAGTATTAAGTAAATAAATAATACTAAACATACATGGATGTGACAAAAATGATGATGGTCTTGATAATATCTCTCTGGGCCACCCTCTTACCACCATCCCCTGCCTGAACTTTAAGCCTCTATTCCCATCGACTTGGCCCTATTCTTTAATCACAGATTGCATATAACTATCACAGCTTCATCTACAAAGATGGCTTCTCAAACCCACACCTTCAGCTCTGACCCACCATCCTCTCAGTCACCTGTGCACATTTCCACTTGGATGTTGTGGCTTCCCCTCATCATGTCTGTGTGACATCTCTAGAACCACTGGTGGTGGGGGGGTGGGTTAGGGAGAGAGACATTTCTTGAGTATTTCCTGTTTAACATGTTAGCATACTTTTCCCCTTGGTCCTTAAATAGTCTCGATAAGAAGATACTATCTCTATGTTATATCTAGGAAATGGAGGCATATGACATGTGAACAATTTGGCTAAGGTGCAATAGTTGTGAGAGTTCTAAAATTCTCAGGGTTTGCCAGTGCCGTGGAATTTGCATTATGCCTGAGGCAGGAAAGGGAGTGTAGATGATCTGGCCAAACTTGGCACTTAGTGCATAAAGACACCACAGCCCAGTGACATGCCCAGGCCACTCTGCTGGGTCTGGCCAGCTCCTGCTTTGGACTCTATTGTTGCCCATGACACTCACTTTTCCATGTCATTCTTCCAGACATGCATTGATGTCATGCTTGATGATTGCTTCACGGCCCACCTTCTATCCTAGTGTTTTCTGAACCTGTCACTGCCTTTCTTGTCCCACGGCTCCATCCTTCTGTGGTTCAAACTGTTATCACCTCATTCCTGAACTACTGCAGAGTCTCCTGAATTTAATCTGTCTAGGGACTGCTTTCCATATCTGTCTTCCTAAAACATATCTTCCATAAAACAAGGGGCACATATCACCTCTTGATCACAAACCGTCATCAGTTCAAGTCACTGCAGACCTTAATCCCAGGGACAATACCCTCATATCAAGTACAGACTATCCTGTCACTTGAGACCTGCCTTAATTTAAACCCTAGCTGTCTTTCCAGCTTTGTCTCCCACAATGCAAATTCTTTAGCAAAAATGGTCTCCTCCTTGTGTCTCTGAGGGAACTTACACTTCCCATATGGAAATCACCTCAGTGCACCCAAGGTTCACCCCTCAGACCCAGCTCATACCACATATGCTAGCCTCCAGCCCCTAGAAATCTACCTTTTCTCTAAATTCTTAATCTGCTTATTATCTGGAGGAGTCATTTGGCAAGCAGCAGATGTGACCCTGTGCTAGAATTCCTCTCCATCAGACACACCCTCCCTGCCTCCTCACCTGACTATGAGCCCCTGGAGGGCAGAGCAGAGTCTGATACCCTTTGCAATCCTGGTCCTTAGTCTCAGTGCCCTTCAGGGCAGGCCTGTCAGTACATGTTCTTCATAGTGATGATGCTATGTGTCTTCATGGGGGCAGAGGGCAAGGTTGTTGAGAAAGAGTTCCTCCTTTCTCCTCCCTGGAGTTGCATACCAAGTGCTGGGTGACAGATAGCCTGCTGACTCATGGGACTGTCTGGGGAGCAGATGAGCAGGAGATGTGAAAGCACATTGTAAAGCAAGAAGTGCAGCATGTGAGAGAGGCCACAGCTGCAAAATTGACCTCAATGTCCTCTAGGTGTCCTTTGGACTGTCCTCTGAAGGGATCTGTGAGCCATCAGTCCCTGGCCCTGTATAAGGCTCTGTGGAGGACACAGGGAAATTGTAACATAGTGCCTGCCCTCAGAGCACTCACATTCCTGATGGGGGAAGAGATATCTAAGACATTTGCCACATTCTGAAAATGTATAAAAAATACCATAAAGCCAGATGCAAAAATTCCAGATGACTGCCCATAAGGCTGTAGGGCTCACAGAAAAAAGGAGATTGAGAGCCGTAGAGAAGTTAAAGCAACCCTCTAATAGGAAGAGGAATCCAGTGGAACTAGGTATGTGGGAAAGTAGCATCTTAACTTGAGTGGTGGGTGTTGGGAGAAGACAAGGTATATATGTGGGAAGGGAAAGATTCGAGCAAAAAAGCTGGGACCTAATGAACTAGGAATAAGGATGTGGCATGTTAAAGTGAAGTTCTGAAAAGTTACTTGCTCAGAAATTTCTTCATCCTTTGAGGGGAAAAAAACCCAGGGTAGAGAGAGAAATTCAAGGTGTGCATCCATATCCTCCATCTCCAGGCTTCTGGTGCTGGGTGTTGAAGGGGCTCCTCTGTGCCTCCACCCAACTTCTTTCAGGACGGCAATGCTACTGCCTCACAGTAATGCTTATGCTTCATGTCCTTTGCCTCGACAGCCCTGTGCTGAAACAAGGCTAAATACAGAACTACACAGGCTACTCTCTGATGGGGACTTGGGCTGAGCTCTCTAGCTCTAGTCTGAGACCATAATCTGAAATAAGCATCTCCCACACAGGCTGAGAGCTAACCAGGAGACAGAGGAGCATTTGTCTTGCAGTGTTTATGAGCTCTTGCCTTTCCTGGCTGAGTGAGACTAAGCTAGTTCTGTGCCCAAATGGCTGATAAGGGGTGGAAGCACTGAAGCAGCAGAGGGATAAAGAGGTTGAATGAGGAGTGATGTGTAGAGATAGCAAACAGAGCCTAACAGGAAGGGTGCTTTCAGATGCAAGTGTATAAAAACTCACCTTGAAATGGTTTCTACAATAAAGAAATTTTATCTCATATAAAATAAGCCACAAATTAGGATGGTACCAAAGTTGGTTAAGTTAATTCACTGGTTCAATGACTTTATCCAGGACTCCATTTCTTTCCCCCTTTTCCATCTGCCACCATCAGCATGTTGCTCTTGTCCTCAACGAGTAGTCCTCATGATCCCTAGGTGGTTGCCATGGTTCCAGGCTTCATCTACATATACATGAGCATGTCCAGCTAAAAAAGAGATTATAGTGCTCTTATGAATGTATGTCTCTCTCTCCCTTTTAGTCAATGAAGAATCTTTTCTAGGGGAATCCCAGAAAATTTCTCTTCATGTCATATTGGCCAGGGCTGGGTCACATGCCCCTTCTATAGCCAATGGATGGAGGAGAGGAATAGACTGATCTCTGTTGGGTTAGACTAGTGGTTGGTTTATGGCCACAGTGCTCCTCACAAGTAGTGACCAGGTTTGATTAGGAGTGGGAAGAGAATGCAGGGTCCATACTACAGCCAGCATCTTTGGCCACATGTCTTCACACCACCAGCCAAACAGACTCTGCATCCTAAGCACTTGCTTCACACTGCTGGGTTTAAACAAAAACCATTAAGCATAGCCCCAACAAAGCCCCACACACTTCCTATTCTCATAGTGGTGTCAGATAAATGGGTCCTGAGTTATTTGAGAGCTGAGCTGGGGGAGTCCATCTATCTCTGTAACCACAAACAATAGGAAAAACATTAAACTTACAGTCCTAGCTCTACTGCCTACTAACTGAAGGGCTTTATGGAAAATTATCAAATCTCTTTGATGAGTCTCCTCATGTATATAATGGAGAAAATATTTTTAATCTATCATGCAGAGTTACTATTATAACTAAAGCATCCAGGCTCAGACTCAAGTTAATGGCAGCTGTGGTGCTGTGGTGGAGGAGGGAGGAGTGGCGGTGGTAGTGGAGGTAGTGATGGTGAACACACTAGAGGTGTGATGGCAGTGGTGGTGATAATAGTGGTGGTGGTGCTGATGGTGGTAATGATGATGGAGGTCGTAATGATGATCATGGTTTAGGTGGTGATAATACTGGTGGTGGAGGTGATGATAGTCCTGGTGATGATGATTATGAAGGTGATGGTAGGGATGGTGATGACAGTGGTGGTGGTGGAGATGGTGGTAATGATGGTACAGATGGTAATGGCAGTGGTGATGATAATGGTAGTGGTGTAGGTGATGATGATGATGATAGTGATGGTGGTGGAGGTGATGATGGTGGTTATGATGATGATGGAGGTGGTGATGAAGGTGATTGTGATGATAATTGTAGTGGTGGAGGTGGTGGGGATCATGGTGGGGGTAGTGATGGCAGTGGTAATGATGATGAGTGGAGGTGGTGGTATTGATGGTGGTGCTGATGATGGTATAGGTGGTGATGGTGGTGATGATGATGATTATGGTGGAGGTAGTCATGGTGATCATGGTGCAGGTGGTGATAATGATAATGGTGGTGGAGGTGGTGAGATGACAGACGTGGTGGTAGTGATGGTGATGGTGGTGATTTGAGAAGGAAAGGAAAGTGGGACTAAGAGGAATAAAGGGAAAGAAAAGACCTGCCCTTCCCATTTTACAAAGTGGTCTTGTGACTCTGGGGCACCTGGATGGCTCAGTCAACTAAGAATCCAACTTCAGCTCAGGTCATGATCTCGCAGTTTGTGAGTTCAAGCCCCGTGTCAGTCTCTGTGCTGAGAGCCTGGAGCTTGTTTCAGATTCTGTGTCCCCCCCCCCCCACCTCTCTCTCTGCCCCTCTCCCACTCATGCTCTGTCTCTCTCTCTCTCTCTCTCTCTCTCTCTCTCTCATAAATAAATAAATAAATAAATAAATAAATAAATAAATGTCATGTGACTCAACGATAAAAATGTATGGAAAAGTGCCTTCTAAACTGTAAAGTACTACCTGATGAGTTATCACTGTGATGCTTACAACGTGGTTCGCAAACCTCCGAAATCCGTGGGAGCACTGACTATCATCCTTCATCCTTGTCTGCCATAAGTGAAATAATTCACTTCAAGAGGCAAAGTGTTGTCAGGTTCCCAGAGACATGAGGGAAATGCTCACAGATAGGGCGCTGGGAGTTTCTTTAGACAGAATGGAACCTATTACTGTAGATCTCAGGACTAAGGAGGGAGCTAGGGAAAAAACATTTGGAAGACTTGGAACCCAGCAAACAGAGACGTTTTTGGTTTGGTTTTGTTTTTAATTTGCTTTGATAATAGAAAGCAGATGTGAGGACTAAGTCTCTAGTTTCTGTTGAAGAAGATCCAAAGAGGCACAGAAGTGAGTTGTGCTACCTTCTTAGAAGCCAGGAAAGGTGATGAGGCCAGGGCAAGGGAGGAAACAAGGAGAAGTAGCAGGGCCAGTGCTGCTGGCCACTCCAGCAGCCCAGCAGGGCATCATGGAAACAAGCAGAGCCAGGACCTCAGTGGAGGATGCTCAAAGTCTTCAAGAGCAGGGACGTCCACTTCACAATGTGTGCAAAACACCTACTGTGTGCAGGTGCCAGGATGACAGTTATGACAGCAGCTACCATTTGAGTGATGACTCTGGTTTCTGCTTCTCATAATTACCACTATTCCCACTCTACTGTTAAGAAGCCAAAGTTTGGAAAGATTATGTAGCTGATCATGGAGAAACAATTTGATCCCAGGTGTGTCTGACTCCAAAGCCCTCTTTCCTCTGTCACTTTTCCTTTCATTTAAAGACACTTCTTAACCAAAGGTGACAAAGACACTTGCTTCTGCCCTGCAGGCCCTCTGCCCCTGGAGAGGAGAAACACATAGAAAACACACACATTGTGGTGAGTGCTATCATCTGAAGAAAAGGTGCTACAGCTGCGGGAGGGACTGATATTCCAGCCCACTGGGGGCAGAAGAGGCAAGGGAGGGTTGAGAGGTCCAGACAAGGTGATGACATTGGAGCTGGCTTAGATCTGAGAAGGAGTCTGTCAGGTAGAGAAAGGGGTGGGGCTTGTCAGGACAAGAAGAGAGTTGCATGTAAACAGCCTTTCTGGTGTGAATGTGGTGAGCCTTCTGGTGTGGCTAGAGCTCAGGGTGGTGGCTGAGGATGAGGCCAGAGGGGCAAGTGGGGTTGGACTGTGATAGACCTGGGGGCCAGGCGAAGGGGGCTACATTCCATTTTAAGGCAGAGGGGGGCTGTTGAAAGTTTTTACACAGTAAACCAGTGTAGATATCGATGGGAAGGGTTAGGAAGCTCCTTTAATATCCAACCAATGATGGAGGCCTAGATGGAGATGGGCAGTGGAGACAGGCAGAAAAGACAGGGTCCATTTCCCTGGGCCAGGTATTGGTCTGACTCCTCAAAAGAAGTGGACATTTATGAAGGTTTTGAGGCCATTCCTGCCCAACCCTCCATTTGGTAAATTACATTCTAGCCCACAGGTCACTAAGCAAATCCCCCATTGTCCCCAGGAGTAATTCAACCCTGATTGGTAATATCTGTCACCCTCTCCACTCCATTACCCCCAAAGAAAGGGTAATATCCCTGAGCCAGAGTGAACTTTTGGGAGAGGAAGGGACTGGCCATACTCTGACAGCCAGGGCTGCCCTGTTAAGGATGGGCCACCTTATAAGAAAACGACAGCGTGAGATGGAGGAGGTTGAAGGGAGGGACTCCTGCTGTGGGTAGGAGGCTGGCCCACATGCCATTTGGGCACTCCAAGAAGGTGACACAGGCAGCACCTGACAAAGGTTGACTGTTCCCTCTGTACTGATCACATGCTGAACACCAGATAAAGAACTTAAGCCAGCCAGTCTCTGCTCTATGGGGCATTACATTGAGAAGGCCGGCCTCAGAAGGGACCCAAGGATGGACAGAGATGCTGTCTTGGAGATAGAGGCAGTGAAGGGCCCAGGAGGAACAGACAGGCAGCTCCCCAACATCTGAGATAGGCCGCTTGGTGCTCTGGAACTGTGCTGGGGCAGCTGAGGCAAGGCTGGCCTCCAGGTAGGAAGATGTGAACTTGAGAAATTAGTAAGTGGGTAAGTCTCTTCAATTTAGCATCATGGATAAGCATGGAAAAATAGTCCAGTTGGAGGAGAGTTTTTATTTTTGTTTTTTTTAAACTGAACTACTATAAAACCAATGACACTGGCACACTTTTCAGCTCACTCAGCCTCAATTGCTACTTGCCCTCAATAAATAGATGAAATTTTTTTCAAAGCTGCTTTACTCTTAGACTATTAAGTGGTTTGTCCTGTCCCTCCTTCCTTTACTAGAAGTCCTGAGTGTTAAGGCTAGACTATTTGAACCACCAGGCACCTTCTAAATAAGGCTTCTATATAATGCCCTTGGGAAGGGCCTGCCCTCAAAGAATTGTGAAATTGAAGCAGTTGTCTTCAGGGGCCTCCCACCTCCCTTCCCAGCCCCCTTCTTCCCAATCCAGGTGCCCCAGGCATCTGTCTAGGGTTTCACAAAAGACCACACTGTCAGCTTTCTGATAAACTAGTCCCTGTTAAGGTGAAGGCTGACACAGATTTAAACATGACCTCATATACTTTAGATGGAGACCTTTAAAAGTTGGAAAATTAAGATCCGAAGGAATGCTTCTCTTTTTTTTACTACGGTAAAATATATATAAAATAAAATCTGCCATTCTAACCATTTTTAAGTGTATACTTCAGTGGCACTAATTATACTCCCAGTGTTGTACACCCATTACCACTATCTATGTCCAAAGTTTTCCATGCCCTGAAACAGTTCTTCCCTCCCTCCACCTTCTGGTAACCTCATATCCACTTTCTGTCTCTCTGAATTTACCCATTTTACACTTTTCACATAAGTGGAATCATACAATGTTTGCTCTTTTGTGACTGCCTTAGTTCACTTAATATAATGCTTTCAAGGTTCATCCATATTGTAGCCTGTGTCAGAACTTTATTTCTTTTTATGGCTGACTAATATTCCATTGTATGAATATCCTTCATCCACTGATGGAAGAAAGGCTTCCTAATGGCTGAATTCTAGGCACCAGTAGAGACCCAAGGAGAGGGGAAGATTTGGAGATCCCTGCTACCAACCCTTGAGCCATGCCATCTGGGTGCCCACCAGCCCCTGATAGGTACAATAATCCAGGATTTCAGTCACCTCACAGACAGACAGCTGTCCTATAGTAGAAGGAGCACCAGACCAGCCATCAGGAAATGCAAATCCTCATCACATGAGGTAGATGTGTGGCCTTGGACAAGTCCTCTTATTTCTATATAATGAGGAGCTTGGGGCATGCGTGTCCTTTTATGAGGTCCTTCCAGCTTCTTATATTCTGTCAAGTCCCTCAGTGTCCTAAGAGACACTTGCAGTGCAGCAAGTGGTGTGGGGCAGAGCAGACACTCAGGAATGCTTGTGACCCTCGGAAGGAAGAAAGGAAGGAAGGAAGGAAGGAAGGAAGGAAGGAAGGAAGGAAGGAGAGAAGGGAGGGAGGGAGGGAGGGAGGGAGGGAGGGAGGAAGGAAGGAAGGAAGGAAGGAAAGAAGGAAGGAAGGAAGGAAGGAAAGAAGGAAGGAAGGAGAGGAGGGAGGGAGGAGAGAAGAACTGGAGGAACTAGGGTATTCCAGTTTCTTTATCTCCCTTCATTAGAGATAGTCGGGAGGCTGTATTTAGAGGTCAGATTAAATGGTACTTAAGTTATGAAACAATCTGGAATATAAGGTGTGCTGCTTGGCTCATTATTATTGTGTTTCTTGTCTTTGCACCTTGTACTGAGATGGAATTATATGACTGGGCTTCTCATCAATTCTGTTTGGTGTAGAAATCTTGGCAGCTTCAATAAATACACTTGCATAAATTTAAGTGAATACACACAGGCTCTCTTTAGTATGAATTCTCACACCTTGGCTGTTATATAGCAGATATGAGCTGTACAGTGTTCAACATAGATGGTGGGCATCACCCAGCTGTGCCATACATGTGTGTGTGCAGAAATGTGCACACGTGTATAGACATGGCAGGCTCTCCATGGTTGTCCTTGTCCAAGGAGCTCTACCCTGGCATGGCTTCTGTTCACAAGGAGTCTGTGTTCTCCTAAAGCATAAATATGAATAATCTCTTTACTGAAGGATCATTTTATTATTAAATCTATTTGTATTTATAGTGATCCTCAGAACAATGAGGAAAGGAACTCTTTGTTCCTTTCTATGTTTTGGAATTTGACTGTGCCTTAGGCAGAACTGCAAAGACACTAGGGATTGGCATCCTTACTTGCCATAGAATTGTGAAGAGACTTCGGAAGTCCTCTACTACTTTGGAATTCATGTTCAGAGTTCCAAGAAAAACAAACAAACAAAAAAGCACTGAGTCCTCCTCTCAAATAAAATCTCCTGAAGAAACCAGCTTATAAAGACAATAAACATCTTCCAGGCTAGTCAGGAAGAGATGGCTACTTCTTTTTTGTGTGTAGTCTCTGTCCACACCCCATCATATTGGTTCTCTGGACTCTTTTGAACTGTCAGGATCTCGGACAACTTTGCATGTGGGTTAAAATGGCACTGGTCTGGTTCAAGGTGGTGGTGGGGTCAGTGAGCAAAGCCCCATTTTCTCAGCCTTCCCTAGCCTGTAATTCCTCCCAAGCAGCACTGTGTAAGCCTAGGGCTCTCTGCAGCATTGCATTTTTTTGATGCTTAGCTAGTTCTTTTATAGATGAGACAGACCCAGCAAAGTAAAGTGACTTACCCAAAGACACACACAAAGCCAGTGGTACCAGAATCAAGATTATTACCATCAAAAGATAATTGAGTCTCTGTCCTATAGAAGCTTATAATGTAGTTGAAAGATAGGATATGTGTACATGAAAAGATAAGTGGAAAACTAAGATAGCCTGTACTCACAAGTGTCTATTAGTTCCACAAGTGTTTAGAAGACATCATGGTTCCTGGGATCTGAGACTCTCTCTCCACTGAATTTTTCTAAATATTTCATACATGGGTATTGCCATGGACCCCAGCTTCCAGTGGTAGCGCTGATAAATGAGCAGGGAAGAGAGGAAAGAAAGGGAAAAGAAGATGGAAATGGAAAGGAAATAATAAGGGGAAAGATAGGAAGATACGATAGGAAGAGAAGGTGACAGGAAGAGAGGAAGACCAGAGCATCTGAAAGGCCGAAGTCATCACACCTGCCCCAGGCAGGTAGGACTTCACCCATACTTTGGGGGAGGGGTCCTGAAGGAGCCCTGGGACTCCATTCTAGTGGACTTCCATTCCGGCCTTGATGGTCAGAGAGTTTCCACGCCATAGTTTCTGTGGTCCATCCTCTCTTCTCTTTGACCCTTTTCAGCCTCAACACAGAACAGTAGGAATGGAATCTTAGTCTGTTCCAGGCTGGCTCCCAAAGTTCCCGAGTTCCCAAAATCACATAAAAAAAGGGCGAGTTCACAAGCTGAATATTGTGCATTCTCAAAGAGCTCTGTGGCCCCTCAGGATTCAGGAGAGCACACAGCTCTGGCTTCAGAATTCAGGCAGGAGGAGGGCTGTGAAGGAGTGTGTATTCACAGGACCAGAGATGCTGAGATATCAGTGCAGCAAGAGGATGGTTTCAGACAAACTTTTGCATTTCTCTACTCCATTCATTTTTGCCCTTAGATGTTTCTATGGCAACACAACATATGTTTTGAAAGGATCAACCAAGCTGTTTCACTTGTTTATATTTTTGTTTCTTTCTTTCTTGGGTTTGGGGTTGGGATGGGAATAACTTTAAGGGCATTCATGCCCCTAAGGTCAGAAGGAATACAGTACAGCCACCAGAGCACACACACACTCAGCAGCACAGATGACTGCATTTCAGACACTGCAGCAGCAGGCACCTGCCCCTTCTCAGGATTCTTCATCCAGACCCCATCCTACTGGCCCCCTGTATCCTTTTCAGTTCTATCTCAGATCTTTAAACAACTTAGCATGAGGACTCTGACCCAGTTGTGTCTTTGAGAGATAAACAGGAACCAGTGAGATCTCTGGCACCCAAGAAGGCAAGATGAGATGAATGGGCATTTGGACCTAGGGTCAGGAAATCTGGTTTCCCATCTTCAGCATTTACCTCCCTGGCTGGGATCTTATCAGCATCCCGGTTTTTCAAATGAGGAGGTTGATTAGATACCCTCTAAGATTCTTTGTATCTCTCCAACACCATGGCTTTAAGCAGAATCCTGTAACTTGTGCCAAAGGGATGCATTCCCATAATGTGAAAGCACTTTCCTGGGATGAGATTGCCGCTTATGGAGAGGGGTTCCGGCCTCATCTCCCCTCTCTATAGCCTGCACACTTTCCCAGGGCAACCTCATCCAGGCCTCCCCTGACAGCCAAACTCCTCCTGAACCCCCATTCTGTATGTCTGATGACCAGTAGTCCCAACTAAATGTCCCACAAATGCTTTAATTCAGCAAGTCCAGAACTGCTGTCTCTCCCCTCATGTCCCCCTCTGCAGTGAGAGGCATCACCATCCACGGTCACTCAAGTTAGAAACCTCAGGGAGGGGGGCAGTGCATTTCTTTCACTGCCTCTTCCCCCAACCCCTATATGCAACCAGAAACCAAATTACATCCTTCTGTCTCTAAAACCTACCTACCTACTTCTCACCAATCCCAATGCCTACCTTGGCTCAAGCCTCCATGATCTCTACATGGGTCACCTCCCCCCAAATCCTCCCACCCTATCACCACCCTCCTTACATAGACCAGTGCCAGACTACAATACTCATCTAACCCCATCATTCACTATCTCCTCAGTGTAGAATTCAAGCATGCAGGTGTAGCCACAAAACCCCTGGTCATCTTCCTCCTACCAACCTCTCCAGCCCCACTTCCTCTTAGCCTTCACTCCAGCCAATCAGATGCCTGTATTACCTGCGGCTCTACACACACACACACACACACACACACACACACACACACACATACCTTACACAAGTTTCCTCAGGTTGCACTGTGCCCTTTTGTAACATGCTTTCAACACTGTCCTAATAGATATTTTAACCCCCAAATCACCTAATTTTAAAAGACCAGAGGCTCCCACATACTACTATTGGTTCCTGGGTCATCTCCCCCACCCCATGCAGCCACATCCCCAGACCAACCTTATGATGCTGTAATGGGTAGTAAGTAAAACACAAGTCTGCCCCTGAGGTGCTCGTTAATTCTGGATTCTCCATCCCCTTCCCACAGCTACTGCCTGATCAGGACCTTCATCAGCACATGAGCCAGTGGTTCTTAAACTTTTGGGTGCTTCAGAAACACCTGGAATTGTCTGCAATGCACATTTCCAGGCTCCATAGCCAGGACATCTATTTTAGTAGGTCTGGATAGGGCCCAGAATTCTGCATTTTTAAACTTTGCAACTTCAAACTGCTTCACCCAAAGCTGGACGCAGTGAGGCTGGCACTCACTCCAAGTCTAGTGCATCGGGAAAAAAATGGATGTGAGCACAAGCACATGTGTGGTCAGGCCTCTCCCCACAGAGCTATCCATTAGGCTAATGTCCCTGGTCTTGGAGCCCCCTCCCAGCAGGCAAGGCAGGAGGGGGTGTGCCTTCCCAGGTGATGCCCCCTCTCCACAGTGTGGGTGAGACCTGGAGGTCTTTGGTGAGCTCTGTCTGATCCAACAGAGGATGGGAAGATAGGTCCGAGGGTTCTGAGCCTAGCGCCCATTGGAGCCTGTAATCAGGCTTTCAACCTGTGGCTGAATGCCATGTGGACTGGTGTTTTGTGGCTCCAGTGTGAGATGAGCTGAGGCTCCTGCAGAGGCGAGCAGTGGAGCATGAAGGCATCCAGGCAGCCTTTGCCTGGTGGGGGCCATTAAGGCTATGCACTGGGAACAAGGTTGTGGGAGAAAGCAATTAGTGGTGAGGGAAGCCAGTGAATCAGCACAGAGTCGGCTCGCTCTAATTGAGCCAAAGAGTTTGTCCTGTTATGTGTGGGCTCCCAGGGACAGGAGCTTCATCCTTAAATGCAAAGCCTTTCTTCAAGATGGCAGAGGGAGGAAAAAGACTACCTCCCACCCTTGAAAAAACAGCTGAGCCTTTTCCCTTCACTGCCCCACCCCAGTGCCTGCCTCCATCCTAGAAATGCTGATTTTCTTGACTGACCTGGTCTATGTCTTTGGACAAAGATTTTTTTATTTTCTCAAGAAAGACAGAGACTTCAAATTCAGGGTCAGTGTATATGAGCAGATTGGCTCTGTTTGAGCTGCTGTTAGATTTTCAGTGTCTCAACTTCTTTGTGGTTGTGTTTCTGTCCTGTCATTTTGGAGACCTTGATTAGCATACTCTCCAAGGCAGCTTCTGTTATCCTCAGGATTTGTCACCTCAGTATTGTAATACACTGTTCTTGTGGTCCTGTTTCCTCCTTTCTGAGCTGTGTCCTCTGTCCTGACATATTTCCCTCTAGATCAAGACATTATGAGGTCTCTTCTGAGAAATGAAACATTCACTGATGAACTAAATAAGATGTTTCTCCAAAATGTGTAATTTTTCCACCACCCTAATATTTGCGTTTTAACAGGGGGCATTTGAAGACTAAAAAAAAAAAAAAAAAAAAAAACCTTAATGCCCAGTGGATTGGAGCTCTAAGGTTGAAACAGAATGTGGAGTCGGTAATCTGGTTTGGGGGTCCCACCCAGTGTCCCCCTACATCCTACCACAGGGGGAGCAGCATTCTTCTCCACCTGCTTGTGTGCTCTACTGGTTCAGAAGTTACAAACCCCCAATCTAATGACTATTTTTCTCTCTCTTCTATTTTTGTTTCCTAGGAACGAGTGGAATATCTCTTTCTCATAATTTTTACTGTGGAAGCATTTTTAAAAGTAATAGCCTATGGACTTCTCTTTCACCCCAACGCTTACCTCCGCAATGGCTGGAATTTACTAGATTTTATAATTGTGGTTGTAGGGTAAGTATAACTACCTTTCTCTATTCCCTCCCCTTACCCCTTACCATCAACCAATGCATATCTCCTTTTCCTTCTGTATTTGTATCTCTTTTTGGTTTGGTCACAGTAGCACTGGGCTCTAGGCAAGATGAGAGGATCTATTAAAAGTCACTTTGAGTTCAGACTTTCTCCAAAGGGAAAAGAGCTCTTACCTAGGAACACCTCCTTCACACATGCACATGCTCACACATGTGCACTCATGTGCACAGACACATACAGGAGTGGAATCTGAGTGCTTTTAATGAAACTCAGGGTCCTCCATGCAGCTGAGTCCTCTGCTTAAGGTCTTTTATTCTGTCTCCAACAACATCTGGCCCAACACCTCTTCAGACTGGTTCCCCTGCCACATCCCTGAGCAGGGTTAGTCCAGCCTGCCTGTGAGCATGGCGGTGGGGCGAGGCTGGCACACACCGTCCTGTAGATGCCTGCTCTCACCTCTTCAGTGGGCCTTGTCCAGGGTCCCAGGAAACAGGCTGCTCAAGATAAAAGGGTGAGGAGAAAGCAGAGAACTATGAAGGGCCAAGGTTGTGGGTGACCCAACTAGAGCCAAAAACGCCTTTCCCTAGAGGGATGCTTTGCTGTGGCAAAAGGTGAAGCAAAGTCAATATATGCCTTTAAAAAAAAAATAAAGCAATGTAAGCAATTGTAAATAAAATTTAGAAGTGATGATCTCCTTATCAAGGAATTAGTAACTTTGCAAAAAGATTCTTTATGAAATATTTGGGTTTTTAAATATTTATTTATTTTTGAGAGAGTACAAGTCGGGGAGGGGCAGAGAGAGGGGGACAGAGGATCTGAAGGAGGCTCTGCATGGACAGGCTGACAGCAGTGAGCCCGATGTGGAGCTCAAACTCACGAACCGTGAGATCGTGACCTGAGCTGAAGTCGGATGCTCAACTGACTGAGCCACCCAGGTGCCTGTCTATGAAATGTTTGTCCCTAAACAGGCCTGCATGTGCTATGCAAAATATTTACTAAGACACAGTTCATGAAGTTCCAACCACTCATCTATTTTGTGAGGGGAGGGCACCTTTACAGCAGATCCTACTTGAGGAACAAGCTGGCTTCTTTGAACTGATCTGCTATTACTCTGAACCCAGAGAGTGGTCACACAGTGGCCACCTTGCATTTTTACTCCCTTGGAGTTCTGACAGGCTTCAGTGTCAGTGTCAAGGTCAATATGTCATCAGGCTCATATCCCAGGAGCCTATTTTTGATTGATGCCATTTGTGCCATCCCAGTGAAGACATAGGTCCTTCTGGACTCCTCCATAGCACTCACTGCTCATTCTCTCATGGGACTGACTGGTCTTTCCTGCAAGAAATAACAAGAGAAAATCAAGATCATTTAGAAGTTATTTCCTTGTCTCTGGCCATCTGGATGGCTATTTGGGTTGTTTGGAACTGTTTTAGGGGTTTTCTTTGTTGTCTTTTTTTTGTGCAGCCTATGAATGACACACTTTGGCCACATTAACATCAGGGCTATTTGGGTGACATGAGAAGCACCAAAGTTCTTGGAGGATTTGCCAGGAATAGATCTGGCTCCAGAGGACTCAGAGTGAGGATGCAGCTCTAAGAGATCTTGCTGCTTTTGTTCATGCCAAGATAAACAAAGAAGAACTGAACAAACACCTTGCATTAACTCAGTAAGCCATAGCAAAGGCCTTTGAGGTGCCTTGTTCCAAATGCCCCTAAATCCCTTCAAATTCAGTGTCTTTCTCTAGGCCTCAGGCCCCAGAGGACCTTTCACACATACAAAAGAGCCCCAGGAATGAGATTTATCAGGAGTTGAGGGTGCCTGCAGGGACCAACTTTGTTTAAGCAGAGAAGCTACATGTTCTTGTCATGTTTATGGAAATGAGTTAGAGTTGAGTGCATACAGCGCTCTGCCCCCTTCATGGCCCTACCTACAGCATGGGAGGTGGAAACAAGAGGCACAGGGCAGACCTCAAAAGGGAGCCCTGGGGGGGCCTTGTCATGCAGTTGCACACTTGGTGACACTTGCTCCTCTTTTGCTGGGTTGGACCCTCGCCTTGCTGTTCCTCCCCATAAGCACAGAGGGCAGACTTTTTGTGGAGTCAGCCCAGGTTTCAGTCACATCTTCCTGGGGTCTAGGCCATGAGGCTGATGAAGAGGCCCTCTTCAAAAAGATCAGAGGAGGACACTTGTTGGGATGTGCACTGGGTGTTGTATGGAAACCAATTTGACAATAAATCATATTTTAAAACAAAACAAAACAAAAAACAAAACAAAAAGATGCCTCTGGTAGATTGTTTAGGCCACAGAAGTTATGATGCTGGTGGTTGCTGAGCCTGTGGTTCACTATGACCCTCTGGGCTTTTTCCCCATTGATCTCACACATGGACATATTTGACACCTAGTTTCTCTTCTCCAAGGGCAGTGGTCCCATGGGGCTCTCTGTCTAATCTAAATCTCAGCCTCGGGCACCTGGCTGGCTCAGTTGGTAAGTGTTCGACACTTGATTTCAGCTCAGGTCATGATCTCGTGGTCGTGGGATTGAGCCCTGTGCTGGCCTCCATGCTGGGCTTGGAGCCTGCTTAGGATTCTCTCTCTCTCTCTCTCTCTCTCTCTCTCTCTCTCTCATTCTCTCTCTCTCTCTGCACTTCCTCCACTCATGCTCTCTCTCTCAAAAATAAATAAACCTTAAATCAATCAACCAATCAATCAATCTATCTCTGCCCATTCTTCTAACTGGAAAAATCACACACACACACACACACACACACACACACACACACACACACACACAGCATAGCTCAACCACCTCTTTCATCTGTACCTTCTTTTCCTGCCCTTTTTATAACATTAAATGGATATCCCTCTGCTTCCCTTATGTCTCCTGGGAAGTATCTACTCCCTGGGCTCCTCATCTGCAGCTACTTAGGGGAAGGTTTCTTCTGCCCTTCTACGATCAGAAGGGGGTCTGCCTGGCTCTGGAGACAGGTGGGTGTGCCTGCCTGCTGCCTGAGTGCCAGGCTAAGAGCTGCTCTCTCATTTCTGCATTGCCATGCTGGGGTCCTGGGACAAGAGGCATTTCCTCCCCCCCCACAAGCCGGTCACATTTCCTTCCCAAAGTGGAAGAGTTTCCTTGGTACAGTGGGGAGATGGGCCTACTAAATGAAAGTGGGGAGGACTTCAGCGGCCTCTCCCTACCCAACCCAGGGACCTCGGGATCTTCACTAGATCCCCTGCTCAAGACACTCTACTCCAGCCACAGGGGCTTTTGCTCCTGTCTTCCTCCCAATATGGTGGCCCTGCTCTTCTGACTCACTGGGCCCTCTAGAGCCTCATTGTTCTCTTTTAAAAAGCTCCAATGTCCAGCTAGGAAACTGCCAGACACAACTCCTGGAGAATTCTGCCCCCACCCCTGACCAAGCATCCACATCTGAACCCAGCCCTTAGGGACAGGTAGGCACAAAGCAGTGGTTTGGGCTTTACAGTGCCTAATCAAGGAAAACACACCAGTCCCTACAAGCCAAGAACACCTCCTAGACCCATTCCTGAATTTTCTACCCCTTAAAAATTAAAATCAGTCACTTAATAAAGTGTCTGCATCAAGTTGGGGCAGGGAAAAGAGAAAAAAGTTGTCTAACCTCTGTTCCCTTCAATGAATAATATTTTGTGAACAACTTGTACTCTAATAAGCATATTGCTTTCTTCCAGGAAATACTAGGAACCAAATCTGGTTTGGATTTAGAATGCTGTTTGACAAACTTACAAACTAGTCTCCATTTTCTAAGATTTCAGTAATCTAGACTTCAGTGGAAAGAACATTTCTCTGCAGAGAAAGAAGCCCGCTCCCCTCATCCTGGCAACTCTGCCTGGGGTTCAGGATGTCACCAGCTAACATATGACACCATCAAATTGCCAAGCTGAGCTGAAAGAATCACAGGACCAAGAAAGACTTTAGATGTGGTCTAGTCAGTGTTGTCAAACTTTTTAGCTGCAGAACCCATTGTTAAAGACTTACTCAAAGGCCCATGAAAGCCACTCTGTTCCAGCCACTTTTCTCTGGCCTTGCTGTCCAAGATATTCCCCAGGGGATCCATGGAGCACAGTTTGGAAATCCTTAATCTAGACCAACTCCCTCAATTGCTGGGCCCTGCCTGGATTTGAGTTTCTTCAAAGCTAGGCCCCTAGCTGCAGCCTCCCCTGTTTTCAGATCTAGTTCCCTGGGGCATGAGTCATTTAAGGAGCTCAAGCCTATTCCTCAAGAACAAAGTTGCCCTGGTCTTCAGTTCAGGCCAGATGTGGGGACCCAGTCTGATACCTGGGCTTCCCCCTGACCCCAGGCCATGACTCAGCACACACTCTACTGACAGTGAATTGGTGGTCGTCTCTAGTACAAAGGACAGAAATTGCCCTGTGTGTCTTTTCTTTCCCCTAATTTTCTTGGTCACCACAAAAAGCCCAAGATTCCAGGTTCCCATTCCCACATGGTTCTCTGCATCTTCTGACCCCTTCTCCCTCGCTGAAACCTTTCCACTGTGCCCTCTGCTCCCCACAAGCCATCACCCATTCAGGTGTCAGCAAACATTTTCTATAAAGGGCAACATGCTCATTTTCAGCTTGCAAACCACGTACTCTTTGTCCCAACTATTCAACTTTAGTGAAAAAATAGCAATAGACAACAGCAATATGTAAACGATGGGTGTAGTTGAACTCCAACAAAACTTCATTTACAGAGCAGATGGCCCAAGTGCTGCCCTAAACCCTCAGCTTTGTCTCTGGCCTCTCATTTAACTCCCTGACTCCCCCCAAGAGCCCTGCCTCCCTTGCATTCTCTCAAGAGATTGCCACTCTCTCCCAAATGCCTTGTTCTACAACCCGGAGGTCAGGAGAAGGGCCCTGTGTTTCTCTTATTTCTGCTTTCAGATGGCTACCCCTCCCCTTCCCTAGCAACTTCCAGTTTTAATGTGTGTGATCAGACCCTTCTACCCCTACTTCTCCTTATGGGATCCTCTGTAGGCCTCTATGGGACTCTATTCCTTGAAGACATGAGCTCTTGGTTCATTCCCATTCTCTCCAAACTTAGTATTGCCACTGTCCCCTCCAGTAGCTTCTTGGCTCCTTGATATCTTCCCCACCCAGCGACCCTGACTCCATCCTGACTCCAGCTGCACACTCCCATGGTTATAGCCACTATCCCTGCCATAAGTAATAACTGAGCCCTCTCCCATAATGTCAAACCAAACATCCCACTCTGTAAACAATACCACCCATATTTCCAGCTTATTCCCTCTTGCACTTTGACAATCCATTCACCCTGTCCCATTCTCTCTGTTCCTCCACCCATTGTGTCCAGTCCTCCTTTTAACCAGCTTAAATGCCCAGCCCATCATAATCTCTCACTACCATGAACAGTCAACTTCCTCATTTTTCTATTCATCTACCTTGCTCATTTGGAAAAACACCAACCACAGTCAAATACAACTAGATGGAGATCCATCTGGTACCTGAAGCTATGCCATTGAAAGGGGTAGAGAAACTTAAAGCTGAGCTGATGGGTTTCACTTTACATTCATGACCACCAACTTCAAATAGGTCCTTGATGATATCTGGCAATCCTACTACATGTACCTTCCTCATTCACTCTTTGCTTCTTTGGTGATTCTCTTATACCTTTGCCTCACCCTTCAAACTTCCAGTACCCACTCCTCATTTGCATTTTCAGCTGATGACCTTGCTCCCTGTTTCCCTGAGAAAACAGGTGCAATCAGGATAACATCTGTACCGCTATAATGTGCCCTCCTACTAGAACCATGATAAACCATCCCTTCTCCTATCTAGGGCCAATACCCCTCAGGGTACAAGATATACCTTCCTGCCTACTGAAGGGTATCAATCCTTCCAGTAATTATTCCCTCACTTCTGCATTGCCAGATCACCTGTCTCTGTTACATAACTCCCATCACATATAAAAATGCTGCTGTATCTCCCATTTAAAAGCAAACACTACTTGGGGCACCTGGGTGGCTCAGTCGGTTGAGCATCCGACTTCGGTTCAGGTCATGATCTCACGATTTGTGAGTTGCAGCCCCGCATCAGGCTCTGTGCTGACAGCTCGGAGCCTGGAGCCTGCTTCAGATTCTGTGTCTCCATCTCTGCCCCTCCTCTGCTCATGCCTCTGTCTCTCTCTCTCTCTCTCTCTGTTTCTCTCAAAAGTAAATAAACATTTAAAAAAAATTAAAGCAAACACAACTCTCTTGATTCCACACCCTCTCCTGTAACCATCTTTTTTCTTCTTCCACCTTTGACAGCAAAGCTCGTCAGAAGGGTTGTCTATACTGTAGCCACCAGCCACATGGCCACTCAGCACTAATCTAGAAAGTTTCAATTACATATACGGCTCAAATTTGTGGCTTGCATTATAGTTGTGTTAGAGCTGTCTCAAACTTTTCTTGCTGTCTTCTCTTGAACCCATATCTATTAGGCATTGTCCCCATCACTCCACCAAACAGATGTTTCAAAGTCTAAGTGGTCTGCATGTTACTAAAGCCAGTGGTCAGTTTCCCGTCCTTATATCCGCAGCACAAAACCAATTTCTATGCTATCATTTATTTGTGCCCAGTTTAAATCAAAAGGGAATTGTTAGGAGTAAGAAAGTAAGTGGGGAGGAAAGAGGATGCGGTTCCTGGCCACGTGAGGGCAGGCTTTAGGAATCCTGGAGTGGGGAGAGGACACCACAAAGGGACAGAGGCACTACTGTAAACTTTAGTGGCTTTACACTTCTATGCAGGCCACCTAGCTTATACAAAGCCATTTGTGTTCATGCACAGCTTTATGACTACAAATGGCCTGCCTATCCCCTCTCAGACCTTTCTAGACAGTGGATATGTCCCTTGGGTGATACCCACACTGAGGGAATGTCATCTTATGATGGTCACAGTCCCTTCCCCCCACACACCTTGGCACTGGTTCCCAGGCTGGAGGCACCTGCGAACTCTGCTGTCCCAGGCTTCCTTCAGAGAATTCAGAGTCTGACAGCTCCTTCTCCCCTTCTTCTCTTCTAGGCTTTTTAGTGCAATTTTAGAACAAGCCACCAAAGCCGACGGGGCAAATGCTCTAGGAGGGAAAGGAGCTGGATTTGATGTGAAGGCACTGAGGGCATTCCGCGTGCTGCGCCCCTTGCGGCTGGTGTCTGGAGTCCCAAGTAAGTAAAGCCATTATTCTTGTTTACAGTGTTATCTTGTCACCACCCTCTGCTTTCTTTTGCTGAATTGCCGGGAGCACTTTGCAAAGAAAACTGATTTCATATAAATGGAGAGGGCTTTTCTTAAATGAATTCCTTTGCTTTAAAGAACCTAACTCTGATATGAGTCCATTAAGACACACTGTGGTCCCAGCTCCTCTAAACACCTGGAAAAAATCCACAGCAGTCACGCAGCCAAATGAAGACAGCCTACAACAGAGAAAGCAATCCCTTGGCCATCTGAGCAATCCCCTCAAGGCCCTGGGCTGGGAATTAAAATACATTTTCAGCAAAGGAGCCAGGTGAGCAGAGAAGGCTAATCCCCAAGGCTCGCAAGGTATTTTAGCCTATGAGATTATCTCTACTTTCTGTATTTTTCCAAAGAACAATCTGAAAAGCATCAGTGGATGTCCGAAAAAGTTCTGTTTGCCATTTCTCTCAACCCTTTCCTTCTTTCATGTCAAATGGGACATTTCTGGTTTCAGAAGCCCTATTTATGGACAGGCTACCTGTCTTTGTAGAACTGGTTTTGCCAGAGGGTGGAGGGTGTTTAGCTCTCTGAATCAAGCAAAAGGGCTTCAGAGAGATATTGTCTATTGTGTATCTGGATAGCAGTCACCTGGACAGCTCCTCTTCAAGCTCTTCCTCCAGAAGCCTATACCACCATGGATGAGCCCCAGGCAACTAACACAGCAGCTTCGGGCACCCAGCTTTGCTCCAGCAAAGCCCAGCCCAAGTTGTTCCTTGGGGTTAAGTGAGCTTTCCAAGAGCTCCTCTTTACACTCCTCCTTGATGAGTTGGTGGGATCTGAGCACAATTGTGGACTTGTGTGCCGAGATTTTTCCCTCTCAAGTCAGCTCCATCATCTGACCCATAACTCAAGGTAAAGGAGGTCCCTAGGACTGGGCTGAAATCAGACTAGCTTAGAGATGGGAGCAGGGGACAGGAAAACAAAGAGGTCCTCTGAACACAACCTTTACCATACAAGTGTGAAGGACCTTATAGTAACCTGTTCAGTTCTTTCTGTACATGCACAGAAGAGTGAAAAGATCTTCCCAAAGTAACTTAAGTAGCCAGCAACAGAGCAGGACTAGAACCAGGTCTCCTGATTTCCAAACCAGCTCTCTTTCCCACCATACATACAACTTCTTGTAAAGGATTAACTAGTATATAACTCTTGATTGTCTTAGACTTTTACACATATACTTGATCCCTTGAATTACATTCTAAGCCCTGGAAGCCCAGAATTCTGCCTTATATTATCTCTGATTCCTGCACAATGCCTACAGTGGTCTCGGTACAAGGTAGAGGAATTTACTGGATAATTGAAGGTAAGAGTTAGACTATTTTCTTTGCAGTGGGACCTCCTAAGTAAAGTTTGTGGCCTGTCTTAAATTCAAAAGTGAACATGGAGCTAAGCCACACAAGCACATTTAGAGCAGAGTCTTTCTACTTAACCATTATAGGGTATCTAGGAATGGAAATAGTATCCAGTTGACTCTTGAACAATGTGGGGGTTAGGTGTGCTGACATTTACCTTGTGCAGTTGAAAATCCACATAAAACTTTTGACTCCCCCCAAAACTTCACTGCTAATAACCTGTTGACCGGAAGTCTTTTGATAACATACACAGTTAACACATGTTTTGTATGTTATATATATTATAAACTGTATTCATACAATGAAATAAGCTAGGGAAAAGAAACTGTTATTAAGAAAATCATATGGGAGCACCTGGGTGGCTCGTCAGTTAAGTGTCTGACTCTTGATTTCGGCTCAGGTCATGATTTCATTGCTCATGGGTTCGAGCCCTGCATTGGGCTCTGCACTGACACTGTGGAGCCTACTTGAGATCGTCTCTCTCCCTCTCTCTCTGCCCCTCCCCCACTCATGCTGTATTTCTCTCTCAAAAAATAAATAAACTTTAAAAAAAAATCATATGGAGGGGCACCTGAGTGGCTCAGTTGGTTGAGCATCTGACTCTTGATTTTGGCTCAGGTCATGATCCCAGAATCATGGGATCAAGCCCTGAGTTGCATTCCTCACTGAGCGTGGAGCCTACTTAAGATACTCTCTCTAGGGGCGCCTGGGTGGCTCAGTCAGTTGAGCGTCCGACTTTGGCTCAGGTCATGATCTCGCAGTCTGTGAGCTCGAGCCCTGCGTTGGGCTCTGTGCTGACAGCTCAGAGCCTGGAGCCGGCTTCGGATTCTGTGTCTCCCTCTCTCTCTTCCCCTCCCCCACTCATGCTCTGTCTCTCTCTCTCTCTCTGTCAAAAATAAATAAACATTAAAAAATTTAAAAAAAAAGATACTCTCTCTAGAATCATGAAAGCAGGAAGGGAAAAAAAAGTCCCTCACATACAAGGGAAGACAGATCAGGTTTGCAGCAGACCTATCCACAGAAACTTGTCAGGCCAGAAAGGAGTGACAGTATGCTGAATCAGAAAAATATGCAGCCAGCAAGGCTGTCATTCAAAATAGAAGGAGAGGTAAAAAGTTTCCCAGACAAACAAAAATTAAAGGAGTTTGTGACCACTAAACCAGCCCTGCAAGAAATTTTAAGGGCGACTCTCTGAGGGGAGAAAAGATGAAAATATATAAATAAATAAATAAATAAATAAATAAATAAATAAATAAATACCCAAAGCAACAAAAGATTAGAAAGGACCAGAGAACACCACCAGAAACTCCAACTCTACAAGCATCATGATGGCAATAAATTCATATCTTTCAATACTCACTCTAAACGTCAATGGACTCAATGCTCCAATCAAAAGACATACAGTAACAGAATGGATAAGAAAACAACATCTATCTATATGCTGGTTACAAGGGACCCACTTTAGACCTAAAGACACCTTCAGATTGAAAATAAGGGGGTGGAGAACCATCTATCATGGTAATGGTCAACAAAAGAAAGCTGGTGTAGCCATACTTATATCAGATAATCTAGACTTTAAAATAAAGACTGTATCAACAGATGCAGAAGGGCATTATATCATAATCAAGGGGTCTATAGACCAACGAGACCTAACAATTGTAAACATTTGTCTGCCAAATGTGATAGCACCCTAATATATAAGTCAATTAATCATAAACATAAAGAAACTCTTCAATAGAAATACCATAATAGTAGGAGACTTCAACACTCCACTCACAGCAATGGACAGATCATCTGATCAAAAAATCAACAAGGAAACAATGGCCTTGAATGACACACTGGACCAGATGGACTTAACAGATATATTCAGAACATTTCATCCTAAAGCAGCAGAATATACATTCTTCTCCAGTACACATGGAACATTCTCCAGAATAGACAATATACTGGGACACAAACCAGCCCTCAGCAAGTACAAAAAAATCGAGATCATACTGTGCATATTTTCAGACAACAATGCTATGAAACTCGAAATCAACCACAAGAAAAAATTTAGAAAGGTAACAAATACTTGGAGACTGAAGAACATCCTACTAAAGAATGAATGGGCTAACCAAGCAGTTAAAGAGGAAATTAAAAAGTATCTGGAAGTCAATGAAAATGATAACACCACAATCCAAAACCTCTGGGATGCAACAAAGGCGGTCATAAGAGGAAAGTACATAGCAATCCAGGCCTTCCTAAAGAAGGAAGAAAGATCTTAGATATACAACCTAACCTTACACCTTAAACATCTGGGAAAAGAACAGCAAATAAAACCCCAAACCAGCAGAATACAGGAAATAATAAAGATTAGAGCAGAAATTAATGCAATCGAAACCAAAAAAACAGTAGAACAGATCAATGAAACCAGAAGCTGGTTCTTCGAAAGAATTAACAAAGTTGATAAACCACTAGCCAGTTTGATCAAAAAGAAAAAGGAAAGGACCCAAATAAATAAAATCAAGAATGTAAGGGGAGAGATCACAACCAACACAACAGAAATAAAAACAATAATAAGAGAATATTATGAGCAATTACATGCCAATAATATGGGCAATCTGGAAGAAATGGACAAATTCCTAGAAACATATACACTACCAAAACTGAAACAGGAAGAAATAGAAAATTTGAACAGACCCATAACCAGTAAGGAAATTGAATTAATAATCAAAAATCTGCCAAAAAATAAGAGTCCAGGGCCAGATGGCTTTCCAGGGGAATTCTACCAAACATTTAAGGAAGAGTTAACACCTATTCTCTTGAAAGTGTTCCAAAAATTAGAAATGGACGGAAAACTTCCAAACTCTTTCTATGAAGCCAGCATTACCTTGATTCCAAAACCAGACAACGACCCCACTAAAAAGGAGAACTATAGACCAATTTCCCTGATGAACATGGATGCAAAAATCCTCAACAAGATATTAGCCAACTGGATCCAACAATACATTAAAAAAATTATTCATCATGACCAAGTGGAGATTGGGATACAGGGCTGGTTCAATATCTGCAAAAACAATTAACGTGATTTATCACATCAATAAAAGAAAGGACAAGAACCATATGATCCTCTCAATAGATGCAGAGAAAGCATTTGACAAAATACAGCATCCTTTCTTGATAAAAACCCTCAAGAAAGTAGGGATAGAAGGAGCATACCTCGAGATCATAAAAGCCATATATGAATGACCCAACACTAATATCATCCTCAATGGGGAAAAACGGAGAGCTTTCCCCCTAAGGTCAGGAACAAGACAGGGATGTCCACTCTCACCACTGTTATTCAACATAGTATCGGAAGTCTTAGCCTCTGCAATCAGACAACACAAAGGCATCCAAATCGGCCAGGAGGAGGTCAAACTTTCACTCTTCGCAGATGACATGATACTCTATATGGAAAACCCAAAAGATTCCACCAAAAAACTGCTAGAACTGATTCATGAATTCAGCAAAGTTCCAGGATATAAAATCAACGCACAGAAATTGGTTGCATTCCTATACACCAACAATGAAGTGACAGAAAGAGAAATCAAGGAATCAATCCCATTTACAGTTGCACAAAAACCATAAAATACCTAGGAACAAATCTAACCAAAGAGGTGAAAAATCTATACACTGAAAACTATAGAAAGCTTGTGAAATAAATTGAAGGAGACACAAAAAAATGGAAAAAGATTCCATGCTCCTGGAGAGGAAGAACAAATATTGTTAAAATGTCGATACTACCCAAAGCAATCTACATGTTCAATGCAATCCCTATCAAACTAACAGCAGCATTCTTCACAGAGCTAGAACAAATAATCCTAAAATTTGTATGGAACCAGAAAAGACCCTGAATATCCAAAGCGATCTTGAAAAAGAAAACCAAAGCAGGAGGCATCACAATCCCAGACTTCAAGCTATATTACAAAGGTGTAATCATCAAGACAATATGGTACTGGCACAAGAGCAGACACTCAGATCAATAGAACAGAATAGAGAACCCAGAAATGGACCCACAAACATATGACCAACTAATCTTTGACAAAGCAGGAAAGAATATCCAATGGAATAAAGACAGTCTCTTCAGCAAGTTGTGCTGGGAAAACTGGATAGCGACACGCAGAAGAATGAACCTGGACCAGTTTCTTACACCATACACAAAAATAAACTCAAAATGGATAAAAGACCTCAATGTAAGTCAGGAAGCCATCAAAATCGTCAAGGAGAATGCAGGCAAAAACCTCTTTGATCTTGGCCACAGCAATTTCTTACTCAACACATCTCTGGAGGCAAGGGAAACAAAAGCAAAAGTGAACTACTGGGACCTCATCAAAATAAAAGCTTCTGCACAGTGAAGGAAACAATCAGCAAAACTAAAAGGCAACCGACAGAATGGGAGAAGATATTTGCAAATGACATATCAGATAAAGGGTTAGTATCCAAAATCTATTAAGAACTTATCAAACTCAACACCCAAAAAACAAATAATCCAGTGAAGAAATGGGCAAAAGACATGAATAGACACTTCTCCAAGGAAGACATCCAGATGGCCAACCGACACATGAAAAAATGCTCAACATCACTCATCATCAGGGAAATACAAATAAAACCACAATGAGATACCACCTGACACCTGTCCGAATGGCTAACATTAACAACTCAGGCAACAACAGATGTTGGTGAGGATGTGGAGAAAGAGGATCTCTTTTGCACTGCTGGTGGGAATGCAAACTGATGCAGCCACTCTGGAAAACAGTATGGAGGTTCCTCAAAAAACTAAAAATAGAACTACCCTACAACCCAGCAATTGTACTACTAGGCATTTATCCACGAATATAGGTGTGCTATTTCAAAGGGACACATGCGCCCCATGTTTACAGAAGCACTATCAGCAATAGCCAAAGTATGGAAAGAGCCCAAATGTCCATTGATGGATGAATGAATAAAGAAGATGTGGTATATATATACAATGGAGTATTACTCAGCAATCAAAAAGAATGAAATCTTGCCATTTGCAACTACGTGGATGGAACTGAAGGGTATTATGCTAAGCAAAATTAGAGAAAGACAAAAATCTTATGACTTCACTCATATGAGGACTTTAAGAGACAAAACAGATGAACATAAGGGAAGGGAAACAAAACTAATATAAAAACAGGGAGAGGGACAAAACAGAAGAGACTTGTAAATATGGAGAACAAACTGAGGGTTGCTGGAGGGGTTGTGGGAAGGGGAGTGGGCTAAATGGGTAAGGGGTATTAAGGAATCTACTCCTGAAATCATTGTTTCACTATATGCTAACTAATTTGGATGTAAATTTTAAAAAATAAAAAAATTTAAAAAAAGATTCTCTCTCTCTCCTTCTGTCCCCTCCCTTACTCACATTCTCTCTCTCTAAAAAAAAAAACACCTTTTTTTAAAATACAAAATTAAAAAAAAATCATATGAAAAAAATACATTTATAGGACTGTTCTATATTTATTGAAACAGTCTGTGTGTAAGTGGACCCACACAGTTCAAACTTGTGTTATCCAAAGGTCAACTGTATATGATGGCCAAGATCCAATTTCCTTTCTGTGAAACCTAAATTCTTTGGGTTTTCTTGATCAATCAGGCATAACTCAATAGATCAAAATCGAGGAATGAGAAGGAGGATGAGAATAATTCTGAACATGATTTTAAGGAGATTAATGTGATGGTGCAGTCAGTGTGTCAGTGACAGGAATTATGAACTGATTCCAAACTTTGGACATAAAAAATCTTACCCTGTTATGTATGTGCTTATTAGGAGCCCACAATTTCAGAGCATTGTTCTCAGTATGAGGACATATCATAAAGAATAAATACGTTTATTTCACTTAGGAATTTGACAGTCTAATAAGAGTATATCAGTCAGCTTTTGCTGTAGGAACAAACAATCCCAAAGTCTCAGTGACTTAAAACCAGAAACATTTATACCTGGTCATATTACATGAGGGTGTTGATCAGTTGCAGCTTTTCTGGGCTCAGCTAGGCTCTGGGCTTGACCGGGTTCTGTATGCTACTTCATTCCAGAGCACAGGTTGAAGAAGCATCCAGCAGGTAGGCCATGTTTTTCTCATGGCAGAGGGGGCAGATGCTCATAAAGGGGGCAATTAGCTAAACCACACATGCATATTTTAGGTTTTTGCTCAAATATGACTTATATCATGGCTGCTCACATTCCACGGGCCAAAGCAAGTCACAGTGCTATCTTTGTCCCAAAGATAATGTGACACAGAAGTATACTGTACCTATAGAGAAGTTTGGGTGAATAATTGTGAATGAATAGTACAATCTAACACAAAGAAATTGAGGAGACTGTTATTAACAGAAGTAATTACAATAATAACTCCAGTACAGAAATTCTTAATTAGAGATGCATATGGTTGAGTCACTCATACTTCAGTGCATTAAAAAGGAAAATTAGATTAGATATGGTAGCTAGGATTCCATTATAGAAGAAGCTTCCTAAAGAAGGTGTCCCATCTCCATATGCATTTAATTCATGGTAGAACTGTATTGTGATGGTCAGAAAATTCCTTGGAATTCCTTGGAATTCTGTCATCAAGAAGAGGAGGACATGATATGATACCTCAAATATAAGGCCCTCATATTACCTGCTATGTAATCCATTAAGATTATCTTTGTCATTAAAGATGATCACACTGAGATGGTTTTGCAGTTGTGGGCAGGCTTGCAGGTGGCTTCAGTCTCATGCATAGGGCTAACACCTGTGTCTTGTTTTCCATGGGTCACCAATAAAAACAGTAGCTCTTTTCGGAGCTTAAAGAAAGGGCTAATCCAGCCCATTACCCTTTCTCACTGGAAAAGTATCTAAGTGACGTTTAAATAATAAAATATGTAGACCAAGGTGAATAAGTGCCCATGCTAGTTTGGTTGATATCATCCAGGAAAATGTCAGCAATATCTCCTACCACTACAAACCTAGACAAATACCTCCTTCTTTCATTTCTTAGAACTTTTGGGTGTCTTCTTTTACACTTCAGCAGATCTTCTCCAAAGAGTTGCCTCTGTCTGTTGATTCCAATTCTTGTCTTCTTGATCTCTCTTAAATCCACACCAGCCAGGCTGTCTCCTCCATTACTGCAATAAAACATCTCTTGTCAAGACCACTAGTAATTTCCACATTACTGAATAGCGTGGTCAGTTCTCTGGTGCCATTGTACTTGACCTAGCTGCAGCATTGAATACAGCTGATCATCCCTTGTCATCACTTGGCTACTGGGACACCATTCTTTCTCAGTTCATTTAATTTTCCTTATCAGAATGACTTGCTGATTTCTCATCTTTTTAACATTGGAGAGCTACAGGCTTAATCCTCAGACCTCTTCTCTATCTCAGGGACCGTTGGTTCCAGGTTTTCATTTCCAGCCTCATGGCATTAACTATCACTTATATGTCTTCTAATAACTGTATATCACCAGCTCAGACTTCTCCTCTAAACTGCAGACTTATATACCTACCTGCCCACTCCATTCTTTTAATTGGATGTCTAAGCATCTTGAACTTACCACATCCATAACAGAACTTCCAATCGTCCCAAAGTCTTTCCTGTCTTGGTAAATGTCAACCTCATCCTTCCAGTTACTCAGGCAAAAAATCTTGGACTTATTTCTTCCTCTCACCCTTTATATCCAGTCCCTCAGGAAATCCTATCAGCCATCCCCTCAAGAAACTCACTGTTTCTTACCACCTCCAATGCCAGCCACTGACACCTCTTGACTGGATTATTATAATAGCTTTCTAACTGGATTCTCTGTTTCCATCTCTGCCCTTTGCCACAGCTTAGTCTTAACACTGTAGCCAACAGTGTCTTCTTAAAATGCAAGTCCTTGTAAAAAAAAAACAACAACAACAAAACAAAAAAGCCCCAAAAAACAAAACATGTCACCACTTTGCTCAGAAACCTCCAAGTCTCCCCTAACTCACTGAGTGAGAGTCAGAGTCCCACAGAGGCCTACATGGTCTCACCCCTCTCCCCCTCTAACCTCGTCTCCCTGCACCCTTCCCTTCTGTCCCTCCTTGCCAGCCTCAGTGACCTCCTGCCATGCCTCCAACATTCCAAACCCACTACCATTATGGGTCCTTTGGGTTTGATGTTCCTTGTGTCCAGAATGCCCTTCACCCAGCCCTCTGCTGGTCTGGCCTGCTCACCACCTCCAGTCTCTGCAGAAATGTCATCTTACCCGAGAGGCCTGCTGTCCCCGCCCATGTTAGCAACCTTACATTTCCTGTGCCCCTTCCCTGCCTTATTTTTCCCACATCACTTGTCACCATCTGTCACACTATTTACTTACTGCCCCTTGCCTCATGAGAATATAACCTCCATGAGGACAACTTTTGTTTGTTTTATTCACTGCTGTATCCTCAGCATCTGCAGTGCCAGATAAGTCTTTGTAGAATGAATGGCTGGCATTGTGCAGGTGTCTCACGGCCAGTGCTACACACAGCAGTTACTAAGAACTAACAGGCTCCTTAAATGATGCTAATGCTAAAAGGCCTCCCATTTGTGAGCCTTATTTAGCATTTCCAAAGGGTGTTTGTTCTTCTATCTTATTTTATCCTCATGACAGCTGTGTGATATGTGGACATACACATAGGTGATATGTAGATAATGTGTTATTTCTTGTAACAGATAAGTTGGATGATTTGTGGAATATGTAACTCTAAGTCCAAAAAGTTATTATTATTTTTTAAATGTCCATATGTGTATTAAATGTCACTGAAATCTTAAGATCACAGATTATGGAATGAGAGAGATGATTGTGAGGCTACAAGTCACATATTAATTTGTTCAACAAAACCTACTGAGTGCACACTTGATATAAGATTTTGCTAGCCATTACAGCATATGCAGAAATGATTCCAATGCCAAGTATGTTTTCAAAGAGACTGAAATGTAGAATAAAAGATGTTCAAAGAAATGATGGTATGGAACAAAAATTGGAGAGTGCTCTCCCCCTGCCTCAGAAAAAAAAAAAAAACGCTTAAGATGTGATCAATTCTGTGACATGTATGCTTTGGGGGTTCTATACTTTTGGGAGTGGGGATAAAGAATCAGGAAGACTTCTTGGAGGAGGTAGCATTTGAGGTAGATCCTGAAGGGTAAGTAAGGAGGAGCATTCTAGAAAATTATTAAAAGTAAGGAGAATGACTGTGGCCCTAGAGTTATACACAGTAAGGCTGTAAGTTTTCAGAGTTGACTTCACTATGGATGTAAAAATTAGTTGACTCTTTCAGTGAAATTCTGTGTAATCAAAAGATTTGTCCATTTTGCTTCATCAAGACTTCCACAATTAAGAAAATCACTTGCCACTACTTGTGAGGCCTCACTTACCCACAGCAGGATTACTGTGAGGCATGCATATTGTACCAAAGGATAGGCCATGTGGAACAATAAACGTTATACAATGAATGTGAACAATAACATGGAGGGTTATGATTAAATATTTGCAATGTATATAAAAGTGCATTTGTCTGTGGTCATTTCCTCCTTTCCATGTAATATCATATGCCCTGCTGGAGAAGAACTTTCAGGAGTAGATTGAATAAAGGGAGCAGACAGAGAGATGGAGGTGAGGAAGTGTTTTTTTGATTTTTGAGGTCTTTGACAAAAACTCTCAGCAGCCAACTGGACTTGACGATGGAGAGGATTGAACAGTGACCTCCATGCAAGACCAGCCTTGGAAAACAGTATCCATTCACCATGAACATTTATTGAGCACTTTATGTAAGCCAAGCACTAAGTAAGGCCCTAAAGACACAAAGATAAAGAGGATACTATCCCCATCTGTTAAGATACTTGAATGCTTTAGAGACTTTTTATGGGACATGCTTTCCCTATGGTATGAATTTTTGTAAGATTAGCTCTTTCTCAGTTAAAAGTGTCATTTCTGGAATCACATGGAATAGAAAACAATTGGGTATTAAACAAGGGTTTGCTTCCTAATTGAGAATTGAGAAAGAACAGTAAGGACCATGTATGGAGAGGAGTCAAACCCTTTCTTCCTATTTTTTTCTTGCTCACATTAGAACTGTTTCCAGAAAACAAATCAACACCAATCAGCCAACAAGTATCTGTTGATTGGATACCATATCGAAGGTACCAGGAGAGATAAGACATAGTGGTTCTGAATATAAGTCAGACTGCCTGGCTTTTGCATTGACTTACTCTGTAACCTTAAGGAAGTTACTAAGCCTCTCTGTGCCTTAGCTTCCTCATCTGTAAAATGGAAATAATAGCAGAACCTATTTCATATGTTGTTAGAACAACTAAATGAGTTAATGCATACAAAGCACTTAAACAGTGCTTGCTTATAGTAAGTGCTCAGTTAAATGGTAGTGGTTGCATTAAATTATATCACATCACATTATATTACATGAGGCACATAAAATAGAAGAACATGATAAAATCACTATCGAGACAACATATATACTTTAAACATTAAAGAATATTTAAGTGTGCCTGGATGGCTTAGTCGGTTAAACATCTGACTTCAGCTCAGGCCATGATCTTGCAGTTTGTGAGTTTAAGCCCCACATCGGACTCTCTGCTATCAGCACAGAGCCAGATTCAGATCCTCTGCACCCCCCTGCCCCTCCCCTGCTCCCCTGCTCATACTGTTTCTCTCAAAAAATAAATATTTAAAAGTAAATATTTAAAAATAAATATATAAATAGGGGAGCCTGGGTGGCTCAGTCAGTTAAGTGTCCGACTTTGGCTCAGACCATGATCTCACTGTCCGTGAGTTCAAGCCCTGCATCAGCTCATCAGAGCCTGGAGCCTGCTTCAGATTCTGTGTCTCCCTCTCTCTGCCCCTCCCCTGCTCACAGTCTGTTCTCTCTCTCTCCCTCTCTCTCTCTCTCTCAAAAATAAATAAACATTTTTTAAAATTTTTAAATAAAAATAAATAAATAAATGGCCAGGAATATTTAAGAGTTAGATAGCAACATGAGACCAAAAAATACCAGAGAGGCATTATGTATGATAATGAAGTAGATTCAAGGGGTGAGTTTTCCAGGGACTGTGGCAGTCCCGAAAAGTTTTATGAAGGAAACAGTAATCGAAATGAGCCTTAAGGTTTTGGTAGAAGAGATAGGGATGGAGATGAAAGGACATTTGGGGTGAAAACTTCATTTGGGTTACCAACGCAGGCCAGCACATGGGTGCATGCATGTGGACCAGGCAGCCACAGAGGAGGAAGTAGTGAGAACCAGGTGAGGAAGGTCAGCAAGGAGCAAACTACATTGAGTCCTGGATGCCAGGCCAGTAAGGCAGTTTTCTAAACAGACTCTACTCGTTCCTCTCCACTGGAAACATTCAAAAGGCTGCACTGCAGAGACACAGCAAAGTGCCTTGAAAATCTCCTCAAAGAGTATCAGAATGAATGGCAGATCTTGATTCCAACGAGCTTCATTAACCCACCCTGGACACAGCTAGCCAGTAGCAAAGCTAGGGTCAGAATCAGACCAGAGCAGCCAACCCGCTTAACATGCTGCTTTTATTGCTATTGATAGAGTGGATTCTTGACTTAAAACTTCCTGCTGCAAAAGTTAAAAACTCACCTGAGTGCCCAAGAACCCAGGTGAACCACACTCATTCTATAATGCAGTTTTCCCCCAGAATGAGTTCTCCCCTCCTGGGGATTAGTAACTGTGAAATTGGCCACACTGATTAGCAAACACTGCCAGTTAATCAGACCCATTGGGGGCATATTAGAGCTGCTAAAAACAACTTTTCTGAGTGTTTTTACACTTTGATGGTTCAAAAGCAGTTATGCCATCCTGCCTGAAATTTGTTCTTCGGTAAGTTGAGCCACAGTGGATTGGCAGTCACCGTTACAGCACCCAGGACAGTGTTCCCAGGGGGATACCTGCACTGTGCTAGGGAGGAGGAGGGCTCAGGTACCAGAGATGGTCCCAGCAAAAGCTCCCTCACTGGATTTAAGAACACCTCACAATCCCAGATTTGATGAAGGAAAGTCTGTCTAGAGCTGATACTTTCAAATTAAGTCAGCCTCTGAAATTTACAGATTTTGAAAACTGAGTCCCAGAGAAGATCCGTGAGTCCGAGCAGAGGCTCAAATGTACCTTGTTCTCTCCCCAACCCCCCCCCCCCGCTCTTTCCTTTGTCATCATCTTCCCAGACCTCCCTTTCTCCTGGTTAATGTGACAATCCCATGAAGTGCCAGCATGTTGCAGGTGATGTGGGAGAGCTCAAGCCTGAAGACTCAGATTCCAGCCCTGCCTTCACCCCACCTAGCTCGGGGACCTTGGGCAGGTCAGTTCTGTCTGGGTTTCTGTTCTACCTGTAACTTGAAGGGCCTGAACTGCCTGGCATCTGCATCTTTTTCCCTCTTCCATTTTCTTCCTCTCTGCACCAGCTGGTAGCCCTTGCTGGTAGCAGGCCTTCTTGCCTCTCCACACCCTGCTTCTCTCTTCCCTTTCATTTCCTTGGACTTGGCCCTCTTCTTCCCCTCACTTTCTAATTTGTTCTGTGTCTTTATGTCTCTTTTTTCCTAAAGTGATCTTAAATGTCATGGAACCTGAAACCAAAATGGGGGACCTTAAACCACTTAAACCATTTGTACTTCATACAAGGGCAGGAGCATGTGCAGAGGCTCACGCCTAAGTCCATCCCTCTCTCTACTTCTCGTTGGACCAGAGCTGTCCAGTCCCACTCCTGTCCCTTTCAGAAATCCTTTCTGCCGCATCTTCTAGGTCCCTCCTCTGCCACTGTTTCTTTGGTTTTTTTCTTACACTAAAACAGGAAACCTTGTTCCCTGTGTTCCTCTCATGGTGCCATTCCTGAACCAGAATGTCTGAGTGGGAAAGGACGTTAGCTATCTGGTCCAGCCAAGTTTCCATTTTACAGATGAGAACACTGCGGCCAGCCATTTTAAATGGCTTTCTCAAGGCCACACAGCTACCTGGTGGCAGGCAGATAGGACTCAATTCCTATACCATGTGTAAGAAGACTAACAGGAGTCATGATGGACCCTCTGGTTTGTATAGTCTTTGGAGTTTACAGAGCTCCCTCGCACACCTGTGTTCACAGCCACCCCAAGAGGAAGCCTGAGGGGATGTCAGTGCCTCCTCCACTTTCCAGTCAAACTGCTGGCATGTCTTCATTAAGGTGGAGCAGACCCTCTGGAAGACAGCTACAGACAGCATGGCCTCTTAACATTCCAAACAGGTTGGCCAGCCTGCTTTGCTGTGAGGGGTCTGAAGTCAGCTCCCTGGTGTTGGCAGGCCTTGCCTACCAGAAACAAAAGAGAATTTAGAATACGGTCCCACACATCCTGCCTCAGTCCCACAAAACTTTTCATGTTCAAGACCGCTAGGAGTTGATGCCCACGCTCTTCCACATCACCTAGCATGAATCTACTGCACCCCCCTCCTCTGATTTGGGAACTCTTGACCCCTCTGCTTTAGATGCCTCTGAAGGGGTCCCTAGACTAGAAGGTCAGAGTCACAATTACAGTCCCAGCTCTGCTGCCAACCTCTCTGTTCCTTCACACATTGCCTCAGTTTCTCTATCTACAAAGTGAGATTAGTGATGAGTATTCCATGGACAGGGATGAGGTTTTACCTCTAAAGCCCCTACCAGCTTCTAGCAACAATGAGTTTTTTAAATCCACCTCTTGAAGAGAGATGTTATGGATTATGATGAGCCATGGCATCAGGTAGTGAGAAAAAGAAGATGACCCAAATGCAGCAAAGCAAGTTAATTTAAATAATGAGCATATTTCAAAAGTTCCAGTGCCTGTTGTTGTGGTGTTTTACTGAGAAGTTATTGAAAAATCAATAACAGTACCTGATTACACTGAGAAATCTCTATTATTTGGTGTTCTACATACAGCAGCTCAAAAAATAATAATGGCAAAGAATGATGCATCTCACCACACAATAACTTCTCATATTTACTAAAGTGCACAGACATTCCCCCAGTGATGAAAATGTCCCTTTTTGATTTAAGAACAAAATGTAAGTGGTGATAAATGTTAGGGTTACCACCAACTAAAAGCAATATTCAGCATCAGTGCAAGCCTTTCATACTCTACAAGCTGTATTGGCTGATTAATCGGCCCAGTGGTCCAGGAAGGCAGGGACATTATCCCTAATTTATAGATAAGCAAATACAGTCCCAAGTGCTTCTCCCAGAGTAATGAACAGAGATGGGTTCAGATGATTTTCCAAGTCAGGAATATTCCCTGTAGGACTCAGGTCTCTGTTGTTTGGAGGAGAGCACAGTTTTCCCATCAGGGTGCTCCATATGACTTGTGAGATTGAGGACAATTGATAGTTCCAAGCGCTGGTTTATTTAGGTTTTGATGGTTGATGAACCCCTTTGGTTACAGAGGCTGATGAGGGATAGTATCATTGATGCCTAGAGACTTGTGAGAAAGTGCGAGGCGCTCTGGGTCTACAAGTGAAAAAACCAGGGATCTAAGTCTGGCCAGTGAGGTGATCATATTATTTAAATTTGATCTTCACTTTCCTCATCTGGGAAATGAAAGGGTTAAACTGTATTAACCCTAAAATTCTTCTAAGCAGTATCATCCTATGCTTCAATGGTATAGAACAGCAATAACCCAAGAATTTCTTTTTTTAATCACTAGTTCTAGACGTAGTGATCGACAGGGCATGACCTTTGGCAAATCCCTTCACTCTTTTAGCCCCCAATATATTAGCAATCAGGCCAGAGGTGGGAGAATATGTCCTATAGTAAGTCAATAATATTTATTAAGCACTGAGAATGTGCCTAGGACTGTGGCAGGTGGTGTAACTCACAGAAGAGAGCTTCGTAAATTCAGGAAGTTCCATGATTGATTCTCTTTTGTGCCTGGCCCTTTTCTGGAGATCCCCAAACATGAAATAACAGCCAGAAGCAAGGTGACTGTAACCTAATTTAAAATAATGAAAATAATAAAGGCCACTTAGGCTTACAAGTGACCCATGCTTTATAAGTGCTGGAAAGAAAAATGAGGGGGGAGAAAATGAAGATACAGTGAAGTCAGTGTCCCATGAAATGATCAACACACAGGACATGAACCCCATGTACCTGTTATTCTTGGTTTGTTCCCTCTTGCTGATTCATGACAATTAGTAGTTGAGGACATTGACACTGGAGTCCTATTACCTGGGTTCAAATTCCCAGAGCCACCAATTATTAGCTATCTGCCTCAGTTTCCTGATCTATAAAATAGGGGTTCAAATTGCATTTATATCACAGAGTTATTGTGAGGATTAAATATATAAATGCTTGTAAAGCATTTATACTTGTGCTCAACACATAAGCATTCAACAAATATTAGCTGTTAGTATTCCTGCGTTCAACTCTCTACCTACCTTAGGCTCCACATTAGACTCATTAAAGGAAGGGGAATTTCTACAATTGATTTTTAAAAGTTAGCTTTAATGGGGCACCTGGGTGACTCAGTCAGTTAAGTTTCCACTCTTAAGCTCAGGTCATGATCTCATGGTGTGTGGGTTCGAGCCCCATGTCAGGCTCCACACTGGCAGCTTGGAGCCTGCTTGGAATTCTGTGTCTCCCTCTGTCTCTGCCCTTCTCCTGGTCTCTCTCTCTCTCTCTCTCTCTCTCTCTCTCTCAAAATAAATAAACATTATTTTTCAAAGTTAACTTTAATGAAGTATAATTTATATTCAGTAACCCCCTGTCCTGTGTGATTGTTACACATCTTTTACTCATACATATATTTAAACCACATCCTACAGTGTTAATATTTTTTGCTTTAAACAGTCAGTTGTCTTTTAAGTAAATTATGAAAAAATAAACATAGTCTTTTATATTCACACACTTATTTACCATTTCTAGTGCTCTCCATTCCTTTCTATAGATCTAAGTTTTCCTTCTGGTATCATTTCCCCCACCTTGAAGGACATCCCCTAGGATTTATATAACACAGGTCTTCTGCTACAGAATTATCTCCGCTTTTGTTTATATTAACATGTTCTTATTTCATCCCCTTTTTGAAGAATATTTTTGCTGCATATAGAATTCCCGTTTGACACTTTTTTTGCTCATAACTACAAAGATATTGTTCCATTTTTCTCTGGCCTCCATTGTCTCTGATGAGAAGTTATTGATATTCTTATCATGGTTCTCCCTTTGCATGTTTCTTTTTTTCCTTGACTGCTTCTAAATTTTCTACTTTGGTTTTTAATAATTGACTACAATGTGCCTTGTTGTGGTTTTCATTATATTTTTCCTGCATGGAGTTTGCTGAGATTTTTAGATTTATTCATAACTTGAAGGCTTTATTAAAGTGTGAGGAATTTAAGGCCATTATTCCTTCAAATATATATATGTGTATATATATATATATATATATATATATATATACACACACACACACACACACACACACACATATGTATACATGTACATGTATACATACATATATATAAAGAGATATAAAGATATATATATAAATAGAAAGATATAAAGATATATATAAAGAGAAGATATGTATATATAGATAGATAAAGAAAGAAAAGATATGTATATATAGATAGATACAGATATATGTATTTGAACTTTATATATATATATCTATAGATAGGTAGATATCTTCTCTTTCTGGGATTGCAATTATACTTATGTTAGGCCATTTTATATTATCTATTATCTCATTCATCCCTGAAGCTTTGTTCAGTTCTCTTCAGTTTTTTTTCTCTGTTTCACAGATTGAATTTTCTATTGATTATTCTGCCATTTCACTCACTTTTTCTTCTACTGTCTTTATATTCATTAAATGTATTCAATAATTTTTCGTTTCAGTTACTCTTCATTTATATGATCTCCATTTGATTTCTTTTTATGGTTTCAGTTTATCTGTGAAATTCCCTCTCTGTTCTCTTTTTAAGACAATATATTTCTTAATTCTTTTAATATATTTTCCTTTAATTCTTTAAACATTTTTCAAGCTGTTTTAAAATCCCTGTCTGCTAAGTCAGACATCTGAGAGATCTCATTTTAAGTTTCCTTTTGAGGGGTACCTGGGTAGCTGAGCCGGTTAAGCGTCAGACTCTTGGTTTCAGCTCAGGTCACAATCTCATGGTTCATGAGATTGAGCCCTGAAGCTGTCAGCACAGGGCCTGCTTGGGATTCTATCTCTCTCTGTCTCTCTCTGTCTCTCTCTGTCTCTCTGTCTCTCTCTCTCTCAAAATAAAAAAAAAAAACTTTTAAAAAAAGTTTCCTGTTGAATGGTTTTTCTTGATTATGTATCACAGTTTCTTATTTCTTTATATAGCTAGTGATTTTTTTCTGAATACTGGAATTATGAATATGCTGAAAAGAACTGTATTGATGTCATCTTGCTAACAATGTTGATTGTTCAGCAGGCAGTTCATTTACTGACTGATCACTGTGAACTTTTGTAGGCTTGGCTTTTCGCTTGTTGGTGCAAACTGAAAGCCAAAGCCTTTCAACCTCCAAGTTTCATTTGCCTTTCAGATCTTGTCAAAGCTTCCTTTTAGGCTTTATCAGGAGCTGGTCTCACTGTAGGGTAAGTTACTTACTACAGGTGTGCCCCTTCTGTTGTCTCAATTAGTTTCCCAGGGTATTAATGAAATATTGACTAATCTTCTCTTTCTGAGATTCCAGTTACACTTATGTTAAGCCATTTTATATTATCTATTATCTCATTGGTTCCTGAAGCTTTGTTCAGTTTTCTTCAGGGCCAGAATGGCATCCTATACACTTTAAGGCTGTATGACCCAGCCTTAAGCCATGGATACACAGGGGACTCCTACACAAACGTCTAGGGCCTCTTATCTACCTATCTGCCTCCTCTCTGATGTCACCCCACAGCTACTACAGCTGCCCAAATTCTGATCTGATCTCTACCTTCTCACATCAGTTGGTTTGCAGTGGTCTGTCTGCTTAGACTGTAGCTCTTGCTGCTACAATGAGAAAATTGTTCCCAGTCATAGAATTATGGTGTTTACATCATGAGTTTCAATTCTCTCAGGGATTATAGCCCTGTGCTGCTTTATGTACACTTTCTGAAAATAATTTCTTCTTATATTTTTGCCCAGTTTTTTAATGTTTATGGTAGAAGGGTTCATCTGCTACTAGTTTCTCTAAAATGGCTAGGAATGGAAGTATACTTGATTTTTAAATCTCAAAATCAGTGACTAATATTTTAGCAGATATAAACTATTCCCCAAACATTACATAAATTCCATATGATATTATTTATTATGTAATATATAATTGTATATTATATAAGTTACATATTAATTTGTCACACATTTGTTGAGGATTTATTCTATATAAGGCACTGTGGTAGTTGGAAGAAGAAAAGGTACTAAAATCTTTCTTAAGATATTTAGAAAATAACCCAGCAAATTTTACATTCAATTTCTTCTCATGCAATGCCTTCTTTTAATGATATTGAAACCTAGACCCAAAATGTGACATAACTGCCAAGGTCACACAGCTATTGGAGGCAGAAGAAAAAATAGCCTGGAATTTTTTTCCAGTAAATCTGAAATCTCTTTAAACAAAGCAGAACAAAACACTAAGCATAATGCTTACAAATTTTTCCCTCTATAGAAAATTTGATAAGTGCCAAAGCCACTATTGATTCATTAGTTATTTGGGCCAGAAAGGGAAATAAGTAAGTCTAGAATCCTAAGAACATTTTGTTTGAGTTTCATAGAAAGATTGATTCTAGTGTACAGAGTCACCATAAGTTGGCATCAATAAACAAGCTTGTTTCTTTGTTAAACTTCACCTCAAGAACAGCTAGGGAAGAGAAAGCTGTGAGTTTCCTAGGTATAATAGTATTTCTTGGAGAAAGAGATATAATCATGATTAGTAATTAGTAACTGATCCAACTTGATAACTCTACAGTGAGTAGATCTCATTTGCCATCTAAATCCTGGAGATACTTTATTTCTGCACCTTTTACACATTTCTGAAAGAAGGAGTACGAAACAGTAGTGACTGTAACCTAACCATCACTCCCTCCTGTTTAATCTTATTATCAGGTATTTCACTCTGTATACAGTCAGTCCACAGAAACCTCACTCCAGAAAGTTCTATCCAGGGTCTGGCACTAAGAATTTGATTAGCAGAGATTTTCCAAACCTTTTTAATATGCCCATGTATCCAAAGACCCAATTACCTGGATCTGGCATGGTGGTAGTAGGGAAAATTATAATTAGAGGACTTGCCTAGGTAGTTTCTTCCTTAAGAAGTACAGGTCACTTTTACTTTCTGAAATGGCACATGAGGTAATTTGGATCAACTGTCCTGCTGAGGACAACTAGAAATGCTGAACAAAATACTCTAAATCTCTTTTCTGAAACTTGACAAAAATGCCTGACAAAAACAAATATGAATCCTCTCTGGAGAAAGATAACATCATCAAGTTTCTCAAATTATTTTGAAAAACAATTTTGCAAAAATAAGGTCTAACCCACAATACAAAATAACTAGGCACACAAGGAGACAAGATAACAGGAATGAAAATTAGTAGAAACTGCAGACAATATAACCGGGCCCAGAAGGGATCCAGATATTGGAATTATCAGATATAGACATGAAAATAACTGCATTTACTATATTCAAAAAGATTGAAGACAAGATTGATAATTTTCCAGAGAACCAGAAGATATGAAAAAGAACCACATATAAGTTTTAGAAATGGAGAATACAACAGCAAATATTAAACATGCAGTGAATGGATTTACAAAATATGTAGCACAGCTGAAAACAGAATGAACTATTGATAGGTCAGGGGGAAATATTGAGAATGAAGCACAGAGAATCAAAATAATGGGAAATACAGAAAAAGAATGTAAAAGATTGGAGAATAAATGCTGAATTATATGAAATTGTTTTCTACATGTATTGATAGACTCATAATTTTTTTTGTAAGAAAGAATACATTTTAACATGCCACTGAAGTATAATGTAGTGGTTATCTAGATGTAGGAGGGGGTACTACCAGGTGGGGGCATGAGTGGGTCTTCTGTAGAGCTTATGATGTTCTATATCTTGACCTGAGTGATAGTTATATGGTTTTATTTTGTGATAAATTATACTATAAGTGTGCCTGGCTCAGTCAGCTAAATGTCTGACTCTTGGTTTCGGCCCAGGTCATGATCTTATGGCCATGAGATCAAGCCTGTGGTGGGCTCCACACTGGGAACCTACTTAAGATTCTCTCTCTCCCTCTCTGTCTGCCCCTCCTCTGCTCACATGTTCTCTCTGTCTCTCTCTCAAAAAAAATTTACACTCTGTGACCTCTTTCTTTTTTGCACTTTTCTGTATGTATGCTTTATTTCACTTTTTTTTTTCAAAAAGGTTTAAAACAAAAGAAAAAGTGCAGGCCTAGGCATCTACATCATTGGCAAGTGCCAAAAGAAATCTGCTTCCTATTCTGCCTGTAGCAGAAAGATATAGTTTGTCACCAGTAGGGAGGCAGCATATACAGCGGTAGCAAATCATGATCCCAATGATTTCCAATGGATGAGAGTTGTCATGAGAGAGATACTGTTGAGAAGGATTGCAATGCCTCATCTGGGACAGGAGGGAAAGAGGCCATGATGGATAGCAACATCTGCCATGGCACAGGGTCGGAAAGTAGTGCAGCATATCTGCCATTCTTGCCTGTATAGTAGCTAACAGTTGAGGTTTTAAAGTAAAGTTGGCTTAGCTTTTAATTCCAGATCCAGGTATGTCATTGGACAAGTTATCTGTCTTGCCTAAGCCTCAATTCATTTATCTTTATCAAGATCATTGGGGAATTCAATGAAATGATATATGTAAAGCACTTAGCACAGTGCCCAGCACAGGCTGAGTCCTCAAGAAATGGTAACTGATATTATCATTATTGTTCACTTTGGATCATCTTGTCTCCATTTTGCCATGTTTATTTTTCTCTAATATCAGGATTTTTTTATTATTTTTTTCTCTGAGGTTCTCTTTCCAACCCATATTGCTAATACAAAAAATTAATTCAACATGAAGGGTGATATTTTAATTAATCTTCATAGTTTTTAATATATTAGGCAACAGAGTATTTGCCATCCTTTTCCTAGGACAACAGTCCTCCTTTGGTGACACGCACAAATTTATTAATATGGAAAGGTTAAATTAAAAAGAAATGGACATCTTTAATGAATAATGACATTTTAATAAGAACATGTAAAAAAAAATAATAAAACTTGAGACTGTAGGAAAGCTATCCAGGCAAGAGTTCTTCCTCCCTTAGTAGGAAGACTCTCTTCCAATAAGAAAATGTATCGGGCATCCTTGAACTTCAGTATGACAAACTTACTCTTTAACCCAAGAGAGGACTACATGTCTTCCTAGTTCTAGACCTATTTTCTTTTGAAAGCCATTAAGCCTGTGAACCATTAAAAGTGCTCATTGTTCCATGGGTCAAATGAAGGCACAAAACATGACCTGTGAGATTTACAGGTCTAATTTCTAGCCAATCCAAACTGGTTCGTGTGAATCAGAAGTTAAGCATTAGGTCAATAGTTGCAACTGGTATGTTGATGATGATGGTGGTGGTGGTGGTGGTGGTGGTAGACACAACCGGAATTGCCAGTAAGAGCATTCACTTTTATTTTTTTTATTTTTATCTTTTTTACTATTTTTTCTTTTATTTTCTTTTTTTAATATAATTATTCTCAAACTGGTTTCCATACAACACCCAGTGCTCATCCCAACAGGTGCCCTCCTCAATGCCCATCACCCACTTTCCCCTCTCCTCTACCCCCCATCAACCCTCAGTTTGTTCTCAGTATTTAAGAGTCTCTTATGGTTTGCCTCCCTCCCTCTCTGTAATTTTTCTCCCCCCTTCCCCCCTGCCATGATCTTCTGTTAAATTTCTCAGGATCTACATATGAGTGAAAACATATGGTATCTGTCTTCACTTTTAAATGTCATTCAGATATGACTTTGGAAAATGAAGACCAACTCTGATTGACTAGTGAGTTAGTAGTCAGAGGACACTTATCTGATCACCTTCCCTAGGAGGGGACATCTTGGCTCACAAAACTCAGAAGTTTTCCAAATAGGGTAATTGCTCCTAATAGAACGGTGATTGATGGTGGCACACAGAAAGTCAACAATACTTTGCCAACTACCCTAAACTCATTGTTCTGTCTGCCCACATTATCCCATTTGCACCACCAAATCTACTCTCCACTCTTCTCTACTCTGCTCTTAGGCCCGGGGGAGCTGATCATATGGAATACAACAAAAGGCTGCATTGCCTCCCAGCTTTCAGGTAGATCCAATCAATAGGAAGCAGAGCAGGAGCTCAGCAGGAGGGAGAAGGGTGAGGTCAGAGTTTTCACATCCCTAAATCCTTTCTTAGCACATCTTCTCTTAAGATGGTCCATCTCCACCAACTGCTCCCCTTACCACTCCTGGTAACCACCTGTTTGTTGCTGGAACCTACTTTTGTGATATTTGTAACCTGGTTTCATTTTTTCTGCCCATAAATTTTAGGCACCTACTATATTCAGATCACATAAAAGGGAGTTAGGAGTCTACCCTCTGTGATGGAACCACTGCAGGTTCCTGAGTAGGGCAATTTTAGGATGAATAATGGGCCAATGCTGCAGAATGGGTTGGGGTTGAAGCTAACTGGAGACAGGAATCCCAGTATATCAGTCCAGGCAAGAGATGGCAAGGACAGCAGTGGCTGCAGCGAGAAGAGCAGATATAAGAAAAACAATGGGATGAAGAATTGTCTGCAGTTGTTGAAGGAGTAACCCAGGGTGACTGCCAAGTGTTGAGCCTTGTGGGTACTGGCTTTAGGGAGAAGGCTGAGTTCAGATTTAGATTTCTTGCATGTGAGGAGATGGAACCCAGTAGAAATATCTAGTAGATTTATAGAGTAATATGATTTGAACTCAAAATAGAGGGCAAAGAAAATGTAATTGCAGATTTGGGCCCATCTAATGGCAGTGACTACTAAAACCTTTAGGAGGGAGTGAAGTGAACAAATTTCCTGAGAAAAAGAGAGTTAGAGACAGCCACACAGGGGTTAGAAGACTAACTGAATAAAAAGGCAGAAGGAAGCTTCACCCACTGACACACCTCACATATACATTCCTTTCTCTCCTTTATGTTTCCACAGTTCTTTGGACATAATTCTTAGGAAACATTGTCACCTGCTTCTGCAATTAGCAGTTTCCATGTCTGCCTCTCTATCTAACTCACAGTTCTTCACGGGCAGCAAGTGCATTTTTTTGTCTTTGTAATATTCTCCAGACTAAAAGAGGTCCAGAAGGGAGGGAGAGGAAGGAAGGCAAAGAACTAGCTGTAGAGGTAGAAGAGCTATAGTTTTACACTGTCACAAAGACAGGGAGGGAGAGAGTTTTTGAAAAAAGGGGGTAATCAATGACATCAAACAGGCCAAGGAAGATAATGGCCATGGCAAAGGCATGGGTTGGCCAGTTGGTGGGCATAAGTAACTTTTGTGGATGCAAGCTTGGTAGGAGTAGTAATGATACAGGCTGTCAAGAGCGAAAATTGATGCCAAGCTCTTCCTTCCTGTAACATTGCAGGATTGAGTCACAATCATTAGAATCCCTTCCATAACTCTGTTGGATAGCTTTTATTGTTACTGGAAGGAGACACTAGCATACATCACTTCTGCTCCCCAGCAGCACAGTGTAGGTGTAGTCTCCCTGTCTCACCCTCTGCCAGGATCATGTGTTTAGAAAAATAAAAATAAAGATTATAGCAAAGAATTCCATAACACCCTGACATCAATTAGTGTGTGGTATTTTCTGCATCCAGCGTTGACTTCACACACTTTACTGATCATACAAATTACCTGAAAAGAGTGATGTGGCAAGGATTACTCTACTCCATTAAAAATTCAGTAACTGCTTAAGAGCAGCATCCAGCCTTCAGCAAGGCTGGATGAGATTACTATGATTCTCAAGATAACCAGCATGCTCTAAGGCCTTGCTTCCCAAGTGTGGTTGGTGGAGCAACAGCTTTGGTCTCACGGAGGTGTGGTCCAAAATACAAAATTCAGGCTCAATTCCAGATGGCCTGAATCTGAATCTGCATTTTAACAAGATCCCAGGTAACCTGTGTGCATATTCACTGCTTTAGGGTTCTACTGATAGTCTGACCATACTTGCAATAATAATGGCATTTACTACCAGCCACACATTGTTCTCAGCACTTGATGTGAATTAACTTGTTTAATCCTCACAGCACCTTTATGCAATAGTTACTATCCTCATCCTTACTTTAAGATGAGATCAAATAGCTTGTCCAAGGTCACTTGGCTGAGAAGTGGTGGAGCCAGGATTCAACCTGGTCATTTGACTTCAGGGCTCCCTGTGCTTTAACCACTGCACTGCACTGCACTGCCCTTCCTCCCCCACCTCCCATGGCAATCAGCTCAGTAGGTTAGTAAGTAGGGGATGCACAGTTGCATGTGGTGGCCTAGAGAAAGGCAACTTGACCCTTAGAAGAACACCATCCTACTATTTGGGTATACCATTAGGGAAGGGGAGCTCCTCTGATAACAATTCTGCCAGGGCAAACAGAGAAATGAAGCAGCTGAAGAAGGAAAGCCTCATTCTAGATTCTCCTCCTGGGAACTGTTGGTATTTTATCTACACTTCCTCAAAGTCTGTGTCCCAGGTCCAAGGTGATTAAGGTCTAGGAGCAGTATGGGGCTCAATGGACATGGTAAGGACAATACTCTACTTGAGCGCCTGTTTTAATGGAAATATATTCCTTTTACATAGGAATTCTGAGGTGAGGCTGGTGAGAAAGCTTAGAATTGGCTCACTGTGTAGTGACTCTATCATTTTGTTTGAATTTGGTTAAAAGTTTGTTGGAAAATACAGGAGGCATATCACACTTTGGTGGAGCCGGCCTCTCAGTTAAGCATCATCTAGCTAACCAGACCTCTGGATTAAGCAGTATGTTTTTCTGCCCACCGTTCCACAATGAGAGGATAGCCAGCTTAAATCAAGGAATTGTTTTCTAAATTCCTGGGTGTGGCCTACAGTGAGGGCCGTCCTGACTCCTCCCTCAGACTTGGACATGGGCATATGTCTTCCTAACAAATACCCTGACACAGTGCAGGGTCCTAAATCAACAACAAAACCACCAGCAATGCCATTGGAAAGCACTGACTGCATCAAGAATGGGGTCTGTACCACCTTAGAACTTTTTTGGGTTTGAGGTTGGGGGGACATCTCTTTCCATCTAGGCTTCCTGTATTGGCTGCATGTTATGTGGTACCGCAACTCTCTTTTAAGTTGGATCAAGTCAGCCAAAAGCTTGGTGGTGAAAGTGGCCCCCAAAAGAGCCAGCAGGGCATTATGGGCATACCCTCAGAGTTATTGCAAGTTCAGTTCCAGAATACCACAATAAGGCAAATATTGCAATAAAATGAGAAAATTAATTTTTTGCATTTATATGCATTTCCAAGTGCATATAAAACTTATGTTTACACTACACTGTAGTCTATTAAGTATGCAGTAACATAATGTCTTTAAAAAAATGTACAGACCTTTATTAAAAAATAGTTTGATTGACTCTTCCTTTCATGAACAATTTCTCTGCAGCATGTGATACTCTTTGACATGATTTTCCCCACAGTAGAACCTCTTTCAAAATTGAAGTCCATCCTTTCAAACCCTGCTGCAGCTTTTTCAACTAATTTTATGTAATATTCTAAATCCTTGTCATTTCAACAATCTTCACGACATCTTTACCAAGAGTAGATTTCATCTCAAGAAGTCACTTTCTTTGCTCATCCATAAGAAGCAACTTCTCATCCATTCCTATTTTATCACGAGATTGCAGCAATTCAGTCACGTCTTCAGGCTCCACTTCTAATTCTGGTTCTCTTGCTATTTCCATCACATCTGCAGTTACTTCCTACACTGAAGTCTTGAACCCCTCAAAGTCATCCATGAGCGTTGGAATCAACTTCCTCCAAACTCCTGCTCATATTGATATTTTGACTTCTTCCCATGAATCACAAATGTTCTCAGTGGCATCTAGAATGGTGAATCCTTTCCAGAAGGTTTTCAGTTTACTCTGCCCAGATCCATCTAAGGAATCCCTATCGATGACAGCTATAGTTTTATAAAACATATTTCTTAAATTGTAAGACTTGAAAGTTGTAGTTACTCCTTGATCCATGGGCTTCAGAATGGATGTTCAGTTAGCAGGCATGAAAGCAACATTAATCTCATTGGACATCTCCATTAGAGCTCATGGGTGACCAAGTGCATTGTCAGTGAACAGTCATATTTTGAAAAGAATCTTTTTTTCTGAGTAGTAGGTCTCAATAGTGGGCTTAAAATATTTAGTAAACCATGTTGTAATGTCACCCAGGCTTTGTTCTTCCATTTATACAGCACAGACAGAGTATATTTAGCATAATTTTTGCAGGCCCTAGATTGACATTGAGCATTGGATTTAATTTAAAATCCCAGCTGCATTAGCCCCCAACTGGAGAGCCAACCTGTCCTTTGAAACTTTGAAGCCAGGCATTGACTCTTTCTAGTTATGAAAGTCTAAATGGCATTTTCCAATATAAGACTGTTTTGTCTACAATGAAAACTTGTTGTTTAGTGTAGATCTTTTGATAATTTGCCAGTTTCTCCATCAGTACCTGCTGCTTCACCTTGCCTTTTTATATTATGGATATGGCTTCTTTCCTTAAGCCTCATGAACCAACCTCTGCTAGCTTCAAACTTTTATTCTGCAGCTTCCTGACTTCTCTCAGCCTGCATAGAACTGAAGAGACTTAGGGCCTTTCTCTGGGTTAGGCTTTGGCTTAAAGGAATGTTGTGGCTGGTTTGGTCTTCTCTCCAGGCCACTATTGGCCTGTGAACTTTCTTTATATCAGCAATAAGGCTGTTTCACTTTCTTATCATTTGTGTGTTCACTAGAGTAGCACTTTTAATTCCCTTCAAGAACTTTTCCTCTGCATTTACAACTTGGCTATTTGGTACCAGAGGCCTGGCTTTCAGGCTGTGTCAGCTTTGGACATGCCTTCCTCACTAAGCTTAAGTCATTTCTTTTTTTTTTTAATTTGTTTAATGTTTATTTACTTTTGAGAGAGAGAGAGAGAGAGAGAGAGAGAGAGCGAGCATGAGCAGGGAAGGGGCAGAGATAGACAGAGACACAGAATCCAAAGCAGGTTCCAGGCTCTGAGCAGTCAGCACAAAGCCTGATGTGGGGCTTGAACTCACGAGCCATGAGATCATGACCTGAGCTGAAGTCAGATGCTTAACGGACTGAGCCACCCAGGTGCCCCTAAGCTTGGTCATTTCTATCTTATGATTTAAAGTGAGAGACATGTGACTCTTCGCACAAAAACACTTAGAGACCGTTGTAAGGTTATTAATTGGCCTAATTTCAATATTGTTGTGTCTCAGGGAGTAGGGAGGCTCAAGGAGATAAAGAGAGATGGGGAAATGTCAAGTCGGTGGAGCAGTCATAACACACACAACATTTATTGATTAAGTTTGCCATCTTCTAAGGGCTGGGTTCATGGCACCACAAAACAATTACAATGATATATCATAATACATCAAAGATCACTGAGCACAGTTAACCATAATAAAATATAATAATAATGAAAACATTTGAAATGTTGTGAAAATTACCAAAGTGTGACACAGAGACACAAAGTGAACAAAATGCTGCTGGGAAAATGGCACTAATAGACTTGCTCAATGCAGGGTCATCACAAACCTTCAATTTGTAAAAGATGTAGTATCTGCAAAGTGCAATAAAGTCAAGTGCAATAAAACAAGGTATGCCTATAGAGTACTCTTGGCCCAATTCCCTGCCTTCCTCTGCTTTCTCTGTGGCTAGGAAGAGGATTATTTCCTCCATTTTACAAATGAGGAAGTTGTCAGAAGAGCCTTTCTCATGTGCTTCCTGAATTATTTTCTCTGAAAGTGTAAGTGATTTCTGCTTCAAACAGAAGCAGTAAACTGGTTTCCCAAGTCTCCTTCCAGTAAATCTTTTAAGAGGCAGAGAACAAAACCAAAGGAAAAGCATGAGCCTGGCAGACAGGAGAGCCACAGGTCTTTCCTCAGACGACCAGGCAACCTACCTCTCCTGGAACTTAGACCCCTCTGCCTGGACCTGCCTACCTGGCCAGCTTCTCTTCTTGGTGAAGCCTTCTTCTACCCTCTATGCCAAAGGATGATCTTTGTAATACTTTGTTCTCTTCCCTTAAAGCTCTTAAAAAGTTTATAATTGTTTATTGATTGTATGATTGTTTAATTAATGTTTGGCTTCCATTACAAACTCTGTGAGGGCAAGGCCTGCAGACCTCTTATCTGCCACTCTATCCCCAGCCCTAGCACAGCAGGTGGCCCATAGAACATGACTTAATAAATATCCTTTGAATGAGTGAAAACTAAAGTATTGAATTACATGACCCCAAAGTCCTCTTCCTATTCTGACAAGCTTTGGTTTGTTTATGAGAAACTTGGACTTATCACCACCACACTAAACCCAAACCTCCCTTCTCCTAGTTCAGTGATTCTCAGCATTGTTTTCTTATCAATTTTATGATCAGGATTTCTTGATAATTTTTATTGTTTTCTGAGTGCTTGGCTAGAACTTTGGAGTCTGAAAAGTTGGGACATGAAGTGTACATTCCTAACCACCAACAAAAAAAAGCTGTAAGTCAATGTGGAACCTGACCAATGAAATCAAACTAACATTAGCAAAGATCTCCAATTTGGGGGTCTTCAATTATTTCTCCCTTTCCTCCCATTGTATACCAGAACGACTTAAAAGTTGAGTTCAAAAGGAGTATGGGAATAGAGTTTACATGAAAAGAACAGAGCCTGGAGGTCTAGCACTTGATCAGACAACCCTTATGCACATTACCTTTCAGCCCCAGTAAGTTTTCATTTTCCTTCTTCAGGCTCTTGCTCACAAAGTCATTCTAAAATTCCTTCCTGGTGTGACCCCTGGGGCCCTGAGAAGAACAATTCATCATCAAAGCAGGGCTTAGTGAGACGTTTTTTTATAAAACAAGAGTGTAATATATCCTCAGCTCTGTATCCATCCTGGTGGACCATCTGTAAGGGGTATGGAAGCACCAACTTCAGTCGGCCTGGGCAATTTCAAGCTAATCTCAACACTATCTTCAAGAAAGATGCCAGATTTTGCTTTCCATAATTGATGGCTCCTCTTAATCTTTTAAGGAAAAACAGGACAATTTATATGCCCCAGATCCTCTAAGTCTTTCCAACCCTGGAATTTTCAGGTAGGTACACAGCCATTTGTCCAGGGATTAACAGCAACATAAGAGGGGGGAAAGGAAAAGCCATACATGCCAACTAAGATCCATCTCTGTCCTTTTCCTAAACTCAGCATTGAATGGTGCCACTTGCCAAAGCCCCATCTCCCTGGGAGATCTGGCAACCAGGCATCTTGGGATACTTTCCTTCTACCAAGAGGAGGTCATCTAACATGAACTGCAAATTATCAGACACTGGATTTCTATATTATATGTTTAATCCCTGTGTAGAACCGTGTGTTCCACATTTTCTGGTATAGTTTGCATATCAAACATCTTCTCCTATTGTTCCCATAGGCACATGTGTATTTGCCAGATCTCATATCCTGATTTGAAGTTAGGAAAATAGACTCATCATATTTTAGGCCTTTACTGATCTTGTGCTCAGAGGACATTTTCCAATAGTTGCTGTGATCACCAGGCTTACCTAGGGTGCATTTGCTTCTACCAGCATGAGTAGCCAGCCCTGAAGAAAGGCCTAGCAATTTTTTACCAGCCATAAGCATGGCTTATCTGAGTAGAACACTTGGGTGGAGAAATGTCAAATTAGAACTTGAACTGAAGGAGCTGTTTCTGGGACAGCTGTGAGCCAATTCCAAAAAGAAGATAGTAAGCACCCACACCTTGAGAGCCAAATTCTGTAGATGGACTAGAAAGAAGGAATTCTGGCCCCATGCTTTCATATACCAGTCTGTTCCAGGCTGTCCCAGGCTGGCTGTGAGGAAAGTAGGCAGAAACTAGAAGTTTTTCCTGGACTGGCCTTAGAAACATCTAAGAAACATGTTGTAAGCATGTGTTTATTGCTTTATAGACATAGATTTTGGAGGCTAAGAACCACAGTCTAAGTGCTATGGGGAGGCATTTAGCACAGTGGCAAAGCCCACAGGCTCAGGAGCCAGGCTACCTACCTGGCCCTGTACCCCATACTACCATTCACCACACATGTAACTATGGGCAGGCCATTTTGCCTCCCTTGGACTCACTTTTCTCATCTGTAAAATACAGTTAATAACAGTACCTGCTTCGTGGGTTGTTGCCAGGAAGAAATGGAATAATCCAAGTAGAGTGTTGAGAGCTGCACCTGACCCACAAAAATGTCTTCAGAACAGGTTAAGCAGGATATAGGGGGCTTTGGTGTGCCAGGGCAATTCTTCACCCAAGAATACCCACAAGGCACCTCCTCCAAGAACTTGTTCAGTCAATGCTTGCACATATCTGAGAATGAAGATCCCACTACCTCTTAAAACATCCCACTCTAGGGGAGTCTGGGTAGCTCAGTCAGTTAAGCATTCAACTCTTGATTTTGGCTCGGGTCATGATGACAGGGTCATGGGATCGAGCCCCACATTTGTCTCTTAAGAGTCTGCTTAAGATTCTCTCTCTCTCTCCCTCTGCCCCTCTTCCCTGCTCTGTCCCTCAAAAAACAAAACAAACAAAATATCCCATTCCATCTTCAGATAGGTCTACTTTTTTAATAGTTTTCATTTGTGTTGAATCTAAATCTTTTCTGGAAACTTCCTAGTTAGTTGTGGTTCCATCCCTGTGGTTACATCAATTCATCTAACTCCTCTTTCTCAAAATAGCAATTTAAATCATATTTAAATCATTGATATCACCCTCCCTGCCTGTGCTTTTCCCATTCTATGAGTCTTATCTTTTTCTGACAATACATCTTTAGTTTCCTCTAATGATTATTTAAAGGCATGGTTTTCCATTCCTTCATCATTGTGGTTTCTGTTTTTTAAGGCAGCCTGTGCTTACAGATGGAATTTAGCTCTGTGTGCATTGAGTCTCTACTATGTGCTAAGATACAAAGATGAGAAGACGAGGCTTCAGGGAATGGCATTCTAGGCAGGTGTAACAGCATGTGCCAAATAGGGAGGCATGAAGCCGGAGAACTTCAGACAGTGCAGTATATGCCCAGAATAAGGAGTAAGGTATAAACTGGAATCAGTTGTGATCAAACTATGAAAATTGGCAGGTGAGTGTTATGTGATAGGGAATCATCAGAGGACTTTTCATCAGGGAAGCAACACGTTCTAGCAACATGTTCATCAGGGAAGCAACACGTGCCTGAACATGAGCATTCTAACTACAGCGTGAAGATTGGGCAAAACTGAACGTAAGGAGACCATTAACTGAATGAAGAACACCAAGAAGATGGAAAAGAGGAAAACAACTCATGAGTCAAAATGTCCAAAATATATACCAAAGGCTAACAGTGTCTATCTCTGGGTGGTGGAATAAGGATTCCACCTTATTTCCACCTGATTTCTTGCTTCTTTTTGCTTCCCATGTTTTCTAATTTCTCTGTGATAAGTATTTTCTGTTTTTCTCAATGATTTTCTGTGTTTTTCTGTGATCTTCTCTATAATACATGATTTTTCATATATCATTTATATAGTAAAAATAATTTATGCTTGTCTAAAAATACTTCAAAATCAAACTTGCGTGACTTGATAACCAGTTAGAGGGAAGAGCCTTGGCAATCGGTTTCATGGCCTGGATCCTCAGGTGGGAGGTATGGCCTCCAACTGAGATAGGGACAGGGGAACAGGTGTCCCTGATGGCTGAAAGGAAGTCCACAGGCTACTGTGATTTCGTTTTGGCCTCTTTGTACCCTACTCAGAAGTCTCTGCCTGAGTTTGCAGGCCCCTGGAACTCAGCTGTCCATTCACATCCCTACCTGTACAGCACACTCCATTGCATCAAAGTCCATCAAAGCAAACTTTAGATTTAAAGTTTGTCCCTCCTTCAGTAAATACTTACTGAGTTCCAGGTGTGCCTGGCATGGTGAAGTGTCCAACTTTGGCTCAGGTCATGATCTTGTATTCTGTGAGTTCGAGCCCCATGTCAGGCTCTGTGCTGACAGCTCAGATCCTGGAGCCTGCTTCGGATTCTGTCTCCCTCTCTGTCTGTGCCCCTCCCCAGCATGCACTCTCTCTCTCTCAAAATATAATAAACATTAAAAAAAATTAAAAATACTTACTGAGTGCCTGCTGTGTGCATCAGTGCTAAAACAGCAAAAAGAGCAGGCAGCCCCTGTCTTCAAAAATTCAGCCCAGTGTGAAAGACAAATAAAAATGCTTTAAAAAATCATTTGATGAGGGGCACCTGGGTGACTCAATTGGTTAAGTGTCCAACTTCGGCTCAGGTCATACCTTGCAGTTTGTGAGTTTGAGCCCCGTGTCAGGCTCTGTGCTGACAGTTCAGAGCCTGGAGCCTGCTTTGGATTCTGTGTCTCCCTCTCTCTCTTTTCCTCCTTCACTTGCACTCTGTCTCTCTCTCTTTTTTTAATCTTTATTAAAAAAAAAAACACTTAATGAACATAGAATTCCAAACTGAAACTAATGCTCCAAAGGAAGGGAAATGGTTCCAAGGAGATATATAAGAGAGGAAACTTCTGTCTGGGAGCTTGGAGAAGGATCCCCAAGAAGAGAGATGCTTGGGCCCAAAGCAGAAGGATAAGTAGGTGGGGACTGTGGAGAAGAATTCCAGGCCGAGAGAGGAGCATGCTTCACATCCCTGTGGTAGACGAAGTGCAGGCATACCTCATTTTATTGCAGTTTACTATATTGTGCTTAGAAGATGTTGCATTTTTGACAAATTGAGGGCTTGTGGCAACCCTGTGTCAAGCAAGTCTGTCAAGCCCTTTTCCTAGCAGCACTTGCTCACTTTGTGTCTCTGGTCACATTTGGGTAATTCTCACAATATTTCAAGCTTTTTTATTGTTATTATATTTGTTATAATGATGTGTGATCTGATTTCAGTGATTATGACTCACTGAAAGCTGAGATGATGGTGAGCATTTTTTAGCAATAAATTATTTTTTTAATTAAGGTATGCACATTGGTTTTTTAGGCATAATACTATTGTATACTAAATAGACTACAGTGTAGAGTAAACATAACTTTTACTTGAACTGGGAAACCAAAACTTCATTTGACTCACTTTATTGCAATATCCATTTCATTGCAGTGGTCTGGAACAAAACCCTCATTGAGGTCTACCGTATAGTATATTGGAGGCTAAAAGAAAAGCTGTTTGGCCAGGAGTGTGGAGAGTGAGGACAGGGGATGGGGCGGGTGGAGAAGTAGATAGGGCCAGACCCTACAATGCCTTAAAGGACACAAGAAGGACTCTGGTCTTAACCTAAGAGCAGCACCTTGGCTGAAGCACAGAGGACCAATTCCCATTCTGTGTCTCTCACCACTTTCTTGCCACCCAAGGCTGTGGCACTAAAGGCCAGGCAGCAAAGCCCACTGATGGCCTGGATAGGTTGGATCTAGAGATCTCCATCCTCTTCAGTGAGTAGCACTTTGAGAGCTCCCCGCCCCAGCAGACACCTCTGAAACTTGCTTTGCAATTCAGTTTTCAACTTCCTCCATGGCTTCACATACTTTAACACTAATGTGTGTACAACTTGCTAATTAATGAAATCATTTGGATCTGAAAACATCTTGTTCTAATGGGAGGCTGCAAAGCACTCTCATTAATTCACAGGTAAAATTATTCCAGCTTTTCTCTTTTATTTTTTTTTCCTCTCCCCATCTTGGCTTAATAACTGGGGAGAATTCCTCTAATTAGCCTTGTGAATATCACTGCACCAAATCACAAAACATCAGTGGCTGCCTTGGGGTCTGGGGAGAGGGGGACCCAGACTTTGTTTACCCAGTGCAGAGGGAGGGCAGTGGCTGAATACAAAGATGAAGCTTCCAGCACAAGAGAGGATGTCTGCGGTTGGGGGGGTAAGTCAGATGCGGACACTAAAAGTGCCCTGTGTGGTGTGATGCACAGGTGGGCATCCTATCATATGTGTGTCAGAGGTGGCCACAAGATTTTCTGCACAACTGGCCTAGATGTAAGGAAGGAGAACCTGCCCTTTCCCCCACTTCTGCCGTAGGACATGAAGATTTGGTGTACTCACTGTTGATAGTAATCTAGGGGTGACTGGCTGCAACTGTCTCTCCACCATTTGCAAATGAAAACTTGTAACATCTCTTTTGAACAAGGAGTATTCTTGGTGTCATTTATGGTTGAGTTCATAAGTTTGGGGGTCCTTGTTGCCATAAGATGATAGTACAAGCCTTCAGTACTTTTGGGATGCACTGACAAGACTGATACACTACGTAGGATTTTTCGTTTACTTTTTTTTGTCCTGGCAGGATCTGAGTACTTTTAGTTTTTATTGTGGTAATATATACATATCAAACTTTGCCATTATAATCATTTTAACTATATGGTTCAGTGACACTAAGTATATTCACATTGTGCAAAGACCACCACCATCCATCTCTAGAACTTTCTTATCTTCCCAAATGGAAATTACATATTTAACTTGAACTCCCTTTATTGGGGCTTTTCAATGGAGGGCTCTAGTGTTCTCCACATATGGGCCCTGAGGGAAAGTGGCCTGTAGGAAGAGAGGTTCACTCACATAATCCAGATAAGGTCTTAGGTATCACCACCTATGTGTAACCTGGGGGTATGAATCAGTTTCAACAAAGAAAGTCCCCGCTCCCAGATGCCTGACAACCAGGCTGATGTGCGTTTTCTGGCAGATGGGTCAGCCACAAGATCTAGTAATCCCACCTTGAGGGGTAAGCAAGTCCTTGCAGAGCTGTGTCTAGTCAAAGTTAATTCTCACTGTAGTGAGATGGTGGTCTAGGACAAAAAGATGCTAGGTTATCTCTAAGACAGGATATTAGAAAATTGGATAGTTCTGGATGAAACAACATGTTCTTCCCCTTAGAAGTACAACATCTGCCAGTCCTTTCATTTGAATGTGCCTCCAAGAAAGATTTGGAGTCAGGCCAACCTAGATATCAATCCCTGTTCTGTCACTCACTGTGTGACCTTACACCTCAGTTTCCTCATCTAAAAAATCAGACTTGTGATACCTCACTAGTAGAATTGCTAAAAAGATTACATGAGATTATGTCAGTATGGCATCAGAGATAGCACTTGGTTTAGTAAGTGGAAGCTGATGTTCTCACTGTTACTATCTAATTTTGTCATTGTAGGTCTCCAAGTCGTTCTGAATTCCATTATCAAGGCCATGGTCCCCCTGCTGCATATTGCCCTGTTAGTGCTATTTGTCATCATCATCTACGCTATCATTGGCCTGGAGCTCTTCATGGGAAAGATGCATAAGACCTGCTACAACCAGGAGGGCATAGCAGGTAAGGAAGATGCTGAGAGGCCAGCTCTCAAGAGGCTTCACTGTGTCATTGCTACTTTCCTGGTAGTTGGGTGAACTGCCACCATATAACCAGTGGTGCTAGGCAAGGCCTCCTCCATTCAAGGACTCATCTTTTCATTCCATGGTTAAGTGAGAGGCAGAGATTGGTATTGTTTTTCTCTTGGTAATTTTTCTTTTTACTAAAATAGATCTCTGTTAAGACAGCTCCCATCCAGCACTGCTAAACAGTTTAAATGAGCTGTGTGATTCAAAAAACATAACCAAGCCAACCTTGAGTATTTTAATTTAAGAATCAGAACTGACCCAGGGCACCTGGGTGGCTCAGTCAGTTGAGCATCCGACTTGGACTCAGGCCGTGATCTCACGGTTCATGGATTTGAGCCCTGTGTCGGGCTCTGTGCTGACAGCTCAGAGCCTGGAGCCTACTTCAGATTCTGTGTCTCCCTCTCTCTCTGCCCCTTCCCCGCTTGCACTCTGTCTCTCTCTCTGTCTCAAAAATAAATAAACTTTAAAAAAAAGAATCAGAACTGACCTAGTGATGGTGTGTATCTCTATTCCATTGGTCCTCCAGTGTCACTTGTCATTCAAAGCCCTGGCTTTGCCTGCAGCCAGTAGATGCCTCCATCACAACCCTGGGTTCTTTCCACTATCTAGGGCTCATCTTGCCTCCTCTGTGTCAGTGTTTTGTGCTTCTACATTCATAGGCAGAACCTCCCACCTTTTTAAGACTTCCCTATGTTCCTTCCATAAAACAATATAGTTAACAAGAAATGCTGGCCCATTTAGCACTTCTCTGAATACAACTAGTTTTGGTTTGTGGGATATGCTACAAACTGCTGTCTTAGGTTACTAAAATCTCAGCTGCACCTTTAAAAAAAACATTTAAACAGAGATTGACAAAAGAAACAGACATATAAAGCAGTTTAACATAAAAACTTTTTGAAAAAGTACTTTCTCCCAAAGGGGTTAGCAGTGTTAAATTTATGTGATTTTTTATTCCAATAACAAGATCTTTCATTCTAGTTTTTGGCATCTTGATGGAGAAAGGGGAACATCTGTCTGAAGCTTTAAAAGATACCTCATTTCTTTCCATCAGTACTGCTTCTCATTTCTATACAGCCCAGGCATTAAATTAAATGTGACCCCTCTTGCCTTGGGATGGTGAAGAGAGACAGATCTGTATGACAAAGAATGAAATGGTTATTCATATTCAGAAACCAAAATAGAGTACCAGATCTGGATGATCTCGTTTGACTGGGTGGATTGACTGGGTATTTGTTGTTTTTAGGTCACTGCTGCATAACCATAGTCCTAAAACAAACAAACAAGAAAACTATAAATCTATAATCACAGGCTTACACAATGGTTTTTACTGTTTTGATGAAGAGTTGTTTAAGAGACCATTTTTTTTTTTACTCTAGAGAGAACTTCCTAATTATTTGGGTCATAATTGTATAAAATAAGCTATCATATTAAAAAAACAGAAGCTCTTTAATATTAGAACAGATCTTGTCTTTAGCTAAAACTCATCTTTGCTTAAAGGAATACCAAATAATGCAATGAGTAGTATTTTCCCCTTGAATTCAAATCCTTCTTTTTGTTCACTTCAGTCTGTAGCCAGCCCTGAGCCAATACATTTATGTTAATTGTGTAGCTTTATTAGATCTCATTCTAAGTCCTGCTTAAGAGCTACTGTATTATGTCTAAAGTTTATGCAGTTGTATTGAAATGATTGATGACTCTTTAGACCCAAAGTCCTCAGGCAGTCACAGGGATATTGAGTGTCAAAGACCCCAAGAGTGGGTTATATGTTATGGTGTAGCTCTCACCAACAGCATACCAAGTGGAGGACAGTGAAATGATGAAACTCTGCCACAGAGCTAAAGATAGCAACCCTACCCTGCAACCAAAGGTCTGTATACAACTTACCTAAGGAACATTGCTCCCAGAACTGCCCATGGTTTCTCTCATTCTTCTGGGAAAACAGCAAAAGTATGTTTTTCACTGGTGGCAAGATCCTCTAAAGGCCTATGCTAATAAGCAACCTGGAACATTGGAAATCACTAGGCATCACTGTCAGACCTTCATTGGCCTCAACAGGCATGATAAACAAAAGAGATACAGGGTGGGATGCTCTCCTCTGTGCCACAGCTGCACAGTCTGGTGAAATAGCCACCACTGGCCTGCTAAAACTTATAGTGGCCTTCCCACTTTTAGGATAAAGACTAGAATTGGCCTCACCAATTGGGGTGGCCAATTTAGAACCATACTGTTGTCTATCCTTGATTTGCAAAAAAAAAAAAAAAAAAAAAAAGACCAGGAAAAATACTTGAGATGTCACCTGCTCACCTGCTTCCTATCAGAAGATGCATCAGATCATTTAGTGGTGGGTTTTCCCTTTACTCCACAAGTCAGAAGGGAAGTTAGCTCCCATCAGTGAAAATGAACATCAGCCTGGAGAGCCAGGATGTCATAGGACAGATACCAAGAGAAGTGTCCCAAAGAGAGGAGCCATGCCAGCTCCATCAGGAAGGTGACCTCACTCTGTGTAGAGCCAGGGTCCCTGCTGGGAAGAGGGGCTGAGGACACGTGGCTGCAGAAGACTTTTTAATCAACACACTGCAATCCAGAGCTCATGTAGCTCCTCCTTCCTAAATCTGCCATCTGATGACAATCTAGGGACCCACTCCATTGCTTCCAAAAGAACACAATGCCACAGTCATCAGGGCCTCTTCCACCTACATAGTGACTAAAACAAATAAGAAGGAAAAAGTGTATGGAATCTGGACATATTTCATGCAGCCAAAGAGAATATCAAAAATTTGTAGTCTTTGAAGCCAGTCTTCATGTGTTTTGTAGAGTTTTGTACCACCTTTAGAATGGGTGATTTTTTTTTTAATTTCAGACTTTAGATTGAATTACCATATTATTCTGCAAATTTAGATTATTCAAAAGTGCTTGTGAGCCCTTGTCATAATTTTTAATGGAATTTAAATCAAATTCTTTTTTGCACTCTAAGATTATTCTCAGATTACGAATTTTATGTGCTTGTAGATTTTAGGACACATTGGATTTTAAGCCATGTTTTCTATGAAGAAAGGTCTTGAGCTGGCCAGGTGAGCCATTATCCAGCCTCTAGGCTGCCCTTCTAGTTCCCTGTAGAGGTGGTCTCTGAAGAGGCAATTTTTCTCCAATCCCGGAGGCATCTGCAAGGCGCCTTCCTAGTTCCTCAACAGATACATCACCATATGCCGGCACCTTTTGTTTCTGGTTGTCCCATCTGTTTGATGGTACTCTGAGCCAGGCTACTCTGAATAGCTCTCCCAAGCACACTAATTACCCCTGAGACTGGCAGAGAATTGGTTGGCTCAAACCTAGAAATGAAATCACTTCCATTGTATTCACTTCTTAAAGTTGGTCCTAAAAAAGTAATTGATTTTGTCTTTGGTGATTTCTCCTTGGAACCCCTTACTGGCACTCTCCCAGGATTTCATATTCTTGTTGGTATTAACTGCATTTCTAAAATCGCTCCTAATCTTTGCCTCCATTCTTTTACCACAAACTTAATTTGGACTTTCCAGAATGACTCTACTTCTCTTCACTTCTGTTTTAAAACATAGGGCCCACATCTTTGTTTCTGTTTCCTACATCACGTTCCTCCTTTCTTCCCTGGGACTTCATGACTCTGTAGAAGAACACCAACACGTTTTCACATTCAAGCCATTTTTCCCCCACCCTCAAGTGCATGTCGCAAGGACCTGCTGATTTGTGTGTGTTCACATTTTTCAAGTGTTCCCTTTAGTGCTTTTTATAGAGACCTATTTTTACCAGATCATCATTGCTTCTTAATTGTTCTCAAATCTTTTTTATTGTTGTTCAAGATAGATTTAAAATAGCAGAATGGCGCTTGAGCCTTAAATAATCTCTCTGAATCTCAACCCTTTCTTTTTTATTAATGAGATCACTTCTCCTGATGCCATTTTCCTTTCAACATATATATTTTTTAATACCCCAAAATATGTTTTTCTTCCTTGAGGCACTCAGAACTCACTTTGGCAACCTTCACTTTTTCCTTATTTTTGTCTGTTTCAGGAAGAGAGAACACAGGGAAGGCTGTAATATGAGCAGTCATAATACAAAGATTAATGGCATCTTTATTCACTAGAAAATAAAACAAGAGAAGAAGAAATGCAAGTTATCCCTCTGTTCTTCCACCTTCTCTTTTCCTCCCATCTTCTATATCATTCCAACACTTATCATAGTGACTGAACACATCACGGTAGAAAGCCATCACCAGAATGGGTGAGAGCCCAACAACACGTATGATCTGTTTTTTTCTTGGTTTTCCAGCCTCTCAATTTTTTAGGTGTTTCTTGCCCACTTTTTCATGTATTCTTTAGGTTTTGGATTCACTTTTTAGTGTCCCTCTTTTTATAGCCTCTCATTATTTAAACTCACATCCAAATCTCCAAAGACTTCAAAAATTCAAAAGTCACAGAAGAGTTCTGTGACTAGAGTTCAGTTACATAAATGGAGCCCTCCTGGGAGCCAGGCCCTAGAGTCAGAAAATGGTGTAGACACTGTCATTCCCTCAAACAGTTCAGTGACCAGTGATGAAGACCTTTACAACTTGGTCATCACAGAAAGAATCACATGCAACCTGAAGCACCAGGCCAAGAATAAGCCAGGAAGCAGCACTATTCACAATAGCCCACACCTGGAAACAATCCAAATGTCCATCAGCTGGTGAATGGATAGGCGTATAATGAAATGCACTCCTTGGCAATAAAAAAGAATATACTATACTGATATATGCAACAACACAGAACACAAAAACATGCTAAGAAAGAAGATAGACACAAAAAGCCACATATTATATGATTCTGTTTATATGAAATTTCTAGGGAGGCAAAGCTATAGAGACAGAAAGTAGATCAGTTTGCTAGGGGCTGAGGATAGGAGCAGGGATTGACTGCAAACAGGCACACAGGAATTTGGGAGTTTGATGGACATGTTTTAAAATGGATTGTGGTGATGGCTGTATAACTATATAAATTTACTAAAAATAATTGAGCTGTACATTTACATTGATGAATTGTAAGACATGTAAATTATATTTCAATAAAGCTGTTAAGGGAGAAAAAAGAAAAAAAGCCAAGACACACTCCGGCATATATTTTCAACCATACTGCTCAACTCATTTTCATAAGAACTGTCTCTTAGTTAGGATTAATATTCCTCTTCCTGTCCTCCTCTTGAGGGTGAACAGTTTCAAATTTGAAGCCACAAATTGAGAAAGACCAACCAATATTCTTCAATACAGAGGTACTAGACTTGTAATTGTTTTGATGCATATGAAACAAGATAAGACCCAGGGTGACCTGTTATCTCTAAATGAAGAACTACAAGTAAATTCTCTATCCCGGGGCATATATTTATTCACTGTCATTAACAGCAATCATTTGTTTGTTAGGACTGGAGTCTATTCTGTTTATTATTGTTACCTTCTATAAGCATGAGACAATGTCTTTAATTTTACAAACTTCTGTGAATTCCAAACTATTACCTTCCACAGCTGGGACCAACTCTCAGTATTTTGCCATAATGGGAATTCTTAGATCAGTCAAGTCTTATTTCAATTCACCAATGACCTCCACACCAAAAATGTAAGACACATCTTAACTATTAATTTCCTAGTAGCTCTCCCTGGCATGTGGAATTGGTCCAAGCCCTGTCTATAGCCACAGTAGATATGTTATATGGTTTTCTGAAAAAACTCTGTCCATACTGAGTATTCTCCCTATTACCCACTGCCACTTTGTCCTGATTAGAGGTCAGAAAATGATTCATCTCTTCTGAAATGTATAAATTCTGGAGACAAAAGAGCAGTGCTGCAAGTCTGTAAAATTCAGTAGTATTTGGAATCAAGGGTTATAGTAAAGATTGCTATGGTTGATACTTTCCCCCTATGGTCAGAATTTATTTTTTATCCTTTATAAAGGCTTCCACTGTAAAATGATTTGCATGCCTGGTAATGCATCATGTAACATGTAGTGGAGAAAATGTTACTGAATGGGATTTGTTGGCTAATTATGTGAAAGAGTCTTCCAGTCAATATAGCCCTCACCCTAAACTCTGATATTCCAATGGAAGTGTCCATAGAGAATTTATCACCAAAAAAAAAAAAAAAAAAAAAAAAGGAAAGAAAAGAAAAGAAAGAAAAAAAAGAAAGAGAAAGAAAAAGAAAAAGATCATTTTCCAGGATATTTTCCACCTGGAGTAATTGCATCATCATTATTTTTTAATTGGCCATTTGACTATGATGTCAACATGTTTCAACAGAAAGTGTGATAATAGCCTTACTGTCTTTGAAATCAATTATTGAAGTTAAAATTCAGTCTAACAATTAGTTGAAAGTACTGACCTGCTAAATCAATGACACCCTAAATGAATACCTAGTTCTATATGTTGTTTAATTTGTCTATGGGGGAACTAACGAAAACTTGTTCTGCATTATTGTTGTGGTTGTTTTGCCTATCCCATCAACCTTATCCTATCACTTTTCTCTCTGACTTCTCTCTCCTTCTTTCTCTGCCCATCTCTCTCCATCCCTTCTGCTTCCTTCTCTTTTCCCCTGGTCATTCAAGATGTTCCAGCAGAAGATGATCCTTCCCCTTGTGCTCTGGAGACTGGCCATGGGCGGCAGTGCCAGAATGGCACTGTGTGCAAGCCTGGCTGGGACGGGCCCAAGCACGGCATCACCAACTTTGACAATTTTGCCTTCGCCATGTTGACAGTGTTCCAGTGCATCACCATGGAGGGCTGGACAGATGTGCTATACTGGGTACGTAGCTTGAGATGGGTGGAGGCAAGGAGTCCAGAAGGCTGCAAGCCTTTCTTTGACATCTCCTTTTTCCATTCCCCCATGACTTTGTGGTCATGTACACACCTTGGTGGAATAGTTGATGAATGTCTTTGATTTCTTCCAGATCTTTCCTGAGAAACAAAGCATGAAATTTGCACCCTAATGAGTCTCTCTGTTTGCCCACCAGCCTAAGAGAAATGTCATCTCTCAGTTTGTCCTACTGTAGTGAGAAACACTGGTGTGCATCTGATGCTCTGTGAATGAGGTGGCCAAACCTAACATGAGGATTCTATTCAAGTCCCCTTCTCATTGTGGAGTTCCTTCTGTTCTTATCCTTGTCTTGCATCTGTCCCCAAAAGAGAGCTAAAGAGCACAATTATTAATTTTTAGGGCTAAAAAGTCATACTTGGTCTTCTAACAAGAAACAATTTTTATTGAATTGTATAGCATTATGGCATGCTATTATATTTCTATTTCTCATGTTAATCATACCTTATCATATTAGAATCGTCCATCAGACAAATACATTGCCATTATTTTCACTGCTAACAAAATACTCTGCTGGTTATGTGATGCATATTTATAAATACCACTTCCTAAGTGTCAACCAGTTGACAGTAAATCTTCTTCTACTTTCAAGATGCCCTTTTTATTATCCAGCAGCCAACACTACTTTGCCAACATTAAAGCTGTTAAAGTGCCAGATTTTTGCCTATGGGACAGGCAAATATACACACCATATTTGAGCTGTCTCCATTCTGGCAAAGTCAAGTCCATTATTTGTAAAAGCTCCAGAAAATATAATTCTTTATAGTATCTCCTACTTGAGCATGAGGAATGACTTGCCAGAATCCAGTGTTGTTCTCCAGCATTTGGGTGAAAAATGCTTGTTGCCAGTCTTGAAAATACCATCTCACACAGAGTTTTGCAAATAGTCAAATTTATTTGGCCATGCTGAAAACAGCCTAAGATCCTGCTTAGGGAATAGTGTCTACACACTAAAGCAGGGAAGAGGGAGAGGAAAGTGAATGCCTTCCCATTGAACAGAGCTGCCAGATAGAAAGGAACTGATGCCAAGAGAGGTGTTGACTTCTTCCTAAAATCATAAGAGTTTTGTAACAACACAGAGATGTGGTACAGGGTATTGTATCTTCTAATTTTTTCATAAGCACCATGTCCTCTCGATTCAAAACTCTTCTTCCCAGTTTCTATGTTCTAGTCAACATGCTGAAACCTTGTGTTGCTATGAAATGCGTACTTCTGCAAATGACTACTAGAAACTTGCCCAAGAGCCTTGTACCCAGCAAACATTTATTGAGCATTCCTTGCATGCCAGGGATGCTTCTAGGTATAGAATTCAGACATAAATAACATCCAGTTAAGACTGAAAAGTTCAGTCTAGAGAAATAGTAAATCTAAACTAAATAATGGTTGTACAACTGGAGCCTGTGCTCCAATGGTATTGTTGCTATGTTGTGATACTTTGAAAAAAAGACAAAGGCCAAATCATCTCACCCTCAAATTAAAATGAAACACTGGAAAACATTTTTCCAGCCTATGCTCAATACAAAACTGGTTTGAACAATTTCTAAGAGGAAAAGAAGGAATTGAACTAATTTGAACTAAATTGAACTAATTTGCCTAAATATGCTTAGGCAAATATATTTTGTTTAGTAAAGCTGATCAAATTTCCCAAGTGGCTCTTCTACCTTGGGTAGATCCCTCTGTCTAGCCAAGGACAGAAACATTCTTCTGCACATTGAGGTTTCTGCTATGGGCATAGAACATATGATCATATGGAACTGTGCTTTGGAGCCTCATCACTTGAGCTTCAACCCTACGCCTTAAGTTGCTATAGGAATGACTTCTGTGGCAGCAAATTGAGGGCAGAGTGGCAGTGGGTGGGTGGGTGTGGGGCTGGGGTAATAGGTATAATTTACTTTGCTGATGGCCCTGATATATTTTTGTGATCTTCCTTCATCACTCCCTCCCTCTCCCCCACCATAAGTCATTGATACCCCACCAGCCAGATGTGACCCAAAGAAATACTGTCATAATGACAGCCAGAGTGGGGAATGAGAAGAAGCACACAACTGCAACTACCAATTTTCAGCAGCTGTGTTGTGCTCTCTCCCCTGGGGTGTATGTGATAGAGCTCAAGCTGGGAACAGAGAAAGTGTCAGAGGTGAAGGAACAATCCCAGGCTCATGGGACATGCCTCTCTGATTTTCCCAGCACCTTCCCAAAAATGGCCATGTTGTGTGTGTGTGCATGTGCATGTGTGTATGTGTCTGCACACATACACACATGCACATGCACGTATGCTCCTTAAGCTGATACAACTTCATACTTGGGTATTCGTGATGGAAGCACTTCCCAGCCCAATGCTCCTGCTTTCAGATAATTTCTCTAATTGCTTTGACCTTTCCATGGCCATTTCTTCCTTTCTTCCTTCTTCCTCTCTCTCCCTCTTACTTCTTCCCCTTCAGCCTTTCTCCTCCTTGTCTCTGGCCTGTATCTCTAAACCCACAGACTCCTAAGTCTTGATGTATCTTAGTATAAAACATGGAGCTTTCTAATTCCCTCCAAGCCACTGAATGAGAAGTTCCAAAGTTAGGACGCAGTATCTGCACTTTGGAAAGGCTTTCCAGGGAATTCTGATTCCCAAGCTGAAGTATGAAAACCCCTATAAATCTAACCTATTCAGTCTGCATGGTGCTGCTTTGATGCCACTGGATTTGAACCAGTCTAAGGAGCTATGGTTTCCATGGAAATTGGGGGAGTAGGGTCTTCCACTCAGAAAAAATGCATTTCCCTTCAAAGGCAAGGGGCAAGTCTAGAGGATGTTGGAAGGAGCAACCAAGATTTTCAAGTACAGCAACGAATGGAAACCCCAGAGCTGGGTTCATTTTGAACTATCAAACATCTAGTTAGATATACCTAGGGAGAGAATTGGCCATTAAAGCACTAAAGAAGCAATTGATTCAATCACTGGATACAGCTTGGGATGGATGGCACCAGGAAGGTCACCAGTAGCAAATGGCAGACACCTGCTTCCTACCATGGATAATATCAAGTTTATTTCTCTTTTTCTGTGACATCCGTTATTTCATCCCATTGTTATGATTTTGAAGAGTTAGTCGACTAAAAATATAAGATCAAACTGTAATACTTGAACAGTTCCTCAGCTGTTAAAGCTATTAGCCATACATTGGGCCAAGGCCCCAACTAGGTGAATGATTTGTTGAAACATTTATTTTACCAAGTCCGCAGATGACAGGGTAAGGGGTAGGAAACACTGGGGATTTGAAAACTAAGCCGAAACTCAGTCTGAGGTGTGGTTTCTTTGGGCAATGGCTTCTTAAGCCAAAGCCTCTTCATTTACTTTCAGGACATCCACCCTCTTTAAAAATGGTGGGGAAAGGTGATCAAATAAAAAGTATCAGCCTTCTTTAGAAGCACCGAAGCACCAAAACCGAGGGAAGAATCCAATATTGTATGGCATTTACCATTGGTTTCCATTTCTATGTTCAGATTTTGTTTGCTTTTTTTTCTAACAAAATAACCCTCGCCTTCTGCATATAATTCAAAACAACTTGTCTTATATGGTTTGAGTACGTGCCTTCCTGAAGATAGAAGAGACTGTTGAATCAAGATGATCTGCAGAATTCTTAGACGTGATCAAGAACTAGGGTCAGTTTGAAATCCTGAATATTATCCCTTCCATGTTGTGGCCGAATCGCAATTAAGTAGCATAAACATCAACCAAGTGTCTGTTCAGTGCTGACTTTGTACTTGAGATAGCCGCATGCTCTTGTGAAACAGAATAACATGGCCACTTACTCAGGGTTTAGAACATCTGGAGAGGATCACATGTAAGACTCGTGGGAAAAGGAAGCAGGAGTTAGAGTAGGCATCACCCAAGAATACACATTTCTAGCTCTTTCATAATCTAGATAACTGAATAATCCTTCATCAAGAGGATTCTGTTGATCTCTGCTCACTCAGTGCCCTCCTGATCCAAGGTCCCCAAGAATATTACATACTGTGGAGCACAATAAAAGCACTCTGGTCTAGGTTTTCCTGGACTCACACCCCAGCCCACCCTACCACCAACATACTGGGATCGCTTCTTTCTGACACCACCCATTGACCCCCCACAATTGGTTTCTCCAGGATCAGTTGTTTCATTGATTCTTAAAAAATAGAAATTGGACTTAAAATAGGATTAAAAAGAATACTTAGTGAGAAATCATATAAAGAAAAGATTTTTTAGAATCACAAATAGTGTCTTCTGTAATATCTGGGTTAGTTTGGACTCAGCAGGAGAACTTGGGAACAAAATTCTAATGTTTTAACCTTTCATAAGTCAGTTGTCAGCTCCACACTTTGTCTTGTCGTCCCACTTACATGTCTGGACATGCTGGCAAGATAATTCCTACTAAACTCTCATACACACACACACACACACACACACACACACACACACTCAGGCAGGTTGATTCAGGCTTTACCCTATTTTTCCCCACTCAATCTTTTCTTCAAAAAGCCACCTTTTTTCACTGCAGAATATAGAAAATGAGTCTCTGAAGGCATCAAGAAAGCAGAAATGAAGCTGAGCTCTATTGATGACCTAATAGTCATTCTAAATGAAGAGCTGAGAAAAAATCCTCAAGTAACCTAGAAACAGTATCCTGGGCTCTTTAACAGGTATCAGAGTAGAGAAAGTGGTAGGTCCTACTTAAGACCCTGCAGTTCTTAACTTTTAATCTGCTTCAGTGAAAGTGCTCCCTACTTAGTGCACATGCTGCTTTAAATAAAGAATGTCATTTAGTAAACTGGTGGTTTATAAGCATATCAAAAAGAAAATTAGCATCTCTCAAAGATATTATTTATTTAATTATTTGGTTTTATTTTATTCATTTCACTGGCATTAGAGGAGTCCTTATTATTCAATAATTCCATTTAACAAACATTTATTGAGCAGGTACTGTGTTCCCAGGACTGAGTAGGGACTCGGGTAGAGAGATGGGGAGATGTTCTGCCCTCAAGGAATTTAGGATCTGATTGAAGAGCTAAGGGACACACAAAGAAACATAACTTAGCAGCACAAGACAATACACTCAGGGAGAGCAGAGAGAGTTCCACACTGGCACAGAGCACTTCAGGAAGAAAGTGGAATTTCACTGGCCTTGAGGCTCTTCCTCCTGGGAAAAGCAAGCTTTATAACATTTTGGGAGATTGGAGAGAACTGTGTTTTAGGTTCTCTCAACAGCTCAGCTCAGCTGCCCCAATGTGTCTGAAAAGCCACCTACCTAGAGGTGCAGTCACAGGCATCAAACTCAACCCCACACCTGGTGGCTGCCCAGGACAAACAAACATTTCTTCCTTTGGCTGTGAGCCAGCCTTCTCCTACACAGGTGTTCATACCTGAGGCCACCAGTCTACTCCTTACGCCCCCTAAACTTCCCCAGGATGTCAATGCATGATTCTAACTGAGTTCAGGGATTTTAATAGATCAAGGATTTAATTTTGTTGGCTTGCCTTTATGTCAGGAGGCTGTTGGTGTCTTTCCCCACATAATCCAGGCTTTTACTTGTGCCCTGAGGCATTCACAGGTTTTCCATGTACAATGATAAATAGGTGCAGGGGGTGGAAAGGAGTCAGGTAGTACCTGTTGTCTGACTTGCTACTCATTGACCTGTGGATGGGAACCCCATGTCCTCTAATGATTCTAGCAGCCATATCATCCTCTAATGATACTCTGTGGAAAGCACTGTGACTTTTATGGGTTTACACCTCCTGCCTTTGATGACAAGTGACAGACCTCTTGGCATTTGCTGAAACTACTTAGTCTTTTTAGATCCCCAGTGCCTATGCTACGAACCTGATAGGAGAAAATACCACAACTTGAAAACTCATGGAAATCAGCTAGGCTTGAGAGTAACCTTGACAGACTAGGGTCCAGGGGTTTTGTTCCTCCTATTTTTTTCTTTCTGGGAAAAAAATAAATGTTGGATTTGAAGGTCTAAGGTTGAAGTTGCCCTCAAGGAATTAAATGTTCTTTTCAAAAGGTTCTTCTGTATTTTTCATTCAGTATCACCTTTGGTGTGTCTATGGATTCTTGGAATTATTTTAATAAGGTGTGTGTTTCAGCAAAGCCTGGTGTCATCTTGTTAGTCCTTGGGCCTGAAGGCCGCAATGGCTGCTTATGGTGGACATCAAGATGTCTAAATGCATGCCTTCCTTACAAAAGTCACAAAGCTTCCTTTGTTATAGGCCTAAGAAACATATAGCTTTAATGGTTTGAGAAAACCCATCCTTTTTCACCTCTAAATAAGGGTGTCAGCAATCTGGGTCATTTTTAAAAAATATGTCTTTATTTATTCTCTCTCTTCTTAATAGCTCCATTCCAGCTGATTTAAGACATCAATCTCATCACTCCAGGCATTGCCCTACTTCAGAGACACCCAGCATTGTATGCTCTCTGCTCAGTCTGCCCCCAAAAGTAGGTGGCCTAGAATAAAGAGAAAGCAAAAGAGAAGACAAAAGGGGTGCTTTCCTCTCAGGCCTGAGCCACACAGACCAGAGAATCACCCACTGGTGGCTGCTGAGCATTGCTGCCTGAGGAAGTGATGGGGTCTTAGGAACTTGTTAATCTCCCTGTCCTCCTACCTCCTGCTCCTCACCTGCTATTCTGCATCTTAAACCTTTGAAAGAGAGAGAGACCAAACCAAAAGCATAGGACAAAAGAGAGGTAGGGATCCTGAGTCTCCTGAATATAGCCCTGGCTCTCTATGGGATATCTATAGGTCATGAAAATATCTATGAGTCATGAGGTTACTATAGGGATATCAATGGGATATCTATGGGTCATGAGGCTATTATGAGGATATCAATGAGGTATCTATGACTCTTGAGGTTATAGGATATCAGTGAGAAATCTATGGGTCATGAGGATATCAATGAGATATCTATGGGTCATGATGTTATCTACAGATCATAATGTTATGAGGCTCTCTATGAGCTATCTGGGGGCAACATGGTCTATATCTCCATCTATCTGAAGTCCTTAATGATGCTGGAAGTCACTCCCCTTGTGACACAAAGGAAAGGATACCCAATCTGAATAAGGGCCCAAGGAAATTTCCAGAGTTCATGAGTTTGTTGATTTGTGAGAGATATGTGGCCTGGGGAACTGTGTTTTCTGTGAGGTTAAGTGTGCACAAATTTAGGGGTATGAGAAACCAGTCAGGAGAGATTTAATTCCAAGGAGGTTGGTTCAGTGCCAATCAGCCCTCACTCCCACTCACCATATGCCTGGGCTCCAGAGGCAGCTCTGAGAGTGTGAAATGCAGCAAACATGCCATTGCCTTCTGGAACTACTTGTTCCCCTCTGTCCCGAGGAAGGTGAGGAGGTCTGAGATCCTGGGTGAAGCAGGAGAACTCACTCAGAACAGGCCCCCTTGGGGAAAACTCTTCTAGGATTAGCACAGAGCAATTGGTTGGTCAGAAACATGCATCCATGGGGTTGTATGCAAAGCACCATGGGTGCTTTTCTCAGGTGGGTCCACAGCTTCCATCAGCTTCCTGACCTGCCCACCCTTGCTAACTTAGGGAAGAGGAAGGGGCTCTGACTTTCATTGGCAGGACTTAATCTGAGAAAGGAAAATCTAGGACACCTGAAGTGTTCATGGCCTTGAATCCACTTTCTATAAACACCTCCTGGCAGATGCCTTCTCCTATCTCAGGGCTGTTTTCAACCCCGTCGCTTTCACTGGCACAGAACATGGTGTCTTACACATAGTAGGCACTCATGAAATACTGTTGAACCAATGTGAACTTTAATGAGACCACTGCTAAGACTAGGGAATGGCTTATTTCACGGTCCCCCATAATAAAATGTGACATACAGACACTGGGATCACATGGCCATCCTTACAATCATTATGTGGCCTGTGGTTGCCTAGCTCACTGTGGTGCCTATGCCTTTCTCCTCCCTAACTTTATGTCACCAGTCCTGCCCCTTCCTGTATGACTGCCATATTCTTTTTCTCCTCCTGGGAGTGAAGGTGGTTATAGGTCTTTCCTCTGCTGGTTACTTTCTGGTTAAAGGAGGCTCCCAGGCTCCTTGTGAAAGGGGCACAGTCTGACACACACAGACTTTACTAACCTGTCTCTTATAACAATTGCTGTTTTGCTAGATATTTTAGTATTCAGCCACTGGAAAAAGCCTCCATCCCAGAGCCTGGATGGCTTTTCAGCTGTGGGTTCTATTTTTGATAATTGCCAAGTTCCTAGGAAACCCACCATTCTGTCATAGGATCACATGGCCTCTGGGCTTCGTTCCTGCTCCAGTGCTCCTTCTGCCTTCAGTGACCCCATAGTGCAAGGTTTACCCACTCCTGCCTGGTTAGGCCCTTGCTAGCTTCTCCGAGCCTCATACAGCCACTCTTCCCTTTGAGCTTCTATAACCCTGCCTGTTTATTCCTACAACTGCATTTACCACCTCCAGTTGTAGTTGCCTTTTATTTATCTGTCCCCCATGCTAGCAAGGGCTTCCTATTTATAGCACAGTACCTGGCACATATCAAGTTCATTGATTCACTCAACATTTACTGAGTACCTGCCATGTGTAAGGCACTGTTTTCAGCACCAGTGAACAAACCAAATCAGAACTGCCTGTCCTCATGGAGCTTACATTCCACATGGAAGACACACACATAATAAATATGTGTATATAAATGTATAAGTTATACAGTTAGAAAGTGATAAGTACTATGTGAAAAACAGCAGAGTATTTGGGAATGGGAATGCTCAAAAAATTCATGTTAAACCCAATTATGCAATGGTTGAATGGACAAATGTTGGGAACTCTTCTTTTGCTGAGTGAGTGACTCAGTTCAAACCAGTGATCCCCAAGCCCTTAACACAATTTTTGTACTCTGCACTATGGCTACATTTGGTAGATTCTTCTAACAAAAATATAGTAACCCCAGATACGTAGTATTAGATTTGAAAAGAACATATAGGAATACAACACTTCAAACCAATCCAACTAGGTAGGTCTCCCAGAACTTCTCATTCTTTTCCACTCACAGCACACAGAGAACACAGTATTTGTCCAGCATGATTAGGCACATGGATAAGGTTTCTTGGAGCCTGAGAAGCCCTGAGGGCTGAGGGCGGTACTATCCCAGCGCATATGTGACTCATCTGAGGCACCTGTCTTTCGAATCACCTGGGTGACTAACATTCAGAGTTATGAGGTATACCAATTTGGGGAGAATGGCCCAAGGACCTGCAATGGTAACAATTCTTCCAGGTGATTCTGATGCTGGTGGTCTTCAGACCACACGTTCAAGAACATTGCCATGCAACAAAGCAGAGACAAATAGTGAATCACTATTTGTCGTGTCGCGTCCCTGTTTTTGAAGTTGGGAGTTATGGAGAATGGTGTAAACCAGTGGTTCTCAAACTTTAGTATACGTCAGACTCACTGCAGGGCTTGTTGAAACATGGCTTTTTGGGTCCACCTGCAGAGTTTCAGGAAGGGGCCCAGGTATGTGCATTTCTAAGCAGGTGAGGGCCACACTCTGAGATCCACTAATTCATTCAGGAAGCTTTTGTATTAGGAATTTGGATTCCTGTAAGGGAATTTCACAAGGGCAGAGTTGTGGTTCATTTTAGGAAGATAAGACTAAATCCTGATTTGTCTAGCCAGAAAGCATCAAAAGAAGTAAATTTGAGAAACTAAATCAGAATAAATTTCCTGTTTGACAAAAATGCTGCTCTATGACCTTGCATCATGTTCACATGTACCCTCCAGCCAGTGATGTGCTGGTAAATGTTAACCACCAATTCTTAGGAGCAAAGGGGAGAAGGGGTCTGATCGGTGTCATTTGTGCATTTCTGCCCACCATGGTCAGCTTCAGGCTACCATAGTGACATCACTGAACATGGAACTGGGAAGAGACACAGTGGCTTTCCAAAGCCTAGGGGAACAAGTTCCAGCACACCACTGCCTCCAGCTACTCCAGGGGTTTGCAGCCTTTCAGACTGTTTCCATGACCCTTGTTAGGTGTGGTCAGTCTCCAGGCTACAGGCTCTTTCCATCTAGGAAATATGGTTGCAGGACTGGAACTGTTCTCTGAATACATACTAAAACGACCATCTTTCCTGGGCCGTGGCCCATAGTGCTCGTGAAGCCCTGGACTTTTGCCTCTAAATCCTGGGCCCAGATCAGGAAAGCCCCTTAAGGAAGTTCTCTCCTTCCTCACATCCTTGAAGATTCTGGATCTCTGGCTCCATCAGTAAGAGCTGAGGCACTCCTGACACCAAGGTTAGGGTACCCCCAGAGTGCAGTGAAGGATTTAATGCCATGTAAACCCAACTGAGCTAAAACCATCCTACACTGAAGAAATCGTTTTTTCAGGTGGCCCACCTTCTTAGACAAGTGAAAACATTGAAGGAAGCTTTGTGTTCCAGAAAATAAAACAACAGAGAGAGCCAGAAAAGCCTCCTCTTGAGGCAAAGCCTGCAAAGGGCCTTTGCAGGTCAGGTCAGGGTCATGAGGAAGTATTTTGAACATCGAGGGTGACAGTGGTAACCATGGACCCTGGTTCAGCCTCACAAGTCTCCAGTTCTGTTCACACCCTTCATGCCTGCCTCCTCACTTTAACTCATTCTGCTCTCTCTTTCCTGCTCTTTTCCTGCTCTCATTCTGCTCTTCATCTTTCCAGATGCAGGACGCTATGGGCTATGAGTTACCCTGGGTGTATTTTGTCAGTCTGGTCATCTTTGGATCCTTTTTCGTTCTAAATCTGGTTCTCGGTGTGTTGAGCGGGTAAGCTTACCGTTTCTATGTACTCTTTACAATGCAGCCGAGCAAGGTCCCAGGTCCCACTATATACATCACCAGGGTCCTCGGGGATGGGATCCTAACAGGCCAGGAAAACCAGAAAAAAAAGTCCCTGTTCAACCACAGATTCTGACCCATTGGCTGGGCAGGCTATTTGGCCTCCGATTTGGACCTAGAGGATCCCCAGGTCCCGGCACTGCATGGGTCAGTGTCCAGGAGCTGGTGATGGGCACTTGGCCGTGCTCGGCTGCTGAGTGTGCCTCACTAACTATCATTCCATTCTTCCAGGTCAATGATGCCGTAGGAAGGGACTGGCCCTGGATCTATTTTGTTACACTTATCATCATAGGGTCATTTTTTGTACTTAACTTGGTTCTCGGTGTTCTTAGCGGGTAAGCAGGACCAAGGAAAAAGGTCTTGATTTTATTTATTTTATTTACTCTTTATGCTATTCCTGGCTTTATTCTTTTTTCTGGCTCTGATGAACCTGGGATAAGAGGCCACCTCAGGAGCCTTGAAGTGAATGTCCTTGGTCTGGCTGGACAGAGGATCAAATGTACAAGGATTAATCTGTTGGTTTGGGCTTCATGAGGAGATACCTAGACTCATCTGTCTCCTGCCAGCTCATGCAACCCCCTCCTACCCTCAAGTGGCTGTTCAGGTAGGCAGGATGCATCTCCTTCTACCTGAGGAGTTGCATGGTGAGACCCTTGAGTCGAAAGGGTTTGGAAGCAGGGATTGCAGGGAAGATTCACAGACTGTGCTGCTAACACATGCAACAGCCTTGCAAATAGGTACTTGCCTAATTACAGTTTGAGACAGGCTAACAGTAAAAGTTTCAGATAGCTCTTATTCAGTACTAAATGGACTGGAGTAATAAGAATTGAAAAATAAATAAACAAACAATTTTAAATAGAATATAAATAAACAAATACAAAATAAAAATAAAATTCCCTTTGATTCTAATTCATAGACTCAGTGGTCCATGTCTTGTATGTCCCTTTCTGGGTGGAAAAGGCAGTTAGCTGTTCAAAGCCATAGGTTATTTGAGAATAGAGGAGATGGAATATACTTTCCTTTAAGTTTATCTACTTGGCTACAAGTATAAAGTTTGCCTAATTTGGGCTTTCCTCTGATAAAGTTAAAAAGTGGTAGAAATAGCCTATGGTTGAGGCATCAAGCCACCTTGGGGATGGTCCCCTTGATACCACAGAGACTCACTGGGCATTTCTTCAATGTACCTTCTTCTTCACAAGTCCATGCCAGCCATGCCAAGGCCTAACACCAAAATGCTCCTGGTGACCTGCTCGTGGGTGACCCACTCTGCTGCCTTCGCTACATGGGGGTGGGGGACAATCTATCTCTGCCCTGCTCAAGACAGGTCAGCTGCTTCAAGTAGCCTTTCCTATGTCTCCAGGGACATTAATGCTGGGACAAAGTCAGGCCTGATGGGAACAATTGCATTCCATTTTTACTAAGTACATAAACTGGGAACAGCTACTTCTGTCTCCTGCCATTGCCTAATGCATTGCAGGAGCATCAGGTTTAGTCTTTGGGATTTGGTGAAGGAAAGAATCTGCTTCCACCCTCACTTCTTGCCATGGTGGGTGGCCTGTTAGAGACTTTGATGACACCATGCCTTTTGCCAAGGTAAGGCCACACAGGAAACTAGTGTCTTCCATCAGGGGAAAAAATGATGAACAGGACAGCATAAGCTGCTGATTAGCTGCCTGGAAGGTGGAAAGGTTTTGATTTCTGTGTTCCAACACAAGAAAATGCCACTGTGTTTATATGTGAATCCCCAAGGAAAGCATTAAAAAATCCAACTTCATCACTCTCACCCAAGACAAATTTGAACACCCCAGCTCTGCACTTGTTAGATGCATAATGTTTGGTGACTTCACCCTTTTAAACCATCTGAAAAATGAAGATAATAATACCAACTCATAGGTTGGTGTGATAATAGAGTGAGATCATTTGTGTAAAATACTTAGCATATAGTAAGTGCTCAATAATGGTGCTGTCATGAGAATGATTATTGTTTACTTGGTGCCTATCATAACTGGAATTATTGAATAGAATCATCAACCTTTTCCTTTTAAAGATGAGGAAAGTGCGCCCAGACGTAAGTGACTTGTGTAACATCATTATGCTTGTAAGTATCAGAACGAGGACCAGCACTCAGGCACAGCCTGGACCCCATCTTCTCATCGGTGTCTGTGGGATATACACTGAATGAACTTAAGCTGTAACACAAGCCAGAGCTCTGAACCTTTTAAAAAAATGATTCTACTTTCTTCCCCCAAAGATTAGGATCTATTCTAAGCAAGTGAAATTCTCCCCAGGAATCCAAAGTAGAGAATCAGCACTAGCCCATGAAGGCCCCTCATCAAGCAAGGTATCCACTCACAGTCATTCTTGGCTCCCCCAGGAAAGCTGTCTTCTTGGTGATATCAAAGCAGAGAAATCAAATGGCAACAGTTGCTGATGTGAGAGAAAAGTTGTTTTGAAGACCATGTCTTGGCCCAACTCATTCCCATTGAGATAGTGTGTGTACAAATACCTAGACCAAACCCTGGCACATAGTAATACTTCAAATATGAGTTGATTCTGAATAGGAACACTAAGGCTTTCAGACTTCAGAATCAGCTCTTGTGTAAATTGGTCTCTGTGGAATACCTTCCCCAGCATCTGCTCCCTGACCCAGAGTGGGAGTCTGCTCCTCACAGCTCCAAAACTGCTGAGGGAGAATCTCCCAAGTCTTCCTGGGCCACTGGGCACATCCTCTGCCTAGTCAAAGAAGTGTCTGTGGAAAGGCATCTCCCCTTCTTGGTTTAAGGAGGCCTCCTAATCAGTCAAAAGGGCTGGCCACTCTGAATGGGTGGCCCTGAGTCCACTCAATGACAAAACCTGGAATCAGGCTCTTACTGGCTGACCACATGGTGGCAGTGGTTTCAGTTTTGAGTCACCATCTTGATCAAGCAGGACAGTAATATAAAAGTCACCACAATAATACAACCAAAATCCCACTTATTCATCAGTCAGATTTCTGATTAAGCCAACCTTCCAAAAGTATCCAAAAAACTCTCAGAGCTCCACAAAATTCACTGTCCCAATGATAACATGAACAGTAACCATCATTCTCCATGGCAGGCTCTATGCATGGAGCTGCAGGTATATAGCTCATTCAGTGTTCACAAAAACCCTATGAGTTAGGTGCTATTTATAGCTCCATTTTATAGAGAATAAAACTGAGGCTCAGATGAGGAAATGTCACTACAATTCTTACAGATGAAAATGGAGGATCCAGGGTTAAACCCAGCCAATGGGAATCCACAGCCTCTACCCCTATCCTTCATGTTGTACTGTCCCCAAACCCAGTTAACCAGTTAATCCTACATTCCTAAATCATAGTCAAGAAGACAGAGAGGTGAATAGCAGTAAGTGTAGTGAGGAGGGATGAGAGGAGCAGAGAGGAAGCAGAACCAACCCATAGGCTGGCTGCTGGAAACAGCCACTGGGAACAGAAAGAGCCCCAACAAGAAGAACCCCTACACCCATCAGTTAGTGATTATATTATTTACAGTCCAACACAGTAGCTCATCCTCATAAATTATGTCCTTCAGTCACCAAAAAAAGTTAAATTGTGCTTGGACTATTCTGTTAAAGCAGGAAGGAAAGTTGACACTCTATAAAGTAAAAAATAGAAATTTCGAGATTTTGGTCACCAGAGAGTTAGGCATCCTTTACCTAGAACCTTCACATATCTAGAGCATCTTCTTCCTCATGAAGCCAGATGGAGTCAGCGTAAAGAATATACATCTCATGGATTTTTTTTTTCAAAATGGCTTAGTGTTCATTATCTATTGATCCTCACAAGCTTACAGGACTGGTATTACCACCAACAAGAATTGGATTATATTTGCTTTTCTCTCCGGAAATCTCTGTCTCCAGCCTACTAAAATTAAAGCAGTGACAGTGAGATTCCCAACATTGTACTTAAATTGTGGTCAGGTAGAAGTTCCTGGGCTCTGGAATCTGGTCACTCTTTGATTTTAAGTGATTGCAAACAGAGAACTTCAGACATGTGCTTTCAGGAGACAAAGAACTCAGGATCTCTTAGATGGAGAGCCATCCTGTCCCCTTTCCCACTGGGAAATGGGTGTGTCTCCCCAAAACAGCAGGGGTCTTGGTGGAGAGGCATTTTGCAACCTGATAGCATGCCTGGCCCATGGCACATAGTTAAGACACAATGTCTAGGCCCAGAAAGAAGCAAGAGAAATGCCAGGACATGCATTCTTTGTGGGTGAAAGCAGAAGAGATAGCAACATCTATAGTCATTTTCATTTTCTGTATAGTTATGTTTTATGAGGTCACCATGAACATTGAGTTAATGAATACTAAACCATTACTCTTAGGAGAAATACAGGGCTAGGATCCTGTGAGTCTATAGTCACAAGATTTTTGTCAAATAACCAATACATAACCTTATTTTATGTGTGTTTCTGTTTAAAGGCATCTTATTTAATATATATTGTTGATTCATTAACATTGTGCTCATGGCACTATCACTGATGCCTTAATGGAGCTTATCTAACACATGTACTTTTTCTGTAAAGCACATCACAGCCTTCTTGCACTAAGGAACACTAGACAGCACTTCAGCATTGTGTTTGGGGGCTATTTTTAACAGAAAAACCACCAATAAAAAATGCAGAAATGTGAAAAACATGGCACTAAAGAGACCATAAAAAGTACACTTGTTTACAGTATAAGAGCTGAAACAAAGGCAGAGTGTTGCCTTGTTTAAACTCAGCTAGGAGTGTGATTCCAGTTTTACCCCATGCTGCACATATCTACATATGACCACAATGGCACACAAATATCAATTTGGGAGTGACAAATAAGTTTTAGCAAGTAGGCAAATTTGCAAATACAGAATCTATGAATAATGAGAATTGACTATATTGATCATGAGAGGGCCTAGAGCCCCACCAAGCCCTCTGTATTGATTGGATTTTCCACATGCACCTCCCTCTGTGTGCTTTACATTACTGAATACTGGCTCCAGCTCTCTATTCCACCTCTCACTTTTCACATTGGCCATTGCTGTGAAGAGCTGTGCTCCTGCCTTATAACAAATGCCATGGCTATGGCTGATTGTCTGGCCAGCTCTGGTCCCTGGGCCCAGCACAGCCCATCAGGCTGGGGCTTCATGTCTTCATTAGTTCAGTCCCCAGAGCAGGCACATGGCTAGCATCCAGGCAAGGAGATAAAGCGAACCAGAAAATCCCTTACTGCGTGGGATCTGGAGAGAGAAACTGTGACTCCCCTTCCATCCAGCCATAAGCCTAGTTATACCCCCCACACTATAGGAGCCAAAGGGAGCCAGAAGGACTTCAGATCCAGTCCTGCCTCTTCTCCATTCCCTTCACACCCCCAATACAACCTCATGGATATTTATGTAAGTTCCCCAGAGTCTTGGAGTATGGATGATGAACTTTCATTCCATGGGGCAAATGCTGTAACATAAGACTGGATCGATTGTCCCTACTCCAGTTTGATTCCAACCCCGTTCTCCTGACTCCAGAAGGATGGGTAGTTGTCTTGTAACTAGGACTTGAGACCTCTGCAAAATAATCCAAAAGAGCTAACGTGAACCCATAACTATTAAGTCACCTTACAACTCCAAACCCATTCCACAGAAAAGGAATGGAGAATGCAAATGTATGAGGGCATAATGATAGTCCAGAGAAGGCTCCTGGAAGCACAGCTATTGGAGTGGATTTGCATGGGGAAGGAACTACCATATGAGGTGACCATCTCTAGAGAACAAGCCTACAGCCCAGGTGGTATGCCCAGATATAGGGGGCATATCCATGCTCATCCGCAACAGCAAAAGGAGTGAGGGAACAAAGCAAGGCAAAGCTTCCATCTTCATTTTGAGCTGTCAATCTGGTTGCTTTTCCCTGGCATTAAACTTCCTTGGAAGAAAATGAAGGTAGTGCCAGTTGGCAGGAAGCCGGAGAAAGAGCAAGTTCAATCCAATTAGAACTGGATTCAATCAAATTTAAGAAGAAAATTCCATCCAAAGCAGAGCATCATTAAGACAGCAGTTCAAGAAAACTCGTTAGCTTGAGAGCCCCCGCATCTCCCAATTAAAAAATTCCCTAGAACTGGGTGTTGTATGGAAACCAATTTGACAATATATTTCATATATTGGAAAAAAAATAAATAAAAATAAAAAATTCCCTAGACCACTCCTTGTCCTAACCCCTTTTCACCATAAAAATAGTGAATGCTAAAAATCTGTACGCTCTGAGGCCACATAAGCAAAATGCAAATCCTAAATAGATAGTGGATGTGGTGACAGAGGCACCTCTACAGGACTGAATGGATTCAGGCGCTGAGCTTTTGTCCCTCTGTGATTTGTTGCTGTGCCCTTCCTTCCAAGGTGCCTTTCCTTAGTGTGGCTTGTGCCTTCAAGGTGATTGCTACAGCCTCCTGCCCTGAACTAGGCCTTTACTGGTAAGAGAAGGAAGAATCAGGTCTCTGTGAACTAACCAAGATGCCCAGTACATGTCACACATACACACACCACCACCACCACCACCAAGGGTCCCATTTCCCATTGACTAAATATCAAAGACGAAAATGCTCCTATAGTCCTATTTTGGAAGAAAAGGCATTAAGAGTTCAGAACTAGCCCTCTTGAATATCTCCTTCTGCTGCCAGCCCCTTTCTTGCTAGAAAGTGCATTTGAAGTCAGAGAGAAAATAAGAACAGAATCAGAAAATAGGAAAGAAATACCAATTTTGTCAGAAATTTTTCAGTACGCCCTTCTTTCAGCAAATCCCAATCCAATTCCAATTTCTACTCATGATTACTTTAAACTGAATGCATCATTTAACTTTTATATCATCTTTCTTTTATATATTTTTCCATTCTGATTACATTTCTTTTTTAACATAAAGGGCAGCCCCCAGGACATTTTCTTGTGTTTGGAGTCCTCATTTGTCTCCTCGTGGGGAAGAACTTTCTCTAGATTAGAAATCCTTCCAGGCATGTTAAAAGTGGCAAAACAAGCTCTAGTAGTAAGAATAGAGATTAAGGAGGTTAAATCTCCTGGGCCTTAAATCAGTGGTGTACTGGTAAATATTTACCAATCGGCTCTGCGGGAAGAAAAAGCCCTAGTTTGTAGCATTTTGCCAATTTCCATAGTGTAAATATTCCCACCGTGGCCAATTTCAAGCCACAAGGAGATATCAGTGAAGCTAGAGCAGCAAAGAGCTGTGTGTGGTGGTCTCCCAGGAGCCAGTGCGGGTGAGTGGGCTTTGGCACACCACCAGTCCTAACACCTTTGTCATCCAGAGATGTTTGTAAGGCTTTCCAGTGGCCACCCAATTCCAGGGGAGAATGAAAGTGCATGGTCCAAAACTGTCATGGAGGTTTTAAGTGACTGTTTGAAAAGGGTTTCCAGGTCACTGGAGTACAGTCACTATTAAAAGACAAAGTCTGTGACCGTGATCCAAGAATAATGAAATGGACTTTATCCGTTACTTTGTACTCTGGTGGCCTGTGTCAAGAATGTCCGCTTCAGTGACTTTCTGTTTATGTGAGAGTGAAGACAAAGCCTGGGATGAGAGAATGCTGTCTGTAGAAAGCAGGGGCAGGTGGGCAGGTCTCCTGGTGCAAAGAGAAGAAATTAATCCCTTTATTTCCTCTTATCTCCATCTCTCCTTCCCACCCACCTGGCCCTCTTCCTCTGTGTGCCCCCCTACCCTGCCACTCCACTCTCTCTTGCCAGAGAGTTTTCCAAAGAGAGAGAGAAGGCCAAGGCTCGGGGAGACTTCCAGAAGCTGCGAGAGAAGCAGCAGCTGGAAGAGGACCTGAAGGGCTACCTGGACTGGATCACCCAGGCAGAGGACATCGACCCTGAGAACGAGGACGAAGGCATGGATGAGGAGAAGCCCCGAAACAGTGAGCAGCTGTCCTGTCTTGGGCTGGGTTCTGGGAGAGGGAGGAGACAGAGTCCAGAACAGTGAAACCTTCTACCACCAACTTGTCCTTACAGTTTGTCTACCTGGAGCAACATTTGTAGCATTGATTGTGATCATTTCTGCTCATAGAAATCAGTCACAGATGGGAAATAATAGCTGTTGATCTGTAAAGCCTCATATTCCTTTTAGAATCCAAAGAGTCTAAAAGACAGTTGAGATTTTGCTAAGGTGGACTTTTTTTTTTTTTTTTTTTTTTTTGATCAGACATCCTCCTCCAGGCTCCATCTCTTTGGGCAGGGGTTAGATTATGGTCTTCCCATTAGAGTTTTAAAATCCCTACTGTGTAGGAATGTGTGTACATATATATCCTAACACACATATGTGTGTCTAACATGTGAGTCCAGTTTCTTGTCCTTGTGAGTAGGCATTAATTATGTCCATTGTGTTCAAACCCCTCCCCAGTTGATTTCTTTGTGTTTCTACTCATTAGTAACTGAATTCTAATTGGGAATCTGGGAGAAGGAGCAGGTGCAGGGAAAAGAGAAGAAGACAGTCAAAGATGAGAACAAAGAACAGAATGTCTGCTCCCTCATTTCAGAGACTGATTTAACTATCATCTATCAACTATTCCCTTTCTAATAACTCTGCTCAAGATGAAAATACAAAATTAAAACACACAAACAACAAGGGACTGGTAACAACATAAATTAACAACCTGAAGAAACCCTTATGCTCTACTAAGTAGTTTGGCAAGTTGGAAGGCAACACCTTTGATGGATTGTAACAGTGAGCAATAATGCCATTGAGGGTCGTTCTGGAAAAATGCCTGGCACCTAATTTTATACTGTTAATGGTACTGTGGAGTAGTTGAACAGTTGGTGGACTGAATGGTTTGGTGAATAGATAAGTTGACCTGTGAGTGACAGAGAAGCTTACCTCAAAGACACAGGAAATGGCATCTTGGCTCCTCTCTTCACCTTGAGTCAGGGTGGAACCCCTAACTCATGAGTAATGGTGATGAACATGTTTCTTCCCATGTTATTAAAAATGTTCAGTATCCACTACTTGCTAAGCAATTAAGTGCCATCTACATAGACATATAGTTCTCCTGTTCTCTGGCTAACACAAGAGCTTCCATGGAGAAGTATGCTGCTTCCTGCCTTGCCCATTAAGTGAAAAAATTCTAAGGAATTTCCAGTAGGAAGTATTCTTTGCTGCTGGAGCAGATCACATTGACAAGACCCATCCACCCACCATCTGGCTAAACTTTGGGAAGAGCATACTGAACTGCCTACCCCAATGGGCAAAGTTTCTGCCAAATTTTCATAAGCTCAAACATGGATGAAATCAAACTCTGGAGACTGTTGTGCCTCTCACCTCATACTCTTTCCTCATGGCTGGAGAAGACTTTTGGGTCTACTTCTCATCCTCAGCCAACCTGTCCTCGGAGGACAGGTTGAGAACCTGGCTCCTTCAGTTGTGGAGATGGTGGTGGAACAGTTCTAGGGAATGAGGCAAGGGAATATGTATCGAAAAAGCAAGATATAGAGAGTAAAATAGACATTTGCAATGAAGTGAATGTGAGAGACTTAGGAACAGAGCCAGAAAATGGGGCCAAAGGACTGTCTATTGGGGAAGTCCAATTAAAAGCAGAATTGATGTGATTAAATTATTAAGGAGTTGGCAACGAAAAGATCTGCAGAAAAGGCAAGTGTGTGGCTTAGTAACTATATTCTCTTCTTCAGAACTTCATAGTTTGCCCTTCAAAACAAATAGGAGGAGAGAAATGCTGTTACAAATTACACGTGTGTTTCAATTAAAGTAACATCTTAGCCTTTGAAATTGTTAAAAGATTACAGGTTAGTGTACTTACCAGTTCTTTTCAGCTCAAAAATTAGGTGGTCATTTAAAAAAACAAAAAGGTATCATCACTCTTCATCAATGACCCCGGCAACTTTCAGGCAGAATCCCTGTCGGCACTTACAAAATGCCACTGGTGGTGGGCACCGGTGAGACGGAGCTGTCTCCAGCACAGGGACAGTTTAATGGCACATTCCATGGTAGCTGGGCTTACATAAAGGGGCCCAATTACTCATTTTTTTCTAGGAAAAGCTGCAAAACCACTGAGGAAGTAGAAGGAACAGGGATTGGAAAGACAACAGAGAGAAAGGGCATAGTTGAGAAGCATGTCTCTAAGTAATTAGAGTAAATGATGTTTCCAGTGAAATTATATGCAAAAACATATTCTAGTTCATTCTTTCCTCCCTCCTTCTGTCCATCCGTTAATTCAGGGCAACTCTGTGCCAGGCACTTTTTAGGCACTGGGGATATAGCAATGAACAAAATAGTCAAAACTCCCTGCCCTCATGGAAATTATATTCTAGTGGGGAGATAGACAATAAATTAACTAGTATGACAGAGAGTGGTAAGTACTGTAGAGAAAGATAAAACAGTGAGAGGGAGGCAGAAGTGTTGAGAGGTTGCATTTCTAGGGGAGGTGACCAGGAAATACCTCACTGAGAAGGTAGCATCTGAATAAAGACTTGAAGGCAGTAAGGAAATGAGCCATATAGATATTTGAGGAAAGAGCATTCCAGGCAGAGGGAACAGCCAATGGAAAGGCCTTGAAGCAAGAAGATGGCTGACATAGGAACAGAAAAGAGGCTAATGTGACTGGGGAGGAGTGAAAAACAGGGACAGTGGTAGGAGATGAGGTCCAAGGTTAATCAAGGAGTAGATCATGAAAATCATTATAAGAATCTGGACTTTTACTAGAAGGGAGCCAAGAAGCCTCAGGTGGTTTCAAGCTGAGAAAAGATACGACCCACCCAGGATTTTTATTTATGTAAAATTTAACAGGATCCCCCTGGCCATCATGTGCAAAATGAAATGAAGGTGAGTAAGGGTGAAGCAGGGAGCCAGGTGGGAAGCTACTGCCTCAAGAGACGGTGTTCAGCCTTGTCCTGGTAACATGATGTAATGCAGTCAGGCTCTACAATGGCAGCATTTGCTGACATATAACATATGAGATGTGAAAGAGAGAGAAGTCAGGGAGATCCCAAGGTGGTTGTCCTCAAAGTAGTAGGAGTAGAGTCCTCATTTACTGATACAGGGAAGATGGGGAGAGAAAAGATGTCAGGGCAGGAATATCATGAAAACCATTGTAGACCTTTAAGTTTGAAATGTCTATTAGACTTCCAAGTGGAGATGTTGAGTGAACAACTGGGATAAATCTAAGTCTGGGGAAAAGGTCTGGGACAGAATTATAATTTGCAGAGTCAGCATTAGCCTAGCTGCCATACTAGGGTGTAGTATAGACAGAAGTGAGATGCATTCCAAGAACCTGGGCCCCAGTGATGTTTGGAGACAGGGGTGATGAGGAATAACCAGCAAGGGAGACTTAGACAGGCACTGCCAGACAGACAGGAGGAAAAGTGAAGGAGGGTCCGTGCTGCTCAGAGGTCAAGCAAAGTGAGCGCCAAAAGCGAATCATTGGGCTTAGCAATGTGGAGGTCACCGGGGCCTCAGCAAGAGCAAGTGGGTGAAATGGTTAGGGTCAAAGCTTGAGGGCAAATCAGAGTCTTCTTTCATGAATCTCTTGAGTTTAGCTACTTCACAGAATGGTATCAAGCATTGTTTGAAGACATGACCTAGCTGTCAGCCATCTAAGTGTTTCCAGAAAGAGGAGAGGAGACTCATGTAATCCAGCCTGCATGTGACCCTAAGAGGTTAGTGTCTAAAGGCCAACCTTGCATTATATCCCCATCTATAGTCATTTCAGTACTAGGCATTGCCTCTGCCACTGGTTACAGACAGCCTTAGGAGAAGGAGAAAATTACACTCATGAAGTGTTTCTGGGCCCAAAAGAGGTGAAGCAAGCAGGGGGTAGGCTTGTGCACTGTTGCTTCTGTGTCACTTCCAAAGCAGGCAGCCACATGTGTCTTGGCCTTCAAGCCCTGCTCCTCTTGAGTAAAGACCAGGGTAATGCAGAGGCCTTCCCTCTACCTCCGAGCAGCAACGAACATCCCTTTTGAAGGCACCACTTAGAAAACTATCACTGCTGCACAGAGCCCACTGGTAGAGATGTGCTGCTCCAAGAGACAGGGCCCTTTTTCCAGCTTCAATATTGAATCTAATAGAAGGCCAGTCGTTAGAGAGAAGCCATAGAGAAAGAGATAAAGTCAGAAATTTCTTCTTTCTTTTTCCTCCTCAAGATCAAAAAATGCATTTATTAAATATCTACCCATTTGGGAATCTCTGTCTCATATCATTAAGACATTTTAAATGCAGTCCCAGCCCTCTAAAGCTTGCAGTCTGACAGACATTTATGTGGATGAGCATATAAAAGACAGACAGACGGTGGAAGTGAAACATTGAATTTCCACATAGATAAGCAGGATTAAATATTTACACCAGTGGTATTCAGTTATGTGACTCGGGAGCCACTTTTCCAATCATCATTACCCGACAGAGCCGCGTGACTGCTACATGCCCTGCAGAGTCTGGGATAGTGTATTATTGAAATACAGAAATCTGAGGACTTATGAGAGCAGGAGGTTGCCCACAAAAAGGCCCCATGTGGCTCAAGAGCAGTAATCTGAAAATCACTGATTTACGTTGTACACATGTCAAGGGCATGTGCATCATTATTTCAACCTTTTTTTTTTTTTTTTACAATTTAATCCATATAGTCAGTATTTACCGTGGACTTAGCTCATGGTCAGGGGTTACCACACGTCTAGATTTTTGTGACAGAATCCCACCAACCATCTGGCTCAGATTGCATGAGATGAAACATTAACAACTGTTTTTCCCTTGACTCCATTATTTTGTACCCTTTAATTACCATGTGTGAGAGGGCCATTCTGACCCCATGCTGCTCAGTGACAGCGGACTGTGCAGACCCCAGATAACTCTTACTCCCCCACCCCCGTTAATTCCCAGCTGGTCCAAACAAGGGCCCTAAAACTTTAGTGTTGGAATGTGGCCTGAGATAAGGTGAAGAAACTGGAGTCCAAGATAGGAACAGCTCACTTGAGCTGATTATTGGAGAGAGCGGGACTCAGAGCTGGGTCCCCTGATTCACCATTCAGGACTCTCCACCACACCATGATGCTCCTCACAGAAGCCTTGTCAGATAGTTCTCCCCAATTGTCCCTCACTCCTCCCATGGCACTTGGGATGTGTCCCCCTCTTCGCATGCTTGCTAGGCTACACTGTGAGGTCCTCAGGCAGCTGCTCTTAATTCACCCTGTGTCCCTACTCCTTGACAAATCCCTGGGCTTGGAAATATTACTGCACATATAATGCAAGTGATTTACAAGAGTTTGTGAGTGCCTGTCCATAAGCAAGTTTTGGCAAAGGATCTTCCACCTTGCCCTGGGCTGTTAGGACACAGAAGCCCTGACCATCACAGCTACTTCGTTCTGTCTGTTCAGAAGTGACTTTCTTGTGGCATCATTAATGACTGTCTTTTGGAGTACTTTCATATATACATCTGTTGTCCACTAGCTCTGAATCATTCTCCACTCTTACAAAGTATCATTTGAAGCCAGGCAAATGGGCATGGAACCCACATAAGCAAGGACAGTGGCAAGGTAGAAGGATTGCAGTGTCATGGAAAGGTGTGGGGAGCTCTTGAGAAATGAGAGAGAGCTGTGCCCTGAAGATGCTAGTGTCTAGTGGGAGTTGCTATACACCAGGGCTCTGCAGTGACACTATTTTGTGGATTCTCTGGCTCCAGTGGTAGCATTGTGTGTGGTACCTCCCTTAGGGGGGTCATGTCATAACAAAGACCCAGACGGGGGTTTCCATAGGTAGCCATCTGCCTTTGGAGCACAATCTGGCTGCTGTGCTATCTGGCCCTGCAAGTTTATAGATGCCATTGTCCCAGCCCCGGGAACAGTGGAAGAGCTACATGAGGGGTGGTATTGAACATAAGTGAGAAGTTGAACATAGCAATTCCAGTGAGCTGCCATATACTTCTTACAGCAAAACCAGTTTGGGGTAAAGCTTGTTAACCTTGAGCCATGACAGTCTTCTCAGTGAATGATGGCTATATGCTTCTGGAGGAATGGAGAAGTAAAAGCCCCATAGAATTTGACAGACTTTGATGGCCTGCCCGTGACCAGCCTTAGGTCAGTGTAAAGGTGCCTGACTGGTGTGTGAAGTTATAGGTTAATAACTGCTCCTGCTCTGGAAGCACGTACGCACCCCTTCCCTACCCCTTACCCCCACCCACTCAGGGAGACTCCCAGTTCACACACCCTTTCAAAACAGAAGGAAGCTTCCTGCATCCTTGCAGGGCCCAGGGCTCTGTGGTGATGACATATGAAGGAGAAAAAGGCAAGCTGGGGGAGCACAAGAGCACACACAGGGTTATATCTTTAGGGGGGCTTGTGCCAAAAATCAGTTACACCCAACAAGAAGACAAATGGTTACATTTACAGTGAGGAAAATAGTCAACACCAGCTGAGAAATGTACCAGAAGAGGGCTTCTTACACCTTTTTAGATCTAGCACCCATGGCAGCAAGCACTCAGGTACTTGCCAGGCAATGCTGCAGTTTCCTGGAGACACAAGATTACCCACTGAGCCACCAGATCACTCCTGCTGCTCTTGCCATGTGAAGGGATAAGTGGGAGCTGTCTTCCTGGGATCACTGGCCAACTGTGCACTCAGCAGGGGCAGAGCAAAGAGGCTGTTAGATCTTGAAGGACTGAGAAAGGCCAGGAGTCCTCGGTGGGGCCCCAGAGCCTGGAAGGTCCATTCCTTCTCCAGTGCCTGGGAGAGAGCATCCTCTGCCTTCCAACCAGAGTTCCAGCCCAAACCAGCATCTTCCAAGCCTTCTTCTGTCTCTAGCAACTTCACTACCCTCCTGACTACAGGCCACTGGGCCAGAGGGCTTCTTTTTCCTCCCTCTTTCTCCCCACTCCTCCTCTTCTGTGATCCTTCCTCCATTCAGTCAACTGTCAGGTCTTATCAGTTCCTCCTGCCCCATGGAGAGTCCCCTCACCCCGTCCTTGCCTTTCTCTCCACCTCACTTCCCCCAGGTAGTAACCATATGGCTGCCCTGCCCACCAGCCCCACTTCCATACACCCTGCATGATGTGGCCAAATTCATATTTCTACAGCTGACATGTCAGTTTCCTGCTAGAAAGCTTTAAATGTCTCTGCACAACTGTAAAATAAAACCTGAACATCTTCTCTCAGTATTGCCAGCACCTCTGATCTCCCAGCCAATAGTTTGAGCATATCACTCTCTATTCACCCTCAGAAAAACTAGACTACTCTTTTTTTTTCCAAACAGGTCTGCTACTTTCTTGCTTCTGGACTTTGATGCATCTCTCCCTAAAATACCCTTTCCCTCCTCACCTCACTCACCTGCTCCAACCCTGCCTACCAGCTCAGTACCAAGAGCATGTCTTCAGTCCTCCCAGACTTTCCCTCTCAGGACAAGCACTGTCAGACACTCTCGACCTCTCCCCTGCTTCACCAGTGTGAGTAGAGATGGCCCAGCCCTCTTGTCATACAGAAAGCTCTTGGGAGGCAGAAAATATGCTTTACTAACTTCTTATTCATTCTCCCACTCAGCATCCAGTACAGTGATTTATAATTAATAGACTACCCCCATCCAAAAAAGATTGAACCAAATTGAGTTGAATCCAAGTCTTTGGATCAAGAATATTAAAGTTTTATATATCTACATTGCTACCTACTTGGCCAAATACCCTTTGTCTAGTCTTAGCCATACTCAGAGTAGGCCCTCAGAGAATGTATCAGCATTGGAAGTCTGGGTAGAAATGATTTAGGGGTTAAGAAAGTGGGCCTAGATGAACAGCTGGAAGGAGGTAGAATTATAGACCCACTGAAAGAAAAAGCTTGATGGTCAATGGATCAAGGGGGTGAGATCCTCCACTCCCACATTCTCTCCCTGAGGGGGAGTCATTGTGCTGAGGGGGTGCACAGCTTGTGCTTTTTGGATTATGAGATTGGATACTGGACACATATCAGCCCTCTATGGGCTCTCCTTGTTGAGGCAGAACAGAGCTAAGGGCATGACAGGGGACATGTCTTTTCCTTGCATGCAAGGGGGGAAAGACATAGATTATCTCATTTAATCTTCCCCAAGATCATCTTATGTAGATATTCATGTCCCATTTTATAGATGGAAAAACTGAGGCTCTGAGAAGTTCACTTGTTCATGTCCTATAGCTTGCACATTGCACCTAACCTCAGGTAGGTAGGCCTTGAGTCCCGTTCTGCTGACCCTGTACTATATACCTTTATACTCATATATTCCTTATACCATGATCTCTCCCCTCAGTATTGTGGTGACTGTCCTCCTCCTCCAGCCAGAAGGGTACTAGAAGAGGGCTTCTCTAACCCCCCAGAGGCCAGAGTAACCTTTTCATCTCCTTCCTTACAGCATTTATTACCTTCAGTCTAATGGGCAAAGCAAGATAGAGGAAAGGGGGAGAGGGGAGGACAGCAGAGGGGAGAAAGTGGCAGGGAAAACTGATCTTAAATGTTAACATAAAGGGGCATGAGTTTGATGTTTAAAGAAAGAGAGAAAGGATGAGCTTTATGATTATAAGAACTATGTTTGAAGCATAACAGGAAGTGATGGCATTATCTTGTTCAAGAGAAAAAAAAAAAAGTTAACTGAGATCAAAAACTGTCCACTTGGGAGTGCCCGGGCAGCTCAGTTGGTTGAGTGTCTGACTCTTGATTTTGGCTCAGGTCATGATCCCAGAGTTGTGGGATCTAGCCCCGTGTCAGGCTTCTCTCTGAGCATGGAGCCTGCTTAAGATTCTCTCTCTCTCTCTCTCTCTCTCTCTCTCTCTCTCTCTCTTCCTCTGCTCCTCCACAGCTCATGCATGTGCTCTCACTTTCTCTGTCTCTGAAATATTTTTAAAAAACTATCCATTTGGGGTGGTGCCTGGCTGACTGAGTCAGTAGGACATGTGACTCTTGATCTCAGAGTCATGAGTTCAAGCCCCATGTTGGGCATGGAGCCTACTTAAAATAAAATAAAATAAAATAAAATAAAATAAAATAAAATAAAATAAAATAAAATATGTTTAATCTTTAAAAAAAAAAAACACGTCCATTTGGAATAGTTTAAGAGATAATCTTGCTTGAAAGAAAACATGAATATGACCTGTCAGAATTTCTTTCAGTTCAGGGCCCTTTGGGACTTGATTAAAGGATAGTGTTGTCAACCAGAATGCTCCAGGAACGGGGTATTCTAGCTCACTGACCATCCAGTCTCCTGCCTTGGCAAGTCCACTGTGAGGTACATGATACAGTTTGTCTCTGACAATGCAGGATTATGCAGTGCAATGGGGTCATCGCTTTCAAACCTCTGATAATCCTAGCAGCCTCGGCATTATAGAGGCCCAGAGGAAGAATCCTGGCCAGGGACAGCCTCACAGCGAGGAGTTCATATGTGGTGTTTTTGGAAAAGTCTTGTCACCTGCCTGAAACCACAAAACCCTTTGAACAATGGATCTGCCCATTCAGCCTCACCCAGGGTAGGCGCCCAGTAAAGTGCCTATTTTAATTTGGTGCTTTGCAAACAGATCGACACACCTGGGAGCTGGAAGTAGCTCAGCAAATGGATCTAAGGGGAGATGAGGCATCCTAAATTTCCTTTGATCCACTTCTTCTGATAACCAGTGCTCAGCCCCCAAGCAGAGCCACCCACAGTACAGTTGCCCTTGGCTCCTAACACCTATCCCTCCCTTCCTTCCACATAAACACTGACAGAGAAAAGCCCCATGTCACATCAAGATATATTATCTGTCACAAGGCTGTTAGTGAAGGAGAAGGAGTGACAGCTCCTGCCTCTATCATGTGTGCTGATGTGGAAAATTATCATCTGGTAATGGAAGGAGATTAACCACGTACTATATTTCCATCATCAGGGTGTGTGGTAGGGGAGGCCAGCAGAAGGGGCACAGAAACTGTGATCACTGGCCTTATGATAATGAACAGTTTTGGGGAGACCTCGTGGAGTCACACATGCTCATTTGAGAGAGACATTTGTGCGTTCATTCAACACATGTTTAACTACCAACTGTCCGCTCAGAATACCAAGATAAATAAACACAGTCCATGTCCTAAGGGGACTTACAGCTTAGTTAAGGAGATAGATGCACACACAGGTTACAGCAGTGAGCTGAAGGTATGAAAAAGGTACTGGAGAAATACAGGAGAAAGGAAGTAGCATTTGGAAGAGGGTGGACAGGCTGCCTACCCAGGGAATGATTCTGGAGGGGTGCCATGTCAGTCAGGGTGGGCTAACTGTTGTCATAAGCAAATCGAGTCTCAGTCACTTGACACAGTGAAGGTTACTTCTTGCTCCACAGTTCAGTGTGGGTTTGATATTGGTAGGAGGGGACATTCACCTCCACACAGTCTTTGAGGACCAGGCTTCTTCCTGCTGGCAGCTATACCACCCCCTGGGCCTCTACGGATCCCCTGCATGTGACCAGAAGAAGAAGGAAGGGAGAGGAAGTATAGAGGGGCATTCGGGAAGCTTTGAAGACCAGGCCTAAAAGTGTGGGCATGGCTGCCATCCCCATCTCATTGGCCAAAATAGTTACCAGCTCCAGCTAGCTTCCAAGGGGCTGGGAAACATAGTCTAGCTAAGTTCCCAGGGGGAAAAGAACAGCTAGAGTTGTGTGGACACGTGGCAGGAACTATGCTACAGACCAGAATCAGTTCACAAGGCAAAAAAGATGAGAATGGACATTGTAAGCTGAGGGAGCCACATATATCAAGTATAGAGGCAAGTAATAGGAGGATGAAAACGAGGAAGAGGAGAAAGGAAAGGACCTGACTCTGGGGTGCAGGGGGAGAAACCAAAGACAAGCCAAGAAAGAAGACAGCCCTGGTCCCAGAGGGCTTCAGACATGGACTTTATCCTGGGGATAAGGAGGGGCCACTGAAGAGACTTAAGCAGAGTTCACTGTTGAAAGGTCACCATGCTCTTAATGGGAACAAGTGGTTGGAGGGATGGAGAAGCTGCAAGCAGGGAGGTCAGTCATTTCAAGGGCTGATATAGCCAAAATGAGGGTGATAGAAGGGGAATGGAGTGCAAAGATGACTTTCCACCCATCTCCTGCATCCACCAGGACAGTCCTGGGGAATGACAGACCAAAATGTCTTTGGGATAAATACCCAGTAATTTACCAGACCCAGGGATGGTGGAAGGGTTGCAGCAGTGACCTGTCCCCCTGAAGGACTCCCCGTGGGAGCTAGTTTGTCATGTCTGGGAGCCCTGTCAACACTTGGCCCCTGCTGTTCAAGGCTTGTTTCTATCCACGACCATAAACACACCAACAAGCAGTCCCTTTACCCTGAAAGGTTCCATGTGTAGAATTCAAGTGACTCTACCTCATTTAATCCCTGCCCTTGTGATTAAGTAACTTATGAAAAAAAAAAAAAAAAGTTCAGTAGCAATCCCAAACATAGGGCTTTGATGGCTCCATCCTTCAGGATTACTTCATGAAATGGAAATGCACATGCCTCTGGTGATAACTACAGTGTTTCCAAAAGAGATTTATGCTCCCATATAATAGGAAATATTTTGTCCTCTTAAATAACTATAGTACCTGCTGTAAGTGCTGGACTATTAATCATTATGATCACTGTGCATTTAAGTCTTGTGGTTAGTAGGACAGGACTGGAGCCTGGTCAGGAACAACAAAATCACCCTAAAGGACTAGCTCAATAGAAGAGTGGTCCCTTGGGAAGATGAATGGAACTCTTAAAATCAGAAGGCAAAATGTCAGTAGTCGGCTGGGCTGAAGGCAAGGAGAAGAGGGAAAGCTGGAACAGGGACGGTTGGTCCAGTTAAGCGTTATTCCTGCCTCCCTCTGGGCTACTGTAACCAGTTACCATAGACTGCATGGCTCAAACAAGATTGATTTCTCATACTTCTGGAGGCTGCAAGTCCAAGATCAGAGTGCCAGTGTGGTCAAGTTCTTAGGCAGGGTCCTTTTCCTGTTTATAGAGGGCTGCTTTTTTTCTGTGTCCTTACATGGTAAAAAGAGCACAAGCCTTCTCCCTGACCTCTTCTTCTAAGGCTGCTGATCCCAATCCTAAAGGCTCTATACTAATGACCTATGACTTCCCAAAGGTCCCATCTCCAAATACCATCACATTGGTATGTGTTGGGTTTCAACATACGAATTTGGGGTGACACAAACACTCCACTGCAGTGACTTTTCTGTGTGTCCCTGTACTAGGCTCTGGATTCCTTCTTTAGCCAAGTGGATGGCTCCAGCACAATCAGAAAATCACAGAATCCTAAAGTCCTGGGGCACAAAGGGGTCTTCAGGTCACTGAGTGTATCTCCCAGCATCTTGGCAGAGCCACACAGCGTCCAGTCATGCCTTACCAGATGCTAAGAGAAGCATCTGGGTGATTTCTGTAGGACCCTATCTCCTATAAGACTGGTATGTTTCCTGAAGACAGCAAAGGGCAGATTTCCTCCCCACTCACGGTGCTTACAAACTTACTTTTTCTCAGATATGCATGTAGGTTTTAACACTCTCAGGGCAGATCATACAACGTGCTCAAGGACAACATAGTGGGAACTGGGCACAGTCCTCCCAGAACAGAATAATCACTGTTGTTCATTTCTGAACACCTGACTTCAGGCCTACCCTTAGACTTCAATGAAAAGGCCATAAACTTTCCTCCCCATGCCCCCAGTTTGGATCCACCAGGAGGACCCAGACTATCATGACATTCAGTGTCACCCATCTCAAAGTGGAGGATGAGCAAGAAAAATGTTTGCAATTAAGACTCTATTCACAAAATACAGTCCATGAATGAATGGTCTCCTGCAGAGGTCATCGAGGAAGACCAGAGTGAAAGAGTCAAATGTCCTATTCCAGATGAGATCTCCAGATAGCCTAGGAGAAAAAAAGGAAGACAAATATTTAGCCATGCAGATTCATACTAATATATACTCTTTTCAATAAAGACTTAATTCATATTAGTTCATCAGACTGACAAAAATTACTCCCAGTAAAGATCTTCAGGGACGATTCACTAGGTAGAGCTTTGATGGAAGAAGTTTAAGGTTTGTGCTTTCCAAAAATGTATATTCAAATTTTGATAAGGTCCTTGGTGTTGGTTTGTTTTATTTTTATTTGTTTACAAAAAAAGTATGAATATTAAGATACTTTTTAAACATCTGGACTAAAAAGCCTTTGATGCTCCCTAAATGATGTTCTAAAAAAATTTGCCAAGCATAAAGCTGGTTTTGACTAACATACCCTAAATCTCATACACAGGACTTCACAGTGCCTCATATGCAGGAACACAAGCATTCCAAGATTAGAGGTCAAGAGAAAATATAAACACAGGCCCAAAGCTGTTAAGGAATTATTACAACTGCCCTGGAACTTGTCTGTGCTGTGTTTGGGTGTGATATAATAGATTTGTTCTCAACAACTTACTGACGAGGTGGAAAGCCTTAATTATATGCTTGACAGGCTGGCTTTAAGGGGAAAAGCCTTTGTTTACCTTCCCAATTCCAAGCTTCAAATCAACCTGTCCAACCACTATATCTCATTTCAATGACTCGTGAGATATGATAATGGTATCCACTATCAGGCCAGTTACTATGCTAACAAAATTCTCTGAAATTGCAATACGTACATATAAACACAGACATATATACAAACTTACACACATACACACCTTACACATGGACAAGAAAAAATTGAGGACCCCTTCTAGTCAGAAATATTCAGAGTTGGAGTCTCATAGTATGTATTATTACTTGCTTCAGTAAGCTGAGTTCAGCTATGATGAGAAGTTTGGCACCACATTTGCTGTGCCCAGCACAGGCAGAGGAAAAGATCCCTGCTATCACCTGAGGGGAGAGCCTCTTCTTGGTGTGAAAAGTAATGCCAATGATAGAGGGCCCTAGCCCCCTTGACCTACAGCCCATTCTGCCATTCAGCAGTGACCGTGAAGTTGCAGTGGTCGGTTGCTGACAATCGGGCAAAACACCCTAGGTTTTCCTCAGGAAGATCCCAAGCTTTAGTAAAAATTGTAGAGCTGCTTTTTAAGCCTCTCAGATGGTATACATTTTCATTATAATTTCCGTAATCACATTAATCCACTTGATGAGATGAGTTGGGAGTGCAGCAATGTGAGATGAATGGCCCTCACCTTTCTCTCCTAACAGGATGCCAGAGTTTTAGGTGGGAGTAGTCTGTGTGATGTAGTGGTGCTGATTAGGAGACTGAGAGAAACAGGCCACTGGCTTCCAGGTCCCACTCAGTTACCAACTGGCAATTAGTCCTTCTCAGTCTTCTCATTGGTAAAATGAGGGGTTGGGCCAGGCAGCAAAGTCCTCCCCCACCACCCCGCCATGTCTTTTGTTTCTGTACTTCTAAGTTGACATATGTTAGCTTTAGTCCTAGGAGTCTGAACCAAACCTGGATCTCTCCAGTCCATCAAACCCCAGAAGGATTTAATTGATTCTAGAATCCTGCAGTTCCCAGACCCCCAGAATTTGTACTGGGTCTCCTGCAGGATTCCCTGAACTCTGGAAGCAGCCTGTTGTTCCAGAGACCCTCCTGGCACCTATATGCACTCCGATCTCCCTGCCTTGAAATCCCAGCTCCACCATCTGCCTTTGGAACTGCATCAGCTCCGTTTCTACCTGCCCTCCCCTCACCGCACCCTCTACCTCTCCTCACTCCCAGAACACCTACTCCAGGCCTGCACCATATATTGTGTCTATTTATTTATCCATCTTATACAATCTACTGGGGCACATACCTTATGAGGGTGGGAATTTTGTATTTTCAGCATTAGCACAGAGCCTGGCAGATAGGCAATGAGTAGCAGTTGGAAAAGGGATGAGAGATGGGGTTCAGAGGGGGAGAGGGAGAAAAGTGTGGTCTTGGCCTGAAAGTCTGAAACTCTGCCATTGGGAACAGATGACTGGGGCCTGCCTTGTCACTGTGTCAGAGCTAAAACCAGGAAGGGCCAGATGTGATCTAGCAGAGGATATATAATGAGTCAGACACACAAATTAATGTTTCGTCTTCCATTTCTGATCTGTCAACATTTCTAACTTCTGCTAGAGGAAAGACCCATTCCTTGATGTTTTTCTTCAGGTCCTCACCTCTTCTCCACTTTGTTCTTCACATTCATCCAGAGAAGTATCAGAAATATCCTTATTTTCTTTCTCTCTCTGGAAGGCCAGCTAGCTGGCTAAGAATGGCAGTCAGGAAATGGTTAAGAGAGTACCAAGAATAAATGCCTAGCTGCTTCTTTAGGATGGGAAAACTGAATACGTTTAAGGCTTGAAAAGGTCAACTATCTTCCAAGAGGGCAGAGGTTTGATTTTCATCCATTATGTGGTCTTTGGCATCATGCTCATTTCATTCACTGGATGCGATGGAGATTTATGGAGTAAATGTTATCACAAGCTGAGACTTAATGAGATCTCAACTGTATCTCCTGGATGTAGTGGAAAGCAACCATTTTGGTAATAAATAGAGAACAGCATCTAATTTGTAAATTCCTCTTTCCGTTTCTAAGTTTAATCAGATCAACGAAACTGAGGGGAAATGTTGATGACCCAAAATTATTTTCCATGCCTCAGTCTGGCCAGGAAGCATCACTCCTAACGGAAATGGCATGTTGCTCTGGCAATGATAGGGGATGACATTTGTCATTAGACTAACCCAATTGTTGCATATTAAAAAATATATTTAGACAAAAATCTATTTAAAACCAAACTGGAACTGAGGCTCCAATATCGCTGTGACTAGTGTCATAGAAGCAGAAATTCTTTCCAAGTAAGTTACAGAAATCTGGAGCAGGGGCCACTCTAAAAAGGCCCAGGACCCATATGATTGCACCCAACTGAGATCCAGAGTAAGGCTAGAAGGACCACCATGGTGCCCAGGTTGTGGTCCAAAATAACCTTTTATGGCAAGGCAGAGAGCAGGTTAGGAGACCAGAACACAATCTCTGGCAGGTTCTTGGTTTCATTTAGGGTTTAAAAAAAGAATCCAAGAAGCACAAAAGGGATGTAAATGCAGCTATCTTCTTTCCAATTGTGCTTGAATAGGTTTTCAGGATTCATGATAGTTAAAGATGTTTACAGATTGTCTTCTCACAAGCTGTTAAGCATTTCCAGGCAGGGACCATACCATAGGTAAGTTACTGTTAGCACACAGTAGGAACTTCATGAATATTTCATGAAAGGACTGACAACAATGATGAAGACATGGGGGAAGTTGATGGCCCCAAAGGGAGCTCCATTAACTGCAGCCATCCTTAGGGACTGGCCCTGGGAAAACATATATCATCACTAAGAAGTGTTCAGACTCCAGATGACCTTTTAGATGCAAAGCAAGTGATCCTGAGGTTCTTCTATTTAGCCTGAATTTTGCTTTTTCATTCCCCAATAAATATATACAGTTCCCAGGCATATTATCTCTAATCCTCACTTAAACCTCCAAGACTGGTATTATTATCTCCATTTTTTCAGATGAGAAAGATAAGGTTCAGATAATTTGCCCAAGGCCAGACAGCCAATACAAGGCTTAGCCAGGACTCACGTCCAGGTCTGTCTGACTCTAAGGACCAGCCTCTTTCTCTTTTGTCAGGCAGGAAAGAGGTGAGCACAAAGAACAAGGTAACCCCCCACCCCCCCCCCCCCGCCAGAAATACCTGGTGATAAGGACGGGAAGTAGAAGGGAAAGAAGACCCTGAAAAGTAGGAGACTGATTTGTAGTCTCAGGTCTACTATGAATAGCTCTGTAACCTTGAACAAACCCTTCCCCCTCTAGGCCTCAGTTTCCTAGTATGTAAAAGTAATAATCTCTGGTTTTCTATAAACCCTTGAGCATTCTGATCCCTTATAGCCCCCTCTGGCACTGTGTTTTTCTTTGAGTCCTATATTCCAGAAGTTATGGGTGTCTGGGCCAGGCAGAGAATAGCCTCCTTTTCACAGACCCTGTCTCTGCCCTTCATGGCTGGGCAGCTACAGTTGGCTACAGGATAGACAATGTCCAAAGTTCTTACTAGAACCTTGGGTGGCCTCCCTCCAGCATCCAGCAGCTATGCTTCTGCTCTGTTCCCAGAGCCAATATCCTGATAACTTTGTCTCTACCTTGAAAACATTGAATATTAGGATTTCAGCACTGGAAAGTGTCTCAGAAGCTCATTCCTACTCCCCTGGTGTCTTCTTCTATGCATTAAACTCCTGTATAGCATCTATACAATATGGAGTCCATCCCCCCCCCCCTTTCTTGAACATTCTGTGAGAGGAACTCACCAACCAGGTCACAAGAAACCCCTTCCATTTTTGTGCAACTCCAGTTTTTATAAAATTCTTCCTTCTCCTGAGCTGACAGGAGACAAGTTGCTATTTAACTTCCACACCCTGGTCTGAGGTGTCAGGGGGCACAACAGTGCCCTCCCGATGGCATTGTTAATTACCCTCGCCTGGCTAATTACTCACACTAATTGCTTCTCTGTCTCTGCTTTCCCTCCTGCCTTACATTTCCATTAGGGCTGTGCTGACATCATTGCCCACATCTTCCCATTGGTCCTCCAAGTAACCTATGAGGGAAGCACTGAGCTGTTAAAACCATGTATCCTTCCCAGACACTGAGTCAGTGCTGAGGAGCACCCTGGAACAAGGCTCCTGACTCTGGCATATACAGTTTCCATGACACTTCTCTGCCTGCGTCTCTCTTTCCCCCACCCCTACGCAGGACATCTTTCCTCACCAGTGCTGACCTCTGTGCTTACTTAGTCCCTCCCATCTGCAAGGAGGCTCACTGTCTGTTTTATTGGAATAAAAAATGGGCTACTGTCTCCTTTCTGCTTCTTCAAGTCAGGCAAATACTCTATCTTCAGTCCTTTCCAGCTAACCATCAGATAAGGATTACTCCCATAATGCAAGCAGCAAAAGCAATAGAGTTGCATGGATCTGCACAAAGTCCCCATGTCCCCTCTATACGGACCACCAACACCTGTTCATCATGCTGTCCACACAACCAGCAGTTCTCTTCCTTACTGGAAACACCTGTTCTTTATCCCACCTGCCATGACCATGACTGTGTCCAAAAACCAAAATTTCTGGTGTCCTTCCTTTTGGGTTTGCTGGGCCACTGAACCCATAGCACAAATCCTCATAGAAATGAGGATTCACAAGGGGTGCAATAACCCAGAGGTGGCACTACACCCCATGCAGGAAGGCCAAGGTGAACCCAAGGTCATGCCTCCCATTTAAAGTTGATTTCTGGAGCATTAGCATTCCCACTTCCTGCCAGTACCTCCAGGCCTTTTGCTTGTTGAAGACAGTGGTTCCTGTTCTCTAGATTTCAAAAACCCTTTCTCTCTTCTAAAGGAAGAACAATCAGCCTCTCCAGCCAGCCCAACTCTCCTGAGAAATTACAGAAGAGTTCTAAGATGAGGGAAAAGAGGGAGGAGGGATGCAGAGTGAATAATTCCTTTGATTCAGATTAAATCTTAAGGGGAACAATTTGGAGGGAGAGTATATTCAGTAGAATAATAAAGTGACATTGTCTGGCAGTAAAATCCACATGTTCTCCTTGCACATTTGGTTTGGGGGTGGTTCCTCCTTCTCTGCCTTGGTTTAGAGTCACCCCCGCTGCTATGGGCATGAGCCACCGTACCCAGCAGTCACTAGTCTGAGCCCTTCTCCAGCATAGCCAAAGAGGGAGGAAGGAGGCTTCAGCAGGTGGCTGTGTGCGTTCCAGTCCCCGCCCTGATGAAAGGGAGAATGAGTGAAACAGCGCTGACCCTGGCCCCACCCCAGAGATGCTCATCTGGACCCCTCTCTGAGGGTGAAGAAGAGCCATGGAAGAAAGCTGAATGGGGGTGTGTGCTAACCAGTAATTGTGAGTGGCCTCTGGGCCTCCAGCAGAAGTCATGGGCCTGCAACACTGCCTATCTGGTTTCCCAGGGAAATCAGTGTGGTGCCACGGAAGGTGCCCTGCTTTCTGAGAGCTGTGGTGGAAAGAAAAGGACAGGAAAGTAAAGCAGAAAAAAGCAGGTGAGTCAATGAGGTGTGGCTCTTCCCTCCATTCACCAGCCAAAGTCAAAGGCACCATTGGCTGGGGGAGCAGCAGCGAGCAGAGGACTGACAAGACTGCATCCTCTGCTCACACGAAGCCTCAGTCTCCTCATCTAGAAATTGTGAATGAAGACACCTTCCCTGGCTGTCTCCCCAGGTGGTTGTGAGAATTAAATGGCATGGTTTCCCGAGAGTAACAACAGTGCTGTGCTCTTCCTAATGAGCAGAGAATGAACTGTAAATATACCAGAGCACTTAACTACATGGTACAAATAGTACCTGTTTGGGGAGGAAGAATGCTGTGATTCTGTTGGTCCAAGAAGGCCTCGGGAAGACAATAGGACTTGGAGGGAAAGAGGGTCTTATGCCTGTGGAGGAGCCCAGGGGACATTGCAGCAAAGACCAGATGTAGGTGGGTACACAGTTGCTGGCAAGCACCTTGCATGTGTTAGGCTCTCCACAAAATGGCATCAAACCAAGCTAACCCAGTGTGGCATGCTCCAGAGGTCAAGAGGAGAGCTGAATGCCTGGCCCTGAGCATTCAGTAGGTAGAGATAGAATAAGGCCAAATCACAGGGGGCTCAGGAGGTAGGCTGCAGGTTCTGTGTGGTGCATGGCAGTGATGTGACATGATGAAATGATGCCTAGGGAAGGCTCCCCAAACAGATGAGAGTATCAGGTAAGGGCTCCAAGAACCCCTTCTGTCTGGGCCCAGCCATACCCCTCACAAACAATCCACAACATGGTGTTGCATCAATAAGAGCACACTTCTTGTAAATCTCAGTTTATTTTTCTAAGCAAAAGAAACCTTAGGAATCTCTTCTCAAACCCCCAGCAAAGGCTTGCAAACTCCCAATAACAAGCAACTCCTCGCCTCTCAAGGCAGCCAGGCCACTTCAGAAATGTTTCTTACATTAGGGAAAAATCTTCATCCCTCCAGTTCTTTGATGCCTTTTCCTTGTAGAACTACTCTAAGCCGGCAATATCTTCCCTCCAAGTGAAAAGACTTCAAATATTTGAAGAAGGTGATGCCTCCTAACCTACGTTAGACTAAACGTTTCTAATTTCTTCCTGGAACATGACATACAGCCCCCCCACCATCCCAGAGCTACCCCCCTGGCTGCTACCCCTCTGTGAATGTGGTCCTGAGCTCTGAACCCCGTCCTAACAGGATCTGACTGATGCAGAGGAGGGGAGAACTGCTTTCCTGGGTCTTCATCCAAGGCAGGGGGCCTAGGATCTTGTGAAGTGACACTGTAGAAGGACCTTTCAGTGCCACATGTGGGCCATTAAAATAACAATATGGACCCAAGACTACATCCTCACCCCAGCAAGCAGGAGGAAAATCACAACTGCAATCCTCCAGCAGGTGGAGTTGGGAGATTAATTAAAGGACTTGCCACAGAAGGGGGCAAGCTGATTGATATCCTGACAGCTGCCCATAAACTCATTCATGAAATGATGGGGCTGAAGAGGCACCATGGGGTTGGGAGCTAAAGTGACTCACTTCACATAAATGCCATTAATGGAGGCAGCCTAGAAATTTAAGGCAGCAATTTACTTGCATGCTGGAAGGGAAGGCAAAGCTAAGACCCTTCCCAAGAGGTGGTGCTCCTTATTTGGGGCAGCTCCTGCTCTGTGGGTACCCACATCCTTCGAGATTGTGCCGGGCTCCTGGAGGGCTTCTTGCAGGAATCTGACCTGAGTCAAAATTATCTCAAGCAGCGGAAAACAGTGAAAGGGAAGACAGAGCCCAAGAAAAAGAGAAAATGAGCCTGAATCATGAGTTCTATATAGCCTCTGTAGACAGCAAGAACAGGGCACAAAGTGTAAACCTCATCCACAGTGGAACTTTTGGATTCCAGACAAGAGGAGGGAGCTCTGGGCCTCTGCTCAGCTATGATGTTCCAGGGTGGACTTTCAGCCTCCCCATGATGTGAGGGAATGGCAAGTGAGAAAGGCAGCAGTGCTGGATGTGGGGAGAGGACTCTTCCTCTACCACCAACCAGCCTCGTGACCCCAGGCAAGTCACTGACCTTCTCTGGACCTTAACATTCCCATCTGTAAAATGAAGTCTGCCCTACCTGCAATGCAGGTATGATTCAGATCTCCCTTTGCAGTGGAGAAACCGAGCCACAAAGGGATGAAATACCATGTCTAAGGAACAGAACTCCAAAGTGGCAGAGACAGGATTCAAACTCAGGCCACCTGGCTCCAGAGCCCATGCTCCTAACATGCTGCTCTGCTTACTGCCTCTTCCTCTTTGTCCAGGAGAGCTGACAGGGAAGCCCTGGGCAGGGTCATGAAATAAATGGCTTCTCCCAAGGACCTCCACCTGCACTTTCTGCTCCCCTTCTCCTCTCAGGGATCCAGACACACTTGTAGGGCTCTCTAGTCCTCTCTAATGATTGGGAAAGGGCTTTGAGAGGGGAGACAGCATAACATCTACCACAGTTCAAATGCTGGATGTTATTAGCTGCTTGCTTTGAATAAATGACTTAATTCTCTAAGCCTCAAGTTCCTGATCTATAAAATGGGAATATATAATGGAAACATATAATCCCTCGTAGTATTGTTTGAAGCTTGAATCAGTTAGCATATGTAAAGTGCATGGAATAGTAGCTGTTATTATTCTTACTATTTCTTAATACTATTAGTATTAGGATAGAAATGGCAGATACTACTATTACACGTCCAAGAGTCTTTGCACTCTGAAGGGACAAGACCCTAAAATGAAGGAATGACCAGTAGACATCACTGGACTGAGTTGGAGAGGGATTGAGGACACAAGTCATTCTCTGTCCTTGTTATATCATACCACATGGGTGACCATGTACTGCGAAACCAGGCTTTGGGAATTATACTGTTCCCCACAGCGTAAAAGTAGTTTGTACCTAAAAAAATTGAGTTTCCAAAGGGATCCTACACAGAAAGGCCACCATCATCCATGTCCAGAAGATCCCATCTCAACCCCAATGGCTGCAGTGAGCTCTGTTTTCCTTGGGGATGTCCATGCCCTGCTGTGTGGCCGGATGTCCTGTTTCCCCCATGGTCCCAAGGGCCTGAGAATGTTCCACACTGCCCTGCCATTACTAATGAAGGTGGGGCAGGGTGAGGGAGGAAGAGGAAAGAGCCATGGGCTAAAGTTCAGACATTTGTTTGACCCAGCTAAACTTCCTTCCCCTGCCTCCTCCTGCCACTGCCCACCTCCCCCTACCCACATCCATGGCCCGACTCAGTGGCACCACAATTGTGGAGAGAAATTTTCTGCTTGGGAGCACTGGATGTTTATAGCCTGCTGAAAGCAGAGCGACCCTGGTTTTCTTCCTTGGATTATGGCTGCAGATCAAGGGCAGGCATTTATGCCTCCTCCCAGTTTATAGCAGTAATAATAATGATGGCACATCGTGCTTATATTGTGCCTTTTTAATAAGGCCACTTTGTTTGGCTTCTTAATATTTAATCGTGTTTTATATTTACTTTTTGATAGCTTAACATCAACCAGGTTTTAATTGCTTATATAGGGGAAGCCTTGCTGGGCCTGGGCTGGCAGGAAGCTTCTGAGAAGGCTCTGGAGGCTATGGCACCTTTCTCTATGACCTTTCAACCCAGATAGGCTGCCATAGCTGGGCTCCATTTTGCTTTCTCTCTCCATATCTCTTTCCTCTTCTTGGCTACAATCTACTTTTCTCCTCTCCTTCTCCCTCTCTTTCTTTCCCTTTGAAGAGACCTATAATTCATCATCTAATTTAATTTATTAATGTAAGAGATGAAGAAAATGAGACCCCAAATAATCATGTGGCTTATACAGGATTTGGAGCTATTTCATGGCAAGACCAAGGAAGGGTCATCTTTGGTATTTCCTAGACTCACAGTACTAGGGAGATTCCCAAGACTCTCAGTTGGATAAAGACATATAAAGAGCTCCTTCACGCATCAGCCTGAGTCTGTATTTGACCATATGTTTGATCTATCAAACTACAGAAAAGTAGTAAGGAATAACTTTCCGAGTTATTTTTTCTGCAAGAGAAAATGAAATGAAATAATGAAATGAAATGAAATGAAATGAAATGAAATGAAATGAAATGAAATGAAATGAAATGAAACATAACATAATTTCTTCCAAGAGAGTATCCTGGGGCAGTAACCACAACCAGAATGCTGTGGGACAAAAGCCATGCCCACTGTAATACCCTGCATCACTAGTTCTTATCAATTAGTTCTCTCATGTATTTGAGCAGTTATTCTGGAGGTTTTCTGATGTACCCAGGAAAGCCCTGGACACAATGCCAGTCATGCTCTACCACTTACTACCTTTCACCCTGGACAAGTAAGTTCTTGTCCAAGAAAGACTACCCTTTCACTTAACCATGGGATACTACTATCTATCCTGGACCAGAGGGCTACACTGGTCAGGCTCCTGACAGAAAACAGACATACTCATTAAGTGGGCGATATAAGGAGAGGTTAATAAAAAAAAAAATGCAGGAAGGTTTAAGGAAGTCAACAAGGGATAGCACAGTATCCTAGAGATAGCACCTATAGACCTGCTGGAAGAACCTGATGGACAAAGTGAGAGAGCAGTTTCCATAAGTCAGAGATGGTGGTCATGAGGAGAGGGTCATGTGACCAGACCTGTGGCCTTCAGCAATAGGATGCAGCCACTCTGTACCACCCTGAACATGCCACCAGGGAAATGAATACCCCAGCCTCACTTTCCTCAGGCTTCATAGACGTCCTGCTGGCACTCCCTATTGGTTGACCCAGCACAAAGCCCTAGTATAGGAGAGGTTGTTGTTTTTTTTACAAAGATCAGCCTTCTGTACTACAGGGCATAGCAGAAAGGGATGGAGGGTGTATCTGAAGGACAAACCCTCAAGATGTCCAGCATATTAGGAGTGCCCTTAAAACTCTGTGAAGATAGAAAGTGTTATTATAGTTCCATATTTAATACCACTAGGATCTGAAAGGGAGTCCAGAGAATTCTAATATAAAGACTCTGGCCTTGAGGAAAGTATAACTTAGGGAGATAAATCTAATACTTGTACAGCAAACTATAAGAAAAACAGATTAATTTAGTTGGTAATATTAGCAAATACTTACAGTACTTACCATTTTGTAAGGTTTTTATAAATATTATTTCACTTAATCCTTACTAGAACTTCATGAAATAAATAGTATCATTAACCTCTTTTTACATATAAGGGAACCTCAGAAAGGTTAAATAACTCACCAGAGTTTCATGGCTACGAGAGGGTGAAAATAGAACTTGAATTCACATTTTGATTTTAAATTCTCATGGATCCAAATGTTCCAGGAACTCAGAATAGGGGACTCAGTGACAGTAGGTGGTCCTGAAAAGCTCCACAAATGAGAACTGGGTCTCCAGTAATGGATGAAATTTGACTAGTTGAGGAGTCAGCACATTGTTTTTCTCTAAAAGACCAGTTAGTAATTATTTTAGGCTTTGCAGGCCACACAGAGCCTGTATTGCAACCACTCAGCTTTGCTGCTATAGTGTGAAAGCCACCATGAACATACATAAGCAAAAAAACATAGCTGTGTTCCAGTAAAACTTTATTTACAACGTCACTCCTCATCAGGGAAATACAAATAAAAACCACACTGAGATATCACCTCACACCAGTCAGAGTGGCTAAAATGAACAAATCAGGAGACTATAGATGCTGGAGAGGATGTGGAGAAAAGAGAACCCTCTTGCACTGTTGGTGGGAATGCAACACTGTTGCATTTGCCACTGTTGGTGGCAAACTGGTACAGCCACTCTGGAAAACAGTATGGAGGTTCTTCAAAAAATTAAAATAGACCTACCCTATGACCCAGCAATGACACTGCTAGGAATTTACCCAAGGGATACAGGAGTGCTGATGCACAGGGGCACTTGTACCCCAATGTTTATAGCAGCACTTTCAACAATAGCCAAATTATGGAAAGAACCCAAATGTCCATCAACTGATGAATGGGTAAACAAGTTGTGGTTTATATATACAATGGAATACTACTTGGCAATGAGAAAGAATGAAATATGGCCTTTTGTAACAACGTGGATGGAACTGGAGAATGTTATGCTAAGTGAAATAAGTCATACAGAGAAAGACAGATACCATATGTCTTCACTCTCATGTGGAGCCTAAGAAACTTAACAGAAGACCATGGGGGAGGGGAGGGGGGGAAAAGTTACAGAGAGGGAAGGAGGCAAACCATAAGAGACTCTTAAATACTGAAAACAAACTGAGGGTTGATGGGGGCGGGGGGGGGGGGAAGTGGGTGATGGACATTGAGGAGGGCACCTGTTGGGATGAGCACTGGGTGTTGTATGGAAACCAATTTGACAATAAATTTCATATTAAAAATTAAAAAAAAAACAAGCAGAAGTCTGGATTTGGCCCAAGGGCTATTGTTTCCTGACCCCTGAAATATGTGAAGAGGAGGTGGACAGGGTATGATCTATGATATATCTTCAAAAGCCCAGAGGTTAGAATAAAGATGGTACATTCAAGGGACAATGAGAGGGAGGCCCAACTTGGGCAGAGGATTTCTGCAGGAAGTAACAGGAAATAAGGATTAATCAATAGCATTTTAGTCAGATAGGGCTGCCCTAACAAAGTACCACAGATAAGGTGACTTTAACAACAGAACATTACTGTCTCACAGTTCTAGAAGCTAGAAATCCAAGATCAACATGTCACCAGGGTAGGTTTCTTTTGAGGGCCCTGAGGGAAGGGCCTACTCCAGGTCTCTCTCCATGGCTTATGGATGGCCATCTTCTCCCTGTGTCTTCACATTATCTTCTCTCTGTATGTCTCTGTGTCCAGATTTCTTCTTCTGATCAGCATACCAGTCATATTGGTTTGAACCTGCCATCATTGTATCATTTTAACTTAATTACTTCTTGAAAGACCCTTTCTGCCAATACAACTACACTCTGAGCTACAGGGGCTAGGACTTCATATGAATTTCTAAGGGGCACTCACAGCCATTACAGATAGCATGGAGCCAGATTACGGGGAGTTTTAGATTCCAGATTAGAGTCAGTGGGATAGGAAATTAGGAATCTTTTTGCATGTTAGCCATAATTCTGATTAGTAGTTTGAGAAAATGAATACTAATTATACCATTCATATACAAAAAAAGACAATAAAATGGGCATCTGCCAATTAAATAGCAAAGTAAATTGTTCAGTTCATACAAGAGTGCATGGAAGCCTGAGAAACTAGATCCTGGCAGTCTGGCAGACCCAGAATTCAGCCCATTGGCACCATACAGCACTGCACAGCACTGGAGAAGTTCAGGTTGGGTGAGAAATGCCTTCAGCTCTGTGGGCTTCTGACACCTCTGCCACTGCCTGGGATGTCTGGCCCTGAAACACCAACCCTCTCCCAACAAAAGGAGATAAATGATTGACAAAAGTTCATGAGTTCTCTGACCTTGGGTAATGAGATGAGTAGCTAAATTCCAAACTGAAAACCAAGCATTTCTCTGGGCAGATCTCAAGAGAGGCCAGCCATTCCTACTGAAAGTCACAACCGAACATTGCAAAACCCCATCCCTGGGACAGTGGGTGACCAAAGATTTTAGAACTAGGCAAATTTCTTCATCTCTCCTAGGTCCATTTTTCATTTCCTCACATGGATCTTTGCTCTAATGTCACTCAGTCTATTGTGATGCATAAAAATATCTGAGACAGACAGCCTCAAGAAGCAAGGCCAGATATTTTATGTGTGGATGGTTCTCCACATATCTCCCCCTAGCCTTGGGATAGGAAGGAAGGAGGGGAAAAAGGGAGGAGGAAAAAAACAGTAAAGGAAGAGATGCCTAAGAAGATATTGCTTACGGTTTCCTTTGTGTATTAATTGCTAAGTAACCATAGTGACTTTCTTTTTCTTTATCAAAACCAATGTTGCTCTTACTCTCAAACTTTGGTCAGAGCCCCTTCTGGAGTCATTTTTTATTTGTGTGGATGAGTATAGCCGTCTTTGAACACACTTATTGCATCATGATAGCTAAATTCGATCTAATTTTTTTTCTTACAGAAGACATGAATGCTAACACACTGGAACAACCTGGAGTAGATTTACCACTTGGTCATTTTTTTAAAGTAGTATAAGGAACTGACTGGAGACATTAGTCTTACAGAGAGCTTCTCTGTTGACCATAGTTTTGGAAAGCCTGGCCAGCTGATCTGTGCAGCCATGCTTTCAAAGCACTATCTTGTGTTTAATGGGAGATTCTTAAATTTTAGTAAACCTTCAGAGGGTTTGCAAAGCCAAATGTACCAGGAACTGTCGATCTTCACCATGGCTTAGATCTAGTGCTACTTTCCCAGCATGATTACCAGATTCAGATTATCCCACATAGAAAATGGCTTATTATAATCCCCCCAGTATCCACACAGCTTTTCTCCAAGTAGGTTGGGAGAAACATTGGTTACTGTGAAACAAGAACTGTGCACCTCCCTTGAAACATAGAAATCATCTACCAGGGACAGCTGGGTGGCTCAGTTGGTTAGGTATTCAACCCTTTATTTCAGCTCAGGTCATGATCTCAGGGTAGTGGGATCAAGCCCCACATTGAGCTCCACGTGGATATCATGCATGGAGCCTGCTTAAGATTCTCTCTCTCCTTCTGCCTCTCTGTCTCAAATTAAAAAAAAAATCTACCAAGTACTGTTCAAACAAGAGTTGCCACCAAAAGAAAATGTTTGGGGGAGAGAAGACATTAATTCAAGATGTAATCAGTTGGTGAGGTGGAGTCTACACAACTCATTGTAGTAGTTGTGATATTACTAAATGTGTAATTATGTTATCCACCACCTACAATGGCAGTTGTTAATTACTCTTCCAGGAAGATCTCATTTCTTTGGGAATCTTCTCAACAGAAGTCAAGGGACAGGATAGTCCAGAAACCCAGATTTGATCCATAGTACCTGCTAACGATGAAATTAGAAAGTTATAAAAGTAGCTTCCTCTCCCACATTCTTTCTCAGTATTCTCCTTACTAAATCCATTCAAAAAGTACATTTTATTCCACAGAGGGTATGTTGTTATGACACTGCAGATGAGCAGACATCAAGCTTCACTTCACAAGGCATATAGAGGGTTGCCTTTAGAGGAGAGGTGCCCTCAGGCACCAGGGTTCTTTGCCATCTTTTGGCCTTAGTTTCCAACCAATTCACTGTCTGAATGGCCAAAGAAGAGTCAGAGTCTCCAGCTCATCCATAGAATAAATATCTAACAATTATAATTCTCAACTTTCAACAGTTCGGACACTCAGATTTCAAGAAGGAATCCAAGTCTCTCTCTCTCTCTCTCTCTAGGGCAACAAATCCCTTAAAGAATCAACTGTGATCCTGCTGTCTAAGCCCTTAGAAATAGAAACACAAACTGCATTTTCACCCATCTTATTCTCTTAGGTATTTACAGGATAAACTGTCACAAATAGGTGCTAATATTAATATGTTAATGTATTGCTCCTTCCGAGTGAGATATTTTCATTTCAGCAAGGAACCTTCAGATATATGACTTGACCCAACAGAGCAGACCTAGCAGACACTACTGAACACTCTTAAGGGAGAGAATTTAGATGCTCTTCATATAACTTGCCAAACAGATGGCTGCCAACTTTGCCCATATGAGATACCAGCCCTGGTCAAATTCAGTTATACACTGAGTGACATGTATTTATCAAGCTCTATTGTTTTAAAAGTTATCATGCAGTTATTTCTGAAATCAAACAATATGGGACAGTACTCCTACCAAAGCCAGAAGCTGAATAATGCTTCTGTATAACAGGTCCCAATGTTCTGAGCTTTCCTTCACTGACCAAGTGTCTCTTGTTTCCCAAGACAACTGTGTGAACAAACTTGGTGACTGGCAGACTATGTTGACCCCTTTACACCTCCAAACAAAAGATCACTCATTATAAGATGCTTACTTCAGTGAATGTTATCATTATAAATTGAGACATATCTTCTGCTAGAAAGTAATTGGAACCAAGTCATTCATTTCAGTTCCTAACCGTCAGGGCTTTTCTTATATAGGATTTTTGAGAAGTGAGAAAAAATGCTACTGTTGTAAAGTGTCTGCTTATTCTAAGCTTTGTGTTTTAAAGATGTGTGTTTGGGACATGGCCCTTTACCTAGGTTAAAAATAAGCCTGACCCTTTTCAATCATGAACCAGTCTTCAGAATTCTCACTAACAAGCAACATTCAAGGATAGCCATTGAATGTGATCCAAGTTCCAGGGGAAGTGGATAAAATAAAGAAGCACCTAAAAACTTGGATAGACCTTCCTCTTCATGCCCTTTCCTGGAACTGATGGGACTAACTACCCATTTCTCATCAGGGCACATGCTTCCTTTCCTGAGTGGTAACAGATTTTCCACCTCATTAATAAGTTGTGACTAAGCCTCACTCACCACTGCTCCCCAGCAATCTCCATAGAGGCCTGGCAGAGGTGCAGTCAACACTAATTTTGTCAGAATGGGAAAATTCTCTTTCTCTGGAATTAGATAAAGCATTTGACATCCAGAACTCAAAGTCTGTTGCAGAATACAGAACTCCCCCTCTTCCATTTGTGGCAATCAGTGTTTTTACAATCTCCTTAGTACCTTCTTCTTCAACCAGAGCCCAGAGCCAAAAGAAGCTTACACAACTCTTCTCCCTTATACACCAAACTCCTCAAAAGACCACCCATTGACAAGCAACTGAGCAACTTATTTGCCTGTTTAAACTGATTGAAAGCAGATATGTATGTGTTGAATATGATCAGGCCTGAAGCACTTGGTGGATCTTTATTGAATGGGACTGAGTAGTTGAATTGGACAAAGGAACAAATAGATCCATGGATTGCTTTCCATCTGCAAGTGACATGATCTGGGTGTAAGTAGTAAGAGAGGGGTAGATCCACTACAGGTGGGGAAGAGGTCAAGTCACCTGGCTATTGGGTAAGAGTGACAGGGCACACCAATGCTGTAGTTTGATTTTAGCAGTTACCCCAGTGGAGCCTGTAAAAGAGGCACCTCCCTAGGGAGGCAGCAGGGCTGGGTGATAGCATCTCCTAGGAAACTCTTCCCTCAAAGCCACTAGCTAGATAGACCAGTGTAGACTGAAGCTTCTTCTGGAGTAATTCCTTCTCCTCAGGGTCCATCTTTTGTTTTGTGTCATTAATTCATGTAATTTGGGGTTTTGGTTCTATTTTGTTATGTTTTCTTGTGTGTTTTTGATTTATTGCTTTTTACAATTTTCTTAGTTTATGTTCAGGGATTAAAATGGATGTTCTATGTGAAAGCTGAGTTCCTTGTTTCTTTCTTTTGCCCGTGGCTGACTGCATGCTCTCTGTTGATGTCTTGTTCCTGGTCTTGACTCCATCTTGTCTGTGAAAGGAAGCACTCCAGCGGGCTTGCTTGATCAGAAGAAAGGGAAGTTTTCTTGGTTTAGTCACTCCACAGAAACCCATGGTAATGTTCCCCTGTGTTCTATGTGTGTAAATATGCATTGGTACATACCAGACTGGAGGGGAGGGTATTTTTCTTGATGGCTTGTGATACAGTGGTCCTGTATGTGTGTGTCTGTGTGTATGTGTGTGTGTCTGTGTGTGTGTGTGTAAGGGTATGGTAACCTTCCCCACTCAAATCCAGTGCCTTATCATCTCTTAATATGTATAAAGTCAGCAAACATGACTTTATACATGACAAAACAAACAGCAAAGCTGATTGCAGCAGCTATTCCTTTATGGAACCCTTCCTTTGGATAGTACCACCCAAGATTAAGGTCACTGTAAATGCCAACTTGATACTGATACAGGCAGTTCCTTGATTTAGAAGATGATATGGTTCCTCCTTAAAGCCCAGGCATACCCACTTCTAATTTGGTTGTCTTTCCAAGCCTAGCACCATCCCCATCATACTACTCCAGTAGCACAAAAGGGGCTCTCTGGGAGCAAAGTGTCTCAAAGTCAGAGCTCTATAACTTTAAAGAATGATGCCTGAAGAATTAAAGTAACCTTAGGTCAGAGAGGGCCAGAGATAGATGAAGTGAAAGAGTGAAGGCTCTTCAATTGTATGAAGGCTCTTCAATTGTATGAATGTATGTATGGATGTAACAAGGAACCTGACAAGCTCTGAAAGTGCTGTCTTCCCTGCTTACAGTGCTAAAACCATCCCTAAGGTCTGGCCTCACATACCAGCTCCCTCAGACATCAGGCTACAAAGGGAGTCTAAATGCTATAAAATTGAACACCATCATTTGGCTATTCACCATGCTCCTTTGATGCTTCCAGAGCCTTATTTGGCTATAAGAGCCCTGTCTTACGGTGTAGAGTGAGGAGTTGGTCAATAAGGGACAATTGAGATGAGCATGGTGAAGGGGGTCATGATACTTGTGCTTCCAACCAAGTCCTACTCCAAACCCACTGTGTGAATGTGAGAATCTCCCCTTCCCTGTTTTGTAAAGTGAAGGGAACAAGTTATAGCTGGGTAATATCTAAAGTCTCATCCAATGACAACCTTCTTTGAAATGGCATCCAGATTTCTTTTTACCCAACTGTATTAAAAGTGAATCCTAGGGTGGAGAGGTCAAACATATGGTAAGTCATGGGTTCCTATTTGTATCTTGCATGTTCCTGAAAGGAGTGTCTTCTCACCCACCCATCTTGTCTTCATCCAAAATAAAAGAACCTTGGAAATTTTCCATCCAACAACATTATCCATATAACCAGTAGAAGCTTCTCCTGGGCTGTGGTGGCCCCATGGCGATTTGTCACAAGGTGCCACATCACCTGATACCATACCCTCATTAACTGAAAATTCTGTGGCTGCTGAGGGTTAGTGATTTTCTCACCACATGAGGAGTTCTGTTCTGCAAGAAGAATGGAACCAGGACCAATGCTATAATGTTCTGAAGAACAAGGTTTACCAAAAATAAAACTTGTTGTGTCATATTAAAAGGGTAAGAAATGGTGAAGAAGAAGAATTCTCTTGAGAATTCTCTTGAGTAAAACTTTTATTTGGAATAGAGAATAATAATAAATGGCTTCTCTAAGCCACCACACTGGGTTGCAAGCTAGATGACTCCTGCTGCTCTGGAAATCTAGCCCACTGCTGCCTCGGGAAGAGAGTGTAGATTGACTGGACAGGTTGGCACCAGTGGAATTAGATGGTTTATATCCAAAGTCAGCCTGTTGGGATGGGAACGTCAGATTTACTGGAAGGGGAAATAATATCCCAACCTATCTTTAGTCTATCTTCAAGTCACATTTAAATTTAATTGGTGGATTCCACAGTTGTGATCCTCATTCTTGGTATCTGTAGTGCTAGTTTGAATCTTAGTACATGATTCTGGTAATAGCCATTTATTTCAAGCTCCCTATTTCAGGTATGGTCCTAGATACACCCAGTATGCACTACAAGACAGGGAGCAGTCTTCCACATCCATATAGTAGTTCATGAGGCAACAAAAACACCCTTTCTACAAATAAGCTGGATTCTAAATTTGGGGATGAAGCCCCTTAGAATTGATGGGTGGGGAAGAAAGCAAAATAAAATATTTTCATGAAAGCTCTTCTTTTTATGGTTAGTAGTGGATGCAAATAGAAAACTTTTCTATTGTAGGAAAAGGTAGAAAAGGATTCAGTGGTCACTGTTTTCAAGAAGCAAATGATCTTATCACCATATTTCCTCCCAAATCCTATGAGTTTGAGTGTCCTTGGCAGCAAAACTTACCCTAGACAAGCATCAGGCATGTTGGTCAAGGAAACCCCCAAAGTTGGCCATGGCACTGTTCACAGCAGCACCACTGTACCCCACTATTAGATGCTGCTCAGGCTTTCATCCTCCCAAGCAGCACACAGTCTTGGAATAGGGTGTTGTGCAAACTAATGCTCTTCTCTCCCCTTTCCTTCCCACCCTCAATGCCTTGCATCCCTTTGACTCTTATAGTGAGCATGCCCACAAGTGAGACCGAGTCTGTCAACACCGAAAACGTGGCTGGAGGTGACATCGAGGGAGAGAACTGCGGGGCCAGGCTGGCGTGAGTAGGCACGGAGAGCCCAGGGACTGGGGCTTTTCCAGGTGTGCGGGAAGGGATGCTGTGTCCTGAAATCACAATGGCTTGGCCCATCGTGGTTGAGGCAGAGGTCAGAGAAACATAAATCTCAAGTGGTGACTTGTGTGAGAAAAGACTGCCCTGGGTTGAGTATGGCTCCTAGGCAGGGGGAAGAGTCTTAACATTAAAGCCAGTCTCCAATTCTGCACTCCTGTAAGGGTCTGACTCATGGATTTCAAGCCCCTGTGCATTACATCAGTGAAATATCGAGTGGTGGGGGGTTAGAGGTGGCTCCAAAGTCTGTTTCTTCCCAGCCTCTCTCACCCCCTGTCACATGAGACACCTATGTGAGGGTCCCTGGGTCCTGCTGGTAAATGTGACCTGGAATAAGAGGATACAGGTAAGAAAATAACCTGGGAGCTAATAAACATGTTGGTCCTTATCTGCAACTCTAGTTACCCACCTAGTAAAGGGAAATAGAGATTCCTGAAGTGCAACCTTGAGTTATTGCAGAATTCGTCAGTGTTTAGCCTGGAACGTGGCCAGTCACCTCCTCCAAAAGCAGCTCCAGCCTAGATACCTATGACTTCCCTTTCCCTGGGTCAGACCCCAGGGCCTAGGCTTTGGTAAGTGACTGGCCCAGGACTGGGCCAGGTGCATAGAGGAACAGTTCACACATGAATTATCACAATCACCCATCTTAGTTTTATCTTAAAAATGGAAACCAGTAGTCCCTGGGAAATGTTCCTCCACCAAAGAATGAAGGGAAAAAATAGTTTAACTGCTAAAAATAAGCAAACTGCTGGTTCTGTTACCAGCATCTCAGCAGAGTCCAAAGATTAAAGTTATATTCTGTCAGGGATTCACATTGACCTTGGGAATGAGGCCTCATGGAACATTCGGGATCTGCTTTGGGAAGTGGAACTTACTCTTCTTGTTGACTTTGTGGTATAAGAACTGTAAACTCACCTTGGTCCCTGAAAAGCACTGCATGCAGAAGGCTCTGAGTAGGACCAGTCCCAAATAAAATTAGTTTCAAAATCATTCCATCAGTGAAACAGTATCTTATTTCACCCTTCATTCCTGAAATGACTCAATGGTGTGAGCAAACCCCAACACTTTTAAAAAGTTTCTCCATATATAAGTCTAAACAGAAGCCATGCCAGCCTTGAGAATGATCTCCAAGCCAAAGGAGAAGGGAAAAAAAGGCTTAAGAACAGACCAGCTCTTGCAACTTCTATTTCCAGGGTACACAGGGCCTTCAGTATCACTCACTCTGACAGTGGCACCAGGGAGTCTGCACTGCAGATTTCTCGGCATCATTGGGAAGCAATTATTGTCAAAATGTTGTTAAAATACGGGGCTAATTACATTTTTAAACAGCAGTCCAAGCCTTTCCCTTTTGGAACCATACAAAGCAAGCACTCAAGTTTTTGCAAATGGGTCCCAGCAAACCCTCTAAGTCTGTCAGGCCTTTCTCTGGTCTTTATAACATGGAGGACCCTGCAACTCCGGCTTTTAGGCATAGCCCAAGTTGCAGACCAGGAGGGACCAGGGGAGTTCCCAGCTCTAGGAAGCCACTTGAGAGTACATTTCAGGAGAGTATGGTGGCTCTGTTGGAGGGTGAATATGATTATCCTCCAGAGAGGGAAGCTGGCACCTCTAGTGTATCTGTCATTTCTTTGAGGACACATTCTGCAGGCTGGGAGAGCTCTGTAGAAATGGTTCCTATTATCCTTATGAATATCCACATTGATGCATCTGCTCTGTGCATATAAAATACCTAGACACAGTACCAGAACTATAATATATACCTAATAAATTATGGTCTTTCCACCATCTCTCTACTCACCCCACCCCACTCCTTGCCTCAGCCAACCATGGGATAAGACCACCAACATTCCTGGTGGGAAACACAGTGTGAGAACTGACTGGAGACTGAGACTGGGTCTTATGGGAAGGAGACAGTGAGGGTCTAGCATTTTTAAAGCTAAGAGTTAAAAGGCTTGTGTGGTTGGATGAGACCAGGATGAGAATTTATAGGCAGTGAGAAGGCCTGATGAAGATGAGGGGGTGGGGGCACAGAGAAAAAGGAACTACAGTATATTTTTGGGGGGAGAGGGAGGTGATTAAAAAGAAGGAGCCATCAAAGTTTGAAGACAGTAAGGATGTTGAAGTAGAATTTGAAGCAGGGTCCAACCGAGGGGCTTGCAGGTACTATGCAGGCAATAGGATATAGAGGTCCAAGGTGCAGCTGTGAACAGGGATGGAGCCACACACTTGAGGTCATCAGTATAAGAGCTATTAATGAGAGTATAGGACAAGGGTTGGTCGTAGAGGAATAGAGTCAGAAGGCCAAGGGCTGAACCGTGGGAACCTGACACACAGAAGAATAAGAACAAGTAAATGAAACAAATGAAGAGATGTTAAGGGAATAGACAGCAGCACTTGCCTGGAATCCATGGGAGAAAGAATTTCAAGAGAGAACTGTTTACTTGTACATTCATTCAAAGTGTGCCCAGCTTGGTTCTAAGTGATGGTGATACATAGCAGTAGAAAGATTGATATCATCTCATTGGAGTTTATAATCTGTGTGGAAGTGACATTAAACAAGTGAATAAGTCACTATAAACAAGGTAAGTGTTAAGAAGGAAAAGTATATTGTAGGGCTAATAACCGGTTAGACTGGCAACTTTTTTGAAGAATTAAATTTAAGCTGAGAAGTGAAGGGTGAAAACACATTATTGAAGTGAAGAGTAAGGAATAATGTTCCAGTCAAAGGCAACAGTGTGTTTCAAGGCCTTTGGATGGAAGAACTGAGAGGCCAGTGTGGTCAGGGCAGAGCATGCGGGGAGAGACAGGGAGTTGAGGCTGGAGATGGCATGTCCTGGTAGACCCCTTAATGATCTTTGTCTCTGTTACAAGACTGTGAGAAGTCATTGAATATGAGAAGTCACAAGAACATGGAGCTGGGTAGGGAGGTTGATTTGGTTTGTTTTGCATTCTTGAAGGATCACTTGGATGTGAGGAAAAGAATAGGTAGAAGCAATGCCAACACGGAAGCAGGCACACAGTAAAGCATCATCAGTAGCAATTACTGAGGTGTGAGGTGATGGTGGCTCAGGCTAGAGTCACATGTGGAGATTAAAAAGTGGTTGGGTTATTTGTGTGTTCTGGAGCCATACTCTATAAGACTTGTTTGTGGGAGTTGGAGTCTTAGAGAAGGAGAGGAGTGAGAATGAGCCAGTGTAGGGCACTTGCTCCAGAAGTGAGGCCATGGAAGGGAGAGAAGAAAATAAGATGGCAGAAAGGAAGGCAGCAGTGGCCAAGTAAGGGCTTGTAAACACTGGGACAATCTTTATGGCAAAGAAGAGGCCAGTGAAAGGGGAGGGTCTAAGGATGCCAGAATGGAAATGAGTGATTATTGGAAGGCATCGCCTAAAAGGGGAAGGTTGACTTCAAAGACGCAGTTGGAGACACAAGATTTACAAAGGAAGAAGGAGTTCCTTACCTCTGGGACTAATTGGAAGATAGAAAAAGAAACCTGGCATCAGCAGCCCTGAGGTCAAGTCTCAATCAGCCACCAACTAGCCATGTGACCTCAGCCAAAGCACCTCCCCTCTGAGTCTTGGTCTCTCCCTCTGGGACACAAAGGAGTTGTCCTGGTTGTTGGCTCAGAGTGCTGTTAGCAGAGGCCTAGGGCTCCTGGGAACCACCTGCAGGGGCTACTGCAGAAGGGGACCACTTTCACCTCTTTTACATATTGGGCTTCCATGTAAGATTTCATATGAATAAAACATTCTACAACTTGATAAATTGCAAACCATAGATCCAGGTGATATCTAAGGATCCCTTCCAAGCTCTCAAATTCTACAGTTCTATAACAAATATAAAATCCAAAATAGGCTCCAATGCAGAGTGAATGATAGGAGTCATACCAAATTATCTGTCATTTCATCACAGAAAGTGGGGGTTAGGTGTCTTAGGAACCTGAAGAACAGTACAGAGGTTTCAAACTAGTGAGTCACCAAGAGGTCACTAAAAGATTGCTGAGCATAGCATTGCTGAAGCCACAGTGGAGCCTGACATTGTAAATGTAAAGTCAGCCTCACAGAACAATTCAACATATTTTTTGGCAGGCTATGTGGCCCAGAAGCACTAAAAACAGAGAGTGGTGTGAACCAGGGTGGCAGTTTAGCAAGACAGGCAAAGTAGAAGTCCCAGGTACTGTGTGGAGAGCAAAATCAATATGACCCTGGGGCCAACCTGAGAACTGGAAGTTAAGCCTGACATTAACCTGAGAACCCTACAAGGGTGTGAATGATAGGGAAGACATAGTGAGGGCAAAGATTGGGTTCGGAGGAAGAGCAGGAGGATTAATAGAGAAGGTGACTGTCCAGAATGTGGAGTGACTGAGCTAAGCATCCAGTTGGAGCAGTGTTCTGTGATGACAAGGTCCATTACCCTTCTAGAAATAATATCTGTGAATGGTGTTGAAGTTGTGGAGTCCAGGAGGTTGAGTCAGATGTGTGTCAACCTGGATAGCGACCACTGTGCCATCTGACTTAGGTTAGAAGCAAATTGGGACAATTTAGGGAAATACTATTTCATACAGCAAGTAGTAAATATATGGTTCTCATTACTCTAGGAAGGAAAGGAAGTCTGAAATATAAATAGTTCCCAAGAAGTAAGTAGTTAAGCAAAACAAAAGGAGTTTGGATTTGTCTTCAATTTTGAAACTTAATATCAACAAAGAAAATCATGGCTTCCTAGAAGGTTTGTCTTGGAGGCCTGGGTAGAGAAAGTATCCTGGGTTGAAGGAACTTCAAGTCCAAACCAGTAGAATTGTTCTGATGGTCTTAAGCATGAGTTACTTTCTCCACCTTCCTGCTCTCCTTCAGGAAGCCATTTAAAACACAAGGTAGGGATTGTACCTCACTAGGATAACAATGATAGAAAAAGCCAAGAAGACTTCTAAGCAAGTTGTGCGTACCCCATTGGGGTTTGGAAGACCTCTACTGTTCTGAGGAATCTGAAGTGGTTTAAAAACCAGTGGAAGGAAGCAGGATTTACCACATGTCAGCCAGACCAGGGTGTGGACTGGTGCCATGGTACAAGGCACCCAGGTGCTCTGGTGCTTGCTTACTCACACAGTAGGACAGACCAGCCTTCCAAACCCTGAGCCAGCGGTTACTTCCCACAAGGTGAAGTTGCTGAGCAATGGGATCCCTCTGTTTTCATGAAGTGTGGTCCTACAGTTGTCTCCCACCTATAGGAGGGAGTATGGAGAAATTCAGACGCTTGGCCTTTACAGAGTTCTAACCTCAGCTCTCCAAGGACTGAAGTTTCCTTTGTCTCCAGGTGTTGCCACTTGAGCAGTACCCTCCCCATTTCTTAAGTAATATGATACTTAAAAGATAATGAACAATTCTGACGCAGTGAACCTAAAATTACATTCATAATCCCCTGAGAAGAGCAGCAACAATAATAGGCTTTGAGTGTGGTATCCAGGGTTATACATCAGGACTTGAAACTAAGTGGAAAGGAAAGTCCTACTCTATTTCCTCCTCTTCAGAATGTTCCAGAATGCCACAGAAGGACCCATAGCTTACCATGCTGGAACTAGGACTAGCACCTCATTTCAAACACCTCAGCTCTGATCCCCCTCTATGCCCACTCCCCAGAGTCATTTACCTGGGAGATACGATATTTGGTTTTAAGAACCCACTTTTGCTGATCCACTTGGACTGAGAGAGACCCTTACAGGAAAGAGCATGTGGTCTGCATTAAAGGACATCCTAGAGAGGATCACTGAGACATTTCTGAAAGAAGGCCTGGGGCCAGACCAGGTTCTGTAGACAGAGTCACAAGACTAAAGGCCGCGGTCATCCACTTTGGCTTATGCCTAACAGCAAGGAGAGTCAACTCTCCAAAAGTAAGCCTAGAGAAGACCCTGAAGGTCCCCAAGCTCAGCATGGCCTGCTGGAGAAGAGAGGACCCCAGATTCCCCAACACCCAATTAGCATCTGGAAAACATTTGTTTCTCCCATTAAACCGTGGCTCTAAATAAAAATGCTGTCCTTGGCTCCCGGTCCCCTTCCCACACACTTTGTTAACATGTGATTAAACACTCCAGCCCTAGCAGGCAGTCTTAGAGGTGGGGAAAGGTTATTAGCTAGTGGTTCAGAGCAGTAAAGGCACTTGGCTAGGATTCTCAGTGCCCCAGAGATATAATTATCTCACACACGATGGCTTTGCCACCTGTCACATCTTCTGTTAATTTTTTTTTAATAAAAAATAATGAGAGGGGTTGTTTTCTTGCTATGTGACACAGCTTGCTTTGTGCTGAGCTAGGACAACACAGGCTTGCAGCAGTTGCCTCCTGAACTCCCTGCTCATGTTTTCTCTCTGCATCTGTCTTTGTCTCCCTACCAATGTCTCTGTCACTTTCTTCCTCCCCAACTTACATTCTGCATCCATCTGGGTATCCATCTGAGCATGGTTGCTCCACCTACAATCTCTCCACCTTACTCCTTTAACACCAAAGACTTTTCTGATACATTGCCTTCAATTGTTTTGTCTCAAATGCTTACATTCCCTGCCCCCACCCCTTCTTCCCTCCTTCTCCCCTCTCTCCTTCCTCCCTTCTCCCAGCCTTCCTCCTCCTAGTCTCCTGTGGACTCTCCTATATGAACTTGGTAGCCTCAGGGCCTCCTTGAAGATTCCTCCTTCCCCATTCAATGACCCTTTGAGTCATACCTGCCCTATGCTTTCACCTGAAAGTTCCCCATGTCTTTAAGGCTGCACATAACTGTCGGTTTCCTGAGCTTCTGACAGGACCTGCGGCTGTTCCTTTAGGCCCAGCTGCAGCCCTCAGGCCAGGATTGTAAAGGCCTTTCAGTTCCCAGCTGGCTTCTATTGCTTATCTTCACTTCATACCCCAGCATTGGCTGGGATCCTGTTCAGACAGCAGTGGGGTCTGTGATGACATGCTCCTGCCTCTGGTTTCCAACTGGTGAGACTTTCACATCTGCAGAGAGACCTTCCTGTCCTCCATGGCTCTCATCAAGGTGCAGCATTCCCTACACACAGCCTAACCTAACTTCATGGGACCTGCTGAGCAGGTGCCACATGGCGCCTCCAGAGACTCTCCAGAGAGTGTTGCTTCCACTTAGAAAATACTGGATTTGTAGACTTGTCAGTCATTGGTTTTCACATTCATACACACAAACGTGCCAGGAGATGTTGACAAATAGGGTTTTGTCTCTTCAGAGTTGTTCTACTTCACTCCACACATCCATCCAGTGCCCATTTATAGTCATGCAGGGACATCAAACTTCTCTAGAATTGCTGAATATCTTTTAAATGGAAGAATATGCATATGTGTCATTTTGTAACATCTGCTTTTTCTCTTTCAGCCATCGGATTTCCAAATCAAAGTTCAGGTGAGTGAGATGCATGTTCATCTTCTTTCCTACTGCCTACCAGCTCTGTCCCTATGCTTTTGGGTAGCCCAAGGTAACACCTACCGTGTGGGGCAGTACAGTGAGGGTTTTCTTCTACGGAGTAAATGCTCTCTTCTGTACAGCTATGAAGAAAAGTCCTTTAAATCAGATCCAGCATATAATTCAAGGGTTGATATTTGTTGAATTTTCTTTGCCAGTCTTTTTGGCAGCACCATCTCTAGGAGGTTGTGAAACCCAATGTGTCTCCCTTATAAGATAAAGTCCAATTAAAATAAATGTAATATGGACACTTGCTACTGTTCTTGCCTACTTCATGTTTGTGGAACACAGTGAGAAATGAACTGTAAGGACTATGGAATGCACATAGGATCACTACACTGTTCTGCTTCAAAACCTTCCACAGGATCTGTGGTCTTCAGCCCCAGATCTGCCTTTCCAGCCTCACCTCCCGTGCTCCTCTGCACATAGTCTTTGTTCCCACCACATGGAATGGTTAATTTCTTGCAGTCACCAGAATGTTCCCTGTCCTCTCAGACATCAAGGCCTTTGCATGTAGGCTTTCTTCTACCTGAATCACTGTGTCCACATGTCTTCATTCGGAGAATTCAGATTTTTGTTAAGAACCTCAAATGTTACTACATCTACCACATTCTCTGCAAACTCTCCAGGAGAAGTTACTCACCTCTCTCCATTCTCATAGTGCTTTCTTCATTCATACCTCTATCACAGCACTTAACATACTACACTCCAGTTATTGGTTCATAGGCCTATCTTTTTCAATAGCCCCTGCATGCCTCAGAGAGCCTAGCTAAGTGCTGGTCCAAGAGTAGGCTGTCCATACATGTATGTTGAATGGAAGAATGAATGGATTTGTGGAGTGGGGATGTGAATTTTCTCCCACAAAGCTTCTACATGCCAAAAATATTTGTTGTTTATGTTTTGTAATTGATCTAATCTTGCTTCCCTAGCCTTACCTACTGTGTAGCAGGAGCATAAATAACACTAAACTTTAGTCCAGCTGGGTAAATATAACCCACTGCTATACTTTAAATAGTCCTTGAAGGTGAAATGTTCAGTTTCTCATATTTCCATTTCGCCAGCTTTTCTCCAGGATGGAATCTGGATATATGGGGGCAGGGAACTTCAAGATCCTGGGAAGTAAACAGGCCTTGGTGAGGGCTGCTCCTGGAATCCTTCTGAGTCCTCTGCCTATCTCCCCTGTATGATGGCTAGTCTGGGCTTCTCTCTGAACTGGCCCCCTACTGGGATGCAACAATCCATCTAGTTTAGACATCTACCTCTGGAGTCCATGGGTCCCCCCATATTTGCATTTGATCTTGAAATCTCTACCTCTGCTCTCTGACCTCCAAGGTCTGTCAGTCCACTGACTTCAGCCACCTCCACACCTCATCTGAGTGCATGGACACTTCCAGGTCCTTCACACTCCGTAAACAAGCTACGGGAAACCCAGAGCACTATGGCAGGCTCACCTACCTACCCGCCTCCCACTGCTGTATTTGTACCAGCCTGAATAGAACTCTGAGTCAAAGACTGATGTTGTCCCAGGGGGCTGCAGACAGCCCCCCATACTATACCCAATGGAGGCCACCACTAGCCTCAGTGTCTCTGGGCTTCCCCATGATTATTTGGGTATTTCTAAAGCAACCCTCTGCAACCTCTTGAGACTTGGCTCCTGGGCTGAGAATTAAGTGAGGACTCTGATGTCTTATTTTCACCCTATTTCTGATACCTTCTTTCTCCCATAATTTGCTAGAACTGGAAAATGCAGGCCTTTCTCCCCTTCCTCTTTCTCTCAATCCAAGACCTCCTTTACATAAAAAAAAAAAAAAAAAAATCTAGGGTCAAGTCTACCAGGCCTAGCTGGTACATGAAAAAGAGAGTTCTAAAAAAATATTTTAAAAACCCTTTTTCTCTCAGTAATGCTTGAATTTTACTGCTTTATCTTCAGTATCTGAAGAAGTGGCATATACATAATAGGAACTGAATTAATATCTGATGAGTGAACGAATGAATGAATGAATTGTCTTGCCTTAGTAAGACAATAGGCTTACACAAACTCAAACAAAATATCTAATTTGACAGCCAAAGCTGAGAAAGCATTCGTGTTCCTGACAGTTCCAAAGGTTCTACACAATAAGAGTAAAGGGATGTAAAAATCCATTTGAAAATATTTCCAAAATATCATTCTCATGACATGCAAGTGAATAAATCATAAATGAACAAATGAATGCATGAATGAATGAATGAACATGATCCAAAGGATTGGAAGAGAAATTACATCTTTATATGGACTCTGTCTAGTGAAAGCTTATCCAGGAGACTGGGAACATTTTTTTATTCAGTGACCCATAGTGTAACCTGTGCTTTTGAAAAAGGAGAGGAACAGCACAGTGGTCCCCCTAAACCTCAGGGCTCTTTTCCAAGCTTTGAGACTCACCTCAACCTGCTGTCTGCTTAACCTCCTATATTCCAGCCATTTGATCTCTGGGAAGAGTTCCTCCCTCTATAGCTACTGTTCAAGATACAACAGAGACACAGAGAGAAGACTTTCTGTTCCCAAAAGGCACACTACTAGTAACTTGGCACTATCGTTCAACCCATTTTCAGATGAGGATACTGAGGCTGAGAGATGCAGATGGTCACCTGGCTTACATATGGCCAAGTGAGAACCCACACCCAGGTCCCATACTGCTAACCACTGTGCCAGACTAGTGATAAGGTTCTACCCAGGAATACTAAACTCTATTTCTGCTCAGCTATTATATCTTAGGCATGGGCAGGTAGCTCTACAGCAGGGCTGTTGAATAGAAATATGTGAGCCACATAAACATTTTTAAAATTTTTCTAGTAGCCATGTTAAAAAGTAGAAAAAAACAGGTGAAAATTATCTAATATAATTTATTTAACCCAGTGTATCAAAAACATTATCATGGCAACATGTAATTAATATAAAATTTTTTGTTTCTTTGTGTGTGCTTTGGTTTGGTTTTTGCTTTTTGGTTTTTTTTTCCCCAAATTTTTATTTAAATTCTTGTTAGCTAACATATAGTGTAATATTGGTTTCAGGAATAGAATTTAGTGATTCATCACTTACATGTAACACCCAGTGCTCATCACAAGTGCCCTCCTTAATGATCATTGCCCATATAGCCCATCCCCCCACCCACTTCCCTCCAACACTTCAGCATTTCTGTCTTTGAGTCTCTTATGGTTTGCTTCCCTCTTTTTCTCTTTTTTTCCCTTTCCCATATGCTCATTTGTTTTGTTTCCTAAATTCCACGTATGAGTGAAATCATATGGTATTTGTCTTTCTCTGACTGACGTATTTCGCTTAGCATAATACACTCTAGCTCCATCCACGTTGTTGTAAATGGCAAGCTTTCATTCTTTTTGATGGCTGAGTGATATTCCATTACATATATACATATATGTGTGTACATACATATATACGTGTGTGTGTGTGTGTGTGTACACATACCACATATTCTTTATCCATTCATCAGACAGTAGACACTTGGGCTCTTGCCATAGTTTGGCTATTGTTGATAATGCTGCTATAAACATCAGGGTGCCATGTAGCCCAATCTGTACTTTTGTATCCATTTGAATCTGTACTTGTATCCTTTGGGTAAATACCTAGTAGTGCCATTGCTGGATCACAGAGTAGTTCTATTTTTAACTTTTTGAGGAACCTCCATACTGTTTTTCCACAATGGCTACACCAGTTTGCATTCCCAACAACAGTGTAAAAGGGTTCCCCTTTTTTTTGCATCCTCACCAAAATCTGTTGTTTCCTATGTTGTTAATTCACCCATTCTGACAGATATGAGGTGGTATCTCATTGTGGCTTTGATTTGTATTTCCCTGATAATGAGTGATGTTGAGCATCTTTTCATGTGCCTGTTAGCCATATGGATGTCTTCTTTGGAAAAATGTCTATTCATGTCTTTTGCCTATTTCTTCACTGGATTATTTGTTTTTTGGGGGGTGTTGAGTTTGATAAGTTCTTTATAGATTTTGGATACTAACCTTTTATCTAATATGTTATTTGCAAATATCTTCTCCCATTCCATCAGTTGCTTTTTAATTTTGTAGATTGTTTCCTTCACTGTGCAGAAGGTTTTTATCTTGATGATGTCCCAATAGTTCCTTTTTGCTTTTGTTTCCCTTGCCTCCAGTGACATGTCTAGTAGGAAGTTGCTACAGCCAAGGTCAAAGAGGTTGCTGCCTATATTCTCCTCTAGGATTTTGATGGTTTACTGTTTCACATTTAGGTCTTTCATCCATTTTTAATTTATTTTGTGTATGGTGTAAGAAATGGTCCAGTTTCATTCTTCTGTATGTTGCTGTTCAGTTTTCCCAACACCATTTGTTGAAGGGTCTGTCTTTTTTCCATTGAATATTCTTTCCTGCTTTGTTGAAGACTAATTGACCATATAGTTGTGGGTCCATTTCTGGATTTTCTATTCTGTTCCATTGATCTACGTGTCTGTTTTTGTGCCAGTACCATACTGTCTTGATGACTACATCTTTGTAATATAGCTTAAAGTCTGGAATTGTGAGGCCTCCATCTTTGTCTTTCTTTCTCAGGATTGCTTTGACTATTTGGGTTCTTTTGTGGTTTCATACAAATTTTAGGATTGTTTGTTCTAGCTCTGTGAAAAATGTTAGTGGTATTTTGATACAAACTGCATTAAATATGTAGATTGCTTTGGGTAGTGTCCACATTTTAACAATGTTTGTTCTTCTAATCCATGAGCATGGAATTTTTTCACATTTCTTTGTGTCCTCTTCAATTTCTTTCATAAGTGTTCTATAGTTGTCAGAGTACAGATCTCTTACCTCTTTGGTTAGGTTTATTCCTAGGTATCTATCTTATGGTTTTTAGTGCAACTGCAAATGGGATCAATTCCTTGATTTCTTTTTCTGCACTTCATTATTGGTGTATAGAAACGCAAACAATTTCTGTACATTGATTTTATATTCTGCAACTTTGCTGAATTCATGTATTAGTTCTAGCAATTCTTTTTTGGTGGAGTCTTTTGGGTTTTCTACATAGAGTATCATATTGTCTTCAAATAGTAAATTCTTCCTTGCTGATTTGGATGCCTTTTATTTCTTTTTGTTGTTAATTGCTGAATCTAAGACTTCCAGTACTATGTTAAATAGTAATGGGGAGAGCGGACATCCCTGTCTTGTTTCTGACCATAGAGGAAAAGCTCTCAGTTTTTCACCATTGAGGATGGTATTAGCTGTGTGTCTTTCATATATGACTTTTATGATATTGAGGTATGTTCCATCTATACTTACTTTGTTGAGGGCCTTTATCAAGAATGGATGCTATGTTTTGTCAAATGCCTTTTCTGCATCTATTGAGAGGATCATATGGTTCTTATCCTTTCTTTTATTAATGTGGGGTATCACGTTGATTAATTTGCAGATATTGAACCACCCATGCAGCCCAGGAATAAATTCCACTTGAATATGGCTAATAATTCTTTTAATGAACTATTGGATTCAATTTGATAGTATCCTGTTGAGAATTTTCACATCCATGTTCATCATGGATATTGGCCTGTAATTCTCCTTTTTAATGGGATCTTTGACTGGTTTTGGAATCAAGGTGATATTGGCCTCATAGAGTGAATTTTGCAGTTTTCCTTCCCTTTATATTTTTTGGAACAGTTTGAGAAGACTAGATATTAACTCTTCTTTAAATGTCTGGTAGAATTCCCCTGAGAAGCCATCTGGCCCTGGACTTTTGTTTGTTGGGAGACTTTTGATTACAGATTCAATTTATTTGCTGGTTATGGGTCTTTTCAAAATCTGTTCCAGAATAGTCTCATAATTGTTTGTATTTCTGTGGTGTTGGTTGTGATCTCTCCTCTTTCATTCGTGATTTTATCTATTTGGATCTTTTCTCTTTTCTTTTTGATAAATCTGGCTAGGGGTTATCAATTTTATTAATTCTCTCAAAGAACAAGTTGTTAGTTTTTTAATATGTTCTACCTGGTTATTTTGTTTCTATATAATTCATTTCTGCTCTAATATTTATTATTTTCCTTCTTCTGCTGGCTTTATTTGCTGTTCCTTTTCTAGCTTCTTAAGGTGTAAGGTCGTTAGGCTATGTATTTGAGACTTTTCTTGCTTTCCAAGGTAGACCTGAATCGCAATATACTTCCCTCTTAGGACCACCTTTGCTGCATCCCAAAGGTTCTAGATTGTCCTGTTTTCATTTTCATTTGCTTCCATGTATTTTTTTATTTCTTCTCTAATTTCCTCGTTAATCCATTCATTCTTTAGTAGGATATTCTTTAACCTCCATGTATTTGTGGTCTTTCCAAATTTCTCTTGTGGTTGACTTTGAGTTTCATAGCATTTTGGTCAGAAAAGTTGGATGCTGTGTTCTTTTGTGCTTGTTGAGATCCGATTTGTGACCCAGTATGTGATCTATTCTGAAGAATGTTCTATGTGCACTCAAAAAGAATATGGATTCCACTGCTTTAGGATGAGTGTTCTGAATATATCTGTTAAGTCCTTGCAGTCCAGTGTTTTATTCAAAGTCACTGTTTCTGTGTGCTGATTTTCTGCTTAATCTGTCCATTGTTGTAAGTGGGGTGTTAAAGTCCCCTACTATGGCTACTTCAGCTTTCTTTTGGCGACCATTACCATGATATGTGGTTGTCCATCCCCTCACTTTCATTCTACAGATTTCTTTAGGTCTAAAATGAGTCTCTTGTACACAACATATAGATGAGTCTTGTTTTTTTATCCATTCTGATACCCTATTCTTTTGATAACAGCATTTAGTCTTTACATTTGCATTTAGTCTGTACATTAGCATTTACATTTAGAGTGACTATTGAAAGATATTAATTTAGTGCCATTGTGTTAACCTGTACAGTTGGTGTTTCTGGTGATGTTCTATTTTCTTTCTGATTTTTGTTGTTTTTGGTATTTTTTCCTCCACTCAAAGAGTCCTCTTTAATATATCTTACAGGGCTGGTTGGGTGGTCACGAAATCCTTTAGTTTTTGTTTGGGAAACTCTTTATCTCTCCTATTCTGAATGACAGCCTTGCTGGATACAGTGTTCTTGGCTGCATATTTTTCCCATTCAGCACATTGAATATATTGTGCCACTACCTTTTGGCCTGCCAAATTTCTTTGGACAGATCCACTCTGAACCTGATCTGTCTTCCCTTGTAGGTTAAGGACTTTTTTTTCCATTGCTGGTTTTAGGATTTTTTCCTTGTCTGTGTATTTTGTGAATTTGACTATGATATGTCTTTGAGATGGCTGGCTTTTGTTGAATTTAATGGGAGTTCTCTGTGTTTCATGAATTTCAATGTCTGTTTCCTTCCCCAGAGTAAGGAAGTTTTCAACTATAATTAACTCAAGTAATCCTCCTCCTCCTTTTTCTTTATCTTCTTCTTCTGGGACTTCTATAATATGAATATTATTATGCTTTAAGGAGTCACTCAGTTTCCTAAGTCTGCATTCATGATCCAAAACCTTTCTTTCCCTCTTTTTTTCACCTTCATTATTTTTCATAATCTTATCTTTTATATCACCGATTCATTCCTCTGCTTTGTCCTTCCTCATTGTCATTGCATCCATTTGGTTGTGCATCTTGGTTATTGCATTTTTTATTTCAGCCTCACGAATTTTTAGTTCTTTTATCTCTGCAATAAGGGATTCTCTAGTGTGTTCTATGCTTTTCTCAAGCCTAGCTAATATCCTTATGATTATTGTCTTAAATTCTGGTTCAGACATCTTACTTATATCTATATTGATTAAATCCCTGGTCATAACTTCTTCCTGTTCTTTCTTTTGGGGTGAATTCCTTTGTCTTGTCATTTTGTCTGGGTCACTAGTTTTTTGGGGGGGGGGGATTGTTAGAAAAGCCTGCTCCTATATTCCTGCTCCTGAGAGTGATAGAAGAGGTCCAAAAAAAAAAAAAAAAAAGAAAGGAAACTAGATCCTATTTTCCCTAGAGCTGAAGCTTTTGCAGCACCTTTGATCAGTAGACTTGATGCATGCAAGGGGTTTGTGCTGGTCTTCTGGGGCTGTGGCCTGCTGCACTGAATCTCAGACTGATTTGTCCTAGTAGAGATGCACCTGCAGGGTACAGGGGGCAGAACTTAATGTAAGCAACTACAGCCTCCACTTGCTAGTGCTGTTTTGCTCACTGAAGTTGATCAGTGCTGATGGGTGGGCTAGGGTGGGGGGAATAGTGTCACCCCAATCTCTTGTCCCCGGAGTGGGGAGTTCATGCCCACCACTCTTCAGAAAGCCCTCACAAAAGAACAGACAAGCACCTCTTTTGTGTCCCTAGCCTCTTCCAGATCCCTGCCTTCACCCTGCCTGCGACCGAGCTGTCTGTCTGCCAGGTAGCACAGTACTCCTGTGTTTTATCTCAGGCATGCGGCTAGGTTTCAAAATTACAAATTTTAGAGATCTGTATGGCTCAAACACATGCTGATCCTCTGGGAGAGGGCCTAGCCAGGTTTTTGCCATTTGCTGATTTGTCTCAGAAAATGGTCACGAGATCGTGTAGTGGTTCAGAGTTTATGGTAAAGAACAGCACAACTCCAGACAAAGGTTTGTTGTCCTTAGGCAGTGTCTTTTTTCCTATGCTAGGGAACAGGGCAGCACATTGCTGCTGCCACTTTTTTTGTCCCCAGAGGGGACATGCCACCACTCCCAAATGCACTCCAAGCAGGGAAACTGTTTATCTCTGTGCAACCCAGGGAATTCTCAGACCATGCTGCCCACTCCTGGGTCTCTACCTTCCTTCCCCACCAGAGCACCACCAAGCCCACCAGGCATGACCCTAGCAATGGCACAGACCTTCAAAATTTCAGCTTTCCAAGTGAAGTAAGACATAGAGAGAAAGACAGATACCATATGTTTTCACTCTTATGTGGATCCTGAGAAACTTAACAGAAACCCATGGGGGAGGGGAAGGGGAAAAAAAAGAGGTTAGAGTGGGAGAGAGTCAAAGCATAAGAGACTCTTAAAAACTGAGAACAAACTGAGGGTTGATGGAGGGGTGGGAGGGAGGGGAGGGTGGGTGATGGGTATTGAGGAGGGCACCTTTTGGGATGAGCACTGGGTGTTGTATGGAAACCAATTTGACAATAAATTTCATATATTGAAAAAAAAAATTTCAGCTTTCCACTGCACTGCTCTCCTTTTCCCAGACAGTGGTTTTGGGGGAGAGTTTTTCTTGTACAGTTCCCTTCGTGCACTTTCACTCTTTCCTTCTCTTTCTTTCTCTTTTGCTACTCTCTACAAGATCAGAACTCTGTCCCCATTGCAGCATCTGCAACTCTTCTCTCCCCCAAATCAACTCTCTGCAGCTCCTGTCTTCCACAGTGTGGCTGTTTTCTACCTCTTGTTGTGCAGTTTTGCTCTCTTAGCCTTCAGATATTGGATGTTCATGATGGTTTGATATTTATCTGTGTTTGAGGGATGAGGCAAGCTTAGGGTCCTCCTAGTCCTCTGCCATCTTAACCCCTGTTTAATATAAAAATTGAGATATTTTACATTAATTTTTGTACTAAATCTTTGAAATACAGCGTTTATTTGACACTTACTACATGTTTCAGTTTGGATTAGCCAATTTCAAGTGCTCAAGAGCCACATGTGTCTAGTAGCTACTGCACCAGATGGGCTGGCCCTAAAAGGTCTGAGAAGATACAAAATGGCAACCCTCTAGTCTAGATTCTACAGTCCACTGATGTTGTGTGTTTAAGGAATAGCAAAGCCGGGCAATGGATTGAAAATGCCATGAAAATTATCAAAGTAGATCTGGAATTATTTCAGTCTGCTGCTAGGATTTCCACTACAGATGCAAGAAGAATGTATCTTCATACTTTCTGCCTGATTATGGCAGCCATGATTGAATGGGAGCATACAGGAGAAAAGCATAGTAGTACATGGGGGGAAATGGAGAGGGAATTTTTGCAACTCAGAATAACTTTGTAAACAGTGAAGAGCCTGTTTTACTCTTTAAAAAGATTCTAAAATTTAAGTTTTAACAAAATGTCCTGATCATTTTCTCAGTTTAACAATGACAAATAAGACAATTTCAATTTCCAGACATCTGCAATACAGAATGATACAAAGTCATGGTTTATTTAAAAGAAATGTTAGAAGAGAAACTTTAGAGGAAACTCAGCAAATTATAATCAAGTTATAATGTTCAGGCAATATTAGGGGATTCCTTTTGTAAGCCAAGTCTCCACTTTGAGGAATTAGTTACAATAACGAATTTTGCAACATTTGGGCATCATGGTTCAGAATAGGATTTAAACAGTTATGGAACAAGTTATTTAGAAAGTCTTATGCAACTTGCAGGGATTAATCAGATAACCTGTTGGAGTTTCCAGATCTTGACTTTACAGAGTTCTGAAGTGAACCCCATAGGGTTCTAAAATCTGGAAGGACTGTCTTGCCCCATCTTCAGTGAAATGAGCAGCAAGGACAAGGCACATATATAAATTTTCCTAATCTCTGATAATCTATTTTAAGTTACTTACATATAGTATAAAAGAGTTAAATGTAATCATTTTCTGTGTTGCTTGTTCCCAGTTAAAGAAAAGATAGGAACTTATTCTAGCCACTAGAAAGAGCCTGAAATGTCCACCATTTTGCTGTTGTCTACTCTTCTAGATGCCTGACAAAAATTATATGCCAAGCAAACTCTTTTAGTAACACTGCCCTTTCCTCACCCCCACTTTCATCCCTGGGTCACAAAAGCTCCAGGCTCTCAAGTCTTGTCTTCAGCAAGATGTTAGTAAATCTGCATAGAGTTTGTCTCTGCTGTTCTACCAACCTATCAGTCAAATGTCCTTACCATGTGAAATGGACTGCACTAAGTACTGTGGATCTATAGCAAAGTGTAAGACATAGTCTTTTTCCCTCAAGGATCCTATGATCTCACTGGAGAGGCAAGAACCATATACTAAAAGATAACTGACAGTATGGGGAAATGAGAAATCATTTCTTTTGGGTAACCTTTGCTGGCTCCTCCACCCCTGGCTAGGAGGCCCTTTGGTGTGTTCCTGTGGCACCTCTGTGAAGCCTGCCTTGGTGGTAAGCAAACTCTTTCATTGCTTACAAGGGTCTTTAAGCATGAGTTTTATGCAAAGACTGTCTATCCTGTTAACTGTTGAATATCTATTACCTATCCCATGATAGGTGTTTAATAATTATTTCCTTAATGTATAACTAAAATGAGTAATGCAGACAATGTGTGACAGGAGTACTAAGTCTGGGAAAACTTAGAAAATTTCACCACGGAGAAGCTGGGACTTGAGCTAAGCCCTAAAGAATGGCAGGACATAGGAAGGGAAGGTCCTGGGAGTTGTGGGGACAGTCCATGTAGGTGGAAAGGCAAGAGTAAGGCCCAGAATTAGGAAAAGGTAGGGTGGATCCCAGGGTGAGTGAACGGAACTTTCCCATGGGGATGCAATGATACAGAATTTTGAAGAAGTAGATTAGGCACATTCATATCCACCTTTTTGTCCTACGTCTACATATGGGAACTTCTATTTCTAGAGTAAATGACTTTTGTGCTTAGTGTGAGGGGAACATGAATAGCAGGCAAATTTCTCCTCCCTATTTTATCATTTAATTTCTATATCCTCCGTGTGTATGTAAACACACAAATAAATTTACACATTCTAATAAATCATTACATTTATTATACAGTAGGAAGTGTTGCCAGGAAACCAGTTGTCAAGCAAAGCTATATTTTGAAGAGTGGGAGGTGTATAATTATCTTTAAATACTTTCTCTGGATAGTAATTACCCCCACCCCCACCCCAGCCCAAATCCATGTGACTCCCCTGAATGGATGTGCACAGGAACAGCACATTTAACAGCCACTACCCTATCCGACAGCCACTCCTTCAGCGAGTCAGGCAGTTCTAGACCCATGGGATAGGCCTGACTATGTGGTACCTCGTATCCCAAACTCGGGACAAGAGGAACTTAATCAAGTTCTCAGTATTAAACTGACTCCAAGTCCATTTTTATATACTGTAAAGAAATGCAAACTTGATTCTTTGGACTCTGAATCACAATTATCAGTGATTTCTGTAACATAAAATTATATCTATTTAAAATATTCTTTGAAACTACAGTGTAAGCTATTTAATACCAGATAGAAGTTTGTCCTGAAAATTCATTTTTTAGGAAAAAATTGCACCAAATTTTTCTACATTATTAATAACCACAATAATAGGGAAGAATCAGTGTCCTGTCCTGTCAAGATAAGACTCCTCAGTATCGAGAGCTGGCAAACTCCAGAGGACCACCAAGAACCCCTTGTCCCACTCCTTTGCCCCTCTCCTCAGCCTCCCTCATCTTCCTTCTTACCCAGGGTGGTATGTCTAGGAAGATGTAAGCCTCCCTATGTGCATTTCGAAACCTTAATTTTCTGGCCCCAATGCATTTCTTCTCTATGCAGTGAATTACCCCTAAGTAGCATGTAAGTATCCCCTACAAAGAGATAGCACACACTAGAGATGGCATTCAAGCACCCATGATGAGGTAGGGTCAGATCAGAACACTATGTGATTAATTCTTCCTTCCCTCCCTGTTCTGCAAGCCAAAAACTAAGTTCTGTCTGCAGTTCTGAGGAAACAGTTCTCTTCTTAAATGTACTTCTCACTTTTCTAAAGTGAGTTAAAATCCTAATAGATTTTAACAAAGATTTGGTAACAGGATTTTCCACAGACAGTAGGTAGAAAATACAGAATGAAAACATAAATGAAGTCAAGCTGTCTTGAAAGTCAGTTTGGGGGTGGGTGGATGAATCCATAGCAGCAAGGATCTGCATTTCTAGAAACGTAGAATACAGATGTGAATACAGATATTCATGGACTATTGTTCCAAGATGCTTCTTTGTTCCTTCCCTGCCTTCTTTATTACCCACACAGGGGCACTGCCTTCTGACTGCCTGTTGGGTCTCTCTATATACATGACCTGCAAGCACTTCAAATCTATTTTTTGAGCTGGGCGCCCCTACTTTCCCCTCATAGCAACCTCCCTGCCCAGAGCACTGCTTCTCCTTGTCTGTACCTATATTGGCTAGAGGTGCCACTCTCCAAATCACCCCAGCTAGAAGTTTTGGCTGTCCTTCCATACTTTTCTCTCTTACCTTGCACATCCAGTCAAGCTCAAAGTCCTATTGATTCTGCCTCCAAAATTGTGGAGTGTCAACTCAGTGTCCTCTTTTCCATTAATAAAGCTACTGCCTTCATCATCTCCAGCCCAGATGGTCAAAAGAATATTTCTCATACTACCTCTGATCTAGAAGTTGTTTTGTTGTTTAGATGGTTTTCTAAAATCAAATTCCATCATTCTCTCTCTGGAAATCGTTAAGGTGGCCTCTGTAAGTCTCCCTCCCAGGCACTTCTCCACAATCCCCTTCCTTCTCTCCTTTGTTGCTACTGTCAGCATTTATTAAATGTTTGGTCAGCGGAACTACCAAACATAGCTATGTATTTTCTCTGTATCTAATAAGGATGAAATTTGGGAAAGCTATAAACTCCTGCACCATAGAATTTAAAAATGTGAGTGACTCCTTGGTATAATCTAGCTTAATGGTTCTCAACCATGGTTATAGATTAGAACCCTCTGGGGAGCTTTAAAAAATACCCAGCCCCCAGAGAATCAGATTTAATTGATTTGGAGTTGGAGCCTAGGTACTAGTGGGAGGTTATGATTGTTTTTTTAAGCTTCCCCAGGTAATTTTATGTACAGCCAGGTTTGAGAATCATTGACAGAAGTCCCTAACCAAGAGACCAAAGGAACATTTTAAGGACCATAGCTAGGCTTCCAGGGGTCCATGTGCTGTTGTATGAACTAGTATGCAGAGATGTGTGTGTATGTATGCGTGTGTGCGTGTATGCTCTTTTCTGAACAGAGGATCTAAACATTCATCAGAGTCTGAAAACATTCCATAACCCCATAAAGGCAAAGAACCTCTGATCCAGATTCAGCCCTTACACTTTACAGATGAGGCAGCATCTGGGCGAGAGACTGGGCTGGGGTCGGGGGAGAACCAAATCTGGCTCTGCCACTGTGTGATATTAATCAAGGTATTCAACCTCCATGGCCCTTAATTTACTCCTCCTCAAAATCAGGATAACACCTGCTTTTCAGGGTTATTTAAAGAATTAAAGAGAAGGCATGGAAAGTGCCTAATATGGTAACAGGCATAGACGAAGTTTCATTAATGGTAGACATTACTAGTCCTATTCCTACCATCACTACTAATAATTCTCCTAATACTTGCAATATAATTTTGAATGATGCTATTATTATAAAAAAATATCTATTTATACCAGATGCAATATATGGTGTGTGTGTGTGTGTGTGTGTGTGTATATATATATATATATATATATATATATATATATATATGGATTTTATTGATCTGAACAACAACCCTGTGAGCTTGGCCCTATTCCTGTTTTACAAATGGGAAAAATCAAAGCTTACAAGGGGCAGGGCTACACCTGAGGCCACACAAGTGACAGATCCTGGTTAATTTGACATGAAGCTTATCTGTTTGCCACCAGATTGTACTGCTCTGGTGAGGCCAAGTCCATTAAGGGAAGAAAGGAGACCACTATGATACCTTTCAGATTGGAAAAAATCTGAATTTCACAGTCACCTCCCTCCCCATCCCTCTCTCCTTGCTCCTTTTCCAGCCGCTACTGGCGTCGGTGGAATCGGTTCTGCAGAAGAAAGTGTCGTGCTGCAGTCAAGTCTAATGTCTTCTACTGGCTTGTGATCTTCCTGGTGTTCCTCAACACACTCACCATCGCCTCAGAACATTACAACCAGCCCCACTGGCTCACGGAGGTCCAAGGTGAGAGGCAGCCCCTGGCACTATCCTGCTTTACTCTTGTTAACTTAGCCCTAAATCCCAGGGAAGGAATGGTCACAGGCACAAGGTTGATGGGAAAGTTGCCAGTGGCCGTGGCTCTTGGCAGGCACCATGCTGGAGATACCAAAGGCCTGACAGTTTGCAAGCCCCATAGTAAAATGTGCAACCTCATTATAAACAGATGTGGCTCACTTGTGTAGGCCCACACCATCTGCCTACCCCAACAGTCACCGTTGGGTCCAGGTGACAAGGACACATGCTGCCCCCTGTTTGGCTATCTCAACCCTTGGCTGCCGACTTCCCAGAATGGATTTTCAATACAATAGCCTGCAGGTGGACCTGCCAGAACGTGTGAGGATGAGGTGAGCAAAAAGCCAAGAAAGAGGACAGTAGTGGCCTGAGCACGAGGAGCTGTCCTCAATGGGCAGTTAGTACCCTTCCCTGAACCCCTAGAAGAGGACCTCCCTAGCCAGTGCCTCAGCTCCATGCCCAGGGAGTCAGGCAGACACAGGGGCTGCATTCCAGAATGCTGGGAGGTGGACAGTCTCCCAGTGTAGAGGGCAGACGGGTGACTTGGCTCCCCCTTTTGGCTGATTGGTTTGGGCAGATTACTTACCTCTCAGAACCTCACTTCTCATCTCTGAAAAGCTGCTGGGAGGAATAAAGAAGATCAACACACAAAGCCTTTGATACATGGTAGATCCTCAATACATGTTTACTGTGATTATTACTAGATACCCCTTTCTTGTCACTTTGGCCCCAATTGTTCTGTTCTGGCAGCAACATATGGGAGAGGTGTCCTGGCTGGGAAGGGAAGCATCTGGCTTTTTCTCCAGTGATGATAATTACTGTTTTCTTTCTCCTCCTCCCCCCTGTCCCCACTCTTACATCTGTGTTGGGATCCTACCCCCTCTCTTGAACCCACCAGACACGGCCAACAAGGCACTACTGGCCCTTTTCACTGCGGAGATGCTGCTAAAGATGTACAGCCTGGGCCTGCAGGCCTACTTTGTGTCCCTCTTCAACCGCTTTGACTGCTTCATCGTGTGTGGGGGCATTCTGGAGACCATCCTGGTGGAGACCAAGATCATGTCTCCCTTGGGCATCTCTGTACTGAGATGTGTCCGGCTACTGCGGATATTTAAAATCACAAGGTATTTGGTTTCTCACTTCCCTTTGGACCTGGAACTCAGGTAGAAGTTCTTCCAGAAGGCAAGGGAGGCAGAAAGTCCTGGGTGGGAGAGTAGCTGCTATTTCTTAAGAGGTCTATCCTTGGCTCATATATGATGGAGAGGAATTTTTCTTCATTTAGATGACATATCATTTATAAGTACCTTTGACCACTGCTACCAGAGACAACTCAGTGGCACAAACAAATTTGGGATTTATTTAGTTACATAAAAGAAGTATAGAGGGGCATCTGTGTGGCTTAGTCAGTTAAGCATCTTATTCTTGATCTCAGCTCAGGTCATGATCTCACAGTTCATGAGATTGAGCCCTGTGTCTGGCTCTGCACTGATACTGTGGAGCCTACTTGGGATTCTCTCTCTCTCTCTCTCTCTCTCTCTCTCTCTCTCTTTCTGCCCCTTCCCTGCTCACATGTGTCTCTTTCTCGCTCTCTCTCTCAAAATAAATACATAAACTTTAAAAAAAGTGCAGAAGTGGGCATCCCAGGTTAACTGAAGAAGACAGAGACCCCGTCCCCTCTGTCCTTTTTTTTTTAATGTTTATTATTTTTGAGGTGGGGGGAGGAGCAAAGAGAAAGCAAGACACAGAATTTGAAGCAGGCTTCAGGCTCTGAGCTGTCAGTACAGAGCCCAACCTGGGGCTCAAACCCACAAATGCATAATCATGACCTGAGCCAAAGTCAGATGCTCAACTGACTGAGCCACCCAGGCACCCCTCCCTGCTGTCCTTTACTTTGACAGCCTTAGAACCACTTTCCATTCTCTGGGTCATTAGGTGGCTTTCAGAGATTGAGCCATCATGTTTGAATCAAGGCAGGGAGAAGAGAAAGAGCAAGGGACCAAAGCAGACACCCATCCTGGCTGAGTCAGCCCTTCCAGAGCTCTTTGAGAGATCTTACAAAAGGATCTGTTCTCATGGCCACCCCAACTGTTCGAGAGACTGAGCAATGTGGTCTTTTTCCTGTGCATGTGCTGCTGAAAATGCAGTCCAGTTTCCTTAACTGAGTAAGGATGATGGCTATCATGGCACAGATGGCTTTCACCCCTCCTTCCTCACATTCACCCCCTCTCCATCTGCCTGTCCATCCACCCACCCGAAGACTACAATCTCCCCAGCTCTCGGGGTCAAGCAGTGATTCTCATGAAGAGGAGGCATGGGCGGGGGCATGGGGCCAGGCAGCACGCTCTAGGACAGTCATTTCGACTGTGTTGTGACCTATTTGAGTGGTGAAATCAATTGATTGAATCACAACCATCGTTTTTAAGCAGCTTTATTGACATATAATTTACATACTATAATTCATGCCTCTAAAGTGTACAGTTCAGTGTTTTTCTGTACATTCACATAACTTTGCAACCATCACCACAATTTAGTTTTAGAACATTTTTATCACCCCAGAAAGAAACCCATACCCACTCCTCATTCTCCCCACATTCCTCCCAGCAGCAACCAATAAAATTTACTTTCTATTTCTGTAGATTTCCCTATTCTTGACAATTTCTATAAGTGATATTATGCAGTCTGTGGTGTTTTGCGACTGGGCTTCTTTCACTTATGTAATGGTTTCAAGATTCACCCATGTTGTACCATGTGTCAGTACTTTATTCCTCTTTATGGCTGAATAATATTCCATTCTGTGGATACACATTGTGTTTGTATGTTCATTCATCAGTTGATGGATATTTGGTTTATCTTTACCTTTTGGCTACTATGAATAATGCTGCTATGAATATTCATGTATAAGTTTTTGTATGGATTTTCAGTTTCATTTCTCTTAGATATATACCTAGGACTAGAATTTTTAGGTCATCTGATAACTGCACATTTAAGATTTTGAGAAACTGCCAAACTGTTTCCAAAGAGACTGCACCATTTTGCATTCCCACTGGTGATGTATATGGGTTCCAATTTCTTCACATTCTCATTTTCAGTGAAAGATTTAAATAGAATAGGAAACTCTCAGAAGGCCTCACATGAACATAAACATTGTTTCTTAAAAATCTTTGAGATATATGTCTGAGTTGCAGTAGGTTGTGGTCAACCTTGAAGGGACATATCAGAAACATGTGAAAGGGAGGAGGCTCAAACTCTGACAAACCTCCTCTTTGTAAGAGTCTCTGCTTTGGGATCCCAACTGATAATAGGGCACCGAAACCATCAGTTGTATTGTATTGGGAAAAGAGGGAGTGGGCTCAGTATCTTTCATTCAGGGATTTGAAGGTAACCATACCTGCTTGTGTTCTGAACATGGCTGTATGAATGGTCAGGGCTTGCAACACTGCCCTCAGTTTGTTGTTCTCTTTATGGCTCTCTCAGCAGCCGCCAGCACACACTCATTCCTGGGGTGCTGTCGAAGGTCAGATGAGAGAAGGCACTTAAACAGTGCCAGGCCCAGGGACACTCAGCAGCCAGAAGACTTATTATTAACCTGTTTATTATCTTTGTTGTTATTTGGAGGACGGAGAGGTGGGGCCCTGAGAGCCACCTACACATATACAGTCTCTTACTTCTGTTTCTCTCCCATGTTCCTACTATGCATCAAGCTCTGAGAGATAAGGGAAGAGAGGTATGGTATGACCTGAACCCAGGAGAAGTTTAAAGCCTAGCTAGGGAGATGGAGTTTGTGCATATGAAACCATTGAAAGAAAATCTAAGACAGAATAAAATGAGCTGGCAAATGTTGGGACAAGGATGGGAATACGTGCTATTAGAAGTTGGGAAAAGGAGAAAGTCCCTGGGGAATGTTTAATGTCACAGGATGGACTTCAAGGACATGCAGAATTTAAACCCACAAGTTTAACGTTCCTGAGCAAACACCTCCCTTCCCCTCACCCCAGAAAAAAACTCTTTCTGTATGCCCTGAATATCTTGGCATTACAGAAAACCCTTGGCTTGTTACTAAAAGTAGTAGAAATATAACAATTATTGTTAATATGCATCAGTACTTACTCTGTGCATCTAGTGTGGTCTGGCTTTTTTCACTTGACTCATCCTCACAATTAACTGTAAGAGAGGGCCAGAGGAGTGTACTATTATCATAATTCCCATTTTATAGATGAGGAAACTGTGGTTTAAAGATTTAAGTCACTTACCCAAGCCACACAAACTGCTCAGGGATGAATCTGGGATTAAGTAGCAGATCTGTGTCTGACCTCAGGTTCTGTGCTCCTAACCATGACCATGAACTGTGAAGTTGACTGCTGAACTGTCTTGTCTTTATCCCAGAGGTGTGCCTTAAAGGATTTTTACATATGGATTCTTGTTGTTGGATATTTGCTGATTCTACCTGTTCCTCCTTGGGTCTGGTAAAAGCTATTTTTCACTTGGAGTTTTCAGTGCCTCCTAAATAGTTCTCAAAAGTCTATGTGTTTGGGGGTTTGTTTTTGCTTTTGTTTTTTAGATTCCTATAGAAAAGAATTCTTGTTCCTAGATATTGTCATAGAGTCTTGAAGAGATTTGACATTCATTCTATTTCTAATCAATAATTTATCTACTTCTAAACTGAAACTATTGCCAAGAAGCCATTTTTAAAAATCTGTCTTTGTCAGAGAGCTTCCCATAGTCCCTCCACAAGAAAGATTAGTGGTATTTCAGATCTCTGTAAAGTCTATAAACAGAATAATTTCATTATCTAATTGGAAGTTACTTTGGCAAAGGCCATCATCTTCCTGTTTTGCAAGCCTCCAACCCCTCGGGTGCTTTTGGAAAACAACGTAGAGACTATAACTATGTGGGGAATCCCATGCCCCTTCTGAACCTTGTCTCCAGTATACTCCAGTGACCAAGAAAATGCCTAAAATATGGTCTGGGAGTGGACATCTGGTCTCTAGAGATGGGTCATCTTGAGATGGTCCTGTCATCAAGCAAGCATATTTCTCTATCTTCTTTTAAAACCTCTTAGAGAAAATTTTGTAGTATCTCAGTATTATTAGTATGTTAAAAAAGCATTTTTTCACAGTGCATTCTGACCCAGTGATTGTGATTCTCAGACACAGTTAAACCCAATAAGAGCTCATGAAGGACCCACACCTCTAGAGATTTCGACCAGCAACTTCTAGAGAGTTCCATACTGGTAATCCAGTGACCTCACTTTGAGAAACGCTGGTCTAATTTCCTGCTGCTGTCCTTTGTCCACTTCCCTGTCTTAAAATATGGACCTTCATATACAATTGGAAACCTTAATTCTTTCATCTGCTTTCCCTTCTCTATACTGTAGCCCCTAATCATATTAAGATTGTACTTTGATAGTTCCTGACTGGGAAAACATATAATGATAAAGAGCTACTATGAATTCAGCAAAGTCTTTAAATTATTTTAATTTTATTAATTCCTATACACTTGTATACATTTGAAAAGTGGTAATGTACACACAAGATGACTGTCTATTTATCTAGAGTGCTGTAATGTTTGGTGTATCCATGGATTTGTGGATGCCTTCCTAAAATTCCAGGCTTCCCTTACCTCACCCAAGACCTGCACTCTGAGTTTGGAATACTGACCTAGACTAAGAACCCTCAACCATGATGTCAAGACACAATGGTATGTCCAGAGCCGTTGAACAGTGCATAGCAATAATTTGTTATTATAGGAGATGAAATACCAAAGTTTATGAACAGTTAGTTTTCTAAAAAGTAAATGCAAATAAATTCAAGATTGTTCCTGTAACACCCTCACTGTTGGTCATTTGCATTCACAAATGCTTTTATGAATGGGCAAGAATGGGCTAGAGTTACCACTCTTCATGTTACCTGAAGGGAGCAGAAGTTTTTGATATATGATGAATATGAATATGATACATGAAGAAAATGAATTTTCAGCATTTCTATTTTTGTGTATTTTGTCAAAATCTGAGAATTCATTAGAGAGTATACTGTGCGTATGAATACCGTCCATCCTACATGTCTCATAGAAAGAAAGAAAGAAAGAAAGAAAGAAAGAAAGAAAGAAAGAAAGAAAGAAAGACTGGGAACCCTGCACTGGACTGTAAATCAGTTGACTACTGAGTGTTAATAATATTGGGAGTGGTAAATTACCACTAAATTATGAAATAGGGAAGGCAAGATTCCTGCCTCAGTGAGAACAGAGAGGCATACATGTGGCCAAAATATTTGTCATCTTTTGATACATTACCCATGACAGTGGGCCTTCCAGCCAAGTAATAGATTGGATTCTTTCTCCTGCTTTGAGGTTTTACAGGGCTCTTGAATGTTGCCAGTTTTTAATATCAAGTATGTCTACTCTTTGTCAGTCCAGTCTGACTTATTCTACAGGGAGGAAGAAAGACCTCAGTTAGACTAAATCTGGATGTGATTTCAATTTACTAATTGCATTTCATTTTTTATAAAGTTTGTTTTTAAATGCACTGAAATCCCTCCAGCCCTTGCTGTTTTCTCTCTTAAACCTTAAATCCATTTCTTTCTCCTACTGCTCCTCCCCTGTGGCTCCCTTCCCAGGCCCTGAAATGTGAGTTTGGGCTGACTCAGCATAGACAGATTTACTGATGAATCATGACCACATATGGGCTCCATAGAGCCCCAAGGTGAGATTCTTTCGCAAATTCTCCAGGCTCTAAATGTCTCCATTCCAACTGCCAGAATCTGACCATGAGCATCAGATCCACCTCCACACTGCCCTGACCCTCCCCACTCTAGCCCTCCTCTTCTCAGGACACCGTGGAGGCTCTGAGCTCCTTAAGGACCATTATTAAAGAGATATGTTTGGCATCTGCCCAGTTCCCAGGCCAGAGTCTATGGAGAAGGCAGCTCAGACTCAAGAGCCTGCTCACTGCCTTCAGCATGAAGGGTGGTTATTCTCTGGAATGGTGACTGGCTGGTATTATCTACTGGGGATTAAGAAGACCCAGATGAGGATGACTTGAATGTGTTCCTTCCCTAACCCTGACACATCTGGTACAGGGGCCCACTAGTGAACACTGAGTAGCTCTGCGGTCCAGGAGCTCAGAGGAGCACAATCCCAAGGCAATCCCAAAATGAAGACCAGATGACCTTGCCAGCATGACAGGGTTGCATTCCTCTACTGGGAATGTATTAGTGCAACCAAGGCCTCTTATGCAAACAGAGAAGACAAGAACTTTGAACTTGTTATCCAAGGCAGGGTTTGACTCTAAAGCAAAACACATAAACTGTGCATTCTCCTAGAATGGAAGGGGCAGAGGTAGATATCAGCAGGAACTAAACGGTAGATTTGGCCTTGAGCTCCAAGCTGTCCCAGACCCTGACCACGATAGTATAGAATTCTTTGGCTCTTCCTGGACCAGCACATACCTAGTTCAGCCTCCTACCTCACTAATCCTTCCAGGCTCTATTGTGTCTTACAGAACCAGAGGCCAACTTTACTGAAGGGCTAGTCCTTGTACACCCACCTTGTACATCCCTGTGGCAAAGCTGAGCTTCCTCCTTGAGTGAACCTTCTGTGCTTCGCCCAGTTATCTTATGTGACCTGCATTTCTCCTCCCTTCCTTAGGAATAGTGTATAGAAGCCTCATACCACACAGATTCACCACATGAAATTTGCTTTATAAATACTCTACCAACAATAGATCACTACCACCAACACTGAGAGGAGTTTTATTTTGGAGAGGGTTGGGGTGTTTTTACCCCTCAGGACAAGAAGAGTTGGGACAGGTATAAATTTAGCTATGAACCTCTCTAGAACAGAGAGGAAGTAGGGTGGAGCATTTTCAAAGCACCCTAAAGCTATTAGTACTGTTATTTTGAAGGTCTTTTATTTATAGCAGGCTCGATGCTCTCCTCCATACCTAGACTGTAAAGAACCCTGCCCTGAGCTATTTGAAGCAAAAGTTCACAAGATGAAAGTTCCAGTTCAAGCAAGGTTCAGGCCACTTTCTGCCACTAAAGATAAAGGAGAAGTCCACAGGGCCCAAACAGACTTAGCAGAAAGAATGATGGAGATACAATACCCCTGAACACATGGTGGTCATTTAAGCCAAGAGAGGCAGAGGGGAAAGCTAGCAAAAGTGAAGCCATAGTCAGCAAGTGAAAGAATTTAGGTAACAAAGAAATTGTCTGGATCAGAAAACCCTCATGTGCACCCTACTTTAAAGAGAGAACAGTGGGCTAGGTTGTATGGAGGATGGGGGGATGGGGTGGGCAAAGACACACTTTGTAGAGAATGATTTAGAGCCACAGGAGAATTGAAAAGTTGAAAGGATGACCATAGCCAGTGGAGTGTCTGAGGATGGTGGGGTGGAGGGAGGGGAGTCTTTAAACCTGGGCATGTGCATCTGGGGCTGTGAATCCCGAAATACAGAATGAGACTTCTGTGTATGTGGATGTGTGTGTGCACTGTTCTGAAGACGAGATGCTCAGTTTTCCTGTCTCTCTATGAGGCCCGGACATTAGTTTGTTCTGCTTCTGCTCACCTTTCTCCAAAGATGTTCATTTTTGGTGACTGTGTGTGCTTCAGTGGTTTTAATTGATTAGGATAAAACCCTCAGCTGATTGCTAATATGCCACTAACTCTTTTAGTTTTTATGTCTAGAAGCTAATGTATCTAAAAACGAGAGTGATTCTGAGACCTGAGGCATTGTCTGATCTGCATGCCACGGTGATAACAGCCACCAAGAATCAGATTGACATTAAGGAAGAGAGAGCTTCAGGACTTGCATGGCTGCCAGCATTTCATTTAAATGCTACTTCATGTCACCCTTCCCAGAGGCTGCCACCTGTCACCTACAATTCTCATTGATATCAGTGGTAATGAGGCCCCCACCCTATCTGCTGCTATCAGCCAAGGCGTGGGAGGCTCCAAAATCCAGCTCTTCTCTGACCCCTAATTGTGTTCTTTGCCACATCAGTTCAGCAGTCCCTTTGTCTTGGTCCTTTAGAGAGCACATAAAACGTCTCCAACCATGTGCACATTAGGGATGGACACCTTCTGTTCAGCAAGCTGTATCCCCCTCGTAATGCCAGACTACTGGCACCAGCTCTCCTCCCTTAATTCTGCTCCAAAGGAACAGAAAGTACAGGTGGCAAGCCAGCTACAGGGCAGACCCCACCTTGCCCCTATTGAATGGAAAGCAACTGGAAGTTGAAGATAAACAGCATAAACAGCCATTTGTTTCTTTGTCTTCACTGTGTCTTAACTGTGTGACTGGTCCTAAATGCATTATCTTTTCAGTCTGGGTGTTTTTCATGAGGAAGGTAGGATGCTGTCAGTTTATCTGATTGCAGTTTGTCCCTTAAAGTCTGGTTCAAGCCCTTCAACCCACAACCATTGGTTTTCAGCCACAGGATGGGAGTTCTTCCACAAAGGAGACACATGTTCACAGAACTCTTTGGGAAATCCTACTGCAAGGGTCTCAATGCCATAACAACCCTATCTTCTATAGGGCAACTGATACATAATCACTTTTTTCTTTTTTTGTTAAGATATAATTGGCATTTATATTAGCCATTATATATAACATTATATTAGTTTCAGGTGTACATAATGATTCGATATTTGTATACATTGCACAGTGATCCCCACAATAAATCTAGTTAATGTCTGTCACCCTATATAGTTTCAAATTTTGTGTGTGTGATGAGGATTTTTTAAATTTACTCTCTTAGAAGCTTTCAAGTATACGATACAGTATGATTAACTATAGTTACCATGCTATCCATTCCATCCCCAGACTTATTATAACTGGAAGTGTGTAAATTTGACCCCCTTCATCCAGTTTGCACATCCCCCAACCCCAATCACCTATCTATTCCCTTAATACATAATATTTGGACTTAATGTCAGGCAGTGGAATAGTCAGGAATCTCAAAAACTCTACCCATGAACTTAGGGAAGTTATAGGAAAAGAAATGATGTGAGAGAGGTGTTTTCAGGCAAAGTATGTTTGACTTAAGTACATGTGTGAGAGGCCACCACCACCCCACCCCTTCTCCCGACACACATACACAGAACTATCTTGTAATCCCATGTCCCTTGCTTTCCCCTCCAGTAAGTATAAATGTGTCACATTTATAGTAAGATTCATTCGTTCATTCAACAAAATATTCATTGATCACCTCCTTTGACTAGCCATTGTTCTAAGCACTAAGGATACAAACAAAGCAAGTGAATTCCCTGCTCTCACAGACATTACATTCTCATGGCAAGTGGTAATGAGTATATTAAATAGTGGGAATAGGAGATAGATGTGGTCAAGGGAGGACCACTGTGGTGAGGGGACATTTGAACAGAGGCCTGCAGGGACTGAAGAAGTGAGCCACACAGAGTTCTGGCGGAAACCTCTGTATACAGCAGAAAAACAGGGACCAGGGCAGGAGTATGCATGGAGGCTGGGGGGGCAGCAGGGGACTGGTGGGCTGGAGCAAAAGTGGTGGGGAGAGTGGGAGGAGATGAGGTCACTGAGGCAGTAGAGGCCGATTCTGCATGATCTGTTAGGCCTTCCAATGGGAAGCAAGAGCATGAAACAGTATTGAGGTTTAATGTGACTTACATTTAACAGGGCCTCCTGCTGCAGTGGTGTGGAGTACATAGATGATTGTGTACTTCCCATTGCATGGTGTCAGGAAGTATGTAGCATGAGTTTGTCTCGTTATTGGTGATTCTAAGTGTAGAAACTTGGTTAAGTGGGTATCTGCCAGATTTCTCCACTGTTGAGGTACCCTTTCCCTTTATGATTAATAAGTAATCTATGGAGTGATATTTTGAGAGTATGTGAATACCCTACTCCCCAGTGACCTTTCACCTAGTGGTTTTAGCATCCATGATGATCATTACTGAATTCGTTGCTAATGCTAAATGGTTATTTTTTTAATTTTATTTATTTATTTTGAGAGAGAGAGCAGGGAAGGGGCAGAGAGAGAGGAAGAGAATCCTAAGCAGGCTCCATGCTGTCAGCACAGAACCTAATACACAGGGCTTGATCCCACGAACCCATGAGATCATGACCTGAGCCAAAATCAAGAGTTGGCCTCTTAACCAACTGAGCCACCCAGGTGCCCCCAAAATGGTGATTTTCTGATTCTATCGTTCATTCATACATTTGTGTTATCCATTTGACATATTCTATAAAGGAAACCTCTACCTCCTTTTTTAAATATCAATAGATTTACATTGTTTTTCAGTGTGTTATAATCCATTACTATCAATTAAAAAAAAAGTATGGTGGGGCGCCTGGGTGGCTCAGTCAGTTAAGCATCTGACTTCAGCTCAGGTCATGATCTCGCAGTTTGTGGATTTGAGTCCCCACATCAGGCTCGGTGCTGACAGCTCAGAGCCTGGAGCCTGCTTCGGATTCTGTGTCTCCCTCTCTCTGCCCCTCTCCTGCTTATGCTCTGTCTCTCTCTGCCTCTCAAAAATAAATAAACGGTAAAAAAAAAAAAAAAGTATGGTGCATTTGAGGGCTTTTTACCTGAGATGTATATAGTGTGGAGAAAGGCTGCAGGGAGCAAGTGTTGAACAGGGAAACCTGTCAGGATGTGGGATTGCTGGCTCGGCTGATGACAGAGTATGGGAAGTGGCCAGATTCAGGCTTTGCTTGGAATATGGGACCACAGAGCTTGCTGATGTGGGGTCAAGAGAGACTTCAGGATGACTGCAAAGGTTGTGTCTTGAGCCAGAAACTATGGGAGATGATGGGGTTGGAGTTCTGTCATTCCACACATCTCATGTTGTGAGCCCATCCCTGGCTGACCAAGAGAAGTGCAGCCTTTCCCTGGATACCTCAAGGGACATGGGGAAGCATGAGAAGAGTCCTCACTTTTAGTCAAACACTCCGCCCATTGCCTGCCCCTCTGACCATTACAGCCCCATAACTGCTCCACTGCTGGCCCCCCAGGGCACTATCTGCCATCTTTCATGCCCAATGTTTCCAAAGAGTTCTTTGCTAGATTACTCATTTTGTTTCTCTATCACAGCCTCCACTTTCCCAGAACTCCAGGCACTCCTCCCACATCCCCTTTCCTCTCTGCCTCCTGGCTGCTCCACTCCACCAAACCTCTGTCCAGTCAGGGGCCTCCTTGTCTGGCTTCCCAATGGGTCCCCATGGCTGTCACACACCTCTGAATCTCAGTTGTGAGCCTGGTTTGAGTTATTTCCCTCATGTCCATGTGCCTCATGAAAATTAAGGCTTCAACCTTCTTTGGCCATAAGGGCTTTTCCAGAATATTCCATGACAGTTGAACACACAGGAGATCTCTAGGGGGCTCTGTGACCTTAATCCATATATACTCTTCCCTCTGATACAGCTGGAAAATCTTGTTATAAATATGCTCTAAAGTTACTGGTTCCTAAATACCAGTCTACTGACAAGTTTTGGAGTGGTAGAATGAAAATCACTCAAATCCCAGCACCAGAGATTATGATTTCATGGTTCCAGGGTGAGGCCTGGGAATCAGTATATACAAAATGACCAAACTCCTCTGCAGTTTCCTCTCCAGTGTGGGAACACTGCTCTAAATGTAAGAAGGGCCGGTATCCTAGCCCCAGAGAGGTTCTCTTACTTCTGGCTTTAAGCAGAGCAAATATTACAATCTCTAGCCTATTGGGGTGACAGGCAGTCTCTCACAGTAATACTAGGTTGGACAGAATTTATCTGAGGACAAAGATGGGGAGAATGGAAGAAAAAAACTTCTGATCTTTGCCTTCAAGAACTCAGAGCCTATTTGGAGGAGATGAGACTGTCACAAATGAAAAACACTGAAGAGCATTTATAGAACAGATACAAATAAATGTATATTAATATTCTGCAAACAGAGGAAGAATGGCTGGCAGGCAAAATAGAGGTAGAGAATGGCTGAATTTGTGGAGAAAAGAGCATTAAAGACGCCAGGCTGGGAAGAAGTTCACGTTTACATCCAAACTGTTGGCCCATCTGCTTCTTTCACCTAATATGGAACTATTCTCTGGAGAGAAGTACCCAAGCTGGGGGTGCAGCTATGAGGCTATAACGGGGGTGGTTTGCATGTCACTCTTTTAAGCAGCAAAAGCAATTCACTACATATATTGCTAATAAGCTGGGAATGCCTTAAGTGGAGGCAGTCAAGACTGTGACCTGGAAGGCAGACAGGCCAGAGGTGGAGCTAAGTGAGATTTCTCAGTTGCACATGCTCCAGTTAGAGGCTGTGTTCTTTTTGCTACAGTGCATTTCCTTACCATGACAGGCCCAAGCTTCATCCAGCAGCCATTAGCAACCCACACCCACACCCCTTTTCCAAGAGGAAGGGATTTTCCCAAGGCTATAATGAAGAACCTCTGTATTTACAGTAAAGGACTGTGACTATAATGACTGGGAGCCTCCTCTCCAAGGCCTCTCCATCTCTTCCCAGAAAGACCTCCCTGCCTTACTCATAGACCTCTTTGGTTTCCGGTAACCCAGGAGTTCCTAAACTTCCCTGCTTATCAGAATCATCTGGAATGCTTGTCAAAAATACAAGTTTCTGGGCCCCAAACTATAGCTATTGAATGAGAATCTCCAGAAGAGACTTTTTAAAAAACCAAATCTTTGGACAGGGTAAATCTGGGAAACCTCACTAAGCCTTGTACCCTCTCTTAGGGGTGCCTGGGCTGAGGGCAGCATTCTTGGGGAAAAAAATAATGTGTTTTTCTGTCTAAAGACTGCTAGTGATAACAGTAATTATTAACCTTTATCAACTGTGTGCCAGGCACTATACTAGGGTGTTTTTTTTAAGAGTAGGAATTATATTTTTTCCAGTTTTATTGAGGAATAATTGGCACACATCACTGTATAAACTTAAGGCATATAAGTACTCTCAACAATAGCCAAATTATGGAAAGAGCCTAAATGCCCATCAACTGATGAATGGATAAAGAAATTGTGGTTTATATACACAATGGAATACTACGTGGCAATGAGAAAGAATGAAATATGGCCTTTTGTAGCAACGTGGATGGAACTGGAGAGTGTGAAGCTAAGTGAAATAAGCCATACAGAGAAAGACAGATACCATATGGTTTCACTCTTATGTGGATCCTGAGAAACTTAACAGAAACCCATGGGGGAGGGGAAGGAAAAAAAAAAAGAGGTTAGAGTGGGAGAGAGCCAAAACATAAGAGACTGTTGAAAACTGAGAACAAACTGAGGGTTGATGGGGGGTGGGAGGGAGGGGATGGTGGGTGATGGGTATTGAGGAGGGCACCTTTTGGGATGAGCACTGGGTGTTGTGTGGAAACCAATTTGACAATAAATTTCATATACTGGGGAAAAAAAAGGCACATAGCATGATGGTTTGATTTACATATATTAGGAAATGATTACCACAGTAAGTTAGTTAACATGTGTCATCTTATATAGATACAATAAAAATAAAAGGAAAAAATTCCCTCCTTTTGATGAGAATTCTTAGGATCTTCTCTGAACAACTTTCCGGTATATCAGTGTCAACCATAGTCATTATGCTGTACGTTACATCATCATGTACAGGTCATCATGACCTATTTATCTCATAACTGGAAGTTTGTACCTTTTGACAACTTCATCCAATTCTCCCCCCCTCTGCCCCCTGCCTGTGGTAACCACAAATCTGATCTCTTTCTTCTACAAGTTAGGTGATTTTTTGCTTTCTTGTTTTGCTTTTAGATTCTACATAAAAATGAAATTATGCAGTATTTGTCTTTCTCTGTCTGACTTATTTCACTTAGTGTAATGTCCTCAAGTCCATCCATGTTGTCATAAATGATATTATTTCCTCTTTTTTATGGATGAATAATATTCCAGTGTGTATGTATTATATACACCACAAGTTCTTTGTCCATTCATCCATCAATAGACACTTGGGTTGTTTCCGTGTCTTGGCTATTGTAAATAATGCTGCAATGAACATGGGGGCACAGATATCTTTTTCAGTTAGTGTTTTCATTTCCTTTGGATATATTCCCAGAAGTGGAATTGCTGAATCATATGGTGGTTGATTTTAATTTTTTTGAGGAACTTCCATGCTGTTTTCCATACTAGCTGCACCAATTTACATTCCCACCAACAGTGCACAGGGTTCCCTTTTCTCCACATCCTTGCCAACACTTGTTACCTCTTGTCTTTTTGATGATGGCCATTCTAACAGGTGTGAGATGCTACCTCACTGTGGTTTTAATTTGCATTTCCTTGATGGCTGGTGATGTTAAGCATCTTTTCTTGTACTTGATGGCCATTCATATATCTTCTTTGGAAAAATGTCTATTCAGGTCCTGTGTCAAATTTTTGAATTGGATTGTTTGGGGCTTTGCTTTTTGGTCATTTCGTTTTGTTTTTGCTTTTGAGTTGCCTGTGTTCTTTATATATTTGGATATCAACCCCTTATCAGATATATGTTTGCAAATATTTTTTCCTGTTTCATAGGTTGTCTTTTCACTTTGTTGATGGTTTATTTTGCTGACCAGAAGCTTTTTTAGCTTGATGTAGTCCCACTTGTTTAGTCTTTATTTTGTTGTTTGGAGAGCTGCTTTTTTTTTCCTCGTGTAATATTCCCAATTGCTACTGTTGTCTCTATTTTCTTGGATGATGAGGTAAATAGAAGGGAAGTTATGTGACTTGCCCAACTGCAACTAGCAGGTTGTGGAGTTAGACTGGAACTCAGGCTTCTCACTTCTTAGTTCCCTCTATTTGCCATTACACATTACTGATCCTGGAACATTGAATTAACTAGCTCCACACTCTAACTGTGAGCTTACCAGCCCAGTTCACACCACCACCACTATATTAATGAAGGGGCAAAAGGAGTTATAATTTATCTTAAAATTTCTAGTGGATGCGTGAATGAGGAGTGATGTTAAGGAAAGCATAGAAAAAGGATGCTAATCTCCCTCATGCTGGTCCTCAGGTACTGGAACTCCTTAAGCAACCTGGTGGCATCCTTGCTGAATTCTGTGCGCTCCATTGCCTCCCTGCTGCTACTCCTCTTCCTCTTCATCATCATCTTCTCCCTCCTGGGGATGCAGCTCTTTGGAGGAAAGTTCAACTTTGATGAGATGCAGACTCGGAGGAGCACATTTGATAACTTTCCTCAGTCCCTCCTCACCGTGTTTCAGGTATGGACTCTTCTCTGCTGGGATTATGAGCGGGAGGGTGGTTGAGTGGCAGGGTTGGGTTTGGGTGGGAAGATGGAGTCTTGAAAAGGTGGTGGAAAGCTTCACCCTTACACTGGGCAGCCAAAGCCAGCCTAGATCAGTCATGGAGGGACCATGCCCAGTTGAGTCCTGAGTTCTTGTAGTTCCCCCTACCCTCAGTCCCCCATGGAATTCCACTGTTGTATGAACCACTGGGGTAAAAAAATCTAAATGAGTAGTTTAAAAACTCTTGCTTAACCACAGAAACTTCAGATAAATTCTGCAGGAAAGCCCAAAGTATAAACAAAGGAAAGCAGACTGCCCTCATTGGGAGAGGAGAGGGTGATGGGGCTCCGTCTTTCCTACCCACCATTCTTGCCCCTTGTTACTCTTTCAATGAATACATTCACATTTGCAAAAGGGCCCTGAGGAATGGCTGATGGCAGCCATCTTGTGCACTGCATGTGAGTAGAAAGAGATGCTTTAACCAGGAATGCCTTTCAGTCACTTCTCAAATAATATCATGCCAGTGCACTTTGTCTAAGTATAGGGTCAAACTTGCCCAGGTCAGTAGTTCAGAGCCCCTGGGAGGAAAACTGGGGACCAAGAGGAGGGAAAGAGGTGGAAAAGAGATTTTAGACATTTTTGTTAACATAGTGGGGCAGGGCAGGGGAGTTTTGGGGTTTGCTGTTGGTCTAACGCTGTGTCCCTTATTGGTGGGAATGTGTCATTCAGATCCTGACCGGGGAGGACTGGAATTCGGTGATGTATGATGGGATCATGGCTTATGGCGGCCCCTCTTTTCCAGGGATGTTAGTCTGTATTTACTTCATCATCCTCTTCATCTGTGGAAACTGTATCCTTTGCTCCTGCCTCCCCGCCCCTGCCGCCTCACCCTCCCTCAGCCTGCAGCACGATGCCAAATATGTGTGCCCAGCAGGTCCTGACTTGGGGTTGAAAACGGTGGTTGCCCATCCACAGGGCCCCCAGGCAAGCAGGGGAAAGGTGTGCTCTGGGAAGAAAACGTTTCCTGTCCCAGAACCACCTTAACTGTGGAGGCAGGTCTTGGTGAAAGCCTGGCTCTTTGGCATAGGCGGGGATGTAAGTTCATATTCCTGAACCAGTTTGGGCTGCAGTGTTGCCTGACTCCAGGAGGCACGATCTCATTGTAGTCTAGGTGAACAACGCCCCCTGGTGTTGTGCATGTACAGCTACTCACATAGATTCCAATGTGAACACACTTGGAGTTGGTCTCCAATGCCTTGGGCTATTGCTGCTGGAGGTAGGAAATGCAGTTAAGGGGGACTGAGCCATCATTCTTGAAATGACCTTCATCTCTCCTCCCTATTTTCTGCTCAGTGTCCCTCCCTCTGAAGCCACTCTCCAGGACTTTAGTCACAGGCAAAGCTGGACAGGCTTCACCAAGCAGACCTGACAGGTCCTTGCTGATCCAGGCCATGGGCAGCTTTCCAGGGACTCAAGCTGCAGGCGGTATTCTCTCCTGCTGGTCAAAACCCCAAGAGGGTTGTGTGCAGAGGCAGATGGTAAAGTAGAAGCAGCTCTGGCCCAAGATTCGGGTTTAAATCATAGTTTAATGTAGTGCCCAAGGCATGAACATTGATGCTGACAGACAGGCTTCACCTTTTCCCAACTGGGTGATCTCCCGCAAACTAAAGGTTCTCTACCTCAGTGTCTGTAAAATGGGGTGATGAAACATTACTGCCTACTACTTAAGGGGTCATGATGAAGTTTAATGAGATAATTTATGCAAAGCCCCTCCCCTGCCTGCCACAGCGCCAGGGGACCAAGGGCAGGTGCACAGTAAGATCCTTGGTCAAGCCCTTCACCTCTGTGGGTTGTGGCTTTCCTATATGTGAAATTGTGTGATTATCAGGGTGCCTGGGGGTGGAGGTTAGACTTAACAATATTAAGACCCCTTTCATCTATACTTTCTTTGATTCTGCAATCCTCTGACCCACAGTGTTTCTGTTCAAGATTAGGGATGAGGGCAAGAAGGAAAGGGCAAATGACTACTTCATTTAGGAGTTTCCAAGATTCAGCCAGCTCCAGCTGGACACTGCAAGGGTCTTTGTATGTGCAGGCTCAGATTAAGAGTTGGCAGAGATATCAGGCCGCCTCCTCAGTGCCCAGTTTTAATGAACCGCTCTTACGAGCATTCTGCATTCTGCTAGAGACAATGCTGTTTATAATGTCAGTTACAGCAGGTCATCTCAGTAGGGAAACCAATAATGAAACCCAGCAATTAAAGAGCAAGGCAGGCTTGCTGCCTCACTCCCTGCCCACTCCACCCTGCAAGCTATCCTGCTCTTGACCCCTTAGAAAACTCCTAGTAGCTAGTAGGGTAATGGGGAGGGAGAGGTGTGGAGGAGGGACACTACTGGGCTCTGAACTCCTCACAGTGAGTCACCACTGAGCTCACCCTATGAGTGAGGAAGTCTACCCCTGCATGTCTTGCACCCTCCCTGCCCCCTGTGCCCACCAAATACCCCAAGGCCAAGGGTCATTTTCTTTAAGAATGGACACAAACAGATATCCTACTGAATGTGTTCTTGGCCATTGCTGTGGACAACCTGGCTGATGCTGAGAGCCTCACATCTGCCCAAAAGGAGGAGGAAGAAGAGAAGGAGAGAAAGAAGCTGGCCAGGTAACCCTCTAAGCTTACCTAGACCCAAAGCCCCAGGGTCCCAGTTCTGGAATGCCATTCCCATTAGTGATAAAGAGAGGCTTCGGTGCTGGCCTCTGTCAGCCATCCCTCCTAGAGGGCACTGGGTTTGAGGCTTCACAGTAAGCTTCACCCAACTTTCTCTACTATTTATTAGTTATTGCCCTAAAATGGGGAACATTGTGAATTATAGTATTTGTGAAGGTATTCTATTTCCCACCTGTCTAAGAAGTTGGGGGATTCTCTTTTGAGAAGGAAGGTCATGATAGGTGGTGGGAATGAAGGATGGGTAGAGGAGGAAGGCAGCTGCTTAGAGGGGAAATGCAATTCCAGCTGAGTGATAACTTTTTGCTGTTTTATAAATCATTGCCAGTGTTAAGAAAACAAGATAAGGCCCTGCATTGTCTTCTGTCATTGTCTAGATGGGACTGTCATACGCCACACATCTGCTGGATACCAAGCAGAGTTTTCTAGGAACCAATCCTGAATCAGATCCAGAATCTTTCTCTGATTCAGACATAGACTAGAGCAACTGAGAAGCTGAAATAGTCCAACTAAGTACAAGACAGAGCAAAGTGTGGCTTGGTGCCTGGATGGAGGGCCCAGCCCAACAGCATCTGTGATTGAGTGACACATGCCATGTGCCCTGGGTAAAGGATGATGGACATAGGCCCAGGGAATCTGCTCCCACTAGTCCCCAGAAGACCACAAGGTAGTTGATTTCTTCATGTCTCCTGTCATTCAGTAAACATCCCTTTAATTTTTCTACCTGCTGACCGGCCAGGACTGCCAGCCCAGAGAAAAAGCAAGAGATAATGGAAAAGCCAGCTGTGGAGGAAACTAAGGAGGAGAAAATTGAGCTGAAATCCATTACAGCTGATGGAGAGTCCCCACCCACCACCAAGGTAAGAAGCCATCTTATTCCAGGAGCTGAGAGGGCCATTGCTGGGGGAAGGAGGGCAAAGCCTTCTCAGACCACCCATGGAAACGAGGGAGGAAGGAAGAAAAGAGACTCAGTGGAACAAAGCCCATGAAGATGGACCAGAAACACTAGGAATGTGAAGAGAAGGCAGACTGGTTGAATTCCAGCCTTCTGTCGATGTCTTGAAGGATATATACAAGATAATAAGGATATACTTTTGAGTCAACAGCTCAACCACTAACCGTGATGCAATTTCAAGGCTCTAAGCCTCTCAAACAATGGAATGTCTCTAATTGGATTCTTCCTCCTTCTCTCCTTTGGCTGCCTAGATCAACATGGATGACCTCCAGCCCAATGAAAATGAAGATAAGAGTCCCTACCCCAACCCAGAAAATACAGGTACCAATCCCACTGCCTAACTCTGAGGTTGGGAGGTTGGGGGTAGAGAGCCAAGTTCTAAAGCCACATGGAACTACCTATGTATTAGGATCAATGGCTCCAGTTTCCCTCTACAAGCACCTTGCACTGATAAATGCCTTTTGTCTCCGTAGCTAGGCATTACCAATCATCATCCAGAGGAGAACTTTGCTCCTGGCTTCCTCGTAATAACAATATAACATTAAACAAATTGTGTTTGAGCAGTGCTGATTCTATGACTTTTGGAAGGGGGATTCTATATACATTTAAGGTTTTATTATATCCTATGCTGTAAAATCATTAACTTATATAATTTATTAATATAACATATGTTGCAGTGTTACACTCACTTAATAGTAAATCCCGACTCTGCCTTGTCCTTACTCAGGAGGCAGTGCTGAGTACAAGGACAGCTGCCACCACAGATGTCCCACTTGTTGCTTTGTCAAATGCTTTCATTTATTACAAAAAGAGCTCTTACCAACTCAGCCTTCTCATCTTCTGATACATAGATTGGCAGGCAGTCTCCTTTGAGAGGGCTTAATGTCAGAGGTCCTTAGACCTCCCTCCAGAATTCCCTTGTCTCCTTCATGAAACTCTACATCCTGTACAAACCCTCTGTTCACCTTCCTTTTACCTAGAAGTGCAGCTATTATTACCAGCTTCAAGCTTGCAGTCAACTGCACACAATCGAGGGACTGTTGTTTTACTGACATTTCCTTCTCTGTGCAGGTTAAGCTACATCTGGGTTGGTAACCACATTAAGTGGCTAAAAACCTTATACATTTATGAGCAAAGCTAGGTTTTCCTTTTGACCTTCTCCCCACCAGTTCTCTGCTGGCTTGTCTGCAAAGACACTGGTGGCCATCTTCCATTTTCCTTAGGAAGCAGGTTTGCCGTGGTCATTCCACCCTCACTCACCTCCTGCCTCCAGGGAAGGAGGATTCGATTTCCTGGGGATTGGACAGAAGAAAGAACAAGAAGGGTGTTTCCATATGCTGGGCACTAAACCTTCCAAAGTCTGAAAGCTCTCTGGGTGGGAATTCTTACAGAATTTCAAAGACAGACTAGACATGTTGACCAAATGCAATGGGGAATCCTGTCTTAGTCCTGAATCAACAAATTAACTCTAAAATGACATTTTTTAGATAATTGGAGGGAAATTGAATATGGACTGGAAACTAAGGATTTAAAGTAGTTTTTGTTCATTTTGTTACTGTAGTGATGTTGTCGTAGTTCTAGCTTATACGTATTGAAGTGTGTATGTCTGGAGTCTAGAATGTTTAGAAGCTCCCTTAAAATACTCCAGCAACTCCTGGCGAAGCTGGGTGTGGAGGTTTGCCACACAAGTCTCTCTACTTGTGTGTATATTTTTAAAGTTTAAAAAGAAAAACAGTGATAAAAGAAATCCCTCTGAGCCCTGGGCAGAGCTGGCCCAGGTCCCCCTGCACACAGCATACAGGAGCAGAGAGTGGGCTTGAGGGTCCTTTCACAACGTGCCCAGCTGCAGGCAGGCCCAGGCCTGCTCCTTCTACCAGGCAGGGGGCAGCCACACATATGCCAATAATCTCCAGTTTCATCCATCTAAATATACTCATGGCTTTTCTCTTCTTTGATGCTCTATGACATCAAAGAGAAAAAGGCCAGTGGAAAAAAGATTAATGAAAACATTGTCACCTTATTGGCAACCATTGAAATGTCTCTCTGTTGACCCAGCTTTGAGGATTCTTGGAATGGTTTTGCTTTTAAACTGAAAAGCTATTCCCACACTCTGCTAATTCCTCACGATTCTTTAGGTTTTATAGAGTGTCCTTTCACTAGTCATGTGGCCACCATTCTCTAGCCTGCTCCAGACCCAGACCTTCCCAGGTTTCTCACAGGCATCTCATACAGCTGTGTTGGTCTGTAGACAGTGGAGGCTGTCCTGCCTCAGCCACTGCCACTCTCAGGCTGTGAAGATCAGCCCCTGTGGCCCCCTTGTTTGTTCTCCATCCCTAATTTCCATTTTCTTGCCCAAGAGTGGTGTGCTCTTACAACTGGTGGCTCCACATGTTCCCCCTCACTCCAAGGAACCAGCTTCTGCTTCCCAGCTCCTCCTTCCCCTGTCTCTGCAGGTCTCCTCTTGGACCCTAATCCCAGGTGAAACAGAAGTCCCCAAAGACTCCTCCCCAGGTCACTTGGCCTGCTGTCTTTGTTCTTGTCAATCTCTCATTCCCACAGGCTCTTCTCTCCTCTGAACCGTAAAAGGCAAAGAACCTGATCTGCCTCTGCTGTGTCTGCTTCACGAAGATACCCTTTGGGAGGCAGCAGTGGTGAACACTGTACCTGCCCCACTTGCAGCCAGACTCCCAGAGAGAGAAGGGGCAGGGCCAAGGAATATTCTCACACCCTCCTCCTGCCCCACTTCTCACTGGGGTACACCTGTGCCTATACCCCATCCCCAGGATGCTGTGCATGCTTGTCCAGGCTGCACCCAAGCATTTGTGCTGAAGCGGCTGAGGGGGCTGAGCTCCAGCCTACATTCCCCTAGCAGGGGCCTCTGTCCTTATGTGAACACCCAGCAGAGTGGGGCCTGCTTCTGATTCACACAAAGTGCTAACTGGCCAGCAGTGGAGCATCAGTCCTTCCCTCCCTGTTTAAGCCCCAAAACTCAACAGTTGGTTTGAGCCTCCCTGCTTAGTATACACTAGATTTTAGAAATCTCTACTCACCCAGGAAATGTGCCAAGTTGTGCTTTTACTTAACCAACTCTTTTTTTTTTAATATGAAATTTATTGTCAGATTGGTTTCCATACAACACCCAGTGCTCATCCCAAAAGGTGCCCTCCTCAATACCCATCACCCACCCTCCCCTCCCTTCCACCCCCCATCAACCCTCAGTTTGTTCTCAGTTTTTAAGAGTCTCTTATGCTTTGGCTCTCTCCCTCTCTAACCTCTTTTTTTTTCTTCCCCTTCCCCATGGACTTCTGTTAAGTTTCTCAGGATCCACATAAGAGTGAAAACATATGGTATCTGTCTTTCTCTGTATGTCTTTCTCTTATTTCACTTTATTTGAGTGAACATACAGATGTTAAGAGTCATCAAGGACTTAAAATTAAGAGACACTTGAAAAGGAAACGTGAATGATATCAGAGAAGGCATAGGACAGCACCAGGTGCTGTGGGGAGACTCAAACTGCTGCAAGGGGTTCTAGCAGAAGCAGGGCAGTGAGGTGTGGTGGGGGAGAGACAGCCAGCCTTCACAGAGAAAGGTGGGCTGGGCTGGGCTTTGTGTCTGGGGAGTTGGAGAGGAAATAAGTTGTTTCAGAACATACTACTGTCATAGACGGGGAGCTGGAAGAAACCATGGAGATAGTCATTCACTTACATGTACCAGGCACTGTGGCAGGCACCAGGGATACACCTGTGGGCAAGACAGAGAAGGCTGCTCCTCTCCTGGAGCTTACGTTTCAGTGGGGAGACAATGAGCAAGAAAGGGGGCCAACTGAAAGGCAACATGAGGTGGCAGTAAGCAGCAAAGAAGTAATGAAACCAAGAGGTGTGTTACAAGTTACTCACTGACACAGGCTGCTTTGGCTGTGTAGTCAGCAAAGGCATTAGGGCTGAAACCTGAATAAGTCACAGGAATTAGATGTATGGAAATGAGAGGAAAGAGCTTTCTAGGTGGAGGGCTAGCAATTTCAGAATCTCTTGGGCAGAATGTACCTGTCTGTGGAGGAATCCAAAGAGGCCAGTGTGCATGGAGCAGAGAGAATGAAGGGGAAAGGTAGTGGGTGGGACAGGGACTAGGCAGGGGCAGGTGGGACAAGGCTTCAAAGGCCTCCTGAGAGGTTTGGATCTGAGCTGATGCAATGGAGAATCACCCAAGGTTCTCAAGCAGAGGAAGACATGATCTAGTGTTGGAATTACCTTTGGAAGACTGTGCCACATAAAGACAGGGCAGTAGATGGTCAGGATGAGGACTGGAGGCAGTGAGGATGTTAGCAGTGGTCCTGGTGAGAGGCAGTGGCTGCTCAGCCCAGGGTGGTGGTGCTGCAGACAGAGAAGTGGCAGGACTGGCACTGCATTTTGCAGGACTTGCTAGTGGCCTAGAAGTCAGGGGGAGAGAGTGAGCAGTGGAGGGAGATGAGGTTTTAAACTGAGCCAGCAGAGAAGATGCCCAGTGCAGCAACAGGGGCATCCTCAGCCTTATGTCTCAGTACTCCACCCACAAAGCTCACCTCAAGGTGCCAATCACACCAATGAACTTTGGGGCTGCACTAAAAACTGTAAGTTCCTTGAGGGCAAGAACCACAGCTTTGTGTTCGGTACACTGTAGGCAGTAGGTGTTAGAAGTAATTATTTTTATTTGAATCAGCCATGAGCAAAATCACAGAAGTGAAAACGAGTGTCAAATGGGTAGGGGACATGGATCACCAAGGACCAAGAGTGGGGCATCCAGCCCCGCAGTGGTTTTACTTTTGAGCACTGGACCCAGCCATCTGGAAAACAGCAGCAACCCTGAAGTGTGGCAACACCTTACTGGCCACACTTCTCCAAACCCCAAGAATGGGGATGGGAAAACTGGAGATCCCACAGGGTCCCCTGGCATCTGGGAGTGGAAGTCTAGGCGACTCAGTTGCCAACCCCAAAAATGAACTTTACTTGACTTTTCCTCCCCTGCCAACCTCTCTCCTTACACTTAATACATGCAAAGCATCACATCTGTCAGATTTCTTTCCCTTTGAAGATTTGTGTTTGTCCTTCAGAAGTAGTTTCCTCCTAAACACTATGCCTGGAATTCAGCTCATGTGTGTCTGAATGGACCAACTGACTTGCTTCTCCCCAGGAATGGAAATCAGGGTAGAGCTTCACAAACCATGAGGCAAGCTATTGCAGATGAAAGAGCATGCAAAATTCTTCACCAGGAACTTGGAAAAACACAAAGCTAGTAAATATGTTTTTCTATAAACACACATGATTAAAATAAGCATTAAATTACCTGTTACCAAATTATCATGAATAAGAAAGTGTTGGGTCATTTAGAGCAAAACTGAAAAGAATACAAACAGCTGAGCAGGAATTTAAGATCCTTCTCAATTAAATTTCATTTATAAATATTGTGATTCAGGCCAACTCCTGTTTTACTTATTTTGCTTTACAAGGAGACTCTGCCTTTCTTTTACTTACCAAGGTTTGGTTAGAAAGCTTCAACCATTGGCCTGTTCACCTCGTGCCTCTCTTCTGCTAAAAAGATTAATTGCTTTGCTGGTCAGCTCTAATTATGCCAGGGGGATAAAAATTTGATTTATTCCTATATTCTTCTGGTCCCCCCAAAAAGCCTTAGGCCCCTAAATGCTTCTTGCTTGATAAAAAAAAAAAAAAACACTTTCTGTGGTTGATGGGCATTGAGGAGGGCACTTGTTGGGATGAGCACTGAGTGTTGTATGGAAACCAGTTTGACAATAAATTATATTTAAAAAATAAAAAAAGAACCACTATCTGTGCCAGGCATTTTTTTTTCTTGGCACAACCTAGCTTCATTTTAACCAGAAGAAGAGAGACCATGCAGAGACATGGCTGGTCCCTAAGATAAACGTCCTGTAACTATCTTTCCAACCAGCTTAGTCTCCACCTGACCCTCTTCTTTTGTAAAGTCCCTTTCTTTATAAAGCAGATGTTGATGTGAAAGTGTAATCATCAAAAAACAAGGGCTACTATGTGCTGAGCAGAGTGTCTCTCTCCAGGGTTTTCAGCACATGAAGAGATGGAACAGATACATGTAAAGTCAGGCATTCAAGGTATTTGGTCCCAAGTGCCGAGTGAATGCAGGAGAATGACAGGGCTGCTAGAATCACATGAAGGTCATTCTCAAGAGCCCAGGTATTCGGGAGAGCCAAGTGAATGATGCTGTCTTACCTGGGAGTCCTTCTGGCTCTACACCGGGAGATGAGAGCATTTCAAATAAGGAGACAGCATGAGGAAAGGAGAAAGCACATGGCGAGTGTATTCATTTCCTGGGGCTGTCATAACAAATTACCATGAACTTGGTGGCTTAAACCAGCAAATATTTATTCTCTCACAGTTCTGGAGCCTATAAGTCTGAAAGCAGGTATTAGCAGGACCATCCTCTCTCTAAAGGCTCTGGAAAGAATCCCATTCTCGCCTTGTCCCCATCTCTGCCAGTGGCCAGCAATCCTTGGTGCTCCTTGGCTTCCAGCCTCATCTCTCTGGTTTCTGCCTCTGTCTTCATGCGTGTGTGTGTGTCTGTGTCTCCTTATAAGAATAATAGTCCTTGGATTTAGGGCCCACCCCACTCCAGTATAACTTCATCATGACTATACATCTGCAAAGTTACTGTTTCCAAAGTAAGGTCATGTTCTGAGGTTCCAGGTAGGCATGAATTTTGGGGGGACGTTATTCAACCCACTACTACAAACCTTCAGAAAACAGTTTGATGTGAGTGGAAAATTTGTTAGGGAATAACAGCAGGCAGAGATCAGACTGAGAAAGATGCTAAGCACTACTTACAGGCTAAGAGTCTTCTCTGTGGGTAGAGATAGTAACAACAGCTAACATTTATATAGCACTTGCTATGTGCCAGGCGCCACTCTGAGGTATGTATGTACTATTATCCCATTTGCAGATGGGGAAACTGAGACCAGAAAGACTAAATGCCAGAAAGAAACAGAGCCAAGATTTGGATCTAGACATGGCCAGAGAACCCATGTTGTTACTCCCATTCCCTCTCTAAACATTTTTAAATGCATTTGACCAGAACAAGATATGTAGTAGTTTCCTTCCATGGGCAGTGGCCGTGTAAGCAAAGGATTTTGCTTTTGGTCCACAGTAAATGTGGCCCCTGCCCAGGATAACAAAGGGGCTTCTCAAACTAGTGTTAATGTCTAGTCTTTTGAATGAAGTGCCTTTTGTGGCCAACATCACTGTCCTATTATCCCTACAGCACATGAGTTTTTGGTATTTTTCAGGAATGGGAGTGTTGATTTTAAACTCCAAGGATGGAGTTGATTGCAAGTCACCTAAGCCATACCCATTACCCTACCTGCAGCCTAGATGGACAGGCACACCTGGCAATGCCCCAGTCTTCCCCGATCACCTTTCCTAGTGCCTTACAACTAGAATGAGCAACCATCCCAATCTGCATGGGACTGAGGAGTCTCTTGGGATGTGGGAATTTCAGTTTAAAAACCAGGACAGTCCTTGACATGAACTAGCCACCCTACTTACAACCCCCTTTGTCATGTGCTGCCAGAAAAGTCTCTCTAACAAAGATTCTAGCAGCACTCACAGGGAGAGAGCTGAATGTCTTTGTTGATACCCTTCATTTTCAGAGATGCAAATGATGTCTTGATTCTGGTTGGTAGGAAGCTATCTGGAAGTAGGCAGCATAGTGGTAAAAACCTAGTGGGAGTAGTGGAGTTATTTAGAATGGTGCTTTTTTTCTTACAGGAGAAGACGATGAAGAGGAGCCTGAGATGCCTGTGGGCCCCCGCCCACGACCACTCTCTGAGCTGCACCTTAAGGAAAAGGCAGTGCCCATGCCAGAAGCCAGTGCATTTTTCATCTTCAGCCCCAACAACAGGTGTGCAAGAATGGTGGGGAAGGTGGGACTCTACTCTCTCCATGCTACAAGCACAACAGATGCTAACATCCTCCAGCCTCTGAATGGAGCCTGGGACTCTCCCAATCCCCCACAACTTGTGCAAACAGGCACTGATTTAGGGAAAAGTATCCTATATTCCAAATCAGAAGACTTGGGTCTGTTTTTCCCTCCATTTTTTGACACATGTAAACTCTATTTCTACACTTTTGGTGATTACCCTTGGTAATTTACTAAGTCTATTTAACTTAAAATCTGAAGTTAAGCAGTATCTTACACCTCCTCCTGCAAAATAGAAAGAGCTTATACTGTTTTAACTTCTCTCAGCCCTCCTACCTTACATGTTATTAATTAGTATTTTAGTCCTGTCCTTTATTTTTAACTTCACAAGTTAGACATTATTATCATTTTCATTATTATTATATAGACCAATGTATACTTGGATTTACATACAACTTCCCATTTTACTCATTCACCATTTTTTCATGTATCTCAGTCCACCCTTCTGTAATCATTTTCTTCCTAAAGCACATTCTTTAGAAGCCCCTAGTGTTTCTTTTTGTTGTTGTTTTTGTTTATGTTTTTATTTATTTTTTTTACTATGAAATTTATTGTCAAATTGGTTTCCATACAACACCCAGTGCTCATCCCAACAGGTGCCCTCCTCAATACCCATCACCCACCATCCCCTCCCTCCCACCCCTCATCAACCCTCAGTTTGTTCTCAGTTTTTTAAGAGTCTCTTATGATTTGGCTCCCTCCCTCTCTAACTTTTTTTTTTCCTTCCCCTCCTCCATGGTCTTCTGTTAAGTTTCTAGGATCCACATAAGAGTGAAAACATATGGTATCTGTCTTTCTCTGTATGACTTATTTCACTTAGCATAACACTCTCCAGTTCCATCCATGTTGCTACAAAAGGCCATATTTCATTCTTTCTCATTGCCACATAGTATTCCATTGTGTATATAAACCACAATTTCTTTATCCATTCATCGGTTGATGGACATTTAGGCTCTTTCCATAATTTGGCGATTATTGAAAGTGCTGCTATAAACATTGGGGTACAAGTGCCCCTATGCATCAGCACTCCTGTATCCCTTGGGTAAATTCCTAGCAGTGCTATTGCTGGGTCATAGGATAGATCTATTTTTAATTTTTTGAGGAACCTCCACACTGTTTTCCAGAGTGGCTGCACCAGTTTGCATTCCCACCAACAGTGCAAGAGGGTTCCCGTTTCTCCACATCCTTGCCAGCATCTATAGTCTCCTGATTTGTTCATTTTAGCCACTCTGACTGGCATGAGGTGGTATCTGAGTGTGGTTTTGGTTTGTATTTCCCTGATGAGGAGCGACGTTGAGCATCTTTTCATGTGCCTGTTGGTTATCTGGATGTCTTCTTTAGAGAAGTGTCTATTCATGTTTTCTGCCCATTTCTTCACTGGATTACTTGTTTTTCAGGTGTGGAGTTTGGTGAGTTTTTATAGGTTTTGGATACTAGCCCTTTGTCCAATATGTCATTTACAGATATCTTTTCCCATTCCATTGGTTGCCTTTTAGTTTTATTGACTGTTTCCTTTGCAATGCAGAAGCTTTTTATCTTGAGGGGGTCCCAATAGTTAACTTTTGCTTTTATTTCTCTTGCCTTTGGAGATGGGTTGAGTAAGAAGTTGCTGCGGCTGAGGTCAAAGAGGTTGTTGCCTGTTTTCTCTTCTAAGGTTTTGATGGTTTCCTGTCTCACATTTAGGTCTTTCACCCATTTTGAGTTTGTTTTTGTGTATGGTGTAGAAAGTGGTCCAGTTTCATTCTTCTACATGTTGCTGTCCAGTTCTTCCAGCACCATTTGCTAAAGAGACTGTCTTTATTCCATTGGATACTCTTTCCTGCTTTGTCAAAGATTAGTTGGGCATGTATTTGTAGGTCCAGTTCTGGGTTCTCTATTCTATTCCACTGGTCTATGTGTCTGTTTTTGTGCCAATACCATGCTGTCTTGATGATTACAGCTTTGTAGTAGAGGCTAATGTCTGGGATTGTGATGCCTCCCACTTTGGTCTTCTTCAATATTACTTTGGCTATTCGAGGTCTTTTGTGGTTCCATACAAATTTTAGGATTGCTTGTTCTAGCTTTGAGAAGAATGCTGGTGCAATTTTGATTGGGATTGTATTGAATGTGTAGATAGCTTTGGGTAGTATTGACCCAAAGCCCCTAGTGTTTCTTTATATAAAGTCATTTGACCTGTTTATCTCTTGTTCTTATTTTCATTTCTTGTTCTTGAAAGATAGTTTTGCTGTGTACACAATGTTAGGTTGACAGGATTTGTCTTTTAATATATCAAAGGTATTATTATACTGTATTTTTCCTACTATCATTCCTTTGTAGATAATCTTCCCCTTACCTCTAGCTGTTTTGAATATCTTATGTTGCCTTTGGTATTGTATAGATATACTACCATGGGTCTAGATATGGATTTCTGGCCATTAATCCTGCTTGGAATGTTATTGATTTATATTTTTCTCTAATTGTCAAAAAAAAACATTAAAAATTAGAATGAATTTTGCTAATTCTTGAAAATCTCTTAATCTCTTTCTGTTCTTTCCTTCTAGCATTCCAAGTAGACATATGTTAAACCTTCTCATTCTGTCCTCCTACATCTTAATGTGTCTTATAAATCTTTCACCTCATTATATCTCTTTTAGTATTCAGGGTAGTTTTCTCAGTTATATCTTCCAATTTCTTAATTCTCTCTTTAACTTTGTCTACATTACTGTTTAAACCAGTTTTTATATCGACTTATTTTTTTTTTCATTTCAAACAGTTCCATTTGCAGCTTGATTTTCTAGAGCCATCTGTCTATATCTAATACTTCTCCTATTAATTCCTCAACTTTGTGATCAAGTCCTTTATTCTGTTAAATATTTCAAATATAGTTGTTACATTCTCTACCTGATATGTTCAGTATACACAGTCTTTGGGAGGGCGTTCTAAATCATTTATTTGTTGTTTCTTCTGATTTCTCATCTTAGAAGTTCATCCTCTTATGTGCATAATGATTTTTGATTGTGACCTCAGTACTTCATCAGATTCTTGTGGACCTAAATTAATATTGAGAAGCTTTCTTCCAGAGGCTTCTTATGAGTGTTGGCTTAGCCTAAAAGTCCCAAGCTTCTGTGCCCTACCTTAAGACTGGCTTGAAATGCAGTTTCCCCATAGCAGTGCTACTACTAGCATCTATTCTCAGGCAACTCTGCCCTTCCTGGATACCTATCACACAGACCCTGGCTCAGTGGATTTGCTTATTTGTTTGAAAAGGATAATCAATGCAGACCTTCTAACTCTAATGAAGCCAGAATTGTCCCATAGAGTTTTCCCTTTCCAAGATTTGCTGCTTCTGCAGCAGTGGGGTCTCTCAGAGCACTACAATGTTGTGAGAAGAAGTCTGAAAGCCTGGATTCAAGCCCTGAACCCCACACCCCCCCACACAACACTCTACAAATTGTCTTTCTGGGCCAGCCTCTCCTTCCAGGGTTTCAGTGTTTTTACCTATAAAATGAAGATAATAACACCCATATCCCCTTCCTGAGCTGCCAGGATGAGATAGTATATAAGACACACTTGACATTCAAGGATTTAGCCTTTGTGGTACTACCAATGAGTGCCCAGAGGTCCATCCATGTAGTTCTTTATAATTGTGCTGAAGTGTGGAATTGAATTGCATGCCTTGGAGCTATTACACAGGAGCATATTGCCTAGCCAGAGAGTAGGCTTAGCCAGCCTTTCAGCATCGACTCTAGGTGGGATCTGTTGTTCCCTGTATATAAAAATATGAAGGAGATCTTATAAAATGATTTAATGATGGGGAAAAAGAAGTCCCCCCAAAAAAGCCAGTTGTTAATGTCACAGCAGTATATGAAAATATTGGGATTCCTGAAGGTCTCAGATGTAACCCTCCAAAATGTCAAAAGCTTACTGCCTGTGACAGTGCTTTATAGCTGCAAAGTTCTATACAGATGTGCCTCACACTGAGGGTGTAGAGGGGAGTGGGATGTGATTGTCACTACCCTCAGCAGTAAGACCTCAGGTTGAAGAGCCCACTCTCAAACTAACAAGCACCTTTGATAAGCTGAAAGAAGGAGTTGAGCTCCGGAGACCCAGGAGCTGCTTCCCTGACCTTTCTGACATACTTCGGTCCTTCTTTCCTCCTCCCCACACAGATTTCGCCTCCAGTGCCACCGCATTGTCAATGACACGATCTTCACCAACCTGATCCTCTTCTTCATTCTGCTCAGCAGCATTTCCCTGGCAGCTGAGGACCCTGTCCAGCACACCTCCTTCAGGAACCATGTATGCATTCCCTTTTGTCCCCTGCACCTCTTCTTCCCAAGGATGGGACTGGGCCCAGAGCTCTGTTGCCAACCTCAATCAAGACCCCAATTCCAAATATTATAATCAGATGCACAATAAACATTTCTTTAAGAGATTAGGGCTTTGGTAGAAACCATCATAAATGAATAAGAGAACCTGTACCCAAGGCTGGCCTGATTGGCAAAATTCAGGACCTTCATTGCCCTATGGATGTTTCCCTGGTTCCCTATGTACTTAGTAAAAAGTAGCCTCTGACTTCCTGCCTTGCTCCCAATAAACTCTAACTGGTCCTAATCACCAAGCAGATAGGGGGAGCATTGGCAAATAGGTGCCAAAGATGAGGCTGACCTTATACAAAAGAGAGTTTCAGTGACCTTCTGTAGAGTAGAAAATTAAATTTAGAGACCCACCCAAGGCTCTGGTAAACAATATTAAAGGCTAGAGTAAGAACTGCTATATCTCGAAGCCTGAAGACTTTGTCAAATCCCAACCAGATGGACGTGAAGAGAAGAGTCCACCAACCTAAAGTCATACTCATGCCAAACCACTTGGTGGTCCTGCAGCCTGCTTGGTCCAGAGTTTTCTTAAAAAGGTGTTGGCCCTAACTCTGATCCATCACCTGAGATATAACAGAGCGTGAACCACGTAGCCTGCCCCCAGCCTCGGCAGTCCTCACATTAAGGATCTTCCTTCCTATGCCCCAAAGAACACAACACTAGTATTTCCACCAACATGAGAAGCCAGCTGAGTCACACCAAAGTGAGTTAAGTATTTTGCATTTTCCTGCAATAAAAAGAAAACCCCACTCTCTGTCCTTTTGACAAGCATCCCAGTGGTCTGATTTGGGTTTGTAAGTAAATTGGATTAATGAGAAAAGCATCCAACCAAATGCTGCCCAGACCCAGGACCCTGGAAGCTCCCCTCACATGTCTGGGGACTTCGTGTGGAGCCACTAAGCTGCCTGAGGCCAGCCCCACTTCAGGATCCAATGCTGTGTATATGCTACTCATCTCCTGTCTGTCTCCACATGGAAAAGCTCACATGACATGTAGTGTGGTTCTGAAGAGTGACTCCTTTTCTGGTGAATGTCCGCTGACCTCTCCTTCCATCCTGCTTCTCTCCCTTCCCACCCCATTCCCACCCTGTTTCTTTTTGTTTTGCAGATTCTGTTTTATTTTGACATTGTTTTCACTACCATTTTCACCATTGAAATTGCTCTGAAGGTAAAGCCCTAATGCCTCTCCCCATCCTATCCTCCGTGAGCCTCCACTAGCTCTCTGCTGCTGTCTGGCGCTAACACACATGTTTCTGTTGGTGTCGAGTTCACTCTCAGAGCCACTAATCCAATTGTGCTTATTTTTCAGATCCTAGGCAATGCAGACTATGTCTTCACTAGTATCTTTACATTAGAAATTATCCTTAAGGTAATGCAATCTGAGCAATGCACTCTCTGCCTATTTCTCTATATCTGCTGTCTCTTTTCTCTCTTGTTTCTTTCACTCTTTTTTACTCTCAAGCATGAAATTTGATGAATTAGTGCCCCTCACTTTGTGCCCCTCACTTTGCTCAGGCTCAGAAGCTAGAAGAAACCCACCGCCACTGCTGTGCCTCCTGTCAGCCTGGAAGGCTGGAAGGCTCACAGTGTCAACACTGATGATGTCCTGTCACCAGGTCTGGCACTGTGCCAATGCGTGTTGTGCCCCACCACCCACACACACCCTACCTCCGGGTCATTGATGACTGACCCCTGCTTAGAACTCCCCCTCCCTCCTCCTCCCCAGAGGAGATGCTGCACAAACTCCAAGAGTGGAAAAGCTCATGGGGCATGGGAAATCACTTTGTCCATGCCCTTGGACAGCCTTGGTCAACACCTTCCTCCATACAAGTGGCAGGCACCAGGGCTAGGCTCCAGATGGGCCTGGGTGATAGGAATCATGGGCCTAATTAATGCAAGATTTGGGGCCAGTCTTCCACTGGGGGCTTTCAACAGATGGCTGTAGATTACTTGAGTCCTCAGTTTCCTGTTGAAAAGCCTTGTTACGATGCCCCTTGCCCTAAGCATAAAAGAAGAACCAGGTCCCAAGCCCCGGTCCTGAGAGCACATGGAGCTGGCCCGGCCTGTGACTGGTGGCCCCAGGTGCTGCTGACCCCTGATGGCAGAACTTCTACAGACTTACCCCATCAGTAGAACCCACCTCTGAAAGCATTGGGATGAGAGAGATTGCTAAGTTTTATTTTATTACTTCTATTAATTTATAATTAATATATTATTTATATTTATTTTATTATTATTTCTAAGTTTTTCCAGTATACATCTGAGCCTCTAAAACAATGTATTGCCAAACCACTCCATCTGAGACTCAGGATGTGAGTTCTGAGACCCAGGAAAAGTACATTTCAGCATTTGCTTTCTTCTCATTTACCTGAACAGGAGGGTTGTAGGCTCTAAAATATATCCTTCAGCTTGGTGTCTTCTTCCTGGGAGACTCATCTGGGACTCCTCCTCCCAAGGAGTCCAGGCTCCCTCTCCCCCTCCCTGGGGCTGATGCCAGCCACTGTCCACATCTGACCATGTGCCACAGCTAGCCTGCAGACCCTTCTTTTCCTGATGCAACTTCTAAGTCATGACCCAGACTTTTAATGTACATGACAGTTTTGTCACATCCAGATACAAGTTGAGTGGGGCCGTTTTGAGTGTTCACTGTGTCTGTGTCCCCAAAAGGCTGAGCTGTCCAGACCTCCAGCTTCTGTCCCTGGCTCCAGTGACCAAGGGAGTTCCTCAGGTTTCCTCTTCTACTCTAGGACAGTGGATCTGACCAGGCCCCAATCCCTGGGGGTGGGAAAAGGGAACCAAAAGCTGTCTACCTGCATTGAGATGTAGTCTGTAAAACCCCCTTTCCATGGTGAGCTGAGTTCTGGACTTCAGACTCAGGGAGGCACACGAACACCCAAAATTCTTTCCTGGTATAAGAAAAGCTCTGAGGTCCATTTCTCAGGACTCCTCCACAGAGCTTCCCTTATGGATTTCAGTGGTGCTGTTTATCCTTCAAGGTTGCCATGCAAACAGAAGTGAAAGATCTCTTTGCAAACATTATCATGGCAAGAGCCTTCCCTCCCTTCACCCTCTCCCTCTTCTACTCCCTTTGATACTCAGTGTGCTTCTAAATATAAAGCCCAGTCCCCACCCCACTTCCCTGCACCTCCTTCCACTGGGCCCCTCTGCCTTGCCTGAAGGCTCAGCTTTTTACCATGGCACAGACAACGGTCTCATTGTCCAAGGGGCATTTAGTGTCAAGAACAGTTTAAAGACCTGGGGATATTTGGCCTTAAGAAGAAAAGGCTTGTAGGACCATGACTGTTGGCCTGAATACTGCAAAATACTGTCACATAGAGGAGGGACGAGGTGAACTGGGCCCAGCAGTAAGTACAAGTTATAGGATACATCTAGTAACTAGAAGAGCTGCCTGGGGAGGCAGTAGTCGCCTGTGACTGGACAGAGCGTCTTTCCTGCCCTTCAAGTTCAGAGAGTCAGCAATCTCATGGCCACCTTTTTTTTTCCTGAGGCTGAAAATACCACAGCAATAGGCTTTTCCTATGCAATGGCTTAGAACTAACTGTGTGGCCATTAGCAAAACGGGGTATGGAAAGGACACTTTGCACCGAGTACCTGAACCTGGCCTCTTCTGTTGTCTTAAACGGCTGGAATAATTTTCAAATAAATTCTCATTTTTCAGCACCCAGTTGCCCTTTCTCCTAAGGCCATTCTGCTTGCCCTGCCCAGGCATGTCCCTCCCACCCCTTACACACACACACTTTTTGGAGTGCTGGTCTCATTCTAGGTCCCTGACAAATAGGACCCCAAAGTCAAAGGACAGACGTTGGCACTGTGAGCCCTACTAGTGCACCTATTCAAGGAGTGCTCTTCCCTGACTGTGGAGGGCTCTGTGATGCTCAGTAGTGTCCTCACAATATTTGAAACAAGAGTGAGGCAGGGTCGGACTCAGTGCCTTCTCTGAAACTAAAAGTGAATGGCTAGGCAAGGTGCTTGGCCTTCTGCAGGCACAGAGGCTCTGTGTTTAAGTGAATTATAGGAGCCACCCAAATCCAGTCCCTGCAGTCCTAGATCTTCACTCAGAGACAGGACAGCAAGTCCCTCCTAGATTTTCACTGAGAGACAAGACAGTAAGCTCCTCCAGATGGCAAGCCTATATTCCCCTGCAACCTTTTATATAATATACCCACTTCTAGAAACTGTTGCAGGACACAGGTGCCTGAGTCCCCTGTGACCCCCTGCAGTAGGAGATAAATGGAAAGAATTAGGTTGCAAGAGCTATTTTTGTCAGTTCCCCCTGTGTTTGCTTTTGAATTGCTCTGCGGACATGCTGCCCTGGGCATGCTCTGATTCCAAAGAGATAAACTGGACCCCAGATGACCAGGGAGCTGCTCTCAGTCTCTCAGCCACCGGCTCCAAATTGTTCCCTTTGGCTGATGCATCACGGCCCATGGCCTTTCACAACCCTTAACCTGGAAATCTGCTGGCTCTTAATTCAAATCAACAGAATTGGAAAGGCTGTTTGTTGAGCATCTACAGTGACTTTGTACTGAGCTCAGAGAGAGATAATAATAGCCAAGTCCTGTAACAATAATCACCATCCCATGTGCTCCCATTTTAGTCTTCAAAGGACCTCCATGTTGCCTTTCTATGTGTGCCTCATAAAGAAAGGGAATGGTATGCCCACTTTGTAGATGGGGAAACTGAACATCCTTATATAGGAAGAATCCAGAATTCAAATCCAATCTATCTGGCCTCAAGTTTAGTTTTCTCTGATGATAGTAAGTGTTTTACCTGTAATAACTCATTTGATGCCAATAACCCTAGAGGGTAGACATTATCATTACCCTCATTTCTCAGATGAGGAAACAGGGACATAGAAGCTAAGTAACTTGTTCCAGGCCATACAAACAAAATATGATAGAGCTGGGATTCAAACTCAGGCAGCCTGGCTCCAGAGCCTATGCTCTTAACCATGGTCCTACATTGTCCCTCTGTGTGTTCACATAGCTTGGACCTTAAAGAACATCAGTCTAAAGGGAAGATAATAGAATTGAGTTTAGAATATTTGGCATAGATCATAAACACTAATTAAGGTTAGGAAGTGGAGGAATGCTAATTGCCAAATGTATTGGTAGAACTTCTCACTGGGCACTAGGATGCCCAAGACTTGGGTTTGCCCAAGACTGAAGAGTTGCCTGGGTGGTACACAGGACTTTCAGTACCAAAACAGGAATCCTGGGAAAACCAGGACAGTTGGTCACCATACTAGGTGTGTCCCACCTTTCCCCAGATGCCTAGTATCTGAACCTGGCTCTGGGGGTTGATAGAATTTGGAGAGGAGGTTGGGAAGTTTGCATACAAAGGGAAACCTGGTCTGGGCAGTGTCAGCAAAGGGCCCCTCAGGGCCAGGATCAGGGACCTGTGATGAGGAACAGTGGAAAATGAGAGATAGATGGCAGGGCCCAATCTGAAAAGGCTTCAAATATGGAGTCTGGTGTGGTCTAGTAAGTGGAAGGAGCCACTTAACCATCCTGAGCCTGGAATTCTTTTGTGGTTATATAAATGATTGCAGAATATTGTCCTTGGCCCTGCCTCTCTTTCTGCAGTCCTGCCTGCCCCCAGTCCTCTCACTGCTCTTCAGCTTGCCCTACCCAAAGGATGCTGTGGGAGGAGAGGGAGGCATGAGGGGGACTCTGGAGCTTGGGCAGGGACCACTCATGCTCATGTTTCTCTTTGCCTCCCTGCAGATGACTGCTTATGGGGCTTTCCTACACAAGGGCTCTTTCTGCCGGAACTACTTCAACATCTTGGACCTGCTGGTGGTCAGCGTGTCCCTCATCTCCTTTGGCATCCAGTGAGTAGGACTCCCTCAGCCAATGATGGGGCCACACAACTAGAAATGGGTGTCAGAGAGAACGATCAAGACTCTGAAGTCTTGCATGGCCACCACTCTATGACAGGAACAGGGAGGGACCCCTGAATTGTACAACATGATGGCTTTTTGTCACATCCTCAATGGTGTGACACTTGGGGGGTATGTCCATCCAGCCAGAATATGTTTAAAATATATGGATCTTGGCATGACAGGCAGGACCAGGCCCAGTTATAATGAGAGGAATGCCTCCAGGGCCTTCATATCTTCTCTACTACCTGCCCAGTGCCCTTGGCTACCCTCAGCTCCAAGGGCCCTCCATTGCCATAACCAGCCCTGATATTCCAGTCCATCTTCCCTCCCTTTCTGTCTCCAGTCAAAGCACCTGATGAGAAGAAGGGAGTGGAGGACAGAGAAAGAGAGGAATTACAGATTTTCAGTCTTGGCTGAATAGTGGAATGGACTGAGTAGTTTCAGGAAAGACATTTGCCTAGATCCCTCTCCCCAAGTTTTTATCTAATTGGTCTGGGCTACAGGCTCAGGCTTTAGGAATTTTAAAAGTTCTCTGGGTGACTCCACCATACAACCAAGGTTGCCAATTTGCTCAGGTTTAAAAGGAGCCAATTACTAATTTCTCCCAAGTTCTATCTGCTGATAACATTAACTCTGCCTTCAACTTAAAAGCCCTTTCACATGCACAATCTTCTACTGTCCTCACAAAAAAAGCTGCAGGCAGGGCAGGGACTGTTACCACCATTTTATAGATAGGAAGACTGAGATTCGGGGCATGAGATGTGCCCAAGGTCATACCAATGGCAGAGGAAAGGGGTCCTGGGTGTCCTTTCCCAAGGGTGTTTTCACGGTAAGCCTAGAAAGAGCAGACATGGGAGGAACAGGAGTGAGACACTCTCTGTGATCATCTGTTATCATCTCTGTGATCATCTTAGCTGTCTGCTGGGAGCCTACAGGTCTAGATTCTAATCCCAGCACTACCACTAAACTACTATTTAACCTTGAACCAAGAACCACCCCCCCTTTAGTCTGTGCTTTCTGTACCTAACCTTAAAATCCCTTCCATTGCCATTCAGTACAAACAGACTCCCTCCCTGAGATACTTGGATAACTAGGAATGCCCTTTGAATCCTTTCGGATAAAAGAACCGTGAACCAGAGAAATCAGATCTACCAGCTCCCTCCTGAGCACATTATCCTAACCTCATGCTGATGTGTCATACATTTTTTAGGTCCCAAAGTGGGTACAAGGCTCTCTGAAAGACTGTGAGGATATCTCAAGCAAATGGGTAGTGTGTGAGGGTTGAGATAGAGCCCACCTGGATGGATGGATAACTCCAGAAACCATGCAGGCTTCCTGCCGAGGGACTTGTGGGGAGAACTGCACCTTAGTGCCTCATTTCCACTAGGGAACAGCAAAAGCTGAGGCTCCCAGAAATCCTGGCCAAGCCCTAGCATCCAGGCATGTGGAACCTGCTGTGTAGAATCCATTCCTTCAAGTCCTGTGTTATGAACGGGTGGTTTTATATACACCTGTAATGGGCAACTGCCTGGAGAACACCAGAATAGCTCCTCCATCACCTCCAGCCAACAAGGCCTGAAGCTCCACCATCTGTATAACATTTCTTCAAGATCGGTGATGTCTTCATCAGACATAATAATAAAAGCTACCATTTATTCGGTTCATAATATGCACCAAGCACACTGCAAATGATGCAGATACTGTTTCCTCATTTAATCCCTGCAACAACTTATGAGGTCCACTTTACAGATGAAAAAGTTAGGGAATTTATCCTCTGTGAATTGGCTGTTAAGCGACAGAGCTGGGGTTCTCTTTTCTTTACTAAAGCTCCCCTGAGTAACACATTATATTGCTAATGACTTCTGGTAAATTGCTTTTCATATTATTACACACCAACAGGAAGTCCCAGGGTCACTGGCAAGTTCCAGGCTCTTCTAGGATGGTAGATGGGAGTAGAAATTGTCCCAGGATAAGAAAGTCCTCAAAACAGACTTTACACTTTCTCAAGTTTGCCTGGGGTCAGCCTGTCAGGACACCCCCTCACATTATTTCCTGCTCCACCACAACAGGAGCTTACTCCCCTGCCCTGTTTCTCTCTCCCAGGTCCAGTGCAATTAATGTGGTGAAGATCTTGCGAGTTCTGCGAGTCCTCAGGCCCCTGAGGGCCATCAACAGGGCCAAGGGGCTAAAGGTGAGAAGAGTGGGCCTAGGTGAGGAGCCATCAGCAGAGCAAGCATCAACCCAGCTGTGGACTGGGGGGATATAAGTGAGGCAGGGAGGTGGGGGTGGAGGGCTGGACAGAGGAAAAATGGCCAGAGCAAATGGCTGCTGTGTTAGAGCCTGGACTCTCCAGCCTGTACCTCTAGTCCCACTACAGGGTGAAGAGAACAAGGATAGGCAGCTGTTCAAAATCAGAACTTCTAGGGGCTCCTGGGTGGCTCAGTCAGTCAAGTGTCTGACTCTTGGTTTCAGCTCAGGGCATGATCTCATGGTTCACGAATTCAAACCCCCCATCAGGCTCTGTGCCCAGCTACATGGAGCCTGCTTGGGATTCTCTCTTTCTCCCTCTTTGCCCCTCCCCTGCACTCTCTCTCTCTTAAAATAAATAAAATAAACTTAAAAAAAAAAACAAAATCAGAACTTCTAAGCAAAACTTGTGCATAAAAGAGACACACACACAAACCCAGGGCCCCCACATGAAGATGAGGCCCCCATATTCCTCCACCTATAAAATGGGAAACTAGCAGAGCTTTTATCCCTATAGTCACCTAAAGCCCAACAAGGGACTTTGAGTTCCATTGGATCCCATCACCGTGTGAACCTGGGAAGGTGCTTTGCCTCTTTGAGTCATATTTTCACTCTGGTGACAAAGGGGCTGTCCATGAGCCTCCCTCAGAGAGGTTCGTGCCTTGGCTAACGGAAGCTCAGGCTGTAGGCACTTCCTGAAACCTGTCCCCTGCCTTCCCTTCCTACCACAGCACGTGGTCCAGTGCGTGTTTGTCGCCATCCGGACCATAGGGAATATCGTGATTGTCACCACGCTGCTCCAGTTCATGTTCGCCTGCATCGGGGTCCAGCTTTTCAAGGTAATAGCTTGGCTCTGATCTGTGCTCCTGCTTCCTTCCCCTCCTGTCAGCATGCCTGAGAAAGATTGCTGGCAGATACACTCAAAAGAGGGCAGCGGCCTGGGTCAGACTTAGGATGAGTGGAACCTCCAAACACCCTCCCCTCAGCTTCCCCCACTGGGAAGGAGGACTCTCCACCAAGCCAAGGACCCCCTTGGTCTTGCAGCGCAGCCTGCCTTTCTGATCCCTTCCCTTCCTTCTAGCAAGAAAGGGAGAGGGACTTTTATCCTCTGAAGCCTCGTGCCAGTCACCTGCTCAAACCCCCGCAGTGGTCCCCCATTATTGACAGCATCAAATCCACCCTTCTCCAGCCAGCTTTCAGAACACTGCATCCATCCAGGTTCTCTCTCACTGCCTCTTGACAAGCTCCCCCCCCCCCCCCCCCCGGCTACAGTGAGGCTGGCTTCCTTGGTTTCTGCTCTTTCTGCCTTAATCCTTTTATTTCTGAAGCATTCTTCCCCCTTCCCTCTCCCACTGACCATATAAATTCACCTGATTTCCGGCCATTTAATTTGTCCCTCTGAGACCTGTTCCACTTCCACCTTCTTTAGGCCAGCCAAAAGAGTCCAGCTCTTGTGGAGTGGAGTTCCCCCCTTTTTTAAAAATTTCAATGGTATATCCAGCACTGAGCATCTTTATTCACTGACTGCTTGGTATATGTGAGTCATGGCTTCCCTGTTAGATTCTGCTCACCTTGTACTTTTTGCCCCAAGTTCCTAGCACAGTGCTGGGCTATAGACATGATCACTAATCATTTCTTGACTGATTCATTGATTAATGAACATCTCCAATCACTTTGTTCTTTTGCCTTCCAGGGAAAGCTCTACACCTGTTCAGATAGTTCCAAGCAGACCGAGGCGGAATGCAAGTGAGTACAAGCTGGAGGGCAGCCAGCACCAAGGATAGTTAATTCTGGGAGGTTAGTGACTTGGCCTGAGAGGAAGGACAGTCCATTCTTTCTCAGATAGCACTGACAGGTGGACTTCTACCTTTGGGTAATGTGATACTGTTGACATGAAATGTAAGATTATCTATTCTTGAAAGGTCTACCCACTGAAGTTCTTCACAACGGCTCACACTGTGGGGTTTAAGCCTAGCCAGTCTCATCCCACCCAGCAAGCCAGGAGTCATTGGTGGGTCAGGTGTGAAGGAAGGTGAGAAACACAATAATTAACTCTTCCTTCTTTCTCAGGGGTAACTACATCACATACAAGGATGGGGAAGTTGACCACCCCATCATCCAGCCTCGCAGCTGGGAAAACAGCAAGTTTGACTTTGACAATGTTCTGGCAGCCATGATGGCGCTCTTTACCGTCTCCACCTTTGAGGGGTGGCCAGAGTGAGTATGCAAGTCACAGCCTGTCCACCCTGATATTAGAGCCCAAGCTATTCCCCCAAGTTTTATTACTGTCCCACACTCAGGTTGTGCTTACCTGTGTCCTCCCCAAACAATGAGGGTTTTTTCCTAGACAATCTGCATACCATGGTCACTGCTGACACATAGACTATTCTTTTTCTGGAAGATGTCAAATTTTCAGAAATTCCAACCAAAAATGATCTTCTTTTAGCTCTCCTTCCCTACTTCAGAGTGAGCTGCAATGATAGGGGTCTTTATCATTACTCTAATGGCACATAGGAATGGGGTGAGTTTCTCTAGGTATGAGCCCTTAGATAGCCCTTAGACAGGATTCAAAATTACTGATCCCAACATGCACTCAATGTGGGTAGAGATGGCAAAGATATCTGTTTTAGACTCTACCTCAGTCTCCTTGGAAAAAGCCTTGTCTATAATTACGGTGAAAAGTAAGAAAGGGATGGAAGCCTGAGTCCAAATTCCTCTGCAGAGATCATGCCTAGACCAGCCTGGTTGGCCCTTTACAGTGTTATCACCTCTACCAGGCAGCTTGTGTATCAGGTGTTCCATATATCTTTGTATAGACACCTGCTTCCCCATACGCCCCACCCAGTGCACTCCAGGGAAATTATCATCTAAAAGAAAGAAAATTCTAAATATTCCTAAGTCAGTAACCACACATGGATCTTAGATAAGAGTCCCATTATTATATGGTAAAATATAGATGATACCTAGAGAATAACCAAGTACTGTGCAGAGTAACAAACGAAAGAGAGGAGTTAATCCCTGTCCATGAAGAGAAACATACACATATAATGGCATACATATATAAACTACCTAAGTATAAACCCAAACCATTGTTGATGATCTGAATAAGCTTGGGTCATTTTTATCTAATATTTTTATCAAAATGGATATTTGCTCTCAGATAGATTTATTTTATGCTCACTGTAACATCCTCTGAGCCTATGCCAGTTTGCAAAGCTGTTTCAATATTTACTAATGTTTCCAGTATTTGAAATCAATGTCCATGACTCATTTTACAAATTCTTGACAGTTTCAAAACACCCTCGTATACACTATATCAACTATCTTGCCAGGTAGGAAAGTCAGGAATTATTGTCTCTCCATTTCACAAATGAAGAATCTGAGGCTCAAAGAGATTAAGTGATTTGTCCATGGTCCCACCCCAGTAAGTGGCAGAGCTGGAACTTGAACCCAGATCTTCTGACTCCCAGCCTAGAGCTGTTTCCAGCACCCTTGATCCTGAGGATACCTAGGAGTAGTGGTGCTGTCATTCCACAGAAGTGACACTGCTTCTCCGGTTCCCTCTGTGGGGCCTGTCTCCTCCTGCAGGCTGCTGTACCGCTCCATCGACTCCCACACAGAAGACAAGGGCCCCATCTACAACTACCGTGTGGAGATCTCCATCTTTTTCATCATCTACATCATCATCATTGCCTTCTTCATGATGAACATCTTCGTGGGTTTTGTCATCGTCACCTTCCAGGAGCAGGGGGAGCAGGAATACAAGAACTGTGAACTGGACAAGAACCAGGTAGCTTTCTAGGAAGAGAGGAACAGGTGGCAGGTCCGGGTGGGGAGCATGCGAGGAATAACAGCAGTTGGCAGCCTGTGGCCAACCCAGAAGAGAGGCTGAGGTCAGAAGAGAGATCTATGCAGATGCTAAGATCATCTGTCTGCTCCTCAACAAGGGAATAGGGCTGTCAGTCTTCTGGAAGGCCCTGGACAAAAGAAATGCAAATCTCTGCAAATCCTGAATCTGGCATTCAGCCAACAAATATTTGTTAAGCACCTACTTAAGGAGACTCCATGATAGATGCTGTGAGAAAAAACCTCACACCCTATCTCTTAGAAGTTAACAAGTTAATAAGTGCCCACATGGGTTGGCACACTGAAAATGAAGAAAGAAACTAGAACAATGAGGCAGTGAGGATTTCAGGGGTGAGGAAGAGAAGGGCCTTAGAAAACTCTTAAATGGTTTAAGTAAAACACAGAGGCCTGTGCATGAGGTGGGGGCAAGAAAGAGGCTTCAGTAGGAATAATGTGATAATGCCAGGACAGTAAGGTATTCTGTGGCCTCTGAGAAAGTTGGCAACTCCATCAGTGAAGAATGAAGCTGTTACAGTGGGCTGCAACATGTTGTCACTGAGGTCAGTTCCCCAGCTAGACTCCTCAATGGGGAGAGTAAGGAGGAGTTATATCCCTGTGTGTGAGTAACTTAAGGTCTCATATGGGAAAGCACATAGCACAAGACACTCAGCTCTACACCAGTTAGACCAGCTGGACCTCTCATGGACTTTGATGTCAACATCTTGAGTTTAGACTCGTCATTCTGGCTGTTCTATGACCTCTGGATTGGAAGAAAGACAGGAAAGAAGGAGACCAATTAGAAAATATAGATGAGAGATGATTAGACCCTCATCTACTATCAGGTTAATAATGATAGTGGAGGTGGAGAAAATAAGAGGAAATAAAATTGGTCAGGCTTAGAGATTGGGTGTGGAGGCTGAGAGTAAAGGAAGAGGCTGGAATGACTTGCCAGTTCCTGACATAGGAATCTGGGCACAGTGCAGAGAAATGAACTAGATCTGTTGTGGAGTCTCAGGAATGTCGTCAGCCTAAGATCTCCTCCCCTATCCATGAACTATCTTCAGATCTTGTGTACATGGGTAAATAAGGAAGATTGACTTAGGATAGGAGGAAAAGTTGAGGAGGGAAGTGCCCCAAGGAGCATCTGTGGTATAGGAAATAACCAATGGGAAGAGGAACTGTCATTCAGTATTTATCAAATGCCAACTAAGTGTTGGCAGCATACCAGACATTACCAAGTTGAGAAAATGAGACACAAACTCCATGACTAAATCTTGGTAAGGAGATTGACTAGAGGAAATTCTTTCCTTCATTTAGGGAGTTACAGAAAAATTTTTTTAAAGTCCAAATAGTCTCTCAAACCTATAAATGAGGTAGAGCAGTAGATTATTCCTCTGACTCCCAAGGTGTATAATTTCATCCACATCCCCCCTCCTCTGCCATCCCCACCCACATCATCCAGGTTACTAACCCCCTCTCTCCATTCCCACCCCAACCCTCCCGCTGCCTCCCTCCCAGCGACAGTGTGTGGAATATGCCCTCAAGGCCCGGCCCCTGCGGAGGTACATCCCCAAAAACCAGCACCAGTACAAAGTGTGGTACGTGGTCAACTCCACCTACTTTGAATACCTGATGTTCGTCCTCATCCTGCTCAACACCATCTGCTTGGCAATGCAGGTCAGTGCAAGGGGGGCCCTGGATAGGTGATGCCTGCAGGAGGGAGAATGCTAGGGGAGGATATGAAGTGTAGAATACCTGCCTGGCTGTCTCTAGCGTGTCACCTTCATATTGACCAAGGAAGCAGAAAGAGCAGAACTGTCTTCTTTTCCCAGATAGAGAAAGATAAATGTCCCTTTCAAGGATGAGCTCCTCTCTGGCATCTTATGAAAGAATCCATAGGAGCCTGGGTTAAGAAAACATTTACAGTGAAGGAAATGGAGAACAGAGGGGGAGCTTGAAGAGCTCATTATTGTCAGTGAGGCATGGGTGTAGAGGTTGGTTCTATATCCACCTGTCTTCAGGGAAGTCAACTTGTGCTTGAGCTCTCCTGAAAGCCAGAAGTCTCCATAAAGTTGTCATAACCAATCAAAGCAGGAACACAGAATTCTGCCAACCTGCATTTTCAGAGCTAGCAGAGAAGGGAAGAATTTGCAGGTTTTCCTGAGTCCATCTTACTGCCCATTGAGATGTGAATGGCCTTCCAGGTTTTAGTTCAAAGAAGATCTCTGTTGAGAGGAGGGTAGTGAGGAGTAGGGATGTTCCCGCCTCATTTTCACAATCTTTCCCCTCCCCTCAGCACTATGGCCAGAGCTGCCTATTCAAAATCGCCATGAACATCCTCAACATGCTCTTCACTGGCCTCTTCACTGTGGAGATGATTCTGAAGCTCATTGCCTTCAAACCCAAGGTAGGCCTCTGAAAAAGGTGTCTGATCTGCAGGGACTAGAGAGATGGAGAAGAAGGGGAGGAAGGAGTGCCAGTATTGAAAGAAGGAGAGTGAGGGGCAAAACTAATCAGTGAAAGACCCCATGTTCTTGGAAGACAAATGTTATACCTCCTAAATCTACCAGGAGTTGGACCAGGACAACCCCTTGAGATAAAGTCTCTACTCTAGTCCACGGCTGGGATATACAGGAAACAGATTCCTCCCTGAGCCAAGCCTCTTCTTCCAAGGAGGCAGATGATGGTCCTTCTCCCCTTTCCTACCCTGTCTCCACCCTCACCCCCCAACACATAATCTAGAAGAAGCTATTCCCACCAACTGGCAAACCAAACCTCTTCACAACCAGCCCCCCAGATTCACTCAGGCTGCTGTTCTACTCTTCTCTCACTTTATCAGCTGCACAGACCACCCTCAAGCTCAGCCAGGGCTTCATTTGCTCAGGGCTCAGCATTCCAGCCTATGGGGACCTCCTGTTCCCCTCCTCAGAGGCTACATCATTGTTCCCTTGCACTTTCCAGTACAAAAAGGGCAAATGTCTTATAAGCAGACATTATAAGCAACTTCTAGAAACAAAGCCTGGAAGAAAGATTAGAACTATTGGCTGAATGAGGCAGGGTAGGGAAGGTTGGATTGCCTGTCATCTTGGATTCTCTGTGCCCCCCTAACCAGCCCCACTCCCTTCTCCTGGATAATGGAGGAGTAAACTGACTTGAATATCGCCCACCATCTTCCACCCCTGAAGACAGGTCAGAATCACTGGCATCCCCTGGCTTGGGATTCACAACATGGGCAGCTACTCGTGAGGGAGGGTATAGCAGCAACTCAGTGGCTTCTCTGGCTACCACAACCCCTTTTAGAAAGCAATAAGAAGGAAAGAGTTGGTTTTAAGAGAATCATGTGGCTCCAGACTTGAGGAAACCTCTCCAGCTTTTTGAGCCTTCTCTCCCCCTCCTTTACTAGTTTTTACAGATACAACACATCAAAAAGAGACAAAAAGGAAGAGCCCTTGACCATATGTTCCATTTTTATTCAAATTTTTACTTGTCCTGGGATTAATTGGGACAGAGGGGGTGCTCCTTGGCTATTGGATCTGTATTCATTTACCATGATGTCATCTTCTTTGAATTAAAATTCAACTAACATTTCTGAATAACCTGCCATGTGCTACACATATCTAATTGCATATAATCTTCAAAACACCATCATAAGAAAGGTATTAGCATCCTCATTTTAGGAAAGAGGGAAATGAAGCTCAGAGCAATTAAGTTTAATATTAATTACACCATTATTAAGTGGCAGAACTGGGAATAGAATCTGGTGCTTCTGACTTTATAGTCGATGTCATTTCCACTGTGCCAAGCTGTTAGCAAGCACCTTCCATGTCAGGTGTTCTGCTGGGTACTTCTCAGAAAGAGGGAAACAACCTTTGAGAGACTTCAAAGATAAGACAGACAATATTCTTGTAATACTTACTCCTTCTCTCAAAGAATGCCTGTGAATCTTGGCTAATTTTCAGAGGATAAGACTCTTAATAAATGTCATTTGGTGAAAATAATGGTGTTTTCCTACCTCCTCCAGTGCACAAAATATACTCTTTTCACTTTCCCTTCCAAACCCAGTCTTATTCAGGGGCATAAATATTGTCCTGGCCTAGAAAAGACCACTAAATGTCCCTGGCCACCTTCCATGGGGCCCACAGTACCTCTGCTTACCTGTGGTCCTATTCCAAGTCATGTGGCTCAGCAGTACTGACAGGTTCACAGCCCACAGCAACGTGACCAGTGAGGCTGGGAATACAGGATTATTGCCAAGTTGAGCTTCAGTCTCAGATGACAGCCTCTAGTAGAGAAACTGGCATCGTTTTCACCTAGTTTCATGAGACATATGGTTTAAATATTTCAAAGCCTTGAGTCATTCCACAGTTGACTCAGATGTGTCTCTGATGGTGTCTGATGTAGTCTTCAGAACCCTGCATCGGACTTTCTGAATTATACCTCATAAGTACAGAAGATGTATTAAGCAAACTGCCCTAAGAAGAAAATGAAATTGATCCCTGCAGGGGCTTATGCCTGAAAGACACCCTTACCTAAATCCTGCAGATCAAGGAGTAAGCCATTTTCTAGGAAGTAGCTAGCTGAGGTGGTCTAAACCATAGAGTGACTCCTAGTTGTCTCAATCCCTAGTTTTCTATTGTGAGAAGATGGAATAAATTAAGAGAAACTTTTCCCAAAGAAATAAGAGAGCTATCCTGGGGTCAACTGCATTTCACACATGCCAGGGTCAAACTGTGGTGTAAATTGAGAGAAAAATGGATATTTTCTGTGAATACCTCAAAAGGTACTTCTGATAATAAGAGGGGTAAGGGTCACTGGACCTGGCTGGCCAAGCAAGGAAGGTTGACCAGTTGGAAGGAGACTTGAAGAGAACAGGGTGTCCTAGTTTCTCATTAAGCTATGTTCTTCATTTAGGGAATAGACTCCAAGAAAAGCATCCTCCAAAATTGGCATAAAATCAAACCAGAAACAACTTGAAGCCCTGGTGTTATAAGCCAAGAACCAGTGGTGTATACAGTGACCTGAAATACAGAACAGCTTTCATATCTCACCATTAACTGAGATTCTCTTCAGCACCTTTTATTTCACTATAATTATTATTTATCTATGATATGAATGAGTCTGCACTTATAAGCATTGGGTGTGAAAGATCAGTTAGGTAGCAAGGGTGTAGAAGACTGGCATCAATTGTAACCAGGGAGAAGTTACCTGAAGTTCCCAGTGCTTGACTTTTCTTCTCTATTCTTTCAGTGTCTGTGATTGGTTGGTTGGTCAGAGAGTTGGCTGATCACTTTGTTCTCTTACTTTGTTCTTTCATTGTCTTCATGGTGATTGATGTTGCCAAGTTCTTGATTTCTGTTCTCCTCACCACACTATGGAAACTGAATTTACTCAAGTAAATCCCTGCCCTAAATCCAACTGCCCCACTCCTTAAGTTGACACTCTATTCGAAACACACCAAAAACTATGGGTGAATATAAACCAGTTTAGAGCAATCAGTCCCCCACCTCAGAGATCTGTGGTGATGTCTGAAGAGAATGCAGTAGGTAATAGTAGTATTGATTCTACACCTAATAGCAAGCCAAAGGAGATCCCTTCCCTAGAGTAGGAGATACTTGGAGACATTGAATGGTACCTGGGTCCTACCTGATTGTGCAGGACCAAGTTGGTCAGCATGGAAAAGTCTTGGTTAAAATTTTCTGAAGGTAACTAAATAACTGCACTGTTCTATAATGAATTGAAATGCATCAGCAAAGACAGAAAAAATTTTAAGATACACTTTATAATAAGCGCTGAAAAATATCTAATGCCTAGGAATAAATCTAACCAAAAATGTCTAAGATCTCTACAGAGAAAACTAAAATTTCATAGAAAGGAACTAAAGACAACTAAGTAAGTTGAGAAATATCATGTCCATGAGTTGAAAAACTCAATATTATAAACATGTCATTTCTCTTCAAACTGACCCATAGATTCAGTACAATCCCATTGAAAACTTCAGATTGGACTTTACCCAAGGTGAGAATGTCAGGTGAAAGGGGAGCCACCAGCCACCTGGTGGCTGATAGAATGATCCTGGGTTGTTCCAAGACTTTAGCCCATTTGGGCAGCTCTGACATCACCGTGGAGGGAGAGGCAAAAACCTGGTCACAGATACTCCACTGTTAGCTACAGGTTTTAGTACCAGAAGGGGTGATGATGTCACATGGCTGCCTGGGATTTACTGTTGACAATGACTCAGCAAGCACAATGAGGAGGTGGGGAGAGAAGGAGAGGCTCCAGGCTTGTCCTCCTCAGCAGAAGTCAGTTGCCCAGAAAGGTAGGAATCCCCGCAGTAAAAGGCTCCTAACTCCTCTGCTCTCTGTAAACTTTCACATGGGTCATGGAGGGATGAAGAAGCATATCTGCTGTTGCTGAGATGTATCACCTTCCCCTTGGCTGCTGCCCACTCAGTATCTCCCCCAGGGGAGGATGCTAAAGGGCATTTGACCCTGGCAGCATCCTGTGATCAAAACCTTGGCCTCCCCTTTCAGCTCTTTCCTAGCCTGAGAATGGTCCAGAGAGGTCAAAAGAACCAAAGGAAAATCCCTCATTGACCCTCCTGGTACCCCAGCTTTCTTGAATAAGAGCAGCTGAAGCCTCAGGACTTTCCTGTTGTAGAACGAATTAGGGTCCAAAGGCATTTCAAATCTAAGGGATGAAGTGAGGCCTCTGGACCAGCTCTATCTAATAGAACTTTCTGCAATGTTCCATATGCACTGTCAGTAATATAGCCTTCTGTGGCTATTGCATGTTTGAAATGTGGCTAGTACAGCAGAGGATGGGTTTTTCAAATATATTTATTATAATTAATTTAAAATTACATAGCCAAATGTGGCCGGCAGCTGCTATATTGGGCAGCAGAGCTCCAGACACCGCTTCTTACCCATAATATTCCCAGCTTCTGCTGTCTTCTGTCTGTCTTAGTTTCTTCAGCCCAGCTGCTCTGGCTTCACAAAGCCAGATGGTTTACCTCACCCTCCCCGCTTGTTCTCCAGCTGTTAATTTTCTACCAGAAATTGACTCATAACGGTGGGAGCCCTCTTGACAGGGTAAGACAGCAGTCTCTTGCTCAAGGATCCCACAGTGTGGATTTTCTCCTGACTCGGCCAGTTCATCCCTGGACTTCCCCAGTCCTTGTCAGCTGCAAGTGCTGAGCCTCCTTCCCTGTGGGTCCTGTCCCACCAGGTTCCTGAGCTAAGGAAGACCCTAAGGAAGGTGGGAAGAGTGTGGTCTGGAATTAGTCTTGCTATTGTGGACTGAATATAAGGTGTGTCCCTGGTGATCCCTGGGGCACCAGCTACTCTTTTTCCCAGTCCATTAGACTTCAGACCAGGTTTCCCAAATAGGCTAAAGTTCACCAACAACTCAACAAATACTGTATTGAGCACCGACACAGCAGTGTGCTTGGTTCCAGGGACACAACAGTGATGACAGGCAGGTTGGTGAGCATAGCCTTGCTCACTTCGCCTTTTTAAGAATAGACCTCCCTGACTTTGGCTCACTCTTTGGTCTTGCAGAGTCCCCATTTCATTATCTCATTCATCCCCGGAAAACCTATCCAGCCTGGTACTCCTTTTTCTACTTAAGAAGCAGTGAATAAACACATGAACCCATTGTGTACCAATTCCAATATGTTAAATTAAGTAACATTCAGGAACAAGGAAGGAAGGAAGTAATATATATTAAGTGTCTGAAGAACATTGCATTAGATATTCTCCATTCACTATCCCAATCAATCTGTGAGACTAGTATGATGGTATTTAGGAAACTGAAGGTCAGAGAAAAGCTAAGTAATGTGTCCAAGATGGCAGAGCTAGTTTTTTGCTGTTGGTTTTGGGGGGATTTTAACGCAGGTTTAGGTGATTCAAAAGCCAAGCCCTAACCACTACACCCTAATTGAGACAATAAACATGAACAAACTGAGATGTCGCTCTGTACCTAGTGGGTCCTCAGCAAATGTTCATGTTCTTCCTTATAAGCAAATCAGAGACAGAATGAAAGCAAGCCACTCTCAAGTAACAAGTCTATGTAAACTGATATAGTCACTCCATTCCCACTCCTTCCACCTCCTCTGAGGCCCCTTCTCTCCCTATACCCCTCATTCCCTCATTCTGTCCTTGGCCCCTTGTTTCCCTGGATTTATCTGGACCACCTGGATTTCCCTTCCAAATCTGAAGTGACAGGTACTTTCAGGAGAGGGAACAGTCACCTGATAGGTGACAATGTCTAATAGCCTACATATTAATGTATGCGCACACACACATGCACACGTACATGCACATGCACTTGACATGAGAAGACTTTCAAGATGTGAAGACAAAAATTAGATTGCCCAATTCCTGGAAGGCAGGAACTGTTTCATATGCAATTCTGTGTCCCATGAGAGGCATTCAGTGAAAGTTTAATGCATGCATGCAGGATGCAAATTACAAAACTGGAGAACAAGGAAAAGAGAATCCAAATGGTAATATCAGAAAACACCATTGGGGCGCCTGGGTGGCTCAGTCGGTTAAATGTCCGACTTCAACTCAGGTCACGATCTCGCAGTCCGTGGGTTCGAGCCCCGCATCGGGCTCTGTGCTGACAGCTCGGAGCCTGGAGCCTGCTTCCGATTCTGTGTCTCCCTCTCTCTCTGCCCCTCCCCCGTTCATGCTCTGTCTCTCTCTGTCTCAAAAATAAACAAACGTTAAAAAAAAAAAAGAAAACACCATTAAGATCATCAATCTTCCATCAATGCAGAAATCTCTACACATTCCTCCTTTCTGCCATAAGGGATCCCCTATTTCTACAGGCAGCTCTGTTGAGAATCCTTCTTTATATTGAACTGAAATGTGCCCCTCTGTCATTTCTACTTACTAGTACTGATTTTTCCATCTTTTCTTTCTATAAATGGTTATTGAGCACCTCAGTGATGATGTTGAGACATGGTACTATCTCACAGGGCTCACAGTGTAGTGCAGAGACAAAGAGATTAAGGAATAGGGCAAGTGCTATGCTGGGCAAAATAGGCCACCACAGGGTGAGCATGACTGAGGCAAGAGACACCTGTTTGAGATAAGGTTGTCAGGAAGGTACCATTAAACTGAGGCCCAGAGGTTGAAAAGGCCAGAAGAGCATTTGAGGGAGAGGTGAGAGCAAAGTCCTGAGGCAGGCAGGGATAAGCTCCACTTGTTTTAGGAACTGAGAGCAGTGAGTAAGAGAAAAGGTTAGAGGATATAGACCCTTCAAAATCTGTAAGGGGTGTGGATTTACCCTGACTGCCCTCAGAAACCACATGGAGCAGGGCCTTAGCAGGAATTATATAATTGGATTCATGTTTTTGAGTCAGCGTGCTGACTGCTTAAAGAAGAATGCACTGTTATGTGCCAAGAGGGAAAGCAGGAGTCTGTTCCTGGAAGCACAGGTGACAGCAGTGGAGGACAGAGAGAGGTGGTCAGAGTTGTGACATTGCCCAATGGTGAAGAGGTGTGAGGGTGAGACAGAGGAATCAAAGGAAGGTCAGGATAGTCTTCACAGGACTACCTCTTGCCCACCTTTATATCCCTCCAGATGCTAACACAGTAGCACCTGGTACTTGTCAGTCTCTGGAAATGTCACCTGAATAAGAGCAAACCAAAACTGTCCTCCACAGACAGCATCCCCTGGGAAAACTGAGGAACCCTGTGTCCTTCCTCACAGAGATGATCCCAACCCCTCGAGGACAGGTCTAACACCCTATGAGGAAACCCCCTTCAACTCTCACCCTCCCCAGGTCACTCCCAAGAACTAGCTAGAGAGGGAAGCAGAGATGGAAAGCCAAAGGAGTGGCTGCTAATACCTACAGAGCTGCCATCTGGAGTGGCATTCGGCAGGACCTAACATCGCCACCTAAACTAGGGAACTGCTGTCTTCAGTGTAATGAGACAGGTTTCTTCGTGTAGGACTCAGAGCCTGTGATGCAGGATGTGCTCCAAGACTGCCCCAGGTTAAAGCCCCAGGAAAGGCTATGAGAATCAACACTTGCAACATTTTTAGGGGACTGGATCCTTGTTTTTTGGTTTGTTTCTTTTGTTTCATTGGGGTTTTTTGATATGCTAATTAACATCTCCCAGAACTGTCCCACAGAACACACTTTTGGGAATCTGCAGGGCCCCACACTGATCCAAGGAGGTGAAACTGACATTGAGGGTTGAGTGGGTGGGGCCAACAATGTTGGATGTCCCGCAGTGTGAGGGACAGTTCCACCCAAGGGAGATCTCACCTGTGTATCCTGTGAAAGCACTTGGGGAATGCTTACCTGAGGAACACCATGGGTAAACCCTGAGATGCAGCGTCCTCAGTGGCTGGTTAATGGCCAAGGTTCAGTGTAGATATAGAAGTATGAATGACTCTTGGACTGAACGACTTTCTATTCCCTCACCAACCTGGAAAATTCAACTGTAAAAGCTCCAAGAGTAAGCAATATTTTCTTTTAAAAGTTGTATAGAAACTTAGACATCCTTTTAGATTAGCTGTCTTCTATCCTTTTTGAACCAAAGTTCTCTTTTTGTAACACTTTGTGATACCTCCTTAATTCTTCTTAAAGAAAAAAAAAAAATCAGAGGAAACATAAATCTTTATGTACACAAAATTCACATCTATACACATAAGGTAATATTTATATATTAAATGTAATGTAATATTTATGTACATAAATTTTATATTATATGCATATATATATACACATATATATAAAATCCCTGAATTTTAATGCAGTGGGGAAAGTCTGTATTTAGTAGCATTCATTCCACACAAAAAGTAGAAGTCAAGGAAAGAGCAGAGATATGAGACCTTAGAATAAAAGCTTAAGATAAGTTATAACTGACGGTCCTTATTTGCATGTGGCACCCTACATGTCTCCCAAAAGTCATACAGGACACACCACAGTTCATTAGGCAGAACTGTCCCATGCATAGCAGGACATTTAGCATCCTTGGTCTACCCCCCCCCATTACAAAATACCAGTTTCACCCCCCGAATCTTAGGGGTGCTCCCACAGATTCCCAAACACCCTAGAGGACAGTGCACACCCCATAGTGAGAACTACTGCCCTAGGCTAAGGTAGGACTTCATTCAGCCTCTTATTTAATTCTCGAAATATTTGAAACCTGTTTATCCAAATTATTAAGAAACCAGTGTCTCCCACCAGCAGGGGAACCCCCTCAACCCAGAAACTCCCCACATATGTAAGTCTCATTCAAAGGAGTAGAAACGGAAAGAGAAGGAAGGGAGGCAGCAAGGAGGAACCACGTAACAACTCCCTGAGCCCCTGGCAGCAGACTTCAGCAGAGTCAAGAGGTACCCGCTGGGTAGGGCGTAGCTCCTGCCTGTTTCTTAGCAGCCTGATTATTATTTATTTGTGGGATGTCCACAGGGTACCTGATGCCAAACAATGCACGCAGACAGCCACAAATGGGCTTTGTCAGGGAGGGGCCTCCCCAACGTGGCTCTAGTACCAGGGGATTTGCATATTGTTGCAACATTGTGACAGGTTTCTTTCCTGCCTGGCGCTTGAGAGCTTAAAAGTCACTATGAATGATAAAAAATAATTACATGACTTGCATAAAGCCTTTGTGTGGGAAGGGTGGTATTAGCTATTACATTTAATTATTTAATGTGGGAAATTATTCACACTGTGTAAAGAAGCCCTGTGGAAAGTACGCCGTGGTTCGCTTCTCCAGCCCTGCCACTGAGAAAGAAACCAGAACACCCTGAGTCTGGGAGGGGAAGAGGGATCCTCAGACTTGCCCCACCAGGTCTGAGGCTCTGCTGGTGCTCCCAGATGCTACTATAGGAGAGGGGGCAGTGCAGGAAGGCCATGGGCAAGGCCACCCTACTGACTGCTCAGACCGCAGCAGTAGAGAGGTCCTCGCAGCAACATTGCAACCAGTAGGCACTGAACACGTCTCGTGTGAACTGAGGCTGTCCTCACAGAGCCTGTGAGGGCTGCATAGTGATTGCTCCTGTTTGACAGAGGAGGAGGCAGAGGCTATGGGAACCTGCCTGCACAACTCAAGGTTCATCTCTGGAAACAGGGCAGTAGCTCATTCAGTTCACGTTTCATGCACTAAAGTGGGCACAGGTGCTGCCTCTCACAATTGCGCTTTGGTCACCCCTACCCCTTCACTAAGCAAGGGTCAGCCCACTAGGCCAGGAAGGACACAGAGGAGACCTGTCCGATCTGGGTTTGGAGTGTCTTCCCAGCTGGGTTGGAGAGAGGACTCAAGGCAGGCAGACCACAGAGGGCTGTCAAGGTCCGAGTTCAGTCTCCTCGTTCACCCACTCCCAACACTGCCTGTTCTCTGCCTTCCCTTGTCCTTCGGAGCATGTCTGTGGTGTTTATTTGAACTGCAGGTTGCCTGCATACATTGCAATGTGTCTGCCCGGCCTGTCCCCGCCATGGGGACACATCCATCCAGCACCCTGGTCCTGGAGGAGACCTGGGCAGAAAGCAGCTCAGTAGTAGCAGGAAGCAGCCACTGGGATCCTGCAGCCCACCCAGGTGCGTGCTGAGGCACAGAAAGAGCTTTCTGTGGTCCCCAAAAGGAACTTAGTCAATAACCTCCAGTTTTTCATCTGCTCCCGGGGGGAAGAGTGCAAGTGTCAGATCTATTCAATCTTGTGGCACCTAGTAAGGCACCTAGTAAGTGCTCATTGTGTGCTCCTAAGATAAATAAATGAAAGAAGGCCTTTGAAACATTCCTGGGGATGAAAAAAACTTAATTTAAAAAAACATGGAGAAGATTTCCAGTTCAAAGTGTCCAGTTCCTCCAACAACTTCAAGGGCAGCCCTGTCACACCACCCACCTCGGGTCTCCTCTCCCCAGGGCCAAGGACCCAGTCCCCAACCCCAGCCCCCTGCTGGCTCCTGCCCTTTGTGTCCACTGTCCCCAGTTATCTGTACAGTGTGAGCCTCCAGGAGCCTCTGAATGAACACACCACAGGGTAGGAGCTGACAGAAGAAGGCAGAATCCTTACTGCCTCCCAGGCTGCCAGGTGCCTGGAGCAGCTGCGTGCTCCAGTTACCACTTCGCCTTTAGACACCACTAATCTCCATGATTACTGTTATGTCTAAATGACATCCTAACATAATACAATTCATATTATCTCTGCTTGGTGTCAGTTACCATTTTGCTCCCTGATACTCTGTGAGATCGACTCTCCCCACGGCTGCGGTGCTGCCAGCTGCATTCAGCGCCTCTCCCTGGCTCATTTGCTCTCCCCCCACCCCCACCCGTGCCTCAGTCCCATGTCCCAAAACCCAGGAGAGACCAGTGCTGCCAAGGACCTGGGCACCTCCCCCCACCACACCAGCACCTCTGCTCAGCTCCCTGCCTCATGTACCTTCTCTCAAATGCTTGCTCACTCAAGCAGGGGCTCTCATTCTCTTTCAGGGACCCCCTTCCCCTGGGGGAGGATGAACCATGGTTGGCCTCTCCCTTCCATTTTAGGTCCTGCCTCCAGCAGGTGGCCTGACCCCCTCCTCCAGCTTTGTGTGGACTCCCAGCTTCCCCCCTGAGATGCAGAGCTGCTAGAGACCGCAGTCCACCTCTGGGCACTGTGCATCCTGCCTGCCACCTCTCACGCTCCCCTCCACTCCCCCTCTTTCTCCTTTCCTCTCTCCTTCTTCCCCACTTCCCACTATCCGTATGGCTTTTCCTCTCTCACACCTCTTTTCATCCTTCCCTCTGCCTCTGCCATCTGCCTTTCATGACCTTCCCCATCCATGCCCTTCTCACCTTTTGCTTCTCACCTGATTCCTGCAGTTCTTTTGCTTCTCTGCCATCTCCGCCTCCTGCCAGCTGGGCTCTCCCTCCCTCTGACACTCTTCCTTCCCTGGCCTTTCTCTGTCTCAATTCCAGCACCTCCACTGCTAATCTCGGCTCAGGTCTCCCATGTGGACACTGTGCCTGGCAACACTCTCTGGGGCTCTAGTGTCTCTGGAAGTAAACACCCCCGGACAGACTGAAAGTCCAGGTCAGCTTCTGCATCAGGGCCAGGAAAGTTTCCTCATCACCTCCTCTGTGTTTCTTTGTTTTACCATCAGAAGTAGATTTGAAGGTGGGCAGGTAGGAATAGAGAAGAGGGGGGGAAAAAATGATGGCAGCAAAATCATCATTACCTCAAAACCCCTAAGAAGACACAACATAATCCCAGATTTTCTTGTGATACCTTCTCACCACCAACCTGTTAGCTTTTATTGCCTCTGAGATTACAGAGGAGACCTCGGCTCTGGGCAGGGAAGGAGCTAAGAATCTAGAATTCAAGGGCAAACGCACGTGCCTATAACCTCTCTGTAGCAGCCCTGCTCTCCGGGATCAGAGGCAGAAAACAGACCCACGTGGCAGCCCATCCTCTCCTCCCAGCCTTCTAGGCAAAAGAACAAGGGCCTGGGTCTCCGCCAACACAGATAGTGGTTTCTAAGAACCTGGCAGTTAACTGTCTACATGACCTTGATTCGAACAAAATTGAGCCATGACAACTCACAAACTGTCATCAATCTCCAAATGGTACTAGCCAGATTTCTTTCAAGAGTCTCAAAAGACAGTCAAAGTACTCACTCATGACTCAAAGTGGGCAGAAAAGGCCCTAGATGCAGACAAAAGGTAAGCTCACTATCCTAGAACCTTCTACTTCTTCCCCACTTCTTCCACACACCTGCGCTTTGCCTTCCCTTCTACTCAGTCCCACACACAAAAGTGAACTTGTGAATCCTGCTTAACGAGGAGAGAGGTAGATGAGCTCAAGTTAATCCTGACAGTCATCCATGTTCATTTAGAGCTTACTTTAGGCCAGGCACAGGTCTAAATGCTTTACAAGCATTGCCTCACTTAATCCCCACTATCACCCTATAGTTTTCCCATTTTACACATGGGGAAACTGAGGCGCAGAGAGGTAAATTTATCTGCTCAAGATTACCCGACTAGTAAAGTGTCAGAAGTAGAATTTGAGCCAACAACCTACCTCCAGAGACCATGCGCTCTTTCGACTTGGAAACTTCACTGATGGAGGTGAATTAGGGCACAGATTATCCAAAAGGGAAGGAAATCCACAATTCTTGTGTACTCAAAATGCACAATGTGGTGTTTTGCAGCAACTTTTCCTTTCCAACAATGATTTGCTAAAGCTAGAATCAGGTTGGTCTACATGTTGTCAGTCCACCTCAGCCGGTGAGCAGGGGTCCAGCAGCACTCAGGAAAACAGGTGATGCCAAGAGTATAAGCAACATCACAGGGGTGGCCGCTTGGCAGCCTGAGTGGATACACATGAGACCAGCCCCAGGAAGGCCAGAGGAGAGGCCCATCTTCCAAACTAATCCCCAAAACCTGGGATTTGAAAGGGGAAAACCCACTACATCTGCAGGATTTAAGGAAGCCAAGGGAAAGCCTTCTAGCGCCCCAAACACCATCCCTTCTGGGTGATCAACCCTGCTTGTCTCTGAGGAGCTGGACATTAAGAGGTTTGGTTTGCCATTTCAAGGAGAGCAAGGAAAACCCTCTTCCTAACCTTGACTTCTACCCTACCCTTTGGGACGTCATCACCAGGGAAGGAAGGAGTCACAGGTACAGCTTGGCTCCAGGTTAAACTGATTTGATAAGAGAAAAAGTCTACAATTTTTCCCACCCTCCTTCTTCCATTACACCTGCAAAATCTGTATTACCTGTGGTTTCCAGCAAATAAGGTGGTGAGCTAAGCAGTGTGTGTGTGTGTGTGTGTGTGTGTGTGAGAGAGAGAGAGAGAGAGAGAGAGAGAGAGAGAGAGAGAGAGAGAATACTAAGCTCTTACACTCCAGAGTGTGCAGGGGAAAAAATATTCCTCCAGGCCCTGCCCACATAGGGATTTGGCCAGGTGTCTAAATGGAGGAGATCACCTTGTTTCTGGGGATGGGTTGGAACAGGTGGGAGGAAGGACTGTTGTGGCGGGGGGGGGGGGGGGGGGGGGGAGCGGTGCAGGGTAGAGGGGAGGTGGACCAAGGAAACAGAGACCTGAAAACTGGGTCTGAAACTGTCTTCATGGTCCAGCTTAGAGAATTGATGGGCTTGTGGGATAGAGGAGTGGGAAGGTGGGTGTATGGACGAGTCAGGGTGAAAATCTGTCTCTTAAAGGGATCCTGCCACCCACCCACCCCAAACATGCTCCCTCACCCATGCATTCTAGCTGTGTGTAAATCTTCTCGGGAAGAGTCCACGGGAGCCCTTACCGATAAGGCAGGTCGGTCTCTGCCCCCAGTGGAGGCCCTGGCACTGGGCCTACCAGGTATCTTGCCAGGGACAGAGGAGTCAATGAAAAGCCTCAGTAGCACAGCCTGGTGATGGCAAGGATGAGGCATGAGGCATTCATCTCAAGAGAGTCCAACCAATGGAAGCCAGCCATGAAAGGTTGGGAGAAGGCCATGGTCAAGGAGGAATGGGCTGGCGTGTGTTTTCCCTCTGTCTGCATGTACACAAAGAAATCCTAGAGAAAGGGTAATGAGTGTTGCCCAACCGGGTAGTTGGCAGGGTCCCTTTAGGTGTCAGTCCTTCCCCTGGTGCTCACCAGGTGACTAACCTGTGTGTTTATCCTGGCCTTTGCCCTACTCTCTGCCTTCCTTCCCTTTTCTCCTCTCTCAGAGGCGTTGCAGACCAGGCCGGCTCACACATTTTGTTTCAGGTCTCTGGTGAATGAGAAGGCTCCAACTCCTCTTCCTTTCCTGAATGCTGAGCCTTCCCCTTCCTATCTCTCCTCTTGCCCCCACACCCAAATAATGTTTTGTTACCACGTTTTCTAGGCTAGATGCTGAATATTCCTGGACTCTGCTCTGGTTCCTGTTTCTCTCCTTTTTCTTCCTCGACCCCACCTCTCCTTCCCTTCTGAAATATCTCTCCCCAAAGAGATGGTATTTCCACCTAGAGAGACTCTCCCAGTGTTTTCCAAAGTCTAAAACACATACATATTTATATCATTTGGGGTCTTCACTCTTTACCTCCCTTCTTTCAAAATCCATCTTCTCCCTTTGCCCTGTGAATTATATCTAAGAACCTGGGAGGGAATTAGTTATTTCCTGCTCATAACATGTGACTTAAATAGAAGAGAACAGTCTCTCTCTGCCTCAAAGGCTCTCATATATTCAGAAACTATTCTGGGAAGCCAACAAGAAAGCCATGTTTTCCAGCTGACCCTCACCTAACCCACGCCCTGGCCAACCTCTGCTTCTCCAGTCTAGCTGTCCAAAGTCTCCGCACTGGCGTTTCTGTTTTCTTTTGGCAGAAATGCCTGGGAACTGAGAGGCCCCTTTCCCTGTGACCTGACCTCCCACACTAAGAATAACAGCCCTAGGACAGCATGTCTTGCGATCCCTCTGGAAAGAGGGCATGGCCGGGAAGTGGGGAAGTTAAGGGAGCTGGATAGAGCCAGGACGATGGAAGAACAGACTCTTGGCTCTTGTGAGTAACATATTAAAAGGGAGAGTTGGCAGCCTTCAAGAGAACTGGGGAAAGAGGTCTGGGAAACTCTCAGAGGACCCTTAATGCTTTCATACCCACTCCCCAACCTCTAGAGGTTGCCACCAGCAACCTCGAGGCCCCAGCTAGTGTCTCAGAGAATAGGAAAATTCTGGTCCTGCTGAACAAATGTGGCCCAGCCCTGTCTTGTCCCCTTTGCAGAACATTCCTTGAAAAACTGAAGAAGCAAATGTAATGTCTTTTTTTAAAGAAGATAAATATCTTTAGTACTAGGTCCTTTCCTTTCCACCCCTGGGTAATGTGACTATCCTGTTCCTGGGGTTGCCTGAACTGTGCACATATACCCCATGTAACCACAAAGCAGTGCTCTCTAGACTCCTCCACCTCTCAGAGAGGCAGGTTGTCCAGACCCAAGACACCTGTCTTCTCTCTAAAGAGTCCACCCTCCCAGGACTCCTGGAATTCTCTAGGATATCTGAGACAGCCTATCCTTGGGTTGACTCATCATCCAAGACCTCAAAATAGTCTTTCAAAATCATCTCTTCCCCTTCTCCAAATATGATGGAACACCAATGAAATCCATGAACACAGGGTGAAGTGGTGAAGTCTGGACACTAGCCCTCCCACTCTGTGCCATAATCTCCCTTCCGTGGCACCACTGTCTCCAGTCCCTTCTTGTGAAGCCTGCATCCCCATTCCCTCTACCCAGACCACCCCTATCAATCCAGTTCTCAGGCTTTGATAATTTAATTCACTTTGGGTGGCATTTGCATTTCAACGGGACTCTATATCAAACTGATGGTGTTAGGAGAGGAAGCTGGGGGAGGTGCATAGGAGATACCCCTGAAAGCACCGTCTAGGGCTCTATCTGACATTACTGAACTAGAAGACTGACCTGGATTCTGTCTCCTTTCAGTTAGTAAAACCTGTGCCAGAACAGAGCTGTCCCTGGAAACACCAGGGCATGTCCAGTGCTGGAACAGGGGTGACCCTGATTCTAGCTGCATAGAGTCCAGCTTATTAGAGGTATTGTTTTTATGAGGCAGTCCTCTCGTTATTGCTGAGCTTTACATGAGTCACTGCTGAGCCCAGATGACCTGGCCACCCTTCTGGACCACACTGCTGTGGTTTTCAGGGCCTTTGGAATTCCCAAATCATCCACAGGACCACAGTCCAATCACCTCAAGGGGATCACACACCTATGTCCCTCCTGCCTCCATCTGTGTCCCTCCCTGCCTGCAGACAGGCCCTTCTGCTGGAGAAGAACTGGGGGCATAGGAAACGCTGAGCAGGGACTGAGTCCAACCATGTCCCTGTGCCATTGCAACTCCCATTGCCTGCCCCCATGTCTATTCCTACCCCCCGTGGGAAACAGAAAGAGCCTTTGTGCAGGAGGGTGGTTATGTGGGATGGACCTGGAGGAAGGGGGGCCTTGTGACCATGGGAGGGTGGGGCAGGAAGGTTGGACCAGCCACTTCCCAGACAGCTGCTTCCCTCTTGGGCTCCTGGCCACAGATAAGGGCCCTCACAACTCCAGCAGCAACACTCAGGTGCCTGGACGGTGATTCTGATGGTGATGTTGCTCTGTTCTTGTCTGTCTAATATTCCTTTTTAATCCCCATCCTGCCTGCCCCTCCCTTATGTAGGGTTACTTTAGTGATCCCTGGAATGTTTTTGACTTCCTCATCGTAATTGGCAGCATAATTGACGTCATTCTCAGTGAAACTAATGTGAGTATGACTCTGCCCTCCCCAGGAAGCCTCCTTCTTCCTCCTCTGCCTCCTCTGTTTCCCTTTCTGTCACTCTCTCTCTCTCTTTACCTCCTTTTATTTTTTTGGTTTTTTAATTTCCTGTTTTTACCCCCCTCCAGTCATGCTTTTTATTGAACCTGCCGTCGTCTATGGGGGAAAAAAAGTGGGAGCTTCTCCTCCTTTTTTTCTGTTTGTCCCAGCTCTGCCCCACTGTGCTGGGCCCAGGAGCCCGGAGCTGAGCGAAGGGGCAGGCACAGGGGAAATCTTTGAACTAACCCAGCTTTTGTCAGCCCTCTCCGCCCTGTGAGAACCAGGTTGCCCAGGTTTGAGCCGCCAGAACTGTAGAGTGGTAAGAGAGTATTTAATATGCCCACGTAACCTCTTTCTTTTCTCATTTTTTTCTCTTCTCTCCTTTCTTTCATGCTTTTTTTTTTTTTCATTTTTTCCTCTTCCTTTTTGTTTTGTTTTTCTCCTTTGTTGTTGGTTTTTTTTTTTTTTCTCTTCTCTCTCTCTCTTTTCCTCGGCTTTTCTGCCCCATGCAGCACTATTTCTGTGATGCATGGAATACATTTGACGCCTTGATTGTTGTGGGTAGCATTGTTGATATAGCAATCACCGAGGTAAACGTAAGTACATGGCGTCTGTACCTGACTGTCCGTGCCTGTTCTAACACTCATTTGTCGTTCCCCGGTTCATTTTCTTTCCTTCATTTTATTTTCTCCTCCCCACCTCCTTATTTTCATTTTGTTTATTTTATTTGTTTGTTTAAGTTGGTTTAAAGGATTTTTTTCCTATTGCTTTATTTTGATTTTTTTTAACTTTTGGAACGAGTTAGGCCTCCCCTTTCCTTTTTCGATTGCTGCATCTTTTCTCTCTCCCTTTACAATCAGCCTGGCATGACTCACACTGTATAGGAGGATGCAGCTATGGGAAACAGAGAGTGCCAGAGCAAAGGGGTATTTACAACTTCTGGGCCACTGCTGGGGCAGGGACCCAAGCCTCTCCTCACCCCCACCTTCACCTCCAGACTGCTGCCTTTCCCTGTCTCACCTTCCACTCCCATGGCACCTTGGAAAGGAGCTCCCTCATGGTGGACCACCAAAGTTAAGGCTTGGACTTTGCCTGCTTTGTCAGCCCAGAGACCAGCCCATTACATTCACACTGAAGGGAAGGGCTCCATTGCCATTTTAACATCAGCAGCCCCTGCAGGCAGCCCAGTCCCCCCAGGCTCCTTTGGGAGAGGAGAACCGACCATGTCAGGACCCCTGCTCAGATCCCTCTTCTCTGGAGTGGCCAAAGAACCAAGCAGTTGGGTGATCCACTGGGAGCTCTTCCCAGGGTCTTTCCTTCCACAGCCTTTCCTTCCCTGGCTGTGGAAGCAGATTCTGGATGAGCATCTCACTCCCACATGAACCTTCCTGGAGAACTGACTCTTGCACCTGCCTGGTTCTCTCCCACTCCCGACCCCATCACAACCCAGCCCCCGGCTCCCTAGCCTCAGACAGAACCCCAGCCCCTGCCCCCACCCAGGGCCTCCTGCCACCTTCTCCCAAGTTGCCTCCTCCTATACAGTTCCTTCCAGTTCCTGCACATGTCTTTTTGTTACCTGGCATGTTTAAACCTTCTCTCTTTATCTATAGGCAAGCCCTCTTGCGGTTAGTCTTTAACATGTGTCCGTTTAATTTTGTTGTTGTTATTATTTTTCCTTAATTAAGAGACTTGATAATGTTTGCACAAACCTTTGATGCACTGAACCATTGAATAACAGCACGGAGCAGACGCTGTAGAGTTTTGATCTAAGATGTTTGAAAGTACCCTACCAACTGCCACCATCTCCCTTCTCCATCCTTACCCTCCTTGCTCCACTCCATATTTTGCTCCCAATCAGTTGAACTGACATGTTATCATATCTGCCTGATTCCCCTGACTAGAAGCCCATCTACTTTCCTTCCAGCAGATGGACGTTGGAAGGAGCCTGTTAACACTTTCCCTACATTCCCCTCCCATCAACCTCTTGTACCCTTCCTGCTCACCCTATAGCTACAGATTCGATGGTCCTTCTTTCTCCGAGATCCCCCTGCGTTGTCTTTGTCTCATGTTGTGTGTGTGTGTGTGTGTGTGTGTGTGTGTGTGTGTGTACATACTCTCCCTTGACTTTTCCCATGAAATTATCAGATCATTAAAAAAAATCAATCTTCCTACTCATACTCTGTGCCTCCCCTCCCCTCAACACCTCCCACAACCACCCTCACCACTCCTGAGCACACTTTAGGACTTTCAGGCTAGATGAGCCCCAAATCTCAGGTGCTAATCAGGTCCATGAGTCACCCACGCATGTCTAAAGGCCAGCACCTTTGTGCTTGGAGTCTGTGCCTTACGGTGCTCTCAACTGATGGAGCAGGCAGAGAGAGAAATAGAAAAGAAAGAGCAGCCCTGCCTTCAGAGGGGTTTGTCTTCAACACAGTAATGCAGCTCTGTAAGAATCTATGCCAAGAGACTGAGAGCTCTCCTGGATGCAGGGAGGACTCATTGCAGCCCCAGGGGTACCTTTGTGATTCTCACTGTTGGCAAGGCCTACATCACTCAACCTGCCATTTTCTCCCAAACTATAAGTGTTTTTAAATGAAAAACAAAGCAAAATAAGTTTGCTAGGGTATAAAATTTCTACAGAAAAAGTGGCTACATTGGGATAGAGAAGGAGTGTGCAGGGCAAGAAAGGAGCATGAAATCATCATGCAGACCCTTATGTTTAGATGATGGTTTTCTACTTATGATTCACCTATGCATTTATCTCAGGTAACTCATAACTGCCCTGTGAATTTCACAGGCAAGAATTATCACTCCCAATTTGCTGACCATAAAGATGCTGATGGAGAGATTTAAGTGCCTTTCAGAGCCATACAGCTGGATTTCGGCCTCTTGGTGTAGCCAGTTCACTGTGCCCTGGGCTAGAGCACCTATCTCTTCACTCCAAGGTGCCTTGAACAAACACACACATCTCACATAACCCCCTAGCCAGGATTTGTTCAGCTCTTACATCGTGTAATCTATTCCTATTTTTTAAGTCATCTTTTTTATTTACTTAAGTAATCTCTACACCCCACGTGGGGCTTGAACTCACAACCCTGAGATCAAGAGTTGCACATTCTCCTGACTGAGCCAGCCGGGCATCCCTGACATTCCGTAATTTATATTTTAAATAACCACACAGGGATTTTCCCCATTTTCTAAACTAGGAACTATGTGTCATCCCACCTGAGAGTCCTGATGTACCTCTGACTCCTCCAGCCTCCCTTCACCCTGCACTGAGATTCTTCTCACTCCTCCAGATTGAGGAATTTGTTAAAAGTCATACAAATGACAACTGAAGGGTTGTCTGGAGATCAAACGGGGACAATGTGTATAAGCGAGAGCAAGAGAAGGTGTCCAGAGACCCACACCACACAATTAATGGCTTCTGAACAAAGAGAATAAATGTAACATCACCCAAAGCCCAAAGGCAGTGTGGGAGAGGAAGAGAGGGCCAGATGTGAAGTCAAAAGCTCTGCCTATAGACGTTACCAAAATGCCCAAAGACTTAGTTTCCTCATCTGTCAAAGGAATATGATGATATTTACTGCAGTGTGTTTTGAGGCTGAAATAAGAGCATCTATTTTAAAACTCTATGTAACTGTAAAGCACCACTGAGTGGGAGAGACGATGGCACCCAAGCAAATGACATTTGTTCCAAAACCCCTACTGGAGTAGCTGGCCGGGCCCAATCTCCAACCAGTTATATCTAAGTATAACTTACTACCCACAGACACTGCAAGGGCCCTTATTTCCTGGATATGCTTAGACTCTGGAACATGCTGGACAGCTACGGCCAGGTGAAAGGAAGCACCGTGTAACTGACCACTGCCCACAACTCAGGCCTCCATAAGCCTCCTCCACAAGCATGGTCCTGGAAGGACCCTGAGCTCAGTGCTGTGGATGACAAACCAATGAGCAATAATGCGTAGTCTCAGAGGTAGGTCCCTCCACCACACGGTTCTGCCTTCACGTTGTTGGCAGGTTATGGGTCTGGACGCTCCCTGGCATGAGGAAGTTCACAGCACCCAGGGCAGTTTCCCTGGGTGCTGCTCTAGGCCTTCCTGGAATTTTCTAGCCATACCGTCATCACAAGACATCCTTTCCCAGACATATGTTCTATTTGGCAGGAATCCACACTTTTAGCCTCAGAGGAATCCATAAGGGCTTTCACCTGTCACTCATTATCTTTGACTCTTTTAAAACTACAGAGATCAGCTCTTGGTCCCCTCACTGAATCCTGTATTTATCCTAAATGCCGTCAAATACTCCCCACATTTATATTCATCTCCCCACAAATACTGTCTCTTTCCTCCTTGCCTTCACTACACAGGCCATGGTGCCTTATCCTCTCAGGAAATGGGTTTTCCACCAATCCCAGGAGCCATCATTCATTCACTTCACTGTGTTTATAGTCTCACCTTCTGTGTGTCAGGTACTATTTTAGGCACCTAGGATACATCAGTGGGCAAAACAAAGCCCATTGCTCTTGAGCTGACATTCTAGGGTTGGGGAATTATCAGACAATGAGCAGTGTTGTAAGTACAGAAAATAGGAACATCATACAGTGTATCAAATGATAAGTATTTTGGAAAAAAACTGTGCCAACTGAGGGGGATCAGAGGTGCTGGGGAACAGTGAAGGCAGGTGCTGTCTTAAAAAGATGGGCTTCACTGATGAGGGGACATCTGAAGAAAGCAAACATGTGAAGGAGGTGCAGAGTTACCCATGCAGATACCTGGGAGAGGAGCTTTCAGGCAGGAGGAGCAGCCCCTGTGGCTGGTGCAGACTGAGCAGAGGAGAAGAAAGAGAGAATTGTACAGGGACCAGATTTTGGCTTTTACACTGAGCAAGAAGGGAAGACACCAGTGCCTTTGAGAAGAGCTGTCCATGATCTGACTTGCATTTCCAAAGGACCACCTTGCTGTCTATAGGAGTCGAGAGTGGAAGCCCAAACACCACTTAGAAGGTAAACACAGTAATCCAAGTAGAAGGTGATGGTAGTTGGCGACAAAGCAGTAGCAATAGAAGTGGTAAAAAAAAATGGTCAGATTCTCAACCTGTTTTGAAAATAGAACAGTGTCTCCTGACAGACTGGGTGTGGGTGTGGGAGAAAGAGGCATCCAGGATGACTGGGGCTGGGCCTCAGCAGTGGGAGGATGGAGTCAGTATCAACTGGGAAAGACAGCAGGTGAAGCATGCTTGCATGAGGAAGACAGGAGCTCCGTGAGGACATCAGTGGAGATGTCAGGTAGACAGTTGGGCACACTGTCTGGGGTCAGGACGTGGAGTCATCAGCATGTAGATGCCATTCAAAGCTGTAACAGTGGTGAAGAGCACCAAGAGAGGGAGAAAGGCAAAGGAAAGACGAGGACTGAGCTTGGGCCTCCGGCATGAAGAGGGCAAAACCCCTGTGCTCACAGCCACTCTGTGGTTGAATTTCTGTTCTCTCTGGGAGATGCCTGTGAACAAACACCAGATGTTACTAGAGGCAGATCGTGAGTCCCCACTTTGTCTAATTCTGCTGAGTTCTGCTGAGTTCCCTAGGCACCGGCCATTGCCCCTCTCCTCCCTGATGAGTTAACCTTGTTCTCTGCCTAAGGCCCCTTCCTCTGTGTGCCCTGTGAGGGCAGAGTGCAACAGCGCATCCCTCTGGGACTACTTTATTTCTTGGGTCTGAAATTATATTTTCCAGAGGGAAACCTAAAGAGGTAACCCCTGTGATTATTCATGGAAGACCCTGGAGCGTCAAAAACTGCTCCCTAACATCCCAGACTGGAATCAACTTGGGTGCCTGGGACAACAGCCTTGCCCAACACTCTTCTTTTCCAATCTGCATTTTAAAGACTGTTCCACCACAGAAAGTGCTAAGGGGCCTGGATCTTCGCACTGTGGATATGGAGAAACATTCCCAAATAGTGAATTAAGAAGCCTGGGTCCTCTTTTCAGCTCTGGCACTATTAATCCCTGTGACTTAGAGCAACTAACCCCATTCTCTGGGGTTCCTCAAATGCATGTGGTGAGGTGGGCAGGTTGAGATGGTCTCAACCTGAGGGATCTAACATTGCACGATTCTGAACTGGGCTTTTTCTGATATACTTTGAGGCATTTTTATTTCCCTTCATCACCTTGCAGATTCGAGAGGGGCGCTCCTCATAAAGCTCCCAAGACCTGTGGGAACTGGCTCACTTGGCTTTGGCAGATCTCACGTGGAAACTCTCTGGAGAGAAGTCCCTAAAGGGACCTTCTGGGAAAGGAGCAGGACAGAGATTGTGTGAGGGGAAAGAAGGCTGGCTTCTGGGGGGGCTCAGAGGGAAGACAATCTGGAGGATTTGTTTAGGTGCCAAAGTGCTAGTCCACAGAAATGACCAGAACAGGAAAAACAAGTTAATTAACAATGGTACTAGTTGTGATCTTAGCTGATTAGGAGTGAGGTGGAGACAGGAAAAGAGGAGGAGGAAGAGGGAAATGATGGCTTCTCTTGGAGGAGTATTTGCCAGGCTATGTTAAAGACATTATGCACATGGTCAGATTAACTCCTCAGAGCACTTCGTCTCCATAGGAGGAAACTGAGCTTCACACAGGATGAATAGTTTGCCCAAAATCACATGGCTAATGGGTGGCAAGACTGGGATCTCAAATCCATTTCCATTAGAGAATCGACTCCTGCACTTTCGTTGGCTAAATCCCTGGACCAGACTGCCTGGGCATCTCAAGGGGCCCCTGCCACTCACAGGTCCTCATGCAGTGCATTGCCAGCACCGTGACCTGGCACAGAGCTGCCCAGCCTAACTTCTCTGTGCCTATTGATGCTGCCAGTGCTGGACCAAGGGAGCCAAGACTGCCCTGAGAATGCTCAGACAGATAGTGGTCTGCATACTCCTGACTGATGCGCCTGATTAATAGGGCTCAGGAGAAAAGGGCAAAGTGTAAATCAGCCCCCACTACCCTTGCTCACTTGACACTTGCAGCTTGAGAAGGAAATGGGAAGGGGGGGACACTAGGGAGAATGTGGTAACAAGACTGGGAGGGATGGGGCTCCACTGCAAGGAGTGTCCAGGGATGTCTCCCAGGAGCCTCTAGGTGCTGGGCCCAAATCTTCCTTGCCCTGTCTCCTGAAGCCAGTGGTACCTTCCCACCACAGACCCACGGGACAAATAACTGTCTCTTACTGGTTTCCCATAAAAACAATAAAGCAAGTTTGATTCCTGCTCTGGTTTCAGGGTCTGCAATGACAGGGAAAGGAGTCATCCTGAGTCATAGAGAAAGAGTGTGCTGCACATCCACCCCCTCCAGGATGAGTCAGAGAGCTCCACACACACGCTTCAACCCTCTCTCCATCCTTCAACCCACAGTGCCTCCATGGGGTGGCCCTCTTGGTCTGCCTTTCCCTGCCCCCAAACATAACAGAGAAGGGGCCAGAATGGGCACAAGAAGGACAGGGCTGATGCCCCTCAAGAGCCATGATGAGGGGTGGAGGCAGACAGTGGATTCGTCCAAGAATGTTAGAGTGGACATGACTTTGCAGACCTTCGGCCCAAGCCCATCTCCACATATTCCGCACAAGTGCATGGAGTATTTACTGTGCAGCAGAGCCTGGGGATATACCAGTGTTTCAGATGAGGACACAGAGGGCCAGAGGCAGGAAACAACGTGCTCATTCTCACCACTTTTTAATAGCAAGGCCAACCCACAACCAGGCCCCTGACTCCCAATCAGGTGTGTTGGTGTAGGGGGCTCAGCTGGTGGCATTACCAGACTTTGTCTATATGACAATGGTCAGTGAGTCCAGAGCTGGTTCTAAGGTAGATTAAATCAAGATTGATCTCAGACTAAACTGGATGGGGCAGACTTGATCCTTGACATCTCTGTACACCTCTATTTCCCTTTGCTGGATCCCTTCTTCTATTGCTCATGGATCTCCCTTCCAGCTTCTTCCCACTTGCAGCACCACCCCCAGCACCAATACAAAACTAATGTGACCAAAGTATCCTGTTTCCAATATACTAATTCATACTAAGATGGTAGTGACTCAGTAAGCTACCTTCTGAAAAGTAACGTTACCGTTCTCTTTAGAGAAGATAGTAATGCTCAACTTAAAAATTGGAAATCTAGTGTGTCTAATATAAAACTTTGAGGAACATGACATCTGAGTGAAAAACATATTCCCCACCCTCCACCCTCCAGTTGCCCTACAAAGGCAGTTTTCTACTCTGCTTGGAAATAAAGTTAGCCCTCAAGAGATTTAGCAGTGCATCTATCAGCAGTCTAGTTGGCAATGAGGAGCCATTTTGAAAGTCCCTGGGCCTCTGCAAGGAGAGGTTTGCTGTGCAGACAGTGGACCACAGACTACCATGAGGGCAGATGTGATAGAAAGTCAGGCCTGATAAATCAGCCTGGTATGCAAGTTTTCCCAAAGCTGTTGCCTTGAGGTGTCCTGCAGGCTTGACTCAAGAAGTCCATGGGAACCTGCTTTTGTATGGAAATCCTGGTTTCGGTTCTTCATTCAGCCTGTGTTGGACAGTCTGAGTGTTCTGGCAGTTATAACCCATCAAGGCTCCTGTTTCCCTCTGCCTTCTGACCAAGACCCCTTCACTTTCTCTTTTCCTCTAATTTTCTTTCCTTTCCTTTCTGTCCCTATTCTCGTCTTTTCTGTCCACACACAGCCCTCTCCTTTCCCCTAAAATAGAAGAGTGGAAGGAGGCTGTCACAACACACCCCTTGGTTTAGCCAGACCACCATCTGGGCCTTGCCAGTGTCTCTTACATTAGTTCCCACAGGCTAGCAAGCTACTGTTGGTGTCGTTGCCAGAAAGTTTCTAAAGCAAAGGGATCTAGAACATTCCATGAGCCAGCAGAGGATGTGAGAGATCTATACCTCAGGCAGGTTCAAAAATGCCCATGAGTGCCCCCCAAAGCATAGTCTATACCATTTTCTCTTCATATTTAGTGCACCTTTTCTCTCTGTCATACTCTTGTTCTCTGTCTCCCGTTTTCTCTGTCCTGCTGGGCTTGTGTTCTCCTCTCTCTCTCTCTCTTTCTCTCATATATAGAATTCTTTGATGTTGTTAGCACTGCTGACAAACTGATTTCATTCATTTATTCTTTATGGGTTTCTTTTGTTACTTGAGTGAAGGATAGTGACTGTCCTTCCCAAGGGAAGATAAAACTATCTTGACAATTTAATTAGTCTTGTTTAGCATGAATTATTGGCAGGTAATAGCACCTGGGGAGCCATCAGGCTGCAGGTGAATAACACAATGACTCCTGAGGCTTTAGCTGCTTCCAGCCACATGAGCTAGCCACTGTGCAGCTAATGATACAGGGGTCACAGCTGTCCACTCTCAGCAACCTAGCACACAGAGACAGGAAGAGCAAGAATGAGCCAGGAACCAACAACCCCCATGCTCTGTACCTCTCCAAAGAATCCCTTAAAGGAAGTCCTGAAGGGGCATTTCAACTGTGTGTCTGTAACCACAAAGATTCAAGAAGAGCCCTTCTCCTTCTGACTAGAATTTTACAATGGGAAACAGATACAAGCCAGGAGGTTTCCAACATGGTGGAGGTGGACAAGGGGGAAAGGGGGGCTGCTCTTTCCACTCTCCACTGCCTCATATTTGAGCTTCCTTTCATTTTTCCCTGCCCTTTTCTGTCCAGTGTTTCTGCCTCCCTTGTCATTACCCCTTCTTCCTTTTCCTAGCACCCCTCCTCCACAGATCCATCTCTAAAGACCAAAGACCTCCTCCACAAACCAAAATGGAAATTCTGCTTAAGAACTGCTTGCAACAACCCATATTTCCTTCATTTTCCCTTAAATCTTAAAGCCATTGACAGCTACCCTCAGCTTCTATATATCCCAGTTGACTTGTGCTTATTTAAACTTTACATCTCCCTAGCAAAGAAGCTCTTCAACTTCAGAGGGGTTACAGTTTAAAACATATTTTACTTTGGTCTCCTTAAAATTCCCTTCCTTGCTGCCATCTCTGGTGGCTCTAAGTTTTAGCATCTCCCACCTCCACATCTGCAGGGCTACACTTTAGTTCCTGGTTGAAAGAGGAGATAAAAAGGATAATGAAGACTCTTCTGCCTTAACCTACATTTGCTGGCTCCTGACTGTGAAGGTGGTGTCAAATATCTCTAGAGGCCCCTGACTCCTGCCATTTCCAGTCATCTCTGCCTGTACCAACCTGATGATTGTCTTCCCAACTTAGATTAACTAGAGTGTCACCAACAAAACCTCAATCCCTCTGCCTTCCACCATCCCATGACTCTCTTACAACTGAACCAGCTATCCTGTCTTGCAGATCAAATTAAGATGAGATTAGAGACAGTGAATAGAGAGAAGCAGAGAGCATAGCTTGGGAGGTAGGGAGGGTGCCAGCTGGACCCAGACTTTCAGGTGGTCTGAAATGGAACTTATATTAGATCCACTCCCTAAGCTCTGGACAAGAGATACTTAAAAAAAAAAAAAAAAAAAAAAAAAAAAAAGCAACAGTTCTGACTCACATGCTCCTGTGACATTGCTTTTGACTCATGTTTCAGAGGAATGTAAAATTTTAGCAACTGATATTATAACCATTGTCTCAATGGCGGCCACTGGGATGGTGCATTCCTCTTCTGTGGGGCCTGTTCATGACTTAGCCAAGAGCCAACCTTCCCTGGAGGGAATCAGAAAGTAATCTGCACCTTTCAAAGTCAGCATGTCCAGAAAAGTGCAGCAGGGGCTTATCTCTTTAAAATGCTCTGTAATGACTCCATCCACGTTGCTGCAAATGGCAAGATTTCATTCTGTAATGGCCTGATCTCGAGAAAATATCCTGGAATACAGCTTTATTGGGTACTCCAGCCTAGATATCTACTGCCCAGCTTCTAATCCCTAGTAGTCCTCACCTCCTTGCTGTGTTGAGAAAAGAAACACTCCCCTTTTAAAAATTTTTTTTTATTTGACGTTTATTTATTTTTGAGACATAGAGAGACAGAGCATGAACGGGGGAGGGTCAGAGAGAGAGGGAGACACAGAATCTGAAACAGGCTCCAGGCTCCGAGCTGTCAGCACAGAGCCCGATGCGGGGCTCGAACTCACGGACTGTGAGATCATGACCTGAGCCGAAGTCGGTCGCCCAACCGACTGAGCCACCCAGGCACCCCAAACACTCCCCTTTTATATGGCTAAGAGGTATTTTCAACAACCTTTTAGTTCTTCAGAGAGACTGACTATGTAATGTTAACAATTGGGAGACACGTTCCACTGATTCTCCCCTTCATCCTTTTGGAAAAATCTCCATCTAGGAGAATCCTCTCCTTATCAGCCTCTGGTATTCCCTGAGTTTCACTCTTCAGTATCCTATGCATGCATGGTCTAAAGATGGTACCCCAGTGAAAAGGAGCAGGGAAGACATTCCAGAACCAAGACTTCATCCACTGAGGTGATAACTTCTAATTTGATCCTGAGCTTGATTCAGAAAGACAGTTTTCCAGAAAATAGCTCCTATTTGCTGTCCAGTGCCACTCATATCATCATTGCCAGCTATACAAAACCTAGGTAATCTGCATAAATACACTAAACAAGGTACATGAGTTTCCTTTCTATTTGCCCTTAGCCTGTTAGCTGGAACCACTAGCCAGGATTCTTTATGAAAATATTCCACCTCTGCCTCACCAATTGAATAATAACCTTATTTCATTTCTACCAATTGTATGAACAAATTAAGTTAATTGACCAATATCTTTTAAACCCTTGAAAATTACCAGACCATTAGAAAACAAAGATTAAATAATTGGCTGCTGAGTGCCTACCATTACTGGACAAAATGCCACTGGAAAACTCAGCCACAATGTTCAGAATAGATAAGCAGCTCTGTTGGCTCACTGTAGAAGGGTCTCCAGGCTCATGGGGCATAAGTCTTCAGAGTCTTTCCACCTTTTCCTCCCCAGGAAAACCACAGATGGATAAACTCTAAGCTAACTCAGGGGAACTGGGAGCAGATCTGGGAAAGGGTCAAAAACGAATGGCATAAGTACTCCAGGCCTTCAAACAATTCCAAATTTAGTTCAAAAAGTAGAACTATTGCTAGGTGACCTTTCAGGGCAGTATACCAGGGAATCACAGAGTGGCAAACAGCACAAACATGGCTCTGGGCTAGAGGTGCAGGTGCCCAAACCCAGTGGGTCCAATCTCCCCTTCTAGCTCACCAAGAGATTCCACTTACAGCCAAGCAAGGGTACCAAAGACTGGAATGACTACACAAGATCATCTAGGAAATGTCCTTAGGGGGTTGGCACTATGTCAGTGTACTGTGGGCTCTGTGAGGGCGAGGGCTATATCTCAAGCTTCTTCCTATTTCCACTTAGAAATCACCCAATGATTGCTTTCTTATTATGAGTGGTTAGTTTTTTTTGAGACCCTGGATCTTAAAAACATAGTTCTTCAAATAAGAATAGGCTTATATGAGACATTGACAAACACCACTCCAGCAGATCGAAAGTGCCCTCTGAATAGCATAGCTTAACACCCAAGAAAAAAAATAATCTCCAAATTAAAATGAGTCTTCAGATTCTCCCAAAGTGAGACCCTTAGGAGAGCTATCATTACCTGGGCTGGGGACCCAACATAGGAGTCCCAGAGAGCCCCATCCTTCCTTTCCCTTCTTCCCTCATTGCTCCTCCTGACTTCTTCTTACCCCCTATTACAGAGGTGTATCATAAGTATTATTAAGTTAATACATATTTTTAAAATAATAAGATACAATAAAGGTGATTAGAACATACTCAAAGCTAAATCTTGAAGTAAAATATGACTTAAATACATGAGATCTTCATTCAATGAGAGCTGTGAAAAGCTAAAAAGCAACAAGGAAACACACAGTTAATACATTTTAAAATCCCACATGTGAGATTCTGAATGTTTAAGAAGTAAGAAAAATGGTTAAAATTTTTCATGGCTGGGGGTTAACTCATTAGGGCCACATCACCCAGATATGTTCTCTAAATTGTCTCCATTCTGGTCCTGTTCAGGATAGGATTGACCCAGAAGATGCTTAAGGTTTTCTCAGGGATCTTAGGAGTAATGGAAGCTTTGGTGGTTTTCAGGGTGGATCCAAGAGGAGAACAATGGCCCATGCCTCCTATGGGAACTCTATCTAATGCCCTGGCATTACATGTAGTGTAGATTTACCTGTGTCTGACTCACACTCCCTTCCCCATTATAGGTCTAGAAACACAGAACTTCTTATCCATTAACACAGGAACACAAGCACTCAAGCAGCTTGAAATTACTTCTGTGTGTGTGTGTGTGTGTGTGTGTGTGTGTCTGTCTGTCTGTCTGTCTGTCAGTGTCTGTGTGTGTCTGTTTCTATGTTGTATCTCATCCTGCTAGCTAAATTCTAGTGACCCCACAGCCTCCAGGCCTGTCAACTGACCTGGCAGCTGGTATTCCTCATGAAGCAGAAAGCAAGATCTAGAATGCACTCTGTAAATGACTAGAGAGGTGTCCCTTCCCTTCTTTTCCCTTGCCTCACCCTTTCTCTCCACCATTCCTAAAAAAGGACATCTTAACAATTTGCTATAGGAAAAAAAAAGGAATTTGCTGAGAAATCTGTTACCAAAGAAGTATTTTCGGTCTGCAAGTAAATGTCTAGTTGTGCACATTTCCATCCTTCAAAAATTCCATTACATGTTTCCTTGTTTGTACCTTAAAAACAGAAACACAAGAGCAACCATCTGAAAGTGGAGGGTAAAAGCAAAGTCATGACCTTCTAGAAAGAGTTAACTTAACAGCTCAGATGGTCAGGATCCATCAGGGGCTTAGCTCTGTGTGCTGGGGCCCAAAGAGTAGGGGCATCTTCCTGGATACAAGCTCAAGGAACTGGGGGTTGCAATGGGATACTCACCAATGGCCAATTTCCTCAGCTCCTCCCCTAAAATGAACTCAGCAGTCAGACCCATAAGAACAGCTTTTTTGAGGGTTAATAATAATATCCTAAATTGTGTGCAAGTCTTCAAAATGTAAAAAACATTCATTATGGCCAAGGCTCTACACCTATAGACTAGGAGCTAAGCAAGACCAACTCCCGCCTGAACCTAAGCTTGAGGACAAGCCCCCACTACAGGGGCATTGAGGACCACCTCTTTAGATCCTCCTCAGTGATAACTAAAATTCAGTTTTCCCCTAAACTTGAAGGACCATTGCCCTTGAACTCCTCTGCTCAAGTATGTTTGGGCAGGGATGTGCACTAAGCATAACCAAGGCCTTTCTCCTTCAGCTGGCAACACCCAGGGTAAGTTAAGTGCATAAAGATTATCTTAGGAGACATAGCTCATTTCAAAAAACAAAACAAAACCTTCCTGCACAAAATTCGGAAGAACTCATTTGCCACGGGTGTGAATTATTTAATGTGTGCCCAGAAATGGTCCTGAATAGAAAATGCCTTTGGGTCCTCACTAGATGTGAGACACACCTATGCAGAGTCCACTCACAGTGATGTCCCAGAACCTGCCCAGCCTATGCTTTGTATTTCTTTCACTTGTTTCCTTTTGCCCTCCCCTGCCACGGTGTTGCTCCTGTGTTAGCCGAGACCTAGAATACCAGGCATCTTCGTTGGAGACTCATTACAGCTTATCTCTATCTGCCTTTCTTTAAAGCCAGCTGAACATACCCAATGCTCTCCCTTTATGGTAAGACCGACCCTCCTGACCACGCTGTTAGCTTCTGTGACCCTCCTCTAACACCCCCACCATCACTCCCCACCCCGGTCCCCAGAGTCTCTCGGAGCCCAGCCTCGCTCCTGTTGCCGTTGCATGTAGCCACCATGTCGTGTCTGTCCTGCCCTCTCCTGCCTGGTCGTGTGTGAGCCATGAAGTGCTGTTTGTGTAATGGTGTTCTTTTCCCTCCCTGAGCTTTTCTCTGGGTGATAATTCACTGTGATCTTGACCATCTAATGAGCCACCGGGAGAGAATTGGACCCAAGGGCCATTTCCTGTTAAACATTCTGAGGACTCCACTGGCTGAGTCTCTAGCCTTAATCTGATGTGGGAAACTTGTGCAGGGCACCCATAAGCACCATGGTAAGGGCCTCCAGAGAAAAGAGGAAAGAGAAGGATAACAGAAAGTCAGATGATGACTTCCCACTAATCATCCAGTGTCTGTAACATCTGGCCTCCTGTGTGCTCAGTATTTAAGGCCACAGTAAAATGTGTAAGGTGGAATTTATTACTGACAGTGTGGCTGAATATCCAACCACTCCAACAAATATACCCATGAATTTTTCTAAATTGCTGAAGTTCATTAAAATTAGGCTATCCCCACTTTTCTACAGCGGGCTACAAGCAGAAAAACGAACTCAGTAGTTTGATTGGAACACTCCTGATGTAGGAGTCTATGATTCACTTTGCCTAAAGTGACAGATACCACTGGGTGTGACCTTGAAGCCTCCTTGGAGCAACCTTCTCCAAAAAGCTGCCATCACATGTTTTAAAACTGAGCCAAGTGTGAGTTTTTAAAAGGACGAGTGAGTAGGTCAATTCCCTGAAAGTCAGCAGAATGGGGGCAAGATTGGGCCGGTCGGTGGTGTCTCCTAACACAGTCCATCCCAGGCTGGCTGGAAGGCTGCCAGGGAAAGGCTGAGACTGGATGTTGTACCCTACTTCACAGAGGCAGTCACTGGGGTCTGCTTCTTCCCAGCAGTGTCATTTGGCTTCTTAGAGGACGTTTTTGTGTCTACATGGAAATGTGCTTCTCCTCCTTCTAGAGTGTTAGGAAACTATAGCTACTTGTGGAGACCGGGGAGGGTGGTGAACCCAGCATGGAATTCAAACTGCAAGCTTGACTTTTATTTTTTAACTTATTGGATCCAGATGCCCCTGTAGCACCAGCTTCTCAAACTCTTGACACTCAGAGCTGAAGTTCCCCGTGTAAGCTTGTTCTTTCTTCTTTTTTCTCCTTTCCCGAACATAGTGGAACTGACAGCTGAGTTATAAAACCCCAAGCCTCCTCTGCCTTCTCCTCTGGGGGAACACAACCTCCTTTTAAGGAGAGAAAATAGAATTTCAAGTAGATACATGGGTGATAGAAATGCGGAGATTAAGGGCATCAAAGACTTCAAAATATACAGGCAGGGTAAGGGCCCAGGGGCAGGATGAGGAGTCCCATCCTGAGTCCTGCGATAGCCCATGAGCAGGCCCCCAGATGCCCACAGGTCACCCTGCCTAAGGGGAACAGGCCCACTGACAGGACCTGAGGCAGCTGTGGTTTGAAAATAGAAGAAATAGTGTGACTCCTCCCCTGTCTGGAGAGGCAGACAACTAGGAGAGACCCTTCAGACATGGTTTCTGTGCAGCCTTCCCAGGGCAGAGTGAGGGTGTGCCGACACGTAAGCTGCTGCCTCTGAGGTTTTTGCCACCCTCGTGGGTCTCCCATGCTGAACAGGAGTAGTAGGATGGGTGGCCTCGGGAACCACCAGCCATGTCAGTGACAGCAGACCATGGGATTAGAACAAAGGGCATTTGTGCTAATAGGATTTTCAGGGGTGCAGACAAGGTGTGGATGTTGTCAGGATCTGGCCTGGAAAGGACTAAAAAGAAAGCAGAAAGGTGAATCAAGAATGGGGAGGGCAGACACAGATCCAATGACTGCAGACTCCTCCTCCCTTGAGGGAGGCACAGGACAGGAACAGTAACAGGAAGCCCAAAGGTCCATTCTCTCCTGGTGCTAACAGGGTTGGGTGAGCTGCACTACCTCTGGGGAACAGGCAAGTGGCTCCCAAGGGGCTGCCACCACTGGCTCTCTGGCCGGTGTGGGCAAAAAGAGGGCCAGGGATCAGTCCATGTTGTTCTTAGGTCTGGAGGCAGAGTGTGACAGGGCAGTCTGTATTGCCCTTGAGCCCTGGGCAGGCACGTGCCCCAGCCCCAGGCCCCTCCAGGTCCAACAGGCTCGCCCTGCTAGCCAGCAGACCCCCAGCAGCACCATATTCCTGCTTCCACTTGCCTTGGCCTGGATTCTGTCCTTCTTCACCTTCCCCTTGCCCTCAAGCTTCAGAACTCCCCTGAGGAGATGATCTGCCCTAAGCAGAGCCCCTTGGTCCTCTCATATGGGGGCGTGGACTTTAAGGCTCACTTTGAGGGACTACCCCCCCCACCTCACCCTGCCTGTGCCCCCCACCCCTTCTAGGGTCTCCTACAGCCTGGAGAGGGTTAGGGCCTCTTAGAAGCCCCAGGGCAGAGGGGAGTAGAACAGCTTCAGAGCCCAAGGGGAGGCAAGGGCTGGGAAACAGTCACCATCAGAGCACTGAGCACTGAGCAGCAACCCTATTCCTACCTTCCCTGTAGCCATGTGGGAAGAGGTAGCACAACAGGAGCTCTGGAACCCCGAGCTGCCAGGGCACAAGATCCTGCAGTGGGCAACGCACTCCAATCCTGTTTGCTGTCAGCCCACCCGGCCCACCAAGACCCCCAGTACAATCATTCAGGGTCTGGGATGGAGGCCATGACCTGACCCGCCCAACAACCTTGCACAGAACCACATCCCGCTCCGGATGCACGTCCCCCAGCCAAGCCAGACAAAAAAGAGGCTGGGCTGCTTCCTCAGCATTCAGCAGAGGCAGGATGCACCCAAGACAGCTAGCTCTCAGCCTAGGAGATTTCAAAGCATATGGAAGTTCCTTATGGAATCTTCTGTTACTCCACCTAGGGGGTTAAGAATTAGGACTAAAAGGCAAAAGAGGAGAACAGATAGGGTTATGGGCTCAGGGGCCTGGGCACAACTTGGCTCTGCAGAGACCTCAGGCCTGAGTTGTCTACCTGGAAAAGGTGAGCAGCTGGTCTCCCATCTGTGACCCAGTGGAGAGAATCTAGTGCAGCTAACCCTTCCCTGCCTGCCTCCACCCCAACCAAGGGCTGTGTTGCTCAGAGCAGGGCCCACCTCGTTCTTGCCCCTCCCCTCTTTGTTGCTGTGTTAACTACCACCTCCTATTGCCGATGGATTCCAGAACGCAGAGGAGAACTCCCGCATCTCCATCACCTTCTTCCGCCTCTTCCGGGTCATGCGCCTGGTCAAGCTGCTAAGCCGTGGGGAGGGCATCCGGACCCTGCTGTGGACCTTCATCAAGTCCTTCCAGGTAGCCACCTCCACCCTAAGCGGGCTGCAAGGAGAAGAGCCTCTTCAGCTCCCCAAAGGTGGGGCTGCACAAGGGTCTCTGCCCATCTCCTCCTGGGCTCCCTGCGTGGGAGGCGAGGTGATGCTACACAGGAAAGAGCACCCCTAGGGGTCCAGTGTGGGGCTCACACTGCTGCTCGCCAGCTCTGCCCTTGATTTCCTCCTGTCTATAATAAGGTCATTGGGCTGGATTTGTGGTTTTCAAAAGCAAGCTCTTGGAGCCCCAGACTTCCCCAAAGTCAGAGCAAAGAAGGCTGGGAGCTAAGGGGGAGGCTGAGTGGTTCTGCTTTCTTCTCTCATCTATGTATTTTTCCACAAGAATTTACTGCACAAAGAGGTTTTATGGTGGAAAAAATTTGAAAAACATGGGCACAGATGATCTGATAACCTCAATGGCCCTCCCACTTTTGGCATTTTTAGGATCTGGCTGTTACCTGCCTCCCAGTAGGCATTTCTGCGGTGTCTGCTGTCCATACCTGTTTGTGGACTTAGCCAAATTCTCCAGGACCCCAGTGTCACTCCACTCAAGGAGAGACAGTCCCCTCCCAGGGGCACAGGGTTGCCTAACTATAGGATCAATTCTCTTTTCTCAGCCTTTATTTTCCATCTGTGAAAGCAGAATAATGGTCGCCCCTGGCCAACTGGTTATGTAAGTCTGAAGTTAAAGAGCAGCAAACTCTGTGAGGCCACTGGAATTTCTTGAAGATGACAGTGTAGGGCCCCTGCAAGTGCTGCCATGCTTCCTTAGCCCAGCACCAAAGGCAGCTTCTCCCTGCCCATGGAAGCACCACTGTCAGGCTTCCCAGCACTGAAGGATTCCTTCCTTGTCCCATGCTATGGCCAGTCTAAGCCCAGGGATGGGCATGGGAGTGGATCCCTGATCTGAACGTGCCCGTAACAGAAGATGCAGTCAGAGGAAAGTGCTCTCCAGACAGGTGCCTGCCTCGCTTTGGAATTCTATCCCAAAGGCATAAATAAACACCCTTCCAGGCAGCCTCCTGCCCTAGGAATCATCATCCGAGATCCTTGACTGGATCAGCCTTGCTGCACTCCTCAGAGCCAGCTGTCCACCCACCAGCCCCAGGCTGGCTCCCCACTTAATGATGGCCTGCAGCTGCCCTCCCTGCCACCCCCAGCCCACTTCCCCCCAACCTGTGCCATGCCCTGCCCACTCCCTGGGAATCTGAGGGTTCCGGTGAGAGCAGGACTGGTGGCTGGCCCTGTCGGTGGGTGCACCCCTAGGGTCCCACAGCTATGATGATTATACAGGCCATACACATTTCTCTGGGCAAGGAAAAGGCAACAGACAGGGCTGTGTGGCTTGAACGTGGATCAGGAGCTCTGACCTGACAGAAAAAGCATTCGTGTGATCTTGCAATGCCATCTAGTGGTGTGTGGGCACCTGGCAAGGCATTTCCCAAATTCTTGGAATCTCCTGGATTCCAGAGTCAGCCCTGAGCCCCAGGGCTCTCTCCCACTCTCCCCGGGAGAAGCAGCAGAGACTCTGGAAAATGAAGTTGTCTGAGCTGCCAGGCAATAATACATTGAGTGAATAAAATATATGGGACCTAACAATGTGGAAGGCATTACATTAAGCATTTTATAAACCTTAAATCATTTAAACTCCACAAAACCCCTGAGAGGTAATTCTTCATTCTTCTCATTCTTCAGAAGAGGAAACTGAGGCTCTGAGAGGTTAAGTAATATAGCCCAGCTCCTATGGCTAGAAAGTGGTAGAAATAGGATTTGAACCCATGATCTTTCTTTTATTTTCCTTAGTAATTGTTTTTATTACAACTAGATCATCATGCTACATAAAGGAAGGGTGTAACCAGCCTCTACCCCATGCCTCCCCAGGAAAACTTGGTGTGTATCCTCCATGGCTTTCTCCTTGCTGTACAGAGCCTAATTGGAGGATGTCTGCTCATTCTTGATAGTTTTTATTAAAGCAGTATCATACAATTTCCCTTACTCTGCAGCCTGATTTTCTCAGTACACCACACTCACTGCTTCTCGGGCAATTGAAACCAAGGGAAAATGGGAGGTCAATGCCATGGTTCAGACCTTCCCCCATACGCTGAACTTCTGTGGGGCCCTGGGAAATGCCACCTCCCAAAACCAGGCCACAGTGCCCCCTGGGAAGGGATCTGGCCAGCCATCTCCCTACTGGTCTCACGCCCTGTATCCTGTGCTTCCTTCCAGGCTTTGCCCTATGTGGCCCTTCTGATAGTGATGCTGTTCTTCATCTACGCAGTGATCGGGATGCAGGTAGGACAGCTCTCCTGCTGCTCCTCCGCTTCTACTTTCTCTTCCCAGCTCCCAGCCCCACTTTCCGGACACCTCCTCCCTCCTACCTCCCTCTTGCTCCGACTGTCCCTCCCTATGCTTCCACCTCTGAGACAAGAAAGTCACAAGAATTAGAACATCCTTTCAAATGGCAGCCTTATAGATAGGAGGATGAATGGCCAAGTGCGGTACACAACTTCTCTCTCCTGCACCCCAGGCCTGGCCTCTGCTCTCAGGTAGGGAAAAACACTCCAAGATTAACACCAGGGGCCTCTGTAGAGACAGCCCTTCCAAGAAACAACACGAAGGGTGTGTCAGACAGCACCCCTCCTTTTGCCCAGGTTTGCCAGCCTGAGAACTAGCCCCCAACCCCAGCATCATTACGGAGAAGCTCATGACTGAGAGGGAGGGAGAGAGGGAATGGAAGAGTGAAGGAACAAAGGAGGAGGGAAGAAGGGAGTCAGGTGGGCAAGCTGTCCCCATTAAACACGCAGCAGTTTCAAGGGCCCCCTCACAGGTGCCCTCACACTCTGTGGCATTCTCCAGCTGGCCTCTCCTCAAGGCTCCAGAGAGCTCCCACAGCCTAGCACTCACCTTGGCAGGGAGCTTTTCCTCAGCAGCTCCCTAAGGAAGATTCTCCTACTTATTCCTTGCAGAAAGACCTCAAGTTTCCTAGGCCGAAATCTTTTGAGATGAGAAGAGCTACCTTAACCCTCACCAACGGTGGCAGCTTCTAGGATAGTCATATCTTTAAATGGTCATAAAAATAAGGAGGCCCCTAATTTCATGGATAAATTAAGCTTGCCCAAGTCCAGACTGCTCTGAAATCCAAGAACTGAATTTGGAAGAGTGTTTGGGCATCTGGGCTGAAATGGCAAAGAAAAGGAGGCCAGAAGCGTAAGTCTTGAGGGCCTAGCAGTGACTGTAATCAATACCACAGCGCTAGACACTTGCAAGTGGCTGCAAGAAGATCCTAGGCATTCTCACCACACCAAAAAAAAAAAAAAAAAAGTTACCTGTGTTAACTGTGTGAGGTGATGGATGTGTTAATTATCTTGGTCTTGGTAACGATTCTACATTGCATTGTACATCAAATTACCACCACATTGTACATTTTAAATAGATACAATTATCTTTGTTAATTATTCCTCAATAAAGTTTTTTGAAAGAGAAAAAATATATATTCTCAAGAATCTGCAGCCAGAAGGAGGAGGAGGAGGGGAAGAAGACCAGTGAACCCTCTGTCCCTACACAAAGCAGGGTGCTGGTTGCAGCTTCCACCTGCTCTTAGCCCAGCTCCCAGTGGCCCACAGGAAGGCCCATGGGTACTTTTCCTCTTACACCTGCCCAGTGTGGTGGATGGAGATCAGGGGCTGGATAGGTCAGGAGGTGCCTGCCTCCATGAGGCCCTGCCAGGTCATGTCAGGGGACTCAGTTCAGCTATGGGCTGGATTGACCCACAGTCAGCTGTGACCCCTAAAGAGATCATTGAACAATGAGTGTCCACCATGCACTGACTTACTCTCCTCTCCCCCTGCTTAGGTGTTTGGGAAAATTGCCCTGAATGACACCACAGAGATCAACCGGAACAACAACTTTCAGACCTTCCCCCAAGCTGTGCTCCTTCTCTTCAGGTGAGTCTCTGAGGACAGATGCATACAAACACACCTACATGATGCAGCCCTATGGTCTGGATGCAGAATGAGAGGGAACTCTTCCAGGGGACTGTGCAGGGAGAGAAATCTGTTGTTTCATTGTTATTTGCAATACTTTCCACTGAGCTGCCCACTGGTCACTGGCTAGTAACCACCCAAAAGCACTAGGTCGTCACAAGTCTAATACTGAAAGAACCGTGGTTTGGAAGCCAAACAGGCTTTAAGCCAAGATTGTGACACATTCGCTGTGTAAGACACCTAACTTCTCTGAGTCTCAGCTCCCTTGCAAACAAGTACAGCTATACCAATGTCAGTGTCATTTGCTGTAGTGGGTTATTATGTCCTCATGCACTTAGTCTCCTCCTCATTTTAGCCAGCCATGAGCCTTCACCCCTCTTGGAAGGCCAACACCTCAGGCCTAGCTGGAGAAAAGAGTGTTTCTCAGCCTGCTCCTGAGTGAGTGAGTCTATGCTGCAACGTACTTCTTCCTCATCTGACTCCTAATGACCTCTTTGGTCCTTCTCAGTTTCCTGTTCCTCACAGCCTGGAACTCTGGGGCCCCTATCTAGACCAGGGCTGGCAGATGAGAATGATTTACCCCATCCCCTGGACCAGAAGACTTCTAAAGTCCATTCCAGATCATATATTCTACATATTATGGCCCTGGGAGAGGCAGTAAGCTCTCTACCATTCCCTGGGGTCCCTTTCCAGAAGATCCAGAGATCTATCAGACAGCATCACTTTCACCAAGTTCTATCAAATCCTTTCCCCACACCCAAGCCCAAGTATCATTGCTCAAAATGTATTAAATCAAAACACTTAAGCCTGTGCCATATTTAAATATCAGAGCTGAACACAGATATAAGACTGAGCACATGGGTCTATCTCCCCTCCTGTCCTAAAGCCCTTGATGACGGAAGATATTTCTTAAAAGAATAAACCCATAACAATACTAAGGTTGGGGGGGGGGGACATGAAAGAGTGCTGTTACTGAACCAGGAATGTTGAGGAATTTCTAAATGGAAGAAATCAGATGGGGTTCAATTGACAAAGGAACAAGATCTGAAGAAAACACCTTCCCAACAATGTGTGGCCTGTGAAAAAAGTGAGAGCACTTCCTGGATCCACAGGTGCACAGCACAGGAGAGACCATGACCAGGCCAGCTCCTCAAGGACCTGTATTTGGAGAGCATTTGCTAATGCTCACAAGCTGAAAGCAGCAGCACTGAACATCACACCCCTGGGCTTTGGGGTCTGAGAAGTAGAACAGGTCCCCCCAAGGAACTCCACCCTCAGAGATGCTACCTTCCCACCTCACCTGACAGCACATCTTCTCTTTCTTCCATGATCTCCAAAGAGTCTCTCTAATGAAAATTTGATCCACAGAGTTGTGAACTGGGTTCTCAAGCACAAATAACAGTCAATAATAATACCAAAGTACTGGGGGGAAACTAGTATCAATAAAGAAAGGCACCATGCTCAATTAGCAGATGAATGAACACATGAGGAGGAAAAAGAATATATGAAGCTAAAAGATTTGAAAATAAATATAATTCATATCTTTAGAGAGATTGCAGAGCATATTACATCTGTTAAATTAAGAAGGAGGAGGAGAAGTGTTTTCTTTTAAGTTCATTTATTTTGAGAGAGAGAGAGCAGGGGAGGGGCTAGGAAAGAGAGAGAAAGAGAATCCGAAGCAGGCTCTGCGCTGACAGCTCTGGGCTCAGTCCCACGAACTGTGAGATAATGACCTGAGCCAAAACCAAGAGTCAGATGCTTAAGTGACTGAGCCACCCAGGCAACCCAGAGAAGTCATTATTAATAAGAACAAATTAAAGAAAGAACTCAAAAAAACATACAGTTGTTGAAATATTCAGAAAATGGGCACAGCTAAAGAATGAGGTACTGAGCTGAAAGGTCAAACCAGGATTCTCTTAGTACACAGCCAAAGGGACAAAAAAATTGAAAATATAAAATAAAAATTAACACATGGAGGATAGAACTGAAAATCCCATCTTTCTAATACAAATTCAGCTAGAAAAGACAGAAGGAATGGAGAGAAGGAAATGAAGGAATGATCAAAGAAAATTTCATATAAAGATCTGAGCCTTCAGATTGAAATGGCCTACTAAATGCAGAATAAGTTTGTCAAAAAGTCCCTTAGGCACATTATGATGAAGTTTTAGAATACCAAGAATAAAGAAAATATCCTTAAAGCTTCCTAAAGAAAAAAAATACTTTCAAAAGTATTCCTGGGAATGCAAGCTGGTGCAGCCACTCTGGAAAACAGTATGGAGGTTCCTCAAAAAACTAAAAATAGAACTACCCTACGACCCAGCAATTGCACTACTAGGCATTTATCCACGGGATACAGGTGTGCTGTTTCGAAGGGACACATGCGCCCCCATGTTTATAGCAGCGCTATCAACAATAGCCAAAATATGGAAAGAGCCCAAATGTCCATCGATGGATGAATGGATAAAGAAGATGTGGTATATGTATACAATGGAGTATTGTCAATCAAAAAGAATGAAATCTTGCCATTTGCAGCTACGTGGATGGAACTAGACGGTATTATGCTAAGTGAAATTAGTCAGTCAGAGAAAGACAAAAATCATATGACTTCACTCATATGAGGACTTTAAGAGATAAAACAGATGAACATAAGGGAAGTGAAACAAAAATAATATAAAAACAGGGAGGGGACAAAACAGAAGAGACTCATAAATATGGAGAACAAACAGGGTTGCTGGAGGGGTAGTGGGAGGGGGGATGGGCTAAATGGGTAAGGGGCACTAAGGAATCTACTCCTGAAATCATTGTTGCACTATATGCTAACTAATTTGGATGTAAATTTAAAAAAATAAAAAATAAAACAAGTTAAAATTGAAAAAATACCAATTTTCATTATACTTGGTATTAGCAAAAGTACATACTAGAAGACAAAAGAATAATATATTCAATATTATGAAGAAAATGTACTTTTGGACCTAGACTCCTATAATGCAGCCTAATTAGCACTGTAACAAAGCAAAATAGATTCCAAAAGCATAAGAACCCAGAAAGTTTACTCCCTCACATGAACCTTCTCTGAAACAACTACACAAGGATGCACTTCCACAGAATGAAAAATTAATCTAACAAATAGAATGAACAGAGTAATATTAGTAAAGAAGCCATGAAGTTTATAGTTATGAGTTATGAACAAAGAAATTATAAACCTTATATTAAATCTAAATAGTTGTTAAGGGAGGTATTAGTTATTAAAGAATTATTAATTTTTAAGTGTAATAATTATATTGTGGTTACATAAAGTTATCATTTTATTTTTTAGATGCATATTGAAATATTTAGGGTTGATATAATGATATTACATGAAGTTTGGGATTTGCTTTAAACTATTCCATCACAGAGATAAAAGGTGCTGTATAGGGAATATAGTCAGTGGTACCATAATAGTGTTGTATGGTGACAGATGGTGGCTACACTTGCAGTGAGCAGAGCATATAGACTTGTTGAATCACTGTGTTGTGCACCTGAAACTAATGTTAACACTGTGTCAACTACTTCAATTTTTTTAAAAGGTGAGAATCCAAAATACAAAAGAATAAAATAAAATAATATAAAATAAAATATTCCAGCGAAAAGGGGAGAAGGGTAATTTGGGGGAGATATATGAAACACACACAGCAAAATATTGATGGTTGTTAAGATTGGGTGATGGGTACCTGGGGTTTCTTTATAATTTCTACTTTTGTATATGGTTGAAAATTTTTGTAATAAATTTTTAAATAAGAAATAATAACTGTTAAGGGAAAATGTCCAAAACCTCAATAGCAATTTGCAAGTAAAAACCTTAAAATTATCTCAACAAAGTCAGAAGAATGAAGTGGTAGAAGAATAAGAAACATGAAAGTGTGCTGACATTCTTCTCTTGTAGAGAGGAAAAGATGCTATTCAACCCTATGCACAGCCAGGGGAAAGTGTGTAAATATATATGTTAAATATTTGAAGGTCAACCACTAGAAAAACAGAAATGGAAATGTGTACATTCCAAATCACTAGAGGGGGCAAAAATCAGCAAGTAAAACCTTAGCAATTCCACAAAACGAAGGAAAGGCAAAGGAAGGAAGGAGAAAGGAAGGTAGGAAGGAAGGAAGGAAGGAAGGAAGGAAGGAGAGAGAAGGGAGGGAAAGAAAATTAGAAAAGAAAACAAGATGGCCTGAATAAAAGCAAAGATTAATAATCACTAAAAATTAAATTTCTCTATTAAAAGATAGATACTCTAATGTTAGTTTTAAGAAATCTAACTGTAGCCTGTTTATAATATAGTAAAATAAAATGATCTAAAGAAAATAAAAATAAAGGAATGGAAATAGAACAATGCTTAAAAAAAATAGATGTAGGGGCGCCTGGGTGGCGCAGTCGGTTAAGCGTCCGACTTCAGCCAGGTCACGATCTCGCGGTCCTTGGGTTCGAGCCCCGCGTCAGGCTCTGGGCTGATGGCTCGGAGCCTGGAGCCTGTTTCCGATTCTGTGTCTCCCTCTCTCTCTGCCCCTCCCCCGTTCATGCTCTGTCTCTCTCTGTCCCAAAAATAAAAAAATTAAAAAGTTGAAAAAAAAATAGATGTAGTAATAACAGTATCAGAAGAAATAAAATTCCAAATGAAAGGAACTAAATAAGACAAAGAGGGATATTTGATATAGATAGAAGGTATAATCCACCAGATTACATAATAATCACAAAACTACATGAGCCTAACAATATAATTTGGAAATATATCAATGAGACTAATAGAATAATAAGGAAAAAATGAACACTCACATACACACACACACACAGAAATACACACAATGGGAGATATGTCAAAAATGACAGATCAAATAGAACAAAATAAAAGAAAGGGTAAAGAATATCTAAAAACACAATTGATAGGGGCACCTGGGTGATTCAGTTGGTTGAGTGTCCAACTTCAGCCACTCACAGTTTGTGAGTTCGAGCCCCACATCAGGCTCACTTCTGTCAGCACAGAGTCTGCTTAGGATCCTCTTCCCTTCTCTCTACCCCTCCCCCACTTGTGCACGCATGCACACACATGCTTTCTCTATCTCAAAAATAAATATTTAATTTTTAATTAATTAATTAAAATTCAAAAAACACACAACTGACAAATTTAATGTAATAAATTTGTACTCAATAAATTGCAAAAAAAAAAGTTATTTTTAAGCACCCAGAAGCATTCACAAAAATTAGCCAAGATTTAAGTCACAAAGAAAAATTCAATAAATTGTAAAACTTCCCCTGACTCCAATACAGCAAAAATTATAAATTAACCACAAAATCAGTAGTCCCTCCAAAATCTATTCATGTAAATGTTTTGAGTCACTGTTCTAAATAACTCAAAGCTGAAGCTTACATACTTCTTAGAAATGAAAAGTGAGAGCAGTACATCTTAAATTTATAAGACGTATCAATCAATACCAAAGAAAATTTCAAAGCCAAAATTTTATTTTACAAATTTATAATAACCAAAACAATGGATGAAAAAGAATAGCAAAATAACCCCTAAATATGAAATAACTCACTTATTAAAATAAAAGGAGAAATTAATAAAATATGAAACAAAAATATTTATCAATAGACCCTAAAACTAAGTCTTTGAAAATACCAGTGAATAGACAAAACTTCATCAAATCTAATTTTTTTAAAAAGACACATCAAGAATAAGAAAAGAAATACAATTATAGATATGCAAGAGATTTTCAGAATGATAAAATATTATGAACAAATTTATGCCAAATACTTGAAAATCCAGTAGGCACTTTTATATAGGAAAATATAAATCACAAAAGTATCTTAAGAGGAAATTTTGTTTAATTAGTCACAATAGAAATTGAAAAGGTAGTCAAAGTTTTAGTCCTCAAAAAGTCCCAAGATCCAGTATTTTTATGTGTGATGTCTACCAAAATATCAAAGAATAGATCATCCCTATGTTACATAAACTTTTCAGGAACAGAAAAAGGTAGAAACACCTCCTCAGTCATTCCATTTAGTCATTCCATAAGGCTAAATAAGGCTACTACCTTATGTATTAAGAAAGGGGAAAAAAGCAAGAAGTATAAATATGAAAACTTGTAGACATAACTGTCATTGTTGGCAAACAACAGTCTAATCCAGGTAGAAAAAACAAGCAAATCAACTCAAAAACCTTATAACAATTAATAGAATCAGTAAAGTGGAAGATTACCAAAAGAAAACAATCACTTTCCTGTACTGGAAATTATTAGTTTGGTCAGCCTACTTTAACAAAATATGAAATGAGTGGCTTAAACAACAGACATTTCTTTCTCACACATCTGGAAGCTAGAAGTCTGAGATCAAGGTCCCAGTCAATTCAGTTCCTGGTGTGAGCCTTCTTCCTGGCCTACAGACAGCCACCTTATTGCTGTGTCCTCATATGATGAAAAAAATGGAAACCTCAAGTCTCTCCTTCTGTTCTTAAAAAGACACTAATTTTATCATGGGGGCCCCAGCATTATGACCTGATCCAAATCTTATTATCTCCTGAGGACTCACCTGCAAATTTATTGAGATTTAAGGCTTCAACACATGAATTTGGTGGGGGACACATTCAGTCTATACCAGGTAATTAGTAAATATAAGAGAAAAGAGCACATACTATCACTTTTCCTAGTCAACATTATACTGCAATTTTATCCAATGCAATAAGAAAAATAAAAAGTAAGAATTGCAGAAGAAACAAAATTAAATGCCAAAAAATCGATTGCCAAACTCAACAACAGTTTTAAAATGGGCAAAAGTCTTGAATAGACATTTCTCCAAATATCCAAAGAAGATATATAAATGGCCAATGAGCATGTGAAAAGATGTTCAACATCACTAATCATAAGGGAAATATAAATCAGAACTACAGTGAGATAGTACCTCATATTCATTAGGATACCTACTATCAAACAAAACAAAACAAAACAGAAAACAACAAGTGTTGGCAAGGATGTGGAGAAATCGGAACCCTTGTGCCCTGTTGGTGAGAAAGAAAAAGTCATAGCTATTGTGTAAAACAGTATGATGATGACTCAAAAAATTAAAAATAAAATTACCATATGAATCCTTGCACAATGTATAGGTAAACCAAATCATCATGAAGTACACTTTAAATATCTTACAACTTTGGGGGCACCTGGGTGGCTCCATCTGTTAAGCATCCAACTCGTGGTTTCAGCTCAGGTCGTGATTTCAGAGTTTGTGAGATGGAGCCCCACATGGGGCTCTGCACTGATAGCACAGAGCCTGATTGGGATTCTCTCTTTCCCTCTCTTTCTGCCCCTCCCCAATGTGTGCCTGTGCTCGCTCTCTCGCTCTCTCTCTCTCTCTCTCACACACACACACACACACAAAATAAACATTCAAAAAAAGAAAATAAATAAATACCTTACAATTTTATTTGTCAATTATACCTCAGCAAAACTGAAAACGAGTTGGCAAGTCCACAGAGCAATGGCATTTGTCCTGCACTGACGACCAGAGCATAGATTGGACAAACCTTTGGAGAACCAGGAATACCTAGTGAAAGTGAAGACGACCCTAACTTCCACTTTCTAAGCAGATATCCAAGGCATGGACCTGCATTTTGATTGCAGTTTTCTTTATAATAGCAAAAAAGAAAAGAAAAACCTTAAGCAGGACAGTGGGGTTTTTTTTAATGGTATATACATAGAGTATACTGCTATATGGTAGTTATGTTGAATGAACTAGAACTAAATGGATAAATCTTAACATGAATTGCAAACTTAACATGAATTGCAAAAAAAGAGGGACTTTTCAGAAAAGGAAGTTTGTCACCATTTATATATCGTTTTAAAACATTCAAAACAATGATATATATTTTTGTATCTGGTAGTGACTGTATCAGACCATTCAGGGAATGATAAACACCAAATTCAATTCAGTAGTTCCCTCTGGGCAGGGAGGATGGCACAAGGGGTAAGAGAAAGATCCAGAGATATGAGATGGGCACCATGGGTGGTAGACTCTCTCACCGCTCTCCCCTAGGTGTGCCACAGGGGAGGCATGGCAAGACATCATGCTGGCCTGCATGCCAGGGAAGAAGTGTGCCCCCGAGTCAGAGCCCAGCAACAGCACGGAAGGGGAAACGCCCTGTGGCAGCAGTTTTGCCGTCTTCTACTTCATCAGCTTCTACATGCTCTGTGCCTTCCTGGTAAGCCAAGGTGGGGCTGAACAGCCATGGGTATGAGTGTGCAGTTCAAGGCAGCCCAGGCCCTCTAACTACTTTTGCAGCTTGCAGTCAGAGCAACTCCATCAGAGGAACTAGCTTGCAGAGACTGAGTTAGGAGGAATGTCCAACCATCAGACAAGGACACAAAGCCCTGGGCCAGAGTGAGCCCAACTAGCATCTTTCTTGTCCATTCTTGGCTCTTGTGATGGTGTCATTGTACTAGAGGACAGAGGGGATGTGTGTGGAGGCCTAGAGGCAACCTGTATGTTTTCGACACTTTGATGCAGAGTGCAGGAAGGGCGGTGGATAAAGCTGCCCTCTGTCCTTGGCAACGCTACCCAGCAACTGTGTATGAGAGAAACTGTCCAGCCCACATGTGGGGTTCATCCAACCCTGCTCTGATGCAAGCAAATTCATACCCAAGAGACCCAAGTTCCAGGGACTGGTGTTTTAAATGGTGAATATAGCTGGTCTTTAGAAACATGGGCTTCTGCCACACATGGCACCGGCTGGCAAAGAGGATTCAAGTGTGCAGGAGGTCCTCTTGTAGAAACTCATCATATCTCTGTCCTCTGCAGATCATCAACCTCTTTGTAGCTGTCATCATGGACAACTTTGACTACCTGACAAGAGACTGGTCAATCCTTGGTCCCCATCATCTGGATGAATTTAAAAGAATCTGGGCAGAGTATGATCCTGAAGCTAAGTAAGTTCCCAGAGAGAAAGACTGATTCCCAAAACCCAGAGAACATTATGTGACCACACCTACAGAAGAGGTTCAGGACAGTTTAGCATTGGGTAGATCGACTGGAAACACTGAACTGCACCAGACCCCAGGGCCAAAGGTCAAAAGGGCCAGTGATACGCCAGGCATCTTTGGCTAAGTCAAGAACTTGTCTGCTATTTTCAGTTGGACAGAAGGATGGGAGATCCTAGTGTCAGGAATAACTAGTAAGTATTCAAGTTAAAATATTTAGTCAAGTAGATCTCACTCCATTCTCACTTCAGGTTCAAAGATACCCTCATAGGTCCATCACATTCGGTTGACGCTCAATAAATGCCTTTTGGTCAGATGGTTAGATTGCAGCAGCAAGTATCTGTGAGAATCTCATTGTACTACTGAAAGTCTCTTCCACCTTAAGCAAAGCACTGGTGGAAAATTGTTCATTAAAAGCACTGGTGGAAAATTGTTCATTAAAATGTATATATTGGTTTTGGAGTTTTACCATGCAATTCTGCAACTCTGCACCAAGTTTGACCAACAGAACAATAGCTTTGGAGAGCCCAGTACTGAGTCCTGGGCTGCCAGTCGAAACCACGACTCTTGACTGACCTTTGACTCCTCTCCTTCCTCTTTTAGGGGTCGTATCAAACACCTAGATGTGGTGACCCTGCTCCGGCGGATTCAGCCCCCACTGGGTTTTGGGAAGCTGTGCCCTCACCGCGTGGCTTGCAAAGTAAGAGATGACCTGAGTTCAAAGGAGAAAAAGAAAAAATATGGAAGGGAAGAGGCCTATTTGTCTTGTGACCTTGGTCAGACCTTGATCCTTACAGGGATTGAAGACAATATTTTATGTGCCTAAAGAAATGAGCATGGGCCAGATTATATTTTGAGGTTCCTACCAACAATCAGTCCTCAGATACCATAAAGGAAAGATGAAATGGATGCCTCATGACCCAACCAGCCACATGCCCAGTCCCATCAAGCTGCACCACCTAGGCATCCTAGAAGACTTCCAGCCAAGGACAGATGGATTAGGGGTTCTCTTCCTGGGATCAGGGGGCTATTAGACTGTCTATGTATCAGCCTCAGGGACCTGTAAATCTCTAAAATTGTGTGCAAAATCACTGAAACACTCACAAATTGTACGAGGGAGAGGATCCATCATGTTCATATTTCTAAGTGAGTCCATGACCCCATAAAAGTAAAAACAAGCATCCTAGTCTCTTTAGACCTAACTGTTGCTCATGTGGCCCTCACATGACCCTGAGAGTGAGCGCCCCCTTCAATTCTGTGTCCAGGCACCTCCCTTACCTCATTATAATCCCAACCAGGTAGCCCCACAAATGCTGAAGGGTATTGTTTCCACTCTCTCCCCTCTTCTTTCAATCCCCATTTCCACCACTCTGTACTCCTTATTGGAATAACAATGAGCTGAAAGGGGTTAGGGAAAGTGAGATCAGAGAGCTGTATAGAAGAGGCTCAAATAGAAAATTTTAACTCTGTGGATAAACCATTCATGGAAAATGGAGAACTGAATTGTGTTCTGTTTTACTCATTTTTTTCTCACTTGCATCTCCACCTTGTTCCAAAAAAGATGTTAGAAGATTTCCAAGGGTATAGAAGATAAGACCAAAAAATAGAGCACAAATTAAATGTAAAGTCAAAGCACAATGGACAAAAGAGCAGGGACAAATGTGGCCTGCACAAGGTGACAGTGTGTCTTTCTGCCTTCCAGACTGCCTGGGTGTTGAGCTTCCCCATGGCCAGTCCACAATTCACACTGTCCTTGAGAGTCAAGAAGATCCAGTCACTCAGGAAAATTATAAACCTTTTTGGCACTATGGTTAATGGGACACCATATGATCTAACGAATAAGATCTTTGACCACATCTTGAGAGCAGATGCCAGAATGGTGCTCTTTCTCATAATTACTCTGGTGTGTGCTGAGGGCCGCACACCAGGGCACAATGCAATAGCAGCTATTTTGGGTGGTGAGACTGGAGGGAAAAGGGCAATCTGATCCAATCCAGTCAACAAGCTTTTAATTCAGCTTGATGCAGAGGTATATTTTTCAATATACAGAAAAGAAGATACACTACACCTCCTGCATGCAAACCTGCCATTACTGTCTCTCTTGTCAAGGCTTTGGATGAATGCTGCTGGCAGGTGGGCTCCTGGCAAATGCCTGGCATGCAGCTGTTCTTCGTTGCCAGTAGAAAGCACACCCATATGCCTGAGCAGACATTTGAGCAGAGGAGGGGGTTGTGTGGGCTTACCATCCTTTTGTGGAGGCAAGTGTCTAATAAGGACAATTTCCATTCTTCCTTCACTCTGTGTGGTAGGGTGAAAGTACTTATGGCAGAGCTGAGATTCTCCCCAGAACAGATTTTGAATACATTTTAGTGACCCATGCCTCAACCCCCACCTGCTCCCAACACACACACAAGTTTCAAGGCTCCCTCCTGGCATTCTCCTGCCATGGTGGCTCTGTAGGTCCTTTGAGAACTGTTTGCTGTAATCACCAGCTTTGCCTCCCTTTCTCCTCCAGCGCCTGGTCTCCATGAACATGCCTCTGAACAGTGATGGGACTGTCATGTTCAATGCCACCCTGTTTGCCCTAGTCCGGACAGCCCTGCGGATCAAAACAGAAGGTAAGGGTCATCTGAGGGCCACTGGGAGAGCCATTCAGAAGGTCTAACAGGTTAACAAAAGAGGAAACCAATAGGCTATAAAGTGCTCCCAGGATCTTCCCATCCTGTGTATCAGAGCAGCGGCTCAGTGATAACCTTCACATGCTGAAGAGGCCTGGCCTGCTCATGTTTCCTTTGCTCCTTGAATGGCCTTTTGGCCTTTAGCCTATTTATTTTGAACCCTAGCTTTCCATCAATTTCTATGAATGATTCTGGGTGATATCTTGAAGTCATAGCTTATAGTTCAAAAGCAGAAGGTGATGAGTGTTACCTGAAACAGGACTAAGCCCCATCTAAATGAAATTTTACTGACTGTGTGGATCTCTCAAATGTTTACCTTTCTTTTTAAATTAGAAGTGTCAGGAAGGGGTCATATTGGCAAATGGTGATTATGGTCAAGGTAATCACATACAATTATACAGGCTGTGCCTGGATCAAGGTGCTCAGCTAGCTGACAGGTATGGGTTAAGATCTCACCTGTGCTTTGCTAGCCGGGCCATGCTCCCTCAGGGATGTGTCCACCTGAAGGGATGCCTTCTGGTTTGCACAAATGTGCCCTATGGGCTAGCAGCAGCCTTGGCTGAGATAATCAGCTGTCTTTGTAATTGATAAGTATTTCTGAACCACTCTGTGGAAAAGGCTATATAGAATGTACCTAAGAAGATGCAATTGCTCTCCAAGAGCTTCTAGCTTAATTACAATGTTTCCTAGAGTGTGGTCAAAAGACCACCTGCCTCAAAGTCAGCTGTTGAAGCTTGTTTAAAACTTGATAAGGCATTTATTCTCTCTCTACTTCAGTTTCTTCATTTGTAAAATAAGAATGATAATGATGTGTGGGAATTCAGTTCAGTGAAGAATCCAAAGAAGTGCCATTTCTCAGTTAAATCCTTCCACAAAATAATAGAAACATCTACAATGAAGGAAAACAAGAACCAGGCCAGCAAGACACATGTCAAAGTAATGAGCTAATCTTTAAAAAATTGAAAATAGTTCAAGTTATGCTGCCAAACTAAAGAGAAACAAAGGCTGAAGGAGGCAGTCTGAGATTCTGGTGTAAGAAGACCCTGAATTCACCTCCTCCCAAGGACACACCAAATCTACACCCACATATAGAGCAATTCATCCTGAAAAACAGCTTCTGCACAACAAATGTTAGAGGCGCCACACAGAGAATGGCAGGAAAGATGAAAACATGGTAACCATGGGAACACCCTGACCAATGTGATGACCTGCAGTGAGGAGGGATAGCACTGAGGGACCTGCACCCAGACTCACCTACCCTGAGACACAGGGGGAAAACAGGCAACAGGACTATAAGTGAAGGAAATCCATTTACATCCACTAAATGGTGGGGGGAGTACTGGAATTCTTTCCAGGTTGGAGGTACCAAAAAGCACCATTGTTTACATTCCTCTTTCACCTTGATAATGCAGATGAGAGCAGGGTCTAAGTGCTCTAGTTGGCTTGATAGGGTTGCTCCAATGAGCCCCAGGCCCTTAGCCCACACCAGCTTCCCCCAGGTAGCCCCCACCCATGCCCACCAACCCCAGCCAACCCACCAAGGTGACCTGGTCTCAGTGCACCCCAGGACACCCCCAGCCAGTGTCGGTTGAGCTCCAGCCATTCCATCAGGGTGATCCATGCACCGTATGTCCCTTGACTCCCTGAGGCCATGCTGGCTTCAACTCCAGCCAGCCAGCCAAAACTTCCAGGCACATGCAATCTACACAGGGGATGTTCCTACATGAGGCCACTCCTTGAGAATAGGAGAGGTAGTTATTCCACCTAATTTGTAGAAACAAAAATTGAAAGTCAAACAAAATGAGGAGACAGAAGAATATGTTCTAAATGAAAGAGAAAAATAAAACCCGGGGGCGGGGGGGGGGGGGGAGAAATCCCTGATGAAATGGAGATAGGTAATTTACCAGACAGATTTCAAAGTAATGGCCATAAAGATACTCACCAAACTCAGGATAAGAATGAAAGAACACAGTGAGAACTTCAACAAAGAGTTACAAAATATAAGAAAGTACAAAACAGAAGTCACAGAGATGAAGAAGAATACAAGAATTGAATTGAAAAATACACTAGAAATCAACAGCAGATTAGATGATACAGAAGAGTGGATCAGCAATTTGGAAGACAGAATAGTGGAAATCATCCCGTCAGAACAGCAAAAAGAAAAAAGAATTTTTAGAAATGAGAATAGTTTTAAAAACCTCTAGAACAACATCAAATGCACTAAAATTCACATTATAAGGGTTCCAGAAGGAGACGGGGGCGGGGGGGCAGGAAACTTATTTGAAGAAATAATGACTGAAAACTTCCCTAACCTGGGAAAGAAAACAGACATCCAGGTCCAGGAAGCACAAAAAGTCCTAAAAGAGAACCCAAAGAGACCTATACCAAGGAATATTATTAAATTGTCAAAAGTTAAAGACAAGGGGAAAAAATTTTAAAGCAACAAGAGAAAAACAACTTGTTATGCCCAAAGGAACCCCCCCATAAAACTATCATCATATTTTTCAGCATAAATTTTGCAGGCCAGAAGTGAGTGGCATAATATATTCAGAGTATTGAAAGAAAAAACTGTCAACCAAGAATGCTCTACCTGGCAAGGTTATCATTCAGAATGGAAGGCGAGATAGTTTCTTAGACAAGCAAAAGTTAAAGGAGTTCCTCGCCACTAAACCAAGCTTATCAGAAATGTTAAATGGTCTTCTTTAAGCAGAAAAGGCCATAACTGGAAATAGTACATGAAGAAAAAACTCACTGATAAAGAGAATATATATATTTATATACTTATATTTACCAGTAAATCAGCCACTTAAAAAGATAGTATGAATAGGGGTGCCTGGGTGGCTCAGTCGGTTGAGCATCTGACTTCAGCTCAGGTCACGATCTCGTGGTCTGTGAGTTCAAGCCCCACATCGGGCTCTGTGCTGACAGCTCAGAGCCTGGAGCCTATTTCAGATTTTATGTCTCCCTCTCTCTCTACCCCTCCCCTGCTCATGCTCTGTTTCTCTCTCTGTCAAAAATAAATAAACATTTAAAAAAAGATAGTATGAATATTAAGAAAACAAAAATAGTAATTTAACTATAACTACAGTAAGTAAATAATACACAAAATAAAAAATATATCAAATATAACATCAAAAACATAAAATATTGCAGGTGGTGGGTAAAAATGTAGTGCTTTTAGAATGTGTTCAAACTAAAAACAAGTTTTGTTCAAACTGAAGTGACTATTAGCTTAAAATAAACTGCTATATATAGAGAGAGAGCAATATTTATGAACATCATGGTAACCACAAACCAAAACCTACAATAGATAAACAAAAATAAAGAGAAAGAAACCCCAACATAACTAAAGAACCATCAAACCACAGTGGAAGACACCAAAAGAAGAAAAATGAAACAGAGAAGAACTGCAATAATAACCAGAAAACAATTGACCAAATGATGATAGTACATACCTATTAATAATCGCATCAAAAATAAATGGACTAAATGCTCCAATCAAAAGACATAGGGTGTCTGAATAGATAAAAAACAAGACCCATTTATATGCTGCCTATAAGAGAGTAATTTCAGATCTAAAGCCACTCGGAGACTGAAAGTGAAGAGATGCAAAAAGATATTCCAGGGAAATGGAAACAAAAAGAAAGCTAGTGAGGCAGTACTCATATTAGACAAAAATAGACTTTAAAACAAGGACTATAACAAAATACAAAGAAGAGCATTACACAATGATAAAATTCAATCCAAGAAGAGGATATAACATTTGTAAATATTTATACACCCAACATAAAGCATTTAAATATATAAAGCAAATATTAATAGGCATAAAGGGAGAAATTGACATTAATACAATAATAGTAGGGAACTTTAATATCCCACTTAATCAATGGATAAATCATCCAGAGAATCAATAAGGAAATATTGGCCTTAAATGACACATTGGACCAGATGGACTTAATAAATATATATAGAACATTTCATCCAAAACAGCAGAATACACATTCTATTCAACTGCACGTGGAACATTTTCCAGGATAGTTAAGCCACAAAACAAGTTTCAGGAAATTCAAGAAGACTGACATCATATCAAGCATCTTTTCCAAACATAATGGTATGACACTAGAAATTAATTACAAAAAGAAAACTGGAAAAAAACCCACAAACATGTGGAGACTGAACAACTTGTTACTAAACAACCAATGGGTCAACAAAGAAATCAAAGAGGAAACAAACAAACAAAAATACCTTGAGACAAATGAAAATGGAGATACAACTTTCCAAAATCTATGGGATGCAACATAAGCAATTCTAAGAGGGAAACTCATAATGATACAGGCCTACCTCAAGAAACAAAAAAAATCCCAAATAAACCATCTAATGTTATAAAGGAACTAGAAAAAGAGGAACAAAGCCCAACATTAGTAGAGGGAAGGAAATAATAAAGTCCAGAGTGGAAATACATGAAATAGAGATTGGGGAAAAAAAAAAAAAAGAAAAGAAAAGATCAGTGAAAGTAAGAGCTGGTTCTTTGAAAAGATAAATAAAATCAGTAGCCAAACTCAAGAGTAAAAGATAGAGGACCCAAATAAATAAAATCAGAAATGAAAGAAAAGTTACAACTGACACCACAGAAGTACAAAGGGTAAGGGGTGCCTGGGTGGCTCAGTTGGTTAAGAGTCAGACTTCAACTCAGGTCATGATCTCACGGTTCGTGGGTTCAAGCCCTGCGTCAGGCTCTGTGCTGACAGTTTAGAGCCTGGAGCCTGCTTCAGTTTCTGTGTCTCCCTCTCTCTCTGCCCCTCCCCTGCTCAAAAATAAATAAACATTTTTAAAAATTAAAAAGAAAAGAAATACAAAGGGTAAGAGTTTACTACAATTATATACCAACAAATCAAAAAACCTAAAAAAAAAAAAAAGAATAAATTCCTAGAAACACATAACCTTCCAAAGACTGAATCACACACACACAAAAATAGAAAATATGAATAGGCCAATTACAATTCATAAAATTGAAACAGTAATTTTAAAACTTCTGAAAAACAAAAGTCCAGGACCAGACAGCTTCACAAGTGAACTCTACTAAACATTTAAAAAAGAGTTAGTATCAGGGCACCTGGGTGGCTCAGTCGGTTAAGTGTCTGACTCAGTTTTGGCTCAGATCATAGTCTCATGGTTCATGGGTGGGTCATAGTCACAGTTCATGGGTTCAAGCCCCACATTGGGCTCTGTGCTGACAGTGTGGAGCCTGCCTGGGATTCTCTCTCTCCCCCCCCCTGCCCCTCCCCTGTTAGCTCGCTGTCTCTCTCTCTCTCTCTCTCTCTCTCTCTCTCTCTCAGTCGGTTAAGCATCCAACTTTGGCTTGGGTCATGATCTCATAGAGTTCAAGCCCCATGTCGGGCTCTGTGCTGACAGCTCAGAGCCTGGAGTCTGCTTCTGATTCTGTGTCTCCCTCTCTCTCTGCCTCTCCCCCTGTTCATGCTCTGTCTCTCTCTCGCTCTCTCAAAAATAAACATTAAAAAAAATTTTAATTAAAAAATAAAAATAAATTTAAAAAATGTAAGAAGAAGAGTTAGTACCTATTCTTCTCAAATTATTCCAAAAGATTAAAGAGGAAGGAAGGTATCATTTGTCTGATACCAAAACCAGACAAAAATACCACAAGAAAGAAAATTACAGGCCAGTATCCCTGATAATATAGATGTAAAACTCCTAACAAAATATTAGCAAACCAAATTCAACAATATATTAAAAGGATTATACATCACAATCAAGCAAGATTTATTCCAGAGATGCAAGGATGGTTCAACATCCACAAATTAATCAATGTGATATACCACATTAACAAAACAAAGGATAAAAAATCATATGATGATCTCAATAGATGCAGAAAAAAGCACTTAACAAATTCAACATTCATTTTATGATCAAAAGTGTCAATAAAGTAGGTATAGAAGGAATGTATCTCAACATAATAAAGGCCATATATGACAAACCCACAGCTAACACCATAGTCAGTGATGAAAGCTGAAGCTTTTCCTGTACAATCAGGAACAAGACAAGTATGTGCACTCTTACCACTTTAATTCAACGTAGTATTGGAAGTCCTAGCCAGAAATTAGGCAAGAAAAAGAAATAAAGGCATCCAAATTGAACAGGAAAAAGTAAAACTGTCACTATTTGCAGATGACATGATATTGTGTAGAGAAAACCCTAGAGACTCCACCAAATCTATTACAGGTGATAAATGAATTCAGTAAAGTCACAGGATGCAAAACTAACATACAGAAATCACTGTTTCTATACACTAATAACTATCAGAAAAATAAAGTAAGGAAACAGTTCCATTTACAATTGTATCAAAAATAATGAAATACCTATAATACATTCAACCAAGGAAGTGAAAGACCTGTACTCTGAATACTGTTTAAGACATTGATGAAAGAAATTGACAACATGAATAAATGGAAAGATATTTTGTGCTCATGGATTGGAAGAATTAATATTGTTAAAATGTCCATGCTACCCAAAGCATTCTACAGATTCAGTGCACTCCCTACCAAAATACTAAGGGCGGGGCACCTGGGTGGCTTAGTCAGTTAGGCATCTGACTTCAGATCACGTCATGATCTCAGGGTTTGTGAGTTTGAGCCCCATGTCAGGCTCTGTGCTGACAGCTCAGAGCCTGCAGCCTGCTTCGGATTCTGTGTGTGTGTGTCTCTCTCTCTGCCCCTCCCCCGCTCACACACTGTCTCTCTCAAAAATAAACATTAAAAAAAATTTTTAATACCAATGGCATTTTTCACAGAATTAGAACAAAGCATCCCAAAATGTACATGGAACCACAAAAGTAAATAACCAAAGCAGTCTTGAAAAAGAAGAACAAAGCTGGAAGTATCATCCTTCATGATTTCAAACTATACTACAAAGCTAGTATACTAATCAAAACAGTATGGTACCAGCATGAACACAGACACATAGATCAATGGAATAGAATCAGAAAGTGTAGGAAAAAAAACCCACACATGTGGTCAATTAATCTATGACAAAAGAGGCAAGAATATACAATGGGGGAAAAGTCTTTTCAATAAATGGTACTGGGAACATTGGACAGCTACACGCAAAAGAATGAAACTGGACCACTATCTTACACCACATACAAAAATAAATTTTAAATGGATTGAAGACTTGAATGTAAAACCTGAAACAATAAAACTCCTAGAAGAAAATATAGGCAGTAAATTCTTTGACGTCAGTTTTGGCAATATTTTTGGACCAGTCTCTTCAGGCAAGGACAAAGAGCTAAAATAAACAAATGAGATTACGTCAAACCAAAAAAATTTCACACAGCGAAGGAAAAGGCAACCTACTGAATGGGAGAAGTATGGGTGACATTTGTTCTTCCCCAAGGTTCAAGGGAAAATCTGCTCTGTGACTCTCTTCTAGCTTCTGGTGGGGGCCAGCAATGCTTGGTATTGCTTGGCCATAGCTGTATCACTCTAGTCTCTGCCTCCATCTTCACATGGCCTTTTTTCTGTGTGTCTCCATGTGTCTTCTCCTCTTCTTATACAGACACCAGTAGTATTGGATTTAGGGTCCACTCTAATGAAGTATGACTTTGTCTTAACTAGTAACATCTGCAAAGACCCTATTTCCAACTAAGGCCATGTGCTAAGGTTCCATGTGGACATGAATTTGGTGGGGACACTATTCAACCCACTACAAAAGATAAGCATTTTTATTTGAGCATTATTTTAATTATGACTCTTTCATTGTATATGTCAGAAACCACTAACTACCTAACCAGGAAGTGAACCTAACCGTTAGGGATGCCTCCATAACTGGAATGCCCAGGATTATCCTCTGGCTCCAGGTACTTTTTGGATCTGACAGGGGACTCAGGAATCCATCACTCTCTCTCCATTGCCACCTCTGCTTACTCCTGTTGGACCACTTTCCACAGGAGACGCTCTGGTGTGGCCACAGGGCAGATTTCACCTCAGATAGTCTAACACCAGAGCTCTCAACCATACTGCTTCCCCTGTGTAGTAGCAGTAAACACCCCTGTATTGGTTTCCTATACCTATACCAATTACCACAAATTCTTTGGCTTGAACAATACCTATTATTATCCCACAGTTCTAAAGGTCAGGGGTCCAGCCATGGAGTAGCTGAGTTCTCTGCTAAGAGTCTTACAAAGCCAAATCAGGATATTGATCAGGATGTGTCCTCTTCCAGAAGCTCCAGCTCATTTAGGTTTTTGGAGGAATTCATTTCTTGCCATTGTAGGACTGGCTCTTAGCTCACAGCATCAGTGTGTGCTTTCTCTCAGGCCATAGCAGCTACCTCCTATTCCTTCTGCTTCCAACTTGGGACAACTCTCTAGTTTTATCTTTTGACCTTCTTCATGCATTACTTTTTTATTTGTTTTGGTTTGGTTTTATTGAAGTACAATTGACATATAACATTACATTAGTTTCAGATATACAGCATAATGATTCCACACTTGTATATATTAAGAAATGATCACCATAGTAAATCTGGTTATCATCCATCACCATATATAATTATAATTGTGTGTGTGTGTGTGTGATGAGAACTTTTAAGATCTTAGCAACTATCATGCAGTACAGTATTATTAACCATAATTACCATACTGTACATTGCATCTCAGGACTTATTTATTTTATAACTGGAAGTTTGCACCAGTGAACTCTCTACTTTTGAAGAGCTCATGTGTTAGGTCAGGCCCACCTAGATTCCCTATCTTAAGGTGATAGGAGCCACATAATATAATATAATCACAGGAGTAAAATCCATCAGTCACAGTCCCAGGGACCATGCAGGGTGTGTATATATTGGTGGTGGTGGGAGATAGCTCAGGCAGAATTTAGGCTACTGCCCACCATATCCTCTCTTTCAGCTGCTCTACCACCAGTGGCATCAAATTAAGTCTGTTTTACCAGTGGAAAAAGTAGACCCAGAGAAACTCCAAAACAGAACCCAGTGTCTACTGATTTCTACTTCTACACTGAGGTAGAAGTAGAAATTTTTTTGCCACATCCTCCCCACAGGAGACTCAGAAAAGGGCTTTGACACCAAGGTTCCCCTGTGTATGGATGCTTTATGCCTTATGTGGGGGAAACCTCCCAATCACCCACAGAGGCCCATGAGAAATGCCATGCACTGGAACAGTCCCTCATGTTCTCTGGCAGGTGGCTGTTGAGCTTAGTCAGGGCAGGCTGTCTGGTCTGCTCCAAGTGCCACCCACAAGGAAGCAGCATGTGGGGGTGAAGGGATACCAGTGGCTGGCCCAAGCAGCAGGCAGAGAGGAAGCAAAAAGGAATTGCACTGGACAGGGAATGGAGGGAGGGGGAAGTAAGAGTGCAGAGAACAATACAAAGAGAAATGGATGGAGGTAGCCTAGAGAGAGAGTGAAGCTCGTGGACCATGTCTCTCTGTGGGGCAAAATGCCACCAGTAGCGGCTTCCCACTCTACACAGAAGGACCCACTCCATGGGAGGGCCCCAAGGGGCTGATGATCCTTTTCAGCCTTGTATCTCCCTCCCCTCAGGGAACCTAGAACAAGCCAATGAGGAGCTGCGGGCCATAATCAAGAAGATCTGGAAGCGTACCAGCATGAAGCTGCTAGACCAAGTGGTGCCCCCTGCAGGTGGTGAGTACTTCAGGATCTCTTGCCTGGTTTCTGAGTCTACTAGGGTCTTGGGAGGCCTGCTTTCCCCAGGCCCTGTGTGTGGGGCTCAAAGGTGCTATTGGTTAAAAGGGACGACGGTAGGGGTACCTGGGTGGCTCAGTCGGTTAAGCGTCCAACTTCGGCTCGGGTCATGATCTCACGGTTTGTGAGCTCAAGCCCCACGTCGGGCTCTGTGCTAACAGCTCAGAGCCTGGAACCTGTTGCAGATTCTGTGTCTCCCTCTCCCTCTGCCCCTCCCCTGCTCACGGTCTGTCTCTCTCTGTCTCTCAATAATAAATAAACGTTAAAAAATTTTTTTTAAAAAGAAGAAGGGACAAGGGTGCCATGCCCTTCACAAACTCAGATACAGAATGTCAGCTTGGAAATCTGGTCCAATCCTACATTTCAAGACCAAGCAAGGCCCCTCAATACTTAGAGGTTTGACAGAATTTCCAAGGAAACTCTGCAAATATAAGTTTCCCCATAAACTACCAGGCTGTTTGCTCTGGAAATAATGGTGCCCTGGAAAAAGAATCCCCTGAGATCCTCTCTTGGTTGAAATTCTTTTTGTTTCTCCTAGGGCAGTGTTTCTCTACCCTGTCAAACCCAAAGCCCCTTTTCATAACAAAAAGTTTATAATGCTCCTACTACTACCCTGAATGAAAATAATAATCTTCCTACAACATATATAATTTCCAAAATATTAATATAACACTTTAATATAAAATACATTAAAGTCAAATGTTCTTCAATATATACACGCTAAAGCACTATGGCTTATGACACTACGCCAAAAGTCATAGTTAACTGAAATACTTGCTCTACATATGATGAATAAGTTTGTGTTTAAAGGAACTAAGATGATATTGAATATCATTGACATTTTGTGTTTATCATTTTGAGGGATAACTAAGTATATTAAATAATATAATATCCACATGTATGTATACATACATGCACCTACATATGTGCACATACATAGAACAAATGCAGACCAATGTAAGTAGGTGACTACTTACAGACCACAGCAGACCGCAGGTGACTCAGACCACGAGCAGTGTTGCCATCAGGGATACAATTTTCCAAAACGTAAACCCCTCTTAACCAAGTGGAAACAAAGTAAATATGGTCTTCCATCAATTTACATGGCAGTTATATTCCTGGAAAATTCTGGATATATTAAAAGCAGGCAAAAAATTATTTTCTGTTCATATGTAAAATGCAGTTAGGTTCTTAGCTTAGATAGTTATAGACAGGTTATGTCCCCACATGGACATCTAGCAGATTGCAAAGCTATTATTTGTTGTGTAAAACATGCCTGTATTTTAAGGGACACATCTGGAACCACCTAATACCTGTAGCACACTGTGACAGCTAAAAGAAAGTCCCACGCAATCCCAAAACACTCCTTAAAATGTGACACCACCACCCCTGTTGAGAACCACTTCCCAAAGGGAAGCAGGACAGGAGCTAAGTGAAAAGTCACCTACACAGGCCAAGCATCATCTGACGTTTTGTACATTATTTAATCCTTATAACGTTACTATGAAGTTTGCTCAAGAAACTGAAGTTCTTCAAAACTATGTAGCTGACCCAAGACTACATGGTGAGTACCTAGTAGGTTCAGAATCCAAACCCAGGTCTGAGGGATGCTAGAACTCCAAGCTCTTTCTTCCCTACCGCTCTTCCTCCCCAACTACCCTAAACAGGGAACTCAGGGCTTTCCCTCTCACATGGTAATGAGGTCTTTGTCATGTAGAAGGTCATCACTGATGTAGACTTGGCTATTCTTAAAGTACAACTAGGAGTAAGAGAACCATCACAAGCCCCTATATCTAACCTACAAGCTATCTCCTGGGCCCATTTCCCAGAGAAGAAGATGGAACCAAGGGGCTACTCATAGGGCATGCAATGTTCTCCTTGGAGAGTCATTGGCTTCTCCACCACCTGGTTCATTCCCAAGACAGAGGCTGATTATGTCATGTGTAACTTGGGTGTCCAGCCCAGCAGGGACTCAGCCAAGCCACATGGTAAGAAAACCCAATCTAATTATAAGAAAAACCTAGACTTAGAGGAGAAGGTGCTCCTTACACCAAACCCCATCTTTAAGCAGAACTGTTTGCACTTAGGGGACTGGTCAGTTTATGATGGGCATCTCAAGTTTTAGAATCAAATAGGGACACCTGGGTGGCTCAGTCAGTTCAGCGTCTGACTTTGATGCAAGTCATGATCTCATGGTTTGTGAGTTCTAGCCCTGCATCAAGCTCTCTACTGTCAGGGCAGAGCCTGCTTCAGATCTTCAGTCCCCCTCTCTCTGCCCCTTCCCAACTTGCACTTTCTCTCTCAAAAGCAAACATCTAAAAATTATTTAGAATCCAATAAAAATGAGTTAGCAATATAAGCTAAGTTTTTTTTAATTTTTTTAATGTTTATTTATTTTTGAGAGAGAGACAGAGCATGAGTTAGGGAGGAGCAGAGAGAGAGGGAGACACAGAATGCAAAGCAGGTTTCAGGCTATGAGCTGTCAGCACAGAGCCCGATGTGGGGCTTGAACTCGCAAACTGCAAGATTGTGACCTGAGCTGAAGTCGGACGCTTAACCGACTGAGCCACCCAGGCACCACTAAAGTTTTTTATACATTTTTTTAACTTAAAAAAAAAAAAAAACAAGGTGGGAAATAATTTTGACAATAGGCTACTTCTAGTGTAAAAAAAAAAAGATGGGATAAGAATATATTTGCTTATATTCAGAAAGCATTTGCAGAAAGACTCTTTGGAAAAATACTCAAACTAATTTGAGAAAGGTTATTTATTAAAAGGTGTTAACTAGGCAGATGGGGGAGGGGTGGTAAAAAGACTTTTCACTGTATACCTTTTAGTATATTTTTGCCTCTTGAACCATGTTAATAGACTACCTCTTTTTAAAAAATTAAATTTAAAAAACTTAAGAAAGTTTGGATGCTGAAAAAAGTTAATGAAGCCCAACTGAATTCCCCCATTTATCACCCTTCTGTCCTTTTTTTCTCACGTCTCAGATGATGAGGTCACCGTTGGCAAGTTTTATGCTACTTTCCTGATCCAAGAGTACTTCCGGAAATTCAAGAAGCGCAAAGAGCAGGGCCTTGTGGGCAAGCCTTCCCAAAGGAACGCCCTGTCCTTGCAGGTGAGGGGTGAGGAGGGGGGTCCACACCCTAAGGAAGGGCCTGGTCACCTTCTTCCAACCTCTGGCTAAGGCTTAAGTCTGTCATCAGTGGGCTGGAGGCCAGGTCCCTTCAGAAGGAAACTTTCTGAGAGTTCCAAGCCTTTCTACAGGTGGGTGTGTGAAGGGGCTACATACTGCTTCCCACACACCCTGCCCTCCACAGTCCTGCCCGCCTCACAGCTCCCCAGAGCTCTATGGAGCTCTGCTGAAGTTCTGGAACAGCCCTTTATCCTTCCTGGGTGGAGAAATGGATTCTTCCACTCTGGGGCAGACAAGAGAGGTCCCGAACCACATCCCCAGTTAGCACACACAGATAAACCCTCTCAGGCTCACCTGCCTTGTGGAGAGGCAGGTGGGTCAGGTGGCTGGGTGCCCCTCTGGGTTTCAGGCTGGCTTGCGCACGCTGCATGACATTGGGCCTGAGATCCGACGGGCCATCTCTGGAGATCTGACAGCTGAGGAGGAGCTGGACAAGGCCATGAAGGAGGCTGTGTCTGCTGCCTCCGAAGATGACATCTTCAGGGTAGGTGGATGCCATAGGAGCACTCTCTTATCTTTATAAAGTTCGGTTTGAAGTAAGAAGGTGGGCTGGCTTCACCTTTTCTGCTAAGAAAATCCAGGGAAAAAGCCCTGAGCTCTAAGGCAGATTCCAAGCTCTTCCCACTCAACTATTTCCTATCCCTGCATGTTTTCCAAGCCTGATTCCATCTCAAGGCTGGGCTCCCAGGACATGGCAGCTTACAGAGTGTCACTGGCTCTTGGAGAAAGAGGGGAGGAGCCCCTTTCTTAAGGGAAATGTTTCCTAGGAGAAACTTCTACATTAGAAGTTGCAAATGGTGGCTCTTGGGCCTCATCTAATCTGCAGACCTATTTTGTTTGCCGACATTTAGAAATTCGGCACATTCAAATAAAAATCTAGACCTCTGGCTTCTCTTTAAAAAAAATCAGAAAATCTGGCTTATGTTCCCATGTGGTAGCAGAGGAGTGGAGCCAAGTGGCAATTATCCTCTTGAGATAAAGCATGTGTTCTTCAGGTCACAAAAATCCCCTCCAGCCTTCCTTCCCTCTCCCGTCCTGGATATGAAGGCTGAGCGTCAGTTTTAGAAGTGAAAACCAAACCTGACTCTGCCAAGATAGTGGAACTCTTGGGTCCTGCTCTCTCCATTCATTGTGGCCCATGCCTAAGCCCTGAGGTACTTGGCTAAAACCCTTCCCAAGTGAGGGAGAAACTACTGACCACCATTGCAATGGGGCCATGCTCACAACTGTCCCTTCCAGCTCCCACAGGGGGACCACACAGGGGTCCTGGGCTATGGAGTCACCGGGAGGAGCTTGCCCTCCTTGTGGCTACCCTGTCATCACCATCCTCATCTTCATCACTGTGAAATGTCCATCACTGAATGGCCTCAGGGACTCAGCACCATGATAACACTGCCCCAGCAAGACCCCACAGATCAACTTGCAGATAGCTACTTTCCCACTCACCCAGGGCAAGAAAAAAGTGTTAGGAAAAAACATTGGGTCCTGATTTGAAATCTCTAAGAACCTCCCAGGGGAGAGAAAGCCATGATATAATTAATGGAGTCAATGTGTCATCCTTATTTTCAAAACCATTTCGCCAACATGGTTTCTAGCTCAGTGAGCCATTTGGATCTCCATTTAAAAAATTCTTGTTAGAATCCCCTGGTCTCTTTCCCCACCCCTCAGCCCTCACCGTGCCTCACAGCTGCCAAGCCAAGCACTGACTGCAATTTAGGATTGCCATCCTACACTGGTCCTTGAAACTCCTCATGGGGTTCATTAGAAAGTCCCAGGGGAGCAGCCTCCCTGCCTGACGGGTTCTGCAAGAGGTCCTGTCCCTCACTGTTCCCCCAGTGGTTTCAGAGGGGACTCTCTGGGTCCCTCCCTCTCAAACAACCAGGCCACGCAGGTGAAGAGTTCCCCATCTGCCATGTGCTGCCCGGCGTGGTTGTGCTCTCTGGAAGGCGGACAACCTTCCGTGCCTTCGCTGAGAAGGAGAGGTAGCTGAGGGGGCTTTCTCCTCCACCCACCCCTCCCGTCTTGCCTACAGAGGGCCGGTGGCCTGTTCGGCAACCACGTCAGCTACTACCAAAGCGACGGCCGGAGCGCCTTCCCCCAGACCTTCACCACCCAGCGCCCACTGCACATCAACAAGGCGGGTAACAGCCAAGGCGACACCGAGTCGCCATCCCACGAGAAACTGGTGGACTCCACCTTCACCCCCAGCAGCTACTCGTCCACTGGCTCCAACGCCAACATCAACAATGCCAACAACACTGCCCTGGGCCGCTTCCCCCGTCCCGCTGGCTACCCCAGCGCAGTCAGCACCGTGGAGGGCCATGGGCCCCCCTTGTCTCCTGCTGTCCGGGTACAGGAGGCAGCATGGAAGCTCAGCTCCAAGAGGTAAGCAGGAGGGTGGGGCATCCAGGGCCCATGCACAGGGGCCCACACACTCCAGCCCAGAGTGGATGGGGGGAGAGTTTGGCCCCCAGGCCTACCACTCACCCCTCAAGCTGGGATGGAGGATGCTGCCCCAGAGCCCATCAAGAGATAGGCAAATGCTGCTTCCCAATCTTGCCCTTGATTATATGTGGCAGCCACCCTCGGGAGAAGGCACCATGGCCCCACTGCCCAACAAGTGTCCTGAGATGCACACTTGTGGACAGAGCCTCCTGTGCTTTCTCATGCTAACCGAGCAGAGGAGCTCCAGCCCCTGATCCCTGGGATGTCGGCATTCTGGCTCCACAGTAGACTCTGTTCCCCTGGCCTTTCCCAAGTCTGCCTAAACCTGGCCTTTGGCTCAATTAGGATGGGAACGGAGCTATTATGTCCTTCTCAACCCTCTTGGGAGGGGCATTTTGGTGTCAGGAGGCCCTTCACGGTAGCACTTTCTCATTCTGCCCCAGTGTAGGATCATTCCTGGTAGTTTGACTGATCTCCCACCTCCTGACGCATGCTTTTCTCCCCACCCTCTGCTCCCTGGTGCTCCAGGATACATTGCTATGATGTGCTGGGACGGTAGGTGCCTACTTTCATGCTCTGGGCCTCAGGAAGCACAGCCTGGGCTTAGAGGGTCTCCCCGCTTTTTCTGTCAACAGCTCCGGGTACCCAAGGCCGGCTGGGTGGGAACATGCCTCCACATCTTGCCACTTCACCCTTAGTTGAGCTGCTCTTCCAGAGCAGGACAGCCTCCCCACCACAGCAGGCCGGGAAGATCCCCAGCATGCCATGATCTTGGGCCGATCCCTCCTGCTTGCAAACTTAGAAAATAATCGTGAAGTGTGAGTGTCTTTCTGGACAAGTGTCCTGAAGCTGCTTTCATCTAAGGAGACAGCATACCTGCCCCCTGGTTTTCACTTCTGTTCTTACCACCCATTTTCAAATGGCTCCATGTAAGCCTACGTGGCCTGGGCATTTAACAGTGTTGATGACAGCCAAGTCAAACCTTACTGCCTGGAAGCCTGGCTGGTTAAACCACCCAAAAGCAGTGTTGGGTGAGTCCTGCTCAAGAGATGTATATTGATGCCTTCTATGTGCAGGGCAGTGTACTTCGCACTGGATTTTGTATGCTGATGTGAAAGGGTTAGCTTTGTACAGGGGAATATCAAAGTTTAAGTGGCTGACCCATGACTGTCTTGGTGGCCCCTCCCTTTTCTGTAAACCTTTTCCCCTTCTACAACCTTCAGGGACTCAGTTCTAGTGCCATTTTCTCCCTTGCTCCCCTTATCAAAACCTCTTCTTAAGGAAGGCTCATTGTGTCCATCATTAGCTTCTCAGTGTAAACTAATACCCCCTTCAAAGGGTATTTTCCAAACTGTGTTCCATATTAAATGAAGGGAGAGTGGCTTTTAGAGAGGAGATAGGAGAGACATCAGGGGATTGTCTTCCTCTCCCCACAGATACATCTATCAATGATTATGGTACATGCAAAGCACCTAGCACAATGCCTAGCATGTAGTAAGTGCTCTCTAAACATCGGCTCCCTCCCTTCCCAACACAGTAAACAATACTCAAGGCAGTATGCTTCTGCTTGGTGAGGAGGAACAACTTAACCAAGGTTGTAGCTCTGGGGCCTCATCCTTCATCTTGCAGCTCAAGGCTAAGTGCAGTGGCCCCAGGACTAGCCTTACTTTTGATGGGGACAAGCCAGCATGTCTTGCACACAGTGGCCCCCAAGAAGTGGTGTTGCCTGCCTGCTGCCATTCTCCATCTCCAGCTCATCCCATCATGCCTCACCAAAGCTCCTTTCACATATCTCTCTTCCCACTCCATCAAGAGCCTTCAACATTTCACCTCTCCTTACTGTGGGGTGGGCAGCCATCTGTTAGGGCCTTCTCCAGAGAACCAGGTAGGTACCCAGGAACGGTATCATCCTGAATTGCACACAGCCCACTGGCTCAGCGTCAAATCTAAGGTGCCAATCCATCACTGAGCCCTGAGAAAATAAACTGGGATATTTCCCTGATGCCTCCATGAGTAAAGTGGGCCCCAGCATTCAGGAACTATAGGAAGAAAGATGGAGGGAGGTACTGAGCGAGGCACAGACAGGAAGAGAGAACACCTGGACCAGAGCTAAGAAGACATGACCAAATGAGCAGAAGATCCTGGTCTGGAGGGAAAACAAAATAATCCAAGGTATATCCTGGTGTGGGAGGATCTCAAGCTCAGCAGGGAGTCAAGCTCACTACCCAGGACAACAAACCCCCCTATGTGAGGCTTCTTCTCTGTGCCTTCACTCCAAGGAGCCAATGACAAACCCAAAGCCATGTCAAAATGTGACACCAGGAACTTCCCAGCTCTGCCCAACTAGCACCCAAAGCCCCAGCTGTCTCTAGCAGAAGGAGAGGACAGCCCTTGCACAGGCCCACGCCAACCTGTATAGAACTGTCCAGGACCCTGTTTTAAAAGCTGGTCCTTTCTACCTTTCAAAACACCATCTCATCTGTTACTTCATTTGTTACTCCCAACAAGTTTCTGAGTCAAGCAGGGCATATGTTAGTTCAATTTTATTGATAGGGATACTGAGGCATGTGGTGAGCTAGTGACTTATGCCAGAGGGCAACTGAATTGGGGTCAGAACTTAGATCTCCTTGGATCCTACCCCAGAGATGCTTGTTCCATGTGGAATTCTAACTCTAATCTTACTGCTTCCATGGCTCCGCGGCTTTGTCAGCGACTGCAGGAAGAAGAGGCCACAGCGGTTTTGTGTGAGTGTGTGTGCACGTGTGTGTGTGCGTGTTCCCTGTGTGAGTGCATTGCACATGTGAATGAGTGCATGTGCAATGTGTGCCACCTCACCTGCTGAAGGAATGGTGGGGATTAGCAGTTTCTGACTTTATTTCTCCATCTTGGACACTTCAGGTGCCACTCCCGGGAGAGCCAGATAGCCATGGTGTGTCAGGAGGAGGTCTCTCAGGACGAGACCTATGACGTGAAGATAAGTGAAGACACTGAGTACTGCAGCGAGCCCAGCCTGATCTCCACAGAGATGTGAGCTCTGCCCCCAGGCTAGCCCATGTGCAGGAAAGGGTCTGGGGGTGAAGGGAAGCTCCCTGAAATCCCTCCTCTGGGCATGACTTGGGGAGCAGGAGATCATATATCAGAAGATGCCTAAAGCATCTGTCACCTCATTAGGGAGATGGATGTATGTGTCTCCACCCACCCCACCCCACCCCACCCCCGACACACACACACGCACACTATCCCCCAGTTAGCTTAGCTTTTCTTGTGATGCAATACTTTCAGGAAAACTTTAAAACATTGTTTCATAAACTTTTTTTACTGAAACCAACTGTCATAAACATACTTTGGAGTGAGACTCAGTACACACATACATGTATTGACAAATAAAAGTTCATGAAGCTTCTTATAATAAAGCTACCCAGCAGAGGGCACTGCTGGCAAATAGTGGCCAAGATTTTTGTCAGTGCTGGAATTTTTAATATAATTTATTATCAAATTGGTTTCCATACAACACCCAGTGCTCATCCCAACAAGTGCCCTCCTCCCTTCCCATCATCCACTTTCCCCTATCACTCAGCCCCCATCTACCCTTAGTTTGTTCTCAGTCCTTAAGAGTCTCTTACAGTTTGAATTTTTTAAGAGAAGCGTTTTTTAACTACAAGTCCAGACCCATTCGAGGGTTGTGACATTTACTTAGTTATGATCGATACTTTTTTATATATTAATGTTTTATTGGAAAAGGTACATGAGGGGCACCTGGCTGGCTCAATTGGAAAAGCATGCAACTCTTGATCTCGGGGTCATGAGTTCAAGCCCCACGTTGGGTGTAGAGGTTACTAAAAAATAAAATCTTTAGAAAGAAAAAGAAAGGAAGGAAAGGAAAGGAAGGAAAGAAGAAAGAAAGAAAGAAAGAAAGAAAGAAAGAAAGAAAGAGAAAGGGTACATGAAAACCACCTATGGACATGAGCCCAGGTGAACATAACATGCAAGCCTCATCACACCATCTTTTGTCTTATAAAAGCTTAACTTCTTTGGAGTAATGTCTTGCCCATTCCAGCAACAGTGTCCCAGTTAACTTGTCTCCTTTTTCTCTAGGCTCAAAATAAAATCAAACTCCTCTCAGGTCAGGGCTGAGTTGAGTCTTTGGCGAGTGAAGAGAGCCATCTCTTTTAAGGGGTCTCCAGTGGCTTTGTGAGCTTGGTGATGGGTTTTGAGCTCAGCCAGGATACTGAAATTCTTCCTCATCCAAACAAACTGCACATCCACCCTGGACCATTTGGGGCTCTCTTCTTTGCTGGATGGGTCATAACAGGGATTGTTTTTTTCAACCTATGTATAGTCTGAGTCAGCCTCTTTCACAGGCCTCACAAGTGCTTTGATGCCTGGCTCTTTGAAGTTGCTATGGTAGAAGGCTTCTTCCTCCAGCTTCAGGACTGGAAGGAAGTTCTGGGCCTGGTGGTTGTAACATCATCCCAGCACGCTGTCTGCTAGGACTGTGCTTAGAGCTCTCCAATGCTGAACATCACATCCACACCTTTGTCTAGTCAGCTTTCTGGCCCTGACTTTATCAGCCACTAACTGCTATATTCTCCCCAGAGTTTGTAGAGGCTGAAGCCTTCTGAAGGCTGGAGTTTATCCACTTTAGCTGATGCCCATGCTGGGTTCTTAGTCTTGGTACATTTTCCTGCTGGCCCTTTATTGTCTGTCTGGCCCAGCAGGCTCAGCAGCTCCAGGCAGCCTCTTCTCCAGTCTCAACATGGTCTCCTCCAGGGGGCTGAAGACCAGAGGATCCTGGAATCAATGAAGAAACACGAAAAGCAACTCTGTATCTGCCTTCAAAAACTTCCCCAGGCTCCAGAAAGCCAGACCAAGATCAGCATTTTAAAATAAAGAATAACATAGTACACAATAGCATAGAATAGGTTAGAATAAGACAATAGATAATAGTGTATCCAATGTCACAAAGGTATTATTTAGTGAAATACTTGTTTAATGTGTGTACTGAGTCTCATAAAATGTATTTATGACTGTGGGTTGCATTCAAAAAGTTTAAGATGCATTGTTTTAGTAACTTCCCTAAAAGAAGGACCGGCCCTTTAGCCTTTTGATTTGTAGAGACTGCAAATTTTCACATGGCCACATACCCTAGAAATCAGTAAAAGCATATGCGTCCTTCCATTTTGGCTCTTACTGAGTGTTTGGTGCATCCAGGCACTCTGCTAGAGCATGAATAAACCGGCCTCAGCACTCAAGGATATTTTACAAACTAGTTAAGATCTCAGAAGAGGGAGATAACATGGAGATTTTCTAACTACTTGTTCACAGAGTGGCACAAGCAATGAGGGGGATAGACATTCAGAGAAGGTCTGGGTCAAGGTGACCATAACAGCCTGCTTGCACAAGATCAAACAGAAGCTGGGTCTTCAAGAGTGGGTACAATTTGGATAGAAGAGAATATAATAGGATGAGTTCACCATGTCAAAAATGAGAGGAAAGGCTTGGAGGTTTTCAGTCAGAAATTTTCTTGTACATCTACAAAGGCTCAAGGGCAGTATGCTAGGAGCAGGGAAGGCAGCACAGTCTCTGCCCTCGAAGCATGTGGAGTCACACAGCAGGAACAGAGTCAGTGGCCTTGTCTGTAAAATGAAGGGGTTAGAATGCACCTGTCTTCTTAGACTGCAGGCTGCTCCCACTGGGGACTGTGAAATCAACTTAGTGGATTGCAGCTGACATTGTTTGATGAAATAGAATAGACTAAAGTAGCATAGAAGCCACCAGAGAGCAATGCATGCAATAAAGGTAAGTATGGTTCCAGAAGCCGAGTTCATTTAGGTGTGTCTATGTATATGGGACCACGAGCAGTATATTTCTTATTGTGAGTCTCCATCAAAAAGGCTTAGAAGCCATTGAGTAGATGCCCCCTAAGGCCTCTTACAGCTCTGCTGGTCACTGACTAGATGACTGGGTGTTTGTCATAGGTAACCACTTGTGTGTCCTGATGATGAAGGGTGGGCAGGCCAAGGAGAAATTAGGGGAAGGAGAGAAGTTTTGGCTGAAATTGGGAGTACTCATGATAAATAGCACCCACATATGTAAACAGCAGAGCCTAGGCTGTTCCCAGAAAGAATCTTGTGGGCCAAAAATTGTTTTCCAACTTTCTCACCAACTTTGACTCAAGATCGCCTCCACTGCCTTAAATCAGAAATGCAAGGCTCATGAGCAGACAGACCGTGTATGAGGAGCTGGAAACATCTGTGATGCCAGAGAGCCAGGCCCAGCCTTGGGGGGTGGGGGGGGAATTCCTGCTGCCCCTTCGCCGAACCTTTAGGAGAACAAAAAGTGGGAGTTCCCTTCGCTAAGGGAGAAAGCAAACTGCCTTCAGGGGTGGCAGCTGTCCCTATGGGGTGGAACTTCTCAGCCTCTCGGAATAAGCTCCAGGAGTTCTCTGTTCCAGGCTCTCCTATCAGGATGATGAAAATCGGCAATTAACACCACCGGAGGAGGACAAGAGAGATATCCGGCAATCTCCAAAGAGGGGCTTCCTCCGCTCTGCCTCACTAGGTGAATACTCACACCTCTCACTCCAGATGTGACCAGCCAGGTATCACCCCCCAGATGACTGGTCAGGCATTCTGGTGGCTGAGAAACTGCCATGGCCTGGCTCAGACAACTCCCACACAGTGGCTGCCCAGTGATGAGACAGGATTCTAAGGGCAGGGCTTGTTGGGTGGAACTTGACCATATGCTACCTGATATGGGAGCCAAATGGTAGAGAGAAGGTGATCCAAGGGCCACTAACATGGCTTCTACACCTCCCAGGGTATGAACCTCACAGGCCTGTGTCCCCTTTCCCTGTGCTGATCACAGTTCTATGGCTGGCTTTGCAGGTCGAAGGGCCTCCTTCCACCTGGAATGTCTGAAGCGACAGAAGAATCAAGGGGGAGACATCTCTCAGAAGACAGTCCTGCCCTTGCATCTGGTTCATCATCAGGTAGCCTAAACTTTCAGATATGTCACTGGCCATCACCCCCACAGGCTACAAAACCCCCATGATTATGGCAAATCCCAAGACACCATTCAGTCTTCCCTGTCTTGACCACTCATAGTCCCAACCCCTGGCCCTAACAGCCCCCAATGAGGGCACTTGTCCACGCAAGTGAGAACGTGAACAAGGGGTGTCAGTTCCCAGGGTGGAGATGTAGCAAATACTGAACAGGAGCTCCTCATGTGGTCCCAAAGGATCAGCAGTGCCAGGATTCTGCCTCATCTTTCTTCCTACAATGGTGCAGATGTTCCCTCCACAGACATTGGCTTACACTACAGAGCACTCAGGCAGATGTACTTACATAGCGTTACTTATAGATGTACTTATACAGAGTTGCAAGATACACCAAAACATAGAAATGATCAAAGATTCTGCCAGCAACATGGTCAGGAGGAGACTGATATTCAAGGAAAGCAGGTCCAGAGAGATTTGACAGTTGAGGTACCTCTTGGCATGGCTGACTCCCAACTGAGCCAGTGAAATCCAAGACACCAATGTCCAACATAATCTCAGGATCTTAGAAATAATGCAAACCTCAAAGAACCAAAGGCCAGTCTCTTACTTCTGGGCAAATTAGGGTCTAAATTTCCTAAAGTTTTTACCTCTCAAATTGTATACTCCCTCACCACAGGCCCATGCATTAGATGATTTCTTTTAATACCCAAGGGCACTCAACTGCCAATCAAAACTTATAATGTACAAAAGATGGCCAGTGTGGCTCAGCTAAGTTGATATGATTTCGGCTCAAAGTATCCACTGTTTTGCTTAGCCGATGTGGCATTGCCAGCATACATATGATTTCCACTGGGCTTTCTGGAGTATTGAGCATAGCCTTATACTTCCCTCAGATCTCCAGGGAACCAGGGACCCAGGCTGGGGACCATCAAGAGCTGTGGGCAGGGGAGGCAGGCCGGGGGGACACTGTATGTGCTATTTAAAAAGATTTCTAGAAGTTCATTTCACCCATCTATTCTTATCATGAGGTTAGGAACCTCTGCTTTATTTACACTCCCCCCTTCATGCCTTTCCACTACCCCCCAACCCACCGCCATGTTCCCTTTCCTCTTCCTCTCCGTCTGGGCTTTCCCACTGCACACTCTCCCATGGACACTTCCACTCAGAGAAATTGTTGTGGTGGTGACATGGAGGCCAGAGGATACAATATGTAAATAGTCTAATCACAGCACAGTGTAAGATTTGAACAACAGCTCAGAGACAAGCTGAGCTAAGGATCAGCAGGACATTCTTAATAGCCTAATTGTAAAAATTAAAACAATAAGCACTGATTTTTTTTCTAGCACTTTATGGTGCTTCACAGACCATATTGCACTTGAACCTCACATCAACCCTGCAAGATAGGTAGATAGAGGGCATTCGTGTTCTGGTTTTAGAGCTGATGAGGGCAGCATTCCTGGTAGACTGCTCACGAGAAAACCAAAAGCAAAAGAATTCACCGCTGACTGGTGATAGGGCCAGTGCTGAAAGGCAGACGAGCTTGATTCCACTCCTTTGCAACGTTCTGGATTTGGAGGAGAAGGCGATCACTGCAGACGGACATGATCACAGAATATGTTTTAGGGTGGCGGACACGAGCACTGGGTCGTGATGGGGGGGGTGGGATTCAGAGGGCTGAAAATGATGGATGTGGGCTCCAGGTAGGTGGAGCTCGCCGGGAACAACAGCTGCTAGGAATAGCCAGAGGCCTGACCGCTTCCAGTAACCCGTGTTCCTTGTGTGTCCGCAGGCATTGGCGGTGGCAGGCCTGAGCCCCCTCCTCCAGAGAAGCCATTCCCCCAGCACATCCCCCAGGCCCTGTGCCACCCCACCAGCCACTCCAGGCAGCCGAGGCTGGCCCCCACAGCCTATCCCCACCCTGCGGCTGGAGGGTGCCGAATCCAGCGAGAAACTCAACAGCAGCTTCCCGTCCATCCACTGCAGCTCCTGGTCTGGGGAGCCCACACCCTGTGGTGGAGGTGGCAGCACCATCCGGAGAGCCCGGCCAGTGTCCCTCACTGTACCTGGCCAGGCTGGGGCCCAGGGCAGGCAGTTCCACGGCAGTGCCAGCAGCCTGGTAGAAGCGGTAAGTGACCCGGAGCTGCACAGCAGGCAGACAGGGGGAAGGAAAGGCTGAGGGCAGCAAGGGGGCTTTGCATGAAGAATGGAGAAGGGAGGATCTGGTCCTTTCCCAAGTAGAGTGGATGTCGAGTCTCTTGGCCAGAAAGACCCTGACTCCCAGGGTCTACTGAAGAAGGGCATGGTGTGCAGAAAATGGTGATCACACAAGACGCTATAGGCTTCTGCTTGGGCCGGGCCTGCTGTAGCAGGAGAAAGTACTGAGCAACATAACCCTGCCACAGGCCAGTGAACCCCAAGCAGGGCCCTGGGCACCAATTTACAGCCAGTGGTGAGCTCTGACTGCTCCAGATGCAAATGTGGGCCTGGGCTGGGTTTGTTCAGTATCAGTATCTGTGGTTCTCGAGCCTGGGGCTCATTAGAATAACCCAGGAGCTTCGGAAACCTAGGACACATTAAATGGATATTTTTAAAAGCCCTTTGATGATTCTAATGCACAGCCAGGGGTGAGAATCACTGTTCTAGAACAAGAATGCTTCCAGCTCCTCCATGCTCTGCCCTGGCCAGAGCAGCTAATACACTCCTGGCACCACATTTTGGGGGACTGTGACAAATTGGAACAAGCCCAAAGGGGAACACAGCAAGGGGTTGGCAGGGTCCCTAAATGCCATTTCCTATGAGAACTGTCGGGGGAACTAGGGAAGCAAACCTGGAGGGGGGACAGCCTAGGAGGCCACGATAGGCATCTCAAACCTGTGAGGCCCCTCATGTCCTGGGCAGGGGCTCTTAAGTGCAGGCCTGGAGCGGCAGATCAACCTGCCAGGTGAGCGGATTCAAGGTCACATGAGGAAGACCTTTCCAACAGAGCTTTTCCCAAATGAGGAGGGCTTTCCTATAAAGGGGTGAGCCCGCCATCACTGGACACATGCAGGCAGAGACACCGCCCATCCAGTCGTCAGGCTGTTGTGCAGGAGGTGGAGAGTTAAACCAGATGACCTCTAAGGTCACTTCTAGCTCCAAAACCCTGTTCTTCACTTGACCTTGATTATCCCTCATTCAGTTCACAGATTTCCATTGAGTGCCGACCACGTGCAGGCTCTGTTCTAAGTGCGGGGATATAGCTGAGACACCAGTTTTTGCTCTCATGAGCTCATGCTGTGGTGAGGAGACACAGACAATAAATAAACATGTGTGTGGCATGTCCCACAGGGTGGGAGCTCTGAAGAAAACTTAAGCAGGAGAGGAAATAAAGAGTGATGGGGTGGGGAGCAGGACAAATGGAACTGGGAGGAAGGCATTCCAGGCTTCATTATGAATACCTTCCCCTTGGCTCAGAGCCAGTCACTAAAGCAGCCTTTAGGAAAGAGGGAGCAGCTCTGGGATCACCTGCTGGCCTTTGGAGCGGGAACAGAAGCAGGTGCAGACATGCCGTTCTGCACACCTCCCCACAATCCTCTCCCACAGAGGCAGCCAGCCAGCAATAGGCAAGGGGCACAAGGTAACAAAAGGTTAACAAGTTTCACAAAAGGAGGATGAAGGTTTCTTGGCAAGAATAATATGACAGGCATGTGGGGGTGGCAGGGAGGAGAAAAGACAGGGTGGGCTGGGTTCTACCTTAGACAAAGGCCCAACAGCACCCCTCTGGCCCCCTCTGTAAGCTGAGTTCTCATGTGTTTGACAACAGTTTTTGAGTGCCCCAGCCAAAACATCTCCCCTCCAACCTACGCACCCCTGATTCCTTTGGGCAATGCTCTGTGTCCACTCCTTTCCTGTGAGCACCCCTACACACACACACACACACACACACACACACACACTTCCCAAAGGTACCAATTATACGCCCCTTGCCCTAGCCCTAAAGAGAAGAGTCAAGCTCCAGGAATAATGTTCCTCTTTGGTTCTTCTTCATGGTCCTCCCTTCCCACTTCAGGTCTTGATTTCAGAAGGACTGGGGCAGTTTGCTCAAGATCCCAAGTTTATTGAGGTCACAACCCAGGAGCTGGCTGACGCCTGTGACATGACCATAGAGGAGATGGAGAACGCCGCAGACAACATCCTCAGTGGGGGCGCCCAGCAGAGCCCCAATGGCACCCTACTACCTTTCGTTAACTGCAGGGACCCAGGGCAGGACAGAGCAGAGGGCCAAGAGGGCGAGACCTGCGCGCCCACCCTGACGTGTCGGAAGAGCGAGGAGGAGCTCCAGGACAGCAGAGCCCACGTCGGCAGCCTGTAGTAGCTAGGGCTGGGGAGACGCTGGGTTTTTTATTTGTTTCAATGTTCCTAATGGGTTCGTTTCAGAAGTGCCTCACTGTTCTCGTGACCTGGAGTTAACCGGAACAGCGTCTTCATTCATTTCGTTGGGACAAGACGCAGAGTTGGGTGGTGGTGGAGAGCCAGTTTTTCGGGGGCATGGAAGGCAGCAATCCCAGTTTGTGTTGTGTGCACAGAGGTAGAGTGGTGAGGAGGAGTGGAAGAATCAGGGAGGGAGAGCAAGAGAAGAGACGCCTGCCCTCGCCTCCGGGCATGAAAGAGAACCTCAGCTTCCTGCGGTAGCCCTCACCAAAAGGACCCTATGTCAAACGGGTGTCAACTTTGCTTGTAAAAAAAAAAAAAAAAAAAAAAAAAAAATCATTTTGCACATATTCTGTATGAGCCTCACTGTCTCCATAGAGCCAGGGCCCTGTGGATTTGCAGAAGGAAGCAGGGGTAGGACTTCAGCGAGGACCCAGCCCCATCCCAGAGAGGGAGGAGGAACAGCAGGAGGCTGCAGGAGCTCGGGAACCCGGAGCGGCTGGCGAGGGGTGCGTGGCAGCCTCACCGCCGAGGCCCCGGCCACGCCCACTCGTCTGCGTCAGGCTCACCTTGCCTGCCCTGTGCTCCCAGCTCCAGAATGGCGGCTGGGCCTGCGTTGGCGGGGAGGGGCAGCTGGCGCTGCCTGCCAGGGAAGGGGCAGCCAGTTCTTGACGCGACGAGGTGGTGCTGAGCTTCTGTTGAGCGCTCTTTTGTTTTGTGATTTGACATATTTCTTGATAGCATGTTGCAGTTTTCGTTTTTTTGGTTTTTATTTTCATTTTGTTTTCCCAGGGGGAGGGAAGAAGTGTTTACAAAGCTTTGTAGCCACCCACCTTACTGTTTTCACTTTTGCAAATGTAAATCGGGTTTGGTTTTACTGTATTATTTAAACGATTGTGGTTTTCTTTTTCTACGGTGGGTTCTGTGGAGCCGCTGTAGTCCGAGTTTTACCAGCCATTGTGTATGCGCAATAATTTGTTATAATTTCCGTAGGTAGTAACAACAATTTTTTGGGTTTGGTTTTATAATTTAAAGTAATGCACTTGATGTGGTCTTGCACATATGGGTGATTGAGTTGGGTTCTTTTTAATGCTGGGTGTATCCGTGGGTGCCAGAGAGCGGAAGCACGGATGAGAGAGTCTCTGTGAGTGTGTGTGCTACGTGTGTGTGTGTGTGTGTGTGTGTGTAGTGGGTTGTCTGGGCACATGTCCTACGTGTGTATGTGCACCCATGCAGTGCGCCCATGCGTGAATGAGTGTGTCGCTCCCCCTTTCTGGTCTAACTGTGGGGAGATCTGAATCTGGGGCCATTTGAAAGCAAAAACAAACCACTGTCTCTGCTTCTGAAACGGGAATCAGTAACTCTTTGCATTTTCTGTCCCACAAGATATGCAAAAACAATGCAATAATATTCATTTTAAAAATACAATTGTGAGTTGTGTTGGCATTAAAACTGTATTTAAAAAAAAAACAGAGAAATTTAAGGGAAAAACTCAAGAAGGCGTTTTGCTTCGATATATTCCGTGTAATGTTTTATTGCATTGATAATGTTTCTGTTGAAGAAACTGTTATACTTGAATTCAGGTCAGTTTCAGTATTTTACAAATATTTTTTTAAAACTGAATTGCAATTGTGCCAAGCGAATATAATGAATTGAATTAAGTTTGTTTTTGAATTCACTTCTTGTATATTTTGCTGCATGTAAGTAAATCATTTTGTATTTGAAGTGTGACAAGCTTTACCCTTGAACTCTGAAGTGCTTTTCTATATGTGGTTGGGGGAAAGGGAACGAATATTCTTTTAATTTTTACAATGAGCAAAGGTATCACCAGTGTAAATCATTACCCCGCGATCCACAAACAGGTTTGGACATTACTGTTTTGCATATCTTGTGTTCGCTTCCATTTCCCTCAATTTTTCCAAAACTATATAAGTATATTCGTACTACATCTTGCTTTGAGAGACCAGGACATGTCTTATTCCTGTCTTCGTTCTATCCACTCTGCTCCAGTTCTCTGATTTGGACTTTCTCTAGGGACACTCCTTCACCATGAGGGGACATCACCAGGCTGGCGTCAACGTCCCCCATGGGAAAAGTGGCTGGCTTTTCTGTTCACTTTCACCGCACAAACTTTCCTCAGTGGTTTCCTCAGGAAAGTGTACACTGATTTGAGAGGATGGAACTAGAGTCGAGCTGGTTGGAGGGAAGGGAGTCCTCCCCCTGGCAACTGCTCTACCCAAACTCAGACGGCAGGGGCCAGAGAACAGCAACCAGGTAAAAATCTTTGTCCATCCAAACGTCAGCTCTGTCTTATTCACTTCATCTCTTCCTCTCTGGAGCAGGATTTCTTCCAGACCCACCCTCGTGTGTGTGGCAGCCATGGAAGGGACCAGGACTGGGGAGGACGTGTCAGGAGTTCACAGTGATAGTGGAACCAGAGACTTTGTGGGAGCATCTCTTATGCCCGTTTGTGTCTACCTAGAACATCATCCTATTGGTGCTGTTTTCTTCAAATAGAGTTCAACAATGATGGTTGAAAAGGAAGTGATTTGGGGAAAACAGGACCCAACCATTCATCCAGGATTTACTCATTGAATGTCTTCTGGTCCCAGTGTGCTCTCAGCCCTTATATGAGCAGCCTAGAAATTAAAGTTGGAGAAAGTCCATTACCCCAATGAAGATGAATTTCACTTTCAAGGACTGATTCATGAAAAAGTGGAGAAATGTGCCAGATACTCCCAGGTTAACTTACTGTCTAGAAGCAGGAGGGTTTCTTCCTGTTTCTCCAAGCCCAACCCATCCAAACATTTTTGGTTTGTTTTCAGTGCTGTGAAGTCCTTCTAGAAATTAGTTAGGTGTCATCCTTTGTCTAGTTTCCCAAGATGTCTGCCACTGTGCTGCTAAGATTTTAATTATGATGGAGAGGGGAGCCCTTTTGGATTAATACCTGGTTCTTGCTGTACATTTGGTCCCTGGATAGAAATTTGGAATCTTAATTGACTACATGCACACAAACACACACACAACATACACACTCAGCCTTCCTGCTGCTTTTTTCCTTTTAGACTTCTTCTGCATCACCAAATCTCATTAGTCAGCTGCAGAGGCTGCAGGCCGGGCTCATGCCAGCTATCCCCAGGGCCGTGCCTAAGTATGCCCCTTGCCCTTCACCACTCATGCCTACAAGGTCCCTTCTTCTTTATAGTCATCTCTGTCAGAAGACCAGCTAGCCTTGCACCCTATAGGGACAATGTCAGCAGTGACAAGGGCATCTGGCCCTATGCCTCTATGAACGAAAGGAGTTTCATATGGGAGTTCCCTGTCTAGAGCCATGAGTCTTTCTGGCATGACCTCATGGTCAATTGGTAAAGGGCTGACATAAGATACTTGTCATGACAGACTGGTTAAATCAGTCATGAAATCCTGAACCTCATCCATTAGATGTTTACCCTCCACCTAGAGCAGAACTTACCCCATGACCTTGTAAAACATAACTGTCAAATCTGAGAACCCTTAAGTGGCAGGAGAAAGCTGCTAATGGCTGAGGACCAACAGGACTTGAAGAAGTGCAATGTAAGTTCTGGGGGCGGTGAACGCGATTTTTATTTGTCCTCTGAATGGCCCAGACTCTTTTATTTCCACACTTTGGCTTTTTAGGAGTCATGTGTGTGATTTTCAGTTGTCTCCTTTCTGTCTGTTTCTAGAAAGTTCTTTTTGATCTTGAGCAGAAAGAGAAGAATATTTTCCTAGATTTTGGCTTGATCCATGAATTTTTCTCTGCTTTGCTTCACAGGCAATTAGTTATAGTCCCTCCCCTCACCTTCTAAGTCTGACAGGCTGCCCTCTGACTGGGAGGTCCAAGGACAAAGGAACAAGGCTTCCTTACTCTGTCTTTATCCTATGACGCTGCTTCCAAATCTCAGGGGCTTGTCCGGAGTGAAGCTATCATTTTCTCACATCCATTTTCCTTCCAGAACTTTTCCTGATCATCCACTTAAAGATAGTAAGGCAACCACAGGAGAAGTGTACCTTTCAATTCCTAAGTAATATCTTTCTGAGAAATAAGAACACCCTGAAAATGAAGAGTTTGGAAGGTATCAAAAGGGTTTCATAGAGGCCAGTTGATACATGCCCATCATTCCTAAAGGTCAAGATATGTAGCAAGAACCTAGTTCAGGCATACAAAATAACCCTGGTAGTCAGGTTTTTAGCCTCATCAAAGTACAATTATAAATGTTGCTAAGGAGGATGAAAGCATCTCAATCCTGAGGGACCTAGAAAAAAAAAATGAAGTATCATTGTCTAAGAGTTAGAAACTATTTAGCAAAGAGACCAGAAAAGGGCAATCTGGTTTCAAGAAGACTCATTTAAGCCCCAAGTTAGTAAATAAATAAATAAATAAATAAAAATAAACAAAAAAAGACATGGCTCTGGTCAGGGGAAAGTATTGGCACAGAGAGAACAGGAAGGGAAATGGGCCAAAACAAAGGGTATGTCTTGACTCTTTATGCATCTGTCCCCATTTTATGGAAAGAAGTGTCCAGTTCAACCACCCACAATGGCAAGAACAGGAGAGAGGCTGATGCCTCAAGGATCAACTTTAGAAAAAGAGAAAACTAAAGTTTCCATCTGGCATTGTTTTCCCAAACTATTTGGCTAGATGTGGGGTATCTGCCACACTGTCTTTCCTCTCTGCTGGTGTCCCTCCCCTTGTATTAGCTAGTATACCACCTGAAACTGACTCTAGTCAGTTGGAAGGTATGAAGGGAGGCCTAATGTCACTCACGGTGAAGCTCCTGGTCACCACATCTGAGTTCCCCATCAGCTCCCTCTGAGGAGACACTAGGAAAAGAGACAAGGGAACGAAGTGTCCTACAACTGTCAGGGAGAGAGAGGGCCTCTTTTCCATTCCCCAAGCCATTCTCTCTATTCCAGCTTCCTGCCCAACCCCCCTTTTTCCTTCTCCCCACCCCCCAGTCTAGTCAACAGAAGAGTTGAGAGGAGTCCAATGTGCAGATTCTTACATAGTTTCTTTGTGAAACTAGTTCTGGTTTTAACTTTATTTTTTTTATTTCAAAGCAATGAAACTTTGCTTTGAAGCCAGATACCAATAGAACAGGTGGTTTCTGCCAGACTTCCACATGGTTGGGGAGATATTTGAACACCACACACACACACACACTTCCTTAAGGAACAGATGCTAGTGAAGGGGTTGAGCTCTGCACACATGATATTGTCCTCCCAGAGGACTGAGCACTGTGTAGAGAGAAATGGAGAGAGAACCAGAATAACTTCCTTGGGTAGAAATAGTGTCATCTGAACCTATTATTACTGTGAACTAAATATTATTTATCTATATTGAGAAATACTACTACTTCTAAAATCAAGACTTTTCCCTCACATGATTTTAAGAGTCTTGCTCCACAGCAGATGCAGTGGTATAGACCCTTTGGCCCTTTGGCTCTCCAGTATTCTAGAAAAGCCTTTTGATGGGTCTCTGAAAGGGAATTAGAGATTGCCAGAAGGATATATTGAGCTGAGTTGAACAAATCTATTCAACACTGAGAGCAGAGTCAGAGTTGGGACTGTCCACAAAGATCCCCTCTCTACTAAATTAAGAAAGACAAGACAAACACTAGAAAATTAAACAAAAGCTTCAAATGTTATATCACCAAATATTCTCCTTTCAGATCAGATGCTGGCCTCTCCACAGCTATACTCTCTTTTGGGGGACATCCCATACACCCCATTTCCCAGAATCTAATGACTTTCATAAGGTTCCTAGAAAGGGCAGCATGACATTTAATCTACCATAAATCAGACATTTACTACAAATTTGCCATCCAAAAATCACTCATGTACTTCATACATAAGAAAATTTTTCACCTAGATCATTATCAGAAAAGTCTCTTGATGGAAGAGGTTGTACGTCTTAAGGGAAGGTAATTTCTATGTGAAGAACTGTGGAAATAGGATGGTTCCTATTTTCAGTTTAAGTCTGAAGAACTCTTGTTCTGATATTCTTGGAGCCCCGGAGTGTATAAGCAGAGGAATGAGGAAGATGAGGGTGAGTGGGCACCAGCCTCAGCACTGAGTCACTGCCAAGGGATGCTGAGGGCTGCAGGTTTCAGACCCCCTGCATGAAATCTTTCCTGAGCCTGCAACCAGGAAGGAAGAGAAGAGAAGGCTCCCTTCTGTAGAGTCAAGGAGGAACAAAAGAGGACAGGTCACTGCATCCTGTACCAAGCCCCCTCCCCCTAAGATTTCCCAACATGGGGAAACTACATTAAAGCTTAAAAAAACTAAACTTGGGAATCAAGGGTAGACGGTAAACAAACAACCCTGTGCAAAGGGCTCCTTTGTAAGGCAACTCCAGTGACCCAAATGCTATGGGCTCTTTTCTGCTTGCACACATCACACCACCCATGCATCAAGCTGCATCCCATTCCCCCAAGTTTGGAATCCATCTCTTGGTTTCTCAACTAGATTATGCACTACCCCATAGCCGCTTTCTGCCCTGCCCAGAACATATGCTGTTCTCCTAGAGCCTCATGGGAATGAGGTCTAGCACCAAATAGGCTGTATCAAAGGCATAAACAAATTTGGACAAATCTGTGATGGTAGTAGTTGAGAACAACCTGTGGAAAAACACACAAGTTTGTTAAGAAATTGGGTGGTGGGTCCCCAGCTGATGAAGCACTGGAATGTCTGTTACTCTCATAATCATCTTGTTTTAATACCCTAGAGCTGCCAAGCAAAATTTCCGTCCACATAAGAGGCTCCAGATACATCCCCCTCTCCTCATGTCCTCTTGCTCAGGCCTGAACCACTTTGTATCATGCTTGTTCTCCGAGCATCACAGAAAGATGAACGGTGCCTCCATCGTCATCCCACTACCTGTCACCACCCCCCACACCCCTGCACACCCCTCCTCTCCAGGCTCCACGACTTCACAGTCTTACTGTTGTAAATACTGTTGTACAGTTTGTAATCATCAACTAATCCCGTTGTCAAAGGCCTCGCCTGCTGCGCCTTCTCGCCCTTGAGAAAGGCCAGGGAATCTAGAAGGGGTAACCTTTCGAGAAGAGCTTCAGGGTCATCTCTGTGTGAGACGCTATGTATATTCCTGTAAGATTGCATTTTTATCTAAGGAATGATGTTATTTAAAAAACAAAGAAAAAAAACAAAAAACAAGAATTGCAAATAAATTTCTTAACAATGTCTACACTGGTTTTATCGTATCTTCCACATCCTTCCTCTTCTTGTGTTTCCTACAGGTTATAAAAATACACTTAACTGCCAGATTACCCTCTCAGAACCTCCAGAGGGGTGGGAGCCGGGAAAACATGTGAAATCTGAAGCCGATGATAATCTCTAACCTTATTTCAGCAATTTATTCACTCCTTCCAATGAAAACGTTAACAGAAAAACAAAGTTGACAAGGAAAGAGAATAGGAGGAATTGAATGGATAATCCACAAAACAGAAGAGCATCTTCCCCCCCTCCCCCCACAATATTTGGAAAGGCATAAAATTGGTTCTGAATGAATGAAGGGAAGAAGGGAAGAAGAAGGGAAGGGAGAAAAGAAGGAGGGAGGGGGAAGATCAGATTATGTATATTAAAGATTAAAAATTCAAGGTTCTTTTTTTTGGGTTCTGTTTTATTATTAAACTGGCTCTGACAAAGCTTCCAGAATAATTCCCTGTGTAAAAATAATTTGTCCCAGAAATCCATGTGTCTTAGTTGAATACAATTATAACAACAGAAACCCTCCCACCGTTGGATGTTCAAGTCCATTTTAGGAATTAAAGGACATCAGCCAACCTCCCTACTTCTCCAGAGCCTCCCTCCTCCCTAGCCCACCACCCATACCCTAAGCTCTGAAGTCTAGGGCCCTATGAGGAGAACAGAGGAGTGAAAGAGCTGGGGACGGTAGCTACCAGAGCAGGCTGGGAGGACACTCCACAGGGACCTGCCCACAAGGTCACAACCCATCAGCAGATCCAGTCATTATTAAAGCACCAAAGTTTGTAAATGATGCCTTTAACCAATGAGAATAGATTCAGGATTCACCCTATAATGAAATTACTCTGCCTTGCATTTTGTATGCTTTCCTGAATGGGAGTAAAAGGAGTGGAGGGACAGCCCATGGCAGGAATTAAACATAACCATAGGAGCACATCACCAAACTGAGGCATCCCTTATGTGTGCAGGGCCTCACTTCTGCTTTATAATTTGGGGTCAGCTCTTTCAGCCTGGCCTGGCCTTCAAACACTCTTCCTATATCAGGTCTACTTCTGCCCATTTCTTCCTTTGTCCTCACAAGAAAGAGGTGAGAGTACTAGATATTAACTGGACTGCACTTGCTAATGGACTGAATTACTGCATGGTAAAAAAAAAAAAAAATCAGTATACATACATGACACTCCCTCTTGTCCTTTAATTTTCTAACCTCCATGTAATGAGCAGAACTAAGCATTCTTTCTACAAATCTCTATCTCTTCCTTATTTTTTTCTCCCTTTGTTTCCATATGGCTTGCCAGGTAAGTGGCTCACCAGTCCTTCAATCTTCTGCTCTTCACAGCATATAGGGATATATTAGCCCAAGAATTAGTCTGTGAAAAGTGGGGGAGCAGAAGATTCTGAACTCACCAAGAGCTAAAATGAAGGGCTCCAATCCAGCCTTCACAGAGCGTTATGTTGTACATTATCAGACGTTATTCTGGCTAACGATAGAGTAACATTTACTTTCCAACTGACTACAACGCCATGTATATAATTTCCTGGGGAATCCCACAGAGAGGAGAGGCAGGGCAGAATTTGGCACTCTTGAGAAGTTCAAAGAACATCAAAATCCCCCATCACAAAGGTTGACAATTTAAGCCCAAGTGTTTCAATGATGCTCCACTGAGATTCCATGTGACACAATTTCGGAATCAGAAAATATAGTTATATATTTGAATACCATTATCTGTGTGACATAATTCTTGATACTCAGTAAAGCCTTCTCTTCTCACAACTGACACATGCAATTCTATCATTTGTGTCTCCTCTTTTTAACTTAGGTATTATCAAAGTGTGGTTTCTGAACCACCTGGCAGAATCATTTGGGATACTTGATTAGAACACAGATTCTTAGGGTGCCTGCGTGACTCAGTCAGTTAAGCAACTGACTCTTAATTTTGGCTCAGGTCACGATCTCACGGTTCCTGTGTTCGAGCCCCGCATCAGGCTCTGCATTGCTGGTGCAGAGCCTGCTTGGGATTCTTTGTCTTCCTCTCTCCCTGTCTCTCTCTCATTCTCTCTCTCTCTCTCTCTCTCTCAAAAATAAATAAATAAACTTTAAAAAATTGTTTAGAAAGAACACATATTCTTGTTTTACCCACAAACTTGTCCTTATCTCAAAGCTATTAAATCAGATACTTTGAGGTTGGAGCCCATCAATATGCATTTCAGCAAGCTCTCCAAGTTGTTCTTATTTAGACCAAACATTTCAAATTGCTGGTATCAGACTGATTTCTATTAAAATGCATGGTCCCTGGGAGAGGAAAATTTTTAAGCTTCTTTCATTCCATTACATTCCAGGGGAAACCAAAGGCCTTAGAGGATATAAGTAAAAGATTTGAGAGCAGATTTTGATGGGAAATGGGAGCAATCATTGTCAGCACTGAGGAGGGAGAGTGGAGACAGAAGGGAAAGTACAACAAAATATGCAAGAAGGTAAAGGTTTAGGTAACAGAACCAGAGGCATCGTGAGGCAAACTTCTATTTCACCCACCTAGGAATTTTGATTTGTCTAGGGAAGCAATGAAGTCAGATTAAGCAAGTGATCTGGCCTCTGTTCTAAGATCCAGTGAGAAATGAAAGATGGCTTGACCTTCTACACATGGCTGCCATCTTAAACATCTTCTTATGTTTCTTCTTCTTAGTCTTCCAGACTAAGACTACCAGAAAGACTTCTTCTGAAAACTCCTTTGAAGGTGCGGTAGTCCTCAAAGTCAAGCTACTGTCAGTGGGACTCTCCCCTAGTCCTCTCTAGAGCATCTTAAGTTAGAGGAATGTCGGCAGTCTACATCAGGGATCAGACTAATAGGTTGGGACTGATAGGATATAGGAGGAACAAGAAAGAGAAGACTCTGAGGTGTTGAGGAAGAGGATCTTGATGAATTACCTGTACTTCAGGCATTCTCCAAACATAGCAATGAGTGGCAGTCACCTCTAGAAATTCTACCTAATAATCTTAAAATGTCAGGCTTGTGCTCAGGAAAGGAGAGAATTTGAGATATGTTAGTATTAGGGTGGCTACATTGCATGTTGTCTATAACTAGGACTTTTGAGAATAAAGAAGTTCTGGCCCCTTAGTTGTCCATCCAATGAAGACCTTTGGTCGCTCTGATTAGAACCCAGAAGAGAGTGCAGCCTAAAGAAGATGGAGCATGGATTAGCTGGCACTTGGTAAACAGAGCCTCCTTTAACTCCACTTTTGCTCCTAAAATCAAGTGTCCACAGACTGACCTTTTTAAATAAATCAGATTACATCACATCCCTGCTCTCAACTGTCTAATGCTTTCTCATCACATTTGGATTAAAATCCAAAGTCTTTACCATGATCTATAAAGCCTTAAGCATCTGGCTTCACCTACCCCTCTACTTCTCAGACCTCATTTCCCACCATTGTCCCATCCCACTCACTCACTTCCAGCTATAATCACCTTCTTGCTGTCCATTAAACACATAAAATGTATTCATTCCTTTGCCAGTTATCAGTTTTTTGCTGCTAAGCACTAAACCTATGCTTTTTACCCTGCTCTGTGATACTAGAGTTCAACCACATAAACATTTCTCCTTTGCCAGCTGGCTCAATGCTTAGTACAGTCTTTGTCAATAGAGGGCACTGAAAAGCCATTGCAAAATAAAGGGACTTCCTTTCACAATTCAGTGTGTTATTTTTAGGCAGATAGCCATGGAGCAGTATGTGGGAGGCTTGGTACTGGTCATCTCAGTAGCCTTTACATACCAGCTCCAGCCTGCTGATGACCTCCAGCAGGTTTCTCCACCACCCAACAGGCCATGTTTATGGACCTTCTCTGACCCATGCCCTCTGGCAAGTTCCCTTAGCACTAGCAGGCTGTGTGATCCTGTAGCAGCCATGCCTCTCCAAGAATGTCTGGATCAGCCTTGAGGTGAGTGGTGAGGAGAGCTTTTCTAAGTTCTTAGTTCCTTCCTAAACTACTCTCCCTCAGCCCTAGAGATAGTAGCTACTTTTTTCTTCTAGTTTGATAGCTAACCCTTTTTATAAGCAACAATTCTTTATATTAAATTTCTTCTACTCAAATTACTGGTGTGGGGTCTGTCTCCTGATTGAACCCTGATATAGAATTGATACTAGAATGTTCTGGAGAGACAGACTCTCAACGATAGAATTTGAGAGTGAGTTTGGTCATGTATTAGCATCTGAGGGCAATACTAAGTTCTTTGTTAGTGGAAATTGGATGCCGGTTATCCGTGACGTAGAGTGACATCCCAGTTAATAAAATTGCCACCTATGATGATGTATTAATTAATGCCTTGGGAGCCCAAGTAGCTGCTGCATTTATTATTATGGCAGTAGTAATGACAAGGACTGTGGTGTGGAACTGACTTTCCCAAGTACATTGCATTACTTATGGGAAGAAAAATGCTCAGGATCATAACCTGAGAATCGGAAAGCTCCTACCACAGTCCTAATATAATGTTTTATTTCTTATAACTAATATTGCTGAATATCAAGCACTAATTTAACTGCGAAAGTGGTTGAATTACAATAGCAGTTGGATTCACAGCCTTCACAAGCTTCTTAAGTGAAAGTTAGAACACTGATTCAGAAATAATGAGACCTCGAAACATGGATGGAGAAATCTGGTAGGATTCAAATGAAGTTGAGATTCTAAAATCTCTAAGTCATTCTGAGCATCCCTTTGCAACAGAAGCAGATAAGTGCTACAGTGACTAGCCTTCCTTTGCTGGAAAACTATGATAACGTCATCTAAAGCAGATGTCTTGAAAGGGATGCTTATTCTCCTCAAGATGCACTATCATCACCTCTTATTGATTCTAGACCCACAACTTGGGTCAAATCTCAGCATGTGTCAGGGACTCAGACACACAGTATGACCCAAGAGGAAATGGCTTGTACTCTAAATTATGACTTGTAAACCTAGGAATATGTGGGAGTGTACTCTAAGGGAGTTAGAACATGGAGAGTAGAGGGATACCTGGGTGGCTCAGTTGATTAAGCATCTAACTCTTGATTTTGGTGCAGATCATAACCTCATAGTTCATGAGATCGAGCCCCTCATCAACTTAGCGCCTGCTTAGGATTCACTCTCTCTCCCAGTCACTCTGCCCCTCTCCTGCTCCTCTTTCTCTCTCTTAAAATAAATAGATAAACATAAAAAAAGAACATGGAGAGTGGAATATAACTCTGTATCAAACCAAATTAATTTTTTTGTATGTACTTACTAGAGATTTCAGATTTTGTATTTCTTTTTTTTTTTAATTTTTTTTTTAACGTTTATTTATTTTTGAGACAGAGAGAGAGCATGAACGGGGGAGGGTCAGAGAGAGAGGGAGACACAGAATCTGAAATAGGCTCCAGGCTCTGAGCGGTCAGCACAGAGCCCGATGCGGGGCTCAAACTCACGGACCGCGAGATCATGACCTGAGCCGAAGTCGGACGCTCAACCGACTGAGCCACCCAGGCGCCCCTCAGATTTTGTATTTCAAATTATGCAGATGGAAGTGGCTCTGACACCTTACTTAGGTGGTCTACTGACTCTTGGACTCAGTAATGTCCTCTGCTTAATGAGAGATACCATAGTTTCAATGATCTGATATGAAGGAAGGTATCTGAAGGTTTAGGAAGATGGAAATGTTGATATGTACTTATCATGTGTAATATGCATACCCATACCCTCAACCACATTCCCTGAGAAGGCTTAGAAGACCCTCCCATCACTAAGATATTGAGAAATAAATTAGTGAAGGAGTACCTGCATCCTTTCAAAGCTCTGTAGTTACTCTCATTTATAGACTAGATATGGCCATGGGGGATGCTACACTGATTTCAATAGGCTCAATGAAATCCTGGAGTTAGGAAGATCAAGAGACAGCATGTCACTGCCTGACAAGGTGAACACATTTACTACATAAAGGGGAGCAGGTCCTTATCAGGGAAATACAAATCAAAACCACACTCAGATATCACCTCACGCCAGTCAGAGTGGCCAAAATGAACAAATCAGGAGACTATAGATGCTGGAGAGGATGTGGAGAAACGGGAACCCTCTTGCACTGTTGGTGGGAATGCAAATTGGTGCAGCCACTCTGGAAAACAGTGTGGAGGTTCCTCAGAAAATTAAAAATAGACCTACCCTATGACCCAGCAATAGCACTGCTAGGAATTTACCCAAGGGATACATGAGTGCTGATGCATAGGGGCACTTGTACCCCAATGTTTATAGCAGCACTCTCAACAATAGCCAAATTATGGAAAGAGCCTAAATGTCCATCAACTGATGAATGGATAAATTGTGGTTTATATACACAATGGAGTACTACGTGGCAATGAGAAAGAATGAAATATGGCCCTTTGTAGCAACGTGGATGGGACTGGAGAGTGTGATGCTAAGTGAAATAAGCCATACAAAGATACCATATGGTTTCACTCTTATGTGGATCCTGAGAAACTTAACAGAAACCCATGGGGGAGGGGAAGGAAAAAAAAAAAAGAGGTCAGAGTGGGAGAGAGCCAAAGCATAAGAGACTCTTAAAAAGTGAGAACAGGGGCGCCTGGGTGGCGCAGTCGGTTAAGCGTCCGACTTCAGCCAGGTCACGATCTCGCGGTCCGTGAGTTCGAGCCCCGCGTCAGGCTCTGGGCTGATGGCTCGGAGCCTGGAGCCTGTTTCCGATTCTGTGTCTCCCTCTCTCTCTGCCCCTCCCCCGTTCATGCTCTGTCTCTCTCTGTCCCAAAAATAAAAAAACGTTGAAAAAAAAATTTAAAAAAAAAAAGTGAGAACAAACTGAGGGTTGATGGGGGGTGGGAGGGAGGGGAGGGTGGGTGATGGGTATTGAGGAGGGCACCTTTTGGGATGAGCACTGGGTGTTGTATGGAAACCAATTTGACAATAAATTTCATATATTGAAAAAAAAAATAAATAAATAAGGGGAGCAGGAACAAAGGTAATCAGAATGCTTTTGGCCAATTGGGATCTCAAGTGGTGGTTAATTGATTGTATAGTAATAAAAGAGATCTCCTATTAAAATATTGCTAGATCCATGACAGGAGTCAACTATGACCCATGATCCAAATCCAGCCCTTACTTATTTTTATAAATAAAGTTTTATTGGAACACAGCTACACCCATATATTTACATACTGTCTATGGCTGCTTTCCTGCCATACCTGTAGAGTTAATTAGTTGTGACAGGGACTTTTTGGCCTACAATGCCTAAATTTTTACTATTTGGCTTTTGTCATTAAAAGTTTGCCAACCCAATGAGAAAGAATGAAATATGGCCTTTTGTAGCAATGTGGATGGAACTGGAGAGTATTATGCTAAGTGAAATAAGTCATACAAAGAAAGACAGATACCATATGTTTTCATTCTTATGTGGATCCTGAGAAACTTAACAGAAGTCCTTGGGGGAGGGGAAGAAAAAAAAAAGAGATTAGAGAGGGAGGGAGCCAAAACATAAGAGACTCTTAAAAACTGAGAACAAACTGAGGGTTGATGGGGGTTGGGAGGGAGGGGAGGGTGGGTGATGGGTATTGAGGAGGGCACATTTTGGGATGAGCACTGGGTGTTGTATGGAAACCAATTTGACAATAAATTTCATTAAAAAAAAAGTTTGCCAACCCAGAGGTGCCTGGGTGGCTCAGTCGGTTAAGTGTGCTACTTCAGCTCAGTTTATGATCTCACAGTTTGTGAGTTCAAGTCCCACATCAGGCTCTGTGCTGACAGCTTGGAGCCTGGGGCCTGATTTGGATTCTCTCTCTCTCTCTCTGCCCCTCACCTGTTCTCTCTCTCTCTCTCTCTGTTATAAATAAACATTAAACATTTTTAAATAAATAAATAAATAAATGCCAACCTGGATCTATATAACTGAAAAACTTCTGTTGGTTCAAGATCTGGTTTGAGTCATCGCAATGGAGACTCATGATCTTTCATCCAGTTTCTAGTCCTAAGCCAATTCACAGATCCCGAGACCGTTGGTTAAAGGGGAGACACTCTGCAGAATGGCCACAAGTATATACAGCAAACATTCCTCTAGGACTTCCCTGAGGATATCTGTAGCCATTTACCAGTAGCTGGGCACTGGAGCAAAGGAAATACCCAGACTATTAAGGGATCGGTAGATACAGGCTCTGAATTGAAGTTAATTCCTAAGAATCCAAAACACCACTGTGTCCCACCAGAGTGGGGGTTCATGGTGCTTAGATGATAGATATATACCTCACAGAACTGTGTCTGATCAAGGAACTAATTTGGCAGCAAAGAAAGTATAGCAATAGGCTCATGCCCATAGAATCTCCCACAATACTCCATTACCCAGAAGCAGCTGACTGAATTGAAAGGTGGAAGGGCTTACTGAAAACTCAGTTATAGTATCAGTTGTGAGACAGCACCCTGAAAAGATGGGGTCTAACAGGCTAAAATACATGCTTTGAATCAGAAGCCATTATGTGGTGCTATCTTCCACACAGCCAGAATATATATACCCTCTGAATCAAAGAGTAGGAGGGAGAGAAGCTCCTCTCACTATTATACTTAAAAAAAAAAAAAAACATTGGCAGAATTTTTCACTTCCCATTCAGCAACCATGAACTCTTCTGGTTTGGAGGTCTTAGTTCCCAATGGGGAAGTGCTTCTATCAAGGGCATGATGGCTCTATTGATTTGGAAGATGAGACCACCACTTGGCTATGTGGGAATCTTTATGCTGAACCAACAGGCAAAGGGAAAAAAAGAGTTACTCTACAGACTGGAGTGATTGATCACAACTGCCAGTGAGAAATTGAGTTGCCCCTACACATAGGGGACAAAGAAAACTATTTCTGGAACCCAGAATACTTCCAAGCCCAATAGTGAAGGTTAATGGAAAACTATAGCCAACAAAAGGAAAAGTTAAGACTCTTGAAGATTCAGACCCTTCAGAAATGACAGTTTGGGTCACCCTATTAGGATATTTTGGGTTACCCTATTAGAAACTTAAGTTTCTGGCTCAGGGCAAAGAAAAACATAAGTAAGAAGGGAGAAATATCAACTATGACTTTGTGACCAATTACAAGGATTATATCAGTTTTACATATTTTCTTTTTGTGTACATATTTATTTGTAAATTGTAACTATTTTCTTCTCTCTTATTCCTTCCCTTATTATTTTATATATACAAGTTGCTAAAAATTAGCTCTGTAGGGGCACCTGAGTGGCTCAGTCAGTTAAGTATCTGACTTAGGCTCAGGTCATGATCTCACTGTTTCTGTGTTAACAGCTCAGAGCCTGGAGCCTGCATCAGATTCTGTGCCTCCCTCTCTCTCTGCCCACCCCCCCCCTCAAAAATAAATAAAACATTAGGAAAAAATGTTTTAAGAAAAGAAAATTAACTTTATAATTTAGCCATTAAGTAACAAAATTTTCAATGGAACTATGACCAAATTTGAAAGTACTGAATACAGTCAGCAATGGGTATAATGTCTATTGTGACTATTTTCAGTTTGGAGAAAGTGTGAGCACTGCTTCCTTGTACAAAGAACAACTACAGCTTTGTTAGGTGGAAACAGAGTTGTTTCATTGTTGTTTAGAAGTTTAAATGTGTGCAGGAAGATACATATTGAAGCTGAGTTGCCCAAAGGATAGACTGCCAGTTACCAATTTATTATCTTTTTTTTTTTTTCCTGCCCCAGCTTTGTGATACAAGGGCTGGACCCTGTAAACACTTCTCCTTTGCCAGATGGTTTAGTGTTAAGATTTGTCATTAGATAAAATAGGTAATACTGGAAGGACACTAGGAGGCAATAGTAGAAAGAAGGGAATTCCTTCCAATGTGCTATTTCTTGGTGCAGCAGCCACCAAGTTCTGGTGTGTGGGAAGCTCGCTAGAACTCATCTAAGTAGCCCTATGGACTGGCTTCATTTGCACTCTCCGGCAAGTGAGTCTGCTTCTACAGGGTAGCTCTGACCCAAGTTTGCCACCCTCTGGCAGATTTTCTCATCCCCCACAGGCTACATCTTCCTGTAGCAGTCATACCCTTCCCTCCTGGTTCATCTCCATCAGTCCTAGAAGCAGAAGCTATTTTCTGTGATTGCTACTTCCAGATCCCTTATAGTCCTCTTTTATCCCATTACATAATCACCTTTGACTACTTAGACTTTGCACCAAACTCTCCTTGTTCAAATTATTGGTGTCATTTCTGTTCCTGGTTAAACTTTGACCAATACACCACCTCAGAGCCCTTGCTCTTCCCTCTGTCTGAGACAGTCTTCATCTGGATAATTGCATGCTCAAATATAGCTGTTGACGGACTGCTGTCACTGTCCAGACTGTCCTTCTTGTAATTAAGCTAAAGTCTCTGATGCAGCCTCTATTCTGTGAAACAAGATGGCACAGATCCAACCACTGAGCACCATGCCTGCAACCAGGATAAGCCCAGGGAAAGGGGAAATGCAAGGTTTACTTGGGATATAAACCAGACCTTGAGTTTTGACTCTCAATAAACCTGCCTGAGAATAGTATTACCACTACCCACAAGCTCTAGGAATAGCATCAAGATTCTTTTAGAGCACAGGATTATACTCCATTTGTCCAAAAATGTATTTAGTGTCCCTACCATGTACCAGACACTCTTCAGGGCACTGGATATACAGCAACACTTGGCTCTGATTCACCCCTAAATTTTTTCACAGTTCCCTCTTCTACACAACTTCCAAGCATGCACTGGATAAAACCGCGTCCACAGGGTGTGGCCTCCCCACAAATCCAGTTGAGTTTCAAAATGGGGCCTCAGAGGCCCCTGCACACAGTTGTGCTCAAAGACACTCAGCCTAGGATGATAGTAGAAGGTGGCATCCAGCAGCACCAACTGCCAAGCTTTGTGCCTGGTGGAGACTGTGTGAGCCCAGCAAGTTCTCATTTTACAGTAGTATTGCAACAGGAGGTTCTGGAACCTCAGATCCCACCTGTACGACACCAATGCAGATCAAGGTGGATCATTCAGGAAAGTAAGAATCTTTCCAGGGCTGGCCTATGCAGGAGCCTTCTTATCTAGGCAGAAGGGTCAGAAGCAGCAGTCACCTTAGTCTCTGGCACTCTCTGCTAAAACTTATACAAGCCCCTCAGACTGTGACTGGGTCACCTGCTGGAAGAAAGCAAAGGAGTATTGTTTCCTGGGATGGAAGAAAAGCTGTGAAAACCACAGATGCATTAATGCTGAGACCAGCCAGCCTCCACTGGCTCTTATACCATTGTGGGGCCCCTGGGGTCAGTGTGTTAGTTTTCTATTGCTATGTAACAAATCTCCACAAACTTAGCAGCTTAAAACAACATGCATATATTTTTTAAGTTTATTTATTTGTTTTGAGAGAGACAGAGAGACTACGAGTGGGGGAAGGGCAGAGAAAGAGGCAGAATCTCAAGTAGGCTCCACACTATCAGTGCAGAGCCCAATGTGGGGCTTGAACTCACAAACCATAAGATCATGACCTGAGCCAAAATCAAGTGTCAGACACTTAAGCAACTGAGCCCCACAGGCACCCCAACATGCACATATTATCTCACAGTTTCTGTGGGTTAGGAGCCCAGGCATGGGTCCTCTGTGCATGGTTTTGCAAAACTGCAATCTAGGGGTAAGCTGGGCTGTATTCTCATCTGGAGGCTTGACTGGGGAAGAATCCACTTTAAAGTTCTTTCAAGTTGTGGGAAGAATTTAATTCCTTTGCAGTTGTATGACCCCATTTTCTGCTGGCAGTCAGCTGGGTGCCACTCTCAGCCCTAAGAAGCCACCTGCAATTCCTTGCCATGAATGCCTCTTCAAAGCCAGCAAGGGAAAGTCTTGTTCTAATCTGCTAAAATAGAGTTATATATAATATGACATAATCAAAGGAGTGACATCTTATTGGTTAGAAGCAAGTCACAGTTTCTGCTTACATTCAAAAGGAGGGATTATACAAAGGCATGGATACCAGGAGGCAGAAAATCACTGGGGGAGACCTTGGGATCTGCCTGTCACAGTCAGCCTCAAAAAAATTCCAACTACATCCAACTAAGTAGTTTCGGAACATTATGCTTGCTTGGACAACACAGACTGTACCCAACAAGGTAAGGCTCTTGGCATTGCCCTCGTTCTTCATCTCACACGAAGCACCTGGAAGGAACCTAAGCCTCAGGCACAAGATGGCTACTCAAATTAGTTCTGGGGACAACTGCTTAGCACAGGATGAGGTAACTAGCCATACCTTCTCTGTAGCATATTCACTCTGATCCCCATCTTGTTGCCTCCCCCCAGATGTGGAGAGCTTTAGCCATATCTGTTCAAACCACCTTGTGCTTGCAAATAGCATGACTCAGCAGGGAGCCCAAAGCATTGTTAGTAACGTATGTGTAGATTTGACCTGAGCTTCAACATAAGATAAACAGGTACAGAAAAATAATAATAAAATTTTTAAAAAAATAGGTCAGGTCTTGGAGAGAGACAAGATTCTGAACATAGTGAAACCCAGTGCACTGATTCCTCCAAACCTCATTCCCACCCTACCCACACTCATCCTCTCCCCAGTGGGATTCATCCAGATTTATTCAGTCCTCATTGGAGACTCAAGTGAGGTGGCAAGACTGCGCCCACACCTAGGAGCTTGAGTAACCTGCTCTGACAGTCCTGCTGAGAATTTTCCTGTAGAGAATTACCTTCCCTTTATTTACAACCCAAATTGAGGAGGCCAGAGCACAAGTCAGCCAATCTCCTCTGAATCTTTAATGCTCTTAGTTCTAAGACTATGAAAGCTCTTCATGATTTGAAAATACTGGAAGGATGAAGTAGCAAGCTCAAGGCCACAGGCTTCTGGGAAGGACCAAATTAGATAACACATTTGAGAAAACTCTGAAATGTTATCGTGTGTACCACCCCCCCCCCCACAGTTAGACAACCTGAACCTGGCTGTAGAGAGAGGACACAAGAACAATAAATGTTTATTTTATGAAGGACTAAAGCAAAGAAACAGCAGGAAGAAGCCCTGCCCCAGACACAATATTTAAAGGAACACAAACTTCCTAGTGTAAGGGAGGAAAGACTCTCAATAAGAACTTCAAACATTAGTCAAGCCAAAATTTAGCACTGGCAAGCCCTTTTAGCAGGTAATGGTGGATGCTGTACATGAAGAAACCTGAACAGAAGAGGATGATCATGAAGGATAAGGTGATGAGGGTGTAGATGGACATTCGCTTCTCCATGGTCCCCCTGATCAGGCAGAAATAGGGTCCTGGACAGCTCTTGGTGCTGCAGTGAATGATGGCTTGGCTCACCAGGGGCAGGTGTTGGTACATGAGAAAAAATAAAAACACACACTGTGCACCAACCTGTAGGAGGAAGTAAAGGAGATACAAAAGCAAAAGCATCTTCTCCTGGTGGAAGTTCAGGATGGACTTCTTCGGGGAAGGGGCATGCTCCTGGATTCCCACCATGGAGCCCTCCTCCATTTCATCTGCTGCTGACTCCACTGACTTGGCTTTGATTTGCTTGTGCCGAATCTGAGCCATGAAGAATTCCATGAGGAAGAAGAGGGCCAAGAAAATAAAGAAAAAAAAGTACCAAATTCCCACTACAGGACTGTTAAAACTTTTTTCAAAACACTCAATCAAACAAGTATTGGTAATGTTGCCATGGCACCAGAAATCTTCATGGATGGGAACCCAGGGCATGCGGACCACGTACACCACCACTCCATACACAGCGATGAACCCAAACCACAGCTGTCGCCCAATATAGTAGCGGGATTTGTCACCAGCCACTGAGTGTAGCACAGGGATCAGTCCAGCCACTGCCGCTGCAGCCATCTCTTCAGAATCTCAAGGGACCACAGAATCCAAGACCAGGAGGACTCCTGACAGCACCTCAAGAAGGGCAGGAAAGGAAAGAAGAACACAGTGTCAGAACTTGCGAGCAGGCGGCCAAGAATCCTAAGCACATCCAAGGAGATGGCTCAGGTTTTAGATCTGCTACCAGCTGTCAGTTTCATATCTTTATACACATGCAATATTTGTGCCCCATGATATGGTTATTCCTCTCTCCACGTTTCAGCCTATGATAAAGGCTGTCCACTCTGGACACGCCCAACTGCACAACAGTTACATATCTCATCTTTCCTACTAGATTATCAGCTTCTGGAGGTCAGGAGTCAAACTTTATTCACAGTTAAAATGTCCATATCATCCAGTATAGATAATGACACATAAGGGTCTAATTAGACTTGATAAATGAACAAAAGGATGGAATGAATAAATGAATTTAACTATTCAGGTGTGTCTGGTTGTTCTAGAAGCCCTATGACAATCTCTATACTTTACTTTGTATCTTTGCCAGGAGATTTCCTAAGACTATAGAGAAAAATAGAACATTTCCTTTTCTTTCATGCACATGGCTTCTGTTCCATCCACAATTCTTCAGAGGGTACCTATCACCATACTTTATTGATACGACTACTACTAATAATACTCTTTAAGAGTCCCCTTCCCTGTTTTATGTTATTTTTGCTTCCCTTTCTTTATGTTCATCTGTTTTGTATCTACATATGAGTGAAGTTATATGATATTTGTCTTTCTCTGACTGACTTATTTCGCTTAGCATAATACCCTCTAGTTCTATCCATGTTGTTGCAAATGGCAAGATTTCATTCTTTTTGATTGCCGAGTAATACTCTATTGTGTGTGTATATACATACATATATATATATATATATATATATATATATATACCACATCTTCTTTATCCATCCATCTGTCGATGAACATTTGGGCTCTTTCCATACGTTGGCTATTGTTAATAGTGCTGCTATAAACATGGGGGTGCCTGTGCGCCTTCAAAATAGCACACCTGTATCCCTTGGATAAATACCTAGTAGTACAATTGCTCGGTCATAGAGTAGTTCTATTTTTAACTTTTTGAGGAACCTCCATACTGTTTTCCAGAGTGGCCGCACAAGTTTGCATTCTCACCAGCAGGGCAAAAGAGATCCTCTTTCTCCGCATCCTTGCCAATATCTGTTGCTTCCTGAGTTGTTAATCTTGGCCATTCTGACAGGTGTGAGATGGTATCTCATTGTGGTTTTAACTTGTATTTCCCTGATGATGAGTGGTGTTGAGCGTTTTTTCATGTGTCTGTTAGCTATCTGGATATCTTCTTTGGAAAAATGTCTCTTCCTGTCTTTTGCCCATTTCTTCACTGGATTATTTGTTTTTTGGGTGTTGAGTTTATCTTTATAGATTTTGGATGCTAACCCTTTATCTGATATGTCATTTGCAAATATCTTCTCCCATTCCATTGGTGGTCTTTTAGTTTTGCTGATTGTTTCCTTCACTGTACAGAAGCTTTTTATTTTGATGAGGTCCCAATAGTTCATTTTGGCTTTTGTTTCCTTTGCCTTCAGAGACGTGTTGAGTAAGAAGTTGCTGCGGCCAAGATCAAAGAGGTTTTTGCCTGCTTTCTCCTCGACGATTTTGATGGCTTCCTGACTTACATTGAGGTCTTTCATCCATTTTGAGTTTATTTTTGTGTAGGGTGTAAGAAAATGGTCCAGGTTCATTCTTCTGCATGTCGCTGTCCAGTTTTCCCAGCATCACTTGCTGAAGAGACTGTCTTTATTCCATTGGATATTCTTTCCTGCTTTGTCAAAGATTAGTTGGCCATACGTTTGTGGGTCCATTTCTGAGTTCTCTATTCTGTTCCATTAATCTGAATGTCTGCTCTTGTGCCAGTACCCTACTGTCTTGACAGTTACAGCTTTGTAGTATAGCTCGAAGTCTGGGATTGTGATGCCTCCTGTGTTGGTTTTCTTTTTCAAGATTGCTTTGGCTATTCGGGGTCTTTTCTGGTTTCATACAAATTTTAGGATCATTTGTTCTAGCTCTGTGAAGAATGCTGGTGTTATTTTGATAGGGATTGCATTGAATATGTAGATTGCTTTGGGTAGTATCGACATTTACCAATATTTGTTCTTCCTATCCAGGAGCATGGAATCTTTTTCCTCTTTTGTGTGTGTGTGTGTGTGTGTGTGTGTGTGTTCTTCAATTTCTTTCATAAGCTTTCTATAGTTTTCAGTGTATAGATTTTTTCACCTCTTTGTTTAGATTTATTCCTAGGTATTTTATGGTTTTTTGTGCAACTGTAAATGGGATCTTGATTTCTCTTTCTGTCGCTTCATTGTTGGTGTATAGGAATGCAACCGATTTCTGTGTGTTGATTTTATATCCTGCAACTTTGCTGAATTCATGAATCAATTCTAGCAGTTTTTTGGTGGAATCTTTTGGGTTTTCCATATACAGTATCATGTTGTCTGTGAAGAGTGAAAGTTTGACTTCCTCTTTGCTGATTTGGATGCCTTCTATTCCTTTGTGTTGCCTGATTACTGAGGCTAGGACTTCCAATACTATGTTGAATAACAGTAGTGAGCGTGGACATCCCTGTCATGTTCCTGACCTTAGTTTAGCTGAACTTAACTCTCAGTTCTTCCTTATTAAGGATGATATTAGCGGTGGGTCTTTCACATATGGCTTTTATGATCTTGAGATATGTTCCTTCTATCTCTACTTTCCTGAGGGTTTTTATCAAGAAAGGATGCTGTATTTTGTCAAATTCTTTTTCTGTATCTATTGAAAGGATCATCTGGTTCTTGTCCTTTCTTTTATTGATGTGATGCATCACATTGATTGTTTTGCAGACACTGAACCAGCCCTGCATCCCAGGTATAAATCCCACTTGGTTGTGGTGAATAATTCTTTTAATGTATTGGATCCGGTTGGCTAGTATCTTGTTGAGGATTTTTGCATCCATGTTCATCAGGGAAATTGGTCTGCAGTTCTCCTTTTTAGTGGGGTCTCTGTCTGGTTTTGGTAATACTGGCTTCATAGAATGAGTTTGGAATTTTTCCTCCAATTTCTATTTTTTGAAATAGTTTCAAAAGAATAGGTGTTAGCTCTTCTTTAAATGTTTGGTAGAATTAGAAAGCCATCTGACCTGGGCTCTTGTTTTTTGGGAGATTTTTGATTACTAATTTGATTTCTTTACTGATTATGAGTCTGTTCAAATTTTCTATTTCTTCTTGTTTCACTTTTGGTAGTTTATATGTTTCTAGGAATTTGTCCATTTCTTCCAGGTTGCCCAATTTATTGGCATATAATTGCTCATGATATTCTCTTCTTATTGTTTGTATTTCTGCAGTGTTGGTTGTGATCTCTCCTCTTTTGTTCTTGATTTTATTTATTTGGGTCCTTTCCTTTTTCTTTTTGATCAAACTGGCTAGGAATTTATCAATTTTGTTAACTCTTTCAAAGAACCAGCTCCTGGTTTCATTGATCTGTTCTACTGTTTTTTTATTTCAATAGCATTGATTTCTGCTCTAATCTTTATTATTTCCTATCTTCTGCTGATTTGGGGTTTTATTTCCTGTTCTTTTTCCAGCTCCTTAAGGTGTAAGGTTAGGTTGTGTATCTGAGAACTTTTTTCCTTCCTTAGGAAGGCCTGGATTGCTATATACTTCCCTCTTATGACAGCCTTTGCTGAGTCCCAGAGGTTTTGGACTGTGGACATTTTAATTTCCTCTTTAACTTCTTCATTAGCCCATTCGTTCTTTAGTAGGATGTTCTTTAGTCTCCAAGTAGGTGTTGTCTTTCCAAATGTTTTATTGGGGTTGACATTTGAGTTTCATAACATTGTGGTCTCAAAACAGGTATAGTCTGATCTCGATCTTTTGTACTTGTTGAGGGCTGATGTCCCAGTGTGTGATCTATTCTGGAGAATGTTCCATATGCACTCGAGAAGAATGTGTATTCTGCTGCTTTAAGATGAAATGTTCTAAATATACCTGTTAAGTCCATCCAGTCCAGTGTGTCATTCAAAGCCATTATTTCCTTGTTGATTTTCTATTTAGATGATCTGTCCATTGCTGTAAGTGGGGTGTTGAAGTCCCCTACTATTATGGTATTATTGTCAATGAGTTTCTGTATGTTTGTGATTAATTGATTTATGTATTTGGGTTCTTTCACGTTGGGGGTATAGATGTTGGGACAGTGGGAAAACAATGCACATACTATTTACAAATAAGTGTCCATTTATAGCAGAGTGCCTAGCACATAGTAAATGCCCAGTATGTGCATGTGGATGTCCCTTGTTCCAACACCAGCAAACATGGTTGTTCTCCAGGGTCCACTGGGACCTTTGCCTGTGGGGAGTCCACACAACCTACCAAATGTCTTCTCAGCAGAGGAACCACTTCTCCCTATGTGGCCCGAGGATCCCTCGGACCTCACTGTCTGCTCCTGGGGATTCACTGTTCCCACCAGAGCTCCACCAGGTATCAAGTCATGGACTTTCAGACTCTGTTCTCTCCTGTTCATTGAGTCATAATGGTATCCACACCCTCTCCTTTCTCCTTTCTCCCTTTCTTATTAATTCTCTTATGGGTGTTTCCACTCTTTCTCTTTTTCTCCAGCTATTTTCAGGGAGAGGGCTTTTCCTGTACTCTCCCCACTGTCTCTGTCCTCTCTCCACAAGCAAAAACAGGTCCCTACCTTCCGTGGCTTCTCTCTCCCTCAGTTCACCTCTCTGTGCCATGTACCTGCTGAGTTCTGTGGTTCAGTTATGCAGATTGTTGAGTTAATCCTCAGATCAATTTTTTAGGTGCAAGATGGTTTGGTGTTGATCTAGCTGCATTTCAGGGAAAAGAGATGTAAAAAACTTCCATGCTGCTCAGCCATCTTGACCTTGACCTTTCTTAAATCTTTTTATTAGCTTAATTTGGGTAATCATCAATGGTTGTCCTGTTTTACATGTGTTCTTGTACATGGCAGTGACCATTTAATTTGAGATTTAGAATATTTAACAAATTTTGAGGAGTTTTTTGTGATGAAATACACATTAAGACAGAATCTACCATTATGATCATTTTGAAGTGTACACTTCTGTGACATTGAGTACGTTCACACCCTTGTGCAACCATCATCACCATCCACCCCCAGAACTTTTTCATCTTCCAAGACTGAAGCTCTGCCCATAAACAATAACTCCCTTTCGCCCCCCACTCTCTCTGAATCCCTGGAAACCACAACTCTACTTTCTGTCTCTATGAGTTTGAATACTCTGAGAACCTCCTCTAAGAGAAACCATGCCATATTCATCCTTTTGCGACTGGCTTATTTCACTTAGCATAAAATCTTAAAGTTTCATCTACATTGTAGCAGGTGTCAAGTTGTCCTTCCTTTTAATGGCTAAATAATATTTCACTGTATGGAAATACTACATTTTGCTTATATATACATTCATTGATGGACATTTGGGTTGTTTCCACTTTTTGACTGTTGTGAATAAAACGACTATACCACACTGAGATATCACCTCACGCCAGTCAGAGTGACTAAAATGAACAAATCAGGAGACTATAGATGCTGAAGAGGATGTGGAGAAATGAGAACCCTCTTGCACTGTTGGTGGGAATGCAAACTGGTACAGCCACTCTGGAAAACAGTGTGGAGGTTCCTCAAAAAATTAAAAATAGATCTACCTTATGACCCAGCAATAACACTGCTAGGAATTTACCCAAGGGATACAGGAGTGCTGATGCATAGGGGCACTTGTACCCCAATGTTTATAGCAGCATTTTCAACAATAGCCAAACTATGGAAAGAGCCTAAATGTCCACCAACTGATGAACGGATAAAGAAATTGTGGTTTATATATACAATGGAATACTACTTAGCAATGAGAAAGAATGAAATATGGCCTTTTGTAGCAACGTGGATGGAACTGGAGAGTGTTGTGCTAAGTGAAATAAGTCATACAGAGAAAGACAGACACCATATGTTTTCACTCTTATATGGATCCTGAGAAACTTAACAGATCATGGGGGAGGGGAAGGGGAAAAAAAGTTACAGAGAGGGAAGGAGAGTCTTAAATACTGAGAGACTCTTAAATACATAAGAGACTCTTAAATACTGAGAACAAACTGAGGGTTGATGGGGAGTGGAAAGGAGGGGAAATTGGGTGATGGGCATTGAGGAGGGCACCTTTTGGGATGAGCACTGGGTGTTGTATGGAAACCAATTTGACAATAAATTTCATATTAAATAATAAATAAATAAATAAATAAATAAAACGACTATTAACATGGATGTACAGATATGTTTGACTTTCCAATCACTTCTTGTGAGTATATAACAAGAAGCAGAATTACTGGATAACATGGTAAATCTATGTTTAATTTTTTTGAGGGATCACCACAATGTTTTTCATAGCATCTGTGCCTTCTGCATTCCCACCAGCAATACATAAGTGTTCTAATTTCCCCATGTCCTTGCCAAAACTTGTTTTCTGGGGTTCTTTTTAAATGCTTTGCATTTTACTAAAAAATTGTCACAGCTAGTGCTGAAAAGTCTTCTTCAAAGGTGTCTGAGACTCAGCAATATTTCTAAATTACTCCCAAGAATCAGGTCACATCACTCAAACAGTCATATATAGGAATGAGAGGCAGGCTCCAGAGTGAGCTCATGGATGTAGGACTACCCAGTAAGGCTACCAAGAGCAGTGGTTGATCAAGGAGAAGAGCCAAAGGGGGTAGATGGGACAGTGGGAAAACAATGCACATAGTGGGCATTTACTATGTGCTAGGCACTCTGCCATAAATGGACATTGATGTGTCATTTATTCTTTAGAACAACCTTATGAGATAAATATTCTCAATTTCTAGACAAGAAAACTGAGATTTAGAATGGCTAAGTAACTCCCCCATGATCATTATATAGCCAAGTACATGGAGGAGTCAGGATTAGAAACCAGAGTGTCTAACTTGGCAGCCTAAACTTTGGATTTCATCTGCTTTGCAAGCGCATGGTCCAAAGATAACAAGGAGGAAAGGAGGAAGGCCATAGTGGGTCTCCGAACCCTCACCTGCCAACTCTCATGGGAAATAAAACAGTTGGTGGTCAGACTCACAGATCTTTGCTTTCCTTCCTTCAGAGACAGTTTTGTGGCCAAATCCCAGTCACTCAAATTGAAGCATCAAATCTCTGGTAACATGTGTTGAGTGGTGACTAAAAGGGCAGGTTTTTACTGCAGTGGCTGGAGGAGTGAATCCGGTCTGGACCATTTGTGTCCCTGCTTCTGCTGCCACAGCTCTGAAGCCCTGCTTTTTCTCTCCTCTCCTATGTAAAACCTGGTGGTCAACAGGAAACCTCTCCTTCCTCACCAACTGTTCCTCTCCTTAGAATCTCTCAGCTAGCTGCCCCATTGGCTATGCCACCTGCCTGTCTTCACAGCCTCTACAAATCATCACCCTCAGAAAAGCAGGTGTAGGAGAACCTTCAGATCAAGTATTCTATAGTGTAGAATGGAGGGTTTGTACAGGGTCAGGAGCCTGTTTGGAAGATTGAGCCAGGGCCCTGGTGATATCCAGGCTATGGTCTGTCCTTTTCCTTACCTATTCCTGGATTCAGGTGCCTCAATAGTATGACTCTGAAACAGACTATCAGCAGATTCAACAAGGAATAGCTGGTACCTTTCCCATTCTTCTCAAACCTCCAACCCCTTTCTGCTACACTCTCATCTCATTTAAACTGAAAAAACAGTGATTGCCAGCCAGGAAACTCCCTCATTTTCCAAATGAGTCCCAGATCCCATACCTGGACTTTCCCAAGGACCCCATCTCCTCAGTCAAAACTCTTCCCTGAATCCTCGATTTCTGCCTCGCTACAGAATTTTCCCACCAGCACTCTTGCCCTTGCCTAGCTTCCCCACACCCTACTCTTCCTGCTAGCCAAGTTCCTGGATAAAGCTGACCCTCTCCTATGTATACTGTCTCCACCTCCTCACCTCTAGTCCACCACCAGTTCCTCCTGTGTAGGAAGTCAAGATCTCCATCCCCATCAGAAGTGTGATGGGCTTGCTTTAAGTCAAGCAATGAGAATGACTGTTTCACTGTTTTCTTTTTGCCTTGACTGAAATCTCAGAGCTATATGTTCAATTATAGTAATTCTATTAGACTAGGTTCATGGTATATTTATTTTCCTTTCCTGATAATTTTAATTGTATGGTTTGATACTATAGGTCATATTATAAGTTACCACACATTCTTCAGAGCTAAAATTTATAGATAAGAAAAGAAACACCTGGATTAATTTGCATTCAATTCAAAAACCAATTTCACAGGAATTATTATGTGAATGATTAAAAATATGGAAAAAATAGTATGCAGTCATTTAGCTCCAAATCCTCTGTGCCTAACATGAAGTAGGTCTCAGTAAATGCTTGTTCAATGCGTGAATGAAAAATACAATGTGAAGAGAGAGAAAAACAACACAATGTCACGTGCTCAATAAATACAACATTGTTTCACTATGTATGCCTATCATACACTAACAGAAAAACGTATGGATAAGTGAAAACAGAGAAAGCATTGGAACGGTGGTGTTGTATATGGATTTCTTTCTTTTATATCTATGTTGATATTATTACAATGAATACAAACTGGAGTGGAGGTACTAGAATGCTGTACTACAATTATACATTCTAGTGTTTAATTTGGTAGAAGATGGGGCTTGGGTTATCTATTGCTTCAAATCAAGCCATTTCAAAACTTAGTGACTTAGAGCAGCAATGGCTTATTTACTTCTAATGATTCTGTGGGTTAAAAGTCTGGGCAATGCCTGGCTGGCTAGTTCTGTTCCAGCTGGGATTAACGGGGGTGTCCATGAAGTTGCAGTCGAATGGCAGCTGGGCTGAGCTGGAAGGCCTAAGAAGTTTCACTCACATACCATATAGTCAGCTACCCAGCATGGCCTCTCTCATTGCACATGCTAGCTGCCTCATCACTCAGTATTTTATCTGCAGCTTCTTTACTGCATGGCAGCTGGCTCTCACAGAGAGCAAAAGAGCAGAAACTACACTGCCTCTTGGATGGCAGCCTCAAAAGCCACACAATGTCACTTCTGCATCTAGGCTCAAGGAGAGGGAAATAGACCTCTCTTCCTAACGAGAGCAGAAGACCTCTCTTCATAATGGTCTCATTGCAGAAATCATGCAAGATGGGAGATAAAGTTATGATCATCTTTGAAGAACAGTCAGCCACTGGGTGCTTAAATAATGTTTCACTTCCAAAGTTGCAAAGAAACCTCTTTTAAAGTACTCTGCCAAGTGGAATAGACCTTAAGGATAGTGATATATAAAACCCTGAGTGTTCATTTTATTTTGGGAAAGAGGAAGGAAGAGAGAATGAGTGGGGGAAGGGCAGAGAGAGAGGGAGAGAGACTCCCAAGCAGGCTTCATGCTGTCAGCACAGAGCCAACACAGGACTCGACCTCACAACAGTGAGATCATGACCTGAGCCAAAATCAAGAGTCAGACATTTAACCAACTGAGCCAGCCAGGCACCCCAAGTGTTTATTTTAATCATATCCATTGAAATGAACAAAAAAATGAGCAGCAGCAGTCGAGAGGGTGAGAGGATAACTTGAAGCACATCCAGAGACAATGAGCCTGACTACATAGGGACCCTTTATGAGGGCTACTAATCTAGTCTGCCCACTGGCTCCTGAATCTCGACCACAGATCCCAGCAGGGGTCCCTCCTGATTCATTCTCTCTCTCTCTCTCTCTCTCTCTCTCTCTCTCTCTCCAGCATTACCTAGAGGTTTTATTTTGTTCTTATTGTTTGAAATTTTATAAAAACGATTTTAGTGGTTATTTTTTATTGCAGCAAAATACACAAACATGAAATTTATCATTTTAACCATTTTTAAGTGTACAGTTTAGTGACATTAAATATATCCCCCATGCTGTGCAACTATTACTACCATCCATCTCCAGAACTTTTCTTTTCTCCCAGACTAAAGCTCTGTACCCATTCAACACTAACTCCTCATTTCCCTCTCCCCTGAGTCCTTGGCAACTACCATTCTACTTTCTGTCTCTATGACTTTGACTACTCTAGGAATCTCAAATAAGAGGAGTCATGCCATCGTTTTGTGTCATCCTTTTGTGACAGGCTTATTTTACTTAGTATAGTGTTTCCTCCATGTTGTAGTATGTGTCAGAATTTCTTTCTTTTTTAAAGATAAATAATAGTCCATTGTATGGATATACCACATTTTGTTTATCCATTCATCCATCAGTTAACTGGGGACGAATCAGTTAACTGTTTTCACCTTTTGGCTTTTGTGAATAATGCTGCTATGAACATGGGTATACAACTATCCAAAACGGTTTTTAAAAACATAATTGGTTAATTTGACTAGTATTTATTGAGTACCTACTATGTGCCAGTTGCTGTGCTAGATGCTGGGAACACAACAATAAATAAGACCCTCCCCAGAACTTACAGTTTGAAGGGGGAGATAGAGACAACCACAGATTTCAATATGGGGAGATAGCTGTTAGGACAAAAAGAATGTGAACACATGGGCTAAGTACCCAGCCTAATCTCCCAACAAAGGCTTTCTGGGTTGTGTCACTTGGAACCTGAGATCTAAAAAATGAGTCTGGTATAAGGGTGTGGGGAACAGACGAGTGTGGGCAGGCAGAGCAGCTTGAGCAGTAACCCAGAGGCATCTAGGTCAGAGAATGAGAAAGTGGAGTTGACAATGAAGCTGGAGAGATGGGTAAGAGCCAGAAGATAGAAGAAGGGCCCCTGAAAGCTTGGTATAAAGTTTGAGTTTATCCTAAAAATAATAGGAATCATCAAAACATTTCGAGTGGAGAGGTGATATGATCTAGTTTACACTTTAAGCTACCAGCCTGTCTAGGGTGTGAGAGTGGGTGGGACTGAATGGTGGCAAAAGAACAGAGGAAGCCACAGTGAGCATCTAATTCATCAGGAGTGGAGACCTGGACTAATAGGAGAGTGGGGAATGTAGATCAAGGACAGCTAGTGGCTGACAGAATGTAGGAAGTAAGGGAGAAGGTGTCATCATGAAAAAAAAAAACACAGATAGCTATTAAATGAACCTTTAAAGCATAAAGAGAAGTGTAGCAAAATATTAGTAATCTACTATAGGGGTGTGGTCTTTACTTTTATTTCTTCTTCACCAAGGACCTGGGGGTATCTTTGGCTTAGTCTGCTCAGACCTTCTTGATTCAGCAGGCAGATTCACTGAACCTGCTTGACCTCTTCTATGACCCACATCAAAAGAACTGCCATTTTCAGAGCATAATCTATGTCTTGATACTCTGAAAACAGTCTGTTCTAGACTGAGTTGTGCCCCCTCCCTAATGTGTATGTTGACACTCTAATCGCCAGTGTGACTGTTTTTGGAGATAGGGCCCATAAGAAGGTAATAAAAGTTAAATGAGGTCATAAGGATGAGATCTTAATCTGTTAGGACTGGTGTCCTTATAAGAAGAGGAAGAGATATCAGATCTCTCTCTCTCTCTCTCTCTCTCCACCCTCACAGAGATGAAGCCATGTTAAGACAGCAAGAAGACAGCCATGTACAAGCCCAGAAGAGAGGCCTCATCAGAAACTGACCCATCCAACACCTTGATCTTGGACTTCTGGCCCCAAAAACTGTGAGAAAATACATTTCTGTTGTTCAGGCCACCCAGTGGTATTAGATATGTCAACTCTAGTGGACAATATAGTCTTAAGAGGTAGGACTTACCATCCCATTCTATACTGGAAGAAACTGAGGTTCAGAGAGGTTTTATTTGTTTTTAACATTTATTCATTTTTGAGAGACACAGAGTGTGAGTGGGGTGGAGGGGCAGAGAGAGAGGGAGACACAGAATCTGAAGCAGGCTCCAGGCTCTGAGCTGTCAGCACAGCTAGGCGTCCTGAGGCTCAGAGAGTTCTACTTAGCTAAGACTCCACAGATAGTAAGCAGCTCATCTCAGTATCTGTGCAGGCTTCCTTATAGCAAGGCTTTGTCTTTGCAGAGAGTTGTCTGAGCTACCCTGGAAGTACCAGGTCTTTACCAACTCTTTCTAAAATCCTAGCTGATGCTCTTCCTCACAGCATAGAATGATAGAACTCCAGGGCCTGCTCTGAAAAAGTACCCCAGACAGGCATGCCAGGCTCGGAGACACAGAGATCTGCTGCACTGCTCCACCCTCCTCGACAGTGAGGGGGATTTTAAGTCGGCTATAAACTTTTCAGCAGCTATAAACAGAGCTACTTCTTGGCTATACATGATTTCACATGAAACTCCAGCACTTCACTACCTTCTGGAACTGCAGAGTTGCTAGCTGTAAAGAGCAGTCTTTTCCAATTTAATTATTTCTGTTTACCTTTGTGTAAGTTACTTAAGCTTTTTTTAAGTTTATTTATTTATTTTAAGAGAGACAGCGAGCATGAGTGGGGGAGGGACAGAGAGAGTGGGAGAGAGAGAGAATCCCAAGCAGGCTCCGCACTGCCAGCTGTGGAGCCCATATGGGGCTCAAGCCCACAAGCAGTGAGATCATGACCTGATCTGAAACCAAGAGTCAGTTGCTTAACCAACTGAGCCACCTAGGTGCCCTACTACCTTCTTATATTCTCCTTTATAGTATAGGTAGGGTGCCTGGGTAGTTCAGTCTGTTGAGCATCTCTCTTGATTTTGGCTCAGGTTATGATCACACATTTCTTGAGTTCGAGCCCCACATCAGGCTCTGCACTGACAGCATAGAGCCTGCTTGGGATTCCCTCTCTCCCTCTCTCTCTGCTTCTCCCTGGTTCGTGCATGCTCTCTCTCCATCTCTCTCTCTCTCTAAAATAAATAAATAAATAAACATTTAAAAAAAATAAAGTATAGGTAGACATAAGCCCTACTGAAGCAATTTCTGAAGTTGTAGTTTGAACCAGATGAAATTGTTGATTTTATAGATCAAAAATGATGAGATATCAGCAATTTCATACATGCAGTTGGCCCTCATCTCTCCCCACTCCATTTGCTAACTTCTGGGTGCCCAGGACTCATGTTACTCTCTGACGCCTGGGTCCCTAACTTCTTCCTACCATCTACTCCAGTGGTAGCCCAGCTCTGGATAGAGACAGAGCCTAGGAGAGAAGTCCACAAAGGAAAACAAATGGAATGGTCAGGGAGATAGAAGGAGAGACACAGAAACCAAGGGTGTAGAGAATTTAAGAGGCTCTGACCTGGCAGGTTCTTCTCTCCCTGAGGCTCTGACCATAGCATTTCTAGAATGTCTTTGTGAGGTTCAAGGAAGGTATGGGAGCCAGAACAACCTCAGCACCACTACCACTGCCCTCATGAATGGTCTTTGCACAGCCTAGGTGCTGGTTTCATAATAAAAATGAAGCAAAAACAACCCTGTCACGTCAAAGCCAGCCAGACTTGGCAGCTGGCAAATCTCATTTGGCAGATGTTGGCAGGATTTTGTCTGAAAGACCTTGTGGTTCAAGACAGGAATAAGAGAAGTTCAAGGTGAGCAAAAGGCTCTCACATCCTGTTACGTTTTCAGGCCTTCAGCTGTGGGCTCTGTAGGGATGTCCCACAGTGGGCTGGATTAGACCCAGAGGTTTAGATGAGCTGAATTTTCAGGGGCAGGGAGCAGCTGTGGTTGAAGTCAGCTTTTCCCAGAGTGCTGCTTGCTGATTTGGAACAGGAACTAAGTGGAGGACTCTCAACATGGGTTCTGTCCACATTCTGAGTGGAGTTTTCCATGAATTGGCCAATTGGTTAGCATCCCTGGCCTGAGTGAACTAAATGCAAGTAGCACTCTCTGGGCATTGAGACAACGTCCAAGCCCAGGGCTGGGAGCTGGAGCAGCTTACAGTGCTGATGACCTCCAAATTTAAAAAGGGTTTTCCCATAACTGAAAGCTTTCCCCCAAAGGTCAGGAACAAGACAGGGATGTCCACTCTCACTACTGTTATTCAACATAGTATTGGAAGTCCTAGCCTCAGCAATCAGGCAACACAAAGGAATAGAAGACATCCAAATCAGCAAAGAGGAAGTCAAACTTTCACTCTTCACAGACAACATGATACTGTATATGGAAAACCCAAAAGATTCCACCAAAAAACTGCTAGAATTGATTCATGAATTCAGCAAAGTTGCAGGATATAAAATCAACACACAGAAATCGGTTGCATTCCTATACACCAACAATGAAGCGACAGAAAGAGAAATCAAGATCCCATTTACAGTTGCACAAAAAACCATAAAATACCTAGGAATAAATCTAAACAAAGAGGTGAAAAAATCTATACACTGAAAACTATAGAAAGCTTATGAAAGAAATTGAAGAACACACACACACACACACACACACACACACACACACACAAAAGAGGAAAAAGATTCCATGCTCCTGGATAGGAAGAACAAATATTGGTAAATGTCGATACTACCCAAAGCAATCTACATATTCAATGCAATCCCTATCAAAATAACACCAGCATTCTTCACAGAGCTAGAACAAATGATCCTAAAATTTGTATGAAACCAGAAAAGACCCCGAATAGCCAAAGCAATCTTGAAAAAGAAAACCAACACAGGAGGCATCACAATCCCAGACTTCGAGCTATACTACAAAGCTGTAACTGTCAAGACAGTAGGGTACTGGCACAAGAGCAGACATTCAGATTAATGGAACAGAATAGAGAACTCAGAAATGGACCCACAAACGTATGGCCAACTAATCTTTGACAAAGCAGGAAAGAATATCCAATGGAATAAAGACAGTCTCTTCAGCAAGTGGTGCTGGGAAAACTGGACAGCGACATGCAGAAGAATGAACCTGGACCATTTTCTTACACCCTACACAAAAATAAACTCAAAATGGATGAAAGACCTCAATGTAAGTCAGGAAGCCATCAACATCGTCAAGGAGAAAGCAGGCAAAAACCTCTTTGATCTTGGCTGCAGCAACTTCTTACTCAACACGTCTCTGGAGGCAAAGGAAACAAAAGCCAAAATGAACTATTGGGACCTCATCAAAATAAAAAGCTTCTGTACAGTGAAGGAAGCCATTAGCAAAACTAAAAGACAACTGACAGAATGAGAGAAGATATTTGCAAATGACATATCAGATAGAGTTAGTATCCAAAATCTATAAAGAACTTATCAAACTCAACACCCAAAAACCAAATAATCCAGTGAAGAAATGGGCAAAAGACATGAATAGACACTTCTCCAAAGAAGACATCTAGATGGCCAACCGACACATGAAAAAATGCTCAACTTCACTCATCATCAGGGAAATACAAATCAAAACCACCATGAGATACCACCTTACACCTGTCAGAATGGCTAACATTAACAACTCAGGCAACAACAGATGTTGCGAGGATGCAGAGAAAGAGGATCTCTTTTGCATTGTTGGTGGGAATGCAAGCTGGTGCAGCCACTCTGGAAAACAGTATGGAGGTTCCTCAAAAAACTAAAAATAGAACTACCCTATGACACAGCAATTGCACTACTAGGCATTTATCCACGGGATACAGGTGTGCTGTTTCAAAGGGACACATGCACCCCCATGTTTATAGCAGCACTATCAACAATAGCCAAAGTATAAAAAGAGCCCAAATGTCCATCGATGGATGAATGAATAAAGAAGATGTGGTATATATATACAATGGAGTATCACTCAGCAATCAAAAAGAATGAAATCTTGCCATTTGCAATGACGTGGATGGAACTGGAGGGTATTATGCTAAGTGAAATTAGTCAGAGAAAGACAAAAATCATATGACTTTACTCATATGAGGACTTTAAGAAACAAAACAGAGGAACATAAGGGAAGGGAAACAAAAATAATATAAAAACAGGGAGGGGGACAGAACAGAAGAGACTCATAAATATGGAGAACAAACTGAGGGTTGCTGGAGGGGTTGTAGGAGGGGGGATGGGCTAAATGGGTAAGGGGCACTAAGGAATCTACTACTGAAATCATTGTTGCACTATATGCTAAGTAATTGGATGTAAATTTTAAAAAACTAAAAAATAAAATTTTAAAAAAGGGGGTTTTCCCATAGAGCTGCCCAGCCCTCTCTCAACCCAGTCTTTAGCTGGACTTCACCTTCCTAGCTCTGACTGACCTGGTGCTAACAACTAGGGAAGGAGGGACAGGTGAGCTCGGAGGGGAGTTTGAAGGGAAATGCAAGGAATGGGGAGTCTTCACCCCAGCTCTAGGAAGGGGGACTGCACAATAGTAAAACTGATGACGAGTAAGAGGAAACAGAGACAGTGGTTCAAACCCAGCACCTGCAGCCAAGGCAACAACTTTTTTTTTTTATGAAAAAGAGAAAAGTGGGAAGAGGTCTGCATCTCCAGGACCCCCAGCACAGATTTGCAAAAGCACAAGGACTTGTCCTGCCAGGGGTAAGGGCCTAGCCCCAGGATGGCCAGGAGATGGGAAATACTAATAAAATGGACTGAGAGTAAGGAAGCAATGGCCCATGGGCTCCAGGCACGGGTACTCAGGTATTCCAGGTGACCTCCATCATCTCAGAGACAGGTCTTTGATCAGAGTAAGGATGTGAGGACACGTCCTCATTCCCTCAGTCCAGAGGCCAGAGTGCATAACCTTGAGCAAAGTAAGGGTGACAGCCATAGAAGCAGACCATTTGGAAGAGACAGAGATGAACATTGTTGGAAGCTGAGGGAGCTGGTACCAGTTTGCACTCCTGATGCAGAGGCCCACCCCATGTGTGGTAAGAAAGCTGCCCTGGAAACCCTCAAATTGCTCCACCCATCAGAGGGGGTTAACACTCACCAAACCACCTCAGCAAAGACACAAAGGAACAGGGGGTTTGTGACACTAGATCACATTAAGACTTTGTTTTGTTCTCTGTGCTATCTGTAGGGCCTAGAGGAGCGGAATAAGTGGTAAGTAATAACCCACTTTGGCCAAGAAAGGTGTTTAAGATGATGTATTTCACACTGCCCTAGTTTGAATTAAATAAAATCATGCCACACATTGCCCCAGAAGTAAACCAGATCACCAAGACTCAGGACTGTGACAGGAATGTGTACAAAGGGAGGGCCCAGACAATAATAAGGCCAGTGGTCTCTGAAACAGCAACCAAGAGGAATTCATAACCCAGATATCTACAGAAATTCCAGGGCTATCACAACAAGGATTACAGAGTCCTCAGGAGCTCAGAAGGCCCAGGACTGGATCATCAAAGGGAATTCCTTATCTGATACGAGCTGTGGTGAAACCAGAGAGCAAACCAATACCGCAGATTTAAGAGCAAGTCAGCACTCACCTGGTAAGGACACCCCCTCGAGCCACTGAAATACTCAGGTAGATCATCTCATCTGGAGGACTTCTAGTTTATAAGGAGACACTGGAGGCATGTCACCATGCTGCTCTAGGCAAGAGATCGTGATCCAGCATCAAAAGAGGAAGTGGTAACAGTGCCAGGATGTATCCTGAATGCTGTTCTACCCCCCAGAATGCACCCACCAGGCCAGGACCCAAATAGGTCTTCATCTGACTGGTGAATAATGTACAGGTCTTATCGATACATAGTACGTATGAGCCAAATGTACTAGAACTCTGTGATACACATGCAAATAATACACCATAACGAGGAGAGACCACTTTCATGTTTGAGTGGATACTGCTGCTGCAGCCGTGGGGATCCTTGCCAACAGCCAAGGGTTGGCATGCAGGAAGACTGCAACTATTGCTCTGTTGAAGGAACTCATGTGCACTCATCAACTGCACCCTTAAGTGCAGGACTGACCCTCCTTCAGGACATAACCTGGACTTTCTCTCCATCAGATCATCTATAGGAGGCAATGGAAGTAAATAAAAGAGGACATGGACTCCCAGAGAAGCAAATACACACCATATGCCAAATCTAAGCCAGAAGGCACGTTTTATACCAAGGCAGGAACTTACAGGAGCCATCAACAGGAAAAGGGGAGCATACTCAATTCAACCTCTTACTCAGAATGGAGGGGTGGATGTGGGGATGGACATGAACATCACCCCAATAAGTAGTTCCTTTTTCATCTCAGCAGCAGTGACTATGAGAACTGTGAAGCTGGGCTCTGGTGCCCTAGGAGAATGGTGAACTCTGAGCAGACCATAAGCATCCATAATCTCAAAACCACCTTCCCTCTAGCAGGATTTGGACCAATCTGAACTCCAGCCGAACAGGGGAGCGTGGTAGGAGGAGATGTATGCAGACTATCTGGAGCAGGGGGCGGGGGAGGGGTGGACTGTCTCACAACTGCCAGCAGCCTATGGAACTGGAGGTCCTGAGAGCCCAGCCTGCCTGTGGCAGATACTGCCATCATGCTCTTTTTCAGCTGGACACATAGCTTCACTTAATAAGACTACAACCCCCATCCTCTCCTCCCTTCAAAAACATTCTGGTGAGTGGGATGTGAGCAGGTGAGGCGTGTATCTTCTGGGTTGTACACTCCAATGGAAATGGCTCACCCTCCCCTCTCCCCTCCCCGCTTCTCACTAGCTGAAATGCCACCCCCAGATGCAGACCAGGACCGTCCCCCAGGGGTGGTGGAATAAAAGGATAGAAGGAGCCTGGCCCCCTGATGGCCTCATAAAGCACAGTCTTCATACCTATTTGAACTTTTATATGCAACAGAAATACAGTGTCTAAGTCAAAATTCTTCTGAATGTCTTCTGCCCCCAACCAAACTAACATCCAAGTGATACCTGACCCAAGAATGGACAGAGTCAGGTAATTTCAGAGAACTGAGAGAACATAGAATGAGTGGCTAAGAAAGGTCAAGGACAATATGGGTTGAAAAAGAATAACACAATGGCTGCAAGGGGAGTAGTCTGTGACCCGGTTAGTCCCCACTACCAAATGTTGCTGACAGAACCAAATGCCAAGGAGGAGGGAGGAGGATCACACCTGCGCCTCTGCTGCTCCCAGTGATATTCTTGCTGCAATGGGGCATCCTGAGGGGGGACGTTGACTTCCACAGGTGGCTGGAGACCCACGAGAGGGTGAATTGGTGAGTCCCACTCCACAAGGGTAGAGGACAAACACTCAAAGAACTGCACAGAGGGTCAAATCATGACCTCACAATTTGGGAGTTCAAGCCCTGCATCAGGTTCTGGGCTGACAATGTAGAGCCTGCTTAGGATTCTCTCTCCCTCTCTCTCAGGCACCCCCCCAAAATAAATAAATAAAAACACTTAATAAAAACTGATAGACCCAATTCGTGTGCACCCAAAAACCCTGCTGTGTGACCTTGGGTAAATTAATTAGCAATCTCTCCCAACTTGTTTGCTCGGCTATGCAGTGCCCGTCTCCCAGGGTGGCTTCAAGGATTAAATCAGCTGGGAAAGCTGTGCCCCGGCTTGGTGCTCAGTCTGCACCCAGCAACCTCTGGTTTACTCCCATCTGCTCTCACCTGGACTTCTGACTTCCTGAACCTGTCTGGAAAGCTGCTCTGTACAAACCCAGAACTACAGCCGAGGAGCAATGGGGCAGAGCATACAGACACACAGCTATATGCAGGTAGAGGAAAGGGGTGGTTGCTGCCCTGAGTTCCACTCAACATGGCTCTACGGGTTACTCTGCTACCCCTTCAAGCCACCTCCGAAGTCCTTGCTTCTTTGTGATTTTAAGACCTCATAAACTGGGGCGCCTGGGTGTCTCAGTTGGTTAAGCCTCCGATTTCAGCTCAGGATCTCATGGTTCTTGAGTTCGAGCCCTACATGGGGCTCTCTGCTGTGAGTGCAGAGCCTGCCTCAGATCCTCTGTCTCTGCCTCTCTCTGCCCCTCCCCCATAGCGTGTGTGTGTGTGTGTGTGTGTGTGTGTGTGGTGACCTCATGAACTAAGTGTGCCACAACCCCAGCACCCACATTCTTCTTGGGATCTTCTGTCCCCACAACCTCACTGGGGCTGCATTCTCCAAGGTCACATGGAAACCCTTAAACTCTCAGTCCTGGGGCCTGAGTCTCGCGCCCCATGCAGCACTTAACTCATAGAGCTCAATAAATCTTTGTAATCTAAAATATTTCTCTTCCCTGGCAATCAATCACCTCTTCAACCAGGTGATCAGACTTAGCATTGGTAAAAGGAGTAGTTATGCAGCCCTGGGACAACCCAATAGCATGAACTGTACACTTCCATTGGATGAATTGGGGGCACCTGAGTGGTTCAGTCATTAAGCATCTGATTTAGGCTCGGGTTATGATCTCATGGTCTGTGAATTCGAGCCCCACATCAGGTGAGCCTTGCTTCTCTCTCTTTCTCTCTCTGTCCCTCACTCACGTGCACCCTCTCTCTCTCACAAAAAAAATAAAAATAAAAAATAAATAAATAGGTGAATTGTATGATCTGTGAATACCTCAATAAAACTATTAAAAAATAAAATAAATAACAGTGGGAACAACCCGAGCTTATTTGGGTTCTCCCAATGTGACAACATATGAAATACACAGCATCACCTGGGGGATAATCTTGCCAAAAAGATTTAACCTGAATCAAAACAAGCCTTTAGACCTCACTTTCAGTTTACAGGAAACATAAGGGATAGAAAAAATCGTGCTAAGAGACACTATAAGAAAGTTGTCAGAAAAATATAAAAATGTGGAATATTCAATGTCATTTTTTAAAGTTTATTTATTTATTTTGAGAGAGAAAGCAAGCAAGCAGGGGAGGAGAAGAGAGAAAGAGGGAGAACCCCAAGCAGGCTCTGAGCTGTCAGTGCAGAACCCAACTCAGGGCTTGATCCCACGAACGGTGATATCATGACCTGAGCCTAAATCAAGAGTCGAACACCTGACTGACTTAGCCACCCAGGCGCCCCCTCAATGTCATTTTTAAAAGGTGAGGGACATGTTCTAGATCTAAAGAGACATAACAACCACATGCAATATGTGTAACTTGAATGAACCATGGTTTTAAAAATGCTATAGTTAAAGCATTTAGGGGCACAATTAGGGGAAATTTGACTATGATCTGATTATTAACAGGTTGGTGTTAATTTTCTTAGGTGTAATAAAGGCATTCTGTTAATGCAGTGAGCTGTCTTACTCTTCAGAGATGCTTGCTGAAATATTCGGGGGCTAAGCATTATGTCTACAACTTTCTAATGTTTCTGAAAAACACACATCCACATACACAGATATAGAAGTACATTAGTAAAAATTCAATATATTAAAGAAAATAAAGATAAAATAAAGATAAAATAAAAATAAAAATAAAAATAAAAATAAAATTAGCTTTTCAATTCCTATGAAAAAGCCTGCTGGGACTTTGAGAAATATTCTGCAAATGTTTTTATAGTTTACTTTCTTTCAGTGACCACTAACCTCTAGCCATGTTATTGACAAGCACTTACACATAATTCTGTACCTCTCATTACATCTTTCTCTGTCTCTCAGAAATAGGAATCATTTCTAAGCCTCTGATTCTTTTGACTCATTTTGCACAATTTCTCCCCAAATCTCAATGTTCTTTTAAAATATAAATTTAGTAATTATCCCTAGATGTAATGATCACGTACTCTGTCTCTATCCTAGGCTCTGCCACATACTGTGATTCCAGGCAAGTGATTTACTTTATCAGTTTACTTATTACTAAGGGACAAGATTAAACTAAATCAGTATTGAGGTTTAGTTGTGGTGCTGCTGGTGGTTTTATTTTGTTTTGTTAATACTAAAACTCTCTCAAGAATGTGAGGAAATTTATGAATTCTCTTTCCAGGGTAAGACATAAACACATAAACATTTTGCAAATTATTTCTGAGTGTTTATAAACTTCCTAGAACCTACCCATGGACTTTACCATAACAATCCCTGGACTGGATGCCTTTAAAAAAAAAACTTTTTTTTTTGCAATAGTTCTTTCTTGCTCTAACTTCTCTTAGAAATAGAAATGGAGGGGCGCCTGGGTGGCTTGGTTGGTTAAGCGTCCGACTTCGGCTCAGGTCATGGTCTCACGGTCCTGAGTTTGAGCCCCGCGTCAGGCTCTGTGCTGACAGCTCAGAGCCTGGAGCCTGTTTCAGATTCTGTGTCTCCCTCTCTCTCTGCCCCTCCCCTGTTCATGCTTTGTCTCTCTCTGTCTCAAATATAAATAAATGTTAAAAAAAATTAAAAAAAAAAAATAGAAATGGAAAGGGGCGCCTGGGTGGCTCAGTTGGTCAAACATCTGACTTGGCTCAGGTCATGATCTCACAGTTCGTGGGTTGGAGCCCCACATAGGGCTCTGTGCTAACAGCTCAGAGCCTGGAGCCTGCTTCAGATTCTGTGTCCCTCTCTCTCTGCCCCTCTCCCACTTACACTCTGTCTCTCCACACCCCACCCCCTTTCTGGCAAAAATAAATTAAAAACATTAAAAAAATAGAAATGGAAAAGCAGCACTTTCTATTATTGCAAAGAAGCTGCCTCCAAGAACGGTGCTGACATCCCGTAGGATTCTGGGGCCTTCCTTTGCCTAGAAGGTAAGTGGCAAGAAAGCCCAATACATCTGTTTGTTTGCCTCCCAGAATGCAAAGCTAATCATTGGTAGAATTTGATAGAACTTTCCCCTTAGATAATATTTCTCTATTTTTCAATCTGCTCCATAAAATGTGACCAATATGTTTAGCAACTTACAACTCTTACTTCTATTAAATTTAGTTGGAAATGTCGTATTGAATTTAAATAGACACGCTGTAAATAAAATATTTTTATGTCAGAACAACAATTAAGGATTGGATAAAGTGGAAATTATATTGAAAACATCATTATGAACTCTTTACTTTTAAAAGTATAATAGTCCCCCCCCACACACACACCTGCCTTATCCACGGGGATATATCCCAAGACCCCTAGTGGATGTCTGAAACCACAGATAAAACCAAACCCTATGTGTACTATTTTTTCCCTATACATACGTATGATAACTTAATTTATAAATTAGGCACAATAAGAGATTAACAACAATAAGTAATTTAAAAATGGAACAATTACAACAATATGCTGTAATAAAAGTTTTGTCAATGTGATGTCTCTCAAAATATCTGATTTATTGTACTCACGCTCTTCTTCTTGTGATGGTATGAGATGACAAAATGCCTATGTGATGAGATGAAGTGAGGTGAATGGCACAGGTGTTGAGATAAAACATTAGGCTACTACTGACCTTGTGACCATACCTCAGAAGAAGGATTGTGTTTCCAGACCACAGTTGACCAGGGGTAACTAAAACCATGGGAAGCAAAACTGCAGATAAGGGGGGGGATGACTGTCTAACTGTTCGGTCATTAAAATGGTCCACAGCAGGGGCTCCTGGTGGCTCAATCAGTTAAGTGTCCAACTTTGGCTCAGGTCATGATCTCACAGTTTGTGGGTTTGAGTCTTGCATTGGGCTCTGTGCTGACATCTCAGAGCCTGGAGCCTGCTTCAGATTCTGTGTCTCCCTCTCTCTCTGCCCCTCCCCTGTTTATGGTCTGTCTCCCTCTCTCTCTCTCTCTCAAAAATGAATAATAATGTTTATTAAATGTTACATAATGTTATCTTAAAATATATATTTAAAAAAATGGTCCACAGCAAAATCACCCATTTCAGACATACATGGAACAATTCGAATGTACCCTTAGAACACTGAATGGGGTTTCTAACACACCACTGAAATAACCAAAGTTTGGTGAAAAGTAGCTAATTCCACCTTTGTTGACTAAAATACCTTATTCCTAGAAAGTGAGATACTTCAGACCATCTGGGATGGCACTGAGGAGACAAGAGCAAGTTTTAAGGATCTTTCCCTGGCTGAGATATTATAATTTGAATAAAAAGAAAAAATCATTATATTTCATTGGAACAAATCTGAGAAAAGCATCAGCCTATAATGGTATTCCAGAAGGAGAAAAACATAAAATATCCTAGAAGAAAATTTCAACTCATGAAAAGGATGGTTATGTAGGATATATTAATGATGATCATATTATTCTCTTTCTTATCACCTTGGTATTAATATTAATTGTATTACACTGACATCGTTTATTATGTTAAGAAATTATTAAATACATTTTATTTTTTATTTGTTTAAAGATCAAGCTTTACAGTTAGAAGGGTAATTGGCCCATTGACCATTGGGAAGATATCTACAAATGACTTAAAAAAATTTTTTTAAAGCATAAGAGACTGTTAAAAACTGAGAACAAACTGAGGGTTGATGGGGGGGTGGGAGGGAGGGGAGGGTGGGTGATGGGTATTGAGGAGGGCACCTTTTGGGATGAGCACTGGGTGTTGTATGGAAACCAATTTGACAATAAATTTCATATATTAAAAAAAATTTTTTTTTAATGTTTGTTTTTGAGAGAAATAAAGTGACCAGGGGAGGGACAGAGAGAGAGGGAGACACAGGATCCAAAGCAGGCTCCAGGCTCCAACCTACCAGCACAGAGCCTGATGTGGGGCTCGAACTCATGAACCATGAGATCATGACCTGAGCTGAAGTCAGGTCAAATGCTCAACCAGCTGAGCCACCCAGGTGCCCATACAGATGACTTTAAAATGAGAGTTGAGGGGCACCTGGGTGGCTCAGTCAGTTAAGCACCCAACTTCGGCTTGGGTCAAGATCTCACAGTTCGAACCCCGAGTCAGGCTCTGTGCTGACAGCTGGGAGCCTGGAGCCTACTTCGGATTCTATGTCTCTCTCTCTGCCCTTCCCCCACTCACTCTCTCTCTCTCTCTCTCTCTCTCTCTCTCTCTCTCAAAAAAAATAAACGTTAAAAAAAATTTTTTTAATGAGAATTGAGGGGAGCCTGGGTGCCTCAGGATTAGCTCAGGTCATGATCTCACAGTTTGTGGGTTCAAGCCATCGTTGGGCTCCATGCTGACAGCTCAGAGCTTGGAGCCTGCTCCGGATTCTGTGTCTCCTCTACCTCTGCCCCTCCCTGGCTCATGCTCTGTCTCTGTCTCTCTCTCTTAAAAATAAATAAACATTTTTAAAAAATTTTTAATGAGAGTTGATAAAAAAAGGGAAATATTTGAAGGGTATGGAATCCAATCAAACAGGAAAAAAGGAATTAGTTACAATCTGGATGCAGGGTTCATTACCTCCTCAACTCAAATCATGAGCACAAAAGTTATGAAAGATATTTTATTATAGAGTAGATGGATGGTCCAGGTTTCATGGAAAAAAGTTTGGCCTGAAAAGGTCTATTATAAATAAGAAGAATTTCAGTTTATATATCAGTTTGCTTTTGCTGCATTGAAACATCCCAAACTTAGTTACTTAAATTCTCTCTTATTATTTCTCTTCATTCTGTGGGTCAACTGAACAGCTTTTCTGGTCAGCTGGTACTGAATGGTCAGGCTGAATGGTCCATGTCAGGTGGTTGGAAGGCTGTTGGTTTGTTGGTCTCTGTTCCACATGGTCTCTCATCCTCCAATAGATTAGCCCAGGCTTCCTCATATGGGAGTTTAAGGATTCCAAATACACAGAGAGAGAAAGCCCCAGTGTGTCACATATGCTATCATCCCATTGGTCCAAGCAATTCCAATGACCAAGCACAGAGTTAGTATGAGAGAGGATTACTCAAGAAGGTATGAACAAATCAGGATATGAACCATTACTGCAATAACCTTCTGTAGTTTGTTAACAATTAGATTTGCAAGTGTTACTTAAACACTTAGGAATATTTTGTTTGTTAAATTTATAAGTCTACTTGCTTAGCATTAGAAATATTTGCAAGAAGCAGACACATAAAATTTGTGATATGGTTTGAAATGTCTAAGAAAATATAATTAATCAAGTTTTGAGTAGTGTTAAATATTTAAAGACAATTTAATTTTAAATTCATGAGTTAACTGTACATGAATCAAAGAACAAGTAAAAGTGTTCTTATTTTAAATAAATATTACTAGATTAATAAGTGGACTAGCAAGATTTGTAAGTTGAATTTAAAAGCTTGAGAAAAACTAGGACTTAAATTTCATAAGTAAGTGAATGATAATTAAAACACCAATATTATAAATAATTTTTCCACATACAAAAACCTCTCTCAGGCTTTAGTAAGCCTTAGTGGACAAATTTATCCAATAGTTTATTCAAAATATATTTGTTGATCATCTGCTATGAGACAGATGCTTTCTAAACACAGTGTAAAGTGACTCCCAGACCTTCTTTGGTTGAGATTATACACTAGTAGAGAATACAGGGAGATAATAGACAAATACCGATCAGAGACTATTTCCTTACCTCCCGACTCTATCCCATCTTCCTCATGGCAAAAACCACTCTGTTCTCTCTCTCATCATCCAAGAGTAGGAGCAGTGCCTTCTTCTCTTTTTCCACAGCCAAAGACACCACCAAGTTTCAGTTCCTGCCTAACTCCAGTTCCTGATATCAGCCTACTAATCCTTTCATAATCGATAAATCCACAAATGCTTCCTGACTATCTACTATTTCCTCAGGATGAGGCAGAGAAGAAGGGAAGAAAACAGTAAGAGCCCAGAGAACATGCAATACACAAAGCAGTACAATGGTGCACTCAGTAAGTATTTATTCAACACGGCACACCAAGCAGAGCACTGAAGGGTGAGAGGAACACAGTGGTGGGGAAGCCAGGATCCTTGCTGTAAGGAAGGATCAGTCCTGTAGGCAAGATTCTGTTAAACTGAAGACACCCACTTTTTTACATTTTATAATCTTTCAAATTGCAATTCATCTTATGATGGTGATGCTTTCCTCTGGATGAAATACAGTAAGTGTAGCACAGAGCAGCTTCATACCTGAGAGCTGTGTAAGAGCCTATGGCAATTTGAATAGTGGTCCAAGTCCAGCTGCAACATTAAAATCACCTGGGAAACCCTAAAAGAAAGAAAGAAAAAAAAAAGCTAATGCCTGGATTCCATCCCAGATCAGCTAAATCAATATGGAGAGGGCAGGGCTGGGCACTGGTAGTTTTTAAAGCACCAGAATGTTGAGTTCAAACTAGAATACACATTCCCAAGGGGCATGCTTCCATGGATGCTTCAGGTCAAGGGTCAGCAAACTAGAGCCTATGGCCCAAATTTGGCAGGCTGCCTGCTTTTTACCACCTCAGGAGCTAAGATGGGTTTTACATTTTTAAATAATGGGGGAAATATCAAAAGAGGAATAGTATTTGGGTAATGTAAAAATTATATGAAATTCAAATATAAGTGTCTGTAAATAAAGTTTTACTGGAACGCAGCCATACTTCTTGGTTTACATACTATCTATAGCAGCTTTTGTTGTTGTTTTTAATATAATTTATTGTCAAGTTGGCTAACATACAGAGTATACAGTGTGCTCTTGGCTTCAGGAGTAGATTCCTGTGGTTCATTACTTACACACAACACCCAGTGCTCATCCCAACAAGTGCTCTCTGCAATGCCCATCTCCCATTTTCCCCTCTCCCCCACCCCGTCATCAACCTTCAGTTTGTTCTCTGTATTTAAGAGTCTCCTGTGGTTTGTCTCCCTCTCTGTTTATAACTATTTTTTTTCCTTCCCTGCCCCCATGGTCTTCTGTTAACTTTCTCAAATTCCGCATATGAGTGAAAACATATGATACCTGTCTTTCTCTAACTTATTTCACTTATCATGATACCCTGCAGTTCCATCCACGCAGTTGCAAATGGCAAGATTCCATGCTTTTTCATCACTACGTAGTAGTCCATTGTATATATACAATGTGTGTGTGTGTGTGTGTGTGTGTGTGTGTGTGTGTGTGTACTACATCTTCTTTATCCATTCATCAGTTGATGGACATTTGGGTTCTTTCCATAATTTGGTATAGCGGTTTTTGTGCCACAAGGGCAGAGTTAAATAGCTGGGATAGAGGGCATATGGCAAAATATAAAATATTTACTAACTGGCCCTTTACAGAAAAGGTTTGCTGATCCCAGTTTGAAGAAAATGGGTTTCTAGAACCTCAGCATCTCTCTGTCCTCTTCTAAAAACTTACCTGCCTGGGAAGATGCCAGCCATCAAGGGCCCAGGTATGGGTGGCATCTTCTCCTTCCCCACCTCTTTTTCACATTTGCCCTTCTCCCACTTTGAAAAGAAAAGTAGACCTCTCACCAGCCCTGGGGGGTGTAAAAATCTCACCCGGCACTAAACAAAAGAATCTCCCTGAATACTGGTGTCTAATAGGATTCTAATGACATCTTGTTGTCAAGTCTTGCCAAGTATTGCATTACCAAAACTGAAGGAGGACCCAGTCAAGTTATCAGCTGCCAAACCATTGAAAATATTTGGTGACAGATAGCTATATGATTTGGGGCATGCAACTCAGAAGGGGTTCAAAGAATTGAGTAACATGGTTATGACAAACCTAGTATCATAATTATTTATGTAAACAAAGTTTTCGAGGCTTATATGCAAAATATTTAAAATGCTGAACACAGTCTCGTTCTGTGAATAAGCAGTATTTGTCCTCAGATACATGAGGAAAAAAATTACTCGTCTCATAGGAGAATTTCAAATGTTTGTTATTCTGTTTAATAATTACTATCAAAACTTGCGTCACTTTTACATCATTTTGATCAATTAAGTACTAATAATTATGAAATGAGGGCCTCAATTTCTTACTGGCTGTTGACTGGAGGCCTTTCTCAGTTCCTTGACATGTGGACCTCTCCACAGGGCAGCTCACAGCAACCCAGAAAGAGGCCAAACAACCAGAACCCATGGTCTTTTTGTGGCCTAATATTGTGACATCCCATCATGTTTGTCTTACAAGGCATTAGTCTCAGCCCACATTCAAGGGGAGGGAGATATAAAAGGATGTGGATACCAGGAGGTGGGATCGTGGGAGCCATCTCAGAAGCTGCCTGCTACAAATGTCAAATTAACTATATCCTCTACATCTGCTTAATTACAGGATTAAAAATTTTAAGTGTCTTTTTTTTAACGTTTATTTATTTTTGAGAAAGTGCGAGCAGGGGAGGGTCAGAGAGGTGGAGACAGAGGCTCCAAAGCCGGTTCCACGCTGACAGCAGTGACCAATGTGGGGCTTGAACTCACAAACTGTGAGATCATGACCTAAGCCAAAGTCAGGCGCTCAACCGACTGAGCCACCCAGGCACCCCTTAAGTATCGTCTTAAAAAATGGGTGAGAGCGGGTCACCTGGGTGGCTCAGTCGCTTAAGCATCTGACTTGGGAACAGGACTTCCGCTCAGGTCATGATCTCACTGTTCTTGAGTTCGAGCCTCGCATCAGTCTCTATGCTGACCAGATCAGAGCCTAGAGCCAGCTTCAGATTCTGTGTCTCTCCCCATCCCTCCCCCCCCCCCACCTCCGCTCCCCGCCCCTTCCCCGCTCTCAGGCACGCTCGCTCTCTCAAACATAAACATTTAGAAAAATGGGTGAGAGGATGCAGAATTTTCCAAGATTCTTTCAGAAATGAACAAGTAAAGGGGCGCCTGGTTAAGCATCCAGGGCTCTTGGTTTCAGCTCAGATCGCGTTCTCCCAGTTGCTGAAATCAAGCCCCAGGACAGCTTGGAGCATTCAGCCTGCTTGGGATTCTCTCTCTCCATCCCTCCCCCACTCATGCTCTCTCTCTCTCTCTCTCTCTCTCTCTCTCAAAATAAATAATCATTAAAAAGAAAAAAACGGGTAAAGATGTTCGGAGAGCAGGATGCTTGAGGCCTAATTGAGCAGCAGTCTGTTCGGGGGTGCGGGGCTAACAGAGATAATCGCCAGGGGTCCTCAGCAGCAGAAAAGGATGGCGGCTGCTTCAGACAATGAAAAAATCCACCGACCCAGACTTGGGAGCTCCAGTCCGTGGGTGGGAAACACACGGAAAAGCTAAGTGCGTCTAGATTCCGTGGGCTTCAAAGGCCAGGCCAGGCCAGGCCAGGGTTTAGAGTTGACCAGGAGAGAAATGCGGGGGAGGTGGGTGTAGGGGAAACGCAGGAAGGGCTACGAAATGCAGTTTAAGAAAGGCAAATGTGCCGGGAGCGGGTAGGGTGAAATCCGGGAGGCAGAAGCTGGAAGCCACGAGCCGGGTCGGGCAGTGGCAGGAGTCAGGAGAAGGGAGATGCGGCCCAACTTGGATAGTCTGGGGAGTCCGGACAGGAAAGCATGCAGTCAGCGCTCCTCCAGAGGACGAGTCATCAGGAGGGAGACTAAGGAGCACGTGGTCGCGATGGCCGTCCTCCAACGGACGTGGGGTAAGTCTCGGGAAATACGGAAGTCTTCGGCGTTGTGAACACGCAGAATGGTCCGAAACCGGGTGCCTGCCCCCCAAGAATTCAATCTCCCAGAGTCGACGCCAACTGTGTGGGAAATGACTGCTCCTACTTCCTCCCCCGGAATCCAACTGAGAAATGGGTCGGAGGCGGCAGCAGCAGCCCCTGACTGAGAAAAAGAAAGGAAAGTCAGAACAGAGCCAGACAACTGAGCTGCCAGGGGTGGGAATAGAGGGGAAGGGAGTAAGAAATCGATCGGACTCCTTTGGAGTCTCGAGCTGGGGCCTGACGTCCAGGAGCCGAGAAGAAAACGCAGAGAAGACTAACCAGGGGCGCGGGCAACGCGGGCAAGAGCTAAAGCCGGGCGCCACCGCTGGCGGGTAAGCGCGGAGATGAAATTTGCGAGCTGGCGGGAGCCGAGAGCTAGGAGAGGCGGTGGGCGGGGCGGCAGGAAGCTGGCGCGCAGGAGTCGAGCCCAGGCCCCGGGAGCGCGGGGAGGAGCGCGCACCTGGACGCACGGCCGGAGGAGGACCCAGCGGAGCGCTGGTCGGGCCAGAGCCCCGCCCCTCGGCGGCCCGCCCCCTGGGCGGCTGGAAGCCGGAAGCAGGCGAAGTCGAGCCGACTCGGAGCTTCTCGGCGGAAGGGAAAGCCCAGGGCCGGTCCCTCGCAGCGCCCCAGCCGCCGGGTCGCGAGCTCTCCGCGACAGTGCGGGGCCATGGGGACTCCGCGCCGCGGGCCACCAGTCGTCCCGGGGCCCCTGCTGGGGCGGCTACTGCTGTCCCTGCTCCTGAGCGGGCTGGCCCCGGTTCGCGCCTCCCCGCGGCTCCTGGATTACCCGGCGCCGGTCTGCTCCCAGCAGGTGAGACCCCGACGCGCCCCGAGGTTACTGGGACATGGGTGAGGGACAGAGGCGGTGGTAGCGGACGAGGAGCCCCAGGCCGGGCCGGCGGGAAGTCTAGGCTCGGGGTCTCGGAGCGGGCGCGCTCCGGAGGACACTCGGATTGGTGGGAGTTGAGGGGTGGACCCGAGAAGAGGGAGTTTGCGGGAGAGAAGTTCGCGCGGTGCGTGTTGCACAACCCGACCCGGCGTCCCGTGTGGGAGGCGGGAGCGTCGCCGCCGCCGCCGGGGCCCCACGGTTCGGGGAAGGAGAGGGAGGCGCGGGGCCTGGCCGGAGAGGCTGGGCAAGGCCGGTTAGAAAGGGAGGCGGGGGGAGCCCTTCGGAGGAGTGGGGGACTGGACCCGATGGCCTCCAAGCCGTGCGCCCTACAAATCCCCGCGGTGCCGGAGCGGGCCAGGACCCGAGGTCAGGAGACCCGTCCGGACCTCGGGAGCTTCTCTCAAAGAAGCCCGCCAGTCCCCCGGCAACCTGACTAGGGGGAGGCTCTGAGGAGCTTGGGGGCCCCAACGGATCTCGGCCCCGCTGTCCCCAGGAGGGACCCAGCGGTCCTAGAGCCCTGTGCTCGAGGCCGGACAGCCTGCGGAGGCCGAGGGGACGGAGCGGTGGGACGGGGACAGTTGTGCGGAATGCAGCCGGCTGGCTCCGGGCAGCTGGGCAACACCTCCCCAGAGCGAGAAGCCGTAAGGACTGGGGAGAGGATTAAGACATCGCCCTTCCAGCTCCACCACCGCCGCCGCCACCCTCATCCAGTTCGGACCCGTCAAGTAGTACCCCCAATGTGCCCTCGGAAAGTGACACACCCACCCGTCGGGTAGTGGCCTTCTGTGGAGGACCATCTTAAGGGGAAAAAAACAAACAGCAGATCACCTTGCTCACCTCCACAGCTTCTCCCCTCAGAAATGTCTCTTTCCTCCACTTTCTCTCTGGTTTCCTCAGCTCCCTCCCCTCCACCACCTCTGACCCAGTATCTGAGTCAGAGGATGTGAAACAACCAAAGATACCTCTCCTTATCTAATGTCATGGAGGATTTGCCAAAAGAGAGTGGAGAAGGAGTGACGATTTAGAAGAATTTTTTTTATATGAATAATGTTGGGAAATGTCCTTGTGAGTCCTGCTTTTAGGCAAAGTAGGGGACATGTGCTCAGCAGATCCTTCCCACAGACTTGGTATAGAACTGTTGTACCTAGAGAATTCGTGTTCATTTTCTGATGGCCGTTTGCCAGGTGTCTGCAAAATACAAGATACTGTTGCTCTGAACTGAAACTATGAGGAAACACCCCTGGGACCCTAATGTGCAGGGACTCAAATCATTTAGGATGGGGAAGAGGCTTGAAGGTGCTAACTATGGTGCAAGGCAGCCTGTAGCAAGGGCTCCTTGTGCAACCAGGAGTGTACAGAATTCCAGAGGAAAGAAAAACTCTTTCCGGCTGGGATGTTCCTCAGGGCAGATAAGACATTAGGGCAGCCCTGAGGGGTAGTGGGAGCTGTCCAGGTGGTAGACAGAGGCTGAGCCCAGGCCCTTGGGTGAGCAGGATAAACTGTGTGATTGCACCAGAGAATGTGGCAGGAAAGTGAGAGAAGAAGCTAGAAAGGGAGGTAGGGACTCCATCATAGCCTGGTATAAGAGCTAGACTAAGTGTTTGATTTTAATCACTCAGTGGGAAACTATTGAAAGTCAGGAGCAGGGCTGGAGACAGATACTTACCGGCCAAATTTGTTTGCCATCTCCTGTGTTCTGCCTTCCCTCCATCTTGCCTCTACATAGACACTTGGCTCACAGACCGCTCATCTCCATGAACAAACAGCTTCCCTACTTCATCGACTAGTCTCTTTAAAAAGAAAGAAACAACACCCTTCAGATTTCTCTGCCTCCACTGGTGTTTGTGGATACAATGCAATATAGTGAGGGTAGGGGACACCACAAAAACTTGGCTTCAGAGCACCTAAATTTACATCCTGATTTCACTTTTAGAATCTCTGCAAGCTTAGGGAACGTAGGTGGCCTGCACCTGGGTTTCTTCACTTCCATAATGAAAGACCTGGATGAACCATCACAAAGTGTGTACCACTTTCCAGAATACAAATGTCTATCCAAAGCCTGGTTGGAGTTCTCGCTCAGTGACCCTCTCCCAAGACAGAGTAGAGCCTTCTACATACCTGTTCTGTGCTGCAAGCACAGGACGTGGGGGCTTGATAAATATTTGTGGAATTAAAGTTGAATGAATGAATGAATGAATGAATGAATGGTTAGCTCTGCGGGAAAAGCAAGGGTAAACTGACACCAAGCATAGCACTATTTCTGGCTTCCTGGGTTTAGCACCTCAAAACCCAGATGACTCTGAGTTCCCCACAAAAATCAATACTGGAGAAACCATAAGTAATTGCATTTCCCTGGGCAGCCTGCTGGTTGGCCCTTCCCCCTGCCTGGGCTTTCTCGCAGGTTTGCCATGACTGCTAGCCAAGAGGAAAGCCCTCAAGAAAAGACAGTGACTTGGATTTGGTCAGTATGAGTGTTAACACACGATTTTAGAGACAGGATGTATGTTGTGTTACAAATTCTTTTTTTTCTTTTTTTTCTTTTTTTTTCCTGAGCACTTTGTGGTTTTGACTTGTGGTAGAAAAACTGTTAGATTTAACCCTTATCTTCTGGTTGCCAGGCCACTCCTGGCGTAAAAAGTTGTGTTCTGTGGATGTTTTTTACATGGTATAAGCATTCCAGCAGTCAGGGTCACTGCTGGCAGTGGAACCAGCACAGTTAACAGGTTCCTTGACCATCATACCCAGCTCCTCGCTTTGACTGCTCACGGCGAGACTTCCATCTCGGTACTGTGATATCACATAGCAGCCAGCAGCCAAAAGCACATGGCAGTACCGTGCAGGGAAGAGGACACACCAGGTCAGAGTATATGGTCTCTGGGTCAAGCTTCCCTGCTCACCCACTCTGTAGCCCTGGGTCCACTCCACTGCTGTGGACCAATGTTCTTGCCTATAAAAGATCCTCCCCTCACAGGGTCATGTGATAATATGTGAGTGAGTGAGTGAGTGAAAGCAACAGACTACAATGGGCTGTGGCTTTGGAAGGTACAAGGGCACTAACATTCAACTGTAGCTTTGTGGCAGGCACCCTGCCTGGGGCTAACATGCTAGCTTCATTCCACACTCACAATAACCTGCCAGGCTGCGTGATTACATGCTAGTGGCCAAAGGCCACACAGCTAGTGAGTGCTGTACTGAGAATCAGAGCAATATGTGGCTTCAGAGCCCACTTTTCTTTACCAGGCACTTGGTAATGTTCATTACATGCACACAGTTAAACACAGTGAAATAAATTTCTTCCTTTTAATCTTCACCACTATGGATAGAGAATACTGGCTTACCTGTTGTAGGTGTCCCTTTTTTTTTTTCAATTTAGACAGTATAGCAGTGATTAAGAGCATGGATTCTGGGGGTGCCTGGGTAGCTCAGTCAGTTAAATGTCTGACTCTTGGTTCCTGCTCAGGTCGTGATTTCACAGTTTCGTGGGTTCAAGCCCTGAATCAGGCTCCGCGCTGAGTGTGGAGACTGCTTGGGATTCTCTGTCTCCCTCTTTCTGCCCCTCCCCAACTCGTGCTGTCTCAGTCTCTCTCAAAATAAATAAACTTTAAAAAAAAATGAGCAAGGATTCTGGAGCAAAACTACATGGGTTTGAGTGTTAGCTCTATGGGATCTTGGGCCACTTAGCTGACCTCTCTGTGCCTCAGTTTTTTCATCAGTAAAAATGGGACTGAGCCTGGGTGGCTCAGTTGGTTAAGCAGTTAAGCATCCAACTTTTGGTTTCCGCTCAGGTCATGATCTTATAGTTTGTGAGTTCAAGCCCTTCATCAGGCTCTGTGCTGACAGCTTGGGATTCTCTGTCTGCCTCTCTCTCTCTCTCAAAAATAAATAAATAAACATTTTTTTAAATGGGATAACGGTACCTACTTCATAGGACTATTATAAAGATTAAATGAAATATGTGTATAAAGTGCTTAGCATGATGCCTGGCACAAAAGAAGAACTCAGTAAATGTTAGCTGCTACCAGTGCCATCTTCCTCACCAACATTCTCTCTCAGATTTCTGCAGGAGGGCTAACATAATGCCATTCACAAGCAAGTAGCTCATAAATAATATTCTGATCCAACTATCTTTTTTAAAGTGGGCATTTGAAGTAAAGAAATTTGGGATGATTTGTTGGAGGAGAATACAACAAGATCTGTCTCAGTAGCATTCAGAGAAGAGCCTGAATGCATTTTTTACATCATTTAAGACATCACACTAAAGGAAATTCTACATGGAAATTAAAAGGAAAAAGTCTGCTATTCCTTCCCCTAAACAAATTAATGTTTTCATCCGTTTATCTCACTGTTTAATCCCTTCTTTTGTTTGGAGTAATGTCCTGAATAAAAGCCTGTCTTTTAATTAATTCTTATCGAGGTAATATGTAGTAATCCTATGCTTGATTTGGCAGCATGTATAATATCATGGTGATCCTTTTAAAATTATACTAAGACCTTTAAAACCAAAAACATCAGATCTCTGTCCCAGCCCTCAGCACTTCCTAAAACTGTTTTCCAGAGATGATCACATATACTTCTTTTAGTTTTTTGTTTTGTTTTGTTTTTATTTTAGAGAGAGAGAGAGAGTGCATGTATGCACTTGTGGGAGCACACAAGCACGGGCAGGGGAGGGGCAGAGGGAGAGAGAGAAAATCTTAAGCAAACTCCATGCTAGCACAGAACCTTATGTGGGGCTTGATCCCAGGGTCATGAGATCATGACCCAAGTCGAAATGAAGAGTTGGATGTTCAGCTGACTGAGCCCCCCAGGTACCCCTAGTGTTTTTTTTTTTCCTCTGGCATTTGCCTCCACATTTCTAAATGTACTTACACTGTTTTTTCTTGACTTGTCAATTTTAGATATTACCTATTGACTCATAACAGATAAAAATTTAAATTTCTTATACTTCTGCTCCCACTGCTTCTCCCAGCATCCCCATTGTAGTTACATCACAATCTCAATGAAATCCATGGGGTTTATACCAAGTAAGTAATATTCACTGCTGAGGCAGATAGGTGCCCTTTGATTATATTTATTTCCTGGTGTAATTTCTTTTCCTCTGTGAGATGATATTTCTTTTAATTCTTTATCTTCCATAATTTTCCATATAACTAGTTTTTTCTGTCGGATTTGTCATACACTGTTTTCCCCAAACATCAGATATCCCATCAATTTCATTTCCTCATCCCCCAAAGAACTCCCTCCTGGAACCCCAGCTTGGACCTGGACCTTGGACATTCTCCAGCTTGGACCTGGACTTGCACCACGGCACAACTATCATACTAGATAATCTGTCCTGTTTACAGTTCCCATGTCCTGGACCCTATGATTTCCTTCTCAGAGCTTAACTACCTCATTTTGCTGGAACATATCCTCCTGCAGTTTCCTAAGAAAATGCATAAGGATATGAGGGAAATATATACACATATATGCCCTCACACTTTTTTGATTAATTTGGCTGGGTATAAAAATCATGGATTAAAGATAATTTTCCCTTAGAATTTTGAAGGCATTGATTTGTTGCCTTCTGGCAAACAGTACAGATGCTAAGAAAGCCAATGCCTTCCTGACTGTATGGTACCTATTTTTCCCCCCTCTGGAAACACTTAGGATCTTCTTTTTTATTCCTGCTATTCCAAAAGTTTCATGAAGTGGGGAGTCGGTCTGGGTCTTTTTTTCAGGCCATTCAATGAATGTTTTTAATTTGGAAATATGTATCCTTTAGTTCTGGAGTGGATTTTTTTGCTTTTTAATTTTTTCCCCTCTGTTTCCAGTATAACAGTCTTTGGGAAATCCAGTTATGCATACTTTGATTTCCTGAATTGATTCCTAAATATTCACATATTTTCTCTGATTTCTGATTGTGCTTATTCTACTTTCAGAGAAATTTCCTGAATTTTGTAGCCCAACTCTTCTATGGAGTTTTTTATTTCCGAGGTTCATTTTTATTCCCAGCTTGCTCATTTTACCACAGTATCCGGTCCTTGTCCATGTCCTCTCTTATCTCTTTGAAGGTATTATAATTTTGTTAGTTTTAATTTTATTCTGTTCCTACCATTGTCTTATTCCCTTCAAGAGTATTTTTTTTAATTTGTATGTTTTGATCTATTTCTCATACAGGAAACCCTTCTTAAGTATCTGATACTCTTTGGCTGTCTGAGAATATTTTAAGAATGAGGTCCTAATCATGATGAGCACTGAGTAACGTATGGAAGTGTTGAGTCATGATGTTGTACATCTGAAACTAATATAACACTGTATGTTAACTATACTGGAATTAAAATGAAAAACTTAATTAAAAAAAATTTTTTTAAAGAATGAGGTCCTAAAAAGCTGATTACATACTCTGTGTAGATAGGGCTTATTGGTCATCAGACTTTAATATAGTGGGTCAGGCTAATGATGAACTTGCCCTGTCTATCAGTGGACTCTTTAATGTCAGCATCTGGAGGTCCTTTCCCAGGGGTTGGCTGCCAGCATTCTGAAATCAGAGCAGGGAAAAAGAGGCTGAAGTTCCCAACATTCTCTATGTAGACCTTTACCACTTTACCACACCCCCTTCAGTTCCTTTGTTTATACTATCTCCCCAGATACCTGATACCTTTAAGACCTGGTTCTTTAAAAGATTCTGATGAGCCATTGGCTTCTTTCTTGTCTCATTCCCTTCTGCAGCAAGGAACTCAGATGCAAGTTCCTCCACTTGGCCTGAGCCAGTTGTCTACTCCTCCTTCCTCTTTGGCTTTTAAAAATGTATTCACCTCTTTTGTCCACTGGTGTTTCCTCTTTGTCCTTGAAAATTTATAAAATTTTCCCTTTCCTAGAATTTTCATATGGTTCGGGGAAGGGGAAAAGATATATGTACATGATCAACATGCCACAACCTCTAATGGAATTTATTTTTCTATATTTCTATTTTCTATATTTCACTTATATGCACATTTTTTTCTTCTGTTTAAATCTTTTCCCCTTTATCTTCCCTCTCTCCATCTCTTCTGCTTCCATCCCTTTACAGTAGCCAATGTGTTAACAGCCTGCTATATATCTGTCCACATATTTTCATATGCTCATACAATCATATTCAAACACATGTAAATATATGGGAAGGGTTTTTTCATCACTTGTTTCTATAGAAAATTGGGTCATATGATAAAAAGTTCTTTGCAACTTATTCTTCTCACTCATCAACACATCTTAGCCATCACTCCAGGTCAGTAGATTTCTATGTAACTAATTCTCTTTAGTATTTACATAATATTCCATAGTGGAGAGCAGTCTATCCAACCATTTGTCTTGATGGATAGTGAGATTTAAACTAGATCTCACATTATTCAGCCATTCCCTATTGATGGGCATTCAATACCACAGAACAAAAGGGTAAGTTACCCAATTTTTAAAGATAGCACAAAGATAATTCTAAAACTTGATAAATTAGGGGCACCTGGGTGGCTCAGTCAGTTAAGCATCTGACTCTTGATTTCAGCTATACCCTGGTCCTAGGAGTTTCCGGTGGACGGAGAAATGAGCTTGTGCTTGGGAGGTAATCTCCTCGCCAGCCAGGAAACAGAGTGACACTAGAGTGAGCAGACAGCTAGTAGATTTTGTTGAATATGTGAGGAGAGCCTAGCAGGGTTTTGATGGCCCTGGGTAATGATAATTCATCACCAGGAGGTGGACAGGCTACAGAAAATCTGGACCCCATGGGCTCATGAACTGGTGTCCCAGATGCCCAGGTATGGATGAAATGGTGTGCTTGAAGTCAATCCTGGAGCATGCTCAAGTATATCATCCCTGTATCCACTTTATGAGTGAACCCTGGTGGCACAGTATCTTACCCCTCCCATCTTTAGCCCTGTCTCTCTGCTTTTTTTTTTTTTTTTTTAAGTTTATTTTGAGAGAGAGAGAGATAGTGCATGTGCCAGTACAAGCAGGGGCCGGGTAGGGGGAGGTGGGCAGAGAGAGAGAGAGAGAAAGAGAAAGAGAGAGAGAATCCCAGGCAGGCTCTGCATAGAGCCTGATGCAGCGCTCAGACTCAGGAACCCATGAGATCCTAACCTGAGCCAAAATCAAGAGTCCAATGCTTAACTGACTGAGCCACCTAGGAGGTCTCTGCTCCCTTTACAGAAAAAGGTGGGTGCTGACCCCAACACCCTATTTACACACATATACCAAATCTCGGTGTTGTCCCAAAAATCGAAAATCGTATTTCTGATCTGCTTCGACATCCAACTTTCTGTCTCACAAGCCATGATTGGTCCATTTTGCCAGTTTAGATAACTAGAAACACCTGCGCCTGAGTTCTTCCTTTGCTCCACTGCCAAATCCGAATACATGGAGATCACTGTAATAATAATAATAGCTTCCATTTTTTGAGTGCTTACTATATGCCAAGCTCCAAGGAAGGGCAGCCAGTAATTAAAGAGCAACTATTATGTGCCCAACACTGGACAAATATTGTCTCATTTAGCAGGCAATGACATAGTTCGCTGGGCACTACAGCCAACAAAATTCCTCATAACGATTTTCTTAGGGCTTCTAGTAAGCTGCCTGTTTAACAGTCCAGGAGCACTGTATTACTTTATTTAATTGCATCATTAATACACAAATACATTTCTGCTGTTTGAAATTTTTTGTAATAGAGATATATTAGAAGTGGAAAGTAAGTGGCTTCCTTAAACCTACACCACCATCACCACCAGCCCACCCCCTGCCCCATGATCTTTATATTTGTGTCATTTGATTTTCAACAATGCTGTGAAGTTAGTGTTATGGGTATTCTGATTTTACAGTTGAAGAAATCAAGGCCTGGCAATGTTTGATATCTTGCCTAAAGTCACTTAGCTGGTAAGTGGTAGGAAGGTGGCTGAGCTCCAGGGATGTGTGTGTGTCTTCCAAAGTAGAGTCAGCTGGCCAAACTCAAGCCCAGTAATCACATCTCCGATTGTTTGTAATTGGGGCTTCTAAATCTGGCTCCCCAGAGCTCCTCTGGGTTAGAGAGTTAACACAGATTGCCAAGTGGGAAGCGACATAAGGTAATATCTGTACTTAGGTCTTCTGATCTATAAAACAGGGCAGAGGGCAATACTTAATCATATGTGTACGAGGGTTAGTGAAATAATATATCTAAGTCACCCAGAACAGGATCTGGCACCTAAAGGAGCTTGTAGAGACTTGGTGAATTTTCCATAACTGATCCTGTAACGAGGGATATAGTTTCTGTTCCCTCCTCTTACAGCACTGTTATCCAGATGGGAGATGGGAAGTTGCTGGGTATTTAGAGGCCTTTTCAGCAGGGTGCCCCAAGAGAACCCTCCCAGTGTCTTTTAAAATTGGGAAGTTCCTGGCTGTTACCAGTTACTCAAAAAATGCCCTTTCTGTTTTGCCAGCCACTGTACCCACTGCCATCCTGTTTCTCCTATCCAAGGATAGGAGGGCAGGATAAGAGAAGTGTGAGGAGAATATGGTTCCCTGCCCCAAGAGCGGCCTGAAGTGGGAGTGGGGGGCTGTGTACATTTTATCCATGAGAAGGAGCCAAGGGAAGCATGGGGAGCCTGGCTGGTGAACTACCATTCTTTCACAGCTGTAATTACCTCCTTCTTTTTTTCCACAGGGGCTAAACTGTGTAGTCAAGAATAGTAAGTCATCTGTTTTTGTTCGTCTTGTCATTGCCTTGTTAATAAAATGCTAACCCCATGCTGATCTCCGACAAGAGTGCTGCCAGTCCACTTTGTTTTGGGATAAGGGTTACAGCCCTCAGCAGGAGGTGCCCTTGGGAATCCAGGATGTGTGTACCTGTGCTTCCTGTCAAGAATATCCATTATGCAAAAGTCCAAAAGTGAGAATCAGAATTGTCATTTGGGTTTTGAAAATATTATCTGGGGTGCTGCCCTGGTGTATCTATAATACGATTTGATTTGCCAGAGCTTGTCACTGTCAGGCGAGAGACATCTGTGGTGTTGGTCCTGTTTTGTGTTTTATTTCAAGAAGGAGGCACATACTTCCAGTGTCTGTGCTAATTAGAGACCCCTGGCATATAAAATGAATCAACTTTTATCACTACCCCATCCTTCCTGTGCTCTCATTTCACTGCTTTATCTCAAAACCAAGTTTCATGCTTTGTCTTCTCTCTTAACATGCCCTTTAGACTTCAGAGATTTGTAGCGACCCAGACAAGCTGGAAAGGGGTGGGGGCAGTGTGGTGAAGCCAAGAACCCAGCGGAGGGTCGCAGGCCCCTGAGCGTTTAAGATCTAGCTCTTTGGAGCCACTGCTGGCGCATCTTGCCTGCATGCCTCATTCTTTTGCAGTTTCTTCAGGTTCTTGCAGAACATGGAGGTCTCTAATTTTTGCTTTTTCTGGCTCCAGGTACCTGCCTGGATGACAGCTGGATCCACCTTCGAAATCTGACCCCTTCATCCCCAAAGGATGTCCAGGTCCACCTGGACTTTGTCCAGACCCAGCATGGAGACCTACTGCCTGTAGCTGGCATCAGATGGACCCTGCAGACAGATGGTGAGTGGGCATGTCAGATTCTGCCTGGGAGATTCTACCTACTTCCAGGTGAATCCACAGACTAGACCATACAGCTCTCCCACCAGACGCAGAATTGGGTTCCCAGTCCTGTGCTCAGACATGAGGGCCCAGATTTCATGCTGAAAGGCTCCATCATTTCATGCAATACATGAATACTTTTTCAGCATTTTAGATATTAACCAATGATGGTATCTTCTCAACCCACCATCCTTCCTTCAGCCTAAAATCCTTATCACCCTGGAAAAGGAAGTCAAATGGTTAATTCTCTGACTGCAGTACCAAATATTTATTGGAAAATGGTAACACATTTGCCAGCCTGCTTTTCCTCTTAATTTAGGGGCTGGCTTTTTTTTTTTTTTTTTTGTAATCTCTGCTATACCCAACATGGGGCTCAAACTCACAACCCCAACCAAGATCAACAGTCACATTCTCTTCTGACTGAGCCAGCCAGCCGCTCCTAGGAGCTGGCATTTTTTAAAACAACACCCTTCCCCCAAAAAACCTTCTCCAGGGATAGAGAGTTGTATGACAGAACACAAATTTGCACAGCCTTTGCCTCTAGCCCAGTATAAAGTTTCATTTGTCCTTGCCCAGCTGGGAGGTAAGTGTCAGCAAGGCAGGAGGCTAACTCAGGCCCAAGAGCGAGCAAAAAGTAACAGGAAGTGGAGGGTTAGGTACAATGTGCAGATTTTCTTTTAAGAGTGAGTAAGCATAACAGATGGGGAAGCACCACACCCCGCGGTTTGTGTTTGTTGATCTACATCTGTTTGTCTCCTCTCCTCCCTCTGGCCTGCAGCCAGCATCCTCTACCTGGAGGGTGCAGAGTTGTCTGTCCTGCAGCTGAACACCAATGAACGTTTGTGTGTCAAGTTTGAGTTTCTGACCAGACTGAAGCATCATCATAAGCGGGTAAGTGTCCGGCTCCAGAGTGGATTGTGTTCCTCTGGTGACAGTGAGGAGCAGAACATGTTTCCGAAGACTTCCCAGGCATACCCACCCGGCTTTTGCTTCCAACTGTAACTAGATGTTCATTGTAAAGAGAGTTGAATGGGAAGGACTTCCACGGCCCCACCTCCTGCTCTCTTTCTTTGTAACCGGATTAACCTGGGGCCTGCCTCCAGGAAGAAACAGCTTTGCCCAGCCTAGAGAACCACTGTGGCTGGGGCACAAGCCAGTGAGTTCTGCAGCGGTTTCTGTTTATTTGGCTGCTCACTGCCCGATGGTAAAATGTTCATTCTCATTTAGTTTGCTTAAAGTATGGTCCTTGGAGGCATCCGCATGACCTGGGAACCAGTCAGAAATGCAGAATCTAGGGCCCCACTCCAGACTTCCAGAATCAAACTGTAAGGGCGGGGCCCAGCAATCGGTGTTGAACAAGCCTGCCCAGTGATTCTGGTGCAAGCTCCAGTGTGCAAACTGCTGGTTGAAATCTGCAAAAGTACCTGTTTGCAGATCCCCCACAACCACAAGCAGCCAAGACAGATCCCTTCTCCTGTATGTAATTAGGACCCTCAAACTTGACTGCCAGGTGGATGGTGAGGACCACGTGCCTAGATCAAGTTAGAAGCAAACCGCCCCCGCACCACCAACCTCTGTCCACCACCAGGATAGTTAGAATGAGAGGTGGAATCAATGCACATCATCTGCACCATCCAGAAAAAAAATATCTGCACACCTTCTATTACCTGTACAACAAAGGTGCCTACAGATGCAGACTCAGTGGGGATCTGTAACCCTCCCTCTGCACTTTCCTGCTCCAGAACATTCTCAAGAGATCCCTGGTTTTCCCTTAAGGAGGAAGAGTCATTTAACAAATGGTGTTTAGCTGCCTCTTGGTTTTTTTGTTTTTTGTTTTTTCACATATTGAATGATTCCATTCATATGAAAAGCCCAAAATAGGCAAAGGCATAGAACTGCCTCTTGTGTGCTAGCTCTCCCAATAGCCCCAAGTCCTCTGGCTCGGCTCCCTGGCTCCCTTACGCTGTAGTTCTGGAGTTTGAGAGGGCTCACAATGGAGGAGGACTATTTTGGCTTTCCCCAGATTCTCTGGCATATGACACTACAGTCTACTGATGAGGGGCCAGACTTTTTTAAAATAGGCAGCAAAGACCAGAGGAAACAAAGAACAAAGAAATGCCTCCCTCTGATTTGGGATCTTGCTTTGGTGGTTGTTTTCTTCTCCCATTTCACTGATCTTTTGAGGGCGGGTGGGCTTGGAGTTCTTTCGGTGAGAAGTGTGTATGTGACCTTTCCAACCTCCCCTTCCTCCCTCTTTTCAGTGGCATTTTACCTTCAGCCACTTTGTGGTAGAACCTGGCCAGGAGTATGAGGTGACTGTTCACCACCTGCCCAAACCCATCCCTGATGGTGACCCAAACCACCAGTCCAGGAACTTTCCCGTACCTGGTAAGAGCGCCCTCCCAAGCCATTCCCTTCACCACTCAGCTCTTGGAGAAGAAACCAGCAGGTGGCTCAGACATCAGCCTCCCTGCTCAGCTGGACTGTGACTGCCATTACAGCATGTGATACCTATGGAATAAACAGATGCCACAGTTGGGGAGCTCCTGCCCAGGAAGGGTCAGAAGGACAAGCCACTCTTGAGAGAGTTTTAACTCCTGCTTCTAGTCTGGTTCCAGCTCTCGTCACCTTGCTCTGCACCTTTTTCCTTTTCATTCCCCACTTGTCCCCACCTGATTCTTCACTTTTTACCCCACATCCTACCTGCATTTATCCACCACCATCCCATGTGTGATACCGTCTCCTCTTCCCCCACTAATCCATCCTGCCTAAGAAAACTGCTGAGTTTATCATCTAAACCTTTAATGTGTGTGCACCATCTATTTCTCTGTCCTCCCCAGAATCTCAGCCACAACCTACAACATTTCTCATTGTTCAAAGCCAACTACATATGGAAACCCAGTCCCCTTGAGGACAGGATCTGGGGCTTGCTCAGGGTCTGCGCAATCTCCAGAACCACACAGTGCCTTGCATATAGTAGGTCATCAGGAAGTGCTTGTTAAGGATGATGACAGTCTTCTCCATTCCTAGAGCACTCCACATGGGCACATGCACACACACACATACACACACACACACACAATCTGCTTACCCTGCTTTATTTTTCCTCATGTTACCCATCACTCCCTGACATACTATCGCCATATATTTGTGATGTTACATTATGCTGTTTGTTTTCATTGGTCTTTTCTACTGGAATGTGCTCTCCAGAGGGCAGGGACTCTATCTTATTCACCACTGTCTAAAACAGTGCCTGGCACAGATTGGGTGCTCAGTAAGTGCTTGTCAAATGTGTGAATCCCCCCAGTCCCCTCGCTTGTTCCTGCAGTAGACTCAGTGACTATCAGTCTACAGCGATTCATACCTATCACATGTCTTCTTAAACCAAAGTGAAAATGATACAGTCAATGCCATTGGGGAAGGGAGGTTAGGAAGATGTTTCTGAAGCAGTGGTCCTCAAGGCAATCCCTGGGCCAGTGGCATCAAATTACCTGGGAGCTTGTTAAAAGTACAAATTTTCAGGACCCACCCCAGACCGGACTAAATCATAAACTACCCATGATGATGCACAGGAAAGTTCAAGAAACACTGCTGTGGAGGAACAAAATGTTTCTGCCCCTGTCAAGAGTCAGAGGCAACCCACAGAGAAAGCTGGAGGTGGGAGGAGGATCCGGAGTAGGCTGAGATTCTTGGGTCACTCAGAGCAAGCTCAGGAGGAGTACAGTTGAGTCTGGAAGGTTCCCTGAGAGAGGAAGGAGGAGACAACCAGGTCAGCCCCCAGTTCTGTGGGACCTCTGGCTAGTGGCAGCAGTGCTGTCTGGGAACTGGCTTTGAAGGGCCCATCTTTAAAGGCTCCCCAGAAGGAAACAGGTTGTTACCCCTGGTGTCGGGTGTCTGGAAGAGCAAACTTTCTAAGGCAGAGGCTTAGTTGTTTTACCTTTTTCTGGGTTGACAGGCTGCGAAGACCCCAGGATGAAGATGATCACACCATGCGTGGGCTCAGGTAACCACAGCTGGCAGTCTTGCTGGGGGAGCTTTGCCCAGGAGCATACACACGCACGCATGCCCTCCCCTCACTCCCAGCCTGTGTCTGCGCCCTGAGCAGGCAGCCTGTGGGACCCCAACATCACCGTGGAGACCCTGGAGGCCCGCCAGCTGTGGGTGAGCTTCACCCTGTGGAATGAATCTACCCATTACCAGATCCTGCTGACCAGTTTTCCACACACGGAGAACCACAGCTGCTTCCAGCACACACTGATGGTGCCCGAGGTAATGTTGCCACTGTCCTGACCCCTCCAGTGTAGTACCATGCTGCCTCCCTCAGCCTCAAGTCTCCCTCCACTGTCAGGACAGAACCTTTGCCAGAAGCCCAGCGCTCAGTACCGTGCTTAGTCAACCCCAATCCTGCGCATCTGTTTTTTTTCTTTCCTTCTGATACGTGGTTGACATAGAGTCAGTTCTATGGTTGATCTTTCCTTTGTCTCTTATAGTTGATTCTGCAGTTGATAGAAATGTCATTGATCTCTGCCCTGCTCACCTCCCCCGTCCTTTTAGTTCTTCCTTCCCCACAGTGTCCTCTGTTCTTTTTGTTGTTGTTGTTGTTTTCCACCTATTCCAAAAAGGATCTGAATATTTTTAAATGTGGGTATTAAGACAAAGGGGAAATAAAGATGAGGAAGTAAGATGGAACCAGGGTGCAGTTACTACTGAAAATGTGTGTCAGGCCATTGGTTAGGAACACAGATTGTCCCCACGATGCCAGCAGCCAAAGCAAAGAGAAATTCCAGTTACTAGATGTGTTCACGAATTAACAATGAACCAGTTGCCCTAGGGAAACATAGCCTTTCCTGGAACAGAAACCCAAGAAGCATTTGTGTGTGTGGCCTTCCTGTGGGGCACAGTGGACAGCAATGCCAGCGTTCTCAGCAGCCACCTGCAGCACTTTCTCACCCGTCCTCTCCTCTCCCTACAGCCTGCGTACCAGGACTCCCGCCAGCGGTCCAATGTCACGCTCACCCTGTCAGATTCTAATTGGTGCTGCCGCCACCGAGTACAGGTGAGTGAGTGTAGTGTGCACAGGTGTGGGAGCACATGCACAGGTAGTACTCCTAGAAGGGCAGACTAGTAAAGGAGGGCGGCTCAGGGACTCGTGTTCTCTCTGAGGACCTGGCACCGTGCCCCACTGGGCCTCCCTGCCTGGTGAGGCATCATGTCCACCTTCCCCAGCCCTTTCTCCCAGATTCACCTGGCCGGGCTTCTTTGGCCCCTGTAGCTGATGGGCGATCTGTCTGACAGCACAGGGAGGTCCTGGAGCAGCCAGCCAGGTGTGTGTTCTCAAATAGCCTGCTGGCGAGAAAGCATTAGTAGAGGACCCCAAGTCTCCCCAGCATCTCAGGATCCCTCTCTCCTCTGCTCTCACAGATCCAGCCCTTCTTCAGTAGCTGTCTAAACGACTGCCTCAGACACTCCATAACTGTACCCTGCCCGGAAATTCCAGATCCTCCAGGTAGGAAGTTTATGGCTGCTCTGGGGCATTTTAGGGGGTGAGTGTGAATGAAGTCAACACCTTGAGCTGAACCCTGACCTGGTTCTAAGGGTGGGGGCGGAGTTTAATTTTACTTAGAGTTACTCAGGCCTGCAATGTGGGGCTCTAAAGACACTCCTGGGTTGGACTCCTGACTGCCTTTCATTAGCTATGTAGCCGTGGGCAAAATACTTAACCTTTCTGATCTTCAACTTTTGAGACTGAGAAAAACAGGAATTGTTACTGTCAGAGAGTTACAGTTATGGACCATGTACTGAATGAAGTGTTTTACCATGTCCACTTTCAGTCCTCACAAATTGTGACTCTTCATACTGTGAAGCAGAAGGTCCCTTCTGCAGGTTCATAGATGAGGAAATAGAGGCACAGAGATGTTCAGTAACTTGTCCAAGATCACACACCAAGGAAGTACCGGAGCTTCGGCTTCTGGCCCGAGGGCCAGAAACTTGGCAGCCTGTTTCCTCCCCCTGCACCGCTGCCAACCTCCCACTCAGAAGCCACCCACCCCCTAGCATGTGGCTACAGCCAAATGCAGACCAGAAAGCAGCAGACATTGCATTGGCCTGGAGGAGAACCTAGCCTCCCGGTTGAGAGTTGGGTCATCTCTTAATAGACCGACAACTTGGGTGTTCCATGTGGATGTTTTCACTCAGTTTACCGGGCATTTGGAGTGCTAGTGCAGGGCCGAGGTCACTGCCAGGCCCTCAGTGGGGGCAGTGATGGTTCTTGTGGTCACTGCTAATAACTAAGAATACTGTTTTCCCTTTGTTCTCACTGCAGTCTCAATTGCAGGTAAGCCCCACTCTCCTTCCCGTAGCGCTGTAGGAGTCCGCAGGGGCCATTCCCCAGGGGCCACGTGAGACGTCCCTGACTGAGCCTTGGATGGAGCCAGGCAGACAAGGCTGAACCAAGAGGCCAGCCCAGGGGTGGAGATCATCACCGTGTCATGGTGCAGGCCAGAGTGGACAGCCCAGGGGCTGGGCCCGGGGGCTGGGGGAGCTCAGGGCTGGCATAGCAGACCCCCTCTGCTACATCACTCATGCTGTTCTGCTTACCACAGACTATATACCCCTGTGGGTGTACGGGTTCATCACGGGCATCTCCATCCTGCTGGTGGGTTCCGTCATCCTGCTGATCATCTGCATGACCTGGAGGCTACCCAGTAAGGGGCAGGGGCTGTGGGGGTGGGTCATGGGGTTTTCCCCTCTGTTCCTCTCTTTATTCCTATGTCCCCTTCTTTCTGCTGCAGTCTCTGTAAGGCTGTACTAGGAGGGCACCCTTCAACCCCAGCCTGAAGAACAGAACTTGCCTCTTTTAGGCCACACCAAGCTCAGTTGTCAAGAACTCAGCCTGCAGGAAGGCTGCCCTGGGCTCAAATACCAGCTCCACCACTTACTACCTGGGCAAATTACTTAATTCTCTGAGCCTCAGGTTCCTCTTTTATAAAGTGGAATTTATAAAGGTACCCACATCGTAAAACAAATATAAGGATGACATGAAATAATGTTTATATATGAATTCTTAGCATAGAGCCTGGCACATATTTGCTCAACATATGTTAGCCATAATTATATTTATTGCTACTAAAATTAATACCATTAAAACAAACTGGATGGAAGGAGCTAGGGTAGAATTTCCCTGCATCAGACATGATCAGCCAGGCAGGTGGGAGAACCTGAATGACTCCATCCTGCAGCCCCCAGACTTGTACAAACTAGGTCAGGGAGAATGGTGAAGGGGCAGCATGGTGTGAAAAGAAGGCTCCGGGTAGACCCAGAACGTACAGGTGTGGGTCCCAGCTCTGCCTCCCTGCTTTGCAGGCATAGGCAAATTGCTTAACAAACCCTAGATTTGATCTTCTCTTCTGTAAAATGGGATAACACCTCCCCCTCAGGGGTATGTGAGGATTGAATGATCTGGCCAAGTTCTGAGCAGGAGAGAACAAGGGCCTTTAGCCTAGGGGCTCAGCCTTTCCCTGCCCCCTCCGCCTTGGGCCCGGCCCTTCCTTCAGTAGTCTGGGAGCTGTTTCCACACATTCAAGTCTCGTCAGGAGTAGGTTTTATTAATTATTATTTATTGTGTGATGGGAAGAATGCCAGACCAGGCACTGGAAGACCCACTGAGAGAGCTCTTCTCCACAGGATTATTGGGAGGGTCAAATAAGTTAACATCTCTGCGAACACTTTATAAACTGTAAAGCTCCCTGCAGATGCCAGAGAGGCTTTTGCTTCATTTCTGTTGTTGCACTTCTGACCTTTTACTGAAGTGCCCCACGCCACACTGACACGAAAGAACACATGAAGAAGAAGACATGAAGGAAAGTTCACTCATTTGACTATCTTTTGGTAGTTCTGGGAAAGGGCCCAAAAGGTGGGGATTGAAATGAAGGTTCTGCATGTCTTCCTTGGCCGTCGGGGGTTCCGTTCACCCTGCCATGTCACTGGGGAGCCGACTCCTGCACCACAGCTTCCCTCTTTGTAGCTCGGGGGGAACAGTTGCTTAAGAATGTTGTTTCTCTTCCTCACCTCAAAAATACTAGGAGGAAATGTTGTAAACCGGCCTGGTGGGGGCTACTTCTGGAGATGTGTTGTAAGCCTCTGGCAAGGACACTTCTGAGGAAGAGGCTTTCCCTGCAGTGGGGTGTTTCTCAGAAGCATCCCAGCTGTGGAGAGGAGAGGAACCAGGGCTACAATGAGGGACGTGGGTGGAACTCCTAGTCACCGCTCTGAGAGTCCCTGCTGGGTCAGTGCTGCCAAGTGCTTGTGACCCCTGCTGACTATGTTCAGTGTGCCAGACACTTCACATACACAGTCTCATTTAATCTGTGCCACACAGACCCATTTTACAGAGGAAGAAACTGAGTTTCTGAGGCATGGGTAACTTTCCCAGATCTCACAGCTGTTCATGGCTGACCTGGGATTCACACCTGAGTGACTCCACACAGCACGGGGTCCTGCAAAGGCCCTGAAGCATCTAATAACTGCCCTCCCTTATCATTTGCTCTGTGTCAGGGGTGGGACAGCATGCCATCAGGTGCCCTTGTGAATTGGTCCCTATTTCTCTTCCAAAAGAGCTGCTCCAGTGTATTTTTGTTTCTTTCAGGGTCTCGTGAAAAATACGGGAATGACACCAAATGTACAGGTCAGTATTTCCTGGTGTGGGTGGCCTCTGTTTGGTGTGTTTTGCTGTCAAAGGCTTGATGGAGGGTTCTCTTGAGAGACATGGGTGGGTTGCCTTCTGCATTTTAACTCCTGAGCTCCTTCAGGAGACCTCCCCGTAAGAGGACCTGCTTCCTAGTACCACCACACAGAGGGGACCTCAAATAGCAAAGCTAAGATAACATTTTTTAAATCACTTGGACAAAGAAGGAAGGGAAGGGACCATCTTTTATAAAAAGAGGTCCTACCTATAACAGATATTTGTATTCCATAGGCAGGCCTTTGTGTCTCTTTTTCTTTTTAAAGTATCGGCTAAAGGTCAGATAGGAATCTTAAGAAATTCACTGTCCCAGAAGGGGTCAAATTGTGATTCTTTTCAGGCAGCCAAAATGGGCGAAATAGTAACATTGGCTTATTCTGAGACCTCAGTTGCATTACCTCGGCTAGGGAACCAATCTCTTCCTGGTCTAGGGTGCTCCTGGCCTGACCCATTAGGAGTTCTGCCCCTGGCCTGTGGTTTGAGGATCATTGCAGATGCACACCTGAACCTGTGGGCCTGGTTTTCCTTGTTTCCCTCAGATGTCCTGCCCAAGAGCAGCCTGACACCCCCACCCCTGAAGCCCAGGAAGGTCTGGATCGTCTACTCAGCTGACCACCCCCTCTACGTGGATGTGGTCCTAAAGTTCGCCCAGTTCCTGCTCACCGTCTGTGGCACCGAAGTGGCCCTTGACCTGCTGCAGGAGCAGGTCATCTCAGAGGTGGGGATCATGACCTGGGTGGGCCGCCAGAAGCAGGAAATGGTAGAGACCAACTCCAAGATCATCATCCTGTGCTCCCGAGGCACCCGCGCCAAGTGGCAGGCCATCCTTGGCTGGGAGGAGCCTGCTGTCCAGCTTCGGTGTGACTGCTGGAAGCCCGGGGGTGACCTCTTCACAGCGGCCATGAACATGATCCTGCCAGACTTTAAGAAGCCAGCCTGCTTCGGCACCTACATTGTCTGCTACTTCCGTGACATCAGCAGTGAGAGTGATATTCCTGACCTCTTCAACATCACTCCCAGGTACCCACTCATGGACAAATTTGAGGAAGTTTACTTCCGAATCCAAGACCTGGAGATGTTTGAACCCGGCCGGATGCACCGCGTTGGGGAGCTCACGGGTGAGAACTACCTGCGGAGCCCCAGTGGCTGGCTGCTGAAGGAGGCCGTGGAGAGGTTCCGGGAGTGGCAGGCTCAGTGCCCTGACTGGTTCGAGCGCGAGAACCTTTGCTCCGCAGAGGACCAGGACCTCCCATCCCTGGATGAAGAGGTGTTTGAAGAGCCGCTGCTGCCACCGGGAGGAGGGATCATCAAGCAAAAGCCCCTGGTGCAGGAACCTGCCTCCGAGGGCTGCCTGGTGCTCGATCTGCGCGTATGTGAGGAAGGAAGGGGAATGTCCCGGCTGGAACCTCAAGTTCAGCCCCAGGGAGAGCCGGCAGCCCTGACGCTCCAGACAGAGGTGCTCCCTGTGGAGGAGGCGCCTCCAATTCAGGCAGTGCAGCCTGTCCCTCAAGCCACCGGGAGCAGCACAGCCAGCCGCTTGGCCGTGGTAGAGGGAGATGAGGCCTGGCCGCTGTTGGAGGGCCACGGCCCTCGGCGGAACAGCATCCTCTTCCCCGTGGACTCAGAGGACCTGCCCCTCTGCAGCACGCCTAGGGCATCGCCCAACCACCTCCCGGAAGACGTGAGGGAACAGCTCGAAGGCCTGATGTTCTCACTCTTCCAACAGAGTCTGGGCTGCCAGGACCAGGAGGGCTGGGAGAGCGCCGCAGCAGCCCTCAAAGACCTGTACGCTCCCTGTGAGGATGGGCAGCGACAGTCAGTGCAGTCCGACCAGGGCTACATCTCCAGGAGCTCCCCGCAGCCCCCTGAAGGACTCCTGGAAATGGAGGAGGAGGGAGAAAAGCAGGACCTGGGGAGGTCGGCCAAGCAGCTCTCGCCTGAGGACGTAGAGAGCCTGAGAAGCCTCCAGCGGCAACTTTTCTTCCAAGAGCTTCAGAAGAACTCTGGTTGGGACGGTGTGGAGCCTGAGATGCCATAGGGCCTCCTTAGACCCCGAGTGTTGGGAGAAGGGTGCATGTATGTACACAAGTGTGCACATGAGTGTCTGTATGTATACATATGTCCGTGTGTGAAATGTTTGCCTTTGAAGTGTTAACCTCTTGATCCCTGGGCATCCCCCTTAATTTTCTTTCTCTGACCCTCTGGTCATGATGTCTCTTCCCCACAAGAATCCACAGCCCATTCCCAGGAGCTAGTGACAAAGTGTCCTTGAGTCTCCACCATTCATTCATTCGTTAATTCTTTCATTCATTCAACATTTATTTTGCACCTCTTATGTGCCAGGCATCTGAGATACAAAGGTAAATTGCAGGAGATATTGGCCCCGGCCACGGAGGGGCTTAACATCTAGTGAGAGCAACAGATTAGCAAACAGGGTGGTCATGAGCGAAGTAAGGTCATAGTAGAGGTCTGCCCAGGGCTATGAAAATACAAAGAAGGGAAACCTGGGCCAAGACACTGTGGTTGCAGAAGGCAGCAGGTGGGGTGAGGGCTGGAGCAGTAAGAGAGGTGGTGGAGAGGCAGCTAGAGCCCCAGTTGGAGAAGGCATGTGGGCCAGGCTGGGGTTTGGGACATCAGCCCTGTGGCCTGGGATTCCTTTGATATGGGGAGCTGCTGCTCTGCAGAGAAGGAGGCTGAGGACCAAACATACCTGAAAGCCACCTCAGCTCAGTTTTGGAAAGAGACAGGATGGAAATGTGTGGTGTGAAACCTAACAGCATTCAATGGGGAGAAAAGTCTGAAATCCTGAGCCCCTGTTTTGGCACTCAGTCAAAGACAGGGTCTTTAGGGACTGCATGGGCGGGCCCCTGGGCAGCAGCCCCCCATCCGCACACCTCTTGCCCCCCGTGAGCACAGGAAGCACCAGAGCTGGGCGCCCAAGACTGAGTATGAGATACGGACCTCACATCAGGGTGGGCAGAGGGGGGCAGGGCAGGAGTTAGAGGGCTGGCAGAAGCAGGCCTCTTTGAGGAGAGAGGGAAGTGTACCACTCTGTCTTTAAAAGTCTGAGTTGGTTCAAAGAGGAGAGATGCTAAGGCCCAGTGTTTGAAGAAGTGGTTCCTGAAAGTGCTTCCTTTGGAGAAACTGAAGGCTTTGTCCCTCTGGGGTCCTGGCAAGCACAATGGGATGCCATCTGCCCCTGGAATGGAGACACAGCTCTAAGCTTCAGTGAAGGGGTGAGGATTCTGGCACATAATGGGAAACCAAGTATCTCAGGTTACCTGTGTGTATGCCACACCCATGCATATGTGTGCACAAAAGGGAGATTATCAATAAAAGAATGAATAAATGTGTTAACTCTGGTTAGAATTCTGGGTAGTTACTTTGAGTTCCATGTTACTATGGGTCAAGAGTTCCTAGCTGTAGAGTCCTTTCCAGTGGTGCGATTTCACCTCATAGTGGCAGGGGCATCAGGCCTAAGTCCCAGACAGAGTGTGGCCCGTACACAGCCTGACAGCAGGACCAGATAAGGTGTCTGTGCACCTCCAGAATACTTACATTGACACCTAATCCCCAGTGTGACGGTTGTGGAGGGACAGGTGATGAGGTCACATGGATGGAGCCCCAGATTCCTCCCTTCTGCCACGTGAGGGCACAGCGAGATGGTTTGTGAACCAGGAAGCATGCTCTCACCAGACATCCAATCTGCCAGCTCCTTGATCTTGGACTTGCCAACCTCTAGAACTGTGAGAAATAAATTTCTGCATTTATAAGCAGCCCAGCCTATGGTGTTCTGTTAAAGCAGCCCTAACAGACTAAGAGAGAAGGGAGAAAAGGAACTGAGTTCTCCCAGCTGCCAGCCTCTCAGGCTCCATCTCTCCTCCAATAAGCTGGGTCCAGATGCCTACCAGCCTGTGGTGTTTTCCCAGCTTCTAGGAAGCATTAAATGTGCAGAGTGTGGAATACCACCACGGGCTCTTCCTTGCTGGAGCCAGGGCTCTCTGTGGTGGCAGAATGGCCCTAGCCAGTGTAGTGCTGGTGCCCAGAAGACATTCCCATTTGAGTTGCATTCCCCACAAACCTTGAATTCTAGCTTTGCTGGCCTCTGAGGCTAAAATGTCCTCAATTAGCATTGTTCACTAAGTCCTGTTTATCTCCAGGGCTGCTACTTTTCTTCCTAACAGCTTTGTTGAGATACGATGCACATACCATACCATTCACAGCTGCCCCCATGCAGTTCAGTGGCTTTTAAGAGTTCAGACTTCAACCATCAGCATAATCAAGTTTAGAACATTTTTCTTACCCCCAAAAGAAATCTAGCACTCCTTAATCCTCATCCCAACCTCCCTAAATTCCTCATCCCTCTATAGATTTCTCCATTTTGGACATAACAAGTGGAATCATGAAGTCCCCAGGCTTCACCCTTTCTTTAATGTTCTTCCCTGGCTCCTCCCCTGTTCCCTGCCCTACCCTAAAGCCCCAGTCTCATACTGGTCTTTCCAGCATAAATGCTGGAAATTCTGTCAACCTGTGGTGTCTGCTGTCAGCCAAATGCCAAGAGCTTCAAGAGCATGTATAAATAAAGCCATGCCTTTCTTTTCATACTATTCTGAAACATGGCTAATAAAATCCTACTTCACCCAGAAACACCATTCCAAGAACAGATGTCCTCCAAGCTGTGACTTTCCTACCACTCAGGCCCTCTCCTAAATAGAGTGCAGAAGTGGCTCAAGTGGGTGGGAGGACCCACAGTCAATATACGACCAAAGCCTGCAGTGGAGTAGCTGTGACTGGTGTCCGGCCCAAGTCTGCATGCTTGTACCAGGCCAGCTTCCAACTTCCAAGTGGACTTGCCTGCTGTCTTGTTCCTAGTTTTTTTTTAAAAAAAAAAAAAAGGCGGTAGGGATGATTAAATGGTGATGTAGACATTGTTCAATACAGTGCTTTCCAACTCCGCTTCCAAACCAGTTTTTCTTTTCTGCTTAGGAAGGACCTCAGGAAGGTGTCCAGGCTTTCAGGGAATTGTTAGTCACTTAAACATCCATTCAGCAGTTTGAGCTGGGATCTCTGCATGGCAGGCTATGATGGATTTTACTGATTTTCTGCTTATCTTTGAATATTAAATAAGGCATAAGGAGAGGAAGATGTACTTACAATGCAGTGGAAAGTTTTAATCCTGTGTCCTTTAGCTTTGCAGTTGGTGTGCTCCCATCCCAAATACACAAGGGCAGTGCCAGGTGCCATTCTGCCCCAGCGTTTCCTGAAAAGACCTGTCAGTTAAGGGCCACAAGACACCGGCTGCTTCAGGCTGTGCAAGAAAGTAAGGGCCCAAGTATGCATGAGCTTGGATTAAAGCAGAGCTGGTATTCCAGCTCCAGCTGTGGGTCTCAAGCCAGGGAGCTGGGGAAAGAGATTTTTTTTTTTTTTAAGTTACTTATTTACGGAGAACAGGGGAAGGGCAGAGAAAGGTAGAGAGAATTTTTTTTGGGGGGGGGGTGGCGCAAGTGAGGGGCAGAGAGAGAAGCAGGGCTCACCTGAAGCAGGTCTCGTGCTCACCCGATGCAGGACTCGAACTCCTGAACCATAAGATCATGACCTGAGCGCAAATCAGATGCTTAACTCACTGAGCCACCCAGGCGCCCGAGAGGTTCTTTAAAAAGAGGCAACCCAAGGGCTGGTTAGCCCAAGGTTAACCCAAATCTGGAACCCTGGCTCTGCTGCTTGCCAGCCATGTGGCTTACCAAGTAATCCTCCTTAGGTCTCCGGCTGCAGGATGTGCAGCAGGGGCTCCTACCTCATAGAGGTCTTGTGAGGAGTGGCTGGAACGTGCATGTGAATCACTTGGGTGTGTCCTGCACACAGGAGCACTCAGTAGTACATGATAGTACATGGTAGTACTCAGTATGTGGTAGTACTTAGTACACAGGAGAAATCAGTACATGGTAGTACTCAGTACATGGTAGCCATCACACCATCCAGGTGTTGCTACCCCTACCCACTGCTGCCCTTGTGAGGAGTCCAGAGGCTCCCTTAGGTCTCATCACCTCTTAGCAAGGAGCACTCTGACCTGATTTGGGTCAGAGCAGTTTAGGAACCTCACTGTTTATCTAGCTTCTCTTCTGTTGCTATGGCTTTCTCACTATAGTGTTTGCTTTTTCAGATTACAAAAGTAATATCCAATATTCTTTATTATGAGAGAATATAAAATAAAGCAACTGCCCCCAGCCCGTGGGTACAGGCTGCGAAGTTGGGGTGCCCACTCATGGCCTCCCACATCACTCCTAAATGGCTTCAAGGTCCATCTTCTTGCTTTTGGTCTCCCCTCCAGCTCTTCATGCCCTGCTGCCTCCCCCAGATCTTGGCACTCAGTCCACATTCACATCCTGTCCATTTAGGTTGGTTAAGACAGGTGAGCCAGCCTTGTCTGTTAGAGGAACATGGAGTCCCCTCTCTCGTGACTTGAAGGATACCAAGAATTCTTGTTCAACATGCCCCCACTCCCGACACCCCAGTTCCTAGATTCCTTTCCTTGGAAGAGTAGTCCCTTAGGATGTTCACTGGATTCTTCCTTTCTGATTAGAGAGGAAGAAGATAGATACAATAGTGACCTGAGAAGAGGAGAGAGAGCAGAAAGGAATGAGGCACAGGTGGCTGGCCCCCTACTTTTGCCTGCACCCTGACATGGGTGTCCCACTAGTGGACTTTTGCTCAATGCCTCTCTCTTGGGACTCACACAGAATATGAAAACCAGCCCCTGGTTTTTAGCCAGACCATTCTGAAGCTTTAATAAGGGAAAGTTGAACTCAATTGACAGCTAAGTCTGTAGGCTGCCTGGGGTAGTGAATATCTGGAAAGCAGACAGACCTGGGTTCAAATCTGGATTCCCTTCTCTCTCTCTTTTTTTCATGTTTATTTATTTGAGAGAGAGAGAGCACAAGCAGGGGAGAGGCAAGAGAGAGACACACAGAATGTGAAGCAGGCTCCAGGCTCTGAGCAGTCAGCCCAGAGCCTGATGCAGGGCTTGAACCCACAAACTGAGAGATCATGACCTGAGCTGAAGTCAGACGCTTAACTGACTGAGCCACCCTGGGGCCCCTGATCTGGATTCCCTTCCTGACTCTAGTGTGGTATTCAGCAAGCTACTTTATCTTTCTGGGCCTCAGGAAAATAGAGATAAGGCTCCCTTGGAGATGGCTGTGAGGATGAAATGGGCTGCTGTGCAAGGGCCTGACTCAGGCGAGCACAGGGCATGTTCCCAGGCTCTTCCAGAAGGCCGGAACTTCAGGGTCAGACTCAACCCCTCAGGCAAGGCCTGAGTGAGACCTCAGCCCTGCCCACTCTGAATATACTGCCCATTCATATGCCATTTCTCATTTTCACAAAGATGTTTTCATATTTGTTCCAGTTGACCAAATGGGTAAGAGCTAGCTTGCCTATGAGAAATGTGTAAATATTTATAACATGCTTAGTCAAATTAATGATCTTATTTTACATCTAGATTTAGGAACAAATGAAAACATGATCTTATGTTTTTCTGTCATTATTTTATATGTAAATTTTGTCCCCCATTATGATTATAAATATCTTGAGGAAAAGGACCATTTTTGCGTATGCCACCTCATTTAATTATTACCACAGCTTTGTGAGATAATATTGCTCCTGTTGATGAAAACCTTCTGGGAGGTGAGGTAAGTGCCCACAGCCTCAGCTAGTAGAACAGAGAGCAAGCCGAGGGCCAGGCTGTTCCCATGCTCTGATTTTGCCTCTTTCACCCTCTGGGTCCAACCACTGTGTAGCCTTTGGAATGGCCAGAAGCATCATAGGGCAACAACACAGAGTGGCTATATCTATGCTAAAAAAAATCTATTATTTTTGTGCAGACTCAATGTTCTGTCTTAGACTTCACAGTCCCCTTTGTGTTTGTTTGTTTGTTTGTTTGTTTGTTTGTTAAAGGCCTTATTCTTCTCATTCATACATAATTCATGCCTTTGGCTGAGGGAAGAGTAATAGAGGAGGACAGAGTACTTAAACATAAGTTTCTCAATCTTTCTTTTGGCAAGTTATTCTTAGAAAGAAATGGGAGTGAAAGCCCCAAATGGCTGGGGAAATCTCTCTCAGGCCAAGCACACACCTGAGTTAGCTCTGCCTACAGAAAGCCTGGCTAGACACCCCCCAGGTCAAGGCCAAAACCACACTGCCTCCCTGAATAGCATGCCAACCGCCCAGAAGGAAATAGCCAAGGTGTACCCACGATGTTAACATAAGCCTATAAAATGATGACAAATGTCACAGTGACATTTAAGAATTTAGTAAGGAAACCAGGACAGGAAAGATCTTAAACAAACCACACAGGAAGCTTGTCACAAGTCTCAAGGCTTTTTTTTTTATTTTTTTATTTTCAGAACAGAGGCTGGTTTTATTTTTAAAAAGAGAAAGGGGGAAAAAACGTGATAAATGCTAGTGAGCTGCCGCTTCCCTTCTTCCAGGCTCTAACTACCAGCCAGCTCTCCTCCACAAAGACACATACCACCAGAACCAGGGCACATTATAGCAGAACAGCCTTTACAGAGGGTCTGGTCCAACCCCCTTTTAAAACAGATACGGAGTCAGAGGCTCAGATCAAGAGCATGCCTTACTTGCACAAATGTTAGAGGCAGACAGTCTGAATTCTGAACCCAGAGTACTTTTCTGTGAACTGTACTGCCAGCACAAGCCTCAGGAGACAGTGTACCTTATCTTTATTTAGACCCACGGGAAATATCTCCAGTTTGACCCCCCACTAAAGATGCCCCTAGAAAGCAAGAAAAACGAAACTTTAGGGGTTTTTTCTTGTTGAGCGTGGGGCAAGGAAAGAAAGTAAAAGGACTCAAGAAAGAAACACCAGAAGGAAGGGGTTGACCCCTGAGCACAAAGTGCTTGCACCAGATGTTTGAAAGAGAATGTCCAGGGGTGAGTCGGGGGGGTGGTGGTGCAGCAGACAGAGCCTGAGCAGGCCTGGCCTCTGCCAAAATTGGCCCAGGTGCCATAAATCTCTTGTCATATCTCGGGAAGTGGTAGCTCATTGGAACCTATCACAGCCTCCCACAGAAAACTCAACAGCACTCAGATTTTACAGTCATTCAGCAGGAGACCATCATCCAAACAGGAGAGAGGGGTGGGGCAGGGGCCAGCCAGGGGCTGGCCATGGCTCAGACACAGAGCCCTTTCACAGTCACTGAGATTAGGTAGCAGAGAGAGCAAAGCTGGAGAGAGGATATGGGGACCCAGGGAGCAGCCATGGGGGCCCACCCAGGGTCTGGGCCCAGAACTTCAAGCACAGGGAATTTAAAGGGAGAGGATTGGGGTAAGAGGGGGGAGGGGGAGAAGGCAGAAAAAAAAAAGATTAGTTGTAAAATCCAACTAGCTAATATTGGACCTGGTAGGGTGAGGAGCTGGGAACACAGATAATACATTGAGTGTAAACATTTTTCCTCCATCGTCCCCCACTGTGACAGTAGGGGAGGCTCAGAACTCTGCTCAAGCCATCAGCCTCTCTGTGTCTCTGTCTACATGGACAGATGTCTTCTGTCAACAAACTTCCAAGAAGTTGAGAGAGAAGGGCCCCATGTGAAAAACTGAGGCTCAGAAAGCAAGTGACATGTCACTCAAAGCTAGTGAGTGACAGAGTCAAAACTACAGTCCGTGACTTCTAGTCTTTTGTCCAGGGTTCATTAAACCACACAAGACTTCTCAAGCATAAGAAGTTGGGGAGGGGAAAACAAAAATTCTTATAGCACCACCCCATCTTATTTTGGGGTGGAAGAAAATGAGTATTTCCTGGCCTTGCTGCCAGCTGCCCTCCTGCACTCTTAAATCCCCTAAAAACACTTATCCTGCCTCAAAGATTCCAAGAGTGAGATCCCACGTAGAGAGTATAAGTGGGCAACCCCTGGGTGTCCCTCGTCATCAACCTCAGCGAGAATACTAGGGAGGAAGGCAGGGCGGAGGTAAGATTTGCCCAGCCTCTCTATGCAGCCTGCCTTCTCCGTAGAAATTCTCTTAACCAGAGCCGAGGACAAAGGTCATCACCACACTTTCTGATACACACCAGGCTTCCTAGAGGAAGGACAGATGGGGAATTGGATTTCCTTGAGCCGATGGGAGCCCCAACTTCACATCTATCCAGGAACCCCACCAAAGCTTTTGTTCTGAGCCAAGATCTGACCCAGTCAGCAACAAACCTCAGGAAGGATAAGAGTTCCAGGTGCAAAGGGAAGGAGACAGGGAGGGCAAGCCAATGGCTGATACTCCACAGACCCTGTAATAAGACTGGCACCAAACCCCAGCTGGATCCAGTGGCCATGTTGAATGCAACTTCTGAGTATTTTGCCTTTATTTTTTGCAAGCAGCATCAGCACATGATGCTACAAAAGTTGAAAGCACGGAGGTAGAAATGCTCACTCACCCAACAAAGGGTGTGGTTTGGTCCTTAGAGTAGGGACCCTCTCCTCCCCAAGCTGAGAAGAGAGGAGTAGAATTGAGGAAGGTCCTGGGTGAGCTTCTCCCTCGGAGGAGAGCAACTGGGCAACTCCCAGGAGCCCAGCTCTTTCTGGGAATTCAGGGCCACAAATTCAGGTAGCAATGAGGAGAGTGGTCATATGTGTGGTGGGGAGGGCAGGGCCTCCCAGATCTACTGATTGCAAGGGGTCACAGTGTGGACACAAGAAAACAACACTATACACACAGAGACAAACACAGACTTTGCATCTACTATCTGGGGGAAAAAAAATCCAATAGACACATTAGGGGAACAGTGGATTCCGGGTCAGCTTCAAGGCATGGGACAGTGACCACTAACCACAGCCTATAAGAAGCTGGCACTTCCAAGCAAGAGGGAAGGCTTAAGGCCCAGCACCCCCTGCCTGGGCACCCCCTTTACTCCATGCTCCCCCACAATGGACAGGAATTAGGATGGCAGTGGGAAAAGCAAGAAGCAGAGGTATCCAGCCCCCTGGAGGCTAGATTAGAGTAGGATATGGAGAAGGGAGAATTGAGTAAGTGGACCTTCCTCCTTCATCATTAGCGGCTGGTCTCCCTCCAAGCAGTCTTGACTCACAGGGTGCAGAAGGACACACTGGCCCTTAGCCCTATTGACAGTTACCTTTTCCAAATGGAGCCTGATCAAATCTGGGTGAGAGAAGGTCAGAGGATAGGGGGCTGGGGTCTCTCAAGCCCAAAGTAAGCCCCTCTCCTTTATCCCTCCTCAATTCTGGGAGGCCACTGCCAGGGTATTGACATAGCCATGGGCTCCTCCCTCATTCTCCGAGATGCAGTGGCCCAGCTGAGAGACTCCCTGAGGTGGTGGTGGTGGTGGCGGCGGCGGTGGGGCAGAGGGCGGAGCGCCATAGCCCCCTCTCCCCCGACTGGGGGAGGCCCGACTCCCCCGGTCCCAACAGCCCTCTAAGGCTTCCAGGCCGCGGCAGCCTAGGAAGAAGAGGTTCTTGAGCATGAAGATGGAGAGGGGCTGCTGGTAGCTCACCACCAGGAGGCAGCGCAGCGCCAACAAGGGCACGTCCACCAGGCAGCCACCCAGCAGTCGCAGAAGGCGGCTACAGCTGCCCGGCCCTGAAGCCTGGCCCCAGGACGAAGCTGCCGCTGCGGCGTTGAGCTCGTAAAGCCAGAGCACCGGCGAGGAGAGGGTGAGGAAGTAGACGGCGATGAGCAGGTAGCGCAGGTGCGCGGGTAGCGGCACGCGGCCTTCCAGCATCAGCTCCACCAAGGTGAAGCTGTCGAGCAGGTCCAGACACGTGCCCAGGAAGCAGCCGGCGGCTCGGTGCTGCTGGGGCTGCAAGAGTAGGGGTCCCGCCGAGCCAGGGGGGGCGCCAGCCTCGCTGATGGCCCGCACCAGGCTGTAGAGCAAGGGCACGGACAGCGCCATGGTGATGCGGAAGCCCGTGGTGCCGAAGGGGGCGCGCAGCTCTATGAGGTCCAGGATGGACGTGCCCAGGATGAGCACCACCTTGGGCGTGAAGGCGATGGAGTAGATGAGCCAGGCCAGGTAGGCAAAGGCGAACTCGCCCGCTGACCCGACAGCCCCCGGGCCGCCCCCCAGGCCACCGGCGCCCCCGCGGCCGCTGCGCGCCTTGGCCCCTGCCGCAGCCCCGGCGGAGGCTGCGGAGGAGGCGGGCAGGTGCAGGGGCGGCACGGCGTGGTGGTGGTGCTGGTGGTGGTTGTGCGCGCCGCTCGCCATGCCGCCCCGACGACCCCGGCTGTTCTTGGCGAAGAAAATGGCCCAGCCCACCACCACCACCAGGTCAGTGGCGATCCAGGAGCACCAGTACAGGTCGGTGACGGCGATGAGGTACAGGTCCAGCAGACCGCCCTGCGCCAGCAGCAGCACCACGGACAGCGCCTGGTAGCCCCAGCGGCACCCCGGGCTGGGGGCGCAGCCGCGGCGTCGACTCCTACGGCCCGACCGGGTCGGGCGACCGCAGCAGCAGCAACACGAGCAGCAGGAGGTGCCGCTGCCTGTCCCGGTGCCGCCCGCGCCCCCAGCCGAGCGGCCCCCGGGGCCCCCGACGGCCCCGGCCGCCGCGCCCCCGCCAAAGTCCGCGGCTGTCATGCTGCAGGAGGAGGTGGGCGTGGAGGTGGAGGAGGAGGTGGCGGCCGAGGAGGAGAAGGCGGCGGGCGCGGGGTCGGCGGCTGGGGCGCCCCCCTGAGCCGGGGGTCCCGGGAGCCCGGCGGCGGTGGCTGGCACCAGCGGCTTGCTGATGCTGATGCTCTCGTCGTCGTCCTCTCGCTCGGCGCCGGTGCTGCTGCTAGGGGAGCGGGAGCCGCCGCCGCCGCCGCCGCCCCCGCCGCGTCTGCCGCCGCCTCCCCCCCGGCTGGTGCTGGTGCTGGTGCTGCTGTCGCCCGAGCCTCTCCGGTCGCGGGAGGAACCCCCCCGGAGGAAAAGGGGCTGCAGCCGGGCGGCGGCGGGGGGCGGCGGGAAGGAGCCGGACGAGGACGAGACCGAGCGGGGGTTGCCGAGCGCTGGGTGCATTGTCCTCCAAGGGGTTCCGGGGGGCTGCCCAGCTGCTCCCTCCCCGCCAACCCTGGGCTGGCTAGGCGGCCGAGGGGAGCCGGGGCCAGCCGCCGCCTCCTCCGGAGCGGCTGGGACTCGTACCCGGGTCGGGCAGCAGCGAGATCCGGACTGGAGCCACCGGACTGGGCGAGCCAAGCCCCGGGTGGCTGGGAGCGGGGAAGGCGAGGAGCTGAACCCTCCGCGGTGACGACGGGCGCGGCGGGGGCGGGGGCGGGGGCGGGGAGCGAGCCCAGCCGGAGAGAAAAGGGAGGCTGGTGGCGGGGAAACCAGGACTGGATTCAAGGGGGAGAGGAGGAGAGACCAGAGAAGGAGAAAGCCTGGCTCGCTGGATCAGCAGGAAGAAAAGGGGGAAGGGGGTGCTGAGACACAAGAGTTGGGGTGGAGAGCGCTGTGGTGGGCCTAGAGGAAGAGAGGAGAGGAGGAGGGAGGGGCTGGGAATCGGGAAGGGGCGGGGGGGGGGGGATCGGGGGATCGGTGGTGGCGCTGGGAGGACTAACCCGAGCATAGGATTCCTAGGAAAGTCGTTCAGAGATCCCACTAGCTGAACTGCTGAAGCGTTAGCAACTGGATGGCCTTGGTCTCAGTGCAGACCATGCGCCTGAGCACCAGACACAGACGACAGGTTCAGGCCTCTCCTCCTGGTCAGCACACTTCTGCAGGCAGAAAGGCAGCTCTGGCCCCTTGGCTCTGTCCAGTGCCCGCTGGCTGGGGCATCCTGCCTCTCCTTCAGGCACTTAAAAACTAATGAAGGCGTCAGGCCATACAATTTAAAAGGATCAGCCCAGTCATGTATTTCTACATATTCATGTGCCCCCGCACTGAGTTCAGTGATAGACCCTCAGAGAGGTTCCAATTTCCAGTGAATGGATCAGTTCTTTGAATATAACTGCTGGGGGAGAGAGGGTAGGTAAAGGAATTACTTATGTGGCCCCAGCCAAGTGGGGCTTTTGGTATTCTCAGAGGTCTTTAAAGTGGTAATTGCAACTAATAAAGATGTACATAGCAGAGAGTAAAATAAAGGCATCTTTAGAGGTATGGGTACCTTGATAAAAAACAAAAGCTCAAAGACAGTGATGGGGAATGTTAACAACCAGCCACTGTGGAAAGAAGGCACAGTGGGCCTGCAGCTACCAGTTCAGAGCTCTTTCTGACTCAGCCCCTAGGATTTATTCCATGACTGGGGCTAGATATCCACCAGCAACTCAGGAAGGCAGCAGGTAGAGCTCTGGCTTTACAGATTTAGGGGAGAAGAAATGACTAGAGCATTTGGGGCTCAAAAAAATCCGAGGCTCATGTATAATGCAAACATCCCGGCAAGGCAGGAAGCTTGCCGGCCCCTTCCTCCTTCCCCACATACTTCAGGCTCCAAGTTCCCTGCCTTGATTTCATTGCCATTGGGGCTCCCTTCCTAGATGACACCCTGCAGTGCCAGGGAGGAGGAAACAGTAAAGCCCAGGCCTTGCCCCTAAATCTGCCTCTTGAATAAGGGTCAGTTTGAGCCAAACTTGTTTTCTCCAGTCTGTACAACTAAGCCATGGTAAATGTGGGATTTAGCACCACAGCCTTCACTTTTCCATCTGCCTCTGTCACACGCAGCCTTTCAAAAGTTCTATGTCCAATCGTCATGCCAGACAGAACGTGAGCTCTGGGGTCAGTGGCCTCAGCTCTGCCACTTAGCTTGGTTATTTCCCCTCTCTGAGCCTCATGTCCCAACTGTAAAAAGGGACCAATATCTACCTTAACAGGCTGTTATATTAAGAGAGGTCATGAATTCAAAGGTTTTAGCCTAGTGCCTGGCACAGAGTATGTACTCAGCTAAAGGCAGCTGGTGTATCATAATTCCTCTTAGCTCTTGTCTTAACGTCCCAAGGAACATTTACTCATGGTACAGGCCACTAATGATGGTTTTCTGGGCTGGATTCCTGAGGCCACATCCAGAGTTCTATCCCCCACAGCTTTGCACTTTGGGAAGTGCCAGGGAGCAAAGCCACTCTCATTAGGACAGTGGTTCTTGGAGCTGGTCTTCACAGACTTCAGTGTGAGAGATTCCACTATGGCAGCTGGTGCCAAGGCCCCTCCACATGGGGCAGGGTGGGGAAGAAACAGCGGATGCAGCCTGCACTCAGGTGTGAGCATCACAGCAGACCCAGCAGGCATCAGGATTGAGACAGTCCAGGTTAAGAAGCAGAATGGGGAGCAGCCAAGTGCTAACGGGAGTGATTACAGCCAATCTCCCAGCTCTCCCCCAGGGAAAACACCAGCCAACAACTAACCTGAAAGCTGACCCAAGCCTTCTGCTCAAGTTAATGAAGAGAAGGTGAAGGAACAAAAGCAGCTGATGAAGGCAAAGAACTGGGCTCCTGAGGGAACACTCAAAGATCTGCTCCCACTCCCCACACCTGCCGGCTACCCTGACCCACTCACCACTCACGGTACTCCCCTCCTGCTCTCACCTGGCAGGCCCAGCCCCTCCTCCCACAGGTGCCTCCAGGACAGGTTCCCTCCCCAGCCACTTGAATTGTAACAGCCCTTTGAAGTTATCCTTTGTATTTCTGGGAAATATACTGTCAATCAGATTAACTTTCTTGTTTTGATTTTTTTTAAGTTTATTTATTTTTGAGAGACAGAGAGGACACAGGGGAGGGGCAGAGAGTGAGAGAGAGAGAGAGAGAGAGAGAGAATCCCAAGCAGGCTCCACACTGTCAGTGCAGACCCCAATGCGGGGCTTGATCCCACAAATTGTGGGCTGAAATCAAGAGTCTGACACATAACAACTCAGCCACCCAGGTGCCCCCAGATCAGATTAACTTTCTGTACAAGATCTCTTAGCCCAATTTTTTCAGATCTGAGGCCCTGAATAAAAGACCACATATAATAAGGATAAGAAATCCGAGTACATGAAAGAATAAGCTGGTGGCCTAGGTATTGGAAGGATCTCCTCTTTGCACTGGGTTTTTTCTAATCTTCTGTGTACACACACACACACACACACACACACACACACACAGCCTTTGCTTCAGCCTGGAAAGGGCTTGACAAAGACATGACAAGAAGAAGGAAGACAAAAAGACTTCCTCATATGTAAAGTGAGAGCAAATATCCTACAAGGATGTAGCAAAGGGAAGATACAGATGCCAAGGACCTCATAAACCATGAGGATCTATGCTAGATATCTTACATACCAAACCTGGAAACTGAGAGACAGAGAGGTAAAACAACTTACTCCAAGTCACACAGCAGTTAAGGGCAGAGTTAGGGTTAGATCTAGACTTCTCTTAGCCCAGTGCTCTCACCGCGTACCACTCTCCAGGATGGCAGCACTCATGGGCATCCTGGGGGACAGGGACAAACTAAGCAGGTTTCAAACCAAAATATACTTACCTAAGAACCTGCTAAACACTAGGCACTGGGTAAGGTTCATTTGGGGACCTAATATTCTTGTCCTCCTGGAACAGCAGTAGACAGACTAGGAGTAAGGGAAAGATATCCCTGCCAGCTCAGCAGCATAGGAAGGTTCAGTGAGGCAGGGCCAGCCCCTCCAAATACTGAACCAAGACCCCACTCACTCCTGATCCATTCTCAGTTCACTATCACTGCCCTCTCTCACCTTCATAGTGAGAATAAAGAACAGGTCCAAAGAGAACTGTCAGAGGGGTGTGTAGAACCTCACAGGTACTTGTGAAAAGACACAAGCAGGGATCTCTGGTTCTCAACTACACAGTCACCATACTGACTATCAGAAAATGAAAGGGAAGCTAGCAGGGAACTGGGACTGAGACAGGATGAGTCTGTGAAGCTGCGTGCGGCTTATTAGGAACTTGGAGCCTCAAAACTGCTTTTAGAGCTCTCTGAAGATGGACACTCCCCCTGCCCCAGTTCCCCAGTTCAGAGCTCCTCCAATACCTGGAGCAAGGCTGTGCCTTGAACTGTCCCACAGATGTCACACAGACATGCCATTACCCTCTTGGGGAAAGGAGGCAACTCCATGTATCAGTCCCCGGGCTAGGTGTCGGGATTCTAGACACTAAAACAAGGCAAGTCCTTTCCTAGGAACCCACACTGGGAGGGAGACACAATAAAATATTATGAATGTTATGACCAAATGTTATATAGGGTCCAGAAGAGGTATGAAATAGGAGTCGGTAAAGCATTCAAGGAGGATGGGGTAGGAAAGCTGTTGTAAAACATGAGATGTTGGTTAGCAGATAGCAGATAGGGCTGGATAGGGAGAGCATCCCAGGTAGAAGGAGCAAGATCAACAAAGTACCAAAGGTATGAAATAGCAGGACACTTTTAAGGAATTATAAGTATGGGACACTGCTTGAATATGAGGTGCAAGAAGATGCAATACGAGATAAGGCTGAGGAAACAGGTAGGACCTCATATGCCAGCCCATATGCAGAATGGGCTGCATTCTGAGAGAACAGGGAACTCTTTTTTTTTTTTAAGATGTGATTTATTTTTAGAGAGAGAGAAAGAGGGCAGGGAGAGGGGCAAAGGGATTGAGAGAGAGAGACAGAGAGAGAGAGAGAGAGAGAGAGAGAGAGAGAGAGAATCCCAAGAAGGCTCCATGCTCAGCACGGAGTTGGACATGGAGCTCCATTCCACAACCCCGAAATCAAGAGTGGGACCCTCAACCAACACTCAACCCAGGCACCCTCAGAATAGGGAACTCTTGAGAGCAGAGATGTAACAAGAACAGATCTGCATTTTGGAAAAGTTATTTTGCAGTAAAGATGATGGATTTGGAGGGGAGAGAAAGTGAACGCAGGGACTATGTTCTACTTCTGGCAATACTGTGAACTAAGTAATATAAAACCTCTCCAGCTAGCAAAAAAATACAAGATAAAATTCAATGTCCTTTTAAATGCCCAGTTAAGAGAGTAAGATAAATTCTTGGGGCCATAAATAAAGAGGAAACTAAAAACCAAAATGATAAGTGAAGTAAATGATGCTTTGAGTGCCTTCACATACATAGTCTCTTAGATAAGCGATGTTATCTAATATGGTAGGGACTAGCCACAAACAGCAATCTAGGTTTAAATTTATTTCAATTGCCATTAATTGAAATAAATTAAAACCTAAAATTCAATTCTTCAGTCTCACCAGCAACATTTCAAGTGCTCAAAAGCCCCATGTGACTAGTGGCTACCATATGGGACAGCAGATACAAAACAATTCCATCACTGTGGCACGTTCTATTGGACCACACAGATGGGAACTTGGATTTAATAGCCAAACAGACAGGAGACCTGGCATTCAACCCCAATGAGGCAAGAAGGCAAAGCTGAGCTTCCTACATAAAACCAGAACCCTCAATGAAAGGATGGACTAGAAAAACAAATCTACCACCCAAATAGGGAGACTACATCGAAATTAATGAGGATTGGCCTCGGCTAGAAGTACAAGGAAAACCCCTCCTGGGAATTCATTACCATGAGCCTACACCACATATAGATTTAGAATTTCAATGATCTTATGCTAAAAATTAACATACATATTGGTTATAGGCTGGGCCACCTGGGTGGCTCAGTCAGTTAAAGTGTCTGACTTCAGCTCAGGTCATGATCTCAAGGTTCATGAGTTTGAGCCCCACATCAGGCTCCTGGCTAACATTGCATAGCCTGCTTGGGATTCTCTCTCTCCCTCTCTCTGCCCCTCCCCTGTACTCTCTCTGTCTCTCTCAAAATAAATATAATTTAAATATATATATATTGGGGCACCTGGGTGGCTCAGTCAGTTAAGCATCCGACTTCAGCTCAGGTCATGATCTCTCAGTCTTTGAGTTCGAGCCCCATGTCAGACTCTGTGCTGACAGCTTTAGAGTCTGGAGCCTGCTTTGGATCCTATGTCTCCCTCTCTCTCTGCCCCACCCCTGCTCATGCTCTGTCTCTCTTCATCTTTCAAAATTGAATAAATGTTAAAAAATTTAAAATATATATATTGGTTGTAGGCTGACAATGAACATGGATACCTACCGAAAGCAAATATAAAACAGTTCTGAAGAGACACACCTTCAACACAGGCCTTACAGAAGTCCCATAGATAAAACACCAGCAAAAGTGAGCTCACAATCCCAAATTACAAAACACATAAGGAAATAATCCATCATGAATGAAAGCCAGCAGATGAAATATACAGCAAGATTAGACCCTCCCCCCCACCACCAAGAACTTCAGATGATGAAGGCTATAATACCAATAAGTTTACAATGATTAAAAACATTTTTAAAAAGAATGCTATGAAAAAGAATAGTATAGAAAAAGAAAAGAACAAGGCAGGGAGAATTACATCCAAGAATAGCAGTGCGTGGATCTCTGTGAATTTGCTCCCCAGTGAAACAGCCATAACTGCTAGCAACTATAAAAAACAACCATTTAAACAAACTGAGGGTCAGGGCGCCTGGGTGGCCCAGTTGGTTGAGCACCAACTTGGCTCAGGTCATGATCTCATAATTTTGAGTTCGAGCCCCGCATCAGGCTCTGTGCTGACAGCTCAGAGCCTGGAGCCTGTTTCAGATTCTGTGTCTGTCTCTCTCTGCTCCTCCCCTGCTCATGCTCTGTCTCTCTGTCTCTCTGTCTGTCTCAAAAATAAATAAACATTAAACAAACTGAGGGTTGATGGAGGGAGGTAAAAAACAACAAACCAAACCAACCAGACAAATGATTCAAAATTTCTGAAAATAGTCTTAGGGCATCCAGCAAATAGAAAAACATTTATTCAATAAAGTACACTAAATCTCTGTTAGAACAGCAAGAGTCTGTGGCATTTAAGCCACAACCTGCTCCCTCCCTCCCCTAGCTGTGTGTGACAGAAACTACTTCATGTGAATACAGCCAAGAAAAAGGGGCTTCCCATCTCCTAGGCTAGGATAATGGTTTCTCCCTAGGAAGGGCTTTCTAATACAGCCCCCTTTCCCCCAGCTTCCTGTGTAGAAATTCTATTCCAAAAAAGCACAGCTGAGAGATCTGAGGTTCCCTACCTCCAACCAGTCCCTTCCTGAAGAGTAAAAGTTCTAACCTAGGTGTGGCAGGCTAAAAATACTGAACCAAATCACCCTGTCCCAGCTCACTTGTGGGGTAGAGGTTCCAGGCAGGGAGAGGCAAGCTGAGAAGACAAGGAGCTATTACCCCCTCCTCTCATCCATCCCCTTCCAGTTCATTGGAAAGGTGTATCACTCCAAGAGAAGTGTGTTGTTTCTGTGTGAGCACTGGCACAAAGTTTCTGCCTTAGATAGAGAGACAAAGAGCTCTGTAGCTCAGCCTAAGGAGCCTGATTTTATTTGGAACAGAGTGTGAGGAAGTTCAAGTCTAAAGGCACTGTTGAAGACAATGGAAATCTCGGTGGTAAGTAATTTAGAGGAGGCTAACATAGTTCCATGATGGAACAAGTGAAACAGTAAACCAGTTAGAAGTTTAACAGAGAAAACCGGGGAAAGAGCTAAAACCTGGGGACAGAACAAGCCTCAAAAACTGGTCTCAAGAACTACCCCTGCAAAGGGGTCCAAATTTATTGGATCGGATGTGGAGCAATTTATGCCCCAGGACATTGTGAAAAATAACAGAACAATCAGCTATCAATTAGTGAAGATTAGAGCTGAGTGTAAAACCAACAGAGGCAGACCAGCCAGAAGCTTAACAGGGAGATCAGGAAAAAAGACAGCCAATGAGAACCCAGCTAAAACTGGAACCGTCCCAGGAGGGAAGGGAGACTGAGTTCATGTCCATTGCTACATCTTCTAAAAAGTGATATCAGAGGCTTTGCACTACAAGCAAAACAGACTTCACTGAATTTTTCCAGCCATGTCACTAAAACAACAACAACAAAACAAACATCAATGACAAAAAGTCCTAAGGTGGGGATGAGGGGTCATGATCAGTTCCCAGAGTTGCTATATTACCTTAAATGTCCAGTTTTCAACAAAACATCATGAAACATTTTAAGATGGGGTGCCTGAGTGGCTAGGTCCATTGAGCATCTGACTCTTGGTTTCGGTTCAGATCATGATCTCATGGTTTGTGAGTTTGAGCCCCGCATTGGGCTCTCTGCTGTCAACGTGGCGCCTGCTTTGGATCTCTTTCTGCTCCTACCCTGTTCTCTATTTCTCTCTCAAAAAATAAAATACACTTAGGGGCACCTGGGTGGTTTAGTCGGTTAAGCGTCTGCCTTCAGCTCAGGTCATGACTTCACAGTTAGTGAGTTCTAGCCCCACATAGGGCTGACAGCGTGGAGCCTGCTTGGGAATCCCTCACTCCCCTCTCTCTCTGCCCCTACCCTGCTTGTGATCTCTCTCTCTCAAAATAAATAAACTAAAAAAAATTTTTTTAATAAATAAAATACACTTTTTAAAAAAAAGAAACATACAAAGAAATAGGAAAGTGTGATCCACACAGAGGGAAAGAAAGCCAGACAACAGAAACTGCCATTGAGGTGTCTAGACATTGGATTTAGGAGACAAATACTTCAAAACAGCTATTATAAATATGTTCAAAGAACTAAAGGAAACCATGCTTAAAGCATTATAGGAAAGTATGATGATAATGTCTCATCAAATACAGAATATGAAGAGAGAGAAATAATAATAATAATAATAATAATAATACCAAATGGAAACTTTGGAGTTGAAAATTGCAAAAACTAAAACGAAAAATTCATCAGAGGGACTCAACAGTACAGTTGAGCTGGCATAAAAAAAGAATCAATGAAGATTAAATACTCTGAAGAACAGAGAGAAAAAAATGAAGAAAAAAATAAACAGAACCTCAGAGAGATAATCATATCACCATTAATCATATCAACATACACATAATGAGAATACCTGAAGGAGAGGATAGAAATAAAAAAGCAGAAAAAATATTCAAAGAATTAATTTCTTGAAAACTTCCCAATTTGATGAAAAATATTAATCTACACATCCAAGAAGCTCAACAAACTCCAAGTAGGATAAACACAGAGATCCATACACATCATAGTCAAAATGTTAAAAGCAAAAGACAAAAAGAAAATCTTGAAAACATCAAGAAAAAAACTACATCATATACAAGGGAATGCCATAAGATTAACAGTTCACTTCTCATCAGAAAGAGTAAAGGCCAAAGCCAATGGGATGACAAATTCAAAGTGATGAAAGAAAAAGTGAAACAAGATTCTTATATCCAGCCAAACTATCTTTCAAAAATGAAGATGAAACTGGGGCACCTGGGTGGCTCAGTTGGTTAAGTGTCTGACTTCAACTCAGGTCATGATTTCACGGTTCGTGGGTTTGAGCCCCGCATCGGGCTCTGTGCTGACAGCTCAGAGCCTGGAGCCTGTTTCAGATTCTGCCTCCCTCTTTCTCTGGCCCTCCCCCACTCGCGCTCTGTCTCCCTCTGTCTCAAAAATAAATAAACATTAAAAAAAAAAAATGAAGATGAAATAAAGGCATTTGTAGACAAACAGAATCTGAGAAACCTGTTGCTAGCAGTGCTACCTGATTTTAAAATGCTATTCTGAAGGACATTCTTCAGACTGAAAACATTAATTCAAATCCATATGCAACAAAACAGTGTGCCAGTAAAGGTCATTACATATGCAATTATAAAAAATGTAATTGTGTATTTCTATTCCTTTCTTCTAAATTATGTGTAAAGCAATTGCAGCAAAGGTCCTTATGTAGGTAATTATAAAAGAATGCAATTGCACATTTCTTCTTTCATCCAACTCATTTAAAAAGCAATTGCATCTTTTTATCAAATAGTAATGGAACAACTGGACAAAAAATGCACACACACACACACACACACACACACACACACAAAGAATCTAGACACAGATCTTACACCCTTCACAAAAATTAATTCAAAATGGATCACAGGCCGGGGCACCTGGGTGGCTCAGTCAGTCAAGTGTCTGATTCTTGATTTTGGCTCAGGTCATGTTCCCACAGTTTTGTAAAGTGAGTTTTAGCCCCACACGGGGCTCAAAGCTGATGGTGAGGAGCCTGCCTGAGATTCTCCCTCTCTTTACCCATGCCCCACTCACACTCTGTTTCTCTCAACATAAATAAATAAACTTAAAAAAAAAAACAGATCACATGGGGCGCCTGGGTGGCTCAGTCGGTTAGGCGGCCAACTTCGGCTCAGGTCATGATCTCGCGGTCCTTGAGTTCAAGCCCCACGTCGGGCTCTGTGCTGACAGCTCGGAGCCTGGAGCCTGTTTCAGATTCTGTGCCTCCCTTCTCTGACCCTCCCCCATTCATGCTCTGTCTCTCTCTGTCTCAAAAATAAATAAACGTTAAAAAAAAATTAAAAAAAAATAGATCACAAACCCAAATGTAAAACACAAAACCATAAAACTCCTAGAAGATGACACAGGAGAAACTCCAGATGACCCTGGGTTTGGTAATGACTTTTTAGATACAAACACCAAAGTCACAGTCCTTGAAAGAAAGAATTGATGTCACACTTCATTAAAATTTTAAAATTTGTGGCACCTGAGGGCTCAGTTGGTTGAGCATCTGACTCTTGATGTGGGCTCAGGTCATGATCCCAGGGTCATGGGATCAAGCCCCATGATGGGCTCCGTGCTGAGCATAGAGCCTGCTTAAGATTCTCTGTCTCTCTTTCTGCCCTTCTCCCCAGCTCACGCGCTCTCTCTCTCTCTAATCAAAAAAATTTTTTTTAGTTCTGCTCTGCAAAAGACACTGTTGAGAGAATGAAAAGTCAAGCCACAGGCTGGAAGAAAATATTTGCAAAAGACATATCTGATAAAGGACTGTTATCCAAAATATACCCAGAACTCTTAAAATTCAACATTAAGACAAACAGAATTTTTCAACTGTAAAAACATGGGCCAAAGACCTTAACAGACATTTTGCCAAAGAAGATATACAGAGAGCAAATAAACGTATGAAAATATGCTAAACATCATATGCCATCAGGGAAATGCACATTAAAACAGCAATGAGATACCACTACACATCTCCTAGAATGGCCAATATCTAGAACACTGACACCAGGTGCTAGTGAGAATGAGAAGCACAGGAACCCCTTTGTTCAATGCTGGTAGAAATGCAAAATGACACGGCCACTTTGGAACATGCTCTGGCATTTCTATAAAACTAAACATATTTTTGGGGGCACCTGGGTGGCTCAGTCAGTTGAGCATCTGACTTTGGCTCAGGTCATGATCTCGCAGTTTGTGAATTCGAGCCCATGTCGGGCTCTGTGCTGATAGTTCAGAGACTGGAGCCTGCTTTGGATTCTGTGTCTCCCTCGCTCTCTGCCCCTCCCCCACTCATGCTTTGTCTGTCTCTCTCAACAATAAATAAATGTTAAAAAAAATTTTAACATATTTTTATCATATGACCCAGCAAATGCACTCCTTGGTATTTCCCCAAGGAGTTTAAACCTTATATCCACACAAAAACCTGCACGTGAATGTTTATAGCAGTTTTGTTCCTAATTGCCAAAACATAGAATGAACCAAGAAGTCTTTCAGTAGGTAAGTAGATAAAAAAACTGTACATACAAACAATGAAATATTATTCAGTGCTAAAAAGAAGTGAGCTATCCAGCCATGAAAAGACACAGAGAAACCTTCAAAGCCTAATACTAAGTTGAAGAAAAAAAAAAAGCCAATCTCAAAAACCTACATACTTGTATGATTCCAACTATATGACACTCTGGAAAGGCAAAACTATAGAGAATATAAAAAGATCAGTGGTTGCCAGCAGTTAGGAGAGAGGGAGGGATAGGTGGAGCACAAAGGGATTTTTAGGGCAGTGAAAATCCTCTGCATGATACTATGATGGGTGTATATCATTATACAAACCCACAGAATATACACCACCAAGAGTGAACCCTAAGGTAAGCTGTGTACTTTGGGTGGTTATGATGTGTCAATATAGGTTCGTCTTTGGTAGAAAATGTACGACTCTAGTGAGTGATGTTGATAATGGTGGAGGCTACGCATTTGTGGGGACACACGGTATACTGGGAAATCTTTGTACTATTCTTTCAATTTTGAAAACCTAAAACTGCTATTAAAATTGTCTTTTAGGGGCACCTGTGTGGTTCAGTCAGTTGAGCATTCGACTCTTGATTTCAGCTCATAGACCTTGATCCCAGGGTCATAGGATCGAACCCCACATTGGGCTTGAGATGAGCATGAAGACTACTTAAGATTCTCTCCTCCTCTCCCCCTCTCCCTCACTCATGCTCTCTCTCTAAACAAACAAACAATAATAATAAATAAATTTAAAAAATAAATTGTCTTATAAAAAACACAACTGCAGGGGTGGCTCAGTCAGTGGAGCATGCAACTCTTGATCTCATGGTTGTGAGTTCAGGCACCACATTGGGCACAGAGATTAATTTAAAAACACACACACACAACTGCGTATTGTTGGGCCTTTAGCGCATAGAAATATATTTGACAATAACAACATAAAGGAGGTGGGTGAGAGCAAAGCTGTGTTAAAGGATTAGATATCAGATGGTAACCTGATGAAGAGAATTCTCAGAAATGAAGAGAACCAGAAATGGTAAGTTTAATATGACAAACTATAAATATATACTTTCTCTCCCTTCTACTCTTTCTTTAAAAGACATAAAATTATGGGGCGCCTGGGTAACTCAGTCAGTTGAGCGTCTGAATTCAGCTCAGGTCATGAGCTTGTGGTTCATGGATTCGAGCCCTGCGTTGGGCTTTGTGTTGACAGCTCAGAGCCAGGAGCCTGCTTTGGATTCTGTGTCTCCCTCTCTTCCTCCCCTGCTTGCACTCTGTCTCTCTCTCAAAAATAAATAAAGATTAAAAAAAATTTTTTAATAAAAATAAAAGACTTAAAATTATATAAAGTAATAATTATAACAAAGCATTGTTGGGTTTGTAACATTAAGATAGAATACATGTAACAGTAATAGCACTAAAAAGGGAATGGAATAATAAGTAGAAATATAGTTTCTAATATGATTCAAATTGCTGCTAGAATTCTGGAATTTACTATAACTGTCAGTGTAAAGAACCATGTCTGGACCCTGTTCCATTTTTACACCAACCTGGTAAAAGCTGCTTTCCCGCAGAGCCACCCCACAATTAAACCCCATGTGAGCTCTGAAAAAAAAAAAAAAAAAAAAAGTGTAGTTTCTATATCTCACTGGAATTAATATAGTATAAATCTGAAGTGGATTCTCATGAGCTAAGATGGTATATTCTAAGCCCTAGAGCAACACTAAGTCAGTTAAGCCTCTGGCTCTTGGTTTCGGCTCAGGTCATGATCTCACAGTTCATGGAATCAAGCCCCACATGGGGCTCTGCGCTGGCAGCACAGAGCCTGCTTGGGATTCTCTCTCTCCCTCTGTCTCTGCCCCTCCCCTACTCATGCTCTCTCTCTCAAAATAAACTTTAAAAAACTAAAATATTAATTTAAAACTAAAGAAGTTAAATGTTACACAAGAAAAAAAATCACAAATACAAGGATTTTTTTTAAAAATAAGAACTTCAGATGAGAATGCAAGCTGGTGCAGCCACTCTGGAAAACAGTATGGAGGTTCCTCAAAAAACTAAAATAGAACTACCCCACGACCCAGCAATTGCACTACTAGGTATTTATCCATGAGATACAGGTGTGCTGTTTCAAAGGGACACATGCACCCCCATTTTTATAACAGCACTATCAACAATAGCCAAAGTATGGAAAGAGCCCAAATGTCCATTGATGGATGAATAGATAGAGAAGATGTGGTATATATATACAATAGAGTATCACTCAGCAATCAAAAAGAATGAAATCTTGCCATTTGCAACTACGTGGATGGAACTGGAGGGTATTATGCTAAGTGAAATTAAGTCAGTAAGAGAAAGACAAAAATCGTATGACTTCACTCATATGAGGACTTTAAGAGACAAAACAGATGAACATAAGGGAAGGGAAACAAAAATAATATAAAAACAGGGAGGGGAACAAGACAGAAGAGACTCATAAATATGGAGAACAAACTGAGGGTTATGGGAGGGGTTGTAGGAGGGGGGATGGGCTAAATGGGTAAGAGGCACTAAGGAATCTACTCCTGAAATCATTGTTGCACTATATGCTAACTAATTTGGATGTAAATTTAAAAAAATAAAAAATAAAACAAGTAAAAATAAAAATAAATAAATAAGAACTTCAGATTTCAAATATATAGCCATCGGAAAGAATTTAATAGATGAATTAAGCAGAAAATTAAACACAACTGAGCAGTGTAGATTTAATAATATATGTATCTGAAGACATTCTCTAGAATGAAGTACAGAGAGTTAGAGAGTGGAATATATAAAAGAGAGATCAAAAGACATGGTGGATGAATTGGGAAGATCCAAAATATGCCTAAAGAATTTCCAGGAGAAACTAGAAACAATTGGGGGAAAGACAATAAAGAAATTTTGGCTGAAAATTTCCAAAATTAGTGAAAGAACTTCTCCAGTCCAGAGATTTAAGAGTTGCAATAAATCTTAAACAGGATGAATTAAAAATAAAAATGTCTAAATGCTTTGAAGTGAAGCTACAGAATGTCTAAACAAGGAAAAGATCTTAAGAGAAACCAAACAGTAAAAACAACTTACTTACAAAGAACAAGTTAGATTGACAGTAGACTTTTCATCAGAAATGCCACTGGGTGACTCTGTTAAGTGTCCAACCCTTAATCTCAGCTCAGGTATTGATCTCAGGGTCATGAGTTCAAGCCTGATATTGGGCTCCGTGCTGGGCATGGAGCCTACCTAAAAAACAAAACAAAAAAACAAACAAAAAAAACCCAGGGGCAACTGGGCGGCTCAGTGGATTAAGTGGCTGACTCTTGATTGAGATCAAGGTCATGATCTCATGGTTTGTCTGTGCTGACAGCTCAGAGCCTGCTTGGGATCTTCTCTCTCCCTCTCTCTCTGCCCCTCCCCCACTCGCTCAAGCACACTTTCTCTCTCTCAAAAATAGATAAATTTTGGGGGCACCCGGGTAGCTCAGTCAGTTGAGCATTGATTTCAGCTCAGGTCATGATCTCAGTGTCATGGGTCGCTTGGGATTCTCTCTCTCTCTCTCTCTCTCTCTCTCTGTCCCTCTCCCCTGCTTGTGTTCTCTCTAAAATAAAATTCTTTAAAAGTGTATTTCTCAGGGTGCCTGGGTGACTCAATCAGTTAAGCCCCTGACTTCAGCTCAGGTCATGATCTCAGGCTTTATGGGTTCAAGCCCTGTGTTGGGCTCTCAGCTGACAGCTTGGAGCCTGGAGCCTTTGAAATCTCTCTCTCTCTCTCTCTCTCTCTCTCTCTCTCTCTCTGTCCCTTCCCCACTTGTCCTCTCTCTCTCTCAAATATAAACATTAAAAATTTTTTAAAAAGATTTTAAAAAAGGGGTATTTCTCAGTCTATGCCTTGTCTTTCCTTTAAAAAAAGAGAATTTCACCATATCATGATTTTAAAAAGACAGTATAGCACAGTAGTTAAGGGCACACACTCCAAAGCCAGATTGCTCGAGTTCAAATCCTGGCTCCACCACTGAGAAGCTGGGTGACCCTTGGCAAATTACTTAGTCTCTCAGCCATGAATTGTCTCATCTGTAAAATGGAGACAATAATATATACCTACTTCATAGAGTTGTTATGAGGGATAAATAAATTAATGTATAATTAATGTATCAAAAGCACTTAGAGGGGCGCTGGGTGGCTCAGTCTGTTAAGACTCCGACTTAGGCTCAGGTCATGATCTCACAGGTCCCGAGTTTGAGCTCCATGTTGGGCTCTGTGCTGACAGCTCAGGCCTGGACCCTACTTCAGATTCTGCGTCTCCCTCTCTCTGCCCCTCCCCCACTAATTCTCTCTCTCTCTCTCTCTCTTTCTCTCTCAAAATAAATAAACATTAAAAAAAATTTTTTTTAAAGCACTTGGAGGGGCACCCGGGTGGCACAGTCGGTTGAGCATCCGACTTCGGCTCAGGTCATGATCTCACAGTTCATGGGTTCAAGCCCCACATCAGGCTCTGTGCTGACCGCTTGCTCAGAGCCTGGAGCCTACTTCAGATTCTGTGTCTCCTTCTCTCTCTGCCCCTCCCCTGCTCACACTTTGTCTCACTCTGTTTCTCAAAAATAAATAAATGTAAAAAAAAAAAAAATTATAAAAAAAAAAGCACTTGGAAAATCCTTGGCACATAGTGTTATATAAGAATTTGCTACTATAAAAGGACCAAGTTCCAGAAAGACATCATAATTCTGAACTTGTATGTATCAAATCACATAGCCTCAAAATGTATAAAGCAAAAAATGGATAATTACGAGACACTGCCAAATATTTTATTATAGTAGGGGATATAAGCATCTCTTAGTAATGGATAGATCAAATAGTTGAAGCAATGATAAAGATATATACAGCTTTTGGGTTTTTTTTAAGTTTATTTATCTATCTTAAAAGAGAGAGTGCACACATGGCGAGGCAGGAGCAGAGAGGGAGAGAGAATCCCAAGCAGGCTCCCCACTGTCAGCGCAGAGCCCAACACAGGGCTTGATCTCATGAACCATGAGATCATGACCTGAGCCAAAATTAAGAGTCAGACGCTTAACTGACTGAGCCATCCAGGCACCCCTAAACAGTTTTAACTGCATCATTAACAAGCTTGATATAATGGCTGAATATAGAACTGTGTAACCCCCAAATTTGACTATTACACATTGTTTAGAAATATATTACAAAACTTGACCACGTACAGACTACATTCCTTGACCTCAAAGCAATTACATTAGAACACAGTTAACAGAAAGATAACCAACCACTCCCCACACATTTGGAATATTTTAAAACATACTTGCCAATAACTCATCTAAAACTTAGAAAATATTTTGAACTAAATGATTTTGAAAATACTACCTGTCCAAATGATGTGATACAGCCAAAGCACAACTTAGAGCAAAATTGATAGCCTTAAATGTTTGTTACAAAAGCAGGAAGACTAAAAATTAGCAAGCTAAGCATCCAAATAAGTGGGAGAAAGAACAGAGTAAATGCAGTGAAATCATAAAGAAATTATTAAAGAACATAAATAATTAAAATTGACATTTAAATACACAAATATCTGGCATGACTTATTAAGAAAAAGGGAGAAAGTATAAATAAAACAATATTAGGTATGAAAAAGGAAATCTAATTTAGAAACAATGGAGATTTTTAATGGTAAGAAGATTATGAACAATGTTATGGCAATGTATTTGAAGACTTAGAAAAAATTGGTAAATTATCTAGAAAAATATAATGTTCCTAAACTGTTAGAAGTAGCAAAATCTGAATATACATTTAATTATTAAAGAAATTGAATCAGGGGGTGCCTGGGTGGCTCAGTCAGTTAAGTCTCCGACTTCGGCTCAGGTCATGATCTCATAGTTCGTGAGTTCAAGCCCCACATCAGGCTCTGTGCTGACAGCTCAGAGCCTGGAGCCTGCTTTGGATTCTGTGTCTCCCTCTCTCTCTGCCCCTCCCCCACTTATGTTCACTCACACTCTCACAGACACAAAAATAAACATTCAAAAAAAAAAAGAAAAGAAATTGAATCAGTAACTAAAAGCATTCCCCACAAAATTTGCCAGGTCCTAATAATTATCTGTGTGTTCCACCAACATTCAACCAACTGATAATTCCCATTTTAAACAAACTGTTGCAGAAAATAGGAAAATATAGAATGAACCACTATTTATTTTATAAGACTAATATAATAATGTCAAAACCAGACAAAGACAGTAGAAAATAGTTAAAAATATACAGGCCAATCTCATTTATGAACATAGACAAAGAGCCCCTAAACAAATGCTGGCTACCAGCAGCCAGCAACATGCAACATAACCAATTAGGTTTTATTACAAGAATGCAAGGAAGAGTTAAAGAGGAAAAAAAAATTCTATTACTGTAATTTACCACATTAACAGATTAAAGGAGAAAAGCATTTATAATCAACTGAATAAACATAGAGAAACAACTTCCAACATTTATTAATTTAAACAAAAATTTGGCAAAACAGAGTTTCTTCATCCTGGTAAAAAGAAATATGGCAACAAAGAGAGGGTAGATGCTGACTGATCTCATTTCCTTTTCCTCAGCACAAAGGAAGACGTTTCCCATCCTCTTTGTAGTTGCACTGGAACCATGTGCTTGGCCAATGGATGTGGACACAAGTATTGTGTACCACTCCCAGGTCTTGCCATAAATCCCTCACAGTCATCCACTCTCTCTCCCTCTTCCATAGAGACCTTGGAAATCATGCATTGAAGATGACAGCATCACAAAATGGAAGGTGTCTGGATTAAGTCACTACTTGGAGTGGAAAAGCCAAGAATAGCCACTGAGCCCACATGTGAGTGGGGGTGGTGCAGAGATAGAGAAAAAAGAGAGAGAGAGAGAGAGAGAGAGAGAGAGAGAGAAAATCCCAAGCAGGCTCCATGCCACCAGTGCAGAGCCCAATGTGGGGCTCAAACTCACAAACTGCAAGATCATGACCTGGGCTGACACCAACGGTCAGATGCTTAACCAACTGAGCCACCTAGGTGCCCCAAGAACATTTAAGTACTTTTAGCAACTTTCAAATACATAATACAGTATTATTAACTACAGTCACCATTTTGTACATTACATCCCAACTTACTAATTTTATAACTGGAAGCTTGTACCTTTTGGTCCCCTTCACCCATTTTGTCCACCCCCACCCCTTACCTCTGGCAACCACCAATTTCTTCTCTGTATCTGTGAGCACAAGGGGGTTTTTTTGGTTGTTGTTTAGATTCCACATAAGTGTATAATATGGTATTTATCTTCACTTAGCATAAGGCCCTTGAGGCCCATTCATGTTACTGTAAATACCAAATTTCCTTTTAAAAAAATTTGTTTTAGTCTTTATTCATTATTGAGAGACAGAAACAAAGCATGAGCATGGGAGGGGCTGAGAGAGGAGGAGACACAGAATCCAAAGCAGGCTCCAGGCTCTGAGCTGTCAGCACAGAGCCTGACGCAGGGCACGAACCCACAAACCGTGAGACCATGACCTGAGCCGAAGTCGGACGTTCAGCTGAGCCACCTAGGCGCCCTACCAGATCTCCTTTTTATAGCTGAATATTACATTGTGTATATGTATAGGTGTACATCTTGTGTGTGTATACATACATTTATCAACTCATCCATGGATGGATACTTATCACATGCTTCTGCATGCTGTTTTGTCCCATTGATTTGTATCCCTCTGCCAACAGAACATTGTCTTAATTAGTGTGTAAGTTTGTAAAAATGTTTGGAATTGGATAGGGCCCAAGTCCAATGTCAATACAATGAGCTTCTTCAAGACCAGGGCAGTTTCTCACTTCTTATCCTTGGGTACTTGATGGTCATTTTGTAAGTAAATAAATGAAGCTGAAAGAGGAAGTCAGAAAGTCCAAAGAAAAAAGCAGACAAGAGGGGATATGCCCCTCCCCTCTCCAAAGAGAAATCCCAGGAATGCTAAGTCTGATCTGGTAGGAGTGTAAGTCAGAGCACTCAAATCACAGTGGGAGGAAGTGGAGAGAGTATAAAGCTAGACCCCTCTTCTAAACCTCCCAAAATATAGAAAATGACAGAAGGCTTTTGGAACCAAGAGCTAGAGGAGCCTGGAAGCAAAAGCTGAAGCTGTCAGCTTCCCAGCAGTTCACACCCTGAGACAATCCTCCCACCTCCAACCCCCGAAGCTGCCAAAAGCCCCAGGCAGGGAAACAGGCGTCCCAAGATGGCCCCAGCCTCAGCAGAACCACGCAGCACTGGGGAAGTGACAGTGATTGGGGGAAATAAACACTATTATAGCTGTGATATTTTAAAATTCCACCCTCGAGGCAGCATCCAGTTGCTATGGCAACCCTAACTCTGCTGGGAGTTCTGATTACCAACTTGCTCGATGCACCTGCCTCTGGCAGCCTAGAGGTGTCCTCAGGAGGCCGGGAGCTGCTGCCACCAAGGGGAACACCAAGGAAGTGCCTCTATGTTCTGGCTCCAAGGTAATGACTTGAAGAGACCCAAGGTGATTCTCTGTTCAGTGTGAACCCCTCATGATATAGTTTTGTTCCGGCTTAATACTTTTATTAAAAATACTTGGGGTGCCTGGGTGGCTTAGTCGGTTGAGTGTCCAACTCTTGATTCGGCTCAGGTCATGATCTCACAGTTTGTGGGCGTGGACGCCACATCAGGCTCAGCACGGGACAGTGCGGACAGTGCGTGGCTTACTTGATGTTCAAATTGACTTACAAAGTCTTTTTTGTTTTGTATTCACTTGGCTCCATTGAAACACAAAAAAGTAGTATTTTCATTCAGTTTGGGACTGAGCAAATGAAGCAGTTGGTTGTGAGTTTTGGTTCTGTAGTTTAGACAAAGCCCCTAAGGGACGAGATTGGCACTGGAGCTGAGCGGCTGGCTGGCCCTGTCCTCTGACACAGATTTGAGTAAGTACCGTTGCATACACTTGCTCTTTGGCACCCAGTCTGGAATGGCTTGTGAGATCTTCAGGAAACCCAAACAAGTAAGAGAGAGAAATGACTATACAGTCAGAATGACAGGCAGCCAAAGGGACAGAGCCAGAGGTAGACAGGCACAGAGATGCTGTCATTCTGTCATTTCAATGTGGAGCAAGGGAGTCTTGACTCTGGCATGATTCCTCCCCATATAGCCATACTTGCCTTTATTTTCCAACTCATTTCTGCACTCACCTGTCATTCCATTTGGTAAGCTTGACCTATTTGGCCCGAGGAGAGCTCACATGGGCTGTATGCACAACAGCAACTGCTCCAGGATACAAAACAATGCTTGGAGAAGGGCAGCAGGCTGGCTAAGGGTGGGAGAGTCTTTGGTGTGTGTCTCAGGAAGAATACTGGGCTCAGAGTCAGGAGACTGAACTGCAGACCCAGCCTCTCCATTTGCTAACTGACTGGACACATCATCAGTGAAAGGTAAAGCTCCATGAGAGCAGGTATTGTTGCCAATGACTGGTCATTGCTACGGCACCTAGAATGGTGTTTGGCACCTACGCGATCATCAATAAATGTTTCTGAAATCAAAGTAAAATAGTGCCTTGGTGCCTTCCTTTAGAAAAATAGGGTAAAAATTCTCTCTTCATTAGGGGCTTTAGAAGGCTCTAACAAAACAGGATGAACAATGTTGAACTTACAATGCTTTGGAAAAGCTTAAGCGATGTACAAATGGAATCTAGCAAGACTGCCAGCCAGATGCAGCCAGATGCCGTCATCAGATGACTGCTAGACAAGGTACTTCTGAGGCCAGAGCTTTACCCACTTGCTCAGGGCACTTGAAGAAATACTCAGTTAAATGCTTGTGGGTCCCAGGCACTGGAGTTGTACTACTAGTTGCCTACTCAACATCCATTCTACTAGTCTTCCAAACAGACAGACCCGGATTTCATTTGAGCAACACTGTGCCCTGTCTCTGCTTCCTTGTAGCTACCAGCATCTGTATGATCCACCTGTAGTCAACCAGACAGAACTGAAGTCCTAAAGTAGAACCTCTGGGAAAGTTCTTTTAAAGGAATCCAGCTCCACTTGCTTTGTCTTCACCTTTTTTTGGAAGGTGGATGAGCCATCTTGCAATTGGACAAACATACATGCTAAGGATAGTAGGCCAAGCACCTGAGTCCTTGATGACACCCTTGAGCTTCTTCCCCAGCCTGAAATGCCTACTCTGAACTTCCTATCGCTTAAAAAAATAACCACCTATTTGTTCAAGCCACTGTAGTCAGATTTCTGTAATAAGCAGCTGAACAAAATCCTAAATGATACAGTACTGCACTTAAAATAGCTCATTTATGACATACACACTGCCAATGCCAATTTTACAGATGAGAAAATGGAAACTTGGAGAAATGAAGGAAATTGCCCATGGCCATATAGCTAGTGAATGACAGCTAGGATTTGATTCCAGGTCTGTCTGACTCCAAGACCCTTAGTCTTTTCACTTCTGCCATAATCCTCAAAGGAGAAGAAAAAAAGAAAATCATGTTTGGGGGCACCTGGGTGGCTCAGCTGGTTGAGTGTCCGACTTTAGCTCAGCTCACGATCTCACAGTTCATGAGTCTGAGCCCTGTGACTGGCTCTGTGTTGACAGTGTGGAGCCTGATTGGGATTCTCTCTCTGCCCCTCCCCCGCTTGTGCATGCATACACAGTCTCTCTCAAAATAAATCAATAAACTTAAAAAAAAAAAGGAAGTAGACATAGGTCACGAGTAATAAGGACTATGGAAAAAATTAAGGAATTATGAATGCTATTTGTTATAGGAAGTTGAGGGAGTCTTCTTGGGAGGACATATCCACCAGACACTGAACAAGTGATGAGGGGGGAAAGAGATAGAATGAGCCATGTGGACAGTGGAAGTAGGGCAGAGGGAACCATGAGTGCAGAAGCCCTGGGGGCAGGAATGGGTATGATGGATTGGCAAGGGAGCCAGCAGGGCTAGTACGACATGAAGGGGAAAGAACAGCATGTAGAGGCATTTGTGCTGCAGTAAAGAATGTGGGCTTTTCCTCTGAGATGAAAAGTCATGGAGGGTTTTGATCCTAGAAGAGGTCAAACTTAGGATTTTGCTTCTGGGCTACTGAGTGGAAAGCAGTGGGGAGGGAGGAGGAGATGAGGCAGGGAGGCCAAACTGGAGTGTGCCGCAACAACGCACGCCAGAGGAGCCAACAGTCTGGAGCAGGGAGGCACTGAAGGCTGGAAAATGCTCACACTCTGGGTACATTCTGAAGGCAAAGTTGCAGGATGTGCTGATGGACTGGCCGTAGGAGATGAGAGAGAAGACAAGGGTGTCTAAGCCTTCAGCCTACTATCTTCAGTGCTGTGTCTACAGGGCAGGGGCTGCAGCAGGACCCAGAGTAGGACCCAGGCTGCTCAGGGTGCTAGGAGTAAGGTCAGACTGCACTCAGCTTTGGACACAGCCAAGCTCTGATACTTCTAGAGGGAGCACAGCTCATCACTCCCTCCTTTGTGAAACATGTTCACTCAGCTTCCTAGACTCTTGTGACTCTATTTCACTGGCCACTCCTTCTCAATCTCCTATATTTCTTTCCCTCTGAATGACTACCAGGCATCCAAACAAAAGGGTCAGGAAGTCAGTGAGATACAGAGAAGTAAAGAGTATTTTGAGAAGAGGGGAGGGAGTCATCAGCTTTGTGTCACATGCAAATGACTGCTGGAGTAACACAAGGGCAAGAAATGACCAAGGGATTTGGCAACACAGACCATGGAAAGTAAATTGGATTGCTTGTAGAGGAAGGAATATAAGAAACACATTCTTTCCAGAATCACACAGGATTCTGTGTGATTTGTTCTTTCTGAACAAACCATAAGCAAGATCTTTTTTTTCCGTATCAGAGAAGTTGCCAAGTACATACCAAAGCCTGGGCATAACTAATTCCTAGACAGACTCAGGCTTTGCAGGTCGGGGGTGGGTTGGTGGTGGGAGGGAGAACAGAGGTAGGAAAGCAAAGACATCAGCACCTTATGGGAGCAAAATGGCACCAATCTCTTTGCTTCAAGATCACCCACATTGCTCACCCACTACTCTTCCCCCACCGGACTTTCTAGTACCTTCCAAGAAGCACTTCACAATAGACAGCATAATGAATTTTTATTATGATTATTTCAATTAAAAAAAAATAAGCCCAAAAGTCTCTGGGCAATAAGCTAAAATACAATAAAAAGCAGTATCTTAGTGTTAGCGACATACCTTGCTGGCATGCAGTGACGCAGTAGTGCCTTCAATGCAGGCAAGGCTCTGTAGAAATTTCCACATTATTTCCTACCACTTCCCCTTTTTTCAGAAGTCCCTACTGAAATGAGAGATGAAACTGAGGCACAGAGGTAAAGGAACTAGCCTGAGGTCAGACTGCCGGGAGAATCAGACAGGAACTGAGCCCAGAAAATCCTGACTGTTCTACCCAAAATGCTACCCAGATACAATTCTGTGGCTATTGCCCAGCAGGAGAAGAAAAACAGTGTCTTCTTCTAAGTGACCAGTTAATAACACCCCGTGGGGCAGCAGAAAGTGTCACAGGAAGCGGCCCTGACTTGATGCCCAGCGATCTGGGCCAGAAGCTAGTCAACAGGACTCCCATAATGTTCCAGGGCCCCTCCTGCCCCCTTGCCTCCAATGCACAGCCCTCACTATAAAATCCAACCCTCCTTGTGGAAAACCAGCTGCACCGCCTCGTTCACATCATTCACGATGTGGGATGCCTCCATGAGCCCCGGGCTGAAGCTGAAGTCCCGGTGCCCATGGAATGGAGCCTCCTCTGCACCCTGGACAGGCTGGGTAGGCTCTGGACCCTTGGGATTGTACACACCAGTGCACACCAGGATAGAGGCGCAGCTCTGCGTTGCTGAGGGTCGTTGCCTCCACAAGCCACCAGCCCCCTGCTTCTCTGCCCCATCATGCTTCACCATCTGCAGGTACTTGTGGAACAGGTTGGCACCGTAGACATCAGACATAGGATTATCACTGGCAGGGGTAGCCATACCAGAAAAGGAAAGAGAAAAAAAAACCCAGTTCAGTGTTACAAGGTAAAGAGAGCAAAGGACAGCTGTGGAACTGGCGTGCATTTGATACAAGGAAACAAGGGAGTGAGCAGGTATGGAGGAAGAGCAGGGGGAGCCTTGAAAGGGATGAGAAGCTGGAGCAGCACTTACCCAATAGCATAGAGTTTCCGAATGGGGGCCACCCAGCCCCGCCTCTCCGCCTGCTGCCTGATCAGGTCCTCTGCATACTGGTAAGTGAGGACGCTGGGTTTGCCCATCAGGCCTTCGTATCGCAGCTCTTTGCCCGTCATTTTTCGGTAAATGGTTTCCAGGCACAGCAAAAAGGTGCCATGGCCAAACCTGTCAAAGAGAGCTCAGCAGTTCAGGCCTCCCCTCACAGGCCCTAAGCAGGACCCTATACCTTTCACTCCAGCACCCTGTTGGTGACAGGTAAGTGAACTTATTTCTAGTAAGAATGACATTACCTATTTTTATGACCTGCTGTTACCTACTAACATTTGTTGAGCACTAGAAATGGCATACCACACTTACCTCTCAGAATAACCCCATGAGAGAGCAGTCATTCCCCTCATTTACAGTGAGAAGACTGAGGCATAAAGATTAAGTAACTTGACCAACATGGCAGAGCTAGGATTACAACCCAAGCAGTCAAGACTCCACAAACTGAAGTTTAAATTCAGCTTTAAATTTGTGGAAACTACTGGTTGCCATTCTCCCCTTCTTTCTCAGTGTCAATTTGCAGCTTACCATATTGTGACCCGATGTAAAAAGTACTCCCTTGCCTCCACTGCAGCGAGGTGAGCAGCCATGTGAATAAGCTACAGGCAAAGAGTCAATGAAATCAGAAGTGCTGGGCTAAACTATTAGCAAGTGTAAAATTGGGGAGTATAAAATTGTTCCATCCTTCCCCACTCGTCCTGCTGCCTGAATGCTGATATGGCGGCTGGAGTTCAGGCAGTCATTTTGGATTATGCTGTTAAGAGCCAAGGACTGCACAGCAGGAAGACAGAGGGAACCTGTCCCAGATAGGTGGGACTTCCACACAAGCCCTGGACTGCTTATCGCATACTTCTTTAACATGAGAAAGAAAGAAACTTCTATCTTGTTTAAGACACTTTTGTTTCGGGTTTTCATCCCTGGCTGCTAAACCAAATCTTAACAGATGCTGTCCAACATATTAAAGTTGTATTTCACAAATCAAAACCACATTGAGATACCACCTCACACCAGTCAGAGTGACTAAAATAACAACTCAGGAAACAACAGATGCTGGCAAGGATGTGGAGAAACAAGAACCCTCTTGCACTGTTGATGGGAATGCAAACTGGTGCAGCCACTAGGGAAAAGTGTGAAGGTTCCTCAAAAAATTAAAAATAGAATTCCCTATGACCTAACAATAGCACTACTAGGAATTTATCCAAAGGATACAGGAGTGCTGGTGCATAGGGGCACATGTTACCCCAATGTTTACAACAACACTTTCAACAATACCCAAAGTATGGAAACAGCCCAAAAGTCCATCGGCGGATGAATAAAGAAGATGTGGTATATCCATACAATGGAATACTACTTGGCAATGAGAAAGAATGAAATTTTGCCATTTGCAACCACGTGGATGGAACTAGAGGGTATTATGCTAAGTGAAAGAAGTCAGTCAGAGAAAGACAGATATCATATATTTTCACTCATATGTGGAACTTGAGAAAGTTAACAGAACACCATGGGGGAAGGGAAAGGGAAAAAAAAGTTATAGAGGGAGGCAAACCATAAGAGACTCTTAAATACAGAGAACAAACTGAGCGTTGATGGGGGCTGGGAAAATGGGTGATGGGCATTGAGGAAGGCACTTGTTGGGATGAGCACTGGGTGTTGTATGTAAGCAATGAACCACGGGAATCTACCCCCAAAGCCAAGAGCACACTGTACACTCTGTATGTTAGCTAACTTGACAATAAATTATATATTAAAAAAAAAAAAAAAAGAAAATTTAAAAATAATAATTAAAAAACAAATAAACTTGTATTTCAGTGTCACTTATTTATGTGACAAATTTTATTTTCAATTTTTAAATTACTGAATGAAAATTAATCTCGGGGTGCCTGGGTGGCTTAGTCGGTTAAGTGTACGACTCTTGGTTTCAGCTCAGGTCATTATCTCACAGTTTACAAGTTCAAGCCCTGCGTCGGGCTCTGTACTGACAGTGCAGAATCTGCTTGGGATTCTCTCTCTCCCTCCCTCTCTGCCCCTCCCTTGCACACGCTCTCTTTCAGTAAATAAATAAAAACACTTAACAAAAAAAAAGAAAGAAAATCAATCTCAAATTTAGTTTATAAACTGAAATTTGCCCCTGGCTATTCAGTTCCAGCCTACATAACCAAACCCCTCTCACCTAGTGTCAGCACACACTAACTATAGGAAGAATACTTCAGAAAAAATATCTAACCTCAGCATGCAGAAATATACGTTTTATAAAATATTTATTTATTTTGAGAGAGAAAGAGAAAGCACAAGTGGGGGCAGACAGAGAGAGACAGAGAGAGAATCCTAAGCAGGCTCCATGCTCAGCTCAGAGCCCCGATGCAGGGCTCGATCTCATACTGTGAGATCATGAACTGAGACAAAATCAAGAGTTGGATGCTTAACCGACTGAGCCACACAAGTGCCCTTGCAGAAATATATCTTTTAAAGTAACAAGGGAACACTTGTAACACTCATCTCTTTGGAGTTAATGAGTGACATGACTTCAGTCGCATCAAGTGTTGGGCCTGCTGCCCTCTGTTGATGGATCACTCACAGAGTGCACTGGGAATCAGTAAGTAGCAGAGAAAGAAAACTCTAGACTTTGGGCCTGCAGATTAAGAGCAGCCATACAGTACACAATAGCCATAGCTGCCCTTCCAGGAAGGCCCTCAAGGGCTAGGAAAAGCGCTGCCTAGACTGTTCTTAGCCTCCAAAAAGGACACGCCAGATGAGGTTTAAACAGCTGAGCAGAGAACATGGGCCTGCTCAATATCATTGTGCCTTTGAGAAAGTCACTTACCCACTGGGTCTCAAGCTCTCTGGCCTACACAATCATCAGAATAATTATTGCATACCCTGCCCCTACATCTTAAGGGCAGAAAGAAACAACAAAGAACTCGTGCTACAGGGACAATGCAAGGAGCAGCTGTACTGCTGGCCTCAGAAGTCATCCATCATTTGGGCTCCACAGGCAAACAAAGCATGTTCTGGGGGAGCCCAGCTGGCTCAGTCGGTGGAGTGCACAACTCTTGGTCTAGGGGTCATGAGCTCAAGCCTCACATTAGGGATAGCGATTACTTTAAAAAATAAAAAATCTTAAAAAAGGGGTACTTGGGTTGCTCAGTCAGTTAAGTATCCGACTTGATTTTGGCTCAGGTCATGATTTCACAGTTCGTGAGTTCAAGCCCCACATCAGGCTCTGGGCTCACAATGCAGAGCCTGCTAGGGATTCTCTCTCCCTCTCTCTCTCTCCCTCTGAAAATAAAATATATAAACTTAAAAAAAATAAAAATCTTAAAAAAAAATAACATGTTCTGTTAAGATTCTGGAGGGCAAAGATCATGCGTTAAAGATCATCTCAACATATCTTCAATGTTCTGTAAGCTATACTTTTCGTTTAATAATTAGAAGTGACCCATTGAAAATCCTCCCAGAAGATTAAGTTTCTGTGACAAATATGGGTTCTGCTCAGGCAGGGGTCTGACCGCCCAGAGTACTGACCGCCCAGATGGTAGGAAACTGTCAGCAGGACCACCCAGGCAACAGATGGCAGTGGCCACCACAGTCAAACCCAGAGACTCTGTGTCCTCACCTGGGCATCCTGGCTTCAGCCATCCAAAGGAGATCCATGTTGCTGGCCAGGACAGGAAGATGGGGATAGGGGGCTGTTGCCAGACCAGTCCCAGGGTTCCCATTGCTGAGAAGGACATCCATGATCAGCTGCAGGCTGGTCTCCCAGCGGATTGGCTCCCCAAGGAGGAGTACCCCTTTAAAGAGTAAAGGAATGGAGGTGAGGGTTGCAGGGCACTCTGCCTGCCCTCTGTGGCTGGCAGGAGGAAGGCCCTTAGAAGGCCAGCTGATGCCAGCTGGCACCACCCAACCACAAGCTATTCCTCCACAGTATACACCCCTGCAAGGGCACAGTTCCCAGAACCAGCCTTCAAAGAGCCACTCACCCATTCACCCAAGGTGAACAAAGCCCAGGACCCAGGAAGGCACTTCCTAAGGGCTCCCACTTTTCACTTGTATTCGCCAGTACTTCACAGAAGAGTTGAAAACAAAGAAAACCAGCAGCCAAGTCTCAAGCCTGCTTCCTCCGATTGACTAATGCTCTCCTGACCACCTCACTCACAAGTACCTGGCAAAGGGCTCATCTTCCTCAGCCACTTCTCTCTGAGCCCCAGAGGCCTGTAAACCTAGCAGCTAGGACAGGGGGATCCAGAGCGACACAGACCTGCATTCCAAGTCCCTGTTAATTTTCCTTTGTGAATGTGGGCAAGTTATTTACATTCTCTAAGCCTCGGCCTTCCCAAGTATGTAATAACAATACCTACTATCGTTTAGGATAAAAATGATGTAATAAAACACTTAACCCATGCTGGACACACAGCACTTAGCAAATGGTAGCTGCCAATATAAGCTACAAGGCCAGCGACTGAACAAAACCGGTGGTCTCAAGGGGGAAGTACTGCCCCCTAGGGAGGTGTTCTAGAAACTGGAGGATGTATTTTATTTTTTATGTTTATTTATTATTTTTGAGAGAGAGAGAGAGAGAGAGAGAGAGCGAGTGGGGGAAGAGCAGAGAGAGAGGGAGATGCAGAACCCGAAGCAGGCTCCAGGCTCTGAGCTGTCAGCACAGAGCCCAACACAGGGCTCAAACCCATGAACTGTGAGATCATGACCTGAGCAGAAGAAGTTGGTTTCTTAACTGACTAGGTCACCCAGGCACCCCTGGAGGATGTATTTTAATAGTAATGATCATGGCAAGGGATCATGGGAGGGGGCCAAGAATGCTAGATGCTCAGGACACTCCTACTAAACAATCAAAAACCGGCCCCTATTAACATTTGAGTGTTCCATCTGACATTCACAAAGGTGAAAAACCTATTTATAATTAATTGAGCTTAAGCCCTAATTTAATTCTACATGTAAACATAAAGTATTTTTTGGTAGAGTTTTCATACACACTCATTTTCCAAAAATGCAACTATCATGTAAGTCAAAAGACTGCACTTTATCTTTTCAAAACTTTACCAATAGTTGTTCCCTATTTTGGAAAATCACTTCACCAATGACAATGCTGCCCCTAATTTCTGAGTCACAAATAAAACACACCTATATCACACCTATTACACTTATATCAGGCTGCATTTGTAGCTGTAACATTCATGGTGATTCCATGTTTTGTATTATTATTTCACTACTTTATTATGTCTTCTTGAATAATCATTTACATGTTGAAGTACATATTACCTTACTAAAAAATTTTTGTTTTATCTCTCCCTCTTACAATTAGGGCTTTAGGGGCAGCTGGGTAGTTCAGTCAGTTAAGTGTCTGACTTTGGTTCAGATCATGATCTCATGGTTCGTGGTCTCAAGCCACGCACTGGGCTCTGCACTGATGGTGCAGAGCCTGCTTGGGATTCTCTCTCTCTCCCTCTCTCTGACCCTCCTCGACTCACGCACTCTCTCTCAAAACACATACATACATACATACATACATACATACATACATAAATAGGGCTTATGTTGAACTAGTTAATTTTTAATATACAGTATTATTCAGTATGTATTCAATTAATACACAGTATCAGTGAACTTCACTGCAGAGTAGTAAAGAGGACATTATGGTATTTTTGTTATACAAGGGAGAACTGGGTTTAATGGAGCTGTGAAACACTGGTTTAGATAACCTCTGGGGGCCTTTCCATGCTAAGATTTTCTACACTTACAATTTTTCTGGAATACTAAGGCAAGTGACATGGGGAAGGAAAGATTAAAAACAAATGTCTCAGAGGTAGTAAGTGGCAGATCTGAGACTAGAACCCAGACGACCTGACATCCAACGCCCCTAGCAACCCTACCAGTCTGTAGGCACAGAGCAGCACTAGGACAGCCTGGAGGGCCAAAAGGAGAAGCACCCAGAGCCACGCCTATCCATCCCAGCAGAGGACCTCATTACCTTCAATGGCAGGGAAGTCGTTCCTTAGAAGGGGCTGCCAAGAGACAAAGAATAGGCCCATTAATGCCACAGTCGCAGTCCACTACCAGACAGCCACACAACCAGTTTCAAGGGGTAGCAGGAGGAAAGACACACTTTAGACAGATCAAAGACCACCCCCAGGCCTAGTCCAAGCCAAGGAGAAGCCAGATAGGACTGAGGAAAAAAATTTACAAAGAAAAGTAAAGAGAGAAAGAGCAGGGCTACCACAGAACAGTCTGAGGGAACCCACATATGAAAGTCTCCCAGGAGGAAGGGCTAGTCAGCTGTCCTTCTCCAGGACAGGAGGTAAGTTATAAGCCAAGCAAGAGTCTAGAATCAGGTAGCTCAGATGAAGGTAAGCCTATGGAGAAAAGGGAGGCCATCAGGGCATGATGGACCATTTCTCTCAACATGAGATGAGGAGGCAGGAGTCTTCAGTTTACCAATCTCCTGGAGTCCGTTCCTTTTCTAGACTATTAGTCCTGGCACTACTACTAACCAGCTATGTGACCTGGGGCAGGTCCCTTCCTCTGCACAGGGCTCAGTCTCTGAGCTGCTCTAAGATCTGTTCCAACTCTGACATTCTAGTTCTCCACATAATTTGCATGGTCCTAGAAGAAAGCTTTCAAAGGCAATGAAGTGCTCTATTCAATCAGAAAGCTCCAGAGAAAGGACTAAGGCTACATAAACAAAAGTTAAGCTTATTTGTTTATAACTACATTTTTCCATATTTTGACAGTGGTTTGACTTAAACTGTAGGCCATATGACATAGAGTTCACATGAGGAAGGGGGGCCAAAGGCCATCAAGGGCGGGCAGTCATACTCTAAAAGATCAACGAGAGGCTCCGTAACTAGTGATCAGAAGAGATAACAAGTCAAATCAGTGGTTCAAATAAGAGCCAAACCCGAAAGGAATATGGACATACTCAGAATTGCTGGTTACTTTTAAAAGCAAGCTGTTTCTCATAAGGACAACTTTCCATAGCAAGCTTCAGTATAAAGTAGCAGCAATGATTAATTTCACAAAGGTTAATGATTCTTTAATCCAAGCAACACTCAAAAAGCCAGTTGGTAAAATATAAAACTCCTCACTGGAAATGCTAAGGCTTTGAAAGGGATTCTCAGCTAATTACAAACGATGCAGAAAGGAAAGCCCTTAGGAGCCAGTTGCTCTTCTGGGCCATCCTTGTGTATCTGGGGAACAAAATCCTTGGCCAGATATGCCTCTCCAAGATGGATAAGATGAAGTTCTTAGTGGGAGGGGTTGCAAGGCTGGTAAGAAGAACCCATGTGGGGAATAACAGGACAAAACTAAACACGAGACACCCAGGAGCATGCTCATTATTACCGTGGTCTTTGGCCGCCGCTGGAGATCCACCATGTCAAGCACAGGAAAGGCCATTCGCAGCTCATCCACAGTAACCACATTCTCAAAGCCCAGTCTACAGCAAGATTAGGAAAGCAAAGCTGGACACTTCTGGGAGATGCCTCTAAGGTGAGGGGAACCAACACAGTCCCAACCAAACTAGTCCACCCAATCCCCAGACAGGAGTAAACCAGCGAGAGCCCAGACACAGCCCCGCAAGGCCCATGGCAATCCTGGAGGACAAGCCATGACTGCACAGGCAGAGCATGTATGCACACCATCACTGAATGCATCGGTGGTCACTGGGCACACTCCGGTGCCAGGTCCTATGCTGGGCACTACCAGGGCACAGAAGCACACAAGAATCTCTGGCCTCAAGCTCACTACATGCCCAGGGCCCATTTAAACCAGCACTCTGTGAACAGTGCTGCCACATGTGTTGAGTTCAAAAGAGGAGACTCCTCAGTGGGCTGGTAGCTGGACAGAGTCTAGAGAAGTCAGACGTGAGCTAACTCTTGAGGAGAAGCCAGATTCAGACAGTTTGGGGAGCCCACGAAGAGTGGAATGCCAGTGCCAACCAACCTCTCCTCTCCAAGACCTGCCTCCATTTTCTTGTCCTCAATTCCCACTTAAAATCTTAACTGGGCATGGTTTCAGATTACTTTCAAAATGAATCTCTCAAAAATGCTTCCATTAGATCACCCTAACAGCAACAACACCTGCAATGACTCTCCTGCCCACATAAATAAGTTCGCTGGCCTCTTGCCCTTACTTCTGAGGTTTCCTTTCCGAGACACCACTCTTCCTCTTCTCATTCCCCACCCTGTCCCAATCCAATCTCCTGCTTTGGGGATCCATGTCTTCCCTGCTCTCTTCAGCATCCTTACCTCCTTCCCCGCATGGAAAACCATAACCATCTCCCGTGGCACAGCCACATCCCTCCATGAAGCCACCAGTCATTCCCAATCCCAGATCCTCCCTTCCCAACACCTGTGACTCTCAGAACCTGTACTGCACTCCTTGGTCTTCAATCATGTATCATCTTAAACACTCCTGCATCCTTTCTGGGTGTGCTACTCCTACCTCCTCAAGCATGAACCTTTTGAGGAAGACACAGCCCCATGTGCTTCTCTTGGTCTCCCTGCCCCTGCAGAGCACACAGCACAGGGCTGGTACAGAGGAAGTGCTCAACACAGGTTCACAAAATGAGCAAATGAATAAGCTGCTTGAGTACAGGGACCAAGTCTTCTGCCTCTTGAGTGTACACACACCCAAAAGGTTCACTGTAGATATTAGTTGATAAGTTGATTGAGCACCCCAAAGAACAATGCTAGAGCAGTTGTTCCCAAACCTAATTAGTTTTCTCTTTTAACATACAGATTGATTTTTAATCTCAGACCTAGTAAACCAAGAATCTATATATATTTTTTTTAAGTTTATTTATTTTTGAGAGAAAGAAAGCATGAGCAGGGGAGGGGCAGAGAGAGAAAGGGAAGGGAGACACAGAATCTGAGAAGTAGGCTCCAGGCTCTGAGCTGTCAGCATACAGCCTGATGCGGGGCTTGAACCCATAAACTGTGAGATCATGACCTGAGCCAAAATCAGGCACTTAACCAAGTGAGCCACCCAAGTGCCCCCAAGAACCTGTATTTTAAGCTCCCCAGTAGATTCCAATTCAGTGGGCTGGCTTTTGGAAACTATCAGGAACCAGGACCGGCCATACCTGGGAGCCATCCTCCCTCCCTCCAGAGCCTACCACATATCCCATAAGCTCTGGCACCATGCAGTCAGAACACCTCACTATGGTCCCCCCTCAGCCGTGGAAGGAAAAACTCCAGTCCTGTCCTCTCCTCTTCAGCCAGAGCAAGAATCACCAAAAGGATACACTCGGGCATTTTCCACCAGGGGCCCCTGCCCAGACACCAGCATCCGCTTGTTGTGATATTGGGAGAAGAGCTTCATGGGGCTGTGAGAGAGAATGACTTGGTCTGGCTCCACCTGTACAGACAGCCAAAGACAGAGGACAGCAGAGGTGACACAACAGTTGAGGGAAAATAATGGGGAGATAGGTGGCTTCTTTCACTTAGAAAGGAAAAAAATCTGTGCAGAAAAAAAGTGGGGGCAGCCTTTTCTGGCACCCGGACACTTCTAGACACTACCCAAACAGGTGTGAAAAGAACCTACTTTGGCTCTTGCCACAAAAAACAAACAAGCAGGAAATGCCATTAGTTGTGGGTTCTGACCACTCACCAAACCTGTTCTCAGTTCCTCCAACTGGAGACCACAGGGTTTATGTGCATGTTCTTTGTCATTGTCACAGAAATATGCCTCTGACTTTCTGTTTTCAGTTCTACTTAAAGACTTAACTTTTTAACATTTATATAATACAAACTCCAACAATGCAGCCAATATTCACAATGTTTTTGGAACCCTCTCTGGAAGGCACAGAAGGGAACCAGTTGTACTCTTTTGCTCTGCATTCACCCCTAAGCAATGTTGAACCCAGTCAATCAGCCACTTTATTTATTCTTTTGGTTCCAAAGGGCTGTTTCCAAAAACTAAATCCACCCTTAACAAAGAAGGATGTGTCAATGTTGATATACCAAGTGGAGCTCCAAATGGGCAAAAAGGGACTGCTTTTGGGGGACAGTGTTCATTCAGTTGTGTACAACTTATTTATGAGAAACAAGAGTGCCACCTGGTACACAGAGATTTAGGAAAATGTGACCCTTGCTTTCCAGGGGCTGACAATCCAAAACAGACAATCCTGGTGCCTAGAAAAGAAATGGATACAAAGACAGCAGACTGAAACTATCTAATCCATGGGCAGGATTTTTGTGCTCAACGCATAATGATATACAAAAAAATGCCCATGCTGATGAGGCTCTACTCATGAGTCTAAGCTTGAACTTCAAGTTATTTTCTAGTACTGACCCAACTGGCCATGCCCGAGGGCTATGCAACACTGCCCGAACCCAGGAAAGGCAGCTTAGAGTTGGAAGGGGGGTGCCACCAGAACCACGTCTTTGGGCTTCCATGTCTCCACCTGCCTCACCTTGAACCCCAGCAGGGCTGACAGCTCCTGGGCTTTGCTCTGTTGTAAGATGTTCCCAGCATTCGTGACAAAGACCACGGGCACCCGCAGCTGCCCATGAGAGTTCACCAGCCTACGGAATGCTTCCAGAGCAGCAGGGATCACTCTGTGACCCCGCACCAGCACTCCATCGATGTCCAACAGGAACCCAAAAGTGGGCGCGCTCTGCACAGTGGAAAGAGAATCACCACAGCGTGAGTCAAGAGGCAAAGGGGAAGAAGGAAAAGACCCTTACAAAATGGTGTGCCTCATTATCCCCAGGTCACCTAGAGCTTTGAATAGAAAATGAGGACATGGAGGGCACCTGGGTGGCTCAATCGGTTAAGCATCTGTCTTCAGCTCAGGTCATAATCTTGTGGTTTGTGAGTTCGAGCCCTGCGTAGGGCTCTGTACTGACAGCTCAGAGCCTGGAGCTGCTTCAGATTCTGTGTCTCCCTCTCTCTGCCCCTTGCCTGCTCATGCTCTGTCTCTATCAAGAATAAATAAACATTAAAAAAAAAAAAAAGAAAATGAGGACATGGGATTTCTGATAAGGCAAATCCATCTATAAAAATGAATTAGTCCCTTGTCATGTATTTTTAAGGATATAAGTATTTGGTTAAAACTATCTTTACATAATTAATATAAAAGAATTTTTAAGTGGAAAATACAGAAATTCAAAAACATTCCAGCACTTTAACATAACCAATCTCATCTCTTTGTTTTCTCCCATCCAAGTACTAACCAGGTCTGACCCTGCTTAGCTTCTGATTTCAGATGAGATTGGGTGTGTTCAGGGTGGTATGACCATAGACTCTTCTTTTTCTATTCTTATGCTTATCACATAGCTACAACTACACTTTATATGTTCGATTTTACATCCTGTTCTTCTTGCTTGACATTCAAATATTTTTATCTGTTACAACAGCCTTCATAATCATCTTTTACAATTTTATTACAACACACACGGAGTTAAAAAAAAAAAAATTCAATTGCTATAGATGATATAAAAAATTTCTCAAGTTTCTTGTCTCCTTCTTCCACTTAGTGTTGTTTCCTATCTTGTATGTTTCCAGGAACTTTTTATAAATCTATAGTAATAACTTCTTATCTGTTAACTAACACACAATGGCATTATATTTTATTTTCTTTTCCTTCTGACCTTTTTTTTTTTAAATACTTTTGGTATCTCTTATTTATCTTTCCATATCAATATACATAGTTCTATCTCCTAAACATCATTTCTAGCTACATAATTCTCAGTGAATACTCCACTAACATTATATTTCCCCCTATTTTGGATACTTACGTTTTCCTACATTTTTGCTACTATGAATAATGTTATAAAGAACTTCTTCATGATTACTGGTTTTTCCTTAAGCTAGATTCATAAAAGTAGGAGTAATAAGTCAAGAGTGCAGGGGCACCTGGGTGGCCCAGTCAGTTAAGTGTCTGACTACTCTTGATTTCGGCTCAGGTCATGATCTCGCAGTCTGTGGGATCAAGCCCCACGCTGGGGCATGGAGCCTACTTGGGATCCTCTCTCTCTCTGCCTCTCCCCCGCTTGTGTTCTCTCTCTCAAAATAAATAAATACACTTAAAAAAAAGTCAAGAGTGCAAACATTTTGGGACTCCTGGGTGGCTCAGTCAATTGAGTGACTGACTTTGGCTCAGGTCATAATCTCACAGTTCATGAGTTCAAGTCCCCACATCAGGCTTCTTGTCAGTACAGAGCTTGCTTTAGATCCTCTGTCCCCATCTCTGTCCCCTCCCCCCTCTAAAAAATAAACACTTAAAAATAAAATAAAATCATCTTAAAAAAAAAAGAGTACAAACATTTTAATGATGTGTAACCTATTGACAAACGTTTTCTAAAAACATGTATCAGGGCACCTGGATGGCTCAGTTGGTTAAGCGTCCAACTTCAGCCCAGGTCATGATCTCTCACGGTTCATGAGTTTGAGCCCCACACTGGGCTCTGCACTGACAGCTTAGAGTCTGGAGCCTGCTTTGGATTCTCTGTCTCCTTCTCTCTCTCTGCCCCTCCCCTGCTTGTGCGCTCACTCACATGCGCTCTCTCATTCTCTCTCAAAAATAAATAAATACTAAAATAAAATAAAAATGGGGCACCTGGGTGGCTCAGTCGGTTCAGCATCGGCCTTCAGCTCAAGTCATGATATCACACACAGTTCATGGGTTCAAGTCCCGCATCAGGCTCTCCTTGCTTCGGATCCTCTATGTCCCCCTCTCTCTGCCCCTCCCTTGCTCATTCCCTCTTTCTCTCTCTCTCTCTCAAAATAAATAAACAAACTTAAAGCTTAAAGTAAAAAAATAAAAACATGTGTCAACTTACACGGCCACTGGTAATGCACTTTATGCTTGCCGATAATAATTTTCATATGTATCAAAGAGTTTGTTAATTATCAAAGGTCCTGTTAATTTAAAAGTTTAAAAATGATGGTATCTCTCTCAATATGTATTTCTTGGGACTTACAAAGTTGAACATTGTCCTTTTTAAGTTTATTTATTTTTTTTTAGTAATCTCTACACCTAACATGGGGCTCCAACACACCCCTGAGATAAAGAGTCACATGCTCCTCCTACTGAGCCAATCAGGCACTCTGAACATTGTCCTTTTTTTAAAAAAAAAAATCATTCTTTGGACGCCTGGCTGGCTCAGCTGGTGGAGCATGTGACTCTTGACCTTCGGGTCATGACTCCAAGCCCCACATTGAGGAAAGAGATTACTTAAATTAAAAAAATTGTTTAGGGGGCGCCTGGGTGGCTCAGTCAGTTAAGTGTCCAACTCTCAATTTCGGCACAGGTCATGATCTCAAAGTCATGGGATCAAGCCCTGCAGAGGGTTCTGCACTGACAGCGCGGAGCCTGCTTGGGATTCTCCCTTTCTCTCTCTCTCAAAAATAAACATTAAAATAAAAGGATAGGATATTAAGTTATATTAAGGAATTACTAATGTTGTTAGGTATGACAGCATTGTAGTTATGTTTAAAATGTCATTTTCTTAGACGTACACACAGAAGAATCTGAGGGTAAAGTGATAAGAAATCAGCAATTCATTTTAAAATCTTACAGCTGGAAAAAACAAAAAATAAAAAAATAAAAGCTTAACACTGGAAAAAAAAGAGAGGGGAGGAACATAAGCAAAGCAAGTGTGGCAAACTGTCATTAACTGCTAAATCTGGGAGATGGTTATATGGGTTCATATTATTGGTTTTTGGATTTTTGAAAACTTACATAGTTAAAAAAAATAAAATGTCTCATTTGTGCTGATGGCTACAAAATTTAACCATACATAGTTTTAATGCCCATATCCTAAATAGCCACAAAAGTTGCTCTCTTAGAAATAAGAATCCACAGACCCTGCTACCGAAAACCTTTTTCAGGACAATTTAGCAATGTCTTTAAGGCTCCCTCATCTCTAACTATATAAATGAGTAATCATACACCTCCAACCCTTAGATGAATGTATACAGAGAAACCAAGCACTCAGTAACAAGAAAGTGAAGGTACAGTTGTAACAAATGTGCCACATTAACACCCAGATATTAGTAACACAGGAAACTGGGGGAAGGGGGAATATATATAGGATTCCTCTACAGTTTCTGTTCAATTTTTCTGTAAACCTAAAACTTTTCTAAAAAATAAAGTTTATTAAGTTCTTTAAACAAAGTTATCTATATAGAAAGAGACCTCCTTTCTTTTTTTTTTTTTTTTTCATTTTTCTTTTCATTCTCTTCTGTATCTGTGTTCTGATTTTTCTTCTGCTATCACTTGTTTTGTTATCTTTTGTTTTTAACTAGTCCTGGGTATTAGGCCAAATCCTAAAGTTCTTATCTGTGGCACTGATAAAATGTATGGTTTAGGTTTAGGTTTTATTTTTAATGTTTATTTTTGAGAGAGAGAGAGACAGACAGACAGACAGACAGAGAAAGGGGAGGGGCATGGAATCCTGAATCTGAGCTGTCAGAGTCCGATGCAGGACTCAAACTCACCGGCCACAAGATCATGAACTAAGCCGAAGTCAAGACACTTAACCAACTGAGCTACCCAGGTGCCCCAAAATGTGTGGTTTTAAGATTAGTTTGAAGTGAAGGGGCTACTAAGATGTTCCTTTGTATTTTTGCTTCTAACCTGGAATTGGTTTGGTATGTTTTCAACAACAGCATTAGAACTGTCTACTGTCTACTCCAATCACTTCCACATTTAAGAGAACTTACTATCTGCCAGTCATTGTGCAAAGTACCCTACATATATCAGAGAAAATACCCTACAGATATTCTTACAAAAACACTGCATGGTAAGTAATATCCTCAATGCATAAATGGAGAAATTGAAGCTTAGGAAGCTAAGTAATTTGCCTTAAGTCATTTAGTAAACAGTACAGGCAGGATTCAATTCTAAAGCTAGTACTCTGAAATGCTGACGCTACATGTCTTTCTTCCCTTTTTCTACTCTATCAGAAAGTCACTTGGAAATATCACCTGCAAAGACGCTAGAGTCAATACAATCGTTATAAGACAAAAAGTCCTTTTACCAAAATAGTCTCATTCCATGCTTCCAGCATGGCCACTTTTAGCTCTGTGGCACTAGTCAAGTCACTTAACTTCTTTGAATCTTAGCTGCTCCATATGCAAAAATGAGAACAGTGATAACATAGCTGTTAGGAGCTAGGACTCTGGCACCATACTGCCCTGGATTCCGGATTCTACCACTTACCAGCTGTACACCCTTGGGCAAGTTGCTTAACCTCTCTGTGCTTCAGTCCCTCCATCTGTAAAATGGAATAACAGTACTTACCTCATAGAGTTGTCATAAAAATTGTATAAATTAGTAATTGTGAAGTGTGTGGCACAAAGTGCTGTTTTTAAAAATAAGTATTTAAAATTATCAAAGGGTTACCGTGAAAGCACTACATAAATGTACAATACTATCATCATTACACACAGAAATTGTGATTTTAGAAAACGAAGTAATCCTCTTAAAAAAAAAAAAAAAAAGACAAATGGCCCAGGGGGAAGTGAGGGTGACAGATCTGACTACCTGCCTTATTAAGGTCCTGGCACAGTTGTCCACCAGCTGTTTGACCTTACAAAGAAAAGTACTTAAAAACTTGACTCCAAGCTTCAGCTTCCTTACTACAGGGTTATATCTACCTCCAAAGTTGTGGAATTATCACTTAAGCACCGGGACAAATTGGGGACCCTGCACCAGTTCTCTTCCTCTAGCCCCTCAGAGCTTCCCCTACATTCTGCATGTAACAGAGGCTCATTATAAGCACGGCCCACAAGCGAATGGAACCAAAGTAAAAAAGTCGCACAAAACCCACATTTATCTCTGAGCTGTCCGTTTATATAGGCGCGGATCCCAGAGGGGAGTCTATCGCGAGTCCCCAAATCTCTTTCAAATGTAGCTGAAATATCAAAACCGAAAGATTCTCATCCTGAAAAATCACAGAGGAAATGCAAGAATCACACTCTGACCAGGAAAACAGAAACACAGAAATCGCGGAGTAACTTTGGAGATGAAAGCAGCGAACGGCCAAGAAACAATCCTGGTGCGCGTTTTGGGTTTGTTTTGTTCATTCTCTAGCTGGAGTAACTTTTCTTTCAGGCCGAAGGCACGGCAAATCCCCTGACTGAGGGGGAGGCGGGACGCGCCAGGGACACTCGTGCTCTGGGAAAGAACGAAGCGCACCGAGGTCAGTGGCCTAGTAAAAGCCATTTCCCAGGAGGCCGGGGATGCCGGAGTGGCCCGGCCCCTCCCTCCCTCCCGGCGGCTCCGGCCCCATCCCCAGCCCTGAGGACCTGCTCGGTGGGAACCTGGACTTTCTCACCTGTGCGGAGTCCGCGGCGTAACCTCTTCTGGGGCAGCGGCCCCTGAGCCCCGCCGCCGCGCGCGCCGCCCCCCACCAGAGCCCCGGCACCGCACCGACCGCCGCCAGGCTGCGGAGCACAGCCATCCGGCCGCCCGTCGCGCGCACGTGCAGACAGTCGCCACGGCCCGCGGCCGTCCCCGCCCACGTCCCCGCTGCGCAGCCAATCAGCGGCCGGGGAGCTCTCGGGCCGATCGGTGCCCGAGACATCTCGGGAGTTGTAGTCTAGAGTCCGTGTCTGGAAGCGCGGTGAGGCGCGAGCCAGTTGGGGCTAGGGGTGTGGCTGAGTTCTGAGTCAAGCTGGGCATGGGGTTGAGCACGAGCGGGGCGGGGCAGGCCAGGGGTAGTGGCAGGAACAGGGGCCGGTACTCAACCAGGTGCAGAAAGTTCTTGCCCGGCGGGCCGTGGTGGGGGTTCTGTTGGAGCGAAGAGGCGCAGGCAAAGTCTGGCCCTTAGTAGACGGACACTTGGGGTGACAGGCCAGTATGCACGGCCTATGTACCTGCGGACTTCCTGGAACATGCGTTTCAGACTGAAGTCCCAGCTCCCTCAACCTTCGGCGACTTTATGAGAGAAAAGAAACTGTGGAGGGAATCAATCCTTATTTGCAAGGGGGAGGGAGAGGCAAAGTTTTCTTTTGATGTTCAAGTGTCCTGAACAGCAATCAAGGAATTCTTGTAGGATACCAATTATTCATTCTTGTAGTCTTTCAGTAAATATTTGCTATGGTCCTCCCTCCTGCCCGACTGTGTGCTAATTCCTGGGGAGACTATATGCATAAATAATCCTGCAAACTTACACTTTGTAGGGAGGTTGAATCAGGACTAGAATACAAGGGAGAAAATAACTGTCCCAAAAGAGGGTCAGATAACTAAGCGAACACCTTTGCTTTTGAGCACGGCTGTTTGTACCATTTGAAATGTGTAAGATGCCCCCTTTAAGACCTTTGATCTGTCCCCTGGATATAGTTACACCAAGAATGGCTGAGTCCACAATATATTTAGCATTAGGTAAAAGGAAACAAGGGGGGCGTCAGGGATGGACAGAGACTGTGCTAACTCAGAGATTAGTTAGCAATATCCTCAGATCTTCAACTTCGAAGGCCAAGATCTTAATTTTGTCAGTTCAGATGCAACTGAGCAAGATCTGGCAGACTGATTCACATTAACTAAACCTATCATAGCCCAACTCATAAACTCTGCCAGGGTATGTGGCTTTCCAAGATTGAAATGTTCCTAATCTCTTCCTGCTATCAAACTACCTAGAAACTGCTTTAGCAGGTACAAGATTTCTTGGTGTAATGATTTTAAAATATGTCCACAATTTATTTGACAATCCTCTTCTAAAAAGGTGTTTATTCCCGTCCTATTGAGTATGGGCTGGACTTAATGCATATTTTTTAAAATTTTTTTAAATGTTTATTCATTTTTTGATAAAGACAGAGCATGAGAGGGGGAGGAGAAGAGAGAGGGAGACACAGAATCCAAAGCAGGCTCCAGACTCTGGACTGACAGCACAGAGCCCTACTCGGGGCTCAAACTCACGGAGCGTGAGATCATGACCTGAGCTGAAGTCGGACACTTAGCTGACTGAGCCACCCAGGTGCCCCGGACTTAATGCATATTTAATAAATAAAATGAAGCATGCATAAATGTAATTAATTAATAAATAAATAAATTTTAAAAATGAAGTAGAAGTAACACTGTGATTGCCAAGGCTAGGTCCTAAAAGATACTGTGGCTTTTCTACCTTGTTCTTGTTTGGCTCATTCATTCTAAGGAAGTCAAATACACTTAAAGACACTCAAATGCACTTAAAGACGCTCAAGCCAACTCTCTGGAAAGGCCCACAGGGTAAAAACCTGAAGCCCCCCCACCAATAGTCATGTGAAGAAAGCCATCTTTCAGGCAGGTCCTCTAACCCTCATGGACATCTTGGCCAAAACCTCATGAACAACTGTAAGACAAAACTACCCAGCCAAGTCACTCTTGAATTTCTAACCCTCAAAAATTAGGAAATAATAAGTGTTTGTTGTTTAAGCCAGTAAGTTTGGGGGTAATTTATTGCACAGCAAGAGGTAACTAATACGCTTGATGATCACAATTATATCATAATCACTGCTATTCCATCTCCAGAGGTTTTGCAACCTGGGTCACTGTGTTCTGTATCTGGATCTGCTTTGCTTTCTATCTTCCCCACCTGTGCACTGAGCTCCATGAAACTTGAGCCATCCCTGGCAGGAATCAGAAGTAGCCTGGTTTGTTTCAGGAAAGGTGACAGAACACGTATATCTGGGAGGTTCCAATATGGCTATTGTAATTAATACTCTCTGGGTATTTGTGTATGTGTGTGTGTGTTTAAATATTGGTAAGTCTTCCTTAGATTCTCTAGGAGTTCGTAAGCCAGAAACGATTAAGAAAAATCCTTGAGAGCAAGGTGCCTCTCTGATTCACCTTTGTCATCCTCATAGGTCATATTGTGGTAACTTGCACTTGATGGGTGCTCAATTAAATTAGTAGGCAAATGAATGAATATCCATACTCCTGCTGTCCCTATAAACTTGTTCACATATATTTGTATGTGCACCTGAGTGCATAAGCCTGCTCATATCTACGCACATACTTTGTGTTAGTTAGGACTAGGATTGGCTATAAGTAACAGAAACCTCCAAAGAGTAGGGCTTAAATAAGGTAGAAATTTGTTTCTTTCATAGAAACTAAGTTGGGAAAGAACAGTGAGGCTTGGTATTGTGACTCCATCAGCTGATTAGCTACCCAGGCTCCTGTTTTGCTCCTTTACTGTCTTCACTGCACAGCTTCCACTTCATGGTCCAAGACAACTGCTCAAACCCAGATATTATGTTCATATTCCAGGCATCAGGAAAAAAGAGACAAAAAAGGGTATGCCATCTCCCTACAGGTACAATTTCCAGAAGTCTTACATAGGTATACCTCATTCTACTGCACTTCACAGATAATACATTTTATAAAATGTTTGTTTATTTATTTTGAGGGAGAAAGAGCATAAACGAGGAAGGGGCAGAGAGAGAGAGAGAGGGAGAGAGAGGATCCCAAGCTCTGTGCTGACAGCACAGAGCCTGACGCAACACTTGATCCCACGACTGCAAGATCACGACCTGAGCCAATATCAAGAGTCAGACACAACCACCTGAGCCACCCAGGTGCCCCCAGATAATGCATTTTCTGCAGATTGAAGGTTTGTGGCCACCCTGCTTTGAGCAAGTCTATCAGTGCCATTTTTACAACAGCGTTTGCTCACATCATGTCTCTGCATCACATTTTGGTAATTCTTGCAATGTTTCAAAATTTTTCATATTATTATATTGTTATGGTGATCTGTGATAAGTGATTATGACTTGCTGAAAGCTCAGATGGTAGTGAGCATTTTTAGCAATAAAGTATTTTTTAAATTATGGTATATCAGGGGTTTTTCTTTACACATAGTGCTACTGCACACTTAGTAGACTACAGTATAGTATAAACCTAACTTTAAATGCACTGGAAACCAAAAAATTTACTTGACTTGCTTTATTGTGATATTCACTTTGTTTCAGTGGTTTGGAACTGAACTCACAATACCTCCAAGGTGTGCCACATCTGCTTATACCTCACTGGCCAAAACTTAATCACATGGCCACACCTAGTGTCAAAGAAAGTTGGAAAATGTAGCCTTGTACCTGGTTAAAAATAGGCGTGTCCTTTTCCACATAAAAAGAGAATAAAGGGAGGTGCTTCAGTGGCTCAGTATTAACTGACTTTGGCTCAGGTCATGATCTCATAGTTCATGGGTTCAAGCCCCACATTAGGCTCTGTGCTGACAGCTCAGAGCCTGGAACCTGCTTCAGAGTCTATGTCTCCCTCTCTGTCTTCTCTCTATGCTCCTCCCCGCTTGAGCACGTGTGTGCATGCGCTCACACACTCTCTCTCTCAAAAAATAAATAAATAAACAGTTAAAAATGTTTTTTTTTAAGGGGGAATAAAGGAAATTGGCATTTTATGCCTCATACTAGGAAGCAGACAAAAAGGCTGGAATGCCTCCAAAAAAAGAAGGGCTGGAATGCTGTGGCTAAAAGAGAGTGGAGGATGGGGAGCAGACAACAGGGGAGGTGGGTGGATGTAGGTGGTGGTTAGTAAAGGGACATACACACACACACACACACACACACACACACCACACACACACCACACACCACCCCCCAACCCCCCCCCACACACACACACGGCTTTCCCCAGGCCCCACCCAGTCTTGCTGAGGGAGAATTTTGAGTTCATCTCTGCTGGGGAGTGATACCCATTCCCTTCTCCTCATGTTTTCCTAAAGAAACAACTTCTATTAACAGTACTACTAGCCTCTCTTTACCTGGGGCAGAGGACTTTCTTGATGGGTGGGCTTTTTACCTGGGACATGACTTTCTTGATGGGTGGGCTTGTAAGAAAGAACTATGTGCATGTGACTCTGTCCTTTCTCCCTTTGGGAAGCCAGCCCATTGATAGGACTTGGTGTTCCAGACTGCCTCTGTGGTGAGGAGGGCTGGGTTTTACACCTGTGCCTGAGACCTCTGGATTCTTGTGATTCAAGGGTAGAGGGGTAGCAAGCCCATTTTGTCTCCCAAATAAGACATGTTCTCCAACAGGCTTTTAACAGTAATAAATCAGATATTTATTCCATCTCTCCCGTGTCTATTCTTCAATGGAATCAGATTTAAGCAGGAAAATGAAGAGCATTTATGGACTTACCCTTAGAGCCTCTACCCGCACTGGTTCCAGACTAGCAACCCCTGGCAATTAGCAGATTAACTGGCCACCCAGTGGTAGGGAGGCTCCAGGGGCCCTGGTCAGCTCCTGGCCCCTCCAGGCCTCTGGAGGAAAGGAATAACATCTTTGGCACCACAATTAAAGCTAATGACTTGAAAATTGGACAACACAGACACAGCAAGTTGAAAAAATTCACTGCATATAAATAGCTGATGCTTTCTCCTATCCTGAAAGCAAGTTTTTCAAGTGGGAAGGAAGGTCAGTGCTAAAGACACTAGATGACAATGACAGGAGCAAAGCAAAGGCCCAAAGAGGGTCCTGAAGGCTTGGAACTTCAGCACATCACAGGGCTTCCTGCTCAGGCTCACCCTTCATGTTCTCTAGCCCATTGGTCTCCCCTGCTCAGAAAAATTCAAGACAGGGGATGTGGCCATGCTAATCCTGGGCTAAGGGTGACAGGACCTTCCTTCAGTACAGCTGAGCCCGAGTCTAGAAAAGGAGGCACTTCTGAGGACCTGTGTGGGCTTTCCTGGCACCAGTGCTGCAGCTGGTCACCAACCTGGTGACCCAGTCTCAGATGAATTATGTGACCCTAATTTGTAGCCAGGTGATATTTACAGAAAAACTTTAGGGGCAGGGCACCTGGGTGGCTCAGTCCCTTGAGTGCCCGACTTCAGCTCAAGTCATGATCTCACGGGTCGTGGGTTCGAGCCCCGTGTCAGGCTCTGTGCTGACAGCTCAGAGCCTGGAGCCTGCTTTGGATTCTATGTCTCCCTCTCTCTCTGCCCCTTTCCTACTCACACCCTGTCTCTTTCTCTCAAAAATAAATAAACATTGAAAAAAATTTAAAAAAAAAAAGAAAAACTTTAGGGGCACCTGTGTGGCTCAGTCAGTTAAGCATCCTACTCAGGTAATGATCTCATGCTTTGTGAGTTCAAGCCCCACACTGGGCTCACTGCTGTCAGTGCAGAGCCTGTTTCAGATCCTCTGTCCCCCTCTCTCTCTGCCCCTTCCCTGCTTGTGCGCTCTCTCTCAAAAATAAATAAACATTAATATAAATAAACAAATTAAAGAAAAACTTGAAACCCCCCAGGCTAAAGTACTTTATCCTTGAGTGCACTCATTCAGACCTTTGCCCTCCTTACCCCTGGCTGCAGAGAGGGTGGAGGGGTGACTTTCTGACACTTTGTCCCATCTGTAGAAGAAAATGAAGAACTCACGGAGCCATCAGTCCACACTGATGGGTTCTCCTCACAGCCCCATGCTCCTGCTCAGATGCTCCTTGTCCCCAGCACTGCCAGTGTTTCTTGCCTTTGCCATGTGCTCTGTTCCCTTTCCTGTTCTCTCCCAGTCACTCACCACCTGCTCCAGGGCACTCCAGCCGGAGAAGCCGGTTGACCCAGAGTGTGTGTAAGCTGTCCTGAATACCAAGCCGATTCGTGCTCCAAGAGCAGGCTGTGAGGAGAGGGCTCCTCAGAGACTCAGGATATAAGCGGGCAGCTCAGCTTGGCACACCAGCCTTGTTCCCCCTGCCACACCTGTGCTCTGTCCAACATGTCCATGTGAAATGCAAGCTGATTTCTGAGGTGGGGATGGCAATTAAATGGAAAGGAGAGGGGTAAACGAAAGAAGGGGTAAACTGGAGAGGAAGAGTAGAGAGAAAAGCAAGAGACAAGACTGATCAAGAAAATGCTAAAAATCCTACACACAGAAGAGTGAAGGAAGAGGAAAAAAAACAACAGAACGGAGAATCCTAAACATCTTGGAAGCATGTGATTCCAAGTGAACCCTTGGGCTGGATTCTCAGTAGCCCCAGGGGTCTACCACCCCTTGCTCAAAGCCTGTGGCCCTTCCTCTGACTTCCTGCTACCTGCCCTTCCTGAGCTCTTTTGTCTTTTTTTGTTTTTTTAATTTTTAGACTAGTCAAGTAAAGCAGTGGAAGTGGAGAAGGAACAAAGAAATTTGTAACTGGCTGTGATCAATTAATTGTAAAACCACTGTACCCAGACCAGCCCCTCTTAGGCATTTTCAGCTCCTCAGACCTTCCCTGGACTGGATCCCCAGGCTGCCCTGTACTTCTGGGTCAGGGCAGCACCAGGCTGCTCCAAATATAGTTAGTTCATTGTTCATTCCCTCCTTTGAGGAGCCCTAAGGGGAACATTTACACACTGCAGCTCAGCCCTCACACTCTTCTGCCACTGGCCCTCAGGGAGCTTCTGAGGAGAACCCACAGGGCCCCATCCTGCAAGCTCCATCCTGAATGACTAGCACACAGGTGTTCCATTCCTGTGAGCTCCAAGCCCTCACAAGGAGGGCTAGGGATTCAGGGTTGATGGGGCCGGGAGGAGTCTGACTGCCCTCCAAAGCCCAGGCTCTTGAGTAGCTGAGCAAATGGAGGAGTTGCCCCTCTCCAAGCCCCGACTCAGTGTGATCCTCACCTGGTTGCTGCCCCTGCATCTCCAGCCCTGCACAAGTCACAGAATGCCTAGAGTGGCTGCTCTTCACTGGAATGCAAAGACCTAGGGACACTGTCTATGAAACAGCCCTATGGGAAGAATCACACCTATGTCTTATCAACACTCTAAGTGTCTGGGGTTCCTGGCTGGCTCAGTCAGTGAAGCACATGACTCTTGATCTCGAGGTAGTGAATTCGAGTCCTACATTGGGTATAGAGATAACTTAAAAAAAATTCTAAGTCCAATTGTCAATTTACAGGAAATATGCAGGCCAGAGGAACATGTTAAAGAATACTCCTGGGCTCATTTCCTTCCATGGACACCACTTGGTAACACCCACATCAGTATAAATAGCCCAGAAAACAACCAAAGACTGGCAGAATATACACGCCAGAGCTAAATATAAAGAAGCCACATCGAAGAGGGTAAGAAGGGTGGAAATGTGGTCAGGAGCTAAATGGACCCAGGGACTGTCTGCATTTGAGAGGGACACAACAAGGGGTGCCTGGGTGGCGCAGTCGGTTAAGCGTCCGGCTTCAGCCAGGTCACGATCTCGCGGTCCGTGAGTTCGAGCCCCGCGTCGGGCTCTGGGCTGATGGCTCGGAGCCTGGAGCCTGTTTCCGATTCTGTGTCTCCCTCTCTCTCTGCCCCTCCCCCGTTCATGCTCTGTCTCTCTCTGTCCCAAAAATAAAAAAAAACAAAACAAAACAAAAAAAAAAACGTTGAGAGGGACACAACAGGCACAGAGAAGAGAGAGTGGCAGATCCCCAACTGGGCACCACAGGCATGGGGAGACCTGCACAGGGAAAATGAATCTCCAAAACATTTGGCTTTCAAAACTAGAGGGGCCCAACAATCAGGAGGGCTTAACACCTGAACTTTAAAAATCAGTTGGCTCAGCTCTGGGAGAGCCAAGAGGGTAGAGTCTCCACCCTTTAGAGATAGCATAACGAACAGCCCCATTGAGATACAGCATAGAATCAGTAGTTTGAAAAATGTCTGGAGTATATGGAAAGTTATATTTACTAATCTCAGAGTGTGTGATGGAGGAGCAGGGATCACCGCGAGACCTTTCCAAGAACAAAAGAGCTGGCAGGCACCATTTCTTTCCCCCACCTCAGCCAAGAGGCACAGACACCCACAGGAACCGGTGCAGTGGCAACATTCTCCACCTAACTTGCTAACTGTATGCCCTGCCCCTGTGCTCTTCTGCAGACCCACTCCTCCAACCTGGCCTCAGCAGGAATTTTCCCCAGTGGCTACAGGTTCCCCCTGGCAGCTGATTGGCTAGGACCTTGCTGGCACCATGTGGCCCATCCCTGCATTCTCCTATGGAACTGTCTCCTCCAACATGCCCTTGGTAAGAGTCCATCCAAACCCGCACCACAAGCCTGGCAGTGTGTGAGCAGCCCCAAAAGGAGCCAGCACCACCCTCAAAATGACTACTACCCCAGGGAGAGGGGAAGAAAACGACACACACCAGTTTAACTGCAGCCCCAGCAGTGGAATGGGGGCAAACATCTGGTCTGACTGCAGGCCATGTCCACCATGGAAAGTTTCTCAGAGGACAACACAGGGAGAACACCCAGAAGCTCTGGAAAACACCTAGTGTGACTCAACTCAAACCTGAAGTGGTCCCAGACTGGCCCACTAACAACACAGGGACCAAACCCTACTCACAACAGGCAATGCAGTTGACTAGACTGATGGCAAAAGTGGCTTAGCCACAACAGCAGGGCACACACAACACACATAGGAGAACATACCCACAACACAGCCCTGAAGCACCAGGTTCTAGTGAACGGGGGACACTGCACTGCAGAGCACTATAGGACCTCTTCTTCACAAGGCCACTACTTTCAAGAGTAGGAGACATAGCTGACTTTCCTAACACATAGAAATGACAGAGTTACACAAAATGAGGAAACAGAGTAATGTGCCCCAAAGGAAAGAACAGGACAAAATCACAGCAACAGAACAAAACAAAACAGAGATAAGTAATATGCCTGATAGGGAATTTAAAGTAATGGTCATAAAGACACTCACTAGACTTGAGGAAAGAACTTCAGTGAGACCTTTAACAAAGAGATAGAAAACATAAATAACCAATCAGAGATGAAGAACTCAATAACTGAAATTAAAAATACACTAGAGGGAATACACAGTAGACCAAAGGAAGCAGAAGAAAGCATCAGAAACACAAGAAAGAGGTGTTGGTGAGGACGTGGAGGAAAAGGAACCCCTGTGCACTGCTGGTAGGAATGCAAACCGGTGCAACCTCTGTGGAAACCAGTATGAGGGTGCCTCAAAAAATTAAAAATATAATTACCATATGATCCATTAATTCCACTACTTAGTATTTACCCAAAGAATATGCAAACACTAATTTGAAAAGATATGTGCACCCATGTTTATTGCAGCATTATTTACAATAGCCAAGTTATGGAAGCAGCCCAAGTGTCCATGGATAGATAAACAGATAAAGAAGTGGTGCAGGGGTGCCTGGGTGGCTTAATAGGTTGAGCTTCCAGCTCTTGATTTCAGTTCAGGTCATGATCCCAGGGTTGTGGGATTGAGCCCCACATCAGGCTCTGAGCTGATAGAGCGGAGCCTGCTTGGGATTCTCTCTGTCCCTCCCCTCTCTCTCTGTCCCTCCCCTGCTCACATGCGCTTTGTAAATAAATAAATAAATAAATAAACAGATAAATAAATAAATAAATTAATTAATTAATTAATTAATAAAGAGGGGTGCCTGGTTTTCTCAGTCAGTTGAGCATCTGACTTCGGCTCAGGTCATGATCTCACCATTCATGAGTTTGAGCCCCGCCTTAAGCTCTCTGCTGACAGCATGGACCCTGCTTCAGATCCTCTGTCTCCCTCTCTCTGTCCTTCCCTCTCTCTCTCTATCTCTCTCTCTCAAAAATAAATAAACATTGGGGAAAAAAGAATGAAATCTTGCCACTTTCAACAACACCAATGGAGCTAGAGAGTGTAATATTAAGTGAAATAATACCAAGACAAATACCATATGATTTCACTCATATGTGGAATTTAAGGAGCAAAACAAGTGAACAAAGAAAAAAGAGACAAAAAAACAGACTTTTAATTTTTTTTCATGTATTTTAGAGAGAGAGAGAGAGTGCTTGCAAGTGGGGGAGAGGGAGAGAAAAAGAATCTCAAGCATGTTCAGTGTGAAGCTGGTCATGGGTCTTGACCCCATGATGCTGGGATCATGACCTGAGCCAAAACCAAGAGTTGGATGCTCAACCATCTGAGCCACCCAGGTGCCCCTAGACTCTTAACTATAGAGAACAAACTGGTGGTTACCAGAGGGGAGGTAGGTAGGGGAATGGGTGAAACAATTGAAGGGGATTAGGAACACACTTTATCATCATGAGCACTGAATAATGTATAGAATTATTGAATCGCTATACTGTAAACCTGAAACTAATATAACACTGTGTGTTAATTATACTGGAATTAAAAAAAAAGAAAAGAGTACTGTAGGAATGCAATGAGCAAGTTCCAGACTGGGAATGTTCTACAGGTCAAACCTAGTTTTTTCTCCAAACAAATTTCAAGAAACAAAAAAAATAAGGAGGGAGGAGGGGGGAGGGATCACAGGCAGACAGATCCAGAGGTGTGGCTGAACTGACCTTCAGTCATCACCATTAGAAATCAGAACCATTATCTACCTCCCTGCAGAACCTGGACAGCAACAGCGAGCAGCTAGTGATGGAGCACTCATAAATGGAAGACAGGGTTGCAGTCCCATGGGAATGGAAAGAAAGAACCATGTGCACAACCATCCTAGCCCTCCCCTAGCTTTGCTTTGCTTGCGAGCTCTGATGCCAGGGTCTGAAGTGTAGAGTCAGGATTTCTCATCCTCAGCACTACTGATATTTTGAGCAGGATAAGTCTTATCCTCAGCACTACTGATATTTTGAGCAGGATAAGGCCATGTTGTCCACTGTAGGATGCTTAGCAGCATTTCTGTCAACAGCACCCCATCCCACCCTGCCTCCCAAGCTGGAACAACCAAAAATGTTCCCACACATGGCCAAAATGTGGGGGCACCATTGCCCCTGTTGAGAACCACTGGGGTAGACATTCCTCTAACCCTCTGAGTTAGACAGAGTAGCAGGAGTACCAGAATTCCCATTTCCTGAATGCTGGGCTTCACAATTCTGAAGAGGCCCCATGAGCAGAAGCTGAGTTTCTCATACTCAACCTCTGGTTCCCTCTTTTTAATCCCACACCCCTTCCTAGCAGTGGAGATGCTTAGATTCTCTATGTAATCATATCTCATTGCCAATTGGCATCACCCTGATTTGTATATAGGGAAGATGTGTTCATTTCTTTAAACTTTTTTTTTAAGAATCTTTATGCCATTTCTTTAAACTTTTTTTTTTTTTTTAAGAATCTTTATGCCCAAGGTGAGACTTAAACTCATGACCCTGAGATCAAGAATCACATGCTTTACCTATTGAGCCAGCCAGGTGCCCCTCTGTTCATTTTTTTATAACCTGGGAGTAGGGAAACCTCTATGAACCAAAATTCAGAGGCAATTTTTTCAAAGGATTGATACATTCAGTTACATACCATTAAAAATCTTTTGCATGGCAAACAAAACAAAACAACCCTACCTGTTAAGTCAAAAGACAAATGAAAAGGTGGGGAAAAAATGATTTCACTTGATATCACAGCTCAAGATTGAATATCCCTACTATATAATACTCCTGAAAAGCAACAGGAAAATACCAAAAACCAAGCCCTACAGAAACATGGGCAAAATATAGACAAACAAGTTACAGAAGAAGAAATGAAAACGGACTTTAAACATATGAAAAGTTCATTTCATTCATAAGAAGAGAAATTCAATCTAATATTTTACTGAGATACCATTTCTCATTATCAGATTGTAAAAAATCAAGAAGTTTGATAACATACTCTGTTGGCAATACCATGTGGAAACAGGCATTCTCATTTACTGCTGGATTCTACAACCCCTAGGGAGGGAAATTTCTCAATATCTAACAAAATTACATATACATTTTCTCCTTGACCCATCAATCCCATTTTGAGACTCTTTCCCAAACTTGTAGAAATACAAATTAATTTATTCATGACTTTTTCATTGTGGCATTACTTGCAATTAAGAAAAAAGAAAAAAGAAACAACTTAAGTATCCACCATGGGGGATTGGTTGAATATACCACAGGACATCTCCACAATGGAGCACTGTGTAGTCAAACCAAGAAATAAGTGACATCACTATGCAGATTATGGATTAATCCTGAGTATATAGTATAAAGTTAAAAAAAAGTCAAGTATACATATTAGGCTACACTTTGTATAAGAATTGGGGGACACACAAATACATACATATGTATGTATGTATGTATGTATGTATGTATATACATATATATAGTATATTTATTTTTATTTCCAAATATATGTGGCTTATAGTTTTGGGGAAATACAATTAACTCAAAAAGTTAGTAAGCATCCAGTTCATTCCACTGAGAGTAACACCATGGCAAAGATCATGCCTAGTTATACTTTTTAAGCCTGAAGACTCTGGTCTTCTACCTGTTGGATTTTGAGCTCTGACAGTCCCTTCTATGTCAGGTTAATGGCAGCCTCCATGAGGCTGGAGGAAATGTAGGCCTTGAGCAGAAAGGGCTTGGACAGAGGACTGAAAATCTCAGTCTTCTCTGTCCATGTCTGCTGCAGTCTCTCTGCTTTTGAATGAGGAGGCACTCGTCTTATCCTGCTGAGGCTGGAAGCAGTTTGAGATATGGAAGCAGCTGGCCTGTTCGACCTGACATCACCAACTTAGATACTGGTCTCCTGAAGAAAGCACCTTCCTGAGCAAAGCTGTAATCTCATTCCCATCTGTCTCTGCTTACCAAGTATCCACCCTTGTCTAGAGTTGACCTTCCTGAAAGTGGCAAGAAGAAGCCAGCAAATACCAATATTGTGAATTTTTCTTTCCTCTCTGTATAATGTTATATATAGCCTTGACTGGTGCATAATCTGTCTTCCAGAGAAAACAGACAACAGGTTGAATAGATCTATATTGAATCATACTACTAGCTTTCTACTAGCCAGTGATTAATAACGCCTCTACTGTTTCTCTGCTTCCACAGAACAAAAGCCCCATATTTTAGGTTATTTTACATGCTGCACTCAACTTCCAGGTACTATATTTGGTATAATTAGGATTGAGTTTAGCTATGAGAAACATAAAATCCGAAGTGGCAATAGCTTCAACATAAGAAACATTTCTTTGTCTCTCATGTAAATAAAGGCTGGAAGTAGTCAATCCAAGGCTGGCAGAGTGATACACAGGTGTCAGAATCCAGACTTCTTCCATTGGTTTTTCAGCATACACCTCAACATCTAGCTTTAATCTCATGGCTTAATATGGCTGCCTGGGCTCTAATCATCACATCAACATTCCAGCTAGCAAGAAGGTAGAAGAGATAGAAGACAGTTGGTCCCTTTAAGGACTCCTCCCACAAGTTTTATACACACTTCTACTCACAGACCATTGACCAGAACTTAGTCATATGGCCACACACAGCTGCAAAGGAGGCTGGGAATGGCAATCTTCATTTCAGGCAACCATGTGTCCAACTGAAAATCATAAGCCTCTATTTCTAAGGATACAGGGGTAACATATACCATGAGACAACATCAGTCTTTGCCATATTACTCCTGAAGCAGAGCATAAGAGAAGGAGTAGGTCCTCATCTCAGATCACCAGGCTGTACGGTTACCCAACTTGTCCTCACCAGGTTTCCTTCCAAGATTAACTCAGGGTTTGATTTTTTTTTTTTCCAAAAGGATGATATCTCCTTCCCCCATGCACTGTTCCTATTGGCCTTCCTATAGACCATGGTTTCTTCCTACAGTGTTAACTCTTCCTTAAGAGCATAGGAGAACAGAATGTCAAAGCCAGAAAGATCTCTAAGAAACACACAGCTCCAGAATGGGAGAAAATATTTGCAAATGGCATATAACATAAAGGGTTAGTATCAAAAATCTATAAAGAACTTACTAAACTCAACACCCCAAAAAACAAACAATCGAGTGAAGAAATGGGCAGAAGACATGAATAGACACTTATCCAAAGAAGACATCCAGATGGCCAACAGACACATGAAAAGATGCTCAACATCACTCATCATCAGGGAAATACAAATCAAAACCACAATGAGATACGACCTCACGCTGGTCAGAGTGGCTAAAATTAACAACTCAGGAAACAACAGATGCTGGCAAGGATGTGGAGAAATGGGAACCCTCTTGCACTGTTGGTGGAAATGCAAACTGGTGCAACTGCTCTGGAAAACAGTGTGGAGATTCCTCAAAAAGCTAAAAATAAAGCTACCCTACAACTCAGCAATAGCACTACTAGGAATTTATCCAAATAATACAGGAGTGCTAATTCATAGGGGCACATGTACCCCAGTGTTTATAGCAGTGCTATCAACAATAGCCAAAGAATGGAAATAGCCCAAATGTCCATCGAATGATGAATGGATAAAGAAGACGTGGTATATATACACAATGGAATACTAGTCATTGATGAAAAAGAATGAAATCTCGCCATTTGCAGCAACCTGGATGGAACTGAAGGGTATTATCCCAAGCAAAATAAGTCAGTCAGAGAAAGACAGATATCATAAGATTTCACTCATATGTGGAATTTGAGAAACTTAACAGAAAGACAATGGGGAGAGGGAAGAGAAAATAAGGTATAGAGAGGGAGGCAAGCCATAAGAGACTCTTAAATACAGAGAACAAACTGAGGGTTGATGGGGGTGGGGGAAATGGGTGATGGGATAGAGGAGGGCACTTGTTGGGATAACCACTGGGTGTTGTATGTAAGTGATGAATCATGAGAATATATTCCTGAAACGAAGACTACACTGTATGTTAGCTAACTTGACAATAATTTTTTTTTAAAAGAATAAAGAAAACACCCAGCCCAGCACCTGTAGTGACAAAAATGAGCTCTTTGAGTTTAGAGGCTGTGAGCAGGTTTAAGGGTCAATGCACACACACACTCACATGAGCTAGAGCTCAGACCTCCAGGGCCAGCACTCTGTTCTCTCTCCTGTATTGGTCTTTTCAAATGACTCCTATGTCCAGGCAGGTCTGCGCAGTCACCTAGATGGGAATCATTCCAGAGCAGAGTGCACAGCCCAGTCCACTTCCCTCCTTGGGAAGAGGTTCTGTTCTCCATCACTCTATTCTGCTTTTTTTTTTTTTTTTAATGTTTATTCACTTTTGAGACACAGAGAGAGAGCATGAGTGGGGAAGGGGCAGATAGAGGGAGATACAGAATCTGAAACAGGCTCCAGGCTCTGAGCTGTCAGCACAGAGCCCAATGTGGGGCTCGAACCCACAAACTGCGAGATCATGACTTGAGCCAAAGTCAGACGCTCAACCGACTGAGCTACCCAGGCACCCCTATTCTCCTTTGTTGCACTTGGCCTTAGATGAGTTATTCAGGGCTAAAGAAGAGCAAGGCTTTTCTGAAAGACGTCTGGGAACCTAGATGAGCTCCAAGCATCAGGACATGTTTGAAGCAAGTGAAGGAGGAGGTTCAGGAAAAGGCCTTTTCCGGGTACCTGGGTGTCTCAGTCCGTTAAGCATCCAACTTCGGCTCACGTAATGATCTTGCACCTGAGTCAGGCGTAGCACCTGCCTGGGATTCTCATTGTCTCCTTTCTCTTTGCCCCTCCCCCACCTGTGCTTTCTCTCTAAATAAATAAATAAATAAGCCTTTACCAGAGCTCACCAACTAAGGCATTGATACCTTGGCCTTCCACCCCTTTCCAGAGCAGACAGTGATGCAAGAGCTCCTTATGTACTACAGAAAATTGTGTCTGATAGAAAAGAAAACTGAAGGGTGCCTGGTGGCTCAGTCGGTTGAGCATCTGACTCTTGATTTCGGCTCAGGTCATGATCTCATGGTTTCAGGGTTCTAGCCCCATGTCGGGCTCTGTGCTGACAGCACAGAACCTGCTTAGGTTTCTCTCTCCGCCTCTCACTTGCTTGCATTCTCTCTGTCTCTCTCAAAATAAATAAATAAACTTAAAAAAAAGAAAAGAAAACTGATGCCTCATTTTTCCTTAAAAAATCTCATTTGCATATTTTTCTTTGTTCCATTTCTACTTCTAACCTGCCTGGCCCAGGCCTATGACCTATAAACCAAGACCCTGCTTCCCACCAACCAGTGCAGGGATGATGATTTAGCACCTTCTCTAGGCCTCACCTGAGCTGCTGTCATGAAAGAATGGCGGGGGGGGGGGGGGGGGGGGGGGGGGGGGCGCGCGGGGGGAGACACAAATCTATGAACCCAGGGAAATGCTCACAAGGCTCTTGTTACTTGGCCTTTTCTTCATTCACTGAACAAAGTAGGTACTTATTCTATTGCAGCAGTGTTTATAATAAGAGATATTTGAAAGCAATCCAGATGCAACTTGTAGGGGCTTTGTTAATTGAACTATGGCATGTTCCCACAATGAAACACTGAGTTAGAAAAAGGAAGTATTCCCTGACCCAAAATGGAAAAATCCCCAGGGCATATTGTTAAATAAAAAGAGCAAAGCCGGGAACAGTGTGCATAATATGCTGCCTTTTGTATCAGAAAAGAGGAAACAGAATATTCATATTTGCATTTGTTTATTTTGCATAAAGAAGCATGAGAAACTAATACGTATGGTGGGAAAAATGGGTGTGGTGGGAAGGAGGATGGGGTGAAGTTGGGACAGGCTTAAGACTTTCCAATCTATCCTTTTCACATTTTTAAAAATTTTGAAATGATATTGCATACGTATTCAAAATTTTTTATTTTAAATATAATAAAATTTAAAAATTATTATGGCACTATTCCCTCATCTTGTACTATGTACTCTAAATTTGTACAGAGCAACAGAGTAGGACGTCCCAAAGTCAAGAACAGGCCTTTCTACCTGGGAGGGGAGCTGAGGCAGCAAAAGCAAAGCGTATGAGTGAGGTAGTGGCAGGTAATAAGGCAGAAGCAGGGAGGGGGGCGGGGCGGGGAGATGGTGCTGGAACGAGATCCTGAGTACTATTTACTGTGGGTAGGAAATGGACCAAAATAGTAACAGTAGTGGAAGTATGGGTGATTTTTGTTTCATCTATACTTTTTAAAGTTTACAAATTTGCTACCATAAGCATGTTTTACAATCAGAAAGTATTATTACTGTAACTTATTATATGAAGTGTTACTCCCAGCAGTGACAGGAGGCGACAGCAGAGGATAAGGGAACCAAACGGTGCTCTTAGATCTTGGAGGCGTTTGTGGTACCGCAAGTGGCCACCAGGGGTCAGCAGCATGCCGCAGTCCCCCCGCCGCCAGCCACAGGTGACGGGACGAGGCTCCCGCCGGGAAAGGTCTTTCCTGCTATCCTCAGTCTCACACTAATCGCCATTTGCTTTCCACATGCTTCTGTCTCGGGCCATTTCCCACTAAATGGCAGTCACGAGGGTCTCCGAGGGCCACAGCTGTCTGCAAGCTGGGGAGCGGTGGAGGTGGGGGCTGGTGGAGATTATCTGGACCTGCGCTCTGCCTGGAGACCCTAGACAAAGAGAAGGCTCTTAGGCTGAGGCCCTGAGCTCCAAGAATCAATCCATTTCTCCTGGTGGGGGACAGGAAACTAAGCCAGTTTCCGGGACTGGAACTCCGCCAAAGGAGAGCCAGGGGTCACAGGAGGGGTTAGCCTGTCCCAGGAGGAAAATCGCTGCTCCCAGTAGGTCTAATGGTTCTGTCCTCATCAAGCAAGGGTACGGGTGGAGGGGTTGTCTGAGGGTGGGTTAAGGGGCTGAGGCTGCCCAAACTCCACTGTCTGAGCCAGAGAACTGACCTAGGCTCACCAGGAGTTTATGGAAACCTGTTACTGAGAGGTGCTTCAGACAAGAAGAGAACAGCCCTATGTTGTATGAGCCCAGACCTAAGACTCTGGAAACCTGCTGTCACCTACCCTGTGACCTTGAGGGAGCTGTTTACCCTCCCTGAGCCTTAATTGAGGCCTCTGTAACACAAAGAGTTAGATAAGATGATCTTTAGGCCTCTCCCAGCTCTGATATTCTATGAATCTAAAAATTCCAGTCTTCCTACCCTTTCCCACCCCAGAAGGGGCTTAGCCCCAGGAAGGTCTGGCTGGACCAAGACAGACCTCATCCCCCTAACGTGTGGTTTCAGGACAGTCCCCAGGCAAGTTCCCTTTGGAAGATTAGATCCAGGACACCCTGAAGGTAGAGGAGGAAAAGGTTCTTGGCTACAAGCTGGGACAAAATGAGACTCAGCAGCTCTGCCCTGGAGACAGTAATACCTGTAAGCATTGAGTGTTATGGATATTTCTCTGGCAAAGCCAGTTCAAAATTTCTCCCAGTCCCCACCTTGCTCCCAGACTGCCAGCAGCTCCCACACCTCTATTTACACCCTTCCTGGACAGAGATGAAAAGACCAAGAAGGTTAAGTTATTTTTCGAATAACAGCTATGCAAAGTAACATATATTATGTATGTGAAAATAATATTTATAATCTAGCATGCTAACTTAATGCTGGTCTATAGGTGCAGTTATATATATCCAATCCTCTAGTGATCAATTCTTATGAGAGGCAAGGATCACATCAGTCACTCAAACTCCTGACCTTGGGAAAAGGGACATTCTGGGATTCTAGACTGGGTGACTGGGGCAGGTTACAGAATCCTATTCTGGTGAGCTTTAAAAATTAAGCAGGCCTGATTATTCCTGATTATTTGGGGCAGCTCTTCCACAAGGGGTGATGGTTTAGATAACTTTCAGGATCCCTTCCAGGCTGAGAGCCTATAATGTTTTTCTCAGTTTTGCAAGTCTTTTCAACTCAACATACCTTCCCTTGTTTTCCTTATTCCAAATGAAGAGCTGACCTAGAGAAAGACCCCAGATCCAGATTTTGTGGGACCCTGGGGCTTATACATATTTGAAGGACCTTCTTAAAGAAAAAGAATCTTATTATTATTTTTAAAATGTTTATTTGTTTATTTATTTTTGATAGAGAGAGACAGAGCATAAGTGGGGAAGGGACAGAAAGAGAGAGAGACAGAATCTGAAGCAGACTCCAGGTCCCAGCTGTCAGCACAAAGTCTGATGTGGGGCTCGAACTCACCAACCATGAAATCATGACCTGAGCCAAAATCAAATGCTTAACTGACTGAGCCACCCAGACGCCCCCCAAGAAAAATAATTTTAAATCACTAATACACAATTTCTCTTAGAAAAGATCCATGAAGTGCAAGCCCCTGAAAGGAGAGCTTCAGTAACACCACAGTGAATCTGTTCATTTAATGATCGCTTAATGATCTCTCCACGCTCTAAAATGTCCCTGTGTTTGTCTCCTTCCAAATCTTTTTCTCTTTCCTTCCCTTCCCTATTGTGTATAGTTTCCCCTCCCTTTCCTTGAGGCATCTGGGACCAGAGGTATCAGCAGAGCCAGCTGCAGATGAAGTGGCAGTGGGGGGGGTAAAGATAGACAACACAGACAGGGAATCAGTAACTATAAAGACACATTGAGGATGGGGGAACCAGGTTTCTCACTGTTGGGGAACAGAGTTAGACATGGGAAGGGCTGAGGCCAGAATAAACTCATGGTATTGAATGGAATTGGAGGTATAGGTACACGTTCATGGTTTGTCTGTGTTTTTTTTTAATTTTTTTTTTTAACATTTTATTTATTTTTGAGACAGAGAGAGACAGAGCATGAACGGGGGAGGGGCAGAGAGAGAGGGAGACACAGAATCGGAAGCAGGCTCCAGGCTCTGAGCCATCAGCCCAGAGCCCGACGCGGGGCTCGAACTCACGGACCGCGAGATCGTGACCTGAGCTGAAGTCGGCCGCTTAACCGACTGAGCCACCCAGGCGCCCCTGTCTGTGTTTTTTTTTAAAGTAAACTCTAGACCCAACGTAGGGCTGGAATGCACAACCCCGAGATTGAGTCACATGCTTCCACCAACTGAGCCACCGAGGCACCCTGCAAATTCAGGGTGTTTAAATGCACACAGAAAAATTTGGAAATAGATATAAATGTATATGTATAAATATGTGTGTGTGTGTTTTATTTGAGAGGAAGAGAGCATGCGTGGGGGAGGGGGCAGTGGGAGAGAGAAAGAGAGAGAGAGAATCTTAAACAGGCTCTGTGCTGAGCATGGAGCCTGATGGGGGGCCCAATCCCATGACCCTAGGATCATGACCTAATCTGAAATCAAGAGTCAGATGCTACCTACTGATCCACCCAGGTGCCTCTGTGCATGTGAGTTTTAATATATACAGTTAGTGAAAAAAAATTCAACTGAGTAAATGTCAAGATCTAATTGGCTTTATTAAGCAATTCACAGGATCAGGCAGCCTCCCATCTAGCGGTAGAGGGGACCTCTGAGGAGTTGTACAAAATGGAAGGTTTTTATAAGAAAGACAGTGGGGCAAGAAGTTATTAACAAAAGTGAAGACTGTTCCAGGCAAGGTCACCTTCCCTTAGGGTGAAGGGCAGGGGCTGTTATTAGGTAGATTACCTCATCTTTGAGGGATGGAGAGGGCCCATGTGGCAGATTATCTGATTGGTGCTGATCAGAAAATTCCTGACTGACCAGTTAAGACTTCTATTTCTGGCACAAGTTGAAACTGCAGTGAAGTTAGGTATTAAGCTCCAATATGGTGACTTGGCCTAAGTGACACCATTTTGGGAGTGTGATTTTCTTTGTCATAATATAAATTATAGTTATGTATGCATATATATGAATCATATTTATGTGTGCATACACACATGCACCAGTAACAATGAGCACATCTAATGCTCAAATCAAGGCTTCTAAGTATTCTCTACTAAAAGGAATCATAGTTCTTTGGAGAAGAGCTCATATAAAGCACGAGACAAGGAAAGTGCAAAATGAACCTAAAATACTTAATTGTGTCAAAAAGTAAGGAAATTCTAAAAAAAAATCATAAGAATTTATTAGAGTCGCAGGAGCCAGCTTAACAGAGTTCCTTCCCAAGGTCAACCCTGGAACAGTGTGAGCATCTTAAAAGAAATGATGATAGTGTTAGATTATGGTCCACTGAATAGAATAAGGATCCATGAACCCTAGTAATAGATAGATAGATAGATAGATAGAGGAAGTTCTTATAGTAGAATGGCAACTAATAATTATGGAAGAAATCAATATTTGGTAATTATATTTTCTAAAATATTTTCTAATAGTATCTCTAATCCTACATGTTCTTTTTACATTGTGACTTTGATAGTCTTCTGTCAAAGGGTGGGATCTCTGTCCCCTCCTCTTGAAACTGGGAAGGCTTAGACTGGAGAGATATCACCAATCAAGGATGGCAGAAGTGATACCATGTAACTTCCAAGGTCATATTAGAAAAGACAATAGAGGGGTGCCTGGGTGGCTCAGTTGGTTAAGCGTCCGACTTCGGCTCAGGTCAAGATCTCACTGTCCATGAGTTGAAGCCTCGCATTGGGCTCTGTGCTGACAGCTCAGAGCCTGAAGCCTGTTTCAGATTCTGTGTCTCCCTCTCTCTCTCTGCCCCTCCCCTGCTCACACTCTGTCTCTGAGAAATAAATAAACCTTAAAAAAAATTTGTTTTTTAAAAGAAAGAAAGAAAAGACAATAACAGGGGTGCCTGGGTGGCTCAGTCAGATAAGTGTCTGACTTCGGTTCAGGTCATGATCTCGCAATTCGTGGGTTCAAGCCCTGCATCAGGCTGTATGCTGACAGCTCAGAGCCTGGAGCCTGCTTCAGATTCTGTCTCCCTCTCTCTCTACCCCTCCCCCACTTGTGCTCTGTCTCTCTCTCTCTCAAAAAATGAATAAACATTAAAAAAAATTTTTAAAAGGGGCGCCTGGGTGGCTCAGTCGGTTAAGCATCCGACTTCGGCTCAGGTCATGATCTCACGGTCCGTGAGTTCGAGCCCCGCGTCAGGCTCTGTGCTGACAGCTCAGAGCCTGGAGCCTGTTTCAGATTCTGTGTCTGCCTCTCTCTGACCCTCCCCCATTCATGCTCTGTCTCTCCCTGTCTCAAAAATAAATGAAACGTCAAAAAAAAAAATTTTTTTTTAAAAAGAGAATAAAGAAAAGACAATAGCATTTCTCTTTTACTACCTGAACACTTCCTCTTGAAGCCTTTGGCCTCCTCGCACACATGAGCCACCCACACGGGCTGATGTGGACACTCCATGGCTGAGCCCTGAGATTGTGTAGAAACAAGATGTCTGGCCAGCCCCCAGTTGCTGCAGCTCCACCACCATTTTGACTGCAACCTCATGAGAGACCCCGAAACTAGAACTGCCTAGCTGGTCCCTTTCCAAATCCCTGACCCACAAAACCTGTAGGAGCTAGCAAATTTATATTCTTTCTTAAGCCATTAAGTTTCGAGATAATTTGTTACACAGCAATGATTAAGTGGAACAGTGATGATTGGAGCAGTAGAAGATTCAGATGATAATCTTCAGTGACTGCAAAAACTAATGGGTTAAAGATTTGATGAGGAATAAGATGTTTACATAGAGTTAAAGTGTCTCCCCATTAAATATTTATTAATCACAAAGTAGAAAGTTTTACAGTGTCAAATCCTGGCAGACATTTTATTAACAAAGTGATTAAAGTGAACATCATCACAATGGGACAGATTGACATTATATGCCTCAGTATACAGATAAATGTTTAACTACTGGCTGGGGGGCGGGGGCTGGGTGCGCACTGATTTGTATTTGCTGATTTCTGTAATGTAAAAATTCCTCCAATGACCCAGCTGCCTGGCTGACTCTTAACCTCAGTGTCATGAGTTTGAGCTCCACGTTGGGCCTGGAACTTACTTAAAATATATTTATACATATTACAAAAACTCCCATGATGACCAATTTCAGACCACCATTGGTTTCACAACAGGCTGAAATTTTAACAATTGGCTGTTGCTTGCTGGTGCAGACCACCTCCAGGGGACACAATCCATGTGTCCCCTGATATGATGCACTGACAAGGACAAAGATACTTCTGAGGTATTCCTCCTAAGAATGTGTAACTGGCATCTCTTCACAAGGAAACATTATATAGGCCTGAAATGAGAGACACTACAAAGTAACCGGTCTGTACTCTTCAAATCAAGGTCACAAGGTGCCTGAGTGTGTGGCTCAGTCAGTTGAGCATCTGGGTCTTAATTTCAGCTCCAGTCATGATCTCATGGTTTGTGGCATTGAGCTCTGAGGTGGGCTCTGTGTTGACAGCAAGGAGCCTGCTTGGATTTCTTACTCTCTCTGCCCCTCCCCTGCTCCTGCACGCATGCACAAACTCGCTCTCTCTCTCTCTCTCTCTCAAAATAAATAAATAAAAACTTTTTAAAAAAATGTCAACATCACAAAAGACAAGGAAATACTGAAGAACTGTTCCAGACTGAAAGAGACAAGAGATAACTAAATGTAACATGTGATCCTGGGTCAGGTTCTGGGCAGAGAGAAGAAACATGCCTGGAAGGGCCAGGGAGAGATGGTAGTATCTTATCAATGTTAATATCCTGCTTTGGATGGTTAAACTGTGGTTACATAGGAGAATGACACTGTCTTCAGCAAATGTAGACTGGAGTGTTTATAAGTAATGGGCCATACTATCTGCATCTTAAGTCTCAATTGGTTAGAAAAAATAGGATATATCATGCAGACATTGAAAGAGATACAGATACATAGAGAGAATGATACAGCAAATGTTATAAAATGTCAATAATTTGGAAACCTAGACAGAGTATGTTAGAGTTCTTTGTACTATTCTTGCAACTTTTCTGAAGGTTTCACATTATTTCAAGATAATAAGAAAAATGCTCCAGGGTTTTCTCTGAGTCTGGATCCCAAATTCTCACCTGTTGGGAAATAAGATGATTCACATCTCCAACAACATTCCCTCAGTTTGAATTTCCAGAAGTCTCCCTGCCCTTCCTGGGAGCTGTGCCAACTGACGAAAAGCTCCAGGACCCAGGAGGAGGGGGCTGGACCAGGGCATTCATCATAAGCCATATGATGGGGACTTGTACAATAAGCCTGGCAAGTCAAGGACTCTTGGTGCCCTGGACATTAGGTTTTTCCAGCCCAGACAATTCACCTGGCAAAGAAGAAAAAAGGATTTAACCTCACTCTAAGAAATAAATAAATATAGACTACATGAATTCAAATTACAAAAATATGTTTCATTAACAGAAGGCTTTACTTCAGATTTCCTTTAAATAAATAGTAAGCCCCAGGTACAGCATGATTTCGTTTACAAAAATTCAATTAATATGCAAGTTTTTCAAAAAAAACATATGTCAGGGTACCTTCTGGGAAGTCCTACAGGAGGAATACGTGAAATCAGATTTAACTACCCCTAGAAGAAATATTACTCAGTTCCAAGGGGGCTACAACCTATTTCCCACATTTTCATAACTCAGGGTCTGGTTCTGTTGATGTTTCTAGTTCTTTGCTAGGACTCAGCCTACTGAACCAAGCATGAAGACAAGACTTGTAGCTGGTTTAATTTGCCAAATCGGTGATCACACCAAGTCTAGGCCAGAGACCTTATGCTCCTGGGGGACCCCTGTAGCCATGGCAACTTGCTACAAAAGCCCATTCAGCTAAGTTCCATTTTCACCATTTATTAAATGTGAGTCAGTTGAGCTGGGACCTATGTGCTATCTACTGGGATTGGTTAAGGCAATAAATCAAAGACTGTCAGAATTAGACAGGATCTTAAAGGTCATCTTGTTCCATCTGGGTACCAGTCTGTGGTTGAGGACCCCTAATCAGCAAGACTTTTCCCAGTGTCATGAACCAAACAGTGATAAACTACTAATGGAGGGACGGTTGGCTGCAGCCTATGAGCTCAGATCAGGTGATGGCTGATGGATGAGAAGATATTTGAATCCATCTGTGACTTTTAAGGAATTTTTTGATCCTTCTTCACATCCTTTAGTCAAGTGAAGACAGAGCTGGCTTCATGCCTTCCTTCTCCTGAAGACTAGGCTATGAGCCAGAATTTGATCACATGAGGTCTTTTCTTTGGGGAGACTCTGCTCTGTTCCCTCCTGCTTCAGCAACTGGCTCAATGCATACAGTTATATCCATTCATTCAACACATCTTTTGTTGAATACTAACTAGGTTTGGGGCATGGAGCTAGGCTCTGTGTTCACAATGTACATGAAACAATCATTAGCTCCTGCTCACATGGAGCTTACAGTCTGGTGGGAGGGAGACTATCAACACAGAAATAAATATATAATTACAAATTATGCTAAGAGTCATGAAGGAAAAAAAGCAAGGTGCCATGAGAGATATTAATAGGTTAGGGGTCTAGGAAACATTTCTGAGACAATGACATGAAATGTGAAACCTTAAGGGTGAACAGGAGTCAGTTAGACAAAAGTGGAAAGAAAGAATATCCCAGGCAGAAAGAATGAGAAAAGACTCTGATGCAGAATAGGGTTTGGGATATTTGAGGAAAAAAGGACCAGTGAGGACAACGTCTGGTACACTGGGGGAGACTGGGGTAGGATGATGCTGAAAGGAATCCAGGTTAAACAGGATGCCACATGCCCTGTTGAAACATTTGGATTTTTCTAAGAGCACTGAGTTGTAAGCAGTGTAACCTGATTTAATTTAATTTTTAAAAAGCCATTGCTCTGTGAAAAATGAAATGAAGAAGTCAAAGAGAAGAAAGAGAGCTCAATTAAGAGACCGTTATAACTCAGACAAGAAGTGATAGTGGTTTGAACTCAGCCAATAGCAACACAGGTAGAGAGGCATGGAGGATTCAAGATAGATTTTGTTGCAGGGAACAGGGGAGAGACCAGTATCAACAATTTCACTGAAAATTTCTGCTCTCAACACCTGGGTAGAATGGATGGAGGTGACATTTGCCAAGATGGGAAAGACCAGGAAAAGGTTAAAAGGGAAGAGATTGAGAATTGCACATAGTAGGTTTCTGAGATTCTTGTGAAGGATCCAAGTAAATAGATAAATTTGGGGATCATCAGCAAATAAATAGTATTTAAAAGCAAAGGAGTGAATGAGACTGCCAGGAAAACACTATAGAGTAAGAGAAAACGAAGAGGAGAAGAAGCAGAGACATGAATACAAGAGAGGCAAAACTAAGTCCTGAGGAAATCCAACACAGAAATCTGATAGAGAAGAGCAACTGACAAAGGGACCCCAGAAGCAATGGCCAGAGAGAAAGGAGGAAACCAAGAGCATTGATGTCACTGGGGTTGAGAGAAAAAAATATTTCAAAACGATGAGTCTGGTAGAGTGTTTAAGTATTCCTGAGAGGATAATCAATGTCGAGGCCATTGATGACCTTCATGATGTCAATTTTGATAAAGGAATGGAGGTAGAAACTATACTGGTGTGGGTTCAAGAATGATTGACAGAAGGTGAAAACAGCTTGCAGAGGGAAGCAGAGGAATAGGGTAATAAATGACTGTCTTCTCACTTTGGCCTCCCGGCCAGGTCAGCTACAAACTTATTCCATCTCTCCTCCCAGGTTTTCATGGCAGCTTTTTTATCAATATCCATCAAGGTGCTGAACCTGCAAAGAAAAGGCACTTAGGTCAGCCCCAGGAGAAACTGTTCGGAAACAGATGAGGGGATCTCAGATGCTTGCAGAACACATTTCTCCCCAGTCCGAGAGCAATAACAAAACAGAGGTGTTGTGGAGAAAACCCAAAGAAACCTTCTAAGCTTCTGCCATAAACCTCTACTAGAGATAAACACAAGTTGTGAGGTGGAAGAGGGAGTTGGGGATCTGGGAAGTACACAGGACCCTCACCTGATAGAGTTCATGGCCAGTTGTTTGAGTGTCCTCAGATCAGCTGCCATTCCCCCAATACCCATGAAGGCCTCATAGAAATCATAGGACAAGCCTTTGGCACCAAAGACTGCTGGGTCATCAGAACTGATCACCATGGGGTACCCAGTGGCCATCAGAACAGCAGCAGGATGGTTTCTCAAGTCAGACACCAGTTTCAGAACCTGCCCAACAGGAAACAAAGAAGAAAGACAAATTCTGACCCAAAAACATTGGGATGACTTCTGGGTACAATACAAGGAATAGAGCCAGTCCTCATACTCTTCCCAATTTTCTCCAAGTTTCTTCACCTTCACAAACATTTGGTCTCTCTCTTGGTCTGGCTCAGAGCAGCTCTCTAGAACACGCAGGAGAGGCAGTGCACAAAGAACCCCAAGCAGCTGTGAAAGCAAAAGTATTCTATGGCCCCTCCTACTTCACTGGCCTTCCTCAATGTCCCTTTAGCTTTGTTTTTGGCCTTGCCCCAAATTCCACCCCACTGGGGACCCTCAACTGCTGCCTCAGTTCCCTCAACTGCTGCCATTATGAATGGATTAGGCAAAGGGCCATTCCTAAATAACTTACTAAGGGGAGAGAGACAGCAGAGGAATACAGAAAACAAGTGAGCTCAGGAGCTAGAAATCATACAGGAAAGTTTGGGAATCAGAACAGAGGTTGAGGTTGGAAAGAAAGATTGTATTGGGTTGGTGCCATGGATCATGCATACCTGGTTGGAGATGGGACAGACTTCTATGGGGATATCCTTCTTCCAGGAGTCAGCCCAGACTGCTGGGTGTTTGGTCAAAGCAAATCCATGGCCAATCCTGGTAGAGTTCAGTATTAGAGCAACCAGAAGGTTTCTATCTATGGAAGTACCCTGCCAGTCTGTGGATAAAGGGGTAGTCTCCAGTCAGATGGATCTGGCCCATAGACTATCCTCAGATAAAGGCTCCAGATCCCCAAGCAAGAAAAAGAACATTCACACACACACACACACACACACACACACACACACACAGAGTTTCATATAACAATGCTAAAGAGAGGAGGTATGGCAAACCTTTAATTTTATGTATGTATGTAACAGATGAGGAAGTTGAAACTTACATAGGCTTTGTAAATTGAAGGAGCATACTCAAGTAGCAAGACTCAGTTTTAAACCTTGGTCTATCTGAATCCACAGCCTATATTCTTTCTTTCCATTTTTTATGTTTCCAGAGCTATTTTCTGGGAATTTTGTTCATGATTTTTTTACAACAATGTGTTGCAAACTCTTTCAATATAATTAAAAACAAATTTTAAGTTTATTTATTTATTTTGAGAGAGAGAGAGAGAGAAAGAGAGAGAGAGAGTGGGGGAGGGGCAGAGAGAAGGGGAGAGAGAGAATCCCAAGCAGGCTCCATGAGATCATGACCTGAGCCAAAACCAAGAGTTGGACGCTTAACCCACTGAGTCACCCAGGTGCCCCTATAGTTACTTGTATGTACTTATTTAATTTATATCTTTAACAATATCAATTGCAAGACAATTGCAAGATTACAATGACCAGTACTGACAAGGTGGTGGCAGATAGTGTTGGCTGCCTACTTACCAGCCATCCCCATTGTACATTCCTTTCTAGCAGGGCTTTCTTTGGAGGGTGAAAATGACAGGTCCTGACTCTCCCAGCTTCCCTTGCAACTAGGATAGTCCTAATGCTGACCTGGAAGGTTATTGGTGGGGAGATCTTGGGCTTCCTCCCTGATAAAAGGAGATACCCTAGAGGAAACATCTTGTCTCACCTGAATGTGACTTCACTGACAACCAAGTAAGGTAAACCCTGAACTTAATGAAAACAGCAGAGGTTGCTTATTATGTGAAATAACAGATGACCTTGTTGTAAAACCTATTGAATGTGTGTATTCCATTCCTGGCAGCCAAAAGCATCCTAACTGACCCACATATAAAATATGAAAACTCCACTGTTCTGTTAGGAATAAAATCCAAGAATTCCCATTACTTTTTAGGGCATGTGTTTTAGGTGGATTTTCACTGGTTTCCCATCTAGAACTTTTTTTTCAAAGATTTCTTCCTTTTATTTTTTTTTTTAATTTTTTTTTAACGTTTATTTATTTTTGAGACAGAGAGAGACAGAGCATGAACGGGGGAGGGGCAGAGAGAGAGGGAGACACAGAATCGGAAGCAGACTCCAGGCTCTGAGCCATCAGCCCAGAGCCCAATGCGGGGCTCGAACTCACGGACCATGAGATCATGACCTGAGCTGAAGTCGGGCGCTTAACCAACTGAGCCACCCAGGCGCCCCAAAGATTTCTTCCTTTTAAAAAATAAGAACATTAGGGACACCTGGGTGGCTCAGTCAGTTAAGCATCCAATTCTTGATTTTGGCTCAGGTCATGATCTCATGGTTGGTAGGTTCTGTGCTGACAGCACAGAGCCTGCTTGGGATTCTCCCTCTCCTTCTCTCTCTCTCTCTCTCTGTCTCTCTGTCTCTGTCTCTCTGCCCCTTCCCTCCTCACATGTACATTCTGTCTCTCTCAAAATAAATAAATAAACTTAAAAAAAATAAAATAAATAAAAATAAGAACGTTACTCTCAGGTATCAAATACCCAGCTCCTGGCAAAATCCTCTCCTAGGGCCATGCGTCTTCGAATTTGGTTAGATCCTATTACAGTGTTTCATACTGTTGAAATGATTTCACACAGGTAAGTATGATTTTCCCAACTAGACCACAAGCTCTTCAAGGTTAACATCCCCCTACTCCCTTGCCCCATCCCCCACAAACAATTCTTCAAATTTCCTAGAACAGTTTTGATCTAAATTGGGTCTAAATTGATTGAAATGTCAGGAAATAAGAGATTAAGGCACACATACCCTTCCTCTGAGAAATGGTGTGATAAACCAAGGTTTAAGCCTGGTTGTGAAATCCAAGCCCCCACACTGCTCTCCACTTATCTCCTTGGTCTTCTAAGGGTGACAGGCGCCTACAGTACTCAGGGACACCAGGTGGGGGGTAGCAGCAAGATTTCCTCCTGATCTAAGCCCCCCAAATCTTCATTTTAACCTGAAATTGCAGCCATGATCTGGGACTCCTTTTGCTTAGGGCTTACATACTTTAAGGACTGGAATATGGGAAGCTCTGAGAGATGACCTATGAACCTGTGGAGTGAGCTTTAGGGAGCAAAGGCATGGCTGGGCTAATGGCATTTCATAAACAATAGTAGTCAAGCTGTCTGGGCTGGGTGGGGTCTCCTCTTCAGCACTGATGAGTGTGGACAGAGCCTCCTAGTTGCCTGGTTGTGGTCCCTTTTCTGCCACTTACCCTTGTGTGACTTTGGACAGGTGAATTAACCTCTTAAGCACAACTTGATTATAAAATGGAGATCATCAGAAAGAATTCAAAATCAAATTCCATCAATGACTAGCTCTTTACCCTTGGGCCAAGTACTCTATGTTTGGAGCCTTGGGTTCTTCATCTATAAAATGGGGATAGAGGGTGGCTTAGATGGTTAAGTGTCCAACTCTTGGTTTCAGTTCAGGTCATGATCTCACAGTTCGTGGGTTTGAGCCCTGCATTGGGCTCTGTGCTGACAGTGTGGAGCCTGTGTGGGATTCTCTCTCTATCCCTCTCTCTGTCCCTTCCCTGCTCACCCACGCTCTCTCTCTCTCTCTCAAAATAAATAAATAAAACATTTTAAAAATAAAAAATAAAATAAATAAAGCACAGTTTAAAATATAAAAAATAAATAAAATTGGGATAAAAACACCTTCCTGGCAGGACTGGGGTGAGAATTAGAAATAACATATGTAAAGTGCCAGATACTGTTATATTATCTGTTATATTGTTATTCCTTCTCCAGGGGGAATACATATTTCTCCATATGAAATGGACAAGTGCCATAAAATGACTATCAACAATACTAATACTGCCCCAGGATCCCATCAGTTCTCTTGAGTGATAATAAGGAGCTTTCCTATCCATCCCACCTCTGTCCTGCTCGTCTCCACATGGCTCACCTGTCTCTCCAGCATGGAAAAAGTAAGGCAGTTTAACGCCATGCAAGGTGGGAATCATCAAAGCCTCCCTGTAGTCATACAAGGAGTGGCCAGTGTCCTCATGTCCCACCTGCAGGACAGAGAGGAGGGGACATGGAGCTGTCTTCTTGGTCCAAGCCTCAATTTGCTGATGGTACCCTCAATAGCCTGTGAATACTCTTCCTTATAACCTGACGTTACTACTTGAGGCCATTGTCACATAGCCTTTTAAAAATGACCGGCAGCAAAATTGGAAAAGAAAAGAAAGTATATTATTACCCCTAAATAATTCCCCCTGCTTAGTCAGTCAGAGGCTGTATCTCGTATCCTCCCACCCCTTTCCACCTTGTGTTCTGACACCACTTTCCAAGTCCCTGTGCTCAGCCCTGAGCTTCTTGCTGTGGGCAGAGAGTGAGGGAGAAAGCAAGAGCAACAGAGAGACACAGAGAAAACAAGACATTGAGATACTGACAGACCCACAGAAAATGGAGAGAGAGTGCGAGGGAACAAGAGCCCTGGACCAGGAGTCAGGAAGGCTCCAGACTCAGCTCAGTCACCCATTACCTGTGGGTCCTTGGACATGTCAGTTTCCTGGCAGGGTCCCTCTGTGACTCAGTGCCTCAGCTGTAACTACAACAAAACTATGCTTTTCAAACTAAACCACACATATCCCTAGGGCTTGTAGCTGCATGCCAAGAGCAAGGGTGCCTTAGGATAAAATGGGTACCTCCTTCAGAATGCCTATTTTAATTTGTTGGGGGGCAATGGAACATTTTTATAATAAGCCAAATACAGGTATTCAATGTAGTGGAATGGAGTACAGGCTTGAAAGAGAGTTGGAACTTGCAAGTAGACTCCTTTGAACAACTATCTACCCCCCTTCCTACCCCAATTTCCCTCTAGAACTTGTCCATTACAGTCCTTGAATGAACTGTTCTGGAAGTTCTATACCAGAGGCTCTTCTTCTCAGCCCCCTTTGTCAGGGCTGCACACAGAGGGGAAAGGTGAGATGGGAGGAACTTCTGCCCCTTTCTGGAGAGGCTAGATCCTTGAGCACCGCCCAGAGATCCCAGGAAGGCATCCCAGTACAAACAAAATGATTCTTTGAAATCCACTCCTTTGAGCTCTGGATGTTCTGAAAGCAAAAGCTTAAGCCCAGTTTCAGGTAAAATGTACAGATATACTCCCTCCCTATAAGAGGGAGTCAGGAGTGCCTTTTAGCCAGTTTATTCAAACTAATTTAGCTTCCTTAATGAGATTGATGAGTTGCCACCTAGGAAGTGTGCCCTGGCTATCAGAACTCAGCTATGGCTTTGATTTGGGAGGGGGCGGGGGGTTGGCAGTGGTCAAGGCAGTGACACCACTATGGACGTGCAGCTTCAAAAATAGCTGAGGAAGCAAATGGATGAAGGGACAGAGGACACCTTTCCCATCCTTGACAGTTTTGCCCAGGGCTAGACCCATCTCTGCTTCCAGACCACCCTCTATGTGCTATAGTTTTAAGAGGCAGGTGTAGGTAGGCCACATGTGCTAGAAAGAGGATGGAGGGCAGGGAAATGGAAATAAGCCCACCATTACTACCCAACCTCATTGAATTCCTTCCTTATTCTGGAACTCCCCTTTTCAGGCTTTTGTCCCTGTCTGCTCTCCTTTCTCTTGTGACTATCATCCTCCTGCAGGCCCCTACACAAGGTCAGTGCTAAACCCTGGCCAGGCCTGTGGTTGACAGCCTGAGCCTCTGCAGAAGGTTTCAGTGCATGCTGCCAGGGCCTTCACAAAGAGCCGCCTGCTGGGCCCTGCTCTCAGACAGCTTTGTTGTGTAGGGTCTGTTACCAGGTCAAACCCTGCCACCATCTTGGGGAACATGGTTCGGAGCGTCATGGCTGTTTGGATGGATTTCATGATGAAGGACACATTTTTGGCTCTGTGGGAGAGACAGAGAAAAGCATAGGAGACAGTGTGACTTGGCATTGGCGGACCTATGTACCCCGGGGGGACCCCGTACCTCGGAGCAGCTCCCCCGGTGCCTGGGGCTGGTCTAGTCCAGATTACTCAGTAACCACTTCTCAGACCCTCAGCACATGAGCCTATCCTGCCCATGCTCTTGTGATCCCTTCCAGGGGATACATCTGAGAGATATTTCACCCAAATCCACCCTTTTGAGGAGTCTGGCTGGTTCTAGAGGAAACTTTGGTGTCTGAACAACAACTGAGGAAAGGAGACCCATGGGATAGGTTTCATTTGTCCACATTTGTATGAAGCAAAGAGGTCTTGTCCGAAACTTGCCCTGCCTCCCTGAGACGAAGGCTCCTGGAATGGGGTGCAGTACAGAGGCCAGCTCTCTGTTCACTGGACACCTGTGAAATGCTACAGAATGCCCAATTCCCTGTCGAGTCAGCTGGACCTGGCAACTGTATGTCCTCTCCCTCCAGCTGAATCAGCAAGGCCCTGGGCACTCCAGAAACCATGTAAGCAAACTGTCTTACTTCTGTCTGTACCCTCTCTGTTCAAGCCCAGGATAGGGGTGAGGCAAGCAGCACAACAGAAGCACCAAAAGAAAAGTCTGGCACAACTCTGTGACAGGACAAAGGTCTCTGCACAGCAGCTGGCTCACTTGTTCCTCAGTTCTATGGGCCTACATTTCTCCTGCCCCCTCCCTATGCCTGCCCATTCCCTCTCCTGCAGAGCCTCCCCCTCCTGCAGATCCTCTAAGGGATCACAGGAGGATTTACCACCTGCAACCCAGCCCTCACATCCTCCTGCCACTGGCCCCCAGAGAGCCTCTGAGGGGAACCAGTGGGGCCCCAGCCCGCAAGCTCCACCCTGGCCAACTAGCACACAGGTGCAGGCCTCTGTTCTCACAAACGGTGAAGGGGATTCAGGGGAAATGGGGCGGGGAGGGGTTTGACTGCCATCCAGAGCCCAACCTCTAAGGCTGAGCTGCCCCTCCCCAAGCTCTGACTCAGTGTGATCCCCATCTGTTTGCCACCCCTGCATCTCCAGCCCCGCAGGTGGGTCACAGTCCTTACACAGGCCTGCCTTTGACAGAGAGCCTTCCTTGGATAAAACTAAGAAGGGAAACTAAGCTCTAAAGCTTTCTGTGCTTGCTTGGGGAAAGAGTGGGTCCTTGTTCTCACTGCCAGGTCACACATCCACACACAGACTCTGAGATAGCTGTCACTCAGGGCTGGGTCACCAATCAAGGCCAACTACACAACCAGGGACAGCACATGGTTGACATGAAGCAGAACCCCACCAGCCAACTGAAACAAAGAAATAGGCCAATTATCTGAACATACTGGCAAAAACATACCCATAACTGAATCACCCAGGCCGACATGAGGTCAAGGCCTAGAATTATTTGGAAAATTGCCACACTTCTTCATTTCAGTCTGGTTGTGAAGATTCGAACTAGAAGTGACTTCAGAGATAGATTTTTGCTCTCATGCAGGAACATGCATGCCAAAGCCATGGCTCTTTGGCATGGAGGGTGGGTCTCTGAAGCCGGCCTCCCAGCCTCCCTCTTTCTCCCTTTCTCCTCCCCTTCCCTTCCAAGTCTAGTAGCTCTGCCTGCATCCTGTTCTCCCAAATCCTGCAGCTTCAGCCGTGTTCTCTCTCACCTGTGATCCGAATAAATGATTTTGATTCCAATAAACCCAGGATGCTTTTCTGCAAACATACAAGCCACTTCTCTGTAAGTCTTCACCGACCACTCTTGGCTATGGACAGTCCCGTTCAGTTCATACACCTGAGAGGGAAGCGTGGTCCTGGTCAGACATCAGAGGTGAGCAAAACTTCATTCCCATTGCCAATAATCTCTAAATCTCTACAATTTCCTTGTCCAGTGCCTTCAACAGCTTCTGACACTTATCAGAAGTCCTAGTCATGTCTGGGATAATGCTCTTGAATACCACAAAGCTGGGGTGTCTGCCTGTCTCATTCATTGCTGGGTCCTTGCATCTGTAACAGTGCCTGGCACATGGTAAGTGCTCAAAAGGTATTTGTGTAAAGAATGAAGAACAGGTCAGCTGGGGAGAGGACAGCCAAAAAGAGGAGACCAAGGACCTACTTTATCTTCCCATTCTCCCACTCTTAGGTGGGATGTACCCTCAGGTGGACATGGTTAGGGGCAGAGTGAGAAGAGCCAGGATTGGACCGTGGGCAAGACAAAGTAGAAAGACACAGTGGAGAGGACAGGGGTATAAAGAAGTCCCATCCAAAGTGCCCACTTAGCAGGTTGGGCCACACCAAGCCCATGGTGACAGGCTGGAGAGGGTTGGAGCAATGACATGGCCCCTGCCGCTCCCTCTGCCCTCTCCTGTCACTGGGTCAGCTCTCACCCCTGCACAAATCGGCAGGTCAGGATTCAGGACAGGATGCGGGGGTTTCCAAAGAGGTTGTGGGGCAAAGGAGGATGGGAAGAAATAATATGCAGAAGGTATTTCCACGAACATCAATTAAAAACACGCAGTATACAAGGAACCAGGCTAGGCATTGGAAGGGGTAAACAAATGTGAGTGAGACAAGATGCCTGCCCTTAAGGAGTTTCTAATTTAGTGTAGACAGACTCTATTCCTTTTTTTAATACAAAGAGGAAGAATTAAGTGCTAAATAGAGGTTTATGGGATCTTAGAGGAAAAAGGTCTCCTTTTAACTGGATAGGATCAGAGAAGCTTTCCAGGGGACATGGCGGTGAGGTTGGGCCTGGAAAGGCAAGGGGGATTTGATATGCAAGAAACTGAGAAGCCTGCTCTGCAAGCAAGCCAAGCAGCGGCCCCGCTGGTGAAAGCATTGCTAGTGTCCTGGTGTAGTAAGCAATGGTTCCACACAGAGCGAGAGCCCACCAGGGTGCAGGGAGCAGAGGCTGAGAGGCAGAGTGGGAGCCATGAACTATCTCACCACCTAATGGAGAGGAATCCTTTCTCCTCACTGGGGTCAATTCTTGTATCCTGGCATCCCAGGAGCTGGGTGCTCTCCAGGACCCTTTTCTCCTTTCCCACAGGTCCCTTGCCTCACAGCACCCTCGCCAGCCTGGGGCACCTCCACTTTCCCTCTTAGCTGCACCCCGCAGGTGCCACCTTCTGTTGCAGGACAGCCTCCTCTTCTCCCCAGACACACAGAGCAGCTTTTTTGTTCTTTCATCTCTGGATTGGGGGTGGGGGGGGGCGTGGGGGGGGTGTCTGTTCTGCTGCCTGGGTTGGGGGAAGTGGAACAGGCAGCTGTTTCCAGCCCCTTCTCTTGGCCCCTTTGGCCTTGGCTCTTTGGTTTCCTCTGCTGATGCCCCAGGGAAGCCTGGCCTCTCACACAATCTCTGGGCTCAACTATTGGAAGGTGTATCTTCTCTGATTGCATGGTCTAGGAATGGACAACAGTGCTTACTGAATGTTAAGGCTGCCAGAACTTTCCAGAGGAGAGAATTTTAGGTACTGCTAGCTCAGTATCTAGTATAACCTATTATTATTATTATTTACTGAAGGGGATCAGACCATGCCACCCTAAAATATGCCACTTTTGCATAATAATTTAAAAATTTTTTAATGTTTATTTATTTTTGAGAGAGAGAGACAGAGTGCGAGCAGGGGAGGGGCAGAGAGAGAGAGAAACACAGAATCCAAAGCAGGCTCCAGGCTCTGAGCTGTCAGCACAGAGCCTGATGTGGGGCTTGAATTCAAGAACTGTGAGATCATGACCTGAGAAGAACTTGGATGTTTAATGGACTGAGCCACCCAGGCACCCCAGCATAAGAATTATTTTGAGTGGAAGGCAATTAAGCAGCAAACACAGAGATCTTTGCTCTCCTCCTATCTGCCTAAAAGCAGGACATAAACTTCTGTTGGTGCAAGTTCCCCCTTTCATCTCCCACACCAGGAAAACGACCCTTATCATTGGAGACAGAAGGGCAGTCCTGAGATGGGTCTGCACAAACAAACCTTACTAACATAACTCTTATCTTCTATTAGTCTCCCCCATATATTTACTATCCCACAATTTACTGCCCCAGAAACCCAAACCTATTGCCTTGTCATTTCTCCACAAATTATCACCACTTGTTAAAACAGTGTATAAGTACCTGTTCTACCCATCTCTTTGGGTCTTCACTTTTTTCTACAAAGGTTTCCATGCACATAAAAATTAAATATTAACATCAAATAAAATGTGTATGCCTTTTCTCCTGTTAATATGGCTTTTGCCAGTTTAACTTGCAGGCCCCAAAAACAGAACCTTAAGAGACTAAAGAAAAAGTTATTTTTGTTCTTTCCTACTTCATCAGATATTTTTTATTAAAATTTTTTTCAATGTTTATTCATTTTTTGAGAGAGAAAGAGTGCACAAGTGGGGAAGAGGCAGAGAAACGGGGAGACACAGAATCCAAAGCAGGCTCCAGGCTCTGAGCTGTCAGCACAGAACCTGATGTGGGGCTCAAACTCACAAACTGCAAGATCATTACCTGAGCCAAAGTCAGACGCTCAAAGGCTCAACCAATGGAGCAACCCAGGCGCCCCTTCACCAGAGATTTTTAAAAAGAGAATTCTTCCTGTCACTGATCAAGGCTTCAACAGACTTCCAGGCACTCTGTTAGAATGTTCAAATCTTTGATGCTGAAGGAGCTTATATGCTGTACCCCAGCAGTTCCCAAAGTGTGGTCAGAGAGCCCCTGTGGGTCTCCTAGACTTTTACAGGCAATCTGCAAAATCAAAAACTCTCCTCATAAAAATTTTAAGATTTAAATTTAAGATTTGTCTTTTACATCCTCATTCTCTCCTGAATATGCAGAATTTTCCAGAGGTTGCATCATGTGTGACAATATTAGTCTGACAAATAATGGATTGTGTGCTTATGTAGGCTTGTGTTTTGGAAAGTTCTCAGTTTTAATTTCTAATGAAGGCTATATTATACAAGATATAGTAGATAATATCCACATAAACAAAAACTTTTTGGGATCCTCCAAAATTTTTGAGTGTAAAAGTTTGAGAACAATTGCATTAACCCATCCCAGAACTGATACCTGAAGCTGTCTTGGCCTTACCCAGCTGATTTGCAGAAGGGAAGAACATAATTCTTCACTGTGACTTGACTGCTGTGTCATTACTGAGTCATGTGCCCACACAGCCCATCTGGATTGCAGGCCACTGAGGGCGGGATCCAGGTCATCTGGGTCTTCCCACCTCCCCTCCTTTAGCACCAGAGAAGGACCTCCATAAATAAGCATTAACTGAGGAAGAGCACTGTCCACTTGGAGTTTCAAAACTACTCAGCCCCAGGCAGCATGTTTTGGAGAACGGATAAATAGATGGATGTTGGAGGGGTGGTAGTGCCAGCAGAACAGAAGGGAGACAAAAGAATCTTTTAGAAAAATCAACAAATGACAATTCTGTCTACAAGAAGATCCTTGGCATACTAAACAAGGATGCACAGATATGCAAATGATACAACCAGAGGCTTGGTGGGGGTTTGCCTATGGCAGCAGTTCCAAGCCATTAATTCTATCATTGCAGTACTTATTGCTGGAGAATCTGGGACCCCTGCCTTGCAGGGTTCCAATCCCACTGCTAGTTCCCATAGCATGGAGAGCCACGAAGATGGAATCTGGCTCCTGGGGCGGCAGATACAGAAGCCCCTGGTTTCTTGGTGCCTCAGTAAATCACCACCAGGGCCGCCTGTGCCTTGTGTTCTTGGGCTCCTGGCTTCCAGCCAAGAATCTGCAGGCTTTGTGGAAGCACCTAGGACAGGATCTGAATGTTCAAGAGCACCCCTATTTCAAGGATCAAGAGACCCTTTTCAGGGGGAGACCTGCAACTCCTCCTGGCGTCACAGCTAGACTGATTAGAACATTGCTGTGAAGCATGGTACTGGAGGAAAGTTCACAGCTGGTTAGGGGATTCTGGGCAGCCTTCTGGGTTTAGGCTCACAGTGGAGATACAATCTGCCCCAGCCAATCATACCTCATAGGATCGTTGCAAGGATCAGATGAGTTAATATTTGTAAAGCACTTAGAAATGATAACTACTCAGAAAAAATAAAAAGAATAAAAAAGGAGGAGGGCACCTGGGTGGCTCACTTGGCTAAGCGTCCAACTCTTGATTTGGGCTCAGGCAATGATCTCACGGTTCGTGGGTTGGAGCCCCACGAACATTGGGCACGATGGGCTCCACACTGACAGCACAGATCCTGGTTGGGATGCTGTCTCTCTCTCTCTCTCGAAGAAAGAAAGAAAGAAAGAAAGAAAGAAAGAAAGAAAGAAAAGAAAAGAAAGAAAAGAAAAGAAAAGAAAGAAAGAAAGAAAGAAAGAAAGAAAGAAAGAAAGAAAGAAAGAAAAGAATTTATAACTATTGGGTGCCTGGCTGGCTCAGTTAGAAGAGCATGCTCTTGATATTGGGACTCTTGATATTGGGATCATGAGTTTGAGCCCCTCATTGGGTGTAGAGACTACTTAAATAAATACATAAAAACTTAAAAAAAAAGGAAATGATAACTATTAATAATATTATTATCATCAATCTTATTATCATCACCAGATGTAGAAAAACAACCCAAAATCTGCAGTTATCCTAGAAAGATGAGTTACTAGAGCACCATTCATTTAACAGCCATTTACTCAGCTACTATGTGCCAGGCATATGCCCACACTTTTATGTTATCATCTCATTTAATCCTCAAAACTACAACATTAGGTAGTTCTCATTTTACAGATGAGGATTTTGAGGCTCAGAAAGCTTAAGAAACTGAGTCGTACTCCACAGTAGGAGTGAGGGCTGGAGGTCTGCCGAGTTTCAGAATCTTGCTGACCCTGAGTGTCTCCAGTCATCACAGCAGCCCATCTTTACCTTTCTGTGATAGTGACAGTTAGGGCGGCTCAATGTCTCAGCTCTGGCTGCACTTTAGAACCACCTAGGGAGAGGGAAATGCTTGGGTCTCACCCCAGACTAATTAAATCAGAATCTCTGGGGTAGAACCTCGGGGGTGGTTTGTTTGTTTGTTTGTTTGTTTGTTTGTTTTTAACCTCCTCAGGTGATTCTAATGTATAATGTACAGCTGGGGTTAAGATCTACCATTTTGTGGATTTGAAGTAAACAGCATGAATACAGCATAGTAGGATAAATGCTATTATAAAGGAGAGCAGTTAAGAGGGTCCCTCCAGTCTCGATCGTCAGTATTCTTGCAGTTATACCAGGAACACGAAACAGGGGTCACTTCAGCAACAAGCCAGGTGGAATTTTCAGTGGAGGCTCTGCCAAAAATCCAGGAAAAACCTTGGCGGGGGGGAGGGGGGGGGATGCGTAGAAGTGCCAGTAATGTTTGTTATACAAGTGACAGCATCCAAGAAAACATCTGGGAACAACCATCGTGGGTTCTCTGCCACTGCCTGTCTCTCTCCCAAGACCCCCTGTCAATAAGTACCAGCAGGGCAATCTCCTGTTGATAATCCTCTGGGGTCTTATAAGAGCTCCACTCTGAGGACTGGCCAGGACCCAGTCTGGGCCTCAGATTCTGGCCGTGGGGGAAGGGACTGGAGCCCAGGAGATAAGACCCGCCTAGCAACTGTTGCTAAAGGCAAGTAGCCTTTGTTATCAAGCATTAGTAACACAATAGGAGGCTGAGCAGCCAGGATAGTCCATCAACATCATCCCAGGCCCTGAATTAGCCCCACTAGCAAGAAGGGGGAGGTTGTGCGGCTCAGCAAAAGAATTCCAGTGCAGACGGTTTTTAGTTGTTAATGTGTTGATGGCTCCCCCTACTCTGGCTAATGGGGGGCATTAAGGCATAGACTCTCTATTGCAAGAGGCCTTTGTTCCAGGGTCAGAGCAGAACAAATGGTCACATCCCATCCCCCTCAGCCTCTCCAGAATCCCAAATCCCAGCAGCCTTCCACCTTCTAGGATGGTGGGGGGTGGGCAGAGTGGGAAGAGAGGTTAGGAGCGAGGCAGGGTCCCCAAGTTAAATGTCCTGGAGCCCACTCAGCATGGTAAGGAGAAAATACCCCCGCAGAAAAGGGGGAGCAATGGAGCAGGAAACTGCTCCCTCCAATTGCTCAGCATCTTCCCCTAAATGCTTCTCCATCGGGCTCAAGATGAAAGTCACAGCCCTCAAACCGACCAAGACCCAAACCCTCCACAGTTTCCCCCCTCCCTCCTTTTCCCTCCACCCCCTAAGGAGCCCAGGGCTCCACCAGGATTTGACGGGCTACCTCCCCCATGCCCCACGCTGAGAAAGCTGTCGGAATGGCCCAACAGGAAGCAACCCCCGCCCCCGGCCCCCAGCAGGGGCCATCAGCACTCTGGGTGAATCATCAGCTCAGCCAATCCTAGGGACTCTCTTTTCCCTACAGAAGGATGAGACTTACAGCAGAATGCCTTCTCTGGGGCTCCTTTTGAGATGAAGCCTGGCTGCCTTAGTGCTCAAGTCCAGCACCCTGACATCTATCCAATCACCCAATCAATCACCAACGTGATCTTGGTCAAACTCTGGCTTTTCCAAGCCTCAGTTTCCACATCTGTAAAATGCAACCTTGCTATGCACCTCAAGTGCTTTGTAAAGGTCAAGGCAAAGAAGGCCTTTTCTCAAAGTGTGGTCTGGGTCAGACCATCTGCATTAGAATCACCGGGACGAGAGGAAGAGGCTAGTTAATTTTGCAGCTTCCTGGTCCTACCCAAGAGCACAGAATTAGAACCCTGGGAGGTCGGGGTCCAAACACGAATTTTAAAGAGCACCTCTGAATTATTCATATGAACAGCCAAGTTTGAGGACCACAACCAACAAGCATGATTATCACTCTTGGTGCCTCTTGGCAATATAAGATGTGGTGCCAGTCTGGAATATCTCACGATCTGACATAAATAACGAGGCAACAACTGCTCAGTGCTGAATACCCACATGACCAGGAGACAAAGAGGGGACATGCGGACAGACACGGTCCTGGGAAGGGGGTGAAAGAGGGATTGGCCAACCTACAAACCAGCCTAAGTGGGACCCAGACAGGAGGAGGGGCTTAGATGGGGGGCAGGTGGGGAGTGCATGCTTGGAGACAGAACGATTTCCTAGGCAAAAAACATGGGAATAAATTGTTCCAGGAAGCGCAGTTTCTTTCACCTTACCTAGGCCAGGCCCAGGGCCAGCTCATCTCTTACAGAAATTCTTCTCTTAAGAGGTTGTTGGACACTCTCTCTTCCTGGAAAAGGATCATTTGTGTACTCTGCTCCCAAAACCAATGGAAGCTCTACTGAGGGACAAAGGTCAGCCCCATTCCCACTTCCCAAGAACTGTGCTTAAAGCTTTAACTATCAAACAAACGTCAGATCCTGGGGGAGATAGGCACCCTTACTTGAGACCCAGCTCACCAGGACCCTCCAGGGCCTGGCCTTGAGCTAACCTCAAGGAGGGTATTAACATAACTAAGGGAAAAGTTGGGTCATTTGGGAGAGTTGAGCCTTGAGGAAGCTTTGTCTCAGAAGAAGGGAAAGGGAGCCTTGACCCACAAACTGGAATTACTGGTTCTTGGGACACGTAAATCCTTCATTAGAAAGTCCTTGAACACTTTAAATCAAACTAGGGGTAGTAAAGTCAGTTTAGGAATCCCACAGAGAATTTTTTAAAAATTTTAGAATGCAAAAATATCACAACCTGTACATTATATTGTTTCCTAGAAAGTTTCATAGATACATAGGCATACATGTGAAAACACTGTCTTCAGGATGCCTGGGTGGCTCAGTCAATCTCTCAGTCAGACTGTGAGAACTGTCTCACAGTTCATGGGTTCGAGCCCCGTGTTGGGCTTTGTGCTAACAGCTCAGAGCCTAGAGCCTGCTTTGGATTCTGTGTCTCCCTCTCTCTCTCTGCCCCTCCCCTGCTCATGTGTGTTCTCTATCTTTCTCTCTCTCTCTCTCTCAAAAAAAAAAACAAAAAAACAAAAAAACATTAAAAAAGAAAAAGAAAACACTGTCCTCAATAAAGTCAATTTATTTGAGCACTTTCCACCCTCCCCCCCACCCGGGAATTCATTGGATTTTTCTCAAGGTTAAGTCCACTGTCATGGACTCCTGTAAATTCTCAGAGCTCAGTGACCAGGCTTATGAGGGCTCTGGTTCAACAACACATTTCTGGCTATCATTTGGCTTTAGGAAAGGCTACAATTTGCCTTCAAGAAGAGAACTTACCAATCAAGAAGCTCTAAGTGTCTGGTCTGATTGATTTTTCTCCAAAAAACAGCATTCTGCCTTTCTTGTTTATACATCTGCCTCTTATGAACTTGGTCCATGTGTGTCAGTCCTCTGGAGCTCTATCACTTCTGACTGTACAAACAATACAATTTCTGAACCTATAAAGACCATGGAATATGGTAACAAAGCCAAAATAATGCCATCCTGAGGGCCTTGCCACAAACTTGAAGGTCAGTCACCAAGGTGTTGACGCACTCAATAAATATTTCAGTGAATGAGCAGACTAGTTAGGATACAATATAGGGGAGAGCTCTATACAAAGGTTACTTTCCCCAAGCGTCTTAGAATCTTTAACCATCTCCAACGTTTGTGAGGATTCAGAAATCCTTCCCATTCCCACAATACCCAAATCCTTCCCACAAATAGTCCTCAGGGAAGTTCTCTCTAACAGATATCCCAGAGGAATGGTCTGGGAGCATCTGATCGCCTGGGGCTGCTCTCCTGAGTGAGGCCTCCCCTCTTGTGGAAGCCATCCTAGTTGTCTCCTGCTTTTAGAACAGCTCCTTCTGAGTCCACTTCATGAACTTTCCATCTGATGTCTGTGTGCAGGGCCCCCTTCCAGGCCCACTCCTCCTCTCATCTCGCAGCTTCTGCGGGAACCTCATCCCTCTCACAGTTTTAAAGATTACCTTTCTGCAGACAAATGTCAAACATATATTTCCAGGCTAGAACCCTCTCTCCTCTGGGTTCCAAAGTCATATATTCAGCAACTTCCTGGACATCTTCATAGGGATGTCTCATAGGCACCTCCATTCTACAGGTTTAAAACCATTTCTCCCTTCCCATCCAGCCCCTCCTCTTATATCCCCAATGTCACCATCAATGTCACCACCAGACAACCCAAGACGAATACCAGCCAGTTGCAGTAGAGTCCTCACCACCAGAGTTAGTCAGTAAAACCTCTAGATTCCTCCTCCAGCACACGAGCTCTTCCTCATCATTGCTACTGTGCCTGTGGCCTTGTCGTCTCATACCTGTGGTCTGCCTACTCTCCCAGCCTCCATCCCCACCTCTTTCACTGGGTGACCCTCACACAGCAATCCGTTCTCCCCAGGCTACCAGGATGATCCAATTGCCAGACCCAATAGCTGTCCCAGTACCAAGAGCATGATCCTGAGGGACTCTGGGAAGCTAAATTTTGATATGAAAGGAGACAGGGCAAGAAAGGTCCAGGCATGAGGCACTGCTCAGAGCCCAAGGGCAGGAAACTCTGAGCAACTGGGAGGCACTGTGTATCCGGAAGAAGGGGAGAAGGGGAGAAGTGGAGATCATGAGAAAAGATGGGATAAAAGGGCAGTGAGGGTGAAGGTCATAATTTTGTGGGAGTCAGCCAAGTACAGTTCAGGTTTCCTTGCTCATGGTCATCCCTGGAAGGACACATGTCCCCTTTGAGATGAAGGCAGCATCCAGTCCCTATCCCAATACTGGGATTGGGAGCCTGTGAAGACCTACAAGGTAACATCTGAAAGTCAAGCCAGAGCAGAGGAGAGGAGAGGTGGGCTCACCGGGAACAGCATGGCTCTGAGCTCCAGGTAGAGTACATTGTCCTGGTAGAACTCCTCCAGTGCCTGGAAGACATAGTCTCTGAACACTGGTGCATAGTGGACAAGGCCAGAGATTGTGAAGAAGATACTATTAAACTTGGACCAGACTGCATCCTGGTTTGCATAAGCCACCTCAGGGTTCTCGGTCATCAGAGTGAAAGTCTGAAGAAGTCTGCATAAGACACAAAGAGGGTAAATTGAAGAAGTGTGTTTCGAGCCACCACCTTCAGGCATCTGCAGGAGTCCTGCCCACCTCATTTCTCTCACCCAGAAGCAAACCCAGATGCATCACAGTGAGCAGTGATGAGAGGCCAAGGAAAGCACCCCGGGCTTTCTGATGGAGGCCTCCATCCCTGAGACCTGCTTTATGCTCCTCAGGGCACAGCTCAGGTAGGATGTTCCCACCAACCAGGCTCTCTTGCTCCCCTGTGCATGTTTGGCCAGTCTGACCCCATTGCACCCTAGACTAAGCCTCTGCTGGGGGTGTTATGCACTGAATTGTGTCCCCCTAAAATCCATATGTTGAAATCCTCACCCTCAATGTGACTGTATGTGGAGATAGGTCCTTTATGGTGGTAATTAAGGTTAAGTGAGGTCATTACAGTGGGGCCCAAATAGAATAGGGCCGGTACAAGAGATGCCAGGAGTGTGCACACAGAGGAAAGGCCATGTGAGGACACACTGAGAAGGCGGCTGTCTGGAAGCCAAGGACAAAGGCCTCAGGAGAGACCAAACTTGCCAATATCTTGATCTTATACTTCTAGCTTCCAGACCAGTGAGAAAATAAATTCCCATCGTTTAAGCTACCTACTGTGTAGTATTCTGTTGATGGAAATAACTCTGACTCAGGTTTACATCCCTGAGTAGCCATTTACTAGCTGTGTGGTCTTGGGCAACTTCCTTAACCATACTGAACTTCACATTTCTTACTCATAAAGGGCAATAATCTCAAAAAAGCACTCGGTAGATGGTTCTATGATTAAAAAACAGTTATTACTTATAATATTACTTTACAAATTTGTTAGGAAGTTGCTTCATCATGTTTTCAAGCTGTTTCACCCACCAATGGACCATCATTATTCCAGGAGCTGGGAACTTTTCCTCTTGCTGGAAATTAAGCATCTAGACAAATCTCATTTGATGCAACAATAGTGTCACTTTTAATACCTTTTGCGGATCAGATTGAATTTTAAATGAACCAGAAACTTACTATTTGAATGCTTTTGTGAAGCAAAGTATCCTGTAAAGTTAAAAGAAAAAGCCTCCTGATATATATATATGTGTATATATATATATATATATATATATATATATATATATATTTTTTTTTTTTTTTTTTAAGTAGGCTTCTTGCCCAACACAGAGCTCAATGCAAGGCTTGAACTCATGACCTTGAGATCAACACCTGAGCTGAGATCAAGAGTCAAACTAGACGCTTAACTGACTGAGCCATCCAGGTGCCCTGATTTTTTTTTAAGGAGAGATTTTCATAAATGGGGTTGTACTAAGACATACCTGTACACCACCCACTACCTATGATGAGCATGTGACACATTCTTTCTGAACCACACTCACCTGTTGTCAAACTCAGTGACATTCTGTAGCTCCTTTCGATATTTCTCCAGCAAAACCCACTCCGAACACTCTGCTGGTTTAGGAGTAGGGGGTGCTGGATAAGCAAATTTGAACTTCAAGTACCCGCTTGGGGTGACACAGAAATGGCAGTGGGGCCTGTACGTGACATTTTTCACCAGCCAGTTCATACTCAGGATGCTGAAGTCATGGACGTGTAAGGCAGCCCCTGGAAAGGGAAGGAGGGCAGGGGTAGAAGTGAAGCAAAAGAGGTGAAATCCAGATTCCAGGGCTCAGAGCTGTGAGGACAGTGTAGATGGACAAGAAGGGAGAATCACAAGGTTGCCTATCTGGCAGAGTTCCCCACAACTGCACATAACATACCTTTCCCACTCCAGCGCAAAGACTTCCCAGGCCTATGTCTGCCATTATCTCCCCAGGATGGCCTGCTTTGCTCTGGTTTAAGAAGGGAGCATCCCTCACTAGTCAGAAGCCATGGTGACCTCATTCAAGAGAGGGAGCCCAGGGGACCCTGGGTGGCTCAGTGGGTTAAGCGTCAGACTTGGGCTCAAGTCATGATCTCACAGTTTGTGGGTTCGAGCCCCACATTGGGTTCTGTGCTACACTTCAGAGCCTGGAGTCTGCTTCGGATTCTGTGTCTCCCTCTCTCTCTCTCTGCCCCTACCCCACTCACACTCTGGCTCTCTCTCTCTCAAAAATAAATAAACATTAAAAAAAGAGAGAGACAGGGGTGCCTGGGTGGCTCAGTCGGTTAAGCGGCCGACTTCGGCTCAGGTCATGATCTCACGGTCTGTGAGTTCGAGCCCCGCGTTGGGCTCTGTGCTGACAGCTCAGAGCCTGGATCCTGTTTCGGATTCTGTGTCTCCCTCTCTCTGACCCTCCCCTGTTCATGCTCTGTCTCTCCCTGTCTCAAAAATAAATAAAACGTTAAAATTTTTTTTTTTTTTTTTTTTAAAAGAGAGAGACAGAGAGAAGCAGCCCAGGGGCACCTGTGTGGCTCAGTTGTTTAAGTGTCTGATTTTGGCTCAGGTCATGATTTCAGTTTGTGAGATTGAGCCCTACATCAGCAATTCTGTCAGCGCAGAGTCTGCTTGGGACTCTGTCTCTCTCTCTTTCTGCCTCTCCCCCACATGTGAGCTTGAGTTGTGTGTGTGTCTCTCTCTCAAAGTAAATAAATAAACTTAAAAAAAAGTGGGGGAGGGATGAGCTTCAGCCCTTGCTCCCACCCTGGTCCTGTTTGCACAACTGTCAGTCCTCTCAGCCTGCTCCCAGCACCCACGCATTGGTTTTGCATTCCCTGCTTCCAGCCAGTATCTAGGCAGCTTCTGGCCTGCAGGCTTGCCATTGATGCCCTATGCTGCTTTCAGACCTGACACCAATCTAGACTACAGCGCTCCTCAAGTCACAGTATACACTGTCCCTCTGCTCTTCCTGCTCTGTCTTAGCACCTGGCCTTGACACGAGCCACTTAGGTGTCACAGCTGTGTGAGCTTTGGCATGTCACCTCTCTAAACCTTATGTCCTCCATCACGTGGGGATGTGACTTTATCAACTGCACAGTTGTTTCTTTGTTTTTTTAGTCTCCATATTTAACATTAAAATAAAAGAGGTATAGGGGATCCTGGGTGGCTCAGTCGGTTCAGCGTCAGACTTCGGCTCAGGTCATGATCTCAAGGCTCCTGAGTTTGAGCCCCGCGTCGGGCTCTCTGCTGACAGGTGTGTCTTCCGCTCTCTCTGCCCTTCCCCTGCTTGTCCTCTGCCTCTCTCTTTCTCTTTCTCTCAAAAATAAACATTTTTAAAAACCCAAAATGTTATAAAATAAGAGGTATAGAAAAGTCCTTGTAAGCTGCAAACTGCTATTTACATGTGCAGGATGGTAATTTTTTTACTTCTCATAGAAATGTATATATACTGTAGACATACACTACTAGAAATGTGTTTATTCAAGAGAAACATTCACATCATACTCTGGTACCTCAGCCTGAGACGGGGCAGAAGAAGCAGATGTGGGAAAAGCTGTGAAGAAAGCAGTAGCTCCTATGGGCCTAGATACCCGCTTATGGGTGGACACATCAGCTTTGTCAGGAAAGACAGTGATGCCTGGCACCCACTCCCTGCTGTCTGTCTGAGGCAGAGTCCCCTTGGAAGCAGGGCTCTGGGTTTCCAGGGTGAAGTAGCAGCCCCCTCAGACTGCCCCCTTCCTAGTCTGTGAAGCAAGAACAAAGGTGCAGAGTAGACAAGTGGGGTTCTTGTTGCTCCATTTATTTATTTATTTATATTAAATTTTTTTAAATGTTTATTTATTTTTTTTAATTTTTTTTAATGTTTATTTATTTTTGGGACAGAGAGAGACAAAGCATGAACGGGGGAGGGGCAGAGAGAGAGGGAGACACAGAATCGGAAGTAGGCTCCAGGCTCCGAGCCATCAGCCCAGAGCCTGACGCGGGGCTCGAACTCACGGACCGTGAGATCGTGACCTGAGCCGAAGTCGGATGCTTAACTGACTGAGCCACCCAGGTGCCCCTATTTATTTTTGAGAGAGAGAGCACAAGAGGGGGCAGGAGGCGGGGGGGGGGGGGGGGGAAGGAGGGAGGAAGACACAGAGAGGGGAGGGGCGGAGAGAAAGGGAGACACAGAATCCAAAGCAGCCTCCAGGCTCTGTCAGCACAGAGCCCAATGTGGGGCTTGAACTCATGAGCTGTGAGATCATGACCTGAGCCAAAGTCAGACGCTTAATCAACTGAGCCACCTAGGCGCCCCTACTATTATTTTTTTAAGTAGGCTCCACACCCAATGTGGGGCTTGAACTCCTGACCCTCAGAACAAGAGTCACATGCTCTACCAACTGAGCCAACCAGGCACCCCTCACTGCTCCATTTAGAACAATAACAGCTCCAATAACAACACTAGCTCCAAGTTTAGTTCTCCCTACCTTCCCAGCACCCCCAAACCACCATCTCCAAACCTCTACCTTTTGGCATCTTCTTCAGGATATTAAACACCTCACTTTTCTCAATGAGAGTCTTGGCCCGGAAAAAGTGCATGCTGGGAGGAAACTTCTGGGTCCTCATCGCCTGTGTCACCTCAGCCTTTTTGAGGGCCATGAGCCTCTCATTGGCTAGCTCCTCCTGTTCGGTCAGCACCAGCTGCCCCCCCAGCTGCATCATCTTCTCTCTCATCAACAGCTGGTTCCATGCTTCATCTATGGATATGGCTGAGCAGAAAAAAGGCATCGCCACGGCCAGAAGCAGGGAGAGCAGGGCTGGCCACCCAGATGGGCCATCCACAGGCATTGGGATGCCGGAAGAGGAAATTGCTCAGATGGAAACCTGACAGGACTAAAGAAGGGAGTAGGTCAGCAAAAATCTGCAGATTTAAACGTCAAACTCTGATTTTCCTTCTACCACTCTGTTTTCAGATTACCAGGAGGCAGCATACAGAAGGGTTCTTCTCTGAGACCCCAGAGGAAAGACTTCCAAGTACAGACATGAAGGGGTTTCCCAAATAATAAGTCACCATAAGACCTTCTTTAAAAAAGTGGACCTTTTCAGCAGCAAGCCCTGCTCACACGTAGAGGAAGACATTGCAATCAGATTTTTAGTGTTTCACTTTTTTTTTTTAATGTTTATTTATTTATTTTGAGAGCCAAAGAATGAACCGTGAGATCATGACCTGAGCTGAAATCAAGAGTCAGAGTCGTTGCTTCCACCAACTGAGCCACTCAGGCACCCTGAGTGTTTCACTTTTAAAATCACCAGAGAGTAAGAGATCACAAGACATATAAAAAAGCCTCTAACGTGATAAAGAAAGTTAAAAACAAACAAAACAAACAAACAAATAAACAAACAAAACCACACATGTACAGAGAAGGAAGACAAGAGAAGGGAATAAAAGAAAAATTCAAAAGAACTATACTTAATATCCTAAGAAGGATATGAAAAGATATTGTGTCCATAAAACAGTTACCAAGAATTATTACTATTATTTTAATGTTTATTTATTTATTTTGAGAGAGAGTGTTTGAAAGGGGGAGGGACAGAGACAGAGGGAGAGGGACAGAGAGAGAGGGAGACAAAGGATCAGAAGGCGGGCTCTATGCTCACAGCAGAGAACCCAATACAGAGCCTGAACTCAGGAACTGTGAGATCATGACCTGAGCCGAAGTTGGACCCAACAGACAGAAACACCCAGGTGCCCCAGCCACAGGGAATTATAAAAAATAAGCAGCATGAGGGGTACCTGGCTGGCTCAGTTGATGGAGCATACAACTCTTGGTCTCAGAGTCATGAGTTTGAGCCCCATGCTAGGTGTAGATTCCTTAAAAAAAAAAGAAAAAAGAAAAGAAAAAGGGACACCTGGGTGGCTCAGTTGGTTAAGTGACCAGTTCTTGGTTTTGGTTCAGGTCATGATCTGACGGTTCATGAACTTGAGCCCCAAGTCAGGCTTTGTGCTGACAGTGCAGAGCCTGCTTGGGAACCTCCCTCCCTCCCTCCCTCCCTCTCTCTCTCTCTCTCTTTTTCTCTCTGCCCCTCCCCCCACTTGATCCCCCCCCTCTCAAAATAAATAAATAAATAAATAAGAATAAATTTCAAAATAGGGGCACCTGGGTGGCTCAGTTGGTTGATTTCAGCTCAGGTCATGATCCCAGGGTTGTTGGATTGAGCCCCGTGTCATTAAGATTCTGTCTCTCTCTCTCTCTCCCTCTGCCCCTCTCCCCCTCTTCCTGACTCTCTCTCTCTCTCAAATAAAATAAATTAAATAAACAGAATGAGAAGAGCTTTTAGAAATTAAAAATACAAGCGCTGATATCTTAAAATTTACTAGCAATATTATAAGATGGAATTGAAGACCATCTTTTAGAAATTAAGATGAAATAAGAGAGAAACAAATGAGATGATTATTGGCTCAGGAAATCCAACACCCAAATAACAGACATATCAGAAGAAAAAAGAAAAAGAAAAAGAAAAAAATAGATTGGAGAAAAAAGTAAATAAGTAATACAAGAAATTAGACCAGAATGTAAGACCTGCATCTCTGGATTGATGAGACTCTCTGGGATCCTATCACAGCACGACAATTACTCAATAGTCACACCATGAGATATCATCTTGATATTTCAGAACATTAGCATTCAAAGATTCTAAAAGCTTCCTAAAAGCTGCTAGTCCAGGTTGGCAGTGAGTAAGGATTGAACAGCAGAAGGAAAGAAACTCACCTTTAGTGGTCTCCTCCTTCTAGACACTGTTAGCACTTTATCTGCTTATTTATTTGAATTATATTTATGAAATATGGGGCACCTGGCTGGCTCAGGTAGAGGAGCATGAAACTCCTGATCTCAGGGTCATGAGTTTGAGCCCCATGTTGGGTATAAAGATTACTGAAATAAATAGATATTTTTTTAAAAAAAGGAATTGTTTCTTCATACTTCATAGTAGGATATGGTATCCTGGAAAGAATCAAGACTATAAATTGGAAGACCTCAGGATCAGTCCCAAATTAGGATGTCTTTAAATATGAGACCTTGGACAAACTGTGTAGTGTCTATGGGTCTCAGTTTTCTCATCTGTGAAAAGAGCAAATTATACTTGATCAGTGGTCCTCAAAGTGTGATACATGTGTCATTAGTGATACATGATATCACTGTTTAGGTTGAATAAAAAAATTTAAAAACAAGTTAATTTAAAGAAAGATATGAAATAAATAGAAATGCAGGGATATGATGAAAATGGAAAGCTTGCTAATCATTGAAATACATTATCTCCAAGGTCCTTTCCAGGGCTAACATTCAATTATTCAATGGTACATCAGACACCAACAGGGGATTTTAAGAAGGAACTGGATACTATTTACTCTAGTACCACAGCTATGGTAGGGTAACTACCCGAATCAGAGAGTTGGACTTTTGAGGAACCCCCTCAACTTCATGAAGTCTTTGACTCTGTCTTGAGGCTACAGTGTTTGCCAACAGCTAAAACCTCTAGGACAAGAGGAGAGTGACATTTGTGTCACCATCCCACCCATCTCATGCTGTGTCTTCCAATCGACAGCCCCAGCCCCTTCCCCTCTCTCCTTACTAACACATAACAGAGGCCACTAAGTTCCTAAATCTCCAACTCTGTCCTCTCCAAGGACACCAGAAGTAGCTGTGTGCCCCAACATCTAGCAACTTCTCCTGGTCTGACAGATAAAAGTTTATCTAACACTGGTCCAGGACCAGACTGCTCAAGCATAAGGAGAAATAATCCCTGTGATAATTACTGCTATGCTTACTTCATCTCTCTCCTCATGAAAAGTTTCTTTTACTTTTAAAAGAGGGTGCATGAAAACTCTATAAAAATAGTTTGTTCCCAGAGTAAGAACGAGGAAACGGACCATGTGCATCTGTGACTCTGAGTGAATGTCCTTGGGCCCACAACCATTTTCAAAAGCCTGTTGTAGAGAAAGGCTATGCACTGCCTCCGCACTGAAAGTCACAAACTCACCTAAGGTAGGGGGCAGGGAGGCTGCTGCCAGGGAAACAAAGCCCGAGTGCCCAGCTTCCCAGCTACCTACTGGAACCTCATGAGCTGGACCCCCACCCCAGGGGATCCCAGTTACCTCAGAGCAGCTCCAGAAACTGCAGACTGTTTGCTGAGTCCCCCGACAGCTGTGTCAGAAGCACCAGAAAAGCTCACCATCCTCTTTTCACTTCCTGTTGGGGCAGGTTTCACTTCCTCTCAGCCTCATGTTGCTCCGGTCTCCAAAGAGAGGCAAGGAAGATAGTCTGGCAGAGCTGAGGCAACAAGTAGGCCTGCGTGTATGGGTTTACGTTTGTGTGCGTGTGTGAGCATTTATGCACTTGTGGGGTGATTTATGTGTGTGTTTATATGTGTTCAGGTGCATTTTGTGGCAGGTTTTTGTGTGCATCTTTGTGTATGTGCATGTGTGTGCATGTGGGTTTATGCATGTGGGGATTATGTATATGTTTGTGGGGGCAGTTGTATGCATCTTTGTATGTGTCTATGTGAGTTTATATGCACGTGTGGGCTTATGTATGTTTTGGGGGAAGATATATGGGTGTTTGTGTGCAAGATGTCATTGTAGGGTCCAGAACATAGCTTAGACAACAAGCACCACAAAGAGGTACTCCAAAATCTGCTCATAAACTTTGGGCAGTATACCCCTCCTTAAAATGTGACTGTCAATTGTGGGGCAACCCACTAAACAGCGGGTAAAAAAGTAGATATAATAGAAGGTACGTTTTAGGGGGAAAATCAGGGATCTGGAAGCACAGCAATTGAGGAAATAAGGAGGGGTGAGGCAGGAGCTAGGGAGTAAGGAGGAGAGGCCAGAGGCAAGAGGGATAATGGCTCCTAAGGGAGAGCTGAGAGAACTGAGCCTGGCCATTCGTAGCTGTATGACCTTGGCCTTGTTATTTAAGCTCTCTATATTTCAGGGGTGCCTGGGTGGCTCACTGAGCAACCAACTTGGGCTCAGGTCATGATCTTGGGTTTGTGAGTTTGAGCCCCACGTAGGGCTCTCTGCACTCAACACAGAACCTTCTTCAGATCCTCTGTCTCTGTCATTCTCTGTCTGCCCTTCCTGCTGGTACGCTCTCTGTCTCTCTCTCTCTCTCTCTCAAAAAAAAAAAAAAAAAAAAAAAAAGACTCTCTATGCTTCAGTTTCCTGATCTGAAAGTGGAAGTCATAAAAGCAATGACTACGTGGGTGCACTGTGAGAATTAAATGAAGAATGTGTGCAAAGTTCCTGGTGCATAGTAAGTTCTCAAGAAACAGTAGCCATTACTATTACGGGAAATAACTATCGTGATAGATCATCCAGTTCAAGGTAAATAAGACATGTGAGACTGTACCAGTGACTTCTACAGCACATGCCTGCCATGTGCCCCTCTCCTTCCCAGCCCTGTCTCGGGCCGTCTGCCTCCAAAGACACCCACAAATCCTCCAGCACTTCCACTTCTGCATCTCCTGAACAAATGGAACTTCAGGGGCCCCTGACATCATCTTCTCCAAACAGTAAAAAGGTCATCTGTTTCATAAACAGCAAGAAATTCGCAAGTGAAAACACAGAGGAACTAAGAATTCCCTCATCACAAGTTCAACATTAACTTGTTCAAAAGTCAGTGAAATCAAAAGAAACAAACAGGTAGTAAAGACAGACAAAATTGACTAAAGTACAAGGGTAAGAGGGCAAATTGCCAAATTGTGAACATAAATCACTGGAATATTTTTTAGGATACCAGATCAGAGCTAAAGATAAAGCTTTTCTTGGTGCATCTGGGCAACTCAGTCGGTTAAGCATCCAACTTCAGCTCAAGTCATGATCTTGTAGTTCATGGGTTTGAGCCCTGTGTTGGGCTCTCAGGTGTCAGCACAGAGCCTGCTTCAGATTCTCTGTCCTCCCCCCTTTCTGTCCCTCCCCCACTTGTGCTCTCTCTCTCTCTCTCAAAAAAAAAAAAAAAAAAATTAAAAAGATAAAACTTATCTTTCCAAAAGCTTTGGTTAAGAGTAAGAGCTAATGTTCACATCCCAAAGGCTCTGGAGACTCCAGCTCACAACTGGGCCAGGAAGTGCAGTAAGCCAGGGGAGGGAGGGCTGTGGGTCTTGAGGCTGGAGTTATTGCATCAGGCTGAAGCTGGTTGGCCCAGGGGAGTGGGGACCCAGATCTTGAAACAGAAACAGGGAGGAGAAGGGCAAGTGCATAACCGGACACAGGATCAGAAACAACAAACCCAAGCAGGGTCAGACCCGAGAGACTGACCAGCAGGATCTGCACACCTCTCTGCCTCCTGGGGCCATCAGACACCCTGGGGCTGTGTCTGTAAGCACTGTTTAGCAGAGCAGGTGTGGCATCTGATGACAGCAAGCCCCAGTGTACAATGGTGAGAACATGCTGGAAGAATATTCTGCCACATGAGGAGACCATAAAATATGGAACAGGGCTCTGCTTTTTACGTTTTATTGAAGACAACCATCAGAAACAGAACTGGCTTTGTGTTCAGAATCTGAAAATCTACAGGGCAGAAAAAGGGAACCAAAGCATCTTTTAGTGACTACAAAGCTTAACCTAAATGAAATGAAGTCTGAAAGGACAGGTGGGTTATGACCCTAAACTGGAGACAGGAGAGGATTTCAGAATTGAAGATGGTGTTTGACTACATAAATATTTGAGAACTATTTTCATTAAAACATTTCCTTCTCCTGTCAATACCATGAATCACATGCCATTGAGACGTGTAACATATGGCAAAGCATAGGAGAGTTACTTATGGTTGAAGGTGAGAAGTGCTGGATCCACCACTTTTTTTTTTAATTTATGTTTGAGAGAGAGAGAGAGAAAGAGACCTTGAGCAGGGGAGGGGCAGAAAGAGATGGGGGGCGGAGGATCCAAAGTGGGCTCTGCAAGCACTGTCAGCACAGAGGCCAATGCAGGGCTCCAACTCACAAGCCTTGAGACATGACCCGAGCCAAAGTCAGAAGCTTACCAACTGAGCCACCCAGACACCCCTGGATATGCCACTTTTATACAAGATAAATAAGGTTTTCTGACCCCCAGAGTTAAAAAAAAAAAAAAAAGTGAAATAATATCAGCTAAAACTTCTTGAGAATTATATATATTTCCTATTTTAATCCTTTAGTTGTCTTATAAGGTAGGGACTATTGCTAGCCTCCTCGACAAGAGAGTACACTGAAGTATTTGGAGAGAGGTAGGTCACTTGCCCAAAGTCACACAACTGGTAATGAGTGGAGTGTGGACTTGCACTCAGGCAGTTTCCACCTACTGCCTTACCTGCTGGCAAGGAAACAGGTCTTCAAGGTGGCAGGGAGCCACTGCTGTGGGAAAGTGGCCCTTGAGACAGAAGGGCAGATCTGGGTAGCAGAGCCCAATTAGCAAAGGTGGGACACAGGAACAGGTATTATCGGGCATAAGATGATTTTTCCAGATACTGGGAGCTTGCGCTTTTTATTTATTTATTTATTTACTTATTTATGATGTTTATTCATTTATTTTTGAGAGAGAGAGGGAGACAGAGAATCCCAAGTAGGCTCTGTACTGTCAGAGTCTACCCCGATTTGGGCTCAAATCCATGAACCATGAGACCATGACCCGAGCCAAAACCAAGAATTGGACACCCAAGCAACCAGCTGAGCCACCCAAGCACCCTGGAGCTTGTGCTTTTAATGGCCAAAGCAAAAAAAAATAGCTCTTTCAAGGAATTGCTGATTGATTTTGAAAAAAAATCTTAACATCTATCATCTATGAGCTTAATGCCTTCATCTGCAGTAAGGGGAGAATAACAATATTCCTCCTGCTAAGTTTTTTTTACCAAGTAAGTGAGGGTGTGTGTTAAATTAATGCACATGAAAATATTTCTAAAACTACAAAGTAACTATGCAACTATACAATATAAGTAATGTTCCCTATACAAATCTTTCTAAACTGTTTTTTTTCTGGCTTCTTAGAGCATGATGAACATAATTTGACCTTTCATTGATAAGATCATCATTATGAACATTTATTATTATACTTTGTATTGCATACTATCACTATATTTAGTAATACTGTGACACTGTTTGACCCTGTCCTAAATGGCAGGGCTAGTATATACTTTTTATATGATTTTTCTGTTCCTCCCCATGCAGTTAATATTTACTTCTGATGGGTCTCTTATCTAGCGATCTTCCCTGTAATGTGTTACTCCTTGTTGACTGTGGACTGAGAGTCAGATAACTAAACTTGCAAGGAACGTGGGTCCTAAGTGAGACCTTCTCCAACTGTCTTATGAATCAGGGTATATTCATAAATGCATGGACTGATTTTCGGTTACAGATGGGAGATCAAACATGTAAATTAACCTTAATTCCCCTCTAAAGCCTCACTAAAATGACAGTGAAGAGATTTATTATTTATTTGTTCGTATATTTATTTAAAATATTATCTATTTATTTTGAGAGAGAGTGTGGTGAAGGGGCACAGAGAGAGAGGGAGAGAGAGAATCCCAAGCAGGCTCCACACTGTCAGTGCAGAGCCCAACATGGGGCTCCATCTCACAAACCTTAAGATCATGACCCAAATCAAGAGTTGGTTGCTTAACTGACTGAACCACACAGGTGCCCCAAAGAGATTTTTTTAAAAAGCATATTCCCATAAATATGAAAAAAACAGGAATGGAGAAAATAACAAAATACTTTTGGAAGCTGGGAGGTAGATAAACAACTGCAAATAACTTAGAAGATGTAAAAAAGTAGAATCTTATGGGCGCCTGGGTGACTCAGTCAGTTAAGCACCAACTTCAGCTCAGGTCATAATGTCACAGTTCATGGGTTCAAGCCTCTTGTGGGGCTCTGTGCTGACAGCTCAGAGTCTGGAGCCTTCTTCAGATTCTGTGTCTCCCTCTCTCTCTCTGCCCCTCCCCTGCTCATGTTCTGTCTCTCTCAAAAATAAATAAACATTAAAAAAAAATTTTTTTTTAAATAGAAAAAGGTAGAATCTTAAACCAGCAGTGAGTACATCTAAGAAACAACCTTGGGTACTTCTGGAAGTAGGGTGAAGGCAGATTGGGAACAGGAGGAACAGAGGACTGACTGGAAACCTTTATTTTTTAATGTTTATTAATTTTTGAGAGAGAGACAGACAGAGTGCAGAGTGTGACCAGGGGAGGGGCCGAGAGATTTCAGAATCTGAAGCAGGCTCCAGGCTCTGAGTTGTCTGTCAGCATAGAGCCTGACATGGGGCTTGAACTCATGAGCCGTGAGACCATGAACTGAGCCAAAGTTGGACGCCCAACAAACTGAGACACCCAGGGGCCCCTGGAAACCTTTTAAAGGAATGTCTAGGAAAAAAGCCATGCAAACTAGAGCTTTTTTTTTTTTTTAATTTTTTTTTTTAAGCAATGTGTACACCCAACATGGGGCTCAAACACATGACCCCAAGATCAAGAGTTATGCGTTCCACTGACTGATCCAGCCAGACCCCCAAACTAGAACATTTAAACACAAGGACAAAACCAGACCCCTAGAGCCAGAGACATTCTTCCTGTACTCTTCAGCAGAGCACTGCAGATTTGTTTTGGGGGAAGAGTAAAACAGTTTCTGGCCTCGTTAAGCATGATGTACAGGGCGCCTGGGTGGCTCAGTTGTTTAAGCGGCCGACTTCAGCTCAGGTTATGATCTCACCGTCTGTGAGTTTGAGACCCGCATTGGGCTCTGTGCTGACAGCTCAGAGCCTGTAGCATGCTTTGGATTCTGTGTCTCCCTCTCTCTCTACCCCTCCCCCACTCATGCACTGTCTCTCTCTCTCTCTCTCAAAAATAAATAAACATTAAAAAAAAGGAAAAAAAGGATGGTGTATCATGCTAAAAATGAAGATAATATTGAAATATTGCACACTAAACAAGACTTTCTTCCCTACTAGTCTCTCAGACATCAGCAACCAACTTCATACCAAGAAAAGGGAAAAGCCTTCAACCAAGAAAAGGGAAAAGCCTTCCCTGGGGCTTTCACCGGCCCCCAAGAATAGCCCTAAAGATACTGACAGGGATTTACCAGATCACCCCTCCCCATGTACACAGGGCTTGGAGCATTACCCCATTCTTAAATAGAAGCAGACATCCAGGAGCCACTACATTTGAGGAATCTATTTTATGACAGAGCAAAAAGTATCATGGAAGAAAGAGAACAGGGAAAGCAAAGAAAACTCCATCTAACATTATTAGTGTCAGAAAGGTAAAAGAAGGTATTGTACCCATGAAACAAGAACAGGATGCTATAAAGAAGGGATAGTCAAAGGGTGAAAAATAACTTAGCAGGGGTGCCCAGGTGGCTCAGTCAGTTAAGTGTCTGACTTTGGCTTAGGTCATGATCTCACAGTTTATGAGTCTGAGCCCCACATCAGGCTCTCTTGCTGTCAGCATAGAGCCTGTTTGGGATCCTCTGTTGCCCTCTCTCTCTGCCCCTCCCTCTCTGGTTCTTTCTCCCTCTCTCTCTCTCTCAAAATAAATTTTAAAAAATAACTTGGCAAAAATGAAGGAGAGTAAAAATGAAAAACTAAAGAAAAGTTGAATGATAAAGTTAACATCTTCCAGAAGGTAAAACAAAAGGAAGATTGAAGGGAAAAGATTTTTTTTTAAGAAAAAAATCAAATGTATGAAAACTGCACATTGCAGAAAGAGAAAGCAGAGTGGAGAAAAAACAAAGAAACCATTCAAGAAAACATCTTAGAACAGAAAGACCTGTGAGTCTAGACAGAAAGGGTCCTTGGGAAGCCCACCAAACAGATGAAAATGAGCCACACCAAGGCCATCACAGTGAAGTTGTGGGGACTTTGGGGACAAAGTGAAAAACTCCAAACCATCTATAACAAGAAGGTGAACCAGAAGAAAGGAGTTCAGGGGATCCAGGAAACAGAGGAGCTAACACAAGAAAGGGACAGAGCCCGGAGCCCAGAGCAGTGCTGTATCCCTGGGGGCAGCCAATCCTCCAGCAGCTGGAGCTGGGAAAAGAGCCCCTGGGGAAGCATTTTGTCAGGATGAAATTGGTAGGATATCTAATATGTTTGGTTGCATTAAGGGTTTCCGAAAAGAGAATTTGAGGATGAATAAGGGAGAAAGATATAGAAACTAAATAAACAAGCAAAAGACAATTATGAATTCCATGAAATACAGATTGTGCTGAAAAGGAAAAGTTATCATGGTGAACTACATAGCTTAGCAGTGTCCACACATGATTATTAATACAGCACCGAATATAGAATTAATAAAATCATATAAATACATAGGGATGATGGAGAGATAGGAAAACGTGGGTGTGGTGGTAGAAGTAGGGGGAAGAGCTGAGAGATACCTACATCTTCAACAGCAGGAAGCCTGCAGCTAATGCCCAAAACAAAATAAATCGAGAATAGCAGTATAAAAAGTTATTAGGGATATGGAGGGAGGTGCTACACGTTTCAGCTGAAAGGCTTGGAGAGCCTCCGGGAGAACAGCATGGCGGGTGAGGGGGCTGTAGGGTAGGGGTCAGTCCTGTGGAACCCTCTGACTCTTAAACAATGGGCCTGAGTGCACAGCACGGCCCCAGTCAGACTGCTTTCTTCCTGTTTTTCAGGCTGCCGGGTCTGCCAGTGAAGTGACCTTGCAGAGTAGAGAGATGAGTGGTATCATACACAAACCACAAACGTTACACCCCAGCAGAGCTCAACAGATGGTCACTAACCAAAGACTGGAGAATTCCTACAGATGAGCCATTTCATGTTTCTAAAAAGCAAACTCTGAAAAGTAAGACTGAGGGATCCAACAATTCATCACCCTTGAAATTATTTGCTCAGGGTCTACCTGCTTCGTCAGATTGCAACACTTAGTAAATACATGTTCAAAAATCGTTAATATTTATTTAGCGCTTACTGTGTCCCATACACTATGCTCAAATGCGTTCGTTACCAGCATTGTCTCATGTGGTCCTTGGGACAACTCTGTGAGGTGGAGAATCTGCTCATTTTACACATTCAGAAGTACAGCCCAGAATCAGTTTTTTTATGCCAGGCAAGGGCATAAAACACCATTCTGTTCTACTGCCTTCTGTGTTATCTTTTTCTAAATGTACTTCTTTTTTCCAGCTCTGTTGAGCTATAACTGACATATGATATTTGTAAGTTTAAGTTGTACAACATGATGATTTGATATATATATGTATTGTGAAATAATCACTATAATAAGTTTAGTAAACACATCCATCACTTCACATAATTACCATTGTGTGTGTGTGTGTGTGTGTGTGTGTGTGTGGTGACAACACCCAAGATTTACCTCTTAGCAACTTTCAAGTATATGCTACAGTATTGTTAACTATAGTCACCATGCTGTGCATTAGATTCCCCAGGACTTACTCATCTTCCTTCCATGTTCCCTTGTTCCTTGCCGAATTCCCAATGACTTGCAGAGTGCTGGCACACAGTAGATTCTCAATAAAGATTTCTGGTTTTTTTTTTAATTTTTTAAGTTTATTTCTTTATTTTGAAAGTGACAGAGACAGCGTGAGCAGGGAAGCGGCAGAGAGAGGAAGAGAGAGAGAGAACTCCAAGCCTGCCTGTACAGAGCCTGACGCTGAGCTCAATCTCACAAACTGAGATGATGACCTGAGCTAAAATCAAGAGCTGGACGCTTAACATACTGAGCCACCCAGGCGCCCCTAAATATTTGTTTTTATTGTCCCTTTTGTTGGGATGCAAACAGAGAAAGGGAACCTATAGAGAGAAGCCCTTCAGCTCATGTCTCTCTTAATATTGTCACACAGTAACTGAGGAAACTCTAATATCTAAAACTCAACTTGGCTCATACTGACTTTTTTACCTCCTTTCCTCACAGCACCTGATTCTCTTCCAATTTTCCCTTCTTCATTAAGTGGCACCTTCATCCACTCAATTGCCTCTGTCAGAAACCTGACTCCCCTTGTAGAAGACCAGGAATGGCTGATGCAATCCATGTCTCCCACACCAACCTTCACCAGACGCTGCCTGGCCCCCTGCATAGGTCTTGTCATCCACATCTTCCTCTGCCATTGCAAACCCAACATGAGGCCCCAACATCTCTCATCTGCTCTACATTAATAGCTTCCACTTTTGTCCCCTTTCTATTCATTGTCCCGATCTAAAAGCACAAAATCTCAGCATGTCCCCCATGGCCCTTCCTGCTAAAAATCCACTACACTAAGAGTAAAATCCAAACTCCTTTTCTCAACCTACTTGGCCATGTTTTATCTGGTCCTGGGACTATCTCTCCACTGTGTCTCCCCACTTGCTCAGTTTTGCCCACTGGCCAACCTTCTTGTAGCGTTTCACGTGTAGTGAACGCTTGCACTTCTAAGAGTTTTCAAGTGTGATTCCCTTTGCCTGCAATGACCTCTCCCCTGCTCTATCAGGCCAACTCCTGTTCATCGTTCAGGCCTCAGTGTAAATGCTTTTCCTCAGGGAAATCTTCAGTGAACACTCTGCAATCTAAATACAGTTCCTCTGTTACACTCTTCATAATACCCTTTTCTTCTTCTTCTTCTGCAGTATGTGTCCAATTTATAATTTTGTATTTATGTATTTCCATGATTGTTTATTTAATATATTTCTTCATATTGGAAATTGCTTGAGGGCTTTCTGAATGGTTGTTTACTGTGGTGTCCTTAAGGAGTACACAGTGTCCAGCCCAGAGTAGATACCCCACAAACATCTGCTGCAGGCAAGCAAGTGGCAGGTAGGAATGTACAAATGAATGAGTGAGAGAAAGTATAGAGGAAAAGAAAATTCTGAGTGTTTGCTGCAGGTAGTAGACATTTGAGTTTTCTCAACCTGGTGTAATGGAGAAGAGGTAAATAAGATCAGTGTCTTGCAAAGGATGGTGAGTCAGCACAGACATTCACCTACAAGGCCTGTGTCTGTGCCATCTGCAGAAAGTTATAATACATAGATAAGTCTATGTCAGTGATGTAAATGGTGCCCCCTAGAATTGTGCAGTTCTCATCTTGCACAATCACACCTGACAGCCTGGGAGGTGATGATAAATGCCAATGGTGTATCGATAAGGGCTGGATGTTCTTGTTTGTTTGTTTTTCATTTTATCCATCTTTGGTGAAACACTGAAGTATCTCTAGGAACCAGACCTTGTCTTGGAGTAACCTTATCTTCCATTGTTTTGTTGCTAGTCTCCAAAACACACTCTTTGCAAGCACCAACATTTACCTTTGCCCTCTCCACAATTTTCATTGTTCCATTCTTATTTTTCTTTTCCTATTTTGGGGGGAGAGTGGAGTGGCAGTTTTTTCTTTATTACACCTGTCATACCTGATGAGCCTGTATTCTGGTCCTTTGCTCTGGCAAGTTCAGAGATTCAATCACACCTATAAATGTGTCTTGCCACCTTGAAAGTGGGTTCTGAATCCAAAGACAAGAATTGGCCTCTAGTGTGACTGTGCACATTTTGGCCAGCATTTTCTCTGCTATACATGTGAGGACCTTGGCTTTCTTGGGGTAACACCATCCTTGGACAGGGTAACATCAGGACCACCTGCACCTCCTGGCCTGGTGGTTGCTGTGTGATTCTTGAGCATGGTAGGAAAGGGCCAGCTACCTCAGAAATCCAGATATCTATCCAACTGAGTATTTTTTTTAAGTAAGCTCTACACCCAACATGGGCTTGAACTCGTGACCCAAGATCGAGAGGCGCACAACTGAGCCAGCCAGGCACTCCTCACTTGCTGTGTATTGCCTCCTCCAAGAATTCCATTCTGCTTATCTAGCCTGCAAAGCACAAACTCTTCCACGATTTTCTCCTCTCTGAAGGAGAGACATTAGTAAAACAAATCAGCATGTCATTCTTCTAAAAATGCTCCAAAGGTTTCCCTGAATACTTCACTAGCTTCATTGCTCACCTCACAATCTCCTGCTAGTCATACCAAATTCCTCGCCATTCCCTGAACAAGCCAGGCTCCTGTTGCCTTCAGGCCCTAGCACATAGTCACATGGGAAGATTTTTCATTCCCCTTTGCTTGGCCAACTCCTATTTTCCAATCTTAGCTGTACTGTTTTTACTCTCAGAAGTCTTGGCTCCTTCTCCCAGGACAAAAGCCAAGTCAGATACTGGTCAGGTGTTCCTCGCATGCTCAGCCCTCAACACTAACACTACATTGAAATGTTCCAGGTACCTGTGTGTTTCTACCTCGAAGATGCACCTTCTCTGATGGCAGAGACTCACTCATCAAGCACTGTGCTTGGCATCTTACAACTACTCCATAGATGTTTGTTCAGTGGATAAGTAAATGAAAGAAGCCACCTAGTTTCCCTTACCTCTTTCAGGCTTCAGTTCTTGTCACTGAGGGAACATCAGGAACAGGGTCTTTCAGCTGTTCACTGACAGCCTCTGTTACTCTGATTTAAGCAGGTCTTTTTCCCCCAAAGTACACTTCCTTATCCCTGTTCTACATTTCTCCACCTCTTCTTTAGTCCCCAAAGCTCCATCCAGAGCCTCCCAATATGACTATTCAGGGGGATCCCAGGAGGCACCTGTCTGTGCAAGGAGATAGAGACAGAGGCACAGAGAGAAAGAAACTGAAGTAAAGAGGAACAGGGAGCAGAGGAATCCATGCTTCCTGACAGCCTCTTTTTTGCTCTGCCCTTTACCTTCCAAATCTGAAGGACATACTATTGTTTCTATTGTACAAGGTGTGGCCACTGGGGCCCCAAGGCTTCAACTGCCAGCGCATCTCGTCAGTTCTGCAGCTACCAAGAGGTGGGACCAGGTAAAAATAGCTCTCCACTGAGCCTGTACCATGGGCTCAGCCCAGGACAGGGATTGTTCCATGTAATGCTCATGGTAACCTCAGGAGGTAAGCCGTTTATCCCCAGTGGGCAGGTGAGGAACCTGAAGTCCAGGGAAGTCAATAAACTCCATCCAGGTCACATAGTAAGGGACTGGGCCAGGACCACTGCACCTGCCCTGTGCTTAAGGCCCTCTAGGGGAGGAAAACAGAAAGTGTGTGAAAAATAAAGCATACAAGATCACTAGAGGGAAGAGGGGTTCTGGAGCAAGGACTCCATATGTACCTCAGTCTCCTTCACCAAGAGGGGCCAGGAGGCCATGTGTACATCACACCTCTGGAGAATGAGTTGACAGTGCCCACTGCACAAGCCCTCACCACCTTCTTACTGGACACTTCTATTTGCCTTTCCTTCCCATGACTACTCAGGGGCCAGTATTGGCTCTCAGGACACTTGCTTTCCATAGGATCCTATGGTCAATTCTTCCATTCATGCAGACATAAGAATGTTGGTCCCAGCTCTCCACTCTCAACCTTGACTACACTTTAGAATTACCTGGGAAACTTTTATAAGCCACACACATCTAAGCCCCACCCCAGACCAATTAAATCATAGTCCCTGGGCTTGGGTCTTGGGTACTGGTATTTTTTTAAAAGCTTCCCTAGTGATTCTCATGTGCAGCCAGATCTAAAAACCACTGCATTTTAGGAGACGGGTCCATATGGAAAAGTTAAATTGCAATATATGGCATTATCTACACACAGAAAAGACCCAAATTCTTTGGGGGTCAGGGAGGGGAGTTGGTGACAGCCTCATAAAGGAGGTGAGATTTGACATGACCTTGAGCAACATCCAGAGGAAGGAGGAGGGAGACACCAGAGGAGGAAATGACAGGAACTTGTGCTTTCCTCCTCCCGCTACACAGGGCCCATCCAGACTCTTCCACTCCTCAGTGACATTTTACCCAGGATGGGGGTCAGCAAAGGCAAGCTGAGAAGAGTTCCAAGTATGAAGGTTTATTTTGAGGCACACTTAAATGGTGCCTGATAGTTGATGAACTGGAGAGAAGAGAAAGGAAAAGTAGAGAGAACAGGAGAAAAATACTCGCTCTCCTCTGCTCCCATCACTCCATCCTCCTCCCTCAAACAGAATCAGGTCCTCTCCACTGCTCACTGAGATGAACTCCTGTGCTCTCATCACCAACCATGGAGACTCTTTCAAAACAGTGCTTCCAATGAGGCACTGCAGCTCAGAAGGCAATGCCTGGTTCCTTTGCTCCCAGAGCTCAAAGCAGTGCCGCTAGCTGTCTCCATGTCTGCAGCTTCCCCTAAGGAGAGACACGGATGGCACAGGCTGAGCCCAGGGAACCAGCTATGAGGTGTGGGCATCTGTCTCCTGAGGCCACACCCTCTCTTTACTCCCCTCTCCAGATGCTGATGAAAATGTGCTTGCAGCTCTGTTTTATGGAGAGAAACTGAGGTCCACTGGAAGGAAATAATATTAAATATATATATTTATTTATTTTTGAGAGAGAGAGAGAGACAGAACATGAGCGGGGGAGGGGCAGAGAGAGAGACAGAATCTGAAGCAGGCTCCAGGCTCTGAGCCGTCAGCCCAGAGCCCAACATGGGGCTCGAACTCACAAACTGTGAGATCATGACCTGAGCTGAAGTCAGACACTTAACCAGCTGAGCCACTCAGGTGCTCCCATCACTGGAGGAAATAATCTGTGGACAGTGATACACCAGAAGTTCCAAGCTAAGGGTAAATTACCCCAGATACCAGTTCAGGTGGAGGAGGTGGGTCAGCACGGACAACAGCGCCATCTCTGTCTTCAAAACATTCCCCAAATAGGGCTAAGAATACCTCCACAAGTATGAGCTACTTTTCAGACGTGCTGATGTCTAGGATAGGGTCAGTCCCTGTGGGCTCAAGATCAGGGCGTGGGAGGGTGTGTGTGCCTGTGTGCCTCCCCTCACCACCCCCAACTAACCAAGAATATCAATTTGCATCATGAATTGTTCTAGAAGTGTGTCAGAGCAACCACCTAGGCAACATTTCCTTACCCCCAACGCAAATGGAGAGATTTGGGGTGACTCCACCTCCAAACCTGGAACCTGGGGAGTCTGTGTTAAAATGCAAATACAAGGGCCTTAAATATTTTTAAAGGTGTAATATAAGAAACAAACTGCCCAGGGGCCAAAAGGATTACCTTTTATATGCAGATGCAATAATGTATGTTTAAATGCAGTTTTTGTCAGGGTGATGAGCTGACTCAGGCTGGAGGGAAGGGGCCACCTGGGTGGGCTCCAGTGCATAATAAAAACCCCACCAGGGCGGAGAAGAAAAAGGGGATGCAATAACCTGGGAGACTAGATAAGAAATTCTGGGGGCAAGCCAGCATGTAGAAAGAGGACCAGATTCCTGGGGTCAGTAACTAAGGGTAACAAGACTTTCACTTCCACCAGAAATCTGAGTAGTCATCTGGGGCAAAAAATAGGCCAGGAAGGTGCTATCTCAGAAACCAGAGGCAAGAACTCAGAGCAAATGGAGAGCGCCCTGCCTTAGTGGCCCACACTTCCTCTCCTGCAGCACCCCCCTCTCCCCCCTCCCCTCCTGCTCAACTCTAACTCTTCTTTCCAGGAGCGTGCTCAGCTGTGGATTACTTGAATGTGGGACTACGTTGAATTTTATTTTGATATTCCCAGTGCCTGGCATTCATTAAGTGATCACTGATGAAGGAATGATTAATTATTTGCTTCTGTTTTCCTTCTCATCCATTCACCAAATATTTGCTGAGGTCAGCCGTATGGCAGGCAATACATTGCAATTGAGAGAGACAGAACGTGAAGAAATGATCAGCTAATTCTACATGTGATAATAATTACATTTAGGGTATGAAAGGATAAGAATTGCATAGAAGGGAGACCCAACCCAGAGGAGGGGGTACAAAACAGTTCCTCACAGGAAAGGACATCTCAGATAAATCTGAAGGATGGATAGAAGTTAGCCAGAGGAAGAAGCATTCCAGGCCTAGAGAAGAGCAAAGGTCCTGAGGTAGAAAGTTTAAGGGACTGAAAGAAGGATGGAGGCTGAGTGGCAGCAAAGCAAAGTAAGTAAAGAAAATGGTGTGATGCAGAGAGGAAACAGTGTATATTCACCTCCATCTAGAAGCCCTGCCCCTTATGGTGCACTGAGCCATTACAAGGAAATCCATTCCAATGGATTCAAAACAGATTTGCATCCATCTCACTGCTTGTCCTTTTCTGGTCTTCCCAGGGTCCAGGTCCTGCGTTTGTTTCTTGGTCTGCTTTTCCACAGTACCTGAACCTGGCTTAGGGAGCAGCCCTCCTTTCCTGCATGGATGACTGTCAGATACCGAACGGGCAGTAACCTCCCCCTGGGAGTGATTGGCAGTGTGATAGCGGTGACAGTGACTTGCAGAGTGTTGTAGGGGATTCATCCTGGCCTGGTGAGTCACCAGAGTGAGTTTGAATGGGTGAGCAGAGCAGGCCCCCTGAGGAGCTCTTCCGGATACTTCAGTCACTTCCATCTCTTACTGAAGCTGGAAGTTGAGGCCCCCACAGGACCGAATGGGAGGGAGCAGACTTGTGCTCAGGGTGATGGGGGATTGAGCAGGTAGGAGAGAGATAGTGTGTGCCTTGAGTGTCCAAGCCCTGCTGTGAACTGGGTTTACTGTTTCAGGTGAAGATGAATCCAAACAACTGGACAAAACTCATGAAAGAAGCAGAAGTTGCCAGGGAAGCCAGAGAACTCCCAAAGGCTCAAAAGAAGTGACTGTTTTGAGTCAGAGCTTGAACACCATCCAGGTCAGAAGGGAGTAATAACTGAGAACCTGAAATGGAATTTCCTTCTTTTTTCTTTTTTTCAATGACTTTATTTTTATTTTTTTATTTTTATTTTTTTTAATTTTTTTAAATGTTTATTTATTTATTTATTTATTTTTTGAGACAGAGAGAGACAGAGCATGAAGGGGGGAGGGGCAGAGAGAGAGGGAGACACAGAATCTGAAACAGGGTCCAGGCTCTGAGCTGTCAGCACAGAGCCCGACGCGGGGCTGGAACTCATGGACCATGAGATCATGATCTGAGCCGAAGTTGGACGCTCAACTGACTGAGCCACCCAGGCACCCCTAATGACTTTATTTTTAAGTAATCTTTACATCCAATGTGGGGCTCGAACTCACGACCCCTAGATCAAGAGTCACATGCTCCACTGACTGAGCCAGCCAGGTGCTCCAGAATTTCCTTCTAGACAGGTTGGCACAGAGTGAGTTGGAGACAGGGTGGCACCGTATACTTTCTGGAGGCACAACCTCAGGGGATGTCATTCAGATCAATGTCAATTTGAGATTAAAGGCGCCCCTTGGCAGTGTGCAGTATGGCAGGCCCGTGGAGGGACAGTATGGTCAGAGGCCCTACAGAAATGCTGGAAATGCTTTTGGAGGAGCTGAGACTATCTCCAGGTCCAGCAAGGATTCAGATTCACAAATTTAAGCAAAAGCTTCCATTTCCTGGGCTACTGCCTGCGGACAAGCTGGGTACCTATGAGACTGTGACCAAGCCAACTTGTCACTAGCCTTAGAAATGTTTGAACACTAAAAAAAAAAAAAAAAAAAATAGAGGGAGAGAGGGGCACCTGGCTGGCTTGGTAGAGCACACATGACTCTTGATCTCAGGATTGTGGCTCAAGCCCCATGTGGGGTGTAGCGAGTACTTAAAAATAAAATCTTAAAAAATAATAATAATAAACTTTAAAAATAAAATAAAATAAAAAGAAATCAGTGGTCCCATGCAAGAACGACATTTATCTATATGGAGTCACTGACAGCTATTGACTGTAACAGAATTTTGGAAACAGACCAGCAGTCCATCAGTAAGAGATGGGTTAAGTAAATTATAGTATCCACTTATGGAGAATTATGTTTTATAATGATAGATGAAGGGTCACCTGGGTGACTCAGTCAGTTAAGCATCTGACTCTTGATTTCAGCTCAGGTCATGATGTGACAGTTCATGAGATTAAGCCCCAAGTAGCACTTTGTGCTGACAGCGTTGAGCCTCCTTGGGAGTCTCTCTCTCCCTCTCTCTTTGCCCCTCCCCCACTTATAATCTCTCTCTCTCAAAACAAATAAAGAAACTTAAAAAAAAAAGATTCTCCTCCCTTTCCCTCTGCCCCTCCTCTGCTTGAGCATACTCTTTCTCTCTCTCTCTCAATAAATAAATAAATAAATAAATAAATAAAAGATGAAGAACTTTTTTCACTATGCACTACAAGAAAAATATCTCCAAACTACATTTAAGTTAAAAAAAAAAAAAGCACAGTGCCAAAGTGTGAAGCGTGTACAATGTGCCACCTTCAATATAAGCAAGGAGAAGAAAGAATAATATATATTCATTACTGTGTTTGCAAAAAGCGACTCTGGAAGAATACACAAGAAACTGATCAGCGTGGCCAGCTGGTAGTTTGGGTGACGAATCAGGGAGTAGAACAGGATGTGGGAGTGAGATTTTTTTTCTGTAAACAGTTTATGCTATTCTGATTTTTTCAACCATGTCACTTATTTGTGGTAGGCAGAACAACCTCCTAAAGATGCCCTAATCCTCAGGCCATGTGAATATGCTACGTTTTAGGTCATTTAGGTCACGGATGTTAAAATGGGGAAATTATCTGGGTGGGCCCAATCTGATCACCTAAGCCCTCACAAGTGGAGAGCTTTCTCTGGTTGAAGTCAGAGAGATTCAGCAGAAGGAGGCAGAGAGATTGGAAGTTTGGGAAAGACTCAGGGGGCTACATGGAAAGCCTGGGAAAGAAAGCAGTCACCCCTCAGAAACTGTCCTCTGGCTGATAGCCAGCAAGGAAACAGGGACTTCAGTCCTGCAACCTCAAGGAACTGACTCCAAATTACAATGTGAATGAGTTTGTTTATTTATGTATTTATTTTTAATTTATTTTTTAAGTTTATTTATTTATTTTCAGAGAGAGAGCACACGTATGCATGGGGGAGGGGCAGAGAAAGGAAGAGGCAGAATCCCAAGCAGGCTCCACACAGCGCAGAGCCCAAAGTGAGCCTGGAACTCATGAGCCAAAGATCATGGCCCAAGCCAAGATCAAGAGTTGATGCTTAACCGACTGAGCCACCCAGGCGGGCACCCCTATTAATTGATTTTTAAATTTTTAAAATGTTATTTGTTTTTTAAAGTAAGCTCTTCGCCTCACTGACCCAGCCAGGTGCCCTAGTGTGGACAAGTTTAGAAGCCAACTATTCCCCTGAGCCCCCAGTGAGGAGCGCAGCCCCACCAGCACCTTGATTGGGGGCTTGGGAGACTTTAAACAGAGGACTCTGCTGAGCCCACCTGGACTTCTGACCCACAGAAATTGTGAGAAAATAATGTGTGCTCTCTTAGGTTGCTATGTTTGTGGTAATTTGTTGCATCAGCAACAACAATAAAAAATTGTCTATTCAATATTTTTTTTAAATAATGTTTTTTCATTGGTGCTCAGAAAATCTCTTCCTTCTTTGTAATTTTTCCTCCTTGAATGAAATTTAGAGCATGAGTCAAGAAGAGGCTTGAGAAGGGTGACTGGGTGGCTCAGTGGTTAAGAGTCTGACTCTTGATTTTGGTTCAGGTCATGATCTCATGGTTCGAGAGATCAAGCCCCACGTTGGGCTCAGTAATGACAGCTTGGAGCCTGTTCTCTCTCTCCCTCTCTCTGCCCCTCTCCCACTTATGCTCTCTCTCTCAAAATAAATAAATAAATAAATAAATGTATCTTTACAGGTATTTAAAAAAAAAAAAAGAGAGAGCCTTATGAAAGGCTCAGTCCCATCTACATTTTAGGGCAAGCTAGGTCCAAAGATTCACCATTGGTTCTATTTTGTCAATTCCTGTTCAGGACTCTAATCCAGACTTTCCTTACAGTCTCAAGAGAGTGTTCCAGAAAGCATGGAAAAATCAAATACTTAGTTACAAAGAGATATCATAGTCCATTATTCTAGCCTAGGGTTCTTGAAGTTTGGGTCCTGGGCTACAATCATCATCATCACTTATAAACTAGCTAGAAATGCAAAACCTCAGAGTTTTCCTGGATCTACTGACCAGAACCCCTGGGGGTGGTGCCCAGGTTTCTGTGCTTTAACAAGTGCCCCAGGTGATTCTGATGCTCACTCAAGTCTGAGAACTGTCATGTGTCCTAGCCTTACAATCCCATCTTCCTGTAAATGACTGGGATGAGTGGCAGAGTTCATAGAGAGATTAGAGGCATTTCAGAAGGTGGGGAGGTTCCCAGATTCATCATAGCACATCTCCAAGTGTCCACTAATTCTCAAGGGCTTAACAACAGAAAGTTTGCTGTGTTAGATAAGCACAAACAGCTAGGTTAGGAAAACTTGGCAGGGACAAACAGGAAGTGGCAGGACGCCCTTTCACAGAGGGTCAACTCTGACTCAATACCGGCAGGTGCTGCCCCGACAACACACTGTGAGTGGGCAACCGTGGGCACCGTGTAGTCTGTAATATCCTCAAAAGTGCTGTTTTATATCAGTTAAAAACATACCAGAAAACACTATTCCAGAATATAAATAAGGCATGCCTAAGTAAACCAAGAAGTGCTTGCAATTATTAACTACAAAATGTTTTTTACAATCTGAAAGGAGTTTGTGCACTTAGCTCCCGTCCTGTGTGGTTGGGCAAAAGTTGGCAAATGACACTCCACAGCAGACTTGGGAGGTAGGAACTCAGGAGAGAAAGTGCCTAAGGGACAGAGTAGTCTGACAGGCACACAAGAAAGAACTCTGGGGGCTAACATGGGAGGAGAGTCTGCCTATCCACCACCCCTGAGGCCCACGGGTGGATCTCTTGTTGGATCTCTTCAACAAACAGGCAATTGTCCAAATGGCCTGACTGGGACTCCACTCATTAGTTGCCTTTTGGTCTTCTGCCCATTTATGTGTAGCCTGTCTTTCCCAATGAATTGTTCAGACTCACATTTCCATATGCCCAGCCCTACATGCAGCTTCTTCTGGTGCCTAGCTCAGCCTGTCTCTGTCCCTCCCCCTACACTGCTGGTGGCAACAGCTTAAACTGCACAGCCGTGGATGGACTGCCTAGTGCAGTCACCTGTGCAAAGAGAACCAAGCCCTGGAAGAATGTTTTTAGGAGTCACCTCAACTGCGGGCAGCTTGAGCTCCTTACTTCCTTACAATGTAAGGTGACCCATGTCACAGGGGTGCTTGCATGATGTGGGGCAGAATGTGAGAGTGGGGGAAGAGCTTGGACAGGTCAGGATCAGGAAAAGAATTGGTGATGGAGACAGGGACCCTATTTGTTCGGTTTGTAGGGAGTATCAGAAAGAGTAAGCCTAGACACAGTTGCACTGAGACACACAGCTGGACTGTAGTATCCCTGCGGGAACTCCCCCAAGTGTGATACGTAACTTGGGGGGTTTCCAGAAAGCTTGAGCCCTTCATCTGTGACAGAAGATACTTCCCTTCTGGGGTGGGGAGGTTGGTCTCAACATCTCTATCTGTATTGCTTTGTTATAATTGCCATGACAAAATAACAAAATACCACAGACTGCGTGCCTTAAACAACAGAAATTTATTTACTCACAATTCTGGGGGCTACAAGTCCAAGATCAAAGTGTCAGCCAATTGGGTTCCTTCTGAGGCCTCTCTCCTTGGCTTGCAGGTGGCCACCTTCTCACTGTGTCCTCACATGGCCTTTCCTCTGTGTGTGTGCACACCTGGTGTCCCTCTGTGTGGCCAAATTTCCTCTTCTTAGAAGGACACCAGTCAGACTGGATTAGGGCCCACACTTATAGCCCCATTTTAACTTCTTTAAAGGACCCTGTTTTCATCAATGTATGAATTTTGGAGGGACACAGTTCATCCCAGAACACTACTAAGAAATAAATAGCATCAACCCATCTTTTTTCTTCCTTTTTTTTAAAAAAAATATTTATTTATTTTTGGGAGAGCGCAAGCAGAGAGAGGAGGACAGAGGATCCGAAGCGGGCTCTGCTCTGACAGGCTGACAGCAGCGAGCCCAATGTGGGGCTGGAATTCATAAACTGTGAGATCATGACCTGAGGAAAGGTGGGATGCTCAACCAATTGAGCCACCCAGGTGTCCCTAATATCAATCCAGCTTACTAACTGAAGCAACCATGAAGAGAAGGCAGGGCTGTGTTAGAATCAGCAGAACAAGTTTAGATTTAAGCACCCCCTGCAAAATATCAGAAAGGTCATTCTTGTCCCTTGTTAATGAAAAAAAAATCACTCTGCATCTAGGAACTATTAATTGAGTGCCTCTCTGTGCTAAGAATTGTGAAAGTAAAGCCATAAAAGCTGAAAGCCAAGGCCTCCACTGCAATGCAGGTATTGTCTGATATAATCAAGGAGGATTTATTGAGTGGTGGAGGTTAAAGTAGTATCACACATGCTGGATCCCAGTCTTGAAAAAGCTTGTAATTCTTGCTGGGGCAGCTGGACGAACTCCTATGATACAACAGGAACACCACCAGGCAATATATAACTGAGTTCTCAATCACACAGTGCTTCAGAATAAGGAGGATCTATGGGGCAGTGGAGCGAGAACAGCTCAATTACTCAGACTGAAGCATTCATTAGTCTGAGCCATTGTTCATGCTACAGATTTTGCTGCTCAGAACAGTAAGAGCCTTGGGGTCCCTGGGTGGCTCTGTCAAGTTAAGCATCGACTCTTGGTTTTGCTCAGGTCATGGTCTCATAGTCATGAGATCAAGCCCTGAGTCAGGCTCCAAGCTGACTGTGGGGGAGACTGCTTGGGATTCTTTCTCTCCCTCTCTCCCCCTCCCCCTCCCTCAAAAAAAAAAAAAAAAAAACAGTAAAAGCCAGTTAGAAAGCCTTGATTACATGGATGACTCAAGATCTGCAGTTTCAAGTTTCTAAAATCACAAGCCAAGTGTGGGTCTTGCTCTGCTCACCATTGTCTCCCCCACCCCCCCTCCACCTAACACCAAATATGAGCTGAAAGCTTTGTCTGCGTGACTTTGCCCCTGTGAAAGCATATGAGAAAGGGGGTCCCCACCCCACCTATGCACACAGGCCTGACAGTGAGTTTCAATAGGACAGGCTGAATAAGCTCACACCTGTGCCCTGTTCCCACTGCACCCCAAGTCCCTCAGTCCTCTGAGTTGCTGGTAATTATGCCCTTATTTGTTTAGGAAGCCCGTGGCTACTTATTGACCAAACAGGGCATCAGTTGACAGGATGTGGGCAGTAGGAGGAGCCTGTAGAATTAGACAAAGACAAGCAATCAGAGCGAGGCAGAGAGGACAGAGAACACAAGGAACTGAGGGCTAGAACCGCCTAGCCTGACTTGTGTTTCTCTTCCCTCGTGTTTCTGGTCCCAGGGGTCCAGATTAGCCTGGGAGTGCAAGCGGGGTCTCCTCGCTTCTCCTGAACCCCATGCTGTCCTTCCAAAAGGCCCCTCTGTTTTCACCCCCAGTTCACCTGTGCGTAGCATGGGGAATGGCCCCCTCCTAGGTTTCTTGGTGTGGGAGGGGCTCTGCTTGGTGGATCCTTGCCTCCTCTATGCACAGGAGTCTACAGGGCAGTGACCAGGGCCTAGTAATGGCCAAAATGCCTTCCTTTCAGATGATAAGTTGAGAATATCTCTAAAAACTGTCTGAAGCAAGTAGATTAGAATTCACTTTCATTGAGAAAGTGGCCCTTTCAGAAGCAACATTTGTTGGGGTAGAGTGGAGATAGGCAGGGCAAAATCAAACAAATGGAGATGGCCAGTGCAAGCTTCCTTACAGCTCCTGGAATCCCAGAGTTCCAGCGTGCCCCAAGTCGGTGCCGGGTTTGACACACAGTCCACACTGCTGGACACTGACAGAGAAACTAACTGCATGCGGAGGGTGGAGGGTCATGGCATCCTCATTCAACTTCTTTTTGTTTGTTTATTTGTTTGAGAGAAAGAGGGCAAGCAGTGTAGGGGCAGAGAGAGAGGGAGACACAGAATCTGAAGCAGGCTCCAGGCTCTGAGCTGTCAGCACAGAGCCCAACACAGGGCTCAAACCCATGAACCATGAGATGATGACCTGAGAAGAAGTCAGACACTTAACCGACTGAGCCACCCAGGCACCCCATCATTCAACCTCTATGTCTCTGGTGTATGACTTCCAAAGGATACTAGCGTTCATAAGAATTGATTCTATGAATCTGGCTTTAACTACAGGAACAGAAAGATGAGAGTCAACCTTCCTTGAGTTCCTGAGGAAAAGGAACCTAAACCTGAGTTTCTCCATGGGTACTACTTTAGTATCCCTGCTCTCCTGCTCTCTCTCACACACAGCTCCTGGAAGCCCTGGGAAGTCCTGAATCTAAACTCTTCACGCTGAAAATGTGGGTTAAAAATTTGTGAGCACTGTGAGCCTCCAACATGTAGAGACAGCCCTCCTTCCCCAGGCATTATGGAGCATTAACAATGGTATTTTCAGTGCACTGCACTCAACAGCAGTATATAGCCCATCTCCCAGGAAGGAAAAGGAGAGGCCCACAGTCCAGGCTCAAGATGGGTAGATATGCTTTGTGACAAGAACACCTAATAATAAATGTATTCTTACTTGAAGAGTTCTATTGTGCCAGATGTTTTTACATGTTATTTCATTTAATCTTCTAGGTATTATTATTAAGGCAAGTTATATGATCTGAACTGAAACCAGAATATAGGTATTATTATTCTCTCTACCATTCCATTGTAGAGATGAAAAAACTGAGTCTCAAGAAGGTAACTAGCTTAGAGAGTTAACTTGCCTCAGGTCACATGGCTAGTAATTGGGGAAGGTAGAATTGAACTCAAATGACTCCATGGCCCACATAGTAACTACTAGGATTTACTCCCTCTCTCACAAACTGATATTGTCAATTCTCAGCTATCAGCAGGGTTGGTGCCTTTAAACACCAAAAGCAGGGCTGGAAAGACCTTAGGAATAATATTCTAGTCCATACACAGCAGGCCTACAACCTACAGGTCAAAAATTTTTTGTATTCTTTATTGAGGCATATTTTACATAATTCATCTATTTCAACTATACAATTGAATGATCTTTAGTAAATTTACCAAGTTAAATTGCATAAACATTATCTTCAATACATTTTAAAATGTTTCCATTACCCTAATAATGTCCTTTATACCCACTTACCTGTAATTCAAAATATGACCCACAGATGTTGTGTTTGGTCCATCAGATTTAAAATACTAAAAAAGATTCTTTTTGCTAGTTTTATAAAATGAGACAATTTCACACAAAAATTTAAAATTTTAAGTTCTTGAAAAAACAAGATTGAACAAAACTGGACCTTCCTTTATGCAAGGCAAAACTGGTCGCTGGCTCCTTTCAAAGAAAATGTACTTTCTGGGAATTAAAAGCAAAAATGAACTATTGGGACCTCATCAAGATAAAAAGCTTCTGCACTGCAAAGGAAACAACAAAACTAAAAGGCAACCAACGGAATGGGAAAAGATATTTGCAAATGACATATTGGATAAAGGGCTAGTATCCAAAATCTATAAAGAACTCACCAAACTCCACACCCAAAAAACAAATAATCCAGTGAAGAAATGGGCAGAAGACACGAATAGACACTTTTCTAAAGAAGACATCCAGATGGTCAACAGGCACATTAAAAGAAGCTCAATGTCACTCCTCATCAGGGAAATACAAATCAAAACCACACTGAGATACCACCTCACGCCGGTCAGAGTGGCTAAAATGAACAAATCAGGAGAGTATAAATGCTGGCGAGGATGTGGAGAAACGGGAACCCTCTTGCACTGTTGGTGGGAATGCAAACTGGTGCAGCCACTCTGGAAAACAGTGTGGAGGTTCCTCAAAAAATTAAAAATAGATCTACCCTATGGCCCAGGAATAGCACTGCTAGGAATTTACCCAAGGGATACAGGAGTGCTGATGCATAGGGGCACTTGTACCCCAATGTTTATAGCAGCACTCTCAACAATAGCCAAATTATGGAAAGAGCCTAAATGTCCACCAACTGATGAATGGATAAAGAAGATGTGGTTTATATATACAATGGAATACTACTTGGCAATGAGAAAGAATGAAATATGGCCATTTGTAGCAACATGGATGGAACTGGAGAGTGTTATGCTAAGTGAAATAAGTCAGGCAGAGAAAGACAGATACCATATGTTTTCACTCATGTGTGGATCTTGAGAAAATTAACAGAAGACCAGGGGGGAGGGGAAGGGGGAAAAAAATTACAGAGCGGGAAGGAGGCAAACCATAAGAGACTCTTAAATACTGAGAACACACTGAGGGTTGATGGGGGATGAGGGAGAGGGGAAAGTGGGTCATGAGCATTGAGGAGGGCACCTGTTGGGATGAACACTGGGTGTCGTATGGAAACCAATTTGACAATAAATTATATTAAATAAATAAATAAATAAATAAATAAATAAATATTGTTTTCATCTTCAAAAACAAACAAACAAAAACAAAACGTACTTGCCAGTTCCTCATGAAATTAGTGAGGGGGCCCAGGAGGGGGCCCCAGAACCATGGCCCCACATTTGCCCTACAGCCCCAGGCACCTGGCTGTATGGCTCTTGGCAGATGGCAGAGCCATTGTGTCTGCGTCGTTGTTACAAAGATAGCTTTTGGTTCTCACCAAAAAGGAGCTGCTCTTTTTACTTGGGCAAACTTCTGTGAAAGCAAAGCCACATGTCTTATTTTGAAACTTCATAATTAGGGTTTGTACCTGATGTGGCAAAGGAAAGCTCAGAGTTTGCTTCTTTTCTTGCTGTCTCTTTGGAATCTACCTCTCCCTGCACATAAAGATGGCATTTCTTGAATCTTGCTTTTTGGCTTAACTTTGCTAGACACAGTGCAGACACACTTCTCAGGGAGCTCGTAACGCAGCTGATCAGAGGATGACCTTCTTTAGTTACTAAGGTAGACTTTGCTGGTTGTCTACTCAATTTCTCCTTTGTTCCTTACCATTTTGTTCAGAGTGGCAATATTTTCAGGGAAGGTGGAGCCAGCCCTTGGGAGCCAAATACGACTGGCCTGACCCATGCTAGGGACCCAGGTCTCTTTGACAGTGATTGGCTTAGGATAGGTATATGACTTTCTCTAGTCAGAGACATAAGGGGATAAGGACATTGGCTGGGGCACATTTAGAGCAGATTTCCCCTTTTTGTCATCTTTGTTTATTGTCACAATGGTACGTAACACTTGGTGCTACAGCAGCCACCTTGTGATCATGAGGGCAAAGCCAAGAGAATCACAGAGAGGATGAAATAGAGCCCTGATGTTGTTGAGCTGCCAAATCATCCAGACATCTCCTGCTGGACTTCCAGTCATGTGAGATCAGCTATGCCCTTTATTGTTCAGGCCACTTCTACTTATGCATTCTGTTATTTGAAACCTAAAGCATCCTGACCAAAGTGTAACATTCTAATCATAAGTCCTATTGCCAACTGGGACGCTTCCCTGCTCCCTATCATTTGCTCAATTTTTTAACCATATTTTGGGGTGGGTTTCTCATGTAGAAAGCTGTGTTCAACTAATTTATGTTGGTATTGTTTTTAAATTTCAAGAGGTTGAGTTTTTCCTCATTTTGACTCCAGAGTTTATGTGCAAATGATATGACCCAAAAACTGTATTACAAAAGCCTCTGAGGTTAACTAAGGAAACAAAGGACAAATGCACAGACCTTGCCATGGCAGATGTACTTCCACCAGCAATCCCGGATTAAATTAGCAAGCAGGCAAAGAAGGTCACCTGCCAAACCATGTACTGGTGGCCAGCTCTGAAGGCCTGTGAAATGGCTTTGTTTGCTGTCAGCCTCCACCCATGGGCTTGTTTTAATTAGAGAATTAATAGTCCCTTATGTCAGGAAGGCTACAGCTGCTTCAAGCCTCACCCCACCCCAACACCTGGGGGAATAGTCTTCGGTCACCCTGTTGCTGGGCTGAGAAGAGGGCAGCCCCAAGCACCGGCCATGGGCCCGTTGCTGTGCCCAAAGCTCTACTCACTAATACCAGCTTCTATCTACTGAACACCCACTACGTGCCAGTTATCCCTTGTCATAATGCTACTCTCTAAAACTACACTATTATGTGGGATAATTACAGGGCCCATTTCATAGACAAGGAAACCAAGGCTCAAAGTGTGCAAGTAGGTTGCTTGAAACCAAAAAGCTGAAAAATTGCAGCGCTCCCTCTGTCTCCGAAGTCTGCTGTGCCAATGCCACTCAGATCCAGAAGAAGGGGCCAGGGTTGTCACCACACTCTCAGGAGGGGCCTTCACTGCAGCTCACAGCTCTGAACAACTGCTTTCTGGCCATCAGGATTTTACCCCTGAGTCCTGAGCCTGAGCCTGCCTCTTAAGCTCCCAATCAGCAAAGGAAGGCTCCTGTGCCCGGGCACACATGCTGAGATTTGTTATAGTAGCCAGCTGAGGGAAGTGCCAGGCCCTTTCATCCCACATTCTGCCTTTCTCTCCTGTCCCCTACTCTGGAAATAGCCTCCTGATGACAACCTCTGTTACTAAGATAGAACCAGAGGCAATACCTAAGATGTGATCTTGCCAAGAAGTTTTAACCAGAATCTAATCAAACCTTGTAGATTTAACTTTCAGTTTATAGGAAGTATAAAGATAAAGGAACAAGTTAAACAATACAATGGGGAAATAATCAGACAAAATCATGGTATGAAATTGTATATGAGATATACAGGTCAGTACCTGTCTCTTCAGGAATCGATGACACTGGGGCACCTGGGTGGCTCAGTTGGTTAAGCAGACAACTTTGGCTCAGGTCATGAACTGGTAGTTTGTGGTTTCAAGCCCCACATCGGGCTCACTGCTGTCAGTGTAGAGCGAACATCGGATCCTCTGTCCCCCTCTCTCTACCTCTCTCTCTCTCTCTCTCAAAAATAAACATTAAAAAAAAACCAAAGAAACAAAAAAACAAAAAAAAATGAGGGGCACCTGGGTGGCTCAGTTGGTTAAATGTCTAACTTTGGCTCAGGTCATGATCTCGTGCTTGTGTGGAGCCTGCCTGGGATTCTCTCTCTCCCTCTCTCTCTCTCTCTCTCTCTCTCTGCCCCTCCTCTCCCTTCTCTCTCTCTCTCTCTCTCCCTTAAAAAAAAAAAGAATCACCAACACTGTAAAAGGAGAAGTGATTGTTCTAGATTAAAATGGATGAGAAAAAAAACAACAAAACACAATTCATGATTCTTGATTGTGTCCTGGTTTCAAAAAACCAACTTCGAAAGATATTTGGGGGCAGATGGGAAAACTTGAATATGGCCCTGTTATTAAATTAAATTAGATAATTATTTTCTAGGACAATATCCTTACTTTCTGGAGATGTTTCTGAAGGGGAAAAATCACTGTTTGTAATTTACTTTAAAATAATTCGAAGACATAGAGATAACAGGTAGGGGGATAGAGAATAGATAGAATGAGGAAATATGGCAAAATATTTACCATTGTTGAATCTGGGTGGTAGATATATGAAGATTCTTTGTACAGTTCTTTCTATTTGTATGTATTTCAAACATAATAAAAATGGGGGCGGGGACCTTTCATAATAAAAAGTTTACAAACTAAATGAAGATGATCATAGGATGGAGACCTGAAGCCAGGGCCTCTGTTGGTCAAGTTTTGCCCAGCTGGTCTCCTCCCTTGGTGTTCTGCCCAGCTGTTGGGCTCCCCTGATGCTTCAGCCTGGACTCTCTGAGGCTTGAAGGAGCTTAGAGTCTGGTGAGGCCCCTAGAAGCAGAGCAGGAAGAACTGGTTCTTGGGCTGGACAACCAAGGTGGGATTCCTAATTGGTGACTTGGAATGAAGATAAATATGTCTCCCATAAAGGGGCCCCTGAGGAAGACAGACCCTATACAGAAGAGCAAAAGTCCCTCCTGGGCATGCCTCCCAGCAAGAATAGGAACGGAGTTAAAAGCATAGTAAGATATAAATGTATCAATCAACACACTGTACACTTTAAACTTACAGGATGTCATGAGTCAATTTTATGTCAATAAAGATGGAAAAAAGAAATAGCACAGTAAGATAACGGGCAGCAAGTCTGGGCCCTGAAGTTAGAATGATTTACTAGAGTAGAAAGTCATTCCTGTCTATGAAGACCAAAAATGAGGATGAGGCTCCCCAATCAATTAGCAGACTTAGCACATTTTCCATAAAACACCAGTGAACTTAACAGAATTTGAGAAAATGATCACATAACTCATATGGAAAAGTGGGCCAAAAATACAGATTTGAAGAATATTTTTAGAGATTATAATCTCCCTGAGAAGAATCACGCCTGACTTGTCTATCTCCCCACCCAAACCCTCATTCTGCCATAGGAGCTTGCATACAACAGGTCTTCAAAAAAGTTTTTTTGTGGGTTTTTTTTTGGTATTCAAAAATTTTTTTAATTTTTTAAAATATTTATTTATTTTTGAGAGAGAGAGAAAGAGCACTACAGCGTGAGTCAGGGAGGGGCAGAGAGAGAGGGAGACACAGAATCTGAAGCAGGCTTCAGGCTCTGAGCTGTCAGCACAGAGCCCAATATGGGGATTGAACCCATGAACCATGAGATCATGACTTGAGCCAAAGTCAGACTCTTAACCAACTGAGCCACCCAGGCACCTCTTCTTTTTTTTCCTTTTAATTTTTTTGTTTATTCATTTATTTTGAGAGAGAGAGAGAGAACAGGTGGCAGAGGGGCAGAGAGAGAGAGAGAGAGAGAGAGAGAAAATCCCAAGAAGGCTCAGAGCTGTCAGCATGGAGCCTGATGTGGGACTCAAACTCACAGTGAGATCATGACCTGAGCTGAAACCAACAATCAGATGCTTAACTGGCTGAGTTACCCAGGAGCCCAGATAGAGTACTTCTAAGTGCAATCTAACTGAATAAATTTCTCATAGCCAGTTTTCCTTTTCCTTTTTTAATTTATTTATTTTGAGAGAAAGAGAGAGAGAGAGAGAGAGAGAGAGAGAATCCCAGGCAGGCTCTGTGCTGTCAGACAGAGCCCAGCTTGGGGTTCGAGCTTAATGAACCATGAGATCACGACCTGTACTGAAATCAAGAGCCAGATGCTCAGCCAGCCTGTGCCACCCAGGCGCCCCGGTCACAGCCAGTTTTCTTAGACATAGGAAGAAATTCCACTCTCACCTTCTTTTCCCATGTTCATTAAGGTTGTAGGGAGAATGGGAGATGTAGGACAGAATAGTCCTCTAATGGTCTCATATGTAAGCATTGGCTACCAACAGGTCAGCCAATTCTGTTAGGATCAGGACCAGGTCATATGTCTTCTGCATTCCTTCGGGTCCAGCAATGTTGGTCACAGACTAAGTGCTCAAAAAACATTTGTAAAATTGAACAGATTACATCTGAAGCCAAAGAGCACTAATCTTACTTGTATAAGGTGGAGCTCAGGGAACTTTCCAAAAGAGAAGGTATGCATGGCACAGGATGTCTGATGGAGGGGCCGTTGATTCCATATAAAACTGGACAGGAAATGCTCAAAAATGGTATCCTGGCTCTTCTGCCCTTTGGAGCCCCCCGACCTGTAAGAAGGAAACTTCCAGAGCTTCCCCATGATGAAAGTTTTAACTGGGCTACAGCTAGAGCACCTGGGTTCAGGAAAACAGGCAGTCACTTGAGCTGGCTATATTAGTAACCACCATTAAGGGGTGATTTTATTTGGTTACCTGGCCTCTGGAAAAGGAAATGGGCTATAGGCAAAGAAATTAGCAATCTAAAAGCAAGCAAATTTGTCAAGTAGAAAAGGACTCTGAGATCAGAGGCTCTAGTCCTGCATTTTACACAGCAGGGTCCAGAGAAGGGAAATACCTAGCCCTGAACCACTTCCCTTGTTAGGAGCAAAACAGGTACTAACTAGAAGCTAGCCACTGACTCCACACTCCCACCTCTTCCCACTTGGGCCAGCCTCTCCCAGGAGACAGTCACTCTGCCTCACCACCCCACAGACAGTCTCACTGTTCTTCCTTCCCCAAATCCATCCATCTGCCCACAGGCCTTTGCCATCCTTCCCACCCTGTGGGCACCATACAGTTCTGATGGGCATTGTGCTCAGATAGCAGCAAGCTGGGACTTGTGGTCTTCCTGAGTTGTTGTTTTGGGCTGCTAAAAAAGCTGGTGGCCACTGACTGCATCGGAGATGTATGTAAAAGGCATCTGTGTTTCTTAGTGTCCCCAAACACCAGGCTCAGTGCCAGAGAAGCAGACCCTTTGTCAACAGAGATGCCCTGGCTTTGTGCACTCAGAGGGAGGCAAAAAAAAGTCCGCTGGCATCAGACTCATCTCTAGGGGAGGAGGGAAAGGGAGTCATCTACAGAAGTTCCAGTAAATGTTCTCATTTAAACAAACAACAAGAAAATAATAAGATGGAGAAAGAGCCAACGGGGCGGGGACAAGCAAACTCTTGAAATTGCATTATAATTAGAGCATAACTTTGTTCCGGATCCTCAGGTGCAGAGAGGGCTGGTGTGTTTATTAACCTGGTCAAAAGACATCAAGGCAAATTGAGTTGCAGCCTAGCCTTGCCAACGAACAATTTAGCATGCAAATGTGACTAGCACTGGGGCTCGAAGGAGACCAATAAGGTCTTGGGCAGTTGAAGAGGGAAATCCAAACTGGGCTGCCTTGAAAGTGAGGGGAGTCACTGGGGAGAACAGAGCAGGGGTGGGGACAGGTATCCTGTTTCCACCAGGGACAATTTTCATTGGTTTGGTCCGGCTGATACCAAAGCTAAGAGCTAGCTGGTTGGCCCCCAAGGACCGTGCCAAGCCACATATGGGAGTACAGCAGACTAAGGCCCAGGAAAATTTACGTGAGTCTGTGCCAGTATTAACCCAGCAGGAATGCCTACCCATCAGCACCACTGCTCCAAGGCCAGGAGGGCATTACCAGGGTGTTTGCCCAGCAGAAACTAGCATATGGGCCCCAAAGAAACCTTTCAGAGTAGGCGGAGGGCAGCCTATACCCCTGTGAATCACTCTCTGGTGGTTTTGCTGTGGTTTCAGAACCCGTGGCTAGGGCAGAGGGACCACGAGGGCCCCTGGCCGGGTTGCTTTCTCTTCTCCCAGCTGCTTCTGTCTCTCTCTCAGGCTCCTGGACACAAAACAGCTGAGCAGATAAACAAGTCACCACCTGCTCCCTCCTCCCCCATGACACCGCCCCTGTCCCCAAGTCCCACCCCTTCTTCCTAGCATTCTCTCCCTCCATTCCTCCCTGAAGCCAAACTTCCCAGCAGCAGCAGCTGCCGCCGGCTCTCCCCTCCTGTGCCTGCCTCCCCAGCACACCCTCAGCTCGCCCCTCCGCAGCCCCCCTCTGCCCCTTGCTCCCCACCAATGGCAAATGAGGAACATGTGTACAGAGCCCTGGGCTCTCCCCCTTCCCAGAGCCATTTCAAACAAAACAGTTGTGCTTTCTGAAAGTAATTCGTGGAGCTCTGGGTCCCCAAGGAAAATGAGTTTATGGCATCCACAGCCCTGGAGCCAGTGAGTGTCTGGCCACTTGGCCCAGAGCCCCTCTGCCAAGCACAGGAAAGCTAGAAGGAAGGGGTTAACCTGAGCAGAAGCCAGGAGGGGCCCAGCTCCAATCCAGACTGCATGGGAGGCAGATCCCTGGGATGGAGGGCAGCAGGAAACAGCTCAGAGAGGCCAGGAGGCCAAGGCCCAGTTTAAACCCTGAATAAAGGCCATCTTTTTGGTAGCCTGCATGCATGCTCTCTCTCTCTCTCTCTCTCTCACACACACACACACACACACACACACGGTATATTCTTATTACCAAAATAAAGGTTGTCACAACAGACTCTGGTAGGCAGAAGCTCTGAGTTGGTGCTGTTTAATAAGTCCCCAGTGCCAATGGTAGGCATTACTGAAGACCTCAGTGGGTGGGTGAGTGCCTCCCAGGGAGGGGAGGTGTGTGTCAGGAGGATCCCCCAGAGGACTCCTTGGCAATTTAGAGTTTAAATTTGGGTTACTACTGGTTCACCTGAGTTCTCAGAAGCTGAAGCCAATGTAACTGGGAAGACAGTGTACTAGCCTGTCTTCACCCTCAGGCTTCCCTAGTTCCTCGGAGCTCTTAAAAAAAAAAAAAAATTGTAGGGGCACCTGGGTGGCTCAGTCAGTTAAGCATTTGACTTTGGCTCAGGTCATGATCTCATGGTTCATGGGTTCAAGCCCTACAGTGGGCTCTGTGCTGACAGCTCAGAGCCTGGAGACTGCTTCGGATTCTGTGTCTCCCTCTCTCTCTGCCCCTCCCGTGCTCACACTCTGTCTCTGTCTCTCAGAAATGAATAAACATTATAAATAAATAAATTGTAAAAATTGTAATTGAAGTATACTTGACATACAACTCAGAGCTCTCTCTTTACTGTTTTATGGACAAGCAGGGAGTGGATTTGTTTGAGGAAAATAAACCTGGCTTCCATTTGCTAAATGTTTCAAATCTGTTTGCATAAACCAATGCTATTTTGTGGAAAGTAGCAGCAACATTAGACTGGATAGCAAGGAGCTGGGTTTGAAACAGTGAATGGTGGAGTGACCCTGGACAAGTTACATTACCTCTCTGAGCCTGTTCTCTCATCGGTAAAATGGAAATACTATCACCACTCCATATTTTTCAGGTGAAGTGACAAGGCAAAGTTAATGAAACATGCCTGCAACACCAAGCATTCTGCTGAGGCCCCACCTGGTGCTCGGTAAAATTGTTTATATTCTGTGGGAGACAAAATGGAAACACCAAACGGAAAATGGACAGTGGAAAGGCGGGTGCAAAGCCAGAGACTCTGAAAAGGTCCATGTAGAACCACTGCATGAGGTGGGAGGAGGCAGGTGAAATATTCCAGGTAGAAGTAAGTGAACACTTCTTCCCTCCTTCTCCTTAGAGAGGAGGGTTTCCCAGCCTCAGCACTACTGACGTTTTGGGTCAAGGAATTCTTTGCTGCGGGGACCTGTCTGGTGCCTTACACGATTTTCAGTAGCATCCCTGGCCTCCACCCACTAGATGCTGGTACCACCAACCCCTCCTTATGACAATCGAAATGTCTCCAGACACTAGCTGGGTGTCCCCTGGGGCCAAAAGAGGACTTGACTGAGAACTGGTGTCAGGAGCTAGGAGAACAGGCCTCCTTTTAGGAGTCTGAACCAAGGCTGTGCTCATAGTACGGAGTCAGTAAATGTTAGGATAGATGCTTGCTGATACCTTTCTTTTAAGCGAGAGAGGCTCTCACAACCCGAGAAGGAAGATGTAGTCATGGAAAAGGCAATGAGTGACCATTCTAAGAAATATGGTGGGTGTGGGAGGGGGAAGGAGAAGCAGTGGCTGCTATTGAACAGGCTGGAAGGAGAGGCTGGCCAGTGCCCACCACTGACCTCCCCCACCCTCCCTCCAGGAGGCACTCACTGTCTTAGAGGGAATTCCCCACTTCTGGACTTTCCTCTCACCTTATTTGAAGAATGGAGTTGAATTTGTGCATCAAAGTGGAGAATGATTCAGAGTGGTAGCAGTCAGATCTGTTTCTGCCCTTGCTTTGTAACTAATGAGACGTGTGCCCTTCGACAAGCCATTTCATCTCTCTGCAACTGTTTCTTTGGCTGTGAAATGTGGGAGTTAAGAGTTGATGAGAGCTAAGGTCCCTTCCAGCTGGAAGTTCTAAGGCCTGTGAGCACCACAAATGTGATTAAACCAACTGGCTAATTAGGGCAACGTAAAGTTCCGTCTTACTGCACTGCAAGCCAGCAGTGTAATTCTCCACTTGTCTTTGTTAAGACCTATTGCTGCCAGAAAAGCTTTTGCAAATTCCTACTAGAAAGCACTGTGCTAGCCACTGTGGGAGAGAGAAGACTTTCACTCCTTCCTTCGCAATCTAATTAAAGAAAAAAATAATTCTAATTAAAGGCCATGAATTAAAAATGCCTCATACCCCCCAATGGCTTCAAAGTGAGGCCAACCTGCGTTAGAAGGCTAGCTCCGTACTAGGATTCCTCAGGCAATCCACTGAATCTGTTTCTTCATCTGTGAAACTGGCATAATAATAGCACCAATGTTACAGGGTAAAATTGTAAGTGTTAAATACTTGCAAGAAAATTAGCATGGTGCTTGGCATGTAAATAAGTGCAAAAAAATTTTTTTTGTTTGTAGCAAACACTTGTTGGATACTCTGAACCAGGCACTGTGCTAGGCCCTGGGAACATGGAGATGGGAGACAGGGCTCTACCTCTGGAGAAGCTCACCTGATGGTGGGGAAAGAAACAAGGACCAGCTACAGTGCCCTGAGAGGGCTATGACGGAGCAGGGTAGGAGGACTGTGGACACAGGGAAACATCCAGCCCTGATCACAGGACACGGAGCGGAAATAATGTCTGCGCTGGGTCTTGAAGCACGGCCAATGGTCTTCACTCAGATTAAGGAGGCAGAACATTCCAGATGAGAGAACACATGTGCCAAGGAGACAAATGCCCTGTGCTTCTGCGGAAACTGCGTGCACTTGATCATGGTTGAGTACGTATGGGATAGTGGTCATAAGTGAGCCTGGATGTTAGTTCCCCAAAGGGACCTGCACAAGAAATACTTCTTTTATCAGACACACTATTTCCCTTTTTGACACAACCACCAGGCAGCTCAGAGCTGATTTTTAGGCTCAGTGTTACACACTTCCCTGAATCTAGGTTGTCTGGTATAACTATTCTCTTGCCCTAGCTTCCTTTACAGCCTGGACCTCAACTATTAATCTGGTTTTTGGTTTTTGGTTTTATCCATTAATTATAAACTACCTTAATTCCTTTTTGAGTAAGGATGGCACATGAGTAAATGAATGAATGAACTGTGAAATACAAAAGTGCATGGATGAGAATGAAGTCAAGTCTTGTAGGGTGAGTTCCCCCAGGGTGGTGAGTTTGTTGTGTTCGCAGCTGTATCACCAGTGCCTGGGCCAGTACCGGGCACACCATGGGAGCTCAACAAACCACTGCTGACTCAGAGAGTGACATTAGGAATTTTCACCTAAAAAAAGCCTTCTCTGTAAGATACAAAAGAACTGACCTGTGGGGCCATTCCCTGGCCCTATCACACCTTTGGGCTCCATATTGGACTTCCTTGTATATTGTTCCCCACTTGTTTGGGCTCATGGGCTTGCTGTTTCAGCCAGATGGCATGCTATACCTCACGGACAGATGCTTTGCCATATATGTCAGTGTCTCCCAAACCACACTTAGCACAGAGCTTGTCCTAAAGCAGCCTCCCTAAATTTCTGTGGTTTTAGCCTGATAAACACCTGCAATCCTTTGTAGTTGAAAAAGGGTGAGCAACCAGGACCCTTCCAAGTCAGGCTGGACTGGTTTTCCTCCCTGACCATGCATTTGACTGCATGGAATAGTATTTCTTTCATTCATCCAATTGATCAGTGACTATTTGCTGGATGAAAGAAGGAAAGAACTGCTTCTTATTGGTGTGTTGAAGGCCTTTGTGCATTTTTATCAACTGCATTGATCCCCCTCCCACAAAAGGCAGGGAAGGCAAGGAAGAGCTGCTGGTCCTCTGGAGAAGGGACAGAGGCTCCAAAGGAGAGAGGACAGAGGGGGATGGCAGGTGTGTAAAAGCCACGGGCACTGCTGCTCTCACACCCGGTAGACCTCTTCTCTCAGCTCTCCTCAAGAGTCAGCATCAGGCCAATGACTGGGGTAGGTGACACACGGAGCACTCATGGCCTAGCTGGGCCCAGTGCTGGGTCCCGAATGGCCTCTCTCACACCTTCCTTCCTTCCTCCTTCGCCTTCTTCCTCCCTCTCCCTGTCTCTCCCTGCCTCTCTTAGTGAAAGGACTCCCTTGACAAGAGTATAAGGTTTCAATTGTCTGTGTCCTGGGAAATTACAAGATCTTTCCCCCTTTCTCTTTTTAACCAGGATTACACATTCAGAGTAAGTTGGCTCCCAGGGCCTGCCCAGCTGCTGCAGGGCTGGAGGATGCCAGCGACTTCTGGGCTTGGCCACCCAGTGCAGGGTGGTCAGGTCACAGTGAAAGCCACCAGGCCTGCTCTCCCCTCTTCTGAACTCCAGAACCCCCCTTTCAGAATTCTGAGAGTCCCAGGCGTCCTTGCAGACGAGGGGGGTGCAGCTCAGACCTGCCCTCCCCAGTCAGGCGTCTGGCCACCAAGTCTCCTTCCATTCCAAGGACAACTACAGCAGGAGGGAAAGATGGGAGACACCAGGTTATTTGTGATCTGACCATTCTCCTTTAGAAAGAGAAGCATTTCACAATATATACATGGAGCAAACCGTTTTTTTATATCTTAAACTCGTACAAATTATATGTTAATTATATCTCAATAAAAAATGGGTTAAAAAGAAAGAGAAGCAGGCCAAGAGGGTAGATAAGATTATGAGAACAGCAAAGGGGAGAGAGTGAAGAGAGACAAAAAAAAGGAGGGACTCTGCAAATTTCCTGTAGCCGTGGGCCCTGAGCTCTGGCCACCAAGAGGAAGTGGGGTTCTGAGGACATGGCCTGAAGCAGTCTTCTTCAGAAAATTAGAAAGGATCAAGGGGCACCTGGCTGGCTTAGTTGGTAGAGCATATGACTCTTGATCTTGAGTTCAAGGCCCACATTGGGCATGGAGCCTACTTAAAAAAAAAGAAAGAAAATTAGAAAAGTTCAAAATAGCGATTTTGGAGTGCAGGAGGAAGGCTGAGCTCTTCCATCATCAGTAACATTCACTGGGTACAGCTCTTCTCTACACTGATAATCAGAGCAAGTTGCTCCTGGGTGTAAAAGTGCACATATTGTCCCCTAGTTTGAAAGGCCTGGGAAATATGGCCACGTTTTGGCCATTCCCCCCACTCATGGACAGTGGAGGTTGTGCGCTCATAGCACATTGGAGGCTAGGCATCGCCAAAGCCCTGATTGTACAGGGGAAACCCCTGTTCTAGTGATGAAACCTACTCCAAGACCCAGGCCCCAACACACTGCCTCCCCCTCACACACCAGAGCAGGGGGTGCGGGGTGGGGGGTGGCCAACTAATGCCTGAGTGCAAAGTGATTTAAACAAATGAAATAGACACGGTGCCAAGGTATGCAGGCTGTGGTTGTGGAGTTGGGTTCTTGAGGCAGAGGTTGGAAGTGGAAACAGTCAACTTTTGGCCTTTGAAGGTCTCTGAAAGGCCAGGCTGCTGTCAGCCTTCCCCAGTCCCCCAGGGCTCCTGCTTGGCTGCTGGGCGCTTGGTATTTTCCAGGACACAATATTGGGCACCTTAAAAGAGGACTGAGGGGAGTCAGGATCAGCGTCTGGCTCAGATTTCCTTACTCGGGGTGGACACGGTCTTAGGAAACTGCCCACAGTGCACAGTCCTATCATTCAAATGAAACATAAAACCCCAGCCCTGGGGAGTCACACGTGGTCACCAAGGACACCCCGGCCTGGGGCTAAGCCAAGGGCATTAGCCTGGGCGGCTCAGGACTGCTCCGCAGCTGGGATCAGACCTTTTCTCAGACCCCCCCAGTACCACCCCACTCAGGACCCTCTCAGGACCCTCTCAGGACCCTCCAGCTGGTCCCTCTTAAGTGCAATACTCCCTGTGCTTACCTTGGGGCTCACTGTGCTATGGAAACAGCATGCAACTTCCCAGGTTATGAGAAATAACTTTCCTAAGAGTGTCACCAGCTGCAGACGCCCCTGTCATAAACTGTCCCAGCTCTAAGCCGCCTAGGGCTTTTATCCCCTCCCTCTTAGCTACTCATTACCCAGCTTAATTAGGCCAGGAAATGCTCACGCAGAGGACACTCTCGGCAGGAGGCAAGGCTGGAGGAGAGATTCTCAGCAGCTCCACTTCCTGAGGCTGGAGCTGGGGGCTGGGGAAAGCCTGGTGAAGGACTGTGGAGATGGCAGGGCTGTGTCCTCCAGCGAACAGCTGCTGGGAAGGAGGCAGAGATGCGCACATTTGCTCCTCAGGCCCTCCAGGGAGCTGAGGGTTGTACTTGTTTACAGGAACAGCACCGGATCTGAAAGCTTGGATGTGCCTACTCCCCCCCACCTTCCCCTCCCATCTCAATTAACCAGCCCCACCCCCCCAACCCCACGCTTTCACCCTCCTAACCACTTACAGTATTTCAGCCCAGTCTCTGACATAATCACAGCCAGACACAGCCTGAGACTGCCTCCCGTGTTCGGCCAGCCCCTGACCTTCACCCTAAACTGCTTTGGTTGTTTGTGTGGCTGGCTAGGCCTCCCCAGGAAGATAACGCCAAGGTTCTTATGAGGTGAATGCAGGAATGAGTTTGCCTTTCTGCTGCAGTGGTGGGCAAGAGGCAGGTAACACTGTCTGGTGGTTAATACAGGGGATTGAGAGTCTGAAGTCCAGCCTTGCTGTCCTCTGTAATTCTGTGACCTTGGATAAACTGTTTCATCTTTCTGAGCCTCAATTTCCTTAGCTGTGAAAACAGAGAGAGTGCTACCGACGTCCTGCGAGGCTGAGACTATCTACTATATCCTCATGGCAGAGAACGTTCAGGAGGAACTAGCGGGTGTTACCTTGTCAGGACTTTGGCCAGTGGGCTTTGCCTCTGAGCAGTGAGGAGGTCTGCGTTTAGGGATGCCCCACCCCCACTTCTCTTTAAGGGAAACCTAAGAAAAGGGGAAAGTAATATTGGAGTTCTTATGATCTATCAGAGCCATTCATACTTACGTGATTTCACTTAATTATTCAATTATCTGTTGAGGCTTCTGGATACAAGTGAGTGAACTGAGGCTCAGACAGGGTGGGTGATAGCTGAAAGGCAGAGCAGATCATGGGTTACAGGATCTGGTAAGTCTGAGACTGTGCCATGGCCTGGAAATGTCAGGCCACCAACCTACAGTGAGGAGGGTGACCTGAATCCCAGCACCAACCAGCAGATCGTCACTCTCCAAGAGGGATTTTGAAGGCTTAGAGTCAGAATGTCATCCAAGAATGAGTCTGTCTGTGGTGGCTCTCTAGTCCCAAGGAACACACACCCACCAACCTTTTCAACAGTTCCTGGGTTCTGTTTTATGCCTTGCTGCTTCCATTGCAACAATGTTTTCTGAGAAAATGTACATTTCTTGACAAGTGACCTCATTTCCCTCACCTGTAGGAAGACAAAAATGATTCTCGGCTCTCGGATATCCAATAGTGCCATGATCAGAAGGTTCTCGTAACTTTGAAAAGTGCTTCCCATTCTACCAAGAAAAAATGAAAATGTTCCATAGTAGAGATGAGGTGGGGGTGTTGAGGAGGATGGGGACCTCCAATTCTATTCAGAGGAGGGCAGTAGTCTGTTTCCCCACAGAGAACACCTGGGGACCTAGGTCCTCCCCCACCCCAAGGGAATCTTCGTCTGCTTTTGATCCACCTGAGGAATGGCACCCCTACCTCCCTAAACTCCTGTCCAGTGGTTTTGGGGGTCCACTGTTTTTAGGGGTCCATTTACTTGACTGGTAAAGTGGTTCTCACTTGAAATCCATAAAAGCAAAGGAAACTCCCAGCTGAGCAGTCAGGCGCACACTGAACCTTGGAATCCTAAACCTTGAGGGTCTCCGGCTTTGTTGCTCTCTACTCGTGATCTGAGGTGAGTGAAGACAGGATAACGCAAACAACTCAGCGATTTCCCAGGATGCTAGAAATGTTCTGCAGCTCTAGGGAATAAGACTTGAGTAAAGTTCCGGGGAAGCAGTGTGGGCTTTAGGCACAGAAGGCCCTAAGCTGTTGGCAAGTCATTCTGACTGGCCAAGGAGGCAAGGCCCATGCAGGTGGGGGATGAAGGTTTAGGAAGGCGTAGGATGGCCTGTGCACTGGGCAAGGTGCGGGGCCTTCCACCCCAGGACTCCGTTTACGAGGGTGTCATGAAGTATGAGCTCAGAAGGGTGAGGGTGGGGGAGAGAGCTGCTGGGACACAGAACCAGGACACCAGCTCTGGCACACAGGAATTTCCCTTTCGGCACCATCTGCCGCACCTTTTAGGCCTGGCTCTTCTTCCTTCAATCTACGCCCCACCCCTCCCTCTTCCCACCCACTGGGAGGCATCCTCTTCCTCCAGGGAGGGGTGGGGGGGAGCTCCCACACCAAGGCAGGAGTGGGAGATGCTGCCTCCGCCCTGAGCAGCTTGGGGGCAAACATCTGCTCACTGTCATTGTTTCTCGCTACTTAGGGACTGGGAGGGATCTGGTGGAGCTCAACAGAACCACACACAAGAGCTGCACTTCAGTGTCTCCTCCTCCAAGGGAGCAGGGAAAAGCTGAAAATTCCCCTGGGTCTCAGAGGAGGGATTTTCAGCCTGTCTTTCCCACAGGGCGGGGGCTGCTGCTGGCGGAGGAGTTGGAGGAAGGGTGATACTCACCCTCCTTGGCAACACCCCTCATTTGTTCCTTGGCTCCCTGGTGCCTGGCAAGGCCACGTGGCTGAGGGATACAGTCACCTGTGTCCTCCCTCCCCTCTGGGTCTGCCCCTGTGCCACTTCTAACCACCAGGCTTGCAGCTGAGCACCTGGAGTCTTGGGTGTAGGCAGGCGTTCATCTCACCAAACGGCCGAATGCCAGGCTGAGGGCACTGAATCACACATACCACAGGGACTGTAGGTTCACACAGTCACCAGCTAACCCGCTCAGGAAATGCAGGGATTTGTTCCAGCATCTTCCTTGGCAACCCCACCTACCTAACACCAAGTTTCAAATGCCAGGTTTGAGATAGAGGGAACCACCGTGAAGTGATTCTGGAAGTATTGGTGTTAGGGATGTAGTGGTAAACAGAGAGGATGAAGCAGGCCCCTGCTCAGGGGACGCCCTGCAGTCTGCTGGAGGGGTAAGCGCCACAGGTGGTAAGCCCCAATGCAGATAGAAGGACAGACCGTGGGGAGCCCGGGAGGCAAGTGAGAGCTGCAGCAGGTGAAGGGAAGGTATCTCTGAGGAAGTGACGTTTAAGCTGAGGTGAGCAGAGGGTAGGCAGGCTTGGCTAGTCTGGCAGGTGGCTGCCAGAGTTAAAGTTCTAAGACAGTATGAGGCAACACATTCCAGAACCCAGGCAGGCTCCAAGTCAGAGTTCTGATTCTGGGCTTTCTAATGATTCATTGTGTGGTCAGACTAGCAGCCCTTAATTACCCTATGGACGATGCTATCAGACTGTCTCCCAAGGATAAGAAATGTGTGCCTTAAAAGTGTTCTGAGATCTCCAGGCAAGACCCAACATATTGTTATTATCAGTGGCAACATGTTATTTCTAGTTTCTACCCACTCCACAAAAATAAGAGCCTTCTCAGAGTGGTGCCCCATCCCTTCCCAGCCTCAGCCAAGCACTTCCCCTTAAGGTTAATATAGATCATGCAAATGGTTCCAGATACCTTTATTCCCTCCTTCCTGGTGGATGTTCTTGCAAATGTAGAGAGATTCCTGTTTCTGCTGTCTCTCCTTCCATGTCATCTTTATCGTGACTTTTGGTGACTTTTTTTTCAAGGACCCAAAGTATTTGGAGTGAGTCAAGTCACTGCCTCCCCCCCCACCCACCCAGGGCATTACCACTGTCTACAATTCAGGGCATTTCCCATGGTGACCTCATTTGGACATACACGCAGATCCACTGGAATCAAACTCTGGGTTTATGGTTTATCTTCCAGTGTATGTCCTCATCTCTTGTTTTTAGTTACTGCATAGTATGACTTAGTCTGGGTATTATTACTTGTTTCTTATTTATTTGTATGCACTCCCATGTGTACTGCTACATTATTGACAATAGACAAGATATGGAAACAACATAAGTGCCAGTCAATGGATGAATCCATAAAGATAAATACTGTATGATATCACCTTTATGTTCTATCTAAAAAGCCAAACTCATAAAAACAGAGTGTCAAATGGTGATTATCAGAGGCTGGGTGGTGGGAAAGTAGGAATGATTTTTTTTTTTTTTTTATGGTACAAACTTGCAACTAAGAGACAAATTACTTGTTTCTTATTGATGGATATTTGCCTCCCCTGCCCTTTTTTTTGCTATTGCATATGGGTGACTTCTTTACAAGGAGGGTTGGATTTCAGATATTTTTATTTTCTTAAAAAAAACTTTTTTTAACGTTTATTTATTTTTGAGACAGGGAGAGACAGAGCATGAACGGGGGAGGGTCAGAGAGAGAGGGAGACACAGAATCTGAAACAGGCTCCAGGCTCTGAGCTGTCAGCACAGAGCTGGACGCGGGGCTCGAACTCACGGACCGCGAGATCATGACCTGAGATGAAGTCAGACGCTTAACCGACTGAGCCACCCAGGAGCCCCAGATATTTTTATTTTCTAGAAAACTTTCTTCAACAGGGCAAGATGAGGTGAGAAATCCACCACTGATAATGCTATTTTTGTTTTTCTTTTAGTTAAGTGCTGTCTTTGGAATCACGCCCATTTGCTCAAGGGCCCGGCAAGCTCACTCTACGATGACCTTAACCTCATTGTCCAGTGCCACCCCCCAGCTCCCCATCAGTGATCGTCCTCACCCTGGTATAAGGTGGTGACCAGTCATTTCCCTCAGTTTGTCTGATACCCTGCCCCATCTCTGATGGACTAGGCTCATCATTTCCAGCTTGTGTGTGTCTCCCTCCCACAGTGGGAGGAAATTGGGGCCCTCACCCCTGCCCTTCAATGGAGCCCTTTGGACCAGAGTCATCTCTTACCTCAACCCGCACCCCGTCCCGCAGCTCCCCTTTCCTGGCAGGCTGTCCTCTGTGGCTATCTTTCTCTATTGAAGCTTTTCTCTGCCTGTCCTGATATCATTTGTCCATCTATATTTCCTCTCTGTCTTCTCAGCGCCTTGGTGTCTGGAGTTTCCCCCTCTAGCCTGAACCCCTCCTGGGCTCTCCACTCTGCTGCCTTTCTTTTCTCCCACCTCGGGACCTTTCGTTCCCCCCCACTATACTTTCCAGGTTTTGCCCCCTCCTCTTTCCCCTGTGGTCTCTTGTCCAACAGCCTCTGCTCCCAGCTTCTCTTTCTTCAACACGTCTTCGGTGGCCAGGTCTGTGTGGCACAAAGTGAAGAAGAAGGTTGGCAATCATCTAATGAGCCCACACAATGCAGACAGCCAATTAAAATATCATCGACACATTGATTCCCCTTCACTGAGCATAAGGCTGAGCTCCAGTGAGGTCTGCCCTTCACAAAGTCTGCCACACCATCCAGATGATCTGGGTGACATTAACTCATGTTTATCTCACCATCAAGTAAAAATTTCAGGACCTCTCTGTCTGGCTGCCATCTCCCCAGAGTAAAGGGTATTTAAATACACTGCAAATAAAAACAAAAAGAATGAAACACACAAGAAACTACTTTCTTAGAGTTGGTGTATAACCGTGAACTGAAATGCATCCTCAAAACAGGAAATTTCTGTGGAAAGTGCTGTTTGGGGGGCACCTGGGTGGCTCAGTCGGTTAAGTGTTCAACTCTTGGTTTTGGCTCAGGTTGTGCTCTCAAGGGTCAGGAGCTCAAGCCCCGCATTGGGCTCTGTGCTGACAGCGCGGATCCTGCTTGGGATTCTCTCTCTCCCTCTCTCTCTCTCTTCCCCGTTCACTCTATCTCTCTCAAAATAAATAAACTTAAAATAAAATTTAAAAAAAAGAGAAAGTGTTGTTTGCATGGTAATTTAAATTCCAGCATTTTATTCATAGATATGTCCTTTTGCAAAATACAGAGCAAAACTGAGAGCAGCAGCTTTTTGGCTCCAAAGACCTTAACGTTCCTCCCTCTTGCCTTGTCACAGAGGCACACACCAGAAGAATGCTATGGAATGAAACCCAGTTAGTTAGCATTGGTTTAGGTGCTAGGGGCTGGTTAAGGACAGAACCACTTCTCTAATTTCAGTACATTTAGTTTCTACTTGAAAATAGCAATCATAGAATATTTAATATTCTATCTCAATAGTTTTAGTAAACACTTAAATGATTTCAGTCGTTTTCCTGAGCTGACAGAGATACTATTTTATTTTGTTTTTGAAAATAAATCAATAATCAGGGTCTTTTATCAATTTAAAAAGATTTGATTATTAATATTGAACTGGATTTAAAATAGCTTTGGGGAAAATATTAATTTAAAACATGGAGCATGCCTTTTTGAATAAGTAAAACAAAAATAGATGTGAAGTTTTTCTGAAGCACATTCTCTAAAACAGCATCCTCTTGGGGCACCTGGGTGGCTCAGTCACTTAAGCATCCGACTCTTGGTTTTGGCTCAGGTCATGATCTCATGATTCCTGAGTTCCAGCCCCACATCAGGCTCTGTGCTGACAGTGTGAAGCCTTCTTAGGATTCTCTCTGTCTCCCTTTCCCTCCCCCCACCCCCACCCCCGTTCTCTCTCCCTTGCTTTCAAAACAAATAAACTTAAAATATAAAATGAAATAAAACAGAATCCTCTTTCTTCCCATCTTTACACCTATTCTAGGCTATCAGCCTTGAAAATGGGATTTAGTAAAAGCATCCCTATACCAAAGCAAATACTCTCTGCCCCCACCTCCCTTAACCTACCTACTGAGGCATCTCTCTAAATGTGAGCTGTAATCTCCTAGATTTGGAGATCTATGGGTTGGTCTCAGGCCAACCACTAAGTGATTCAACCACTGTGTGTCTTTGGGCAAGTAACTGTCCCTCTGTGAGCCTCAGTTTTCTCACCTATATTACAGGAAACATAAGAACAACCTCCCAGGGTTGTGGTAAGACATAACTGAGACACCATATTTGTAAAAGTGCTTTAAAATAAAACACAGGAGGGGCACCTGGGTGGCTCAGTCGGTTGAGAGTCGGACTTTGGCTCAGGTCGTGATCTCACGGTCCCTGAGTTGGAGCCCCGCATCGGGCTCTGTGCTGACAGCTCAGAGCCTGGAGCCTGCTTCAGATTCTGTGTCTCCCTCTCTCTCTGACCCTCCCCCGTTCCTGCTCTATCTCTGTCTCTCTCTGTCTCAAAAATAAACATTTAAAAAAAAAATTTTTTTTTAAATAAAATAAAATAAAATAAAACACAGGAGCTCTGGATTGGGGTGCCTGGCTGGCTCAGTTGGTAGAGCATATGACTCTTGAGCCCAGGGTTGTGAGTTCAAGCCCCACATTGGGTGTAGAACTTACTTAAAAAAAAAAAAAAAGAAGAAGAAGATGCTCTAGGGCATAAAATAAAACACAGGACGTCCCTGATTGGTTCTAATGTGGATAAAATTACAAGTACAAGTATTCTAATGTGGATAAAATTACAAGTATTCTTTGTTTAATTGTGTGAGAAATACTCAAAGATATGGGGAGGGTCAGATTTAAACCTCCATGACTTATTAAATAAATTAAGAAAAATATCACAAAAACACTAGATTTTCCAAGTTAGGGAAGGCTTCAGCAAACTTTCAAAAATGCCATCTTCATATTTCTCCCTTGTGAAGAATAAAATCTAGGATTTATCTAGTTTCACGGATCTTCAGGATTAGCAAAGAAACCCAAAGTTAGGAGAACAAACCAGGGCACATTCCTACAGAAACACCCTTTATGAGAGCATCACCCAGAGGAACAAAGATGTCCCTTCAGACACCTGGACTTGAGGACAGTCACCTTTCCTTTTTGTTTCTGCCCAGGGTCCCTCTTCTATGGTTCTTCTTTTACTGTAAGGTGAGAAATGTCTATGGCACAATCTGCACCCACTGGAGAGGCAATGCTGTGTGACGGGACAGAACAAAATCATCAGTGGCTTATAAGTTAGGAGAGCTTAGATGAGTCTCAAAGCATTTGGGCCTCAGCTTCCTAAAACTATGAAATGAAGATCATGATACTACCGTTGTAGGAAATGTGTGAAGAGTAGATAAAAATGCATAATTGAAAACAGTCTATATATTATATACTACTCTACACTATAAGCCATTATTATCATGATAGATTTTTTTAAGATTTATTTATTTATTTTACTTTTAAGTAATCTCTACACCTAACATGGGGTTTGAGAGTCCTACGCTCTACTGACTGGGCCAGCCAGGTGACCCATGACAGACAAATTTATTATTAGTTTGACTTAGTGTAGTACAATAATTGAATTTTTTATTATTTTTTTATTTTTTGGAGAGTGAGAGGGCACGTGCGCACACACACACTTCTGAGCAGGGGAGGGGCAGAAAGAATCTTTTTTTTTTTTTAAGTTTATTTATTTATTTATTTTGAGAGAGAGAGAGAGAATCCAAAGCAGGTTCTGCACTGTCAGCACAGAGCCAAATGCAGAGCTTGAACCCGTGAACCATGAGATCATGACCTGAGCCAAAGTTGGACAATTAACCAACTGAGCCACACAGGCACCCCTGCTTTTCAGTTTTCAAGACTCTATTGATATATTCCCTAACTCAGAGATTCTTGCTTCAGCCACATCCACAGACATTCTTCATTTCTGTTACAGTGGTGCTGTTGTTGTTTACCTGGAGCATTTTGGTTGGGGCGGAGGTTCTTTGGATCTCTGTCTCTGCTTACTTTATCCATTAACGCTCTTCACATAATGATCATTGTTTTAAATTCTTAATCTGATAATTCCAACATCCTTGCCATATCTGGTTCTGATGCTTGCTCTTCAAATTGTGTTTTTTGCTTTTTGGTATGCCTTGTAATTTTTTCTTGTTAGCCGGGCACATACTGGGTACAAGGAACTGCTCTAAATAGGCCTGTGGTAATGTGTTGGTGAGGCGGGGAGGGAGGGAAAGCATTCTACAGTCCTATGATTAGGTCAGTCTTTTACTGAGCCTGGGCCTGCACTGTGAACTTCACAAATTTCTCAGTTCTTTTTCTTCCCCTGCCCCACCCCGTGAGTGGGACAGGACAGCTAGAGGAGCTGAAATTGGGTATTTCCCTTCCCCAGGTCACTTAGGCTCTGATAACACCATAGCAAGTTAGGTTTAGGTTAACTAGTGTCCCCTGAGGGTGGGCCTCATTAAGAACAGAAAGTTCTGGCTATTTCAAAATGGTTTCTTTCATCCTCCCCCTTCTGGAAGCCCAAGGGGATTTTTCTTCCTTTACTATGGAATCTGGAAGAGCTCCTGAGGCAAATCTCACCATATTGTCAGGGACCCTCTATTACTGGGTCCCCCTGGAGTTTTTGACCCTCAGACTTGTCCACAGGAGCCTCCAGCAATTTGTCAATTATAGTTCAGGTTTTCCTACCCTGGCCCTGGTTTCCAGTTTCTGCTTTGAGTCTCTGCTTTGGGAAGACATGACTTCCTGTACTTGTCTGTCTGTCTGTCTTTCCAATCTTGGGGGCAGCAGTTTACCCTATGTCCTTCCTCTCTTACAGATCCAAAAAAAAAAAAAAAAAGAATTGTTGATTTTTCAGTCTGTTCAGCTTCTTACTTGCTGCTAGGATAAAGGGGCAACTCCTAGGCTCCTTTCAAGTTGAACCAACAACCAAAGTCTGACCCCATTTTCCAGTGAGGTAAAAGAAATTCAGTTCTTAGCCTATAATTCCTTCCTTTTTTTCTTTTTGTTGTTTTTGCTGTTGTCTTGAGGTGTTTAAGATTTATAGCTCAGTTTGAGTGAAAGATGTAACTAGACATGTCTTAAATTGCTGGTGATTGATATGGTTTCTTTATTGTGACTTGAAGTTTTGCTTCTCCTCTGTCTTACTTTTAAAGAATTTATTCAATCTTTTATCTATTCAAAACTGAAGTAAACAAAACTTAGTGCCTAGGAAGGGAGGGAAAAAACACGTGTAGTCTGAATCACAATACAAATGTAGATTCATGTTTGTGCTTGCTTCTCCTCTGTACCTCTCAGAGCTGTTGGCTGCAAACAACAACCAACTATGGATAACTCAGGAAGATCAGAAATTGACTGAAGGTGATCTCCAGGAAAACTGGAGAACCAGGCCTGGAAAATGGGCAAAATCCAAATCTACCCATGAACCCTAGCCAGAACCTGCCTCAGAAACAGTCCGGCTGATAAACCCCTGTTAGGCCTCTAGGGGACACTTGGCTCCATTTTTGTGAAGAAATAGTATTGGTAACCATTTCCACATCTCTGTGACACTCCTTCAAAGAAATGGGCTAAACCAGATTATTTTTCTCTGTGGGAAGAGGGAATACTAGGTCAGCCTTCCAGGTGGAAGACAGGATCTTTCATCTCACTAGGACTCCTTCACTGGGAAAGACTCATAAGTGGAATGGAGATTTGGAAGTGGACAACCAAAGCAATGACCCATGTTCATTATAACCTACCTTTTTTATAGCCCAATATCCACAAGTACTTCCCATACTTAATACTTCTCAGGAGGTGGGAGACCCACACCTCTGGATCTATGTTGTCTAGCAGCAATCCTACTTCCCTTGAAGGAAGGGTCAGTGACCTAGCCAATACTCCAACTCCCCTTTTTTCCTCTTTGCTTGATGACACAAGGAGACAAAACATTAGGTAGCTATATTAGCTTACATTTCAATATGTCTCCTGGTGGAAGCTTTCTTCTCATGGGCACTAAAACCTCTAAACCAGCAAAGAACAGGTACATGGGAATAGGAAACAAAAACATTTGTAAATGGGTCACTGAGTACAATTTTGCCCACTTTCATTTCCTGATTCTTATCTCTGTATATTTTTTAAGGTAATCTCTATACCCACCATGGGGCTTGAACTCATGACCCTGAGATCAAGAAGTCACATGCTTTACCAACTGAGCCAACCAGGTGCCCTAGCTCTGTGTTCTTTGGTCATTGGTTCCAAGCATAAGCTACATCCTGCAGTATTGCACACCAATCTCTGAAAGTGCTATGTCTTTGGTAGCACGTGCAAACCAGTGTTCTCTGACTTCTTGACAATGGGGTACATGATAAGACTACTGAATCTTATGACATCAGTGCATCACTTGTTTCTTTCACTGTAAAACAATGTCTGTGGGACAACTTGGGGATGTTTAGGGGCATTCATTATATTCACAATTTTTTAAATTAAAATTTAATTAAAAAAATTTTTAAGTATTTATTTTTGAGAGACAGAGAATTACACAGAAGGGGGGGGAGAGGAAGAGGGAGGGAGCAGAGAGAGAGAGAGAGAGAGAGAGAGAGAGAGAGAATCCCAGGTCAGTGTGGAGCCTGACATGCGTCTCAAACCCATGAACCATGAAATCATGACCTGAGCCAAAATCAAGAGTTAGATGCTTAATAGATTGAGCCATCCAGGTGCCCCTCTTTATTATTTTATTTTTAAGTAATCTCTACACCCAACCAACATGGGGCTCAAACTTACAACCTCAATCAAGAGTTACATGCTCTACCAACTGAACCAGCCAAGAGCCCCTAACTTCACAATTTTTATGTTAGCAGAATCAAGGAAAGCAAAAACAATCCAGGCTAAGCATTTATTCTGATAAGGACAAAATAGAGGCACCCTTTTGATGACAGAAGGGGTCCAATGTAATAAAGCTGTCACCAGGTAGCTGGCTGGTCTTCCCAGTGAACAGAACCATAGCAAAGAGTTGGTGTGCTAAAAGTTGGTCTTACAGCAGTGGTGGGGGGCAGGTCAGCCTTGGTAAGAAGAAGTTCATGTTATTGAGACCATTCATACATGATCTTCATTTTCCTGCCACCATGACCTTTATTCCTGAGCCCTGGGGTGATGGAGAAGGAAGCTCCCTGACATCCACCTGGTGGTCATCTCATTATCTCACCCACCTGATTAAAAACCTTTTGTGAAATGGAAGCCTTTTGATAAGAATTCACAATGGGACACCAACCTACCACCCAGAAACACCCCCCTCCCTGGGTTATTGGAAGGGATCAATGAGCCAATAAATGTCAAATGCATGGCACATGGTTTGTGCTCGATAAATGGCACTTATTACCGCTAAAAAACAGAATATGTAAATTGTATAAATACTCCCTGTAACTAGGTTGAAAGAATATAGTAGAGAGAAAATATAAAGTATACCATTTATATAGTGCATAAAACAGCACTCACGACAGGCTCTAGAACATAAAGAAACTGTGTTTCTTTTCTGGGAAAATTTCTACTAACTTTGATCCAATCCAATAGCAGTTACTTTAATTTTTAAAAAAAGTATTTTCATTTTGAAAACAAAATCCAAATGTCAAGTTTAGGTGCTGTGGTTGCTCAGAATTAAAAAAAAAAAAAAAAAGTTTTTTTTTCGTTTTGAGACAGAGAGAGTGGAGGGAGGGGCAGAGAGAGAGAGAGGGAGAGAGAATCCCCAACAGTCATTGGGCCAACAGCACAGAGCCCGATGCCGGCCTGATATCACAAACCGGGAGATCGCGAGCTGAACCGAAATCCAGAGTCAGATACTTAACCTATTGAGCCACCCAGGTGCCCCTGCTCAGAACTTTCTGATTGTATTATATTCATGAGTATATGTAAATTATAGTAAGGCTTATTCATGTGATACAGAAAACCACAAAGAGGAAACTATTAACAGATTTTGTTTAAAGGAAATTGTTTTGTAAGTTAATAATTTACTTTTATATGACTCTTTTGCCCCTAATGATCTAGAACTGCTTGGTGGGCAACTGTGGTCACCACTTTACAAAAAAGGCAATAAATTTCATTAATAATCCAATTGATATTTATTTCCCAGGACATTATGTGGGTTGTGAGCCCAGGCCAGAAGAGAAGTTTGCTCCAGCTGCTGGACAGCTGCAGTCCAATGTGGATGAGACACAATGTGATGTTGACAGTGGAACCTATACAGAATAATACAATAAAATAAAGAGCACCGGGATACCCAATACACGTTATATGATGGGTGAGTGTCCACGATATCCTTCTCCTTAGCCTTTGGGAAATAGCCTGTGTGTGAAGGGGGAGGGAAGTGTGGTGGAGGCTGAGCCCTTTACACAGCATAGCTCACTGGAGGTGGGGAGCAGGCCAGACTGAAGGAGAGGGTTGATTGAGCTGCCAGGGCAGTAGCAGGAAATGAAGGGAATGAGGCAGGATGAAGGTCTTAAGGTCATACTATATGTCAAGGACAGAGCTGGTCAAGAAAACTAGAAGTCAACACTCCCAGGCTCCTAACATTACTGGGAGACCCAGCTTCCTTGATATCTCATAAATCACAGTTTCCAGATAAATAAACTCATGTAATTCCCTCTTTTGGGGCTACCACTAACCTGGCATGTTTTCCCAGAGTTTCTAGCCTTATCACAGATTTGAGAGGTGGCAACCTGACGGACGCTCACTAACTACAACCAGATGAAACGTTGTCAGTTGGAAACGCTATGATAGTCTGCAGTGCTCGTCTTCAGCATTACGGATCTGCCCCCACCCAGAGACATCCCAACCTTTACCCCTTCATCCTAACGCTGGATGGCCACTTCAGGCCCGGTCCCTTTCCACACTCTGCACGCATGTGTGTGAGCGTGTATGCACATGCGTGTGTGCATGCACTACATTTGCCTTGAACGCTCAAGGTTTGTAGTTTTAACTCCCCCACATCCATTATCATGGTAGCAGCCACAAAACTGGTTCCCAAAAAACACTAGCTCATCATCTGGGAAAAATTTATGGGTGAAGATACCCTTTTGGTGTTATTCCTTTGTTCTCTATTTGTAAGTGACCTTCAGTGAAATCCCTTGCTCTCGTGTTAATGTTCCCAGTATTTTCTGTTCAGTCTAGAAAGAGTCCATGAGTTGTCTCCCACACAAACCAGCCATGCAGCGCAAGTTTGACTTCTAAGAGTTTGTTGCTGCCTTTGAAGTGTGATTTGAGAGGCTAGGCATTTCTGCCTCCCTCCACTGATGCCTAAAATGTAACCATGAGAGATTATTCACCTGCATTCAGTATGTCATTTTCCCGATACCCTTTGTTCAGGCTTTTCCCTGAGCAGCAAAGAACACTGCGTGAGGAAGCCGGATGAGTCCTTCAGGAAGCCTTGAGATCTGTGAGGCCTTGGGCAAGTCACCCAAACTCTTCTGCTCTGAACACAGGATACCACCCCAGCCACGCAAAACTACCTGAGAAGCAGGTGAAATAAGTCAGGAAAGTAGTTGGCACAGTGCTTGGCACAAAGTCAAGGCTCCAGTAGCAATTGCTTTCTTCATAACTTCCTCAGTTTGTCATCTATAAAATGGAGCGTATACTTGCCTACCTCACACAGATGACCTAAGAATCTGCCTCCATGCCTGTCCCCCTTCAGGGTCAGGTTCTCTCAGCATTATGGCTTTCAAGCATTCTAAATCTCAACTCGCAATAAGAAATATGCCTCATATGCACACCCCCAGTCTTGACTGGCTCCTTACCCCAAGGATTGCTCCTCCTTGCCAAAGTATCTGTGTATTCCACCTCCCCACTCCCCTATCCTACCTCGTAGAAAACCCCACCCCTGACCAGAGTCTTGATCTCCTTCTCCAGGAAGGAACATGCCCCTCCCTCCTGAGTACAAGTTGACACCAACTTGTGTTCATGTGATGTCATGTGATAATCAATGACTTCATCCCACAAGTCCTACTCATCTGTTGGAGTCTATTCTGAGCTCTAAGTCTTGCAGTGAGGTCCAAGGAGGGAGGATGGTGTCAGCCTATGAGTCAGAAGGTCCCTTTCGAATCCTGCTTTCAGTGTGAGTACACGCGGCTCTCCCCACTTGCCAGCAGGTTACTGATGTACCAAACACACAGTTACACTGCTTGAGGACAAGCACTTCATAGAGGCAATTTAGTTTAAATGTCAGGTGGCACATCTCTCCTCAGAGCCAGCCCAGTCACATTATCATGCCAGACAGGGTTTAGTTCCTTTCCTTCATCACCCACACACCTCCTTGCCCTTTCCCCTTCAGACCATCTGGTAGCAAGACACAGGCCCTGGGCTAGGCCACACATCCCAGATACACCTCCCTTAGCTGTGCAAAAAAAAAGAAAGAAAGAAAGAAAAAAATGCTTACAGACTATGGCTCTCCTCAGACTCCAATAAATTCTTAGCCAAGAGCCTTCCTTCTCCATGGTGGCTGCTATCTGCAAGAAGAAAAAGGGAAGGCTTATTTTTGAGCTACAGAGGTTTTTATAAGAATACAATGAAATAATAAAATTTAAAAGTTATCCTCATTGTTGAAATACACCTTATACCATAGTTCCCCACACCTTAATACATGTGCATTTATCAGGCAATTTGCAACCAGAGATTTTATTTTTTTTAATTTTTAATGTTTATTTATTTTTGAAAGATAGAGACAGAGACAGAGCACAAGCAGCAGAGGGGCAGAGAGAGAGGGAGACACAGAAACTGAAGCAGCTCCAGGCTCTGAGCTGTCAGCACAGAGCCAGACGCAGGGCTCAAACTCGTGAACTGCAAGAACATGACCTGAGCCAAAGTCGGATGCTTAACCAACTGAGCCACGCAGGCACCCTGCAACCAGAGATTTTAGAGAAAAGAAGAGCAGTAGGGGCAGGAAGGCAGAGAGGGGAGGAGGAGGCAGTAAAAATAAAATGGGGCATTGGAAAGTAAACATGGACATTGAACACAGGATGATTTTGAGCCTCAGTTCCAGAACCCAGGAACATATCTGAACTCCCTACCAGCCCACCAAAAAGATTGCTTCACAGATCCTTCTGTTTATTGAGACCTTCCTAAGCACATCCAACCAGGCACTGAGCTAAATCCTGGGGTCTCAAAGACACAGCCCCTGGCCTCAGAGAGTTTACTATTTAATGGAGAAAAGAAACACAAACAGTAACAATATGGTAGTATATGTCTAATGGTATAATTTTTCACAATGGAGAGGGTATCACTCCTGAGGGTCAGTGAGTCAAGGGAAGCCCCTAACTAAGGCATTTGAAGTAGAATGCTGAATGGCAGATAAGAGGTCGGTTGGACAAGGTGATGGGGGAGAGCTTTCAAGGCAGAACATCCAAGGCAAGGACACAGTCTATTGTGGAAGTGCTCAGTCTTGTGGAAAGCAGTGGGATAAGGGCAGACAAGCTGACAGGGAGCCTCTTCTGTACCATGGGTGGGGGCTTAGGTTTCTCTCTTGGGAGACAGGCAATCATGCAAGATTTTAAACAAGGCGGGTAATGGTGTCAGATGTGCATTTTTGAAAGACCCTTATAACATGTAGATGGAAGAGACGCCATAAAAGGGGGGCAGTAACTGCTATTAAGCAAACCATATCTGTGCACAAATGAACCAACATGGGAGATGTCAGAGCTGTGGTTAACCTCCACACGAAAGGAAATAACACCGGGGAAATGATGAGGTAGAAGTCATGGAGGATTGGAATAATAGGAGAGAAAAGGCCGATCGATTCACATGCGTATTGCTCACTCGGCAACTACTAGAGCACAGAGCAGTTTGTGGTGATGCAGATTCGTGAAAGGGGATTTTTAAGGGATGGTGAAGGCTTAGGTGTGGTTGTGTGCTGAAAGGGGAGAACCAGTGGAGCAGAATTTGAACATGGTTTTGAATAATGCATAGGAGCTAGGTAGGCAGAAGAGAGAAATGATCCCTGTAAAACTCATATTAACAAACCCTTTGGGACTAAAACTTTTTTGAACAAATTCATGCTGGGTCAGTGGGGGGAAAGTTCTAGACTCAAGACTGGCTTCACAGCGTGGTTTCTGTTGGAGCCTGTGCTAGGAGTCTCAAGTGTGGCCTTTCAGGTGAGACTCCTGGGCTCCTGCACCTCACAGAATCCCATCCCCAGAGAACTGGGGAAAGAATGCCTAGTTTTAACCATACTTCACTCTGGGTGAGGTAAGAACACCCTCTTCCAGGGTTGGGAGGCAAAGCTCACCTCTCTTGGAGGGGAAGACTTGTGGCTCTCAGTGAGAAGCCACCCCTGGAAGGCCTCCTGGGCCGCCCACCTCTGACTTCGACAGCCATTTGTCCTCACCTGTCAGGTGCACCTATCGCACTGCATTGTAATCCTTTATTTACTTGACAAATAATTTGTCTTCCTTACCAGACAAGGAGCTTCCTCCTTACAGAAATAGACTTAGTCATCCTGGCATCTCCTCCAGTGCCTGCAACCCAGCATGTGCTAAGACAGTCGATCAAGATTAGAAATGAATGAATGTGTACTGCCTGCCCTAGTTCCAGCCACCATTGCCTCTTCCCTAGATTAAGGCAACAACCTCGATCAGGAGCTCATCTCTGCTCTGGCCTCCCTCCCTGCTGCTTGCCACATGAAAAAGAGACCAGAGTGGCCTTTCTAATACACAAATCCTATCCCACTCCTTCCCTCCCCTCCCCTGCCCCAAACCCTTTGAATGTTCACAACCCACCCAACAAGCCCAATGTGATCTGGCCAGCTTTTCTGTCAGACCCACTCCCCACCTGGTCCTAGTGAACACCTTTAGGTCACCAGTGTGTCCTGCTGTCTTTATTGTCTCTGGTCCTTCACATATGCTGGCAACATCCTTAAATTCTCCTCCCCCTAGAAAATTCCTACAGGCCTAACTCACTTTCTTCCTATTGCCTTCACTAAACTCCCTAGAGAAGGTTAGATACCCTCTACTCAGTTTTCACAGTGCTCTGTGGGTCCCCTAACAAAGCACTTGTCTCTCTGGATTACAACTGCCTGCTGACTCATCCGTGTCCTCTATTCAGCTGTAGAGCCTGCAGGAGCTGGGAACTTGTCTGTCTTGTTTGCCATGATAGCCCCAGAGCCTAGCACAATGCCTGGCACTCAGTGTACTAACTGTGCAATAAACAAATGGATTCTGGAAGACGCAAAAGAAAGTGAAAGCTGCCAGCAGAAAAGGAATTGAAGGAGGAGGGGTAAATGTAAGAACAAAAGAGAAATACAAGGATATAATCTAGAGTCCATGAGTAAATGAAATGGGGGTACAGGTGAAAGGCAGCAGGTCTGAGGGAGAATTCTGAGTTTGTTTAGGCAACGTTGAACTTTAGGTCCCTGTGGCATATCCAAGTAGAAATAACTAATAGGAAGTTGGAGATCAGCATCAAGAGAGGGGACAAGGTGAAACTAGGACCTTAAGAGTCTTAGGAGCAGAAGATGAAGTGAGGATATGCAGAGTAAGGGTGGACCCTGCCCAAGAGGGGATGGGAGGGGCAAGCGTGAAGGAGGGAGAGAGGGAGAAGGATCACAGCAGTCAGGAAGGGTAATTTCAGGGCAGTGAGGTTTGGGGGCAAGTTGATAGGAAAGCCACGGTGGAGAGTACAAACCTCAGGGACAGGATGAGTGTAGGAGCAAGACCCTGGGGGTGGGGGGGAGGGGGGAGGGGCTGGGTGCAGGGCATTGGGGGCAAAATTAGCTCTGGAAAGGAGTAAGGATGCCCCTTCTTTCTCTGAGCAAGGCAGAGAGAAGGAACCAATGAAGACAAAGATATCACGGATGTTGCAGGGAGGAAAGCCGAGGGAGTTCCTGCCAGACCACCTCTCTTTTCTCTGTGAAATTGAAGATTATCTCAGATAAGAGTCTGAGAGTTTAGTTCTAGCCCTATCAGGAATAGCCATGTGGCCTTGGGCTGTTCATGGAATCAATCTCCCCAGGCCTCATAGTGATTTGAAAACAACCCCATCTATCCTGATGATTCAACAGCCTCCTTTATGGAGACACTTCGTTTCCATAAAAACATTTATTTGCCACACAACACACATTTGAGCTAAACTGTCTAAACCTTGAAGGAATTGCCTTTTTGTTGAAGCAGAGTGAGTTCAAAGGGACAATAAAACAGGGCCACAGGGGGAGGAAAATAAGAAATTTGCTAGTCTCTAGCCCTGATATTCAGAGAAGGGTTTAACCCTCATACTGGTGTATAGCATTGAGTGATCAGAAGGTAAGTACTGACTATATGAGTTATTCATTCTTCTCATCTCTCTAATAAGGAACTCTACATGTGGTGTAAAACTGCTTTGACTAAATTGAATAATTTATTAATTTGCCCAACAAAAATTTATTGAGCACCTGCTCTGTGCAAGGCAAGGAGCCTACAGAGATGAATAAAAAACCAACCTGCATTACCAAGCCAAGCTAGAATATTAGAGTAGAGCACTGTTCAGTAGAAATAGACTGTAAACCACATATGCAATTCATTTATTTATTTATTTTTATGCGATATTTTATTTTTAAGTAATCTCTACACCCAATGTGGGGCTCAAACTTACAACCCCGAGATCAAGAGTTGCATGCTCTACTGACTGAGCCAGCCAGGTGCCCCCACATATGCAATTTAAAGTTTTCTACTAGCTATGTTAAAAAAAGAATCAGTTGAAATTCTAATGTTTTCTGAAACCCAGTATATCCAAAATGTTATCATTTCCACATATAGTAAATATTTTAAAATTATTAATAGTTATTCAATGTTCTTTTTTTTACAGCCCTGAAATCTTGATGTATTTTACCCCTACAACACATCTCAATTTGTTCTAGCCAAGTTGCAAGTGGCTCCTGGCTACTCTATTGACAGCACAGTTTCGGCATCCCTAAGTTTTAAGGTGAATGTCGAAGGGGGCTTCTGGGTCACCCCCATACCCTTGGTGCCTGTCAGAGGCTGGATAAATCAGGGGTATGCCTAGCAGTCATGTGTTTGTTCTGAGCTACTCACGACCAAGGAGGAAGACTGGCTTCATCTTTACCTCATTCTCCAGTCACCTTGATCCCCTTCTGCAGCCAGAGGCAAAGCCATAGCATTAAGCTGTCCAATCTCAAAAAAAAAAAAAAAAAAAAAAAAAAAAAAAAAAAAGCTGTCCAATCTCAACAAGCAATCACTGAACCAAACTTCCTCCCCAGGGGACAAAAGCAAAGATAGTATGTCTTTCTTCTTGGGGCCCATGTAGTCACCACAAGTGGTGAGGCTGTTTGTTCCATGCCTTGCAAGTTCAGTTACAAACGGCTTGCAGCTGTGAGATTGTTTTCAGGCCTCCTCTGGTCTCATTGGCTGGCCACCCTCTGCTCCTCACCACCACTGTATTTACTCACAGTCCTGGACCTCTGGGGTTTTCTTTTTATTTGCCCAGCGTCCTTTCTTTTGGGGAACAGCCCTACTGCACTACCCCCATTTCATCTCATTTTAGTGGGTGGTCAATCTCAGGGGCCTTTTCCTACTCCTACCATGCAGATGGGCCCTTAACACATCCTCAGACAGTAAGATATTCTCTCCTTGAAATTTAAATACAGGGGCACCTGGGTGGCTCACTCAGTTAAACATTGGACTCTTGGTTTCGGCTCAGGTCATGATCTCACAGTCATGGGATGGAGTCCTGAGTAAGGCTCCCTCTCTGGGTGTGGAGCCTGGTTAAGATTCTCTCCTTCTATCTTTGTCCTTCCCCTGTGCACTTTCCCTCTCTTTCTCTCTCTCCCAAAATAAAATAAACTAAAAAATTTTTTAAAATACATTAAAAAAAGAAATTTAAATATTAAGCAGAAACAGAGGGGCAGAAGGCAAGTTGGAACCAGAGCCTACAATCTAACCAAGTGACTGATTCCTGTCCTTTCAAAACCTGGTAGTTTAATTCTTCCTTTGATTCTGTGAGCTATCTTCCCAACATCTCTGTCTTCTCTCCTTCCTTTTTTCTCTACTTCACATTAGCCAGAATCCATTTCTGTTGCTTATAACCAAAGAAGCCTGATAAAAAATTAAAAAAAAATTTTTTTTTGAAGTTTATTTTGAGGGGGGAGGGGCAGGTGGAGGGGAGAGAGAGTGAGAGAGAGAGAGAGAGAGAGAGAGAGAGAATTCTAATCAGGCTCTTACTGGCAGCACAGAGTCTGACTCAGGGCTCCGTGTCACGAACTATGAGACCATGACCAGGGCCGAGATCAAGAGTCAGAGGCTTAACTAACTGAGCCACCCAGGTGCCCCCTGATAGAAAATTTTAACTGTAGTTCTGCAAAAAAAGCTAAAAGTAAATACAGAATATATACATATATATTTGACTTCTGTCATATATATGCATGTATATGCATGTATAATTTCCCTTTCTAAACTATGCTAAATATAAGCTTTTTGAGTTTTGCAACTAGGTTTGTTTGGTTTTATTTTTTGAAACAAGGATCATTGGAAGTTTCTTATGTCTCACCATACTCTAAAATCAGTATGTATCCAGGTGAAATCACACCACCTGCCACCTCCGGGCTTAGCAGCCAAGTGGCCAGAGGGATACTGAAATGAAGTGGGCCTCAGCCTCTGGTGGGGAGGCTGCCCTTCAGACCACTTCCTACAGCAGCTTGCTCTTGGTGTTCATCAGCTCTTCTTCTTCCCATTGAGGGACTGAATTCTAAATACTTTATTCAGACAGCTTCAGCAAAAACAAATGTATGATGAGGTGAATAACATACTTGTAGAATAAAAATACCATGCAAGAATATTCTTAGGGAGCCTGGCTGGCTTCTTCGATGGAATGTACGACTCTTCATCTCAGGGTTGTGGGTTCAAGCCCCACATTGGCTGTAGAGATTACTTAAAGATAAAATCTTAAAAAAAAAAAAAAAAAGAATATTCTTTGTGTTCCAAATCATTGTGTGATGTAATCCCTGGGAATGCATGGATTAGTGTTGCTTCAGAGGTAGTGCATTTCCTGAGCTAGGAAAAGGTAAATAACACTCTTTATCTTGAGTGTTACACATTTAATTGAGAGTATGATGAAGGATTACACAAATTAAAATTCTGTTTATTTAACCCACTCCCCTATGTTTTAAGTATACATAAATATATTTTTGAATATTTATACATAGGATATTTGTAAAGAACAGAAGAAAGGGAGAATATTATGTCAATAATTGGATACTACACATTACTTTGTAGAAATATGTATCTATATAAATTTTGGTCTGTGATATTTTGGTCAATGACATAAAAACAACAAAAAAATCTAAGAGAATCTAAGAGGATAATAACCTTTCTCAAGTATGGAAGCACATGGTATCACAACAGCTAACAATGTAGGAGAGGTAGACCACTTGACTGTACAATTAACTTTCACACAGAAGACCAGAAAGTGGATTTAACCATAAGGAGATGAGAGGCATTTAAAAAATTTTTTTTTAATTTTTTAATGTTTTAAAATTTATTTTTGAGAGGCAGAGGGAGACAGAGCATGAGAGGGGAAGGGGCAGATAGAGAAAGGGAAACACAGAATCTGAAGCAGGCTCCAGGCTCTGAGCTATCAGCACAGAGCCTGATGCGGGGCTCAAACCCAGGAACCATGAGATCACGACCTGAGCAGAAGTCGGACACCTAACCGACTGAGCCACCCAGGCGCCCCTAAAAAAATTTTTTTTAATCTTTATTTATGTTTGAGAGAGAGAGGGGGAGAGAGATAGCCAGCAGGGGAGGGGCAGAGAGAGGGGGAGACCCAGAATCTGAAGCAAGCTCCAGGCTCAGAGCTATCAGCACAGAGCCCAACACAGGGCTCAAACTCATGAACTGCGAGATCATGACCTGAGCTGAATTTGGATACTCAACTGACTGAGCCACCCAGGGGTCCCAGAGATGAGCTGCATTTTAAAGTTTGATGGCAAGTTGGGAATCATAAGAACTGATTTTTTTTTTCCCCTGTTTATATGCTACTATTTACTAGCTGGGAACCCTTGATGATGGTACTAAACCTCTTTATGCCCAACCAGCAAACAGAAGCGATGTGTGGATTCAGGTTTGCGCTGGTGCTGCAGTGTAAGAACATGCGCCCTGAGTCAGACTGTCTGCATGTCCTGACTCTGCTCCCTGCTTGCTTTTCACCTTCTGGGATCTCAGTGTCTTCAGCTGTCAGGTGGGGAGGTAATACCTCCTAGCATTGTTGGGATTATTAAATAATTAAGGCACCTAGCGTGGTGTTCATGCTTAATAAATGCTAGTTCCTTTCCCTTTTCATTTTTTGGTTAAAATTTGAAATCCGCATGTTTTACTTCATGCAACTTGATTTAAAAATACAAAAGAAATAAATCTATACAAGACAAGACTTCAGGAATAAATCAGGGAGACACAGGGAATATAATTCAGACCTGGCACCCAGGGGATTCTTGCTTCAGCAGCTCCTTCTAGGGAATTATTGCTAGTGAATCCAGTAGAGCCCAGATGACCTGGCTCCAACATTAGGACACAAACAAAAACAGTTAAGCAGTGGAGACATTGTGCTGCAAAACAAAAACAAAAAACACAGCATTTGACCCTTGTTGCTGCAACTAGACAAGGGAATGAGGGGGAAGCTCTTATGTGATTTGAGAAGATCCTCCTGAAAGCTGAGTGGCCTTAAAAACCCTTGCACTCCACAGCTTCATCTCAAATGCATTTGCATTAGAGAATTCTCTAGCATTTCTAATAGAAATTAGGAACAGGAACAGCTAGAAATAGAAAAATAATTGATGAAGGCAAGAAAGTCCATAAACAATGATGTTTCTGCAATTAATATGAATACTGAGAATTAACCAGCCCAGTAGTGCTTGCGGCCAGCACAAACAACAAAGGCTGAAGGGACAGCTGACTTGGGCAAGCAAACTACATTGGGCCAGAAACTTGGTCCTAGTCGCCTCTGAGAAAGGGTTTTAAATAACATCCCAGTGAGAAGGGAACATTGCCTTTTTTACTTTCTATTATTTTCAATTTGGCTTATTTTCCCCAAAAAAAAGTGAATATGGTTAATTTCATGGTAAGGCTTCAACATAACTTCCCATTGGCTTTCTAAAGCTCTGAATTAAACAAACTGCCCTGCCCCCGCCACTGCTGCAAACTGAACCCTATTAGAATAATTAAGGAGAGAGCTGAGTTCCTCTACAAGATGTAAGCTCTTGTTCATTGGACTCCCAGAGCCCAGTGCTGAGCCTGCACATAGTCATTCTCTTAACCTGCAACTCTTTGTTGGGTGGAAAGAGATGGACCCAGCCTCGGGTGTGGCAGCAACCAATTGCCCACAGCAAGCAGACATGGGTCCTTCCCCGTGCGGAGTAGTACCTGTGAGGGTTTCTCTCAGTTTATGTGTAGTACTCCTTACAGCAGGAGTTAACTGAGGCAAAGAAGAAGGGTAGAGAAAAAAGAGAAAAGAATATTTCACGGTCCTACTCCCAACTGAGCCAGCCTGCCCTCTGTGGCCCAAATACTCCCATTCTCCCCACCCCCAGCCCCATGAACCTTTCTCTTCCCAGGATGACTCTCTTGGTGTGGTAATTTGCTAATGGCTAATAGAACACTAGAGGTGATATTCTTAGGCTCCTAGGTAGCAATTTCATTTTTAGTAGTGGTTTTTGGGGAGACAATGCCTCTGCTACTGGAATTGTGAAAATACTGGAAATGTTGGAATAATCATCTTCATAATGGAGACAAATTCTTTGCAGTTCTGCCAAAAGGTTACAAGGCTGGTGTTGTAGAGTGAATTTTCTGAAATTCACATGTCAAAGCCCTAAGCCTCCAATGTGGCTGTTTTTGGGCCTTTAAAGAAGTAATTAAGGTTAAATAAAGCCATAGGAGTGGGGCCCTAATCCAACAGGAGTCATGTCCTTATAAGAAGAGGAAGGGACACCAGGAGTACGTGTGCACAGAGAAAAGGCCATGGGAAGACAGAGAAAAGGTGGCTGTCTGCAAGCCAAGAGGAGAGGTCTCACAGAAACTAACTCTGCTGGCACCTTGATCTTGGACTTTCAGCCTCCAGAACTGTGAGAAAATAAATTTCTTTTATTAAAGCTACTCAATCGGTGGTATTTTGTTGTGGTAGCTTAAGTACCACTGACTAATATAGATGGTCAGTGACTACATGGGGAGATCCCTATCAGTACACTAAGGAATAGGAAAAACAGTGCCACAGAACAAAGGTGAAGCATCTTTCTGGAGCTTCAAATTCACACTATAATTTCTGGGAAACAGGGGTGCCTGGGTGGTTCAGTTCGTTAAGCGTCTGACTTCAGCTCAGGTCATGATCTCACAGTTCCTGAATTCAAGCCCCATATCACTCTCTGTGCTGATAGCAAGGATCTTGATCTCCCTCTCTCTCTGTCCCTCCCCTGCTTGCACTCTCTCTCTCTCAAAAATAAATAAATAAACATTAAAAAAATTTCTGGGAAAATTATTTTCCTATTAAAACAAACACAGATATAAGCAAAATTCACTTGGTTTTTTAAGCAGATCATGATGTAGCAAAGGAATTGCCCCTTCAGCAGTGTCTCTGCTGTATCCGTCTGAATCCAGTCAAGAAAATAGACATTCCATGCAAGAAACTGGTTACATGGGTGTTGGAAGACCAAGGAGTTGAACAAGGGATAATGAGTCAATTGAGAGATTAGCAGAAAACATTGCCCCCACTAGAGTTAGAAGTACACAGGGACCAGGTGATATTCCCAGGGATGGTTGCTGGTGTTTAGGTGAGAGGGATACTCTGACCGTGAAAGGAGGCATGTCCAGATAGAGATGGAATATGGAGGAGACTCTGCCTTTGCAGCACATTGGGACTTTGTAGGAAGAGAAAGAGAAGCATTCTGGCTTCTTCCTTCTTTCCACCCTCCAGCCTAGGGAAAGGATGAGGGTCATTTCATCATCTGCCAGTTGGGGTACTTCTTCAGCCTCATTTACCTTTGACATGCAGAAACTTTAACTGGTGAATCTCTCTAGAAGTTGTGTGTGTGCTTGATGTCATGATCAACCTACCACCTCTGGGTTCACACAAAAGCTTGGCCTCTCTGTGCCGGTTCCCAGTTCCCATCCTCTCGAGTCAGGGCAGAACAAGGGCAACTTCAGTTCCTTGGGAATGTCCATGCAGTCAAATGTTCTAATTATCCTATGTCACAAAACAGATCAGGGCATTGAAAAGGCATTTGCTAACTCCTGGAGTCTCCTAGGTTTTTCTGGCATGTTGAGCCTCCATGGTTTTTCTCCTGCTGGTGCCTCAGCTGCTCCTGCCTGTCCAAATCCCACCTATTCATTGAGGCCCTGGCAAACACCTTTCCCAAGGGTGAATGTGAACCCTTTCTTCCTCTGGGCTTCTTCAGCATGTTGATTTTCCCTCTGCATGGCCCTTACTTTCACCTTTTTTTTTTTTTTTTTTTTTTTTTACTGTTGCTGACAAGGCTATCTGTAACTGGACTGGAAAACCCTGGAAGGCAAGGACCCTGTTTTTTCATCTTTGTCACCTTAGCAGTGCTTGGAGCAGTGCCTCACACTAGCACTTAATTTTGTCTATTGGAATTAAATCAGGGAGAATTTTGTATGATTTTAAAGGACGGGGACTGTTATAAACTGAATGTAGCCCACCAAAAATCTATGTTGACATCCTAACCTCCGATGTGATGGTATCAGAAGGTGAAGCCTTGGAGAGGTAATTGGGTCATGAGGGTGGAGCCTTCATGAATAGAATTATTGCACTTACAAAAAGAGACCCCAGAGAGCTCTCTCTCCTTCCTGCCAAGTGAGGACACAGGGAGATAACTATCTGTGAACCAGGAAATGGACTCTCACCAGATACCAAATCCACTGGCAGCTTGATCTTAAACTTCAAACTCCAAAACTGTGAGAAATAAATATTTGTTGTTTATAAGCCACACAGTCTGTGATACTTTTATTAGAGCAGCCTGAAGAGACTAAGTCAAGGTCATTTCCCCATACCCTTGTGCCAAGCTATAAAGACCAGAGTGTCAAATGTACTGCCACGGTGCTGGGTGGCTGCAGGCTTCACAATAACTTATTGGTGACTACGGAGTTAATTTTTACCTGAAGCAGATCCTCTATTTTCAGTTCTATTGCTCTTCCCTGCTTCTATTCTAGCAAATTAAAAATCACACCTTTACCTGACAGAAAGAATCTCACCCATTTTCCAGCTCAGGGAAAATCTGACTCCGTGCCTTAGTAACTGAGGGTTCAAAAAGGAAGGTTAAGTTTGCTGAAGTGCTCAGGCCATTGTAGCTAGAACACAGAGTAATTCAGCCAAGAGAACTCACCTCTGATAGGGAAATCCTTTTCTTGACCTGCTGACAACCTTTAGTGAGTCATTTACCTCTATTTGTCCATTTTTATAAAATGAAGGAATTGAACCAAATACCTTAAAAATCAGTTTCAGATCTAGAAATCTGATTCTGGGGCACCTGGCTGGCTCAGTCAGAACAGCATGCGACTCTTAATCTTGGGGTCATGAGTTTGAGCCCCACGTTGTGTGTAGAGATTACTAAAAAAAAAATACAAAATAAAAAAACTTTAAAAATCATCTGATTCTATAATTTATCGAGTCTGTAAAACTCCCCCCCCCAGCTTTATTGAGGTATAATTGACACATAAAACTTGTATATACTTAGCGGTTGCCATACATATACATATGAAATGATTACACATTTTCATTAACACATCCATCACTTCACATAGTTATCTTTTCTTGTGTGTAGTGAAAACACTTAAGATCTACTTTTTTAGCAAACTTCAAGTGTACAACACAGTATTTTATTTTTTAGTCCCCATGCCATACCAATAATAATTTTTATGATTAAATTGATTTTTAGGTTTAAGTTCAGTTCAAAAAAGAGCTCTTACTGAATTATCCCAAAGGCAACAGTGCACCTTGGTTACTGGGAGGCTTTTCCAGCACCTGCCTTGAATCCCTGCTTTCAAGCGCATGGCTTACTTGTTCTCCCAAACCATGCTGCAGCTGAGCACTGACATGCTACTTGGAGAAACTAGAAATAGCTAGGGAGAATAAAGTGAAGAGAAAATTCCCCTTTATTTTGATTTAAGTCTCCTCTCCCCTGGCAGGTTGATCTCTTTCCTGTTCCTACCATTCAATCATCCCTTTGGAATCTGGTTAATTGCTCTTTCTTTCCCTTTTCTTTCTTTCTTTCTTTCTTTCCTTCTTTCCTTCTTTCTTTCTTTCTTTCTTTTTTTTTTTTTTTTTTGCTTGCTCAGATAACACTCTGGTATCATCTTCAAAGACCAAAATGTCTGGTAGTAAAAATTTACTGGCCTCTGCTTCTGATTAATAATTTTGGATGCTTTAACCTATAAGCTCTGTTATTAGGAAGCTCAAAGTTTTAATTAGAAAGGGCAAGGAGATTTGTGTATTAAGAAGGGGTTAGTAGTTACTCTGAATTTTTTCTGGGAACACTCTAATGTATAAGGAAAGAAAATATAAATAAAAATAATCAAGAAGTGTCTGACCCAGTGGGTATTTGTTTGTATTTTAAGTTGCTTTATTTTTAGAGATTTATTTTTTTAATGTTTTTTAGTTTTGAGAGAGAGACAGACAGACAGAACGTGAGCAGGGAAGGGACAGAGAGAGAGGGAGACACAGAATCTGAAGCAGGCTTCAGGCTCTAAGTTGTCAGCACATAGTCCAACGGGGGGCTCGAACCCACAAACTGCAGGATCATGACCTGAGCTGAAGTCAGACGTTCAACCGACTGAGCCACCGAGGCACCCCTATTTTTTTTAATTTTTAAAAAAAGTTTATTTATTTATTTTTGAGAGAGAGTGCAAGTGGGGGAGGGGCAGAGACAAAGGGAGAGAGAGAATCTCAAGCAGGCTCGGCACTGTCAGCACAGAGCCCAACTCAAGGCTCCATCCCACAAACCGTGGGATTATGACCTGAGCCAAAATCAAGAGCCAGACGCTCAACCAACTGAACTGCCTAGGCACCCCTTAACTTGTTTTATTTTTAAACCAAAGAGCAATTCCCAGGTGACAGTCCCATTACTCCCTTTTAAGAGTTACCTTAAAAAGCAAAGGAGCCACCAAACTCACATAGCATAGGAAGCTGATTTGAGATAAACTGTCTTTGTTGACCTGGAAAATATATCAGAATTAATAGAGGATAAAGTGGGTGCTTTCCTAATGCTTTGTCTGTGGTGTTCCAGAAACCAGCACTGGAAAAAATATTGGTATCCTGTGAAGCCCTTCAGAAGTAAGGAGCCCTAATGTTTGCTGATGAACAAAACCCAAAATGGTTTCTTAAGGATTTTTTCCTGGCTTCTTTCCTCTACAGTCAGCCACAAAGACATGGCTATGGCTGTTCACTAGCATTAACCAACCTTGCCTTTTTCTCTGGAGTCAGACTGCCTGGTTTGAGTCCTGGGTCCACCCTGGGTGGTGACTTATTCTTTCAGCCTATTTCCTCTATCATGTGCCAACATTTACAATAGATTGCACTGACAGATGAGACCAACAGGGAATTTTTCATAGCCCATGCCATTAAATCACTCTCTTGTCAAACTTGTCAGCTTATGGGATGCATCAGCTATCTATTGCTGTGTAACAAATTACCCAAAACTTAGCTGCATAGAGCAACAAATATTTATTTTCTCACTGTTTCTAAGAGTCAGGAACCCCAGGCGTGGCCTAAGTGGTGATTCTGGCTCAGCGTTGCTCATTAGTTTTAGTCAGAATGTGAGCTGGGCTTGTAATCTAGTTTTAGAAGTGATATCCCACCATTTTTGCCCCTCTTGTGGATGAAGAATTGAAAGCCCAGAAAGGGAAAGTAAATTTACCTAATTGTCTCCATCTTGTTCTTACAGATTTAGCCTGACAATTTTTTGGAGAGTGTCCTGCAGGGTAGAGGTAAGGTTTCAGGAGATTGACATAGATTCCCGGTGCTCAGACATGCTGGCTTAAGTCAACAGTGCTAAGAAAGTGCAGTAAATATAACCAAGCAGTGTGGCATGGTGGAAAGAGTGGTGCTTTAGACTCAGATAGGAATGGGTTCAAATCCAGGCTCTACCACTTTCCTATGTGACCATAGTTACCTCACTTATACATAAGAAACTACCTTATAGTGCTGTTGACATGTATAAATGAGATCCATAATAGTGGCAGTAAATATCAGACCCAGTTCTACAGTTTCTTTCTTGAAAATCTCTTTCAGATTTGTTCTTCCTGTTCTTTCAGCCGTGGACACTCTAGTAGTCTGGTCCTCACCAGCTCATGCCCAAGTTCCCAACAGTCTTCCAAGTGACCTGCTGGCCTTGTGTTGGCTCTGCACCCTTATCCTTTTTCTTTCTCTTTCCGTCTCTGTATTACCTTCTCCTTTCTTTCAGCTTTGCTGTGTGCCATGAGGTTCATGTTCCTTTGCTACTTTCTCCTTTCTCCAAGACATTTTCTGTTCTTATACTGCCTCCCAGTTGCCTGTGGCCTTAAGTATAATTTCTCTGCCTACCCACCTGTCAAGCCTTCCCACAGGCCTCAGTCTCCTCCTTGATGATCCCTGGGGCCCACACCATTCTCCATTCAGGGTTGCCTCTTCACTGCTCTTCCACTCCTGAACTCTTGCTCATTGTTTCCCCAGGCCACAATGACCCCTCCCCACATTGATGAAAATCATGTCCCTATTTTAATGTCCAGGCCAAATACCACTTGCCACAAAGTCTTCTTCTATTACCCTACCTTAACCCAATTCAACCTCTATTTATTGAGCAACTGTTATGTGCAAAGAACTGTGATAGGAGAGGTCATACAGCTAGATAAAATACATAACATGTGTCTTTCTAAGGAAAAAAAATTTTTAAGTGGCATTTAATCTGGGATTGGAAGGAGGGTCAGGATTTTTCTAGGATGAGGTTAAGTAAGGTAGAATGCAGTGGATCTGTTTGGTTGGATTTATTTTTTCAAGAAATTCTCCTCCCATCACCAAATGTCCCACACATAAGGAAGGGTTGTAAAGGCCATGTTTGTGTGATGAGACCCTACCCTCCCTGGCCATAGATGACACTTGACACAAGCTACCATTCAGTTTTCTTATTCGTGAATTTGAAATCAATGTCCATTGGTATTGGTTAGTCTCTACCCTTGCAATTGAAGATTTTGAACTTAGAAAAGTAGCACAGCAATCCTCTACCATGTACCCAGGAGAAGAGGACGAAGGAAATAAATATTCAGACAGGAGTTGGGACCATAAGGGTTCAGGGAGGGCCTGCATTTCCCAGGTCCACGTGCCAATCTCTTTTGAAGAGATGTTAGGCTGTGAGGTTAAATGAGATTTCTTTATATCCTTATAATAAGCTTTCACCTTTAAAAAAATTATTTGTTTAGGTAATTTCTATATCCAGTGTGGATCTCGAATTCACAACTCTGAGATCAAGAGTCGCATGCACCACTGACTGAGACAGCCAGCCCCCGCACCAAGCTTTCACCATTTTTGCTTGTTTATATGTTGCAGTTGGCCTACAACCAAAAATGTCTAAGACACGGAGGCCTGAACATTGGGTTTTATAAAAAGAGGTGGAGTCTGAGATGTCCTCTTCCACCAGAATACAAGGTGAGGAGTACCTGGCCATGGGGCTGGAAGGGTAGGTTATTGTAGACACCATGTGGAGGGCTTTGAATGCCATATTTAGAAGTTGACATCATATTGCTTAAGAACTACTGAGGTTTTGTGTAGAAGAATAATACACAGTTTCAGAGGTAGACTTTAAAAAGTCCAGATGGAAGCAGTGGTACGTGGATTTGCCCAGCTGGTAAATGACAATATTTTCTAGCTATGTTTCTAGACCTTGGGCAAATTACCTAATCTCTTAACCTTGGTTTCTGCATTTGTAAAATGAGAATACTAATGCTTGGCTCAAAAGACTTGGGGAGAAATTATATGAAATAAATTATAATAAATTGTCAAATGCTATGCATGCAAATGGTGACTAGTATTATTTTTATCTTTTCTTTCTCTAAATTCCTGTGACACTTATTACCAATACTATGCACATTAGCCTTATTTATTTTTAAATTATTTCAAGTATGCTGATTTTGTCTCATAATCAGATCAAAGGCCTCCATGAAATAATAACATCTTAAACTGTTTTTATATTTCTCATAATTCCTATATGAGCTTCTGGACCCAGAGTATGAAGAGCTAAATACTGTGATTGATTGCTTGTTGGCAGCAGCCAAACCACTCTGTTCTGGCATTTAGTGGCTGATAAACATTTCCACATGTTGCCTCTTCATGAACTGATGGTCTGTGTTTGGGGCTTAGCAGAAAAATGACCACATCACTGAAGCCACTTCCCAAATTACAAGATTTAATGAGCCAAGGAAATTTAATTATCCTCTGAAGTGTATTTTCTGTTTTAGATTATGACTCGGTGGCAGCAGTTGTTATCACCAAATCTCTGGGAAAAATTATACACAGATAAAAGTAGGCATATGATTTCATTCATTCATTCACATTAAGAATCTACTCTGTGAACAGTATTAAACCAAGGAAGTCTGATGCAAAGATATATACAGAAGAGGATCCCACCCACAAAATGTTTGCAGTCTATCAGGGGAGTCAAGCCATGGAAATAAATAATTACAATACAGGGCAATATGTGGTAACTATAATGTACTTATATATAAGGTAGAAAGCTTGAAAGAGCTTAAGGGAACTGAGAAGTTAGGAAAGACCTCCTGGAAGAAGTGGTCTGTACACTAGGCTCTGAAGGGTAAGTAGGACTTAGGATTTCAATAGCTGGAGTTGGGTGAAGAGCCATCATAAGCTGAGCAATGTGATTAAAGACACAGAGACTGAAGAAGTCAAGGTGGCTAGAACGTGGGGTCCATGCAGACGTATGGGGAAGAAGGGGGAGACAGTTGGGAGCCAGAGCCAGGAAGACCTTAAATGCTAAGTTATGGATTTAGATTTTATATGCTAGACAAGAGATAGGTCCTAAAGTTTCCTGAGTAGAAGAATCTTGGGAAATTTTTTGTACGCTCTGTGATTAATTGATGCGCAGGTAAAAGAAACTCAAAGCAATTGGAACAATGCAGGTGTGAGGTCAGAAAGGCTGATATTAGGGGGTAGCACTGGAAATGGAAGGGATATAGATAACAAAGGATTATAAAGGGCTCATTAATTGTTTGAACATGGAAGTCTGGGAAGACATCAAAGAATATGTTTTCCTGAGATGATGAGTCTGGGATATCGGGATGTCAATTTTGGTACTATCGAGACAACCAAGTAAATGTCTGGTTGGCACTGGGAGTATGGCTGGAGTTCAGGAGGGAAATCAGAACCATCACAGAGTTCACCATCCTTTCCATACAATCATTCCCAGAGGAAGGATTACATACCTAAAAGAAAGAAAATGTGTAGAGAAGAAAAGACAAAGAGGCAAATTTTGAATCATATTCAGAGAACTGGAAGAGGAGCCAGAGAAGGAGCCAGAGAGAATTCAAATATAAAGTAATGACAACTAATCAAATGCTTATTATGTTCCAGGCACTATTGTCAGTATTTAAAATTTATTCACCCATTTAATTTTGATGATGATTTCATAATGTAAGAACTATCACTTAAAGATACCGAGAGTCAGAGAGCTTAAGCAACTTGCCTGAGCTCACCTAGCAAGGCTCAGAACCCAGAGTCAAACCCCAGCAGTGTGACTTCAGCATGTGTGTTCTTTTTTATTTTCTTCAGTGTGTGTTTTTTATTTTTTTCATTACAAAAATTTTTATTTAGTTTTTATTTTTTTAAACTTCTTTTTTAATGTTTATTTATGTCTGAGACAGAGAGAGACAGAGCACAAGCAGGGAAGGGACAGAGAGAGAGGGAGACACAAAATTGGAAGCAGGCTCCAGGCTCTGAGCTGTCAGCACAGAGCCCGATGAGGGGCTTGAACTCATGAGCTGTGAGATCATGACCTGAGTTGAAGTCGGATGCTTAACCAACTGAGCCACCCATGCACCCCCATTACAAAAAATTTTAAAAATAATCTCTACACCCAAAGTAGAGCTCGAACTCATAAACCTGAGATCAAAAGTCACATGCTCATCAGACTGAGCCAGTCAATGCTGCCCCCTCCACAGTGCGGGTTCTTAACTTCAATTGATTTTGCTTTGAAAGTAGTGGTACAGGGTTGTGTCACTGAAATCAAGGGATATAGGAGTTTCAGGGAAGGGGTTGGTCAAAAGTGCCAGTGCTGATGACAGGTCATGGAGAATGAGAGTCATTACCATGAAGCAAGACCTGGAAGGGGTATTCTAAAATGAGACACTGATTTCACAATTTCATGTATGTACAAGCACATACTCCACACTGGACTGATACCAGTCCAGCTCCCTTTAACAAGATTGATCAAGGATGACAAGAAGGTTTTCACTCAGGTGATTGTTCTGGAAACAAGGTGGCTAAATGCATTAGTCACCAGCCTTCTCTGTCATCATCTTAGATCCATTAAGCCCATATAACCTGCCATTCAGGTGGCTGGAAAAGAATGCAAACCACACCCCAATTGTCCACCAAGCACCCTCTAATAAAAGGCCAGAGTAACTTAATGAAAGCTTCAGCTCTCCTCAGTGGTTGAGGCCAAAGAAAGGTGGGGAAAGGGACCTTACAATCAAGAGAATTTAAATAGCGCTTAAGTACCACTGAGAGTTCTGAACATTATCCTACAAAAACAATTGAGGACTATTGAGTTTTTAGGTAACCTTATATTGGGGCACTGGCTTGGGTTTTGATCCTAGTCAATTATCTTTGTGTAGAATTCAAGTATACCTTCAGGTTGTTGGGCAAACCCCACTTAGTCTTCTATAAGCTGGTTAAGGATGATTTCTGACCAATGTAAAGCACATGAGGCCTCTGGTCTATACTTCATTATGACAACTTTTCAAACTTCCCCATCTCAAATTCATGTTGTAGAATTTCTGATTCTTCAGGCCCACATATCCTATTTGACCTTCTGTATTGTTCATACCACACCCTATAATATGGGATGCTGCAGCCATTCCTTTCTTCTTCATTCATTCATTTATCCATCTGAGAGCCTATTATGGATCAGGTGCTGTTCTAATTGGATAATATGAAAAATAATCAAATGAATTTGTAATTTGGCAAATGGTGGTAAGCAATATGAAGGAAAATAAGTAAGTGTAAGGGAATGAAGAGTTAGGTGCGGCAATGGTGGCTATTTTAAAAAGTGGGATCAGAGTATGAGGTGACATTTGAGCAAAGGCTTGAGCAAAGAGAAGGCTCCAGACATAAAGAGTTCTGATTAGTTTATAAACCACTCAAAAACAGGGAGTGCGTCTTGTTCATTTCATATCCCTCTAAACATCTACTGCTGTGCATCTACTGTTGGTATCTCAGGAAATACCAGGGGAATGGCTACTTGAATGTATAGGGAAAAAGAAAAAAAAGCAACCTACTGACTGTTACATTAGACTAGAGAAAACATTTATTGCACAAAAGCTTTCTTTAGAGGGAAGTTTTTGTAACTAGATGAACACAATATTTTTACATGGGACATAAATGATCATGGATTTGAAAAGGGTTCCTTTTGTTTGTTTGTTTTGTTTTAAGATTTTATTTTGGGGCACCTGGGTGGCTCAGTCCGTTAAGAGTCTGACTCTTGATTTGGGCTCAGGTCATGATCTCAGGGTCTTGGGAAAGAGCCTGCATATGACTCTTCAGCTGGGCATGGATCCTGCTTAAGAAGCTCTTCCTCCCTCTTCCTTTGCCCCTCCCCCACTCACATGAGAGGACTTTCTCTCTCTCTTAAAAAAAAGAGAAAGAATTAAAGGTTTTATTTTTAAGTAAGCTCTACAGTGAACATGGGGCTCAAACTCACAACCCTAAGATCCAGAGTCACTGAATGAGCCAGCCAGGCGCCCCTAAAAAAGGTTTTATTATATTTTTATATAGAACTCTGCTTTGTAGCAATAATTATTATAATGAATTAACCAATTATTAGTTCAAGTTTTGTACACTTCATTACCTGTAAATTCCATTACAATTTTCTGCCTTTCCTATAAAAATAATTATTTCAAGTAGGCAATACATTTATAAGACTTAAAAATTAGAAAGTATAAATAGGTACACAATGAAAAATCTTCCTCCTACCTTTTGCCCTTTCACTGCCCAGTTCCCAACCTCACCCTTAATACACACACACACACACACACACACACACACAGAGCTATTACTATTATCTTGTGTATCCTTCCACAGTTTCTTCATGCATATATAAGTAAGTACAAATATGTACTCTTATTCTCCCTTTTAACACAAATAACCCATTCTGCACTTTTGCTGCATCTTGGAGATCTTTCCATATAAATGCATGTAAGATTTTTCATTCTATTTTACTGTTGCATAATGTTCCATTGTATAAAGGACCATGATTTATTTAAAGAGTGTCTCGCTAATGGATGATTAGGCTTTTGTTATTAAAACAAAGCTTCAATAAATAATGTGGAACATTTATCATTTTACATATGTATGACTATAGCTATAAAATCCCTACAAGAAAAGTTACTTGTTTTTTGCTTTTTATAAAGTGAGGCCACATTAAAACTTTTTTTTAACGTTTATTTATTATTGAGAGAGAGACACACACACACAGAGCATGAGCAGGGGAGGGGCAGAGAGAAGGGGAGACACAGAATCTGAAGCAGGCTCCAGGTTCCGAGCTGTCAGCACAGAGCCTGACGCGGGGCTCAAATTCACAAACTGTGAGATTATGACCTGAGCCGAAGTCAGTCGCTCAACCAACTGACCCACCCAGGCTCCCCAAGAAAAATTATTTGTAACTGCTATAGATATTGCTAAGTTGTATTCCCTGGAGCTTGTACTATTTAACTGTCCCACCAACATCAATGAGAAGGACATTCATTTCTTCTTGCCTTCATTCATTACATAAATATTTACTGAATATCCATTGCCTCTTAGGCAGCATGGGAAATATTAGGGATGTAACTAAGACATGGTTTCTGCCCTGAAGGAGCTCATAGTCTGGGACAGTAGTGCTTAATGGGGGCAATTTTACTCTCAAGGGGACATTTGACAATGTCTGGGGACACAACAAAGAAGTATGTGGTCCAAAGTGTCAACAGTGCTAAGACTGAGAAACCCTGGTCTGGTGGGAGTGACAGACATTGAAATGTAGAAAAGTTGTGTTCTTGAAACTTAGAGGAGAGGCTTTTGAAGGCCAATCAGAGAAGCAGGGATGGGAGAGAAGGAAAAGAGAATAGCCAGTGTGAGGGCATGGAGGTGTGTAAGTGGCCTTGAGTGGCTAGCCTAGTGAAAGCTGTGTGAGTGAGGCATGCACAGTAAGGCCAGAGAAATCGTCATGGATCTCACTGTCAAGGGCCTTAGTTGCTAGGCTAAAGGATGTGATCTTTAAGCAATGTGGAGAGTCACTTAAAGGTTTTAAGCAGAGAAGTGGGGGTGCTTGGATGTGCATTTTAGAAACTTGCCTTGGCTGCAGGAGGGAGGATAGTTTGAGTGGAGACCAGATTGGTGACAAGCAGAAGAGTTAGGAGGCTTGGCAGTAATCTAGATTGGAAGTGACAAGAGCCACAACCAAGGTGGAAATGGAGGGGAGGGGTTCAGGTGATACAAAGGAAGGTAGACTCAGAAGGACATGGAACTAAGAAGGGAACTTATAGGACGATTCCTGGGTTTCTGATATGTAAGCAATAGGGTGGACAGAGAGGTCATTCTGTAGAATACAGAATACCAAAGAAGAGCAGATCTGGGGAGGGAGAGAAATGTTAATAGACGTGTTGAATTTGAGTCAATGAGCAGGGAATATTCAGACATGCAGTTCAGCAGAAAGTCCAGGACTAGCATACCCATTTAAGAGGCATCAACAAAGAACTGTCCTTTGAAACTTTGGGAGTGGATGAGGTCATCCAAGGGGAATGCAAAAAGAGAAGTGGGTGGAAAGCCACTCTTGGGAGCAGCTGTTGATTGGCCTCCATGAAAATTGTTTGAGGAGCTGAATGCTCATCTCTTTTACGGATTGCTATTCTCATTTCCTCTGGCTATGTTGACACTGCTGTTTCTCTATTCTCCTCCAAGCAAGCATCCCAATTTTTGACAACTCTTTAAAAGGCTATGCAAATCTAACTTTCTACTAATGCTATTATTTTCACTATCCCAATTGTTCATCTGGTACCTGAAAACCTTCTACAACATACCTTCTGCCACCTCCTGCAAATCCTTTGGCAACACTTTGTTCTTTAAAAACTCAGCTTAATATTACTCAGCAATCAAAAAGAATGAAATCTTGCCATTTGCAACTACGTGGATGGAACTAGAGGGTATTATGTTAAGCGAAATTAGTCACTCAGAGAAAGGCAAATATCACATGACTTCACTCATATGAGGACTTTATGAGACAAAACAGACAAACATAAGGGACAGGAAGCAAAAATAATATAAAAACAGGGAGGGGACAAAACATAAGAGACTCTTAAATATGGAGAGCAGAGGATTACTGGAGGGGTTGTGGGAGGGGGAATGGGCTAAATGGTTAAGGGGCATTAAGGAATCCACTCCTGAAATCATTGTTGCACTATATGCTAATTAATTTGGATGTAAATTAAAAAAAAAAACAAAAAAAAAACACCTCAGCTCAAGTATATTTCCTGCCTGCCTTACAGGGAACCCTGGGCAAATATCTGTCATAGAACTTAAATATCTCACTATAGTTGTCTGGGTTTTTTGTCTGCTTCCCCAACTATACTGAAAGCTCTTCAGTGCAGGAATCAGTTAGTTATCTTAGACTCTCCACACCTAATACAGAGCTTGGTACTTAGGCTTTTGAAAAATGGCTGTTGAATGAATGACTTTGATTGAGTTCTAAGAGGTTTATTAACAGGGCTGCTATACATTCCAGGGCACTCTTGGTTTACACTTGTTGTCCTGACACTGTTATTAATAATTACCCATTTTCATCACTTCTTGACCTTTTGGCCAAGATCAAGTGTAGTATCTGTTCTTATCAGTTTAATACCTGATATGCCTTCTATCCAAGAACAATATATTAAATGGATTTTTGGAGAAGGGAGATGGAATAGCAGCTTGCCCCATTACTCTTCACATAAAACAGGTATTGTGATATTTCAGGAACAGTCCACTCCCTCAGGGACAAAAAATAATAATAATGTTATTATTATTATTATTATCCTTTTCAATCTCAAAAGTGCACTTATTTGAAAGATAAAATATATGGTTACCCTATTTATAGAATACCCGATTGTCATAGCTGCTCTTAACTTTTGGCAAGTGTCTCTGTTTATAAGACATTTCTACCAGAGAAACCAGAAGACAGAGTAGGGTCTGTTACTAGTTCTAGTCAACATTAAATAATTGGAACCACTTTTCTGAAATTATGAGACAGAAATGAGACCCCAGAGTTATGGGAAAGAGAGGGAATTCATGCAGATCCTCACATTGATAAAACTTCTTTCAAAACCAGCAAGCTATAAAATCAGTTTGAAAAATGATTGACACAAATAGAATGGTGCAGTGCTAAGAATCTAAGAACCAACAACTATAGGATATTATAGATATGAGGCCTCACAAATTAGGTAGCTACAATAATTCATTATGTAAATAAGGAACTGAGGCCCAGAGAGATTATGTTGAATTGACCAGTTATAAAGTTAGTGTAAAAATGGGGCCTAAACATAAGGATAATCAAATATAACAAAGAAAGAAAATACAGAATTCAAAACTACACCCACATATATGCAGCTATTTGATTTTCAGTGAAGGTACCAAGGCAATCCAATGGGGAAACTAAAGTATTTTCAACCAAATGGTGCTGGAACAACTAAATATCCATATGAGAAAAAAAAAAAAATGAACCTTGACCCCCTACCTCACACCATTCACAAAGACTAATTTGAGATGGATTAGAGACTAAAATACAAAAAATAAAACTATAATTATAGCTTCTAGAAAAAAAAAACCACGGGAGGATATCTTTATGACTTGAGGGTAGGTAAATATTTCTTACAGAGGACACAAAAAGCAATAAAAAGTTGATGAATTCAACTTCATCAAAATTTAAAATTTCTACTCTTCGAAAGATATTGTTAAGAATAGAATAAGCAAGCAGGGGGAGCCTGGGTAGCTCAGTCGATTAGCCCTCCGACTTTGGCTCAGGTCATGATCTCACAGTTTATGAGTTCAAGCCCCACATTGGGCTCTGTGCTGACAGCTCAGAGTCTGGAGCCTTCTTCAGATTCTGTGTCTCCCCCTCTCTCTGCCCCTCCCCTGCTCGTGCTCTCTCTCTCTCTCTCAAAAATAAATAAATATTTAAAAATTTTAAAAAAAGAATAGAATAAGCAAGCCACATAGTGAGAAAAGAATTTGCAAAAGATATATCTAATAGATACCTATTAGCTACAAAGGAAAAAACAGTAACTTTTCAGTGCAGAAATAGAGCAGATTTTACCCTAACCAAATGATTAAAGTTAACAGTACCAGTAATGGTACAAATGGACATCATTTACCTCCTGATAGGATGCACTGAGGAGGACTCAACTTTCCTTCTGTGGTATTCCTGCCAAAAAATACATAACCTCAATCTAAACATGAGGAAACATCAAACAAACCCAAAATGAGGAAAATTCTATAAAATACCTAGTCTGTAATCCTAAAAGTGTCAAGGTTATAAAAGGCAAAGAAATACTGAGAAAGTGTTCCAGACTACCAGAGACTAAAGAAACATCATAACTGAATGAAATATGTGATCCCAGATATAATAAAGGGTATTAATGGGATGACTGATAAATTTTGAGTATGGTTAAAGTTTAGGTAATAGTATTATACCAATATTCATTTCCTAAATTTGATCATTGTACTGTTTTTATGTAAGATAATGTTCTTTCTTTATTTTTTAAAAAGGTTTATTTATTTATTTTTAAGAGGGAGAGAGAGAGAGAGAGACCAGGAGAGGGGCAAGAGAGAGAGAGAGAGAGAGAGAGAGAGAGAGAGACAGAAAATCTCAAGCAGGCTGCAAGCTGTCAGCACAGAGCCCAACATGGGGCTCAAACTCACCAACTGTGAGAGCATGGTGTTTAACCAACTGAGCCACCCAGGTGCCCCAAGAGAATATTCTTTAAAGAAAAAAAGTAAATGCACACTGAAGAATTTAGAAGTAAAAATCATCATGTCTGCAATTTACTCTCAAATATATCAGAAATTGTTATATCTATCCATCTACCTATACTTATACACATATTATATGTACACATACATATATACACTGAAAGAGAATAATTGATATAGCAAGTAAGGTAAACTGTTAACATGTGAGGAATATGGGTAAAATGTATACGGGAATTCTCCATGCCATTTTTGTGACATTTTGGAAGTCTGAACTTAATGCAAAATAAAAAATAATATAATATCAATTATAATATAATATAAATAATAAATAATATTATTAAATAATAACATAAATAATAAATTAATATAATATAATATGTAATATATAATATATATGACAAAAGACTTGAATATAAAGAATACCTATGAAACAACAGACAACCCAATTAAAAACTGGACAAAACAGTTGAGGGACACTTCACAAAGAAAGATATATATATATATATATAGAGAGAGAGAGAGATAAATACACAGGAAAAGATGCTTAAAATCATTCATCATTAGGGCAATGCAAATTAAAGCCACGACACAATACCACTGTACACCTATCAAATTAAAAAGGTTGACAACACTAAATGTTGATGAAGACATGGAGCAACTGGAACTTTCAAATACTGCTAGTGGAGTGTTCAGTGGTATAATTACATTGAGAAAAGTTTTACAGTGTCTTATAAATCTTACTCTTTTTTAAGTTTATTTATTTACTTTTGAGACAAAGAGAGCAGGGGAGGGACAGAGCAAGAGGGAGGGAGAGAATTTGAATCACAATTCCACGCTTTCAGCAAAGAGCCTGATGTGGGATTCTATCAATGAACTGTGAGATCAGGCTTCACATGGTACACATTTTTTTGTGGACATGTGCTTTTATTCCTTTTGGGATTATAAAAGAGGTGTTGTTTAGTTTTATAAGAAACTTTTGAGTGGGGCCTGGGTGGCTCAGTCAGTTAAGTGTCCAACTCTTGATTTCAGCTCAGGTCATGATCTCATGGTTCATGAGATGGAGCCCTGTGTCAGGCTCTGTGCTGACAGCACGGAGCCTGCTTGGGATTCTCTCCCCTCTCTTTCTGCCCTCTCACCCCACTTTTTCACTCTCTCTCTCTCTCAAAATAAATAAACATTAAAAAAAATTTTTTTAATGTGTACCAGAATGCTCATAGAAGCTTTATTCATAACGGTCCAAACCTGGAAACAACCTGAATACCCATCAACAGGAGAATGAATATAGAAACTGTAGTGTATTGAAACAAATATGTAACAACATAGATGAATCTCAAAAACATCATGCCGAATGAAAGAAGACTTATAGAAACATTACGTACAGTCTGAGTCCACTTAGAAAAAAGTTCTGGAACAGGCAAAATTTATCTATTTTGAAAAGAAATCAGAATAGCAGTTGCTTCTGGGAAATGTAGACACTAGAATTGACTAGAAAGGCTATGAGGGAACTTTCTGGGATAGAGGTAATATTCTATATTCTTGTTGGAAGTTTGGGTTACGGAGATGTCATCTGCCAAAGTTCATTGGATACAATAGATTTTTTTATTTCACTATATATAAATGTTACCTCAATAAAAAGAATCATAAACAGCTATTGAGCTCTAGTTATTAATATGCAGGTTGAAGTGTTTAGGGGTTTGGTATCCTGATATCTGCAACTTATTTTGAAATGGATCAAAAAATAAGATCAACTGACACATGGTTAGATGGACTGGTAAATGATAAAGCAAATAAAGCAGAATGTTAACTGTAGAATGTGTGTGTGTGTGTGTGTGTGTGTAATAGGTATATACACATACAATTCTTTCAACTGTTTTTTTTTTAATTTTTTTAATGTTTATTTATTTTTGAGACAGAGAGAGACAGAGCATGAACGAGGGAGGGTCAGAGAGAGAGGGAGACACAGAATCTGAAGCAGGCTCCAGTCTCTGAGCTGTCAGCACAGAGCCCAATGTGGGGCTCGAACTCACGGACTGTGAGATCATGACCTGAGCCGAAGTCGGCCGCTTAACCGACTGAGCCACCCAGGCACCCCTTCTTTCAACTGTTTTTTCCGTATGTTTGAAATTTTTCATAATAAAATATTGGGGGAAAGTTGAGCCCAAAATCCTGGACTCCAATCCCCATTTTGTTCTTTCCATTATATCATAGTTATCAAGCTTTCAATGTCTAATCATCAGACATTAGCAATCCTTTTTGAAAAGTCAGGCCAGACTAACAATAACATATAAAGGAGACATGACAAGATACGCCAGGAAAATCCTCCATAAAGCCAAGGAGATTTGTAAGCAATTCAGATCTGAAAAACAGTCCTCCAACTTAATTAAGGCCTAAGAATGCACGAAAAATCTAAGAGAAAACATCCCAAGGAAGGCCTATGTTGCCTTTTGGGGAACTGGCAAGTACAGTATAAATGACGTCACCATAGCTGACATAGAATTTCAAAATATGTTAAAGACTTACATTGCCAAGATGAGGTTTTATTAGGCTTTATGTTTGTATGACTTCTGCCTTCCTTGGACTTCATATCTAATTTCTTAACACTTTCATCAACTTCATTCTTGAGTCAAACTTACATCACGAACAAGACAAGATCACCAGCAAGAAAGGTGCAAGGACATAACTTGCATAAGAGCAAGGTATTTTGCAACTCCATTCGCTGAGCAAGACTCAAGAGGATGACTAAGAGGAATACCTATGAACAACTGCTGTGTAGTAAACAGGACCACAGTGGAGTGAGCTATCCACAGAAGCTCAGCTTTAAGCAACATTCTGTAACACTGAGTCACAGAATCAGCACACAATCCTGTTTGGCACAAGTAACACAATAATAGAGGACATCTTTGGCCAGCACTGTAGGACTTCTCCAGAGGTGAAAAGGCTAGGCTATGAATAGCTACCAATATTGATTCAGGCTTCAATAATGGCTGAATCCAAAAACCAAAGGGCAGCCAATCTTGACTTGTTTCTAGCCTCAAAAGGATGGTCAAGCCTCATTGACCACTCAGACATCTGGATGGTACTTACTGACAGTGTCAACTTTGAATATTAAGGATATACAGAAGTAAACAGGGGCATTTAATACTGGTTTAAGCCTTAATTTGTTTGTAAAAATTCAAGTTTACCAAGGACTTTAGTTAGGGATGATTTTTTAAAATATTTTATTGTAAAAATAATACATGCTTATATAAAAGAATTAGAAAAGTGGAAAATTGAGGGGCACCTGGGTGGTTCAGTCTGTTAAGCATCTGATTCTTGATCTCAGCTTAGATCTTGATCTCAGGGTGGTGAGTTCAAGCCCCTTGAACATTGGGCTCTGTGCTGGGTGTGAAGCCTACTTGAAGAAGGAGGAGTGAGGGGAGAGAGGAAGAGAGGAGAGAGGAGAGAGAAGGAGAGAGGAGAGAGAAGGAGAGAGAAGGAGAGAGGAGAGAGAAGGAGAGAGGAGAAGAAAATTGAAAAATGAGAGCTATTTTAATTTTTAAGTTTACAAATAATATTTCCCTATTATAAGAGTTAAGAGTTATACTTATTATGACATATTTGGGAAATAGAAGTGTAGAGAAAAAATTTTAAGTGGTGATTATTTTCATCAAAACAATTAACTGTAACATTTCTTAACATTTCAGCATCTCTTTTTCTCAAATGTTTAATATATGATTGACTTACACAACTCTTTCAAGAATATGTCTGTTATAAGCCTTTTTTTTTTTTAAGAAGCAGGGTATAATCAAAATCATTACTAAGTAACATTTAAAATACTGGTATTGTTAGTTCTGGTTTCAACATAATACTAACTTACAAATTCCACCTCCCTAATCAAATAAATTGAATAAAACTGGACTCTACTTCACTCTCCCATGCTAAGAAAATGAATTTGCTGCAACGATGATGACCTCTATTCTGCTGTGCGGCCCCTGTCATTAAGGGAGCAATATGAAGATTTCCGCCCTCTTCACAGAGCAGACATGGTGGTGAGGCCACAGAAGCATCCCCAGTGTACTTGAACTTCGCTTGCTCTTCATTGGTACACCTGAGGGGGTGGGTCCGGGTTGTGCTGACTCTGGTGGCCTGGGTTGTCTGCAAAGACCTCAGGCGGTGGTAGCAGGCCTCCTCGCCTTTTCCCTCTGGTCCGAGTGTGGAAAAACACCAAGGCTTCTTCCTTTCTCTTCCTAACACAGTTTGGGACTAGTGAGGATTTGCCAAAGGAACATTCCTAAAAATTCAGGGAAGCCAAAAGGAAAATAAACAAGGGAAACTCAAAAATAACAAAGTCAACAGACAGCATACAGGTTCTGAGCTTACAATAGCTAACTCACTTACATGCCCATTTCCTGTTTTCCAGGGGCCTCTCAGGGTTTGGAGGTGGAACTAGAGTGGGACCCAATCTTCTAGGTATTTTCTGGTGTGTATAGTGTCCTGTGTGAGGAGAATGTCTGTGCACCAAGTTCTGTTTGAGAGATGGTATGATGATGTAATAACAAGAGCTGGCCCTGAAGTCATCCTCCTGGCCCAAGTCTGGATCAGACTTGGATGCTTCTTGGCTGTGTACTCTTTTTTTTTTTAACCACTTTATTGAGACATAATTTACATGCCATACAATTCACGTAAAGTGTACAATTAAATGGTTGTATTATAGTCACAGAGTTGTGTAACCATCACCATAATCAATTTTAGAGCATTTTGATCACCTCTCTGAGAAGTGTCATATCCATTAGCAGTCACTCCCATTTCCCCCAAACCTATCCCCTCACCCGCCTACCCCTACCCTAAGCAACCACTCATCTTTCTGTCTCTACAGTTTTGTCTATTCTGCCAGTTGTGTACTCTTGAAAGCAGTATTTAACCTCTTTGACCCCTAATTTCTTCTTCTGTAAAATGGAATTTCATAGCTGCAGGACATAGGAGGCATTTAAAAATGCTCTTTCCAGGGCACCTGGGTGGCTCAGTCAGTTAAGTGTGCGACTTCAGCTCAGGTCATGATCTCACGGTTCACAGGTTTGAAACCCACTCAGGCTCTGTGCTGACAGCTCAGAGCTGGAGCCTGCTTTAGATTCTGTCTCCCTCTCTCACACTATGTATTTCTCTCTCCCTCTTTCTCTCTCTCTCTCTCTCTCTCTCTCTCTCTCTGTCTCTGTCTCTAAAATAAATAAACATTAAAAAAAATGTTCTTTCCTCCCCTTTCATCATGGGCCTTAAGATACTTGAGATACTCCTCATGGGCCTGGAGGAATTTGAAGCCCAGAGGAGTTAAATTACTTGCCCCAGTTATACAGCAGGTAGGTAAGTGGTGGAGCCATGTTTCGACCCAGGCAAGCTGTTCCAGAGCCTGCAGTACTGGATGGGGTCACACTGTACCTCTCCAGTACAAACCACCCTGTGCCTGCCACTCATTGTCCACCATGGTCACCGACAGAAAGTCTGTTGCAGCTCAAAGAATTTGTCCGTTTCAGAACCATTCTTTTTTTTTTTTTTTTTTTTTTTTTTTTAAGAGAGAGAGCATGAGTGGGGGAGAGGGGCAGAGAGGGAGAGAAAGAGAGAGATCCCAAGCAGGCTCCACACTCAGTTTAGAGCCCAACTCAGGGCTCGATCCCACGACCCTGGGATCATGACCTGAACCAAAACCAAGGGTCAGATTCTCAACTGACTGAGCCACCCAGGCGCCCCTCACAGCTATTCTTTAATAAAACATTTCTATTCCACAGCAATAGCCTAGATCACCCGGAAAACATTTGTTTCTAGACTATACAGTGCATGAGTCTGAGTGATTTTGGGGAACTCAGAAGGCAGTCTATGAATTCAAATCAGGGAGATATGAAGGTATTTGTTTCTATAACATATCACTAAGCACAAAACCACTCTAGGATGGGAAGATCCTATTATTTCCAAATAGTGTGCAACTGTGCTGAACTGGCAGTAAACTTTGACCCTCAGTGAATGCCTTTATTATTGCTTAATAGACTGATTTCATACCCTCTACTTGTCTTAGTACTGACAACCCTTTATAGTTCATTTAAATTATGTATCTGTCTTCTCTTGATTTTCCAAGCTGTATGAGGACAGTGTCCATAACAGATCTATGTCTGTGTTTCTTAAATTAGTACAGTTCCTAGCACATAATAGATGCTTATGTTTTTTTGAGGAGACTTAATTGAATTAAAGTGAACTGAATCAAATTTCCCTAGGCCTCATGGACCTAACCATTTATTCCTGAAAGATATCTCCAAATTCTTAACATAACTTCAGTTCTCTTCATATTTTGGCAGAGGCAAATTCCTAAAGTCTACTACCATAATTCTCTCCTGCTTGATGGTTGTTCTCTGGGGACCAGAAAGTCAGGTTTCAGCATGTGGTTTTGAGTCCTGTAGGAACAGAAAATCAGTCAAAATGAAAATTTAGGCTTCCCTTTTAGATCTGGCCTTAGTAAGAAATACAGAGTAAAGCAGGAAGAAAAAGGGAGTCTCCTGCACGTTGTGAGGAAAGAGAGGGGGCACCCCTTCCTTCACTGTGCCCAGTTCCTAAGTTTATTGACCACAAAGTCTTGTGTGTGAACTCTGGCTGCTTGTCCTGGGCAGTTGGTCTCCCAGCCATGCTTTTACATCCTCTAGAACATGACTGCTCAGAATTGGTCCAAGAAAGCCAAATATTCATGACTATTTCATATTTTCTTTTCCTCACCAATGACATGTGCCCAACTTGTAAGTAGACTTTCCTTTAGTTTCTAGCATCTTCCTGACTTGATTTTATGCAACAGACCAAGGAAGTTCTATTTCAATTGCTTTCTGTTAGACCAAACATCAAGTCTACCTTCCTTTGGCATACTTACTATTCTAGGTTTATGAATACTGCATGTGCATGTGGGTGGGAGGGTGTGCATTCCCTACATATTAGGAATTTACTAATGTAAAGTAATTTATTCTTAGAATTGTCTAAACCGTGTAATTTTTCCTTGCTCCTTCATAAAAGAGGATTGATCCCTTATGGCCTGTTGTTTCATTTTGATTACCTATTTTACTCTTTCAGATATAACTGAGATACAAAAACAATAATATGCAAAGTATATGTACAAAAAGCTTGTAATAGCCTAACAAACACCCTCAGTCTAAAATAGCAAAACTGTTCCTAGATCTAGCCCAAAAGTCTAAAAAATGCTGGGTTTCTGATGGGTAACTGGGGGTGACCAGAATAGTTGGATTTGAGAGATACCAGCACTTTCCTTTCCTCTACAAACAGACAGACAGACAAACAATTTTCAGATACTTCTGAGTGTAAAGAAGCCGGCAATTCTACAGTGAGAAACCCATTTTGAAGGTTAAGCATTGTCCTTTCAAGGAGCTACACTTTTAAAATGGAAATGAAGGGAAAATATAAGAAGTTACTACTATCATGGTATGAATTGCCTTGTAATATAGTGTTTCTCTCTCCCAGGGTGGAAATAGAACAATATGAGAATATTGTGGGCTTGGAGGATGGGAAAGAGTGTTTAAAAGAAAGTAGAACAGTGAGGGGCACCTGGGTGGCTCAGTCAGATAAGTATCTGACTTCAGTTCAGGTCATGATCTCACAGTTTGTGAGGTCGAGTCCCACATCAAGCTCTACGCTGACAGCTCAGAGCCTGGAGCTTGTTTCAGATTTTGTGTCTCCCTCTCTCTCTGCCCCTCCCATGCTCACACTATGTATCTCTCTCTCTCTCTCAAAAATAAAACATTAAAAAAAAAAAAAAGAACAATGAGATGTGCCAGAAATATACGTACCTACTTTGAAAGTTTGCCTCAGATCTACTCTGGTTGTAAATAGAAGGAATCCAGTCTGAAAAGAAAATAATATCTAACAGATGCTTTTACAAATCTCTATTCTCTCATTTTAATTAATTCATTTTACCTGGGGTTTTTTTGGGTTTTTTGTTTTGTTTTTTTTTTTAAGTAGGCTTCATGCCAGTGTGGACACCAACGTAGTGCTTGGAACTCATGACTCTGAGATCAAGACCTGGGCTGAGACCAAGAGTTGGACACTTTCTTTTTGCTTTTTTAAATGTTTGTTCATTTATTTTGAGAGAGAGAAAGAGAAAGGGAGACAGCATGAGCAGGGGAGGGGCAGAGAGAGGGGAGAGAGAATCCTAAGTAGGCTCTCCACTGTGGGCATAGAGCCCCACGCAGGGCTTGATCCCAGGAGCCATGAGATCATGACCTGAGCCAACATCAAGAGTCAGACGCTCAACCGACTGAGCCACCCAGGCACCTCTAGAGTCAGATGTGTTAGTGAATTCATATTAAAGAGGGATCTTTTGTTAAGGAATCAATGTAGTATCTGAAAAATTCAGTATGATTTTCAGAATGTTCCTTTGAGTAATATTTTGACAATACATATACACATAATTTCATCTGGATATATACATTTCCAAAATATAATGAATGGAATATTTCTAGAATGTTTGAAGAGCAAATAACCAAGAAAAACAATTTGAATATGTATTGTTTAAATCAATTAAAGTTAACAGAGCAACCATTAAAGTCCTTCACCCTAACCTAACTGCATTTCTATTATTTTTCAGTCTCTGCTAATCTTAGGAACAACATACAGAAAACAACTTTCTGGAGTCTATAGGAAGGGAAACCTTTAAATGGAATATATTCCAACCCTCTCATTTTGCACATAAGGAAACCAAGATTCAGAAAGTAAGCTGATTTGCCTAAGGTCCCTTGCTTAGTTAATAACTAGTGGAGAACTAGTACTCATTCCTAATTCCCAGTTCTTGGACTTTCCTAAAATACCTTGTTGCCTTATGAACAAAATACTAATTTTCTGTTTTTATAAATACATCTTCCAGCTTATTTAAAATTATTTATCAGGGCACCTGGGTGGCTCAGTCAGTTAAGCATCCAGCTCTTGGTTTTGGCTCAGATAATGATCTCACGGTTCCTGTGTTCAAGCTCTGAGTCAGGTTCTCTGTTGTCAGCAAGGAGCCTGCTTCAGATCCTCTGTATCCACCCCCCTCAAAAATAAAATTAAAAATTTTTTTAAATTAAAAAAATTAAAAAACAATTAAAAAAAATTAAATCGTTTACCATCCCAGGCAAGGCTGAGCATTTGGAGTCGCTGTATTTCCATCCCTTCCTTTGACAGATATTGCAAATTGTCTCCCAACATTCATTCTTTCCTTCTTCCCTTAAAATGAAACCCCTGATTTTTAGCTGGACCCAGGAATACTCAGAATAAAGAGGTTATTCCCATCCTTCCTTGTAGCTGGGTATGGCCACATGATTCATTTCTGGCCAATTGGGTGTAAGCCAAGGAGGGAGCATAATCATTTTCACCCCTTCTCCTTCCTGCTGATTGGAACACAGAGGTATGGCTGTGGGGATCATGAGATAGAAACTATGTGCTGAGGATGATAGAGTCCATAGAAAAAACCTGAGTCCCTGATGACTGTAAAGCCTCTGTATCTAGCTTCCTTTGGACTATCTTCCTTTTTGAGAAATACACCTTATGTTGTTTAAGTAATTGTTGTTGTTGTTGTTACCTGCAGCCAAATTACTCCTGAATCTAACTGTCACAGATGCACCATCATGCCAACTCACATCTCTGTTCACAAAGGCCCTGTTTCCTGCTCTGTGCCTAAGTTCTATATCTTGGCTAAGAAGTCCCTCTCTGCCGGGATACTTGAGCCCTGCCTCTCTTGATTTCTAATCCTCTATACCTCTATTACAGACTAGGACATTGTCGGGCTGGTTATTCTCTAACACCTTCCCCCCGCCATTCATCTTCTGACTCTTCTCCAGCCTGTTTAATGATCCAACAGGCTGAGTTCTACAGACCTTATCATTTGAGCTTCCACCCCTGAGAAGTACCGCCAAGGACCAGAAGCAGAGAGATATGGGAACATTTCTTACTCTGCCCTTTCCCTGCTGTGGTACCTTAGCTCTGGCCATGTTTTTCTATGACTATCACTCTGACAAGAGGTCCCTCCTCCTGACTCTGTTTCTCTCTGGGGCCTCATTGACACTGTTGCCACCCCTTGCCCTTTCAGGCTACCGATGGTGATGGCTGCCTGCCACTGCTCATTCCTGAATGCCTCAGCATCCCCTGTTGATCCCCCTCAGCTTGTCTACCCCTCTGAAAAAGTTTTTCATTTCCTGAAGAATTTCATTCTGAATTCCATCTGAAGGTACCTCTGCAACCTGCAGCAATCAAGACTAATAAAATTACAGTATGATCGTTTGCTCACTTCTTCTCTCCTCTCCTTGACTGGAAGTTTCCTGAAGGTAGGGAGCTTCATCTCTCTTTTCACAGCTTATAGTATCATAACATGATTTTTGGCACATGAGTATTAGTTGAAGAATGAGGGGTGCCTGGGTGGCTCAGTCAGTTAAGCATCAACTTCAGCTCAGGTCATGATCTTGCAGCTTGTGAGTTCGAGCCCCGCATCAGGCTCTGTGCTGACAGCTCAGAGCCTGGAGCCTGCTTCAGATTCTGTGTATCCCTCTCTTTCTGCTTCTCCCTGGCTCTCTTTCTCTTTCTCAAAAATAAATAAACATTATTAAAAAATATTTCTTTTAAAAACAATAAAGTATCTCCCTTCAGTGTACTTTTATTTAGACCTAAAAAAAATTACTTTATTTTAGGGTCACCTCAGTGGCTCAGTCAGTTAAGCGTCTGACTCCTGATTTCGGCTCAGGTCATGATCTCACAGTTCATGGGTTTGAGCCCCACATCAGGCTCCTTACTGACACTGCAGAACCTGCTTGGTATTCTCTCTCTCCCTCTCTCTCTTTGTCCCTACCCCACTCATGTCATCTGTTTCTTTCTCTCAAAATAAATAAATTAATTTTTTAAAAATATTTTATTTTATTTTTAAAAGTTTATTTATTTTGAGAGAGAGAGAGAGAGAGAGAGAGAGAGAGAGAGAGAGAGAGCATGCACACATGCACAGGCAGGGGAGAGGCAAAGACAGAGGGAGAAAGAGAATCCCAAGCAGGCTCCATGCTATCAGCATAGAAGAGCCCAATGTGGGGCTCCATCTCACAAACTATGGGATCATGACCTGAGCTAAAATCAAGATGCTTGACCGACTGAACCACCCAGGTGCTCCCAAAAAGATTTTATTTTTAAATAATATCTACACCCAATGTGGGGCTCAAACTAACAACCCCAAGATCAAGAGTCACACATTCTACTGACTGAGCCAGCACTAATTTAGACCTTGAATTTTAGGTATTTTATCTGGAGTAAATTATGTCTTCCTTTCACAATTAGATCCCTTTCCTGAGGCAAACAATGTTTGCAATACCATTTGAATAAAATCTCTCTATATAAAATCAATGTTCAGCCAGATCTTTAAATTTAGTTACCACTGATTTAATATACTTTTTAATTTCTTGTTTTTTCAATATATGAAGTCTATTGTCAAATTGGTTTCCATACAACACCCAGTGCTCATCCCAAAAGGTGCCCTCCTCAATACCCTACTTTTTAATTTCTTAAGAAAGTGGAAGTCTTTGCAGTTTCTTTCTTTCTTTCTTTCTTTCTTTCTTTCTTTCTTTCTTTCTTTCTTTCTTTCTTTCTTTCTCTTTCATAGGCTCTATGCCCAACATGGGGCTTGAACTCATGACCCAGAGATCAAGAGTTGCATGCTCTACAGATTAAGCTAGTCAGATACCCCTGTAATTTCTTGATTAAGATAAAATTTGGAAGTTTCAAAACATTATAGGCTCAAAGGACTTCCAAGGATACTAAAAGATTTATTAAAAAAGAAAAAATGTGTCTGAGTTGTTCTTAGCAAAAGTCCTCAGGAGTTTGGTGTGTAGAAGAGCTAGAGCAGCCCTCAAGCCTATGTCACTAGAGGAAGCAGACAGAACAGGCTGTTGGGGCATGCTATCCTCTTCCTAGAGGTGTTGGAACCTGGATTAGAACCTGATTTATTCACTTTCTCTGGTTTAAAATGTAAAAGGTATCTTTGACTCATCCATTTCCTTTAGACTAGATAGCCAAGCCAGCTTTCTGATTTTTATCTTCGAAACTTCTCTTCAACCATTGCTCTGCCCTCTCACTGCTGCAAAGCTAATCTTGGTCCCTATTACCTCTGTTCTGCCTTTTGCAACTATCCTAAAATAGCTGCACTGATTCCAATGCTTCTCTCATAAGTCCTTCCTGGCCCTAGGCAACCTACCCAAGCTGTTTCTCAATCCTCTCTAACAAACACTCTCCACCAGAGAGCCTGGTCTAGTCCACCTCACAAGCATGCTTGCTCAATCCTGTCTCTGCCTGTCCCTTTGTTTATGTTGTTCCCCATATCTTAAATGCCTTTCTGCCTCTTCTCTGGCTATCCAAAATCTCACCCAAAGTTCAAGTTCAGCTTAGATTTCACCTTCCTTCCAGCAGCTCTAAATCGCAATAAATGCTCCTTTTCCAGTCATCCCATAGCACTTAGTTACAAAATCAAAGAGTTAGGAGGAAACTTAGTAATAAAAAAAATCAAATATCATTTTACCAAATGAGAAAACAGAGTCAAGGAGATAACGAAGTGACCTATCCAGGGTTATATAGCTGTTAAATGACAGATGGGGGGAAACAACTAAGACCCCCAATCTTAGTTTAGTGCTATGGCGTTTCTCTTCCACTTGTCTTTATATCTAATAGGAATTTGCTTGTATCATTCACATTGTTTTGTGGAACAAAGTTGTATCTCCCTACAAAGATTGAAAGTCTCTCTTTTATTAATTTTTAAAAATGTTTATTTACTTATTTATTTTATTTATAAAAATGTTTATTTATTTATATAAATTTTATTATTTATTTATTTAAAATCCTTATTATTTATTTACTTTTTAATTTTTATTTTTTATTTTTAATTATTTTTAATTATTTTTTATTTTTTTAATTTTTAAAAATGTTTATTTATTTATTTATTTATTTATTTATTCATTTAGAGAGTGGGAAGCAGAGGGGCAGAGAAGGAGAGATGGAATCCCAAGCAGGCTCCGTGCCACCAGTGCACTCACGAACTGTGAGATCATGACCTGAGCCAAGGTCAAGAGTCAGACACTTAACTGACTGCGCCACTCAGGCACTATGAAAGTCTCTCTTGAGATTAGAAACCATGTCTTTTACTTCTTGATATTCCCACAGCAAATAATGGGCACTCAGAAAAAATCTTTGTAGTACTGAAATTCAAAATTTTAAAGTCTTTCGACAGATCTGTTGTGCACATGGTGAGCACATAATAGATATTTCAACAATACCAGTTGATTGACTAGCTGAGTGAAAGATGAACATATACTCTCATTCCTTCATTCATTCAGTTACGAAGATATTATGTATCAAGCACCATCTAGCTGCTAGTACACAGATTATGACATGCATGAGGGGTATGCAGTGTGTCAGGCAAAATGAATATGTAATACATCATGACCATAAAATAAAATAAGAACCTACTAGAGGTGTGCACAGGGAGGGGATAAGTATCGCAGGGGTGTGGGGAGGGAAACACAAAGACTTATCTTTTGAGTTAAGTTTTGGAGGAATAAAATCTAAGTATAGAAAAAGAAGAGGAATTCCTAGAATCAGGGTCAGCAGACACACAGAGGCAGGCAAGTGTGCATTGTCAAGGGACAGTGAAGAAGAGAAGAACTCTTAGAGAAGGTGAGTTTAGACAGGTGGATGGCATCAGCTTGTAAAGAACCTTTCGAGCAGGACTAAAGAGCTTGGACTTTATCCTGAAGGCAATGGGAGTCAGCAAACTTTTTTTTGAAGTTTTATTTATTTAAAAATTTTTTTAATCTTTATTTATTTTTGAGAGAGAGATAGCATGTGAGCAGGGGAGGAGCAGAGAGAGAGGGAGACACAGAATCTGAAGCAGGCTCCATGTCTGAGCTGTCAGCACAGAGACTGACTTGGGGCTCAAACTCACGAACTGTGAGATCATGACATGAGCCGAAGTCACACAGTTAACCGAGTGAGCCACCCAGGTGTCCCTTATTATTTAAATTTTTAAAAATAAAAAAAAATTATGTAAAATGTATTTAAAAATGTATTTAAAAATTTATTTATTTAAAAAATAAAAAAAATTAAAAATAAACATTTTTTCCTTTTTTGAGAGAGAGAGAGAGAGAACATGAGCAGGGGAGGAGCAGAGAAAGAAGGAGACACAAAATCCTAAGCCACCCAGATGCCCCAAAAGATTTTATTTTTAAGTAATCTCTACACCCAACATGGGGCTCCAACTCACAATCCCAAGATCAATCTCACACTCTGCTGAGTGAGCCAGCCAGGTGCCCTTACAGTTATTTTTAAGAAGCACTTACTGTATATCAGGAATACTTCACTCAGCCCTCACCATAAAACTTGAGGGATAGAGAAATTAAGAAATTAGTCCAAGAAGAGAAAAATCGTGAATAGTGGATCTGGGACCATGTATTATTACTTTTAAAAAAAAAACAACAGCTTTATTAAGAAAATTTACATATCATCATATATTAATTTTAAATGGAACAAAATACATTTATTTATTTAAAAATCACAGAACACTCCAGTTCCCAGGGGGAAAAAATCACTGTTGACATTTTGATATTCATCCCCCTTCTGTGAATGTGACCTTCTGTCACTGAGATCTCCCCTTCCCAGGCCTCAGAGAAAGGAACAGGATCAGATCCATGCCGTGAAGACAGCGAGAAGGATGGACTCAGAAACACAGAGGGGGCTAGCACAGGAGTAGGGGGAAGGAGGAACAGAAGATGTGACCATAATTTAAGGACAAGAAAAAAGAAGTCAGGGAGGTGATATCTGAAGCCTCTCTTTTCTCAACAATAGATGAGGGTGTCTGCTGACAATGAGACAGAGAGCCAGACGAGGCTTGGATTAGGGTCATGAGGCGAGGTGGGAATAGGTTAGAACAGCTGTTATACGACTAGGAAAGGTTTGCTAACTTGGGACTCAGGAAAGGATCCTAAGCATCCTCAGGACCCAGATGAGACAGAAAATCATAACTGTTTTTGGCAAAGCCAATTAGCACATGTGACATAATTTTTTTTCCTCCAGCAACAATACAACATAATCTCATTAGCTTCTTCCTCTAGGTCCTATTTTAAAATGCTTTTCTATAAGTACAGCATAGGGAATATAGTCAATGATCTTGTAATAACTTTGCATGGTTGCAGATGGTAGCCCTAGTTACTGTGGTGAGAATTTTGTAATGTATAAAATGTTAAATCACTATGTTGTACACTTGAAACTAATACAATATTGTATGTGAACTATACTTCAATTAAGAATTTTAAAAATTGCTTTTCTGAAACTTCTTTACCTTCTCTACATGATACTAACATGTGGCACCTTTATTTTGACAGCAGGAAAAGGCCTGTTTAATGAGGGTTGAGGAGGTTGTCTTCTAGTAGGTAATTGTGAAATTGTGTAATCAGTTTCCAAATATCAATTATCAAAAAATAGTTGGAGAAGCCCTTGACCTCAGCATTTATTCCAAAATTTGGAGGTTTCAGTTGTCCATTAGCTCAATATGAACCAACAAGGTGATGAGCTGCAGAAAAGCTAATGCCATGTTGGTTGTTATCATACCAATACGCTTACCAGATCAGGGAAAGCAACACTATTATACATGCATTGGTGAAATCACTTCTGTATTTGTTTATTTGTTTAGTTATGTGCAATTCCAAGAAGAACCTTGGCAAAGAGTTTTTACAGGACTTTAAGAAGTCTTAAATCTACATTATGTGAGGAAGGAGTAAGGAAAGTCCTCTGCCCTTCGCCCTTTGTACGTCCCCTCGGGGGAGCCACACCAAAGTCTTGTACACATGTTGATGGTTCCCTCAGCTGTATCTCTACCAAGACCTCTCTGCTGGCCTTATGTATCCAGCTGCCTGCTGGCTGTCCACCCTTGAATGCCCACAGTGCCTCAAGGTCACTATGTATAAACCTGCTTGCATCCATATCTCTCAGAAATGACATTCATAATTTCAGGTAGTGATGTCATCATTTGCTTAGCCACTGAAGTCATCTAGGACACCTATTTCTTAAGCCACACACATCAGTCAGCAAAGCCTACAGATTCTAACTCTGCAGTACTATCCCTGCTTTCCTTGTTCTCCATTTCTTCTGCTACTGCCTTCAGTTAGGATCTCACAGCATTTTGGCCTGAATCACTGAATTCTGCATTTGTGACTTCAGTCTGTTTTCTACCTATTCTTTTTGACTTCAATCTCTCTTTCCTCCCTTTGCTGCTTCAAGCCATAACTTGCCAATTTTCTAAAAATAAAAACCCACTTATGTTATTCTCTTACTTACGATCTTTTAGTAGCTTCTCCAAATATTTTAGCATAAAGCTTTCACTCTGAATGTAGCACTAAAGGCCCAGGTTATGTTTCTACCCTCTTAGCACAACCAACCAAAATGCTCCACTCCAGCCACTCTGAGCCACTGTGGCTCTTTGCTTCCCCTCCTCTATCCAGCTGTCACTCTACCCTTCAAGCTCCACCCAAGTAGCTCCTTGTCCAGGAAGAATTCTCTGGAGTCCCACTTCAGTTTGGATATCCTTCTCGTGTGCTCCATACCACATTGTGCCTACACTTAAAACCGTAATACTTGATTTATTTGTTTGCCTTCCTCTCTAGACTTTAACTGCCAAAGTGCACAGACCCTGGTTTATTGAACTTCATAAATCTAAACCTGAAGTCAAATACCACGCATGGCAAGGAAAAGGCCCTCAGTAAGTGATTTTTGTTTTTGTTTTTGTTTGGTTTTACTTTACTACACCGGAGCACTGCTCTAGGTGCTAGGAATACAATAATGAACAACCCAGGTCTGAGCCCTACTCTAAATAACTGAACAAATAAATACTAACTAAATGAACTAAATGACTTGGAGAAAGGAGAAATCTAAGAGTGACAATGACTAGCTTTCTCTTAGGTACAAGAGAGACTAATGTATTTTTATCTTGCTCTTAAATTAAAAATCCTTGAGGGGGCGCCTGGGTGGCTCAGTCGGTTGAGCGGCCGACTTCAGCTCAGGTCATGATCTCATGGTCTGTGAGTTTGAGCCCCGCGTCGGGCTCTGTGCTGACAGCTCAGAGTCTGGAGCCTGTTTCAGGTTCTGTGTTTCCCTCCCTCTCCCCGTTCATGCTCTGTCTCTCTCTGTCTCAAAAATAAAAAAAAACAAAAACAATTAAAAAAAAAAACGTTAAAAAAAAATCCTTGAGTAAAATCTACAGAGAGGTAGATTTCATTTCTTTGAGTAATTAGAAATGATAAAAACTGGACCTGTCTGGCTGATGATGTAGTGACTCCCCATCCCCGTAAGTGGAAAGTGATCAGGTAAAGGCTGACAGCACTCCTCAGTGGGTGGGTGGTAAGCTAACCCAGAGCACCTTTAAGGCATGTCTGGAGCATGAAACCATGATGCACTTCTAACTTGTGTTCCTTCCACTGCCCCACCTCACCTTTGCATGGTGGCAGTCATAATCTCACCCACACTTTAAGTTCAATGATTTAATGTATTCCATTTTTACTTTCCACTTTATTTTTCTCATAGCCTATCCTTATTATGCATACGCATATCTAGAAGCTCATTTGTACTCTTTACACCCATACCCAGCTTATCTGCTTCTGTTCTTGGCTCCTCAGTAATGGCGGGGAGGAGTCTTTATTTCAGATGATAATGTGGGAAGACCTGAAAGAACATGGCTGGATTATTTCATATCCCATTTGGGTGGACAGGGTTGCTAGCAGCTGGGAATTATTCTTTTATATCAAACAGAGTCAACTGGATTGGAAAGCCAATGGGGAAGAAAGTAATCTTGTATCCTATAGTATTATGTTTGTAGCTCCCATAGTTACCTATAGGGAGCACAAAAAAGAGCAGCTGCTCGCTCAGTACTTCAGTGACTAACCTGCAGACTGAGGTTTACTTAACACCAATGGCCAGGTACCAGGGGCAGCGTCAAGTGAACAGTTGTTGCAAGGTTTCTTTCTATTTGTTAGAATCAAAGAACTCTTATGCATGAAGGAAATAGAATGAGAGACATGGAGATTCTGTGTCCAAGTCCTCGCTCTTCCCCATGAAAAGAGCAAGAGATGCTCAATCTTAGCGCAGGCCTTTTTCACTTGCCTCATCACTGGGCTTCAATCCACACTTAGGGGAAATAATAATGTTTTTCACTTATATGATCTTTCACTCTTCCACCACTGCTGGCCATCATTAACCATCCCACCAGTACTCCCCTATTAGCTGTGGATGGTTCTTTCACCTCCATTGTTGGCCTCAGTGAGAATTGCCAACAAGAAATATCATTCTTTGTCATGTGTTATGGGTTTTGAGGTACAGACAGACACTTGTACCCCTGAAAATGGATTGATGACATCAATTTATTTTTCACAGTTCACCATCCAGCCTTTAGTTAAAAGCTTGGTTGGGGGCACCTGGGTGGCTCAGGTGGTTAAATGTCCAATTTTGGCTCAGTTCATGATCTCAAGGTTTGTGAGTTCGAGCCCCACAGCAGGCTCTGCAATGTCAGTACCTGGAGGAATGAAATTAGAAAACAATGTTAATTTCACAGTTTTATTCATGAAAAGTAGAAACTTTGGGGGGGAGGTTGATAAAAGAATGAGGTAAGCTTAAACAAGGGAATAGTGTGATCTTATATTGTAATAAAATGAATAGTATTTACTGTAGTTATTGAAAGTTACTCTAGACTATTAAAAATGTTTGCTCTTTATTCTAAGTTCAAAGATGAAGATAATAAGCAAAGAAAGTTAATTTCAATGTTATGCTTTTATTTATCTATTTTGAAAGTATATTTATTTAAGTAATTTCTATACCCAACATGGGACTTGAACTCGCAACTCCAAGATCAAGAGTCACATACTCTTCTGACTGAGGCAGCCAGGCACCCCTTCGTGTTCTGCTTTTAAAAATATACTCTTATTGGGACATCTGGCTGGCTCAGTTGGTACAGCATGCAACTCTTGATCTTGAGGTTATAAGTTCAAGCCTCATGATGGATGTAGAGATTACTTAAAAATAAAAATTTAAAAATATACACATATACTCATTTCAAGAAATCAAGAGCTTACATTTTTTTTTTTAATTTTTAAAGATGTTTTTTATTTGTTTTTGAGAGAGAGAGAGAGAGAGCAAGCAGGGGAGGGGCAGAGAGAGAGGGAAATACAGAATGTGAAGCAGGCTCCAGGCTCTGAGTTGACAGCACAGAGCCTGATGTAGGCTTGAACCCATGGACTGTCAGATCATGACCCAAGCCTAAGTCAGACGCTTAACTGACTGAGCCACCTAGGAAACCCAAAAACGTACATGGTTTTTACAGTGATGGCACCTGAAACACATCATCCTTTTACTTTCTATTTTCTTATTAAAGGTGATAGGTACTTGGGGTGCCTGGCATTCTTAGTCGGTAGAGCATGTGACTCTTGACCTCAGGGTTGTTAAGTTCAAGCCCCACATTGAGCCCCACATTGGGTGTAGAGATTACCTAAAAAAATAAAATCTTAAAAAAAAATGGTGATAGGTACTCAAAAAATGCTGTATGAATTAAATTAATCGGTTAAGCCATACTCTACCAGAGGGAGATTTCATTACTGTTATGGAACACCTCTCAGTTTATTTAATTTTCTGAGCTCAACTTTGCAGACTTAACTGATATTTAACAATCAAATCAATGAAACAGTAAAATAGATACTTGGTGCTTAATTAGAGACCCCAGAGAGGACATAGCTCCCACCTTCAAAAAGATTATGTTTGTTCAAATGTAAAATATATTATTTATTTATTTGTATCAAAATTTTTTTAAATGCTTATTTATTTTTTTGAGAGAGAGACACGTAGAGACAGTATGTGAGTGGGGGAGGGGCAGAGAGAGGGAGACAGAATCTGAAGCAGGCTCCAAGCTGTCAGCACAGAGCCTGACACAGGGCTTAAACTCACAAACAGTGAGATCTTGACCTGAGCCAGAGTCGGATGCTTCAACCAACTGAGCTGCCCAGGCACTCCTAAAATATATATTTTATGGTCCTTCCCACCTTCATCTTAAATATATGGGCGTGGAATATAAATCAACAGAGAAAATATCTCACTTGAGACCTGTCTGGATAAAGTGAAAAGCTCATGTTTTTATGGAAATATATCACTTTTGAATTGAGTAGGTTTAAAAAAAAATTTTTTTTTTAAGTTTATGTATTTTGAGAGAGAGAAAGGGAGAAAGAGAATCCCAAGCAGACTTCATGCTGTCAGTGCAGAGCCTGACGTGGGGCTTGACCTCATAAACTGTGAGATCATTACCTAAGCCAAAATGAAGAGTCAGATTCTTAACAAACAGAGCCACCCAGACACCCCTAAAATTCTTCATATGTATATGGCAGTTTATTGTTTAAGTAATTATCTCCTTTGCTCCACATATCAATCATGGAGGTAAATGGCGTGAGAGTGTGTGCTATTATTATTTATGATTTGAGAAAATGCAATGTAATACTCAAGCTCACATAGATGCCGGGAACTAAAGTTATAATGAGAAGGCTAGGTCTTTTTGAATCCTAAAAAACATTACTCTTGCCTTTGCACTATGCTTGTTTCTCTACTAAATGTTACTTTAAGTTAAAAAATTTATTCTAATTTAATCAGTTTTGAATTCAGTAGAATTTTATTCAAGATGTTAAGCTCTGAATGAAGATAGCTAATAGGGTTTCTCACCAATTCAAGATCCATCATCCTTGTGAAGCCTCCCCAAACACTCAGTCTCACACTAAATATTTTCTTCCCTGAACTCCTCTCTAAAAGAAGCCAAATGAACTAGATTATTTCTTACAACCTTTATGACTTTAACATTATATAGTATACTCACATTCTATACAACATGGATAATCTTATCAATTGCATTACAAACTCCTTAAGGCTAGAGACTGAATTTTCTACCTAAATGTATATTTCTATATAGGATGAATCAAATTGGAGAGACAACTCTGGCCCAGCTAAGGAGTTTGAGGCCAGATTGTACACAACCCTGGGCACTTTGTCAACCAAAATAATGTGACCTTTAAACTGAGTAGGGACGGTTTGAGGCCAAAGGAACAACACAAGGAGCTAAAATAATTAAAAAGAAAGTTAAAGAAATTAAGGATTGTAGTCCCTTTGAAAAGAGATTAAGGGAAGAACTCATTAAGATTCGTCAGCTTCTGAATGGCACTGAGAATTGAGATGCTACAAAGCTATTTGACCTAGTGTCAAGAACAAGGGGAGATGCCACAATAAGATAGGCCAGGGATGGACACTCCAGGAATTCAGAGAGGAATTTTGGAACAGAACAGCATAAACGTGGACTAAGCCACCAGGGCAAGAGAGCTGATTCTTAGATATAGTTTCTAGAATAGAACTGAAGAAGAGTTCTTTGGCAGGCAATAAAATCTGATGAAGTTCTGAGCCCTGAATCAAAGAGGGGGGGCCCATGGTAGAAAGGACCCTCAGCCCCCTTTCTATTCTCACCCACTGAGTACTGACATTTGTAATATCTCCTTTATGGCTACATGTGGTATTAAAACAGTATTTGTTAGACCTCAGCTCTGGTCCAAGCTGGTTTAAGCCGGAACAGACAGAAGCAATGCACAGGAGAGCCACAGCCTCCATGCTCAGGGCTGAGCCTCCAAGAGTGCCAGCAGGCTTTCTCAACCAGGGTCAGGAGGGTTTCAAACCTGACACCTCAGTTTCATGGCAATAACAAATTACCAGTCTTAAGGTCAAAAATAAAGAGAGCTGCTCCCGTAGCCCTGGTCCCAGGCAGCCTTGCGGCTGTTATTAAAGTGCTGTAGAAGGACACGGAGGCTTGCAAGCATCACAGTTCACAGTAATGAGAGTCCCCATCCTAAGAAGCTCTGAGGAAAGGTGTGGACAGGTGGAAAGGAGAACCATATTACTTTGAGTGTGTTTGTACTTCAATCTGGGCTTTAGGGAGGGCAATTAACTACAGAAATGCCGAAAGAAATTGCTGGAAATGTGGGGGGCGCCGGGGGGAGACATTTACACAGGGCACAATATGGTTAGTCAAAGAATTTTTTTTTCCTTTAAAAAAAGTTTATTTATTTTTTGAGAGAATTCCTTTTTCTTTTCTTTTTTTTTTTTAAGTTTTTATTGAAATTCCAATTCATTAACATACAGCATAATATTATTTTCAGGCATACACTATAGTGATTCAACACTTCCATATAATACCCGGTGCTTATCACAAGTGCTGGTTAGCTAAAGAATTCCTGGGGCGCCTGGGTGGCTCCATGGTTTAAGCATCCGATTCTTGGTTTCGGCTCAGGTCATGATCTCACAGTTCATGGGTTCAAGCCCTGTGTCTGACTCAAGCCTGCTTGGGATGCTCTCTCTCTCTCCTTCCCACTCCCTCTGCCCCCCCCCCCTGCTCTCTCACTCTCTCTCAAAATAAGTAGTAAAATAAACTTTAAAAAGTTTAACAAAGTCATTATAAATTGTTTACATAAAAGAAAATTAAGTTTATATGAAAGGCTTGAAAGTAATCTTAAAATTAGGTGGTTAACTAGATTTCATAGTAATAGAAAGCGTGTTGACACTTTAAAAGTTATAATCTGTGTTTTATCACAGACCTTTATGATTAAAAAAAAATAGTGAGATAGAGTAACTAATGTTTTCTAAGAACTTATTAGCAATGCACAATACACTTATTTCACAAACATTCATTTATGATCAATTATCTGTAGACTGCTTTAAGGGAGCAGGTGGAGGACAGAAATAAAGGAGCTCTATGGGCTGTTCCCTGTGGAAGAGCTGAGATTTACTTAGTGAAATTAAGTATTCATGAAAGAGGTAAAATGGGAGATGCAGCAGTAGGCCAGGGTGGTTAGGGATGCCTCCCTGGGGTCTATAAGGAGGAGAGGCAGAGTTTGGATAGGACAAGAACGAATGATTTAGAGGCGCACAGTGAGTACTGATCATTTTTGTTACTGTAGATCTGTAAGACCCAATACAACAGTCACTAAGCCATGTGTGGCAGGTTGAGCACTGAAATGTGGCTAGTCCTGACTGAGATGTGCATTTAAGTATAAAATACACACCAGATTTCAAAGAGTTGGTATAAAAAAATGAACATAAAATATTTCATTGATAGTTTTTGTATTGATTATGTGTTGAAATTATAATATTTTGGATATACTGGGCTTAAGAAAATATATTATTAAGATTACATTCTCCTTCTTGGGGCACACGGATGATTCCGTTGGTTAAGCATCTGACTCTTGATTTCATCCACGATCTCATGGTTCGTGAGTTCAAGCCCCACCGTGGGCTCTGTGCTGACAGTGTGGAGCCTACTTGGCATTCTATCTCTCCCTCTCTCTCTTTGTCCCTCCCCCACTCATGCTCTCTCTCTGTCTCTCAAAATAAATAAATACACTTAAAAAAATAAATTCACCTTCTTCAAATTAATGCACTGTTTTAAGATAAATAGGACTATACTGGGCAAGACAGAGTAGGTCAGAGGCAACATGGAAAGAAAGCTAGTGAGGAAGCTTGCAAAATAGATGAAAAGGACTTGGATTAGGGTGGAAACTGAGGTTATCAAAAGGAAAAGGGATGCAAGAGACATCATGAAGGAAGAACTAATAAGACAGTGATTATTAACTAAGAGAAAAGGGAGAAGAAAGTGGCAGAAAAAAAGTGAACCCAGGAGTCTAGGAATACAGTTGTTCCATTAAAGGAATTAGGAAGTCAGTAAGGGTGTGTGAGGTGGATAGAAAAATTTAAGCTACTTGTTGTTGTTGTTATTCTCCTTCCTTTCAAAGTATTGAGTTTAAGGTAATGGGAGGCATGCAATTGGCATGTGAGGAAATGACACTGGAACTCAGGAGAAAAGTGAGACTGAAGATGTGTACTGAGAAAAACATGATGTTTAATGCTGAAAGAATAAGTTTCATGATGAGAAAGCAGAAAGGCAGAGGAAGGAATGAGGGAAAATAAATGAATCCACAATAGGCATTTAAAGAAGTTCTGAATTTCTTTTTTTTAACTTATTTATTTATATTATTATTATTTTAATTTAAGGAAGTTCTTAATTTCTTGTTTTTTATGCCATCACCTACATCATCATTATGTAATCAAATTAATCATTTAATTGCTGCATGTTAGGGAGAGTTCCCCCCCCCCCCCCCGCCAAAAGTCTAATAACCTGGTTGAGGAGAGGACAACCCCCATTATAGTAAAATATTTAAGAGCACTTCAAAATAAATAGTAAAAGATGATCCAAAGGAGTGTTTGATAAGTGAATTATACAAACTATAATTTCTTGTATAAGAGTACATAGAGAGACACCCAAGCTGGAGTTTTTCAGGAAAGCTTTAGGGAGGAGGTGAGTTTTCAGTGGGTCATGATCTGAGAGGTTGAGTTGTCTTTCCAAGCAATTGAAAAGGCATGATCAAAAAGGAGGAGGCAAGGATATCCAGGTGGGTGAGTGAACCAGTTTGGCAGGAGAAGTCATTGGATGGATGGGGATGGGGTGGGGATAGCAGATAAATCTGAGAAGGCAGGTTGAAGCCAGATTGTGGCAGGTCTTGAATAAGAATCTATCAGAATTGGGACTTTCTCTCATGGTCAAGGGAGACTCATTGAATTTTGAGTAAGTGAATGGTATGATTGAATTTAAATTTTAAGAAAATTAAGTTGGCTTTATTTTTTTTAATTTTTATTTATATTTCCTTTTTTATTTATTTACTTACTTTTTTTTTAAATGTCTAATTTTGAGACAGAGAGCAAGTGGGGGAGGGGCAGAGAGAGGGAGACACAGACTCTGAAGCAGTCTCCGGGCTCTAATTGGGGGGGCTTGAACTCACGAACTGGTAGATCATGGTCTAAGGTGAATTAAGACACTTAACCTGGACATTTAACTGACTGAGCCACCCAGGCACCCCATAGTTCCTTTATTTTTGAGGTCTTGCTCAAACGTGTTCAGCAAGTGTTGGCTCTCCTCCTCACAGTCAGGTTTATCTTCCAATAATAGGTTATTTTGGGCATAAGGCACAGACATTTGTTTTATAAGGTTCTGGTCACCGCCCGTCCCCCCAGCTTGGTTCTATTTTAAAGGCAAAGCCAACAGAACTCAGGGACCATTTAGCTCAAGACCTTTTTCTCACAGAGGAAATACAAAGAGATTAAGAGCCTTTTTTAAGAGAGAACCCATGTTTTCTGACCTCTAATCTAATTTACTTTCTACAACTTTTAATTTTTAAAATTTGTCTGGCTTGCAGCACTCTTTGGGAATAGGTCCATTATAGAATGTAGCTCTCTAATGAGAAAGGAAGGTTGTATGTGAGGGTGTGTCAAGAATTTGTGAGGTACTTGGACATCAGTTATACACAGGCAACTAAAGTGACAAAATAATGGTTATACTGCATTCTCACTCCAGCTGGATTCTGGGACTGAAACAAGGAGTATCCAGGTCAAGTTGGTTACCCCCCCCAAAAAAAGAAAGGGCAATTCAAGTAGAAAAGAGAAGCAGTATAACCCATTAGAGAGAAAACTGGATGACTAACTAGAAATTGGGGTTCTAGTTCTGGTTAGCAGTGGTTATGGGAGAAGCCACACTTTTATTTGTCACATCCCTTCCAGATTCAAATAAATGTTTTTAGCCGATCATTTGGAACTTACAACATATTTCCCAAAGAAGTGGTTATGAAACAGTGGTTAGTTTCCCAGATTATCCTCCAGGAATCTATAAAGATTCCATCAAAACTGAAATTAGTGCATATTTGCAATGAGAAATATAAATGTTTTTTTTTTTTTGCAACATTAATGAATTAGCAAAACAGATTAGCCAAACTAATTATTGTGGGATTTTTAAAATGGAAAACATTTAATTAGAAGAGGATATGGAACTGAAGGCTGTGGCAAATGTAAAAGACTATTACTTCTTGGCACTTTCAAGGTAATCTGAGGTTAATGGCACCAGCTCACAAACAGAAAAGATGCAAGAGAGAGAAAGGGAAAGAAAGTATGAGCTGTGTGTGTTTTTAAGGAAGATGGTACAAACAGTGTTTAGAGGGTGAATGAATGGGCCAGGCTGGAAAAAGCCAGGAATGAGACGCCACTCTGAAACTAAGGGAGAACTGATGGAGGGTCAGTGACCAACATATAGGTATAGAGGTCTTAATCTAGACTGTAGGAGATTAGGTCAAAAGTGGGTCCAGAAAGTAAGTCTGAGGTAGTGAAGTCCCAGGGGAAAGGTGAGACAAATGTTCAAAGCAGGGTCAAAGACTCCGCCTATCAATTCCAACAGAGGCAGAGGCAGAGGCCTTGGCCTCCAAATGTGAAGCTCTAGTTGGAGTCCAAACTCAAGGAACTCAGAGGCCACACTTTCCATCAGATCAGAGACATAGAAGAATGCTTAGCCCCAGGGCCAGAATTGGTTCCAGACTGTTGGTGAAATTTGGGGTGGGCAAAGAGCACAGTGAGGGGAGGAACGAAGCAAAAAGTACAGAAACTGAACCAGAGTTAGAGGACAGAAAAAAACAGGTCAGGAAGGAAGGAAGGAAGGAAGGAAGGAAGGAAGGAAGGAAGGAAGAAAGGGGAGGGCGTTAAAGTTGGTGTGCGGGTCCCTATGAACACTGAGAGGGGATCCTCAGAAGAAAAAAAGGCAGCACAGGGAAATAAACGCTAGTAAGAAAAAGGTGCTGAGAGATAGAAAGACGACTCTCTAACCACCACCAGGGGGCACCTCCAGTTCCACGACAGTTTTGTTGATTCACAGGACTGGGCAGTGGTGTGGGGGGGAGGGAAGAGGACAATAGACTAACTTCTACTTGAGGGGGGGGGGGTTGTAACCAGTACTCAAACATACTAGAGTAACCACATCATCTCACCTTTCTGCTTCCTGGTATTGTTAACGTTCTAGGCACTATTATTACTTGGCCGGCTAGTAGTGAGGCAAGGTAAAAGGTTAAATAATGATAAAAGATACAGGCAAAAATGAGAAGACAGATGGAGAACCAGGAAAAAGAAGTTGGGGAAAGAAGAGTCAGGATATAATGGATTGGAAATGAACATGAAGAAAAGTGGTAACCGTTTAAAAAAAGACAGAAGAAAAAGTGTGGAAAGTCAAACAGATCTGAGGAAATGAAGAAAGACTGCAGAAGAAAGTCCTGAAAACCTCTAATTCAGGTTATGTGATTAATTCCACAGTGGCTTGTCACCCTTTTCACATTTCATCTATTAATAGGATATCTACAGAGGAGCTGTGCTTTATAAACACACTAAAATGTAGCCTTTGCTTTTAGGGAGCACTTAGATATATGCTCATTTTTGTCAAAGATGAAAGCATATAGTAGAATTTGGGTGGGAATTTTAAATCATTAGGTAGTCCCAGGTAATAAAAGAACAAACCTATGTAACTTTTGGGCTGTTTCTATGCCAAGAGAGGGAGTGGGGGAGCCAGTGTTAGAAGTATTTTGACTCATAAAAGATACAATGAAATATATTCTAAGAATTTGGGGGTTTTTTCTTAATGCTTCCTGATAAAAACACAGCAGGTTATTAAACTGACCAGGAAAAGTGAGGGAGAAGTGGAGGAGAGACTCCAGATAGCCCACACCAAATTCTATTACATCAAGTGTTCATCATTTTTCTCCAGGTTTTACACTGCTCAAGATGGAGGAGAATCTTTGATTTAACCACCGTACACTGTATGACTGTGCCTGTCATTCAAGATATACTTGACTACTTTTGGGGAAGCATCAGGGCTAGTGTTTCCTAACTGAGAGGTGGATACAGAACCCAGCTAAGGCCCTCTCAGACCGAGGAGAATGCCGTACTAAAATACGTAAATTGCAATGACCAATACAAATATATAGGCATTCACTGTAGTTTTTCCACACTTCCGGTCTGTTTGTGAGGTGTTTTTTTGTTTTTGTTTTTTCTTCCTTCGGGCTTAGCAGAATTCTAATGTACTATGGAATTTAGTATCTCTGAAGCACATGCCTCAACACCCTCCTCCCTAAGTACATTCCCTTAGCCTTGTTGTGCAGATCTCCAACCCACCAGAGTACACTCAGACTATCTCCCATTTCCCAACCCCGCCCCCCACCCCCACCCCCCCGGCCCCCCAGCTTTCTAACTACATTGTGCTCACTCTTCCAGGCAGCTATTCCGCAGCCAGGGCAATTGCTGAGCTCCAAGATTGTCTTCTCTAGGGCGGTCACACGTGTCCATTCCCTGGGGTGGGCGGCCGGGGGGGGGGGGGGTTGTGGCTCTCCGCTCACGGTCGCTGATTGGTGCCTCCCCCTACCCCACCCTTCCCGCCGCACTCCTGCCTCCATCATACTTGGTTCCAGCTTAACCAGCCCCACCACCTTCTTTTCTTGGAGAAAAGAGCCACTTCAGAGCTCCTTGAAACACCGTTCTTGGATGGAATAAAAGTGAGAACAGGTGGAAATCACTTTATTTCTCTAGGCCTCATATTTCTGGAGTGCACAACCCACTGGTTCTCTGGTGCTATTACCAGCACCAATAATAACTGAACTCTCACACGTGCGTATTTCTGGATCTAGCCCCTACCGAAAGCACCACCCAGCGGGCCCTTTAAAAGGACGCGACCACTAAGGCCATGTGGGGGGGTGGGAAAGACCCTTATTGTCCTCATTGATCAAAGTCATTAAACTTCTCAGTCCCAAACACCTGGAAAACGGAGTGAGTATCATGGCAGTTCATGAGGTGCACCATGCTCCCTTCAAGTCACACTCCTCTTTTTTCTTGGGGTGCTCAGTTCCCTCTCCCCTCCCCCTCTCTTCCAGTGCAGCTGTCCGGACTGGGGGTGGGGAGTGGGGGCGGGGGTTGTTGTTGTGGTGAGGGCAGCCCCGCCCCCTCCTCGTGGGCGGCCCCTCCCCCAGGCCCTCTGTTCGGCCCCCTCCCCCCGCCCCCCCAGCCCCATCTGTTTTCCCCAGCGGTGAGATGATTATATTGTATGGTACTGGGGGCGGCCGCAGCCGCAGCCGCAGGATGGGGCGAGCGCGCGGACCCCGTCGGCAGCCGGAGCAGCAGCCACCTCAGTAACTCGGGCCCTCGAGCCGCCGCCCCCCGCCCGGGTCGCCCGCCCTCAGCTCATGCACTCGCCGAGCGGCGGCAGCAGCGGGAGTAGCAGCCGCCGCCGCCGCCACCCCCGCCCGAGGAGCTAAGGCGCTGCGCCGCGGCGGGAGTCCGAGGCGGGCGGGCGAGCGGTGCGCGGGCAGCGTGGGGCCGCCGAGGCGCGCTTGGGGTTCGGGGCCGCAGCCACCGCCGCGCCTGGGAGATGTGCCCGGAGGAGGGCGGCGCGGCCGGGCTGGGCGAGCTCCGCTCCTGGTGGGAAGTCCCGGCCATCGCGCACTTCTGCTCGCTCTTTCGCACCGCGTTCCGCCTGCCTGACTTCGAGATCGAGGTGAGTGGCCGCGAGGAGCGGGCGAGGTGGCGCACCCCGCGTCCCTTTCTCCCCTGCCCCCTCGGGAGTCCCGAAACACCGTGCGGGAGGGAGCGGGGCACGCGGAGACTTTGGCCGGTAGTCCGCAACCGGAGGAAGGGCTCGGAGGTGGGGGCACGAGGCGCGCCAGGGCCGGAGCGCGGCCGGGGGCCGCGCCAGGCTCCCCAGGGGACGCCAAGTGCCGGCGTCCGGGCTCGGGACGTTCGCTCGTGGCCGCCGTGCCCACCCGCGCCTTCCGGGACTTGGCGAAGCGGGCGGCGAGGGGGCGGGGGCGGAGTGCGCTTTTGTGGGAGCGGGACCCGGTCGGCTCTCCCGGGACTTCTCGGGCTGGAGGCTGAGTGTGTGGGGAGAGTGCGTGCGCGCGCTCCCTGCCCGGTGCCATTGAAGCGGCGAGCCAGCTGCTCCGGGCGGGGACGGGGTTGCGGGCTGGATTAACTCCGACCGGGCGGGGAGGCGGCCTGCGGTCGGTTGGGGGAGGGGTCTGTCGTGCCGGGGAGAGGCTCGCCCTCACTTCGGCGGGCGCGTGGAGGGGCAGTCGCACTTTGCAGACTGCCGGAGGCCCGCGACTCTCGGGGGCGCTTTGGGTTAACTTCGGGCAGGCGGAGATGGGGGCCCGGGCTCGGGGGCGCGCTCTCCTCCGGGGAGCCGCCCGGCGCTCAGCCCTTGCTCAGAGCTCCGAGGCTGCGGAGAGAAAGTTTAGGACTCCGTTATTCTTTAACAGCGCCTTTCCTTTCGGAGCATACAGCCCTCTTTATTCGCGGACCTCGGGAGCTCTTTGAGTTGATTTCGCCACCATTATCCCTCCAGGCGGGCGTGGAGTAAAGGGATGGCTTTTCTGGCCAGGCCGAAGGTGCTTTCAAACCCGAGGCTTTGTGATAACCGGACTAAAATCAGGGGGTCCTAGTAGCAGGGATGGTGGCGGGAGTGTGAGGAATGGAATGTATTCGATGGCCCCGACGAGCAGCTAGCCCTAGCAGCATCCATCCTTTCTTTTATTTTTATTTTTGGAAGGGGGTGTGAATATTTGATTGGTTAGCAGGTTGAATTGCCTGTCCTCCTATGGCAGTATATATGTATTCACTTAATCACCTTTAGCCTTGGACAAAGCTAAATGGAAACTGTTGGTCAGTTTTTCTTTTCAGCTCTGCCAATGAGTTCGCCAATGGAGTAATCAAAATAAGAATTAACTCTTTAGGAAGAGCAAATCGTTGTTGTTGCCTCCCCACCCCCACCTATCCTACTTTCTGCCATTTTCAGATTGGTTTTAATTCGTTTATTTTTGAGGATTTTTGCCTTACCTTTATTTTTAGATTCAGTGTATTTGCGGAAATATCATTTGCTTCTCATATGAATGAAGTGTTGGGACTTGCTCTTGTTGCAGAGTTAATGAAATTGGAAAATAAAAAGATCAAAAGGGGTACGGTGGGAGAATGAAGCGGAATGTAGGCTGATAAACTAGGACCGCTCACTGGCTTTTGGCGATTCTTAGTTCCCGAAGCTAATTAAAACAATGTGATTAAATCGTAGGCTTCTGTTTTTAGGAAGATGTAATAACTTGGGCATTTTAGATAGCATCATAGCGTTTGTTTTCAAAGTTTGAACGTTATTGTAGCAAGCATGACTTTCACTAAAAATTTTAGTAGGTTAAGTGTTTGAAGAAGAGAAACAAGGCCACAAAAATGAAGGATTTGGGAATGCTTAAAGTCAAGAGATGTTTAACAGTTATTCTGATAATCATGTTTTCTTTTAGTTGGCATAAAATCGTGAGTAGTTTAATTACATCCTGCTGCTCAAAATGGTGGCTGTTGTGGAAGGTGTTGCTTGTGACCGACTGTGCCATCTTGGGTGCAGGCAAACTTGCCCCATAGACCATTTTCTTCCTTGCAAGATAATAAAATTGAGGTGATGTTGAATTACAAGTCTAAAGCTTAAGGGCCCAGTCTAAAACTAGTGTGGGAAAATTCATCTTTCAGAATCCATATAGTCCCATTTTGTTGATGGAAAAATAGAGGTAACTAATTTTGCCTTAAATTGTTGTGGATATCTAGAGTAATCTATAAATAACTTGTTTTATATTCTAAGAAATAAACTTACGGATTCTAAGTATTAGCTGGTATAATTCGTAAAGGAAATGTAAGCTGACCAAAGAGGTCAAATTTGTGTGTTTAATAGAAATGAAAAATCATTGTTATAGGGGAATAATTTGGGCTCTTTTAAATGACTGTCTTTTCTTTTGATTGGAGAGGTTCTTGGAAGTGACACTATTGTTTTTGAAGTGCATGCTGTGTGAAATACATGCAACACGAATGAATGTTTGAAATCTATATACACGTTTTTTAGAACTATCCATATTTGTTTTTATTAGATGTTCAGTAGATGGATAACAAATGATAGGGACTTTTAACCTCTGCAGTTGTGTAATTCTCACATGTAAGGTATGTTTTGATACAGTTAATGCAAATGGTGATTTAAAGTTTTCAGCAGTTACCAGAAATAAAATTAGCCTTTTTTTTTTTTTTTTGGCTTCTAACAAATTTGACTCAGTGATGGTGCAGAACTCACTGAAAACATCAATTTTAGTTCAAGTGTAAAGCAAATTTATTATTTTTCTTAGATGATTTTTTAATTTAACAGTTGACTGTCCTGACAGTTTAAGAAACAACCCCTTGGTTAGAGTGTATGATGTAATGGAAGGCCCTTAAAACAAGCAAACAAAAAACCAATTCTGATGCTGAGTTGTACCTGTTAGGCCAACTGAAAAGGCCCTACCATCTTTAATTTACTGTAGCTTTAAAAGGTAAAAATGATGAACAATACCAAGTGGTAGAAATTGTATATCAGCTTTTTTAGGAAATCAGTTTTCAGCTATGGGGAAAGATCTTGTTTTACCCTTGACCACCAAGCTGAACTAGATTTATAGAAACTTTAGGTAGTAGAATTAGAATCCTCAAGGACTTGGCTTCTATTTACCTAGAGTGAAGTAATCTCTTAGATAGGTGAAGGGCTGGGAGGATTCATGATGCAATTCTGCAACCTCCCACTCATAGAACTGGTCCCCAAAACATGGATAGTTTTATTTTTGCTTATAAAAAAGTCCTTTTACTCTGTTAATCAACCTTGAATGTACAGGGATTCTGTAATCATCAGATGGAAAATCTGTGAATGTATGGATAATGTTTCAAGTTCAAAATTTCTGGTGTTAAAAATAATGCAGATATTATATAAAACTTGAAAATTATAGCACACTGTAGGTAAGAGAATTAAAATCATCCATAATTCCTCCACTCAGAGATAAAAGCTGTTAACTGTTAACTTTGTATCCCTCCACTCAGGGATAAATGCTATTAATTGTTAACATATTTAGAAATTCCCAAATATGCTCACAATGTATTTGTGCCTTAGATTAGGTATTTTTATTTTTCAGATGAAGAGATTGAGGTATAGCTGGGCAACAATAGGTTAATGACACTGAATTCTGTAGTTGGTGTTACGGAAGCACACTTACTACTAGGTGCTTAACTTAGAACTGGGAGATTGCCAAAGAAGCTCCTAACTCCCCTCCTTTGCATCAGAAGATTATCTGTTAATAGTTCAGAACCACTTCATTTAAATCAAGTATTTTACAATTGTTTAGCATTCCAGTGGGTTAGGTTGGTTAAGTTTTGTCTTGATTTGAGAAATGAAGAATTGTGACTTGACCATTTAATGATAATTTAATGCTAATTTTTTTCTTCCCTACCAGGTGTTCTTTATGGTGACTATAGGGGTCTTGATCAAAGTAAGGGAAGGGAATATAGAATCATTTTCAACAGTTTGGTCTGGAGTTAATCGTGATGGGTGTGGGGTTGGGGGCAAAAATCCCATCACAAACATTTTGGGAATATTTTCTTCTAGAGAAGAGAGCATGGTGCCTCTAGGTGGCTCTTTGAAAATGGGCATGTAGAATTATCTGAATGGTTTGTATATTAGCAACATGGTAAAAATAATCTTTGTCCCATCTACTTTTTCCCTGAGATGCTTGCTGTTGAGTACAGAATCCTTTGCCTTCTTTGGTTGTATGATAGATAAAGTCCCTCACCTAATGGGCATGATGACCTGGGCTCACTATCTTTAATTCAGATTCCTGAGTTCCAGTCTTCGTGTTTCCTTAATCAAGGGCACCATGGCATGAATTATTTTTATTTTTTAAAATTTCTTATATTTTTAAGTTATCTCTATACCCAACGAGGGGCTTGAACTTGGGACTGTCAAAAAACGAGAGTCGCGTGCTCTACTGAGCCAGGCAGTCTCCCCAAGGCATAAATTATTATTAGGCATAGAAAATAAATAATTAGAATTGCTGAGAGTAACTTATTAGTATAAACCAGTCATATCAGCAGTTCCTTAAGCCTGGGCCCATCATTGGGCTACAGGAGATTTTGTGTTGGTATACATATGTGTACTTTGCTGGAGGAGAAGGCCTGTCACTTTCATCAAATTCTGAAAGAGGTCCCCAACCATACAAAGGTTGAAAAGCCCTGAACCAGATGAAAGAATAAGTAAACCTTGAATAGGGGAGCCGGAAACCTAGTTTTAGGACATAAGATGCCTTGCACTAGGAGTTAGAAACTTGAATTCTTACTCTAATTGTGCCACTTACTACCTTTTTGACCTTGGGCAGGTCAGAATAGCTTAATGATAAATGACACTTATATGCTACTTGGTACATTTTCTAAATGTTTTTTCACTTATTTATTTTAGTAAGCTCTACACCCAACCTATAGTTTGGACTCACAACCCTGAAATCAGAAGTCACATGCTTTACCAACTGAGTCAGCCAGCTGCCTTCAAATGTTCTCTCATTTAAAAAATTTTTTTTAATGTTTATTTATTTTTGAGACAGAGAGAAACAGAGCATGAACGGGGGAGGGTCAGAGAGAGAGAGGGAGACTCAGAATCGGAAGCAGGCTCCAGGCTCTGAGCTGTCAGCACAGAGCCCGATGCGGGGCTCGAACTCATGGACCGTGAGATCATGACCTGAGCGGAAGTCAGACACTTAACCAACTGAGCCACCCAGGTGCCCCAAATGTTCTCTCATTTAATCCTTGGCTTGCTTGCTTGCTTGCTTTTTTTATTAAAAAAAAAAACCAACAACTTTTTTTTAATGTTTTCATTTATTTTTGAGAGAGAGACTGAGCATGAGCAAGGGAGGGGCAGAGAGAGAGGGAGACACAGAATCCAAAGCAGGCTCCAGACTCTGAGCTGTCAGCACAGAGCCCGATGCGGGGCTCGAACTTGTGAACCGCGAGATCGTGACCTGAGCCGAAGTCAGATGCTTAACCGACTGAGCCACCCAGGCGCCCCGGCTTGCTTGCTTTCTTTATAAAATGTTTATAAATATATTTTATAAATTTTTTAAAGTTTTGCTTATTCTGAAAGAGAGTGTGCTCATGAGCAGAGGAGGGGCAGAGAGAGAAGGAGAGAGAATCTCAAGCAGGTTGTATGCCGACATCAGGGAGCCCAGTGTGGGACTCGAAGTTGTGAACTGTGAGATCATGACCTGAGCCAAAATCCAGAGTGGGAGGTTTAATGGACTAAGCCACCCAGGTGCCTCCTTCCTTGGCTATCTTTAACCATCACTATGAGATAGGAGTTAGCCTTATTTTATTTTTAAAGTTTATTTATTTTGAGAGAGAGAGAGGGCATGCATATGAGCTGGAAAGGGGCAGAGAGGGAGAGAGAGAATCGCAAGCAGGCTCCTGTCTGTAAGCACAGAGCCTGATGTAGGGCTCCATCTCAGGAGCCATCAGATCATGACCTGAGGGGAGAGATCAAGAGTCAGACACTTAACCAACTGAGCCACCCAAGTGTCCCGTTATCCACCTTTTATAGATGAGAGGCTGAGTTGCTTGCAGACTGACTCTCACCTGGATTAGGTTCTTTCATAACAAGTTCTGTGCTGTTGCTACATCATTCTTTATATTTCATTATGTAAAATGAAGGGCTATACCTGTAAGTGATGGCTGGGCTTCCATAGTACAAATCTTGAGTTCTTTGATTGTTAATAATGTGGGGTACAGAAGATACTTTTAAAACTTCTGCTCAAGTAAGTACAGAGTCAAGTTCGTGATTTCATTTCTTTCAGCAGGTATTTATTGAGCATCTGTGTGCTAGGCACAGTGTATTAGATAATGGAGGTACAGATCTGAACATAACACAAAAATACCTATCCTCTTTTCATTAGAAGGAGACAGACAGTAAATGAATTGGTATAGTATGTCAGAGGTTAGTTAAGAAACAAAGCAGTATGGAGGTATAGGGAGGCCCAATTGAGGGAGTGGGTTGTAATTTAAAATAGGTTGGTTAGTATGGCCTCACTCAAGAAGATGACATATGAGCAGAACTGAAGGAGATAAGTGATTTAAAATGCTTTAAAAATTAGTATTTTGTGACACTGTTCTATTTAACGTAAGATACCAGATGATAAATATTTTCTGAAGATTCAAAATCTGTTCCTCCTCTGAGGAATAAAGCCCAAAAACAGATGTGAATTACAGAGTGGCAAATCTTTATGCAGTTTGAAATCCTGAAAGAGGAGAATGTTCTGTCAGAGCAGGTCTGTCTCCAAAAGTGAAGGACGCCTGGCTGGCTCATTCAGTAGAGCATGCGACTCTTGGTCTTGGGGTTGTGAGTTCCAGTCCCACATTGAATGTGGAGATTACTTAAAAATTTATCTCTTTCCAGAAGTGAAAGAGATTCCCTTTCTGCTTATTTTGAGGGGGGTGGGGGGCGTCTTTTTTTGCCAACCATGTGAAGCTTCAAAGGGGTAGTTGGGAGCTTCTGCAGTTGCAGAAAGGGCAATACCCTCTCATCTCTGAAGGACAGCCTGTGTTACCATCTGGCTGGCTTTATGACGGAAGTTCAGTACGGTGTTGCTTAATTTTCTGGAACATAGTTAGGATAGCCGAAAATACACTTTGGCACCATTTGGTACAGCGGACAGTCTGCCCTTTGATCAGGAGAGGCTGGGCTGGAGTCTTGCTGTGTGTTAGGAGTCAGAAAGAAGAGCACTGGCACAGTGCTGAGAAACTGCAAGTGCAGAGGCTGATTTTGGTACAAATTCAAGTGTGGACAGAGCCGAGGGGGACAGAACCACACAGCTTCCAAACTATGTGGTTTTATAGCTAGTCGATGTGATCGAACATAGTCTCAGAAGGGATCAAGCAGAAAGTCAGAAACCTGGATCGTGGGCCTGTCTCTGTCATTAACTTGAGTTAGGATCTCAGGCAGATTTTTGGTTTCAGATGCTCCATACATAAAATGGGAATTTTAGACTAGATGATTCTTAGGTTTTTCCTAGGTCTTAAGTTCTGTCATTCTAGGAGTGTTTCTCACATGCATAGCACTATTAATTGATCCAGAAAATCACCGACCTCACTTGTTAGGATCAGGGTTGTGACCTGTGTTAGGATCCATGTTTTACAAATTAATTTTGTCCCAGATGAAAGCCGCAAACCTGTACTTCATGTGTTTGTGAATTATATGAACTTCTTTTTCTGTGGAAATCTTGTCTGCAGTCATGTTACTTTGAAAGTAGCTTTTAGGGCTTGATGAGTAGTTAAGATTTTGTATTTTGAGACCAGAAGGAATTCTGGAGGATGAAGATCTTCAGTTATGTTATTTTCCCTTCATTTTTGTTATGTTTAACAGCATTCATACTTTGAACTTTGAATGAGATCCAGTTAGAGCTTTTAGGCGTGTAGCTCGCTTTTCATTTGATACTGAAATCTTTCTAGATAACTGTGTCGTCCTCCTCTATGTTCATATTTCAGTAGATATTGTTCCTTGGATGCTTTTATTATACCTTCTTTACATTAGCCTCTAACCAATATTAATTTATATTGGAAAGCTTGGGAGAAGTCTTTCAGTAATTCTTACAATTGAGAAAAGAATTGTTAGTATTGAGCTCAGCATTCCGTGGGTTTCTTTAATGCTTGAGGTTTCTCAGCTCAGCACTCTTGATATTTTGGGCTAGATAAGTCTTTGTTGTGGAAAGCTGTCATTTGCATTTTAAGCTGTTTAGAGGCATCTCTGGCCTCTACCCTCTAGGTGCCAGTTGCATCCCCAGTCATGACAAAATTGTTCTCCAGACATTGCCAACTATCTCCTGCGGGCCCAAATCACCACATTTGTGATTTACTGCTTTAAGGTATAATGAGGGAAGACTTGTTCAGTGTAGGTCATTGTATAAAAGGTACACTGTGAAGAGGGTAAGTTTTTCTTTCTGATGCTAATTTTTTCCCCTAAACGCAAATCTTCAGTATATTTGTATATAAAAATTGAAGGAAGTTAAAGTTGTTTTCAGATATGCATGTCAGTAGTAATTGCACTTGTCAGAAAACTGGGAAGCAGATGTTTTGTTACTATTATTTTTTCTTTCCTGGAGTCATTTAAGGGAAGAAGTGGTTTGGGGGCAATAGAGAGGGCATTGTGGGGCTAACTGGGTCCTTAAAGAAAGGCCTCCCTTTTGCAAAGCCTGGCTGCCTGGCACTGTTGGGGAAGCTGGGTGTTGAGCTATATAGCCTCAGGCTGGCTTCCACACTGCCATTGCCTGTCAGGGCACAGGCTCTTCTTGACAAATCTCTTGAGCCTTGCGTAGTGGTGGACTATGGGGAGTGGGGGTAGCCAGTTATGACCAGGTCAAAAGTTCAGCGAAACCTAAGTTGAAGGGGTGTGTGTGTGCATGTTCCTATATGCTTACATGCCTGAGACGGATGTGTATATTGTTATACAAAGTTTATTCTACCAGAGTCTTCAACTTAGAACACACCAATCACAGATTCTTTCTTGAGGTCACTCTAAATATTTTTCTTGATTTCGCCCATTGGATTTTCCTTGTAGGCAAGTATGGCAAAATATTTTATGGATCAAGTAGATTTTCATTTTGGTTTGGAGAAAAAAAATGTATTATGATGGTGACTTAGCAGTAAGCTAAGATAGCAGTAAGCTGCAGAAAGATACTGTAGAACTTCCAGGGAGATGGTAACATCTATCTGTGGCTTCCAAAGGTGTCTTTCACATAGAGCATCCGTCTCAGACTCCATCTTTGCCATCTTGGGGTATTTGGTCCCCACAGGGATCCAGCACCTTAATTTTTGTTTTTATCTCTTGATTGGGAATGAAGTAAGTCCTGACCATATTATTTTTTCTCTCTTACTCCACATTGTTGTGCTAATCTACTGATGTCCTAGGTTTGTTTTGGGCTGTGGTGGAGTTAGGTAGAATTTCTGGTCCAAATCAGGATATTAAATTCCAGAATCTGTATAAATAAGTTGGTGTGAAGTCGGTCATGCTGCAGCCAAAAGCAGTTTTCTTCTTTAGGAGGGTGAGTGACTCTTCTGAATAATTCTGTTATGTGCACTGTTTTGCACTTAATTACTCATGTACCCTTTATAAAATGGAATATTGTTTATGTAAAAGTATATGAAATACAGTATTTCATTCTCCTTTTTAAAGCCCCTGACCTCATGTGATGTTTATGATTTGGTTGGCTTAAATGATGTCATGTTCTTCTAATCGTCAGCTTTTAGCTTTGATTCTACAGCCCAGACTCTTTAGGAGCAGTGCTGTTCTACTTTTTCCCTAGGGTGGGTTTGCTAGAGTAACTGCCTGACTTGGCAATATGTCACTGAGGCATGTGGCCACCTGAATTAAATGTGTGAATGGTTGTCATAGCAGACTGTGTGCATCTTTCAGTGCCCCTCCCCCCACCCATAACCTCTAAAGATAAGTGAAAATAGAGGAAGTGTTAGGGTCACAATTACACTAACCACTTCATGTTTTTAATGTTGAACATTTAAGTCCCCTCTAATTAATAATTCCTAAGAATGGAATAAGTTCTTACAATTAAGAGGCTGTTAAGCAGTTTGGTTGGCCGCAAGACTGTTTTTTTCTTCTGACCTGTTCCTCTTAATGAACACCCCTTCCCTGAGTGTTCATTGTTTCAGCAACAATGGCACTAAGGACAGTTGATTTGCTTGACAGAAAATGTGTTAAATTAACAGATCTACTTCTTTAGCAAATCTTTTCTCTCCCTCCTTCCCCATTGTGTCTCTTCTGTCTCCCTGAAAGGTTGTGTTTGCAGATTCTTTTAGGTGTGGGAGACAATTTCTATGGTCAGTGTCCTGAAGTTCTTTGTTCAGGGTACACTGTTTTATGGGAGAAAGGTGATTTAAAGAAAAATTTCACCTGTTGACATAATTAAGGGATTTAACTTTGGATGTTTTTACACTCTTAGACTGGTATTGATTTGGGTTAATATCCTACAAAATCTATTTTTTTTCCACATTGTTTCTCAAAGACTTTTCTCTCCTCATTTTCCATTGTGTGGTTAAAGCAGGCCTCCTTACAGGACATTGGGATTGGGAGTGGAATGTTCTAATTGATATTGGGGATACGTCTGTCCTCATAACACTATATTTTCATCACTTTAAGTGATGGAGCTCATCTTCATAACTGTACTAATTGCTGTACTTGGATTTCTGTAATCTGCAACTCTTTAATAGTGGAATTAAAAAGAAAAGGAAAATCTCAAATCTCAGTCTTCTGTTTATTATCATTGTTATTAATATTAAGGTTGCAGATGTATGTGACAAAGGTTGCTATTTTCCACCTGCCCTAGGAAATTATAGTATGTTAAGAAAAAGCAGGTGAGTGGGTGGCAGTAATAGTGTAAAATTGAGTTATAGAGTATATGACTATGTGCCAAACGAGTTATAGAGTATATGACTGCTATAGGAGTGCAGGGGCCGGCAGTGATCATGAATGAAATGCTTCCTGGAGAAGGCAGGATTTGGAGGTTCATAGTGAGTAAGTCAGCATAGAGCTAGCCATGTCAGAGAGTTCTTTTTTTATAGAGGGCTAATGAAAATGAGGTTGAGGAGTTCCTGGGCAGCTCAGTCTGTTAAGCGCCCAACTCTTGATTTCAGCTCAGGTCATAATCTCACAGTACATGGGATTGAGCCCCATGTTAGGCTCTGCGCTGACAGCACAGAATCTGCTTGGAATTCTCTCCCTCTTTCTCTGCCCCTTTCTGTCTCTCTCTTTCTCTCTCTCTCTCTCTCTCTCTCTCGAAAGAAACCTAAAAAAAAATTTTTTTTTAAACGAGGTTGAGAAATAGTAGGCCAGACATTACAGCAAGCCTTGAATGGTAGGTTCACTGGTGTTAAACATTTTTTATTCAGGCATTGAAGTGTTAGACAAGAATGACGACAATGTTTCAGACTAAGAATGTCCTGTGTGCTAAATGTTTTAGATTAAATCTGGTATTGGAAGCTGGGACAGAACAGAGTGGAGGAAGAGAGGCTGGTTTAATTATTGGGAGTGAAAGGAGCATAAAATGCCAAAGGTAGCAATAATAGGAAAGGACACTCATCACTGGCATTACTGAAGAATAAGTAGGACTGTGTGATCAACAATGTTGGGTGCATAAAGAAGGTTGTATCCATTAAGAATGTTTTTGGCTGCAAGGAAAGAATGCTGTACTAGCAGCAACTTAAACACTGGCGCAGCCTGTAACGTAATCTGGAGGACATGGTTCCTGGCAGGTGTGGCAGCTCTGTAAAGAATACAGCATTCCGCCAGTGGTGTTCCTCATGGTCACAGGTTGGATTCTGCAGCGCCAAGGTCTGCATTGCTGAGTGATGCAGAGAAGTACAGGAAAATTACCATGGAAAACAGCCATTGAATTGGTGATTTGAAGAGGTCTGAGATGACTTCAGAGAAGCCTGTTTGAAAGAGGAGAGAGAGAGGCTAAAACTGCATACTTCTGGAATGAGAGAGGAAAAGAGCTCTTTAGGAATGGTGGAAAAGAAAGAACTTCAAGTAATGTTTTTTCGAAAATAACCTATAGCCATCACAAAATCTCAGTTCTTACATGGTTAACATTTTAATGTACTGAGGGAGTCCATTGTAATTCCTCCCCACCCCTGCCTTTTTTTTTTAGGCCATGCTGTTTCCAAATTCTTCATTTTTTTAAAAAATTTTTTTCTTTAACATTTCTTCATTTTTGAGAGAGAGAGAGAGAGAGAGAGAGAGAGAGAGAGCGTGCGCATGAGTGGGGGAGGGGCAGAGAGAGAAAGAGACACAGAATTTGAAGCAGGCTCCAGGCTCTGAGCTGTCAGCACAGGGCCTGACGTGGGGCTTGAACTCATGAGCTGTGAGATCATGACCTGAGCCGAAGTTGGACGCTTAACCGACTGAGCCACCCAGGTGCCCCAACCAAATTCTTAATTTTTTATACTAGCAATCCTAATCCTCTTTTCTTTCTCCCTCTGATTGTTGGGAGGGGGCTGGTAGTTACCCTACCCCAAGATTGTTAGTTGCTTAGTGTTTTAAAGATTTTTTTTTTTAAGTTTGTTTATTTTTGAGAGAGGGAGAGACAGGGTGCTAGCAGGTGAAGGGCAGGGAGAGAGAAGGACAGAGAGACAGAGAATCTGAAGCAGATTCCAGGCTCCAAGCTGTCAGCACAGAGCCTGACTTGGTGCTTGAACCCACGAGCTGTGAGATCATGACCTGAGTCGAAGTCAGATACCAACTGACTGAGCCACCCAGACGTCCCCCCACCTTGTTGCTTAGTGTTTTAAACACTTCCTATTTAGTAAAATGAAAATCTGGATTAAGAAATGTACCCTTTTTATCATTAGAATTTTAGATTTGTTTTTGCTTAACTATTGAATGTTCGGAATACTTCAGATTTTAGTTTCTCTCTGTTAAGTATTTAATGATCTGTAAGACTGCTACTTAATGCAATTCTGTGATCCTTTTGTAATGGGCATTTGTGTACAAATAAGATAGTTGGGTATTAATAATAAGTGTTCTAATACCATGGTTTGCATGCCCAGGGAAGTTACAGTTCAACAGAAGGCTTTTTTTGTTTGTCTTATCTCCCCACTGGCTCTACAAAAATTTTTGGAAGTTATCTGGTAGTTCTTGCAGCGCCTTACCCTTTTTCCCCTTCTCCTGGGTCAAGTAAATCTATAGCCTGCCTAGTAATCTTAACACATCTTGCAAGTAAAGATGAACTGGGTCAATCAAATTCCTGTTCTTGAGAGTGTAACGTAGGAAATGTAAGGATTATTGAATTAGTGTGGAAAAGAAGCTAAAAGGTGAGAAGCCATGAAACGAGCCAAAATGTTGCATGTGAGAGAGCAGAAACCGACAGAGACCCAGCATTAGAGCAATTTCTAGGAAGCCTCCAGCTCCAATCCATTGGTTTATATCCTGTAGGAACCCCCAAGCATCTGAGGCATCAAGAGCCTAACACTTTGGGGTCACCTGGTTGATTCAGTCAGTTAAGCGTCCAACTTCGGGTCATGATCTCATGGCTTCTGAGTTCAAGCCCCACATTGGGCTCTGTGCTGACAGCTCAGCCTGGAGCTTGCTTTGGATTCTCTCTCTCTTTCTCTCTCTCTCTCTCAAAAATAAATAAAACATTAAAAAAAAAAAAAAGAGCCTAACACTTACTTTCTTTTCTTTATGTGCATACATTAAATGTTTATAAAGGTAGGATCATACTTTTACATACTTTACAGCATTTTGTTTTATTTAGTTAACAATATTACATGATATAGACTGCCCTTTTATCTCCTACATTATGACTTTTAATAGTTTCACATTATTGTCACTCTTATTTAACTAGTCCTCTTTGGGACATTGAGGTTATTCTTAGTTGTTTTCTATCTTAACAGCCATGAACAGAAATCTTTTTTCTCCATGATGAGATTAGTGTTTTTATTTTTCTTAAGTTTATTTATTTTTTTAGCAATCTCTTACACCAAACTTGGGGCTCAAACACATGACCCCAAGTTCAAGAGTCACAAACTCTTCCAACTGAGCCAGCCAGACACCCTGGGATTAGTGTTTTAAATCATTAGACTTTTCTTATAACCTACTGTTTTAAAAAATGTTTTATTTATTTGTTTTGAGGGGTGGGGGTGGGGGGGTCAGAGAGAGAGGGAGAGAGAATCCCAATTTGGTTCCGCACTGTCAGCCCAGAGCCTGACACAGGGCTCAAACTCACGAACCCTGAGATCATGACCTGAGCCTAAATCAAGAGTCAGAAGCTTAAACCAATTGAACCACCCAGGTGCCCACCTTATGTTTGAAGTCTTAAGTTTTGAGTTTTTTTCAGTCATTTTTAAATACTCTGTTTCATGATATAAGCTAATATGAATTTGGTGCCCATGGTGGGTGCTCCAGGCACTACTTCAAGTGTTTCTTATGCATGAACTTATCTATTCTTTTTCTTTTTTTAAAAATTTGTTTATTTATTTTGAAAGAACAAGCCACGAGCAGGGGAGGGGCAGAGAGAGACAGAATCCCAAGCAGACTCTGTGCTGTCAGCACAGAGCTAGACACAGGACTTCAAGCTCACAAACTGTGAGATCATGACCTGAGCTGAGATCCAGAGTTGGACTCTTAATCATCTGAGCCACCCAGGCGCCCCTATCTATTCTTTTTTAAAATTGTGATATAATTGACATACAGCATTATGTTAATGTTTCAGGTGCACAACATAACGATTTGATATTATATACTGTGATGTGACAACCACGGTAAGTCTAGTTAAAACTACGTCCACCACCAGGGGCGCCTGGGTGGCGCAGTCGGTTAAGCGTCCGACTTCAGCCAGGTCACGATCTCGCGGTCTGTGAGTTCGAGCTCCGCGTCGGGCTCTGGGCTGATGGCTCGGAGCCTGGAGCCTGTTTCCGATTCTGTGTCTCCCTCTCTCTCTGCCCCTTCCCCGTTCATGCTCTGTCTCTCTCTGTCCCAAAAATAAATAAAAAAAAAGATGTTGAAAAAAAAACAACCAACTACGTCCATCACCAGACATAATTGCAGACTTTTTTTCTTGTGATGAGAACTTTAAAGACTTACTGTCTTAGGGGCACCTTGCTGGCTCAGTCAGTACAGCATGTAACTCTTGATCTCATCATGGTTGTGAGTTCAAGCCCCATATTGGACGTGGAGCCTATTTAAAAAAAAAAAAAAAAAAAGATCTACTCTTAGCAACCTTCAAATATATAGTACTGTATACTACGGTCACCATGCTATACATAACATCCCCAGGACCTATTTATTTTGTAACTTTTGACTACCATATTGCCCACCCCCTACTCTGCCTCTGGCAACCACCAGTCTGTTCTCCCTATCTATGAGTTTGGTGGAATTTTTGTTTTTCTTTTTTTTTTTTAAATCTTAAGGTTTTACATATAAATGAGGTCATACACTATTTGTTCACTATCTGACTTATTTCACTGAGCATAATGCCCTCAGGCTGTATCCATGTTCTTGCAAATGGGAAGATCCTTCTTTTTTTTTGTTGTTTTTTTTTGTTTTTATTGCTGAATAATATCCATTAATGTGTGTATACCACATTTTCTTTATTGATTCATTGGTGGACACTTAGATGCTTCCATACCTTGGCTGTTGTGAATAATGCTTCAGTGAACATGGTGTGCAGGTATCTTTTTCAATGTAGTGTTTTCACTTCTTTTGTATACACCCAGAGGTGGAATTATCGGATTATGGGGTAGTTCCATTTTTAATTTTTTGAAGAACCTCTATACTGTATTACATAATTGGCTGCACCAATTTACATTCTCACCAATAGTGCAAAAGGGTTTTCTTTTTTCCACATCCTCACTAAATGCTTGTTATTTTTTGTCTTTTTGATGATAGCCATTCTAACAGGTGTCCAGTAATATCTTACTGTAGTTTTGATTTGCATTTCCCTGATGATTAGTGATGTTGAGCACCTTTTCATGTTCCTGTTGGCCACTTGTGTGTCTTTGGAAATATGTCCACTCACATCTTCTGCCCATTTTTACTTCTTTTTTAAAATTTTATTTATTTATTTATTTATTTATTTATTTATTTATTTATTTTTAAGTTTGTTTTGAGAGAGAGAAAGAGAGCATGTGCGCAAGTAGGGAGGGGAAGAGAGAGGAGACCAAGAATCCCAGGTAGGCTCCACTCTGTCAGCACAGAGCCCAATGTGGGGCTTGAACCCATGAACCAAACTGTAAGATCATGACGTGAGCCGAAATCAAGAGTCAGACGCGTAACCAACTGAACCACCCAGGTGCCCCTTTCTGCCCATTTTTAAATCAGATTGTTCTTTTTTTTTTGCTACTGAGTTGTATTTATCTATTTTTAATTCCCCCATGAGGTAAACGTCACCTTTATCTCACCCTGCAGATGAAGAAATGGAGGCATACAGGCGAAATGATTTGTCCAAGGTCACATAGCCAGCAGGTGGCAGAGCCCAGACACGAACCCAGAAAGTTCTCAGTAGAATGCCAAGACCTTTATTGGTAAAGGAACTGAATGTTAGTGTTTCTAAGAGAGGAAAATTGATATCCAGTGCAGGTTTTTTATGGGCTTGTTGGAAGGTAGGTAAAAGTAAATTTTCTTTAATATTGTGGCATTGAAAAGAACTTTTAAGCAAAACTGTCAGAGAAAAAAGGACATTAAAAAAGATTTTTATTTTTAAGTAATCCCTAAACCCAACATGGGGCTCGAACTCAAAACCCTGAGATCAAGAGTTGCATGCTCTACCAACTGAACCTGCCAGGCTCCCCAGGAAAAACAACGTTTTATTTTACTATTTTTTTTTTTTAAAGTGTATTATTTATTTTGAATGAGAGAAAGACAGAATCCCATACAGGCCCAGCGCTATCAGCATACAGCCCAACGTGAGGCTCGATTTCATGAACCATGAGATCATGACCTAAGCCGATGTCAAGAGTCGGATGCTCAACCGACTGAGCCACCCAGGTGCCTCAAAAATGACATTTTAGAATTGAGAGAAATCCATTTTTTTCCCTTAATACTTAAATTGTGTGCAGAGTGTATCAATATCTTTTAAGAATTACTTACTTTTGTTATTTTCCCATTCTACTGTAACACTGGCTAGTGCTCTTTAAACATTATTTAATTTTTAAATAATGTCAGACTTACAGAAAAGCTGTAAGACTAGTGCAGAAGTCCTGAATCCCTTCACCCAGGTTCCACGTTTGCTCTATCATTACCTCCCTCTTCCCATCATTCCTCCTCTATCCATCATCCATTCGTTCATCCACTGTTTATACCTATATAATAATTTTTCCCCCCTGCACTGAGAGTAAGTTTCAGACATGTTATCTCTTGACATTTTCTCACATGACCATAGTACAGTTATCAAAATCAGGAAATTAATACTAAATAAGATCTATAGATAATACATTGAATATTACCAACCTACCCCATACTAATATACATGTGATTTATATATTATAAATTTTTAATGTATTATTTTAGAAATTATTTTTGTGGGTCAGATTTTTAATCTAGGATCATGCATTGCATTTAGTTATTGGGTCTCTGAAGGCTCCTTTTTTGTTGTTTTTTTTTAAGTTTATTTATTTTGAGAGAGACAGAGCCAGAACAAGTGGGGGAGTGGCAGAGAGAGGGAGACAGAGAATCCCAAGCAGGCTCCACACTGTCAGTATGGAGCCTGATGTGGGGCTCGAACTCACTGAAACTGTTGAAATCGTGACCTGACCTAAAGCCAAGAGTTAGATGTTTAGCCGAATGAGCCACCCAAGTGCCCGTCTTTAGTCTCCTTTAATCTGGAATGATGTTTAAGCTAGTCTTTCATGACCTTGACCTTTTGGGAAGAGTACATTTTATTGATTGCCACTTAATTTGGGTTTGTTGAATATACCCTCATGATTAGATTCAGTTCCTGTGTTTTGGCAGGAATGCTAAAGAAGTGGTGTAGTGTCCTTTGTGCATCATATCAGGAGTTACATTGATGCCAGTTGGTCACTTTATCGTTGCTGGTTGTTATTAATTTTGGTCACTTGGTTTAAGATGGTATCTGCTAGGTCTCACCAATGTGAAGTTACTGTTTTTCCCTTATAATTAATACATGTCTGGTGGGGGAATACTATACAAACATCCTATTTCTCATCGAAATTTTACCCATTAGTAATTTTAATCTGTGTGTGATTCTTTGCCTTATTCATTACGTCATAGTTGCCAAATAGGTGATTTCAAGTTCCATCATTCCTTTTTTGCTTTTTTAAAGTAGGCTGTACACCCAATGTGGGGCTGGAACCCAAGACTCTGAGTTCAGGAGTTGTATGTTGTACTTACTGAGCCTGCCATGTGCCCCTCCATCATTCCTTTTATATTAAGTCAGCATTCACAATTTTCATTCATCAATTCTAAGTATTTGATTCAAAACTGTTTTTAGTGTCTTATAAGAATATAATTTTATAAAATTTTTTTTGTTTTCTTGGAAATTTCTAAAGTGAATGTACATTGATATAACAATATTAAGAGAGAAGTCATTTTTCAAAGATTCAGATCTCATTTTTTTTTTTTACTTTGAAAAAATTCAACCTCTAGTGAAGTTCAGAGACCTAAGTATAAGTGAACCCCTGTAAGTACTTGACTTTAGATTCACCAATTGTTAACATTTCACCACATCAGCTTTTTGTTTTCTTTTGCGCTGAACCATTAGAAAGTAAGTTGGCATTGTGATGATACTTTATCTAGAAAATATTTTGGTATGCACTTCTGAAGAATAGGGACCTTCCTCTAAGTGACCGCAATAGTGTGTTCACATTTTAGAAAATTCTTTTTTTTAAGTTTATTTATTTATTTTGAGAGAGAGAGTGGGGGAGGGGCAGAGAGACCATCCCAAGCCAACCCTGCACTGCCAGCACAGGCCCAACGTGGGGCCCAAACTAACTGCAAGACCATGACCTGAGCCAAAACCAAGAGTCGGATGCCCAACTGACTGAGCCACCTAGGCGCCCCCAAGAAAGTTAATAATTCTATAATAATATATTCAGATATCCTCAGTTGTCCCCACAGTGACTTTTACAGATGTTGTTCCAATCTCTATACTGGTTCTAACATTGTGTTTGGCTGTTAAGGGAATAGTTTTTAAGGGAAAGTTTGGTAAAATGATTTAAATTTCAAGCTGAAAGTTAATTAGGTGAAATAATAAGGAAAAAAGAGACAGTTTATTGGAATAACACTGGCTCCAGTCCAGGCTGTACTCAAGGTCTGGACAGCTAGCTACTTAACTTGTCTGAGCCTCAGTTTCATCATTGGCAAGTTCCTCACTTAGTCCTTAGGGTTATTAGGAAATTTGAATGAGCTAAAGCATATGAGGGATTTCATAAGTGGATTTCAACAACTGGTTATTATTACTAATTTTTTTCTTAATACGGATTTTTGAATTATGATAATGATACTATAACTGTGAATCATTTGGGAGAAAGGCATTTTATAATAAAGATGTTTTTTGACTTCCTGTATTTTGAAATCAAATTATAATGCAGTAAAATTGTTAAAACAAATCAGTGCGGTGTATTGTGCTTATGTGTATTAACGTGATCACAGAGTAAAATTGAATAGTTTTATTGAGATAGAATTCAATACCATATAATTCACACATGCGAATTGTGAAATTTAGTGAGTTTTAGTGTGTTAACAGATAGGTGCAACTATCACCACGGTCAATTTTAAAACATTTTCTTTGCCTATAAAAGATCCCTCTTTTGCTATTACTCCTTCTGCCTTCGTAGTTACTTCTCCCCCAGCCTTAAGCAACCACTAATCTGCCTTCTGTTTCTATAGATACCCTTTTTCTAAGTTTTCATAATGAAAAAAAATCATATAATATATGGCCTAATGTGACTGGTTTCTTTTTTCACTTAGTGTATTTTTTCAAGGTTCATCCAAGTTGCAGCAAATACCAGTACTTCATTCCTTTTTATGGCTGAATAATGATATTCCATTGTGTGGACATACTATATTTTATTTACCTGTTGATGGGTATTTAGGTTATTTCTACCTTTTGGCAGTTATGAAAATACTGCTATGAACAGTGGTGTAAAGTTTTTGTGTGGTCATATGTCTTCATTTTTCTTGGGTATATACCCAGGAGTGGGATTGCTGGGTCATATGGTAACTGTATTTGAGCATTTGAGAAACTGCCTGTTTACCAAAGAGGCTGCATCCATTGTCTTTCCCACCAGCAGTATATGAAGGTTCTGATTTTTCCACATCCTTGCCAACACTTGTTATCTTGTTATCTTGTTATCTGACTGTAGTCTAGCCATCTAGTTGGTGTGAAGTAGTATCTCAGTGTGGTCTTGATTTGCATTTCCCTGATGAACTAATGCTGTTGTCATCTTTTTATTTGCTTATTGGCCATTTTTGTATATCTTGGAGAAATAGCAAATCACATTCTTTACTCATTTTAAAATCGGGTTGCCTTTTTTATTATTGAGTCGGGAGTTCTTTCTCTCCCTTTCTTTCTTTCTTTCTTTCTTTCTTTCTTTCTTTCTTTCCTTCTTTCCTTCTTTTTTAATGTAAAAGCTACTCCCAGTGTGGGGCTTGAATTCATAATCCTGAAATCATGAGTTGCATACTCTACTGGCCGAGCCAGCCAGGCACCCTGAATTATAAGAGTTCTTTATATATCTTAGATATAAGTTCTTTATCAGTTATATGAGATGAAAATATTTTCTCCCATTCTGTAGGACTGCCTTTTCATCACTTTTTTGACGAGGTCCTTTGAAAAACAAGTTTGAAATTTATTTTTTCTTTTATTGCTCATGCTATTGGTGTCATAGCTAAGAATCCTTTGCCAAATCCAAGGTCATGAAGATTTACCCTTGTGCTTTCTTCTACAAGTTTTATAGTATTTGGGTCTTTGATCCATTTTGTATTATTTTATATACAATGTGAGGTTAAGGGTCCAACTTCATTCTTTTTCATGTAGCTGTCCAGTTGTCCCAGCACAATTTCTGGAAAAGACTATTGTTTTTTTCTTTCTGTATTGAATTGCCTTGACACCCTTGGCGAAAATAAGTTGACCATGCATATGTGGGTTTATTTCTAAACTTTTAATTCTTTGTCAATGAACTGTATGTGTGTCCTTGTGCCCATATTCCATTGTGTTGATTAATGATGTTTTGTAGTGGGTTTTGAAATCTGGAGCTGTGAGCCCTCTTCTTTTGTTCTCTTTCAGGTTTGTTTTGGCTATGCTGGGTCCCTTGAGGGTCAGGTTGTCAATTTCTACTAAGAGGTCAGCTAGGATAGTTGTGTCAGGTTCTGATAGGGATTGCTTTGCATCTGTAGATCAGTTTTAACAATGTTGAGTCTTCTAACCCATGAACATGGGATGTTTTCCCTTTTATTTAGATCTTTTATTTGACAAATGTTTTGTAATTTTTTTTAAGTTTATTTATTTTGATGGGGGGAGGAGGGGTAGAAAGAGAGAGGGAGAGAGAATCCTAAGCCGGTTCCATGCTGTCAGCACAGAGCACAAACTGGGGCTCAGTCCCACAAACTGTGAGACCATGACCTGAGCTGAAGCCAAGAATGGAACGCTCAACCAATAGAGTGACCCAGGCGCCCCTGTAATTTTCTAAATACAAGTTTGGTGCTTCTTTTGTTAAATCTGTTCAGAAATATTTTGGGGTTTTTTGATGCTGTTGTGAATGAAATTGTTTTATATTCAGATTGGTCATTGACAAATTTTTAAAATCAATTTTATTGAACTATAATTTAAATACAATCAAGGACATCCTTTTTTAAGTATGTAGTTTGAGTTTTGGTAAATGCATCCAACTTGTAATTACCACCATTTAAATCAAGATGTTGAACATTTTTTATCATTTCCAAATATACATATATTTGTTTTATCCCTTGGCAGTTGACCCTGACTTCCACTCTGGTGGATTACTGATCTGCTTTCTCTCACTATAGATTAGCTTACCTTTTATTTCCTGTAAATATAGAGTGTGTTTTTTATATCTGGCTTCCTTTAACATAATGATTTTAAGATGTAGCCATATTGTGTGTATCAGTGGTTAATCTTTTCTTTTTGAGAGAGAGTGGGCACAAATGAGGGAGGGGCATAGAGGGAGAGAGAGAAGCAGGGCTCCTTCTCATCAGACACAGGGCTCATTCTCACCAGAGAGGCTCAAACTGAGACAAAGTCCAATGCTTAACTGACAGAGCCACCCAGGTGCCCTTCAGTGGTTAGTTTTTTTAATTGTAAAGTAGTACAAGTAAAACCTTGGGTTGTGAGTAACTTGTTCTGCAAGACGAGCAAACATTTATAAAAAAATTTTTAAATATTTATTTTTGAGAGACAGAACAGAGCACGAGCAGGGGAGGGGCAGAGAGAGACACAGAATCCGAAGCACACTCCAGGCTCTGAGCTGTCAACACAGAGCCTGATGTGGGACTCAAACTTACGAACCATGAGATCATGACCTGAGCTGAAGTCCATCCGATGCTTAACCAACTGACCCACCCAGACACCGCAAAGAGCAAACATTTCTAATACATATTTCATTATGTGGCTGTACCTCAGTTTATCCATTTTCTTACTGATGGACATATGGGTTATTTCCAGGTTTTGGCAGTTGTAAATAAAAGTGCTGAGTATATTTACATACAGGTAAGTCTTTGTGTGGACTTGTTTTTAATTGTCTTGAGTAAATATCTAGCAGAATTGCTAGATCATATGTAAGTGTATGTTTAACTCTATAAAACACCAAATTATTTTCCAAACAAACTGCTTTTTTTATTATTTTGATTGATGTATAGTTTAGGTATATTAAAATCCTCCCCCTTCAGCTGTTAGTGAACATTTCTGTGACTTTTCATAGTTGTATAACCACTACCACAATCAAGGTGTAGAATAGCTACATCACCCAAGAAATTTACCGTATGCTCCTTTCCTCTAGTCCTTGGCAATCACTTGGTTTTTTCCCTTGTAATTTTGGCTATTGTCATAGAAGTGGCATCCTACAATATGTAGCCTGTTGAGTGTGGTGTCTTTTATGTGGCATAATGCATTTGAGATTCATCCGTGTTGTTGTATGTTGTCAGCACTTCATTCCTTTTAATTGCCAAATAATTCCACTTTGGGGAGACAAGTTGGTTTTAGTGGAAGAATGTTTGAGTTGTTTCTAGTTTTGTTGATCATGAATAAAGTTCCTTAAGCATTTGCATACAGATGTTTGTGTGAATACCTAGGAATAGGATTGTTGAGTCATATGGTAGGTAAGTGTATGTTTACCTTTGGGAAACACTTTGGTAGTTTGTGGTATTCCCACTAGCACTGTGTTTTGGTTCCTCTGCATCCAGTGTTACTGTCAGTGTTACTGTTTTTTAATCTATCCTAATTTGTGTGATGATATTGTGGTTTGATTTTTATGTTTACCTAACGACTAATTATACTGAATATCTTTTCATATGTTTATTTGCCATCCATACACTTGGTGAAGTATCTCTTAAAATCTTAACGCCCATTTAAAAAGTTGAGTTGTTGGGGAGCCCGGGTGGCTCAGTCCGTTAAGTGTCCAACTTCTGTGCTAACAGCTCAGAGCCTAGAGCCTGCTTCAGATTCTGTCTCCATCTCTCTCTGCCCCTCCCCTGCTCTAGATTCTTTCTCCCTCTCTCTCTGCCACTCCCCCACTCATGCTCGCAGTCTCTGTCTCTTTCTTTCTAAAATATAAACATTAAAAAAATTTAAAAAGGAGCACCTGGTTGGCTCAGTTGGTTAAGCATCTGACTTCAGCTTAGGTCATGATCTCGAGGTTCATGAGTTTGAGTCCCACATTGGGCTGATCAGGCTCTGCTGCTGATAGCATGCAGCCTGCTTGGGATTCTGTCGTCTCTTCTCCCCCCGCCCCCGCTCCTGCTCTCTCTTTCTCAAAATAAAAAAAACAAAACCAGTGTCTCTTTAAGAGCAGAAATTTTCAAGTTAGAGAAGTTCATTTTGTCCAGTTTTTCTCTTCTGGATTATATTTTTGGCATTGTTTTTAAGAAATCTTTGGCTAATTTAAGATTGCAACAATTTCTTCCATGTTTTCTTCTAGAAATTTGAGGGTTGCTTTTCAAGTGTTTTTGTTGATAGTGTATAAAAAGTATTTTTATTGTTCCTCATTTAATTTCTAAGAAATGGGCGGTATTTCTGTATTTGGATGGAACAGTTTTGTCTAGGACAGCCTACTGGGCTCTTAGAGACAAAGTTCTCATTTCTTTTTCCAGCTTAATTCTGGAGCATAGAGAATCATTCCACATTGAAAAAGACCAATCTTCCTTTTAGGTTGATCGAAGGGGATTTTCCTCCAAAGTTGGTTGCAGTGGTACTGTAGAAGCATCAATATTAACAGTGTGTTAGTTTTGCAAACTGGAATTTGATGGTGAAAATAAAGAATAGATTATCAAAATAGTTGGTACAGGATAATTTAAAAAGCCAACACAATTAGTTTCTTGTTTATCTTTGATTCCTCTAGTACTTAATGGCTTATACTCTGTAGATTAATGGGATAAAAAGTTATGAATGAACACTCAAATATAAAGTAGTATAAGTAAAAACTGGAAAAATGTGAATAAAATTTATAGATGATATCAATGTCAATGTCTTGGTTGTAATGTTATAGTTTTGTAAAATGTTACCTTTGGGGGAACTGAGCAAAGTATACAAATATCTCTCTCTGTTATTTCTTAGACCTGCATATGAATCTACAATTAGTGAAAAATTCAATTAAGACAGTAAATCTGGGTGGGTCACTCGGTTAAGCTTCCGACTTCAGCTTAGGTCATGATCTCGGTTTTGTGAGTTTGAGCCCCGCATTGTGCTCTGCTGTCAGATCCTGTCTCTCTCTCTCTCTCTCTCTCTCTCTCTCTCTCTCTGTCCCTCCCCCACTCGAGTTCTGTCTCTCTCTCTCTCTTTCAAACATAAATAAATGTTAGAAAAATCTGTTAAGTGGAGAAGAGGAACTAATCTGTTACCTTGATACTTTATAGATCATTTGATTATATGAATTATTTACTTAGTTTTTATTTTATTTTCCTTAAAGATTTCAAACCTACAGAAGAAAATCTGAAAGTGTGGTGCAACGAACACCCACATACTCTCCATTTAGATTCAGTAGTTATCATTTTACTACATTTGTAGTAAATTTGTGTATGTGTGTGCATGTGTATATAAACATTTGTATATTAAACACAATTACTCATTTTTCTTCATGCATGCATCATGACATTTCACTCTTAAAAACTTTAGTGTACATTGCCTAAGCAATAAAAAAATAACATTCTCCCATACAACCACAATATCATTAATGCTTCTAAAGAAAATTAAAAAGTTTCATAATATATTGGGCGCCTGGGTGGCTCAGTCCATTGAGTGTCTGACTTCCGGCTCAGGTCATGATCTCCCGGGTCAGCGGATTCGAACCCTTCATCGGGTTCTGTGCTGACAGCTCAGAGCCTGGAGCCTGCTTCAGATTCTGTGTCTCCTCTCTCTCTGCCCCTCTGCTGCTCATGCTCTGTCTCTCATAAGTAAACGCTAAAAAAAATTTTTTTTAAAAACTTTCATAATGTAATGAGTTTTTATAGTATTATCTAAAAATATTTCATAATATTATTTAATCTAACATTCAAATCCCCCAACCCTGCATTACAAAAATACCTTTCATCATTGTATTTGTTGGTTTTTTGTCAAGGATCTGATCAGGGTGTCATGTTTTGCAGTTTGATACTACTAAATTTCTTTTTATCGAGAGTAGTCCCTTTCACTGTTTGCTTTTTATAACCCTTTGAGGAGTCTGGGCCAGTTATCTTATAGAATATTCTACACTTTGGATTTTTCTGATTCCTTAGATTACATAGGTTCAAGTTAAACATTTTTGGTAAACTACTTTGTAGGTGGTGGTTGTTACTTATTGTTTCACATAGGAAGCTCCATAATTTCAAGCTACTTACTGTTAGTGATGCTTATTTTCATCACTTGAGTAAGGACATTTATCTTTTTGAGTGAGTGGTATTGAGTGAGGTTTCTTTTCTTTTCAATAAGGTTATCCCTGAGAGGATAGTTCTGTACACTAACCAGTGCCAGAAAGTGAGGTGAAAAGACATGGTTACTGCCTGTAAAATTTAAGAGATCAATGTTCAAACAGTAGTAGTAGGACAATAAGATGTTTGTTCTAAAGGAAGCGTGCAAACTACAGTGGAAGAAATGGTGAGGCCTGTCAAGGTTTCACGGCTTGAACAGAGCCTAGAGGGCTAAGTATGAATCCACAGTTGGACAGGTGGAAAGAAAGGGTCACTTAGCAGAGGTAACAATGTCTGTGGAAACATGGAAGAGAGCAAGTGTACCGGAAAGACAGACTAGGGAATATCAGGTTTTGGAGGAGCATATTTGCAAGGTTGATGGGAGTGGGAAGAAGAGAAGAGAAATATGTCAGTAGTGAGGTGATGGTAAGATATGAAGACTACTTGATTAATTTAGATTTTATTCTGATGATTGGGGTTTTCAGACTTCTTTTAAAGCTGTGAATTATTTTATTAAAGTTATGAATCAAGTTTCCTTTGCTAAAAGGAATCAATATATGAAACAGATAAAAGTGAAGCATTGTTTGAACAGTGCTGTAGATGATGAGCTGTAAAAGTGAGCAGGGGAGAGTGACGTGACTGAGTATTTAGAATGGGTCTGGTGTGTAATCTGTGTGCAATAAATATTTGTTGATTGAATAGATAAATAATCTTTGGAGAGTAGACAGTTCAATGTTAGTAGAGCAGGCTGGAAACAGAAAGACAAGTAGCAAGGCTGTTATAATACCCTAGGTGAGAAATGACAGGACCTGAACTAGAGAAAGGATGACAGAGATTGAGGAGAGGCCAGATGTGAGAATAGGAGATAGAATTAGCTGTACATGGTTGGACAGTAGCTTGTAAGAGAGGAATAGTCCAGCTCAGTTGTACCATCCACAGGGCCAAATCATCCCCAAGGAGTGGTCTGAGAATTTATGGAGCCAGTTTTGGTCACAGAGATTGGAAGACAGTACTGGCATTTAGTGGGCAGGGCAGGCATACTGGATGTTATACAATGCACAAGACATTCCCAACAATGAAGAAATCACCTCATCCTACGAAGTGTCTCTTAGATAGGGAAAAATTTACATTTGAATCTAAATCCAAATTTGTATTTTACATATAAACACAAAGTAGTTTTTCACTGTTTTAACATATATTAAAAGATTTAGGAGTGTCACTCTTGCGTGAACCAAGAGAGTATACTGTTTTGTTTGGAATATTGCTAAGAGTTTTTTGCCATTTTGGAAAATTCTGTATCTATATCATCTTGTTTATTACTGGCTATATTTGGTTTACTTATACTAGAAAACTCAGTCTGCATTTGTACTTTTAGGTTCTGTGTTTAAGAATAGACATTTGGGGGGCACCTGGGTGGCTTAGTTGGTTAAGCACCTGACTTTGGCTCAGGTTATGATCTCACGGTTCGTGGGTGTGAGCCCTTCATCGAACTCTGTCCTGTCAGCCTGGAGCCCCCTTCAGATCCTCTGTCCCTTGCTCTATCTGCCCCTCCCCTCCTCTCTCATGTGCTCATGTATGCAATTTCTCTCTCTCTCAAAAATAAATAAACATTGAGGAAAAAAAAAAAGAACATACATTTGGGGCACCTGGCTAGTTCAGTTGATAGAGCATGTGACTCTTCATCTTGGGATCATGAGTTCAAGCTCCCACATTGAGTGTAGAGCTTACCAAAAAAAAAAAAAAAAAAAAAAACCCAAAAACCTGTTAGGTCATACTCAAGAGTATTCATTTTATTATATATTTTATTTTATGTCTCCTTTGATTACAGTTGTGGTAATATACTGATTGTTTATATATATATGGATGTAGGAAGGTTTTATTACCTATGAATTTCACATCAGGATAATAAAAGGGGGGTGTTACAGAATTTGCATTACAAAGAAGGGAGCATTGGGTCTGACACAATTGAAGAATCACTGGTCTGGTAAGTCCCAGGTTTCTGGCTTGGTGACTGCCTAGATGTTGTTACTCTTCATCGAGATGGGGAAAATGGAAAGAGGTTTGAGGCTGGGGTGAAGGTAGTAAGATTGGGAATGTTAGTTTGAAGTCTGTGTGGGACATTAAAGTATTATGAATGGGGATTTGGAGTTCAGGAGAGAGTTCTTGGCTGGGGAAAAAGTAAGTTAACATTTATTGAGAATGGTTAACATTTATTTATTTATTTAATTTTTAGTGTTTATTTTTGAGAGAGAAAGACAGAGCATGAGCAGGGGAGGGGAGAGAGAGAGGGAGACACAGAATCTGAAGCAGGCTCCAGGCTCTGAGCTGTCAGCACAGCGCCCGACGTGGGGCTTGAACTCACGAACTGTGAGATCATGACCTGAGTCAGACGCTTAACCGACTGAGCCACCCAGGCTCCCCAAGAATGATTAACATTTATTGAAAGTTATGGAGTTAAGAATACAGAATGTGAGACCTGATTGAGTTTGTTTCCCATTGCCAAACTCAGTACCTGTCAATTTTACAAATTACTTAACTGCTCTTACACCCGGTTTCCTCATCTTTAAAAATGGGGATGAGAGTACCTATCCATTGAGTTAATGTGAGAAATAAATGCCGTAAAACATGTAAAATACTCCTGTAGTGCCAACTTAAAAGCTGTACTCAAATTAGCCATTATTTACCAAACATTGAGTTAAGTGCCAAGAATTACGGGTTAATATGTGAATTATCTCATTTGGTCCTTACTGAGCAATATTTTAATGAAAAAACTGGAGCTTAGGGAGATTTAATACAGTTTTGAGAGTCATAAATAACAGTCATAAATAATAAGCTTAGATTGGATAGGATTGAATCAAATGCTATCAGACGGTTGTACTCCATCTCCATCTCTATTCTAAGACCAGCTTCAGCATCATCTGGGAACTTGTTAGAAATGCAGGACCTCAGACTTCACGCTAGATGTGCTGAATCAGACTCTACATTTAAATGAAGTTTCCAGTTCAGAAAATGTGGAGGCCTCATTAAATGGTGTAGTTAAAAGGCCCAGGATGTAGAACACCAGATTCGGATGGGCCTAGCTCTAGGTTTTAGCTTTGTGACCTTGGCAGGTCTGTTTCTTCCTGTGGACCTCAATTTTCTCATCTTTAGGTGAGGCAAGTTGTCTTTTAGCTCTAACATTTTACGGTTCTAAGTCCCAGGTCTTCTACTGGGAAGGTGCTTCTGAAGGATGTTTAGGGTTTGGATAATGGAGGAGGTAAATGGTGGTTTGGGGTAGGAGGATCAACATAAGTACACTTAGGAATTCCTGAGTATGCCATGAATGGAAAATTGTGGATTTTGCCAATTGTGGATTTATGAATTTCCATATAATTTTATCCTTTCTGAATTTTGTGTTTGAATTTAAGGGAAAATTTCTCCAGAATCTTAAAATTTAGGAAATACATCCTTTCAGCATGTCTTTAAATTTTGGGCCCCACATTTAATGCTGGCATGCTAATGTGGCAATTATTTTTTCATTATTAGGCTTATTGTAATTCTTAAGTTAACATGTCATAGTTGGATACATTTTATATTAAGTTCTAAAATGGTATTATTTTTTAATCTAAAATTCAAATTTTGTTTCCATATTTGCCAGAGTTTTGTCACTTTCCTTTAGACTTTCTGAAGGCATTAACAGTGTCTATTTCTTTGAACATGCAGGGAATTGTCTAAAATAAACACATTTTAGTGTGACTTTGGTAATCAGATAATAATGTTTAATTTGTGAGTGTTTTATTTACATACTTTTCCATAAAAATGTAATTAATTTCTTTGCAGATGAAAAAATCCAGATCTTTCCCCCTTGAACATAGTTTCAAAGTGTTCTTTAGGATTACCCTTAATTTTAATGTCAAACTCAGGTTGAGTGACTGAGGAAGAGGGATGGTATATATAAAAGTAAAGAAAGGTATGTGGGAAGTGGAGAACTTAGTGACAGGTGTATCTGATGTATAGTAAGGTAGAGAGTAACTTAGTGGTATAGGTGCTTGTGAGAGAGCTGAGTGAGGTTAAATTAGAAGCTAGAGACTATAAGTATACCTTGTTTTATTACACTTTGCAGATACTGTGTTTTTTACAGATTGAAGGTTTGTGGTAACCCTGGGTTGAGCAAGACCGCTCCATTTTTCCAACAGCATTTGCTCACTTTGTGTCTCAATGTCATATTTTTGTAATTGCACAATACTCCACACTTTTTCATTATTTTATTTGTTACAGCAATCTGTGATCGGTGATCTTAGATGTTGGTTTTGTAATTGTTTTGGGGTTCTATGAACCACACCCATATAAGATGGCAGACTTAATGGATAAATGTGTGTGTTCTGACTGCTTCACTGACTTTGTTGTTCCCTCATCTCTGCTTCTCCTCTGGCCTCCCTATTCCCTGAGACTCAACAATGTTTAAGTTAGGCCAATTAATAACCCTGCAATGGTCCCTAAGTGAAAGGAAGAATCTCATGTCTCTCCCTTTAAATCAAAAGCTAGAAATGATTAAGCTTAGTGAGGAATCGTGTTGAAAGCCAAGATAGGCTGAAAACTAAGCCTCTTCTAGTTAGTCAAGTTGTGAATGCAAAAGAAACCTTCTTGAAGGAAATTAAAAGTGCTACTCCAGTGAACTCAAGAATGATTAAGAAAGCAAAACAGCCCTGTTGCTGATAGGGAGAGTGTTGTAGTGGTCTGCATAGGAGATCAAACCTGCCACAACGATCCCTTAAGCCACTGCCTAATCCTGGGCACAGCCCACCTTTCAATTCTGTGAAGGCTGAAAGAGGCGAGGAGAGGAAGCTGCAGAAGAAGAGTTTGAAGCCAGCAGAGGTTGGTGTATGAGGTTTAAGGAAAAAAGCCATCTCCATGATATAAAAGTGCAAGGTGAAGGAGCAAGTGCCGATGTCGAAGCTGCAGCCAGTTATTCAGAATCTTATCTAGCTGAGATCATTAACAAATGTGACTACACTAAACAGCTTTTCAGTGCGGACAAAACAGCCTTCTGTTGGAAGAAGATGCCATCTAGGCCTTTCATAACTAGAGAGGCGAGGCAGTGCCTGACTCAAAACTTCATTTTATTTATTTAAATGTTTGTTTGTTTGTTTATTTTGAGAAAGAGAGCATGTGTGCAAGTGGAGGAGGGGCAGACAGAGAGAGAGGGAGAGAGAGAATCCCAAACAGGCTCTGCACTGTCAGCACAGAGCCTGACATGGGGCTTCAACTCAGGAACCATGAGATCATGACCTGAGCTGAAATCAAGAGTCAGATGCTTAACTGACTGAGCCACCCAGGCTTCCCCTGGCCCAAAACTTCAAAGGACAGGCTGAGTCTCTTGGGTAGGGGCTAATGGAGCTGATGACTTTAAATTTTGATGCTCATTTCCCATCCTGAAAATTCCAGGGCCCTTAAGAATTATGCTAAATCTACTCTACCTGTGTTCTACAAATGGAACAACAAAGCCTGGATGACAGCACATCTGTGTACAACATGGCTTACTAACTATTTTAAGCCCGCTGTTGAGATCTGCTCAGAAAAAAATATTCCTTTCAGAATATTCTTCTCAGTGACCTAAGAGCTCTGATAGTGTTGTTTTCCTGTTTGTTAACAACATTCATTCCACAGCCCATGGATCAAGGAGTAATTCAATTTTTAAGTCTTATTATTTAAGAAATACATTTCATAAGGGTATATAGCTGCCATAGATAGTGATTCCTCTCATGCATCTGGGCAAAATAAGTTGAAAACTTCTGGAAAGGATTCACCATTCTAGATGCCATTAAGAACATCTGTGAGTCACAAGAAGAGGTCAGAATATCAACATGAGCAGGAGTTTGGAAGAAGTTGATTCCAGCGCTGGTGGATGACTTTCAGTGGAGGAGGTAAATGCACATGTGATGAAAACAGCAAGAGAACCAGAATTAGAAGTGGAGCCTGAAGACATCACTGAATTCCTGCAGTCTCATGATAAAACCGGAATGGATGAGGAGTTGCTTCTTGTGGATGAACAACGAAAGTGGTTTCTTGAGATGGAATCTAATCTTGGTGATGATGCTGTGAAGACTGTTGAAATGACAACAAGGGTTTAGACTATGACATAAATTTAGTTGATAAAGCAGCAGAAGGATCTAATTTAGAAAGAAGTTCTCTGGGTAAAATGCTATCAAACAGCATTTCAAGCTACAGAGAAATAAGTTTGTGAAAGGAAGAGTCAGTGTGACAGACTTCATTGTCTTTTTTTTTTTTAATGTTTATTTTTGAGACAGGGCACAAGCGTGGGAGGGGCAGAGAGAGGGGGACATAGAATCTGAAGCAGGCTCCAGGCTCTGAGCTGTTAGCACAGAACGTGACATGGGGCTCAGACCCATGAGCTTTGAGATCATGACCTGAAGTCAGACGCTCAACCGACTGAACCGCCCAGGCGCCCCTTCATTGTCTTATTTTAAGAAATTGCCACTGTCACCCCAGCCTTCAGCAGCCACCACCCTGATTAGTTAGCAGCCTGATCAATGTGGAGACAAGACCCTCTACAAGCAAAAAGATGACAACTCACTGAAATCTCAGATGATGGTTAGTTTAGCATCTTTTAGTAATAAAGTATTTATAAATTAAATTATGGTATGTAGGGGTGCCTGGGTGGCTCAGTTGGTTGAGCATCTGACTGCAGTTTAGGCCATGATCTCTCATGGTCTGTGAGTTGGAGCCCCGCATCGGGCTCTGTGCTGACAGTTCAGAGCCTGGAGCCTGCTTTGGATTCTGTGTCCCTCTCTTGCTCTGCGCCTCCCCTGTTCATGCTCTGTCTCTCTCTCTCTCAAGAATAAATAAAACATTTTTAAAAAAATAAAAAAAAATATGGTATGTACATTGTTTTATAAGACATGCTATTGCATACTAATAGATTAGATAGTGTAAACATAACTTTTTTATGCACTGGGAAATAAAAAATTTCATTTGACACACTTTATTACAATATGTGCTTTATTGTGATAGCTTGGGATTGAACCTGCAGTGTTTCAGAACTATGCCTGTATCATCTCCAAACTCTTCTTTTATCCTCTAGGGTAAAAAGCTGTGTTCTAACTCCTGTGCTGGCTACCATTTTCTTTTCTCCCAGGTTTAGGAACATAAAGAAAGACAGCAAGTCTGGGAAGGCCAGAGATAGAAGAGAGGTTGTTCTAAAGGTGGATGATAGGGGGAGGAAGTTTGTTCTGTAAGTAACATGCTTATCTGGGTAAGTGTGATCTCATTTGCCTCTGTAGCATTTGTTGGCAGGACCTCAAGAGAGTCTTGTGCTTGCAGGATTGTCTTTAGACTTCTTCTAGAACAAGTGTGGCTGTGATTTAAAACCCTCCTCCAAACAATAAATATTCTAGAGGAAGGAAGAAGTGGATTACAGCAATTGACAGCTGAAGAGATTTTGTTGATGGGTTAGTCTGTTTCTCCATACAACTGCTTGAGATTAGAAGACTAGATTTTTTTTTTTAATCAAAGTAATTTGTTAAAAAAACAGGTTTATTGACATATAATTGACATACAATAAATTGTGTATATGTACACATATATGTACAATATGATAAGTTTTGACATGTAGACACTTGTATATCATCATCACAGTCAAGATAGTGAACATACCCATGATCCCCAAGAGTTCTCTTGAGCCCCTTTATAATCCTTACTTACTGTCCTTCCCTGCTTCCCTTTTCCTAGGTAACACTAGATCTGTTTCTGTCACTATATATTAGTTTGTATTTCCCAGAATTTGATATAAGTGGAATCCTACAGTACATATTTTTTTGGAGGGCTGCTCTTCATCTACTCAACATAATTACTTTGAGATTCACCCATGTTGTAGAATGTGTTAATATCTCATTTCTTTTTATTGCTGAATACTGTTCCACTTTGTGGATGTACCATTATTTATCTAGTTCACCTATTGGCAAACATTTGTGTGCCATTCTGTGAACAAGTGCTTTCATTTTTCTTGAGTAAATACCTAGAAGTAGAGTGACTAGATAATATGGTAGGTGAACTTTTAACTTAAAAAAAAATAAATAAAAACTTTTAAGGGGTGCCTGGGTGGCTCAGTCAGCTAGTGTCTGACTCTTGATCTCAGCTCAGGTCTTGATCTCAGCTCAGGTCTTGATCTCAGGGTCGTGAGTTCAAGCCCGGTGTTGGGCTCTGCACTGGGTGTGAAGCCTACTTAAAAAACAAAAACCAACTTTTAATTTTAGAATCATTTTAGATTTACAAAGAATTTACAGTGACAATACAAAGAGTTCATGTGTATTAGGAGTCAGGAAACTTCTCCTGTAAAAAATGAGATAGTAAATATTTTAGACTTTGTGGACCCAGTGATCTTTCTTAGAAGTACTCAACTCTGCCAACATAGGGCAAAACCAGCCATAGACAGTAAGTGAATGAGCATGACTGTGTTCCAGTAAAACTTTATTTATAAAAACAGTTGGCAGATTGGATTTGGCCTGTGGGCTATAGCTTGCTGACCCCCGCTATATACCCTTTATCCAACTTCCCTAACGTTTAATCAGATACAGCTGTGGTACTTTTGTCAAAAACTAAGATACTAACTTTGCTACAGTATTATTAACTCCAAATTTTTTTGGACACCAGTGGTTTTCCTTCAGTGTCTTTTTGTTTCTGGTTTAAATTCTGCATACCACATTATATTTAGTTATAAATATAGCATATAAACTAAGCATGTCTGCTTAGTCTGTTGTTACCTGTATAGATTCGTGGATGTTCATTTTATTGTGGGTTTTAATCTAATACATTTTTTTTCTTGCTCATATTGTTCTTGGTTTGACCATTGGGAGGTTTTTTAGGTTGACTGTGCTATAGACATGTCTTCATTTTTTCTTGTTTGAATACTTACTTTCTGGCTGAATAGCATTCCCTTGTATGAATGTACTCCTTTTTGTTTATCCATTCATCAGATGGTGGACATTTGGGTTTCCACTGTCCACAACATTTGTTGTTTCTCCTTTTTGGCTTTTATGAATAATAGCTGTCTGTATGCATTTGCTAATAGGTGTTTGTGTGGTTGTGTATTTTCTTTTCTCTGGGGTGGGGACCTAGGAGTAGGATTAGTTACATTTAACTTTTTAATAAACTGCCAAACTTGTTTACCAAGTGGCTGCATCAGTTTATATTCTCAACAGCAATGTATAAGAGTTCGAATTTCTCCACATTATCATCAATATCTCTTATTGGCTGTCGTTTTGATTATAGACATCTAGTAGGTGTGAAGTCGTATTTCATTGTTGCTTTGATTGGTATCTCTCTAATGCTAATAACGTCCAGCAACTTTTTATGTATTTAGTAACTATTCACATATTTTTTGTGAAATTTCTAAGATCTCTTACTCATTTAAAAAATTGGGGAGGGTAACACCTAGGTGGCTCTGTCGATTAAGCATCTGACTCTTGTTTTTTGTTCAGGTCATGATCTCATGGTTCATGAGATTGAGCCCCATGTTGGGCTCTGTGCTGACACTATGGAGCCTGGTTAAGATACTCATATTCTCATTCATTCTCTCTGTCTCTCTGTCTCTCTGTCTCTCTCTCTCTCTCTCTCTCTCTCCTCTTGCACGCATGCCTGAACTCTCCCTCTCTCTCAAAATAAACATAAAATTATTTAAAGATTGGGCTGTCAGTATAAGTTATTTATATATCCTGGGTATAAGTCTTTTATCAGAAATATTCTTTTTCAGAAATAAGATAATACATTTTTTCTTAGTCTGTAGGTTTTCTTTTCAGAATTTAAAATTTTGATGAATTCTAATTTATCAATTATTTTGTAGGTGTGCTTTTATTATCATATCTAAGAAATTGTCCTTATTCAGGGTCACAGAGGTTTTCTCTTAAGTTAATTTTTAGAAGTTTTATTGTTTTAGAGTTTATATCTAGGTCTATGAACCTTTTTTTTTTTCTTTTTTTTTGAGGGGCATAGAGGGAGAGAGAATCCCAAGCAGGCTCTGTGCTATCAGTGCATAGCCCAACACAGGACTTGATCTCATGAACTGTGAGATCATGACCTGAGCCGAAACCAAGAGTAGGTTGCTTAACCAACTAAGCCACCCAGGTGCCCCTGTCTATGAACCATTTTGAGTTAGTTTTTGCATATTGCGTGAGGTATTGATCAAAGTTTTTGTTTTGGGGGCAGGTTTTTTTTTTTTTTAATACATTAAAAATTTTTTTTAATGTTTATTTTTGAGAGAGAGTGTGAAGAGTAGGGGAGGGGCAGAGAGAGACGTAGACACAGAACTCAAAGCAGGGCTCTAGGCCCTGAGCTGTCAGCACAGAGCCTGATGAGGGGCTGGAACCCACAAACTGTGAGATCATGACCTGAGCTGAAGTGAGATGCTTAATCACCTGAGCCACCCAGGCGTCCCTGGGGGGAGGTTATTTATTTTTTGTTTTTTGTTTTGTGTGTGGGGGGGGGGGTAGTTTTTTTTTGTTGTTGTTGTTGTTGTTTTTGCATGTGCTCTAGCACTATTTTGTTGAAAAGGCCATTCTTGACTGAATTGTCTTTCTACTTTTGTTGAAAATCAGTTGCTTATGAGCTTTTTTCTGGACTGTGTAGTCTATGTTATTCAATTTGTTTGTAGGCCATACCACATTGTCTTAATTACTATAGCTTTGTAATAAGTCTTAATATTAAGTAATGTTAGTAATTTTCACTCTGATGTTCATTTTCAGTTATGGCTATTTTTTGTCCTTTTTTACATATTCATTTACATATGAATTTTAGAATTAGTTTATCAGTTTCTATTAAAAAAGCCTGTGAGATTGTGTTGAATGTATGTATCAATTTGTAGAAGTGGTGCAGTAACAGTATTTAGTTTTCTGGCCAATAAAAATGTATCTCCATTTATTCAGGTTTTCTTTAATTTCTCACGGAAAAACTAATTATTTTAAAGACTCCATTTGTTATTTGCTAGTATGTAAAAATACTATTGAGTTTTGTATATTGGTTTTATATCCTGTAACCTTTCTATACTCAAATCTTTTGGAAGCCTTTTTGTAGATTCCATTGAATTTTTTACATAGGTGATCATATGACCTGTGAATAAGATACTTTTCCTTCTTGTTTCCTAATCTGAATACCTCTTTTTTTTTTTTTTTTTTTTTTTTATGCACTGTCTAGAACTTCCCATAAAATGTCTAATAGAAGTGGTCAGATCAGACATCCTTGTCTTGCTCCTCATTTTAGGGCAAAGCCTTCTGTTGTTTTCACTGTTGCCCTTTGATTTCTTCCTTCATTGTTTCCCTTTGATAATCCTTCCCATGGATTATTTAGAAGTATGTTATTTAGTTTCAGATATTTGAGGCTTTTTTTCAGAGAGCTTTGTATTGATTTCTGATTTAATTCCATTTTTGTCAGACAAGATAACTTTATATGATTGACATCCTTTTAAATTTATTGAGACTTGTTTTATAGCCCTTTATTAGTAACAAGACACCCATGCCCCCTTAATGGCTCTGCATTTTTTCAGGAATGTGAATGAAGAACAAATATGTTTGAGAAATATATTTTGGTTATCTGAGTAACCAAATACATATTGCTTATAAATCATTATATTGCAAGGTAAAATTAACATAAAATTAACCATTAACTATTTTTTTATAATGATAGTGATTCTTTTCTTTTTTTAATTTTTTAAATGTTTTTATTTGTTTTTGAGAGAGAGACAGAGACAGAGCACATGGTGGGAAGGGACAGAGAGAGCCTGAGACACAGAATCTGAAGCAGGCTCCAGGTTCCAAGCTGTCAGCACAGAGCCCGACACGGGGCCCGAACTCACGAGCTGTGAGATCACGACCTGAGCTGAAGTCGGACGCTCAACCGACTGAGCCACCAGGCGCCCCAACCGTTAAGTATTTTCAAGTGTACAATTAAATGGCATTTAGCAGATTTGAAATGTTGTGCATCTATCATCTCTATCTAGTTCCAAGACATTTTCATCACCCCAAAAGGAAACCTGTGACTTTATCTCCTGTCTGTGTAGGTTCTAAGTTACTTTTATGTTTGCTTTTTTATGATGCTTTGGAAAGAACATTGGACAAGAAATCAAGAAGTGAACTTCACATACCAACTTCCCTGTTTTCCTCTTATCTGTATGATTTGGGCAAGTCATTCATCTGTCCTAATAAGCCTCCGTTTCCACTTTATGTGACAGCTTTAAACGAAACCTTTAAAGTCTGAAATTCTAGCCCACATTTTGTTTGATCGGAAGTTTTGTTGGACATCTGTGACAAATTTTCAATTCTACACTAACTTCTTTCTCACCCAGGGTGCTTCTGAGCTACCTTTTCCAGGGACTGAATTACGTGTCCTTAGATTGATATGCTTGGACTTACAAACTAATTTCAGTTTCAGCTTAAATAAAGTGATTAGGGAGGTAAAGATGCTTCAAGTTTAAATTCATCCAATTATTAAATAAATATATTTTGGGTTACCTGGTTTAGTTCCTAATTACCTTGTTTTATAATTTGGAAAACCAAAATTAAGGATATTCTATATTCCCATTCCTGTTTAAAATCCTCCAATAGCTTCATGCATTTAGAGTAAATTCTGAATTCCTTACCATTGCTTAGTGGGGTCCCCACAGAATCTTTCTGCTTTCACAGAAAGCTTTGTGCCATTCTCTACCTAGTGCATGCGCTTGTCACATCAGCTTTTTTTTTTCCTCATAAAGGCTCTGAGCTTCTTAGGCCCTTTGCACCAGCTGTTTCCTCTATCTGGAAGTCATGGGGGAACATAGCCTGTTACTACTTTTTAAATCTTAGCTCGGACGTCATTTCATTGAAACCTTCCATGATTATCCTACCAATCTATGGCTTTAGACATTTAAAGTCAATATTGTAGAGAGACTAATACAGTGAATTCCCATCATCAGGCTTCAGTAATTGTTAACATTCTGTTGTTCGTGATCTCTCAATTTAAAGTAGTATCTCTGCATCTCCTCCTAACCCTGTCACTCTCTGTCATACTGCTCTTTTCATTTTTCTTTTTCTGCAGTTATGTTTTTTTGTTTACTTTATTGACTGTGTCCCCCCCCCCCTCCCCAAGAGTGTGAGTTCATTTGGACAAGGATCTTGTCTATTCTTTTTACTCTTAAGTCCCAAATACTGGAATTGTCTCTGTATACAGTAGGTGCTCAGTAAATATTTACCAAATGAAATAATGAAATAAACTTCCTTAAAAGCAGGGACTGTGTTTTATGCATATTTGTATTCTTAACTGTGCCTAGTAAAGAGGTTCTTTACGTATAGTAGATATTCAGTAAATATTCTAATTTTTTTTTTTTAATTTTAATGTTTAATTTTGAGAGAGAGAGAGACAAAATAGGAGTGGGGAGGGGCAGAGAGAGAGGGAGATCCAGAATCTGAAGCAGGGTCCAGGCTCTGAGCTGTCAGCATAGAGCCGGATGCAGGGCTCGAACCCACGAACTCTGAGATCATGACCTGAGCTGAAGTTGGCCACTTAACCAACTGAACCACCCAGACACCCCTAGGATTTTTCTTTTTCTAAGCTCTTGTTCCCTTTTACTGACAGTGGTCTTCAGGATTTTTCTAATAGAAGGGAGAAGAGTATATTTTTGTTTACTTTCTGATCACCCTGCTTATTTAATGAGAACAGATTTCTTATTGACTGGAGATTTTTTTCCCTTGCCAGGTTCACTTGGTTTTTAATCTTCCTTGTCTGCTTATAGGTGATTTGTAACATTCTGGAAGGATTTGTTGCAAGACCATTTATCTTTCCTTTCCTGATCTATTGTTTCTAGAGCTATGGAAGGTTAAGAGCTGGAAAGGATGTTAGAGATAATTTAGCTTAAACTCACAGTTTTACAGATGAGGACATTGGCCAAGGTCATACAATAAAGTAGTGGGTTGAGTTGGGGTTAGAACCAAGATGGCCAAGCCTAGCAGTTAATAGGAGGCAAAGACTTAAAACATTTTCTCATTGTTTTGTATTTATGAGATCTGTTTTATCAGGTGGACTCTTACATTCTTTGTATTATACCCTTTTAATACCTTCTATAGCTTTTAGCACTAGGCACAGAGTAATATTTTTGGATTTAAGAAAATAATGTGAAGGTATTGCTTTGAGAATTAATTTAATTTAATATTATATTTCTACCTGCCTTATGGGAAGAGCCACCTGGAGGGCAAATCTTGATTACTTGTGCAATGGGTATATAAAAAGAATTGGGAATGGGACAGATGAGATGGAGAGGATTAACAGAAGGCTGCAGATGGTGGCTTAGCATTTTGGAACGAGGCCATCAGTTCCTGCTGTCCAATCCAGTGTGAAAGATCCATCTGCGCCTCCCTTGAGTACAAGAATGTGATGTAATGGACTTAGGATGTAAAATCTGGGTTTTATTGAAATTGTCAGGTTGAATAGACTTGGAAATGCTAGATACAGAGATGAGATACAAAGAACTGAAGACCTACGCAATGTAGGTCATGATAGAGTTCTCTTTCCATTCATCTAGTAAAATCCAGACCATTGGCACTTTGGTTTCTAGTTTAAGTCTTTATCAAAAAGTAAACTTAAGTAAATGTCCAATTTTAAAATAGTACCCTTTTTTTGCAAAAATTTTATTGGAAAAACTTTAGAAAATTGAGGTAAGCAAAAAGAAGAAAATAAAATGATTATAATTAGTTCTTTTGAGCCTATATAGATCTATATATAGGCAGACACATCATTTTTCAATATATGGCATCATTTTATGATATAATGTTTTATGTCCTTTCAAATTATTTATTTATTTATTTTGAGAGAGAGAGCTCACATAGCAGGGGAGGGACAGAGAGAGAGGGAGAGAGAGAGAATCCCAAGCAGGCTCTTGCACCAGGCATAGAGCCTGATGCGGCGTTCAACTCATTAACCATGGGATCATGATCTTGAGCTGAAACCAAGAGCTGGATGATGCTCCACCGACTGAGCCACCCAGGAGTCCATTTTATGTCCTTTTAAAAGTAACATATAATATAGTTGTGGTATTGTAATAGCATTGTATGGTGATAGGTGATACCTATACTTGTGAGCATAGCATAACTATAGAGTTGTTGAATCACTATGTTGTACACCTGAGGTGTGTCAATTATGCTTCAGTTTAAAAATAAGTAAATAAAAGTAATATACAAAGTTTTTTTTCATATTCAGATTTGTAATACTGTCATAATCAGATATGGCTATGCCATCATTTATAATCATTCCCCTGTTGTTGGGCATCTAGGATTTTCCCAGTCTTAAACTAACAGTGCTAAGATGACATCTTTGTTTATATGTATGTACATGGCTTTTCCTTATGATAAAATTGATAGTGGAGTTTTTGTGCTCAAAGTTATGTACCAGTTTTTTGTGTGTGTGGTTTTTTTTTAGTGATATTTTCGATTGTCAGTTGTTACAGCTAATACTCTGATAACTTGCTTCATTTCTTCTGCATGTCAAATAAATGATGACCCATAATTGTGGTTGTAGTTCTGGTGTTCTATTATGAGTAGCTATGATTGGGAAAGTGTATTTCCTATTTACTCAAATAGAAGCTTCCCCAAATAAGCTAATAGGCATTTGTCACCACTGAGTCTTAATAATGTGATTGATTAAGTCCAATTAATAAAGTCATTCTATTATTTCTTTTGACTACTCTTCATTTTTTGTTTCTAGCTTTTCTTTCCATTTTAATTTTCTACCCCACCCCTCACACTTATTCTTCAGCTACTTTTGTGTGTGTGTGTGTGTGCGCACGCACGCATGCCTGAAGCAGCCTTGGGTTTGGCTTGGTTCCCATTCATAGTACTGAAGAAGCCTTTGGCTCCCAGTTCAAAATCCTGTGGCATTCACAGGTGGAGGGATATGAGGGCTATTTCCATTCTGTCCGACCTTCAGCACAAGTAATTGTTGGAAGGATACTGTTGTGGGATCAGAGAAAAGGTGGGAAAATCCTTTTCTTTGGAGGCTCTGCTAAAGGTAAATTAGGACTTCTGAGGTTGGGAAAATTGTGTCTAGGAGTCCCTCAGTATGTCTATAAAAACTTTTTGAAGTAAATGATGAAGATTAAATATGATTTGAGTCTCCATTAGTGGTATGTTGTGTCTTTATGAGGAGACGGTGGGCTTCCTTGGTGCACGTCTATTTATGTGTGCATTTACATTCTCTTTTGAGGAAGATGTTCTCCTTTTGCAGATAGGCTCCATTCTGACTTGTGGTTACCATTGTTAGAATTTTCTTCAGGAAATGCCTGACACCCCCTTCAAAACTGCTCTGAGGCGGAGATTGTCTGGCCTCAACCTCCATACCCTCTCTTGGAGCAACAAACTTTCTTTGACCTTGTCGGAAATATACTTTTTGCAGAGCCTTAGAACTTTTGCAGCCTTTGCAGTTAGTTTTGAGGCTGGCTTTAGATGAGGGATATCTGTGATTATTGTGGAACCTCCTATAAAGGAATTAGAATCAGAAAATTATTCTTGTGAGAATAAAGAATAAAAATATTCTTGTGACCTTGGGAGCTAAAGTGTGAAGGAAAACAGGGATAAGTTGTATACTCATAGCGGCAGAGGATAGGAGTTACTCCTTTGCAAGATTTTTTTGTTTCCCGGCAAATACTCTTTATAATCTAGCACCACACTTTGGAGAGGCCATGGGTCTATTTTTGTTTGTATTTTGCTTATAACTGTTCTTAACACATGGTCTTAATGTGTTGGCCTATGTTGGCTCTTGGCTGTGATTGCCCCATTTGGTCAAGCTTGCTATGCTTGCTTAGCTTGCTTACTCCTTTAGCATTTTTCAGATCCGCAGATCTGAGCAACCGGAAAAACAAAATGTTTGATGTCAGAGGATTTTCATCTGGCATTTAGCCTGACATTTTGGATATCCAAACAATTCTGTAAGCTAGATATATGGTTTAAATCTAGTCCAGATGTCATGTGAATTTGGAAGACAGATTCTAGAATCACTGTAGATCTCTAGAAAGACAGAGGTTCTCAATGACAGGATTGTGAAGTGTATTGCAAGTACTTTGTGAATTACCTTAGTTGGCAAATGACACACCTGAAAAATTAATTTGAGTAGATAGAAGGTTATTTTTGGACTATTTTCACATGCTTTCTAGGGAGAAAAATTGTTGGAGTGGATTATAGCTAGTATGGGCCAGAGACTGTATGTAATTTACCTTTCTTTTTTTAAAAAACTTTTTTTGATGTTTATTTTATTGTTGAGAGAGAGAGAGGGAGAGAGAATCCAAAGCAGGTTCCAGGCTCTCAGCTGTCAGCACACAGCCTGACGCAGGGCTTGAACCCACAAACTGCGAGATCATGACCTGAGTCGAGATCATGACCTGATTCGAAGTCAGACACTGAGCAAACTGAGCTGACTGAGCCACCCAGGTGCCCCTTATCTTTAGCCTTTCTTTAATTAACATACCTATTGTGGAGTGCTTACATGTTTAAGGCATCTATTTCTAACCAAGAATTAATTCCTGAGGTGTGGTTTATAAAATAAGAGCTGCTTGTTCACAATGTTAAAATATTTTTTTTATTAAATTGTCTCTTATTTGGAGAGTAAAAATGTGTGTAAGGCAGTGACTTAATTCACCTAGAAGCCATTTGTGTTGGTGCCTACAGTGCTTCAGTATTTGAATAAATGAGAATTATTTTCTTTTTACTGTGGAATCTTATTAACAGATGTGTATTTGGCTTTTAGTCTTTGACTTTAATATTATATTAGTATTATTTTCTTACCTTCTTTATTCAACATTCTACCTTGCCATTTTGGCCCAGTTTTTTCATTCAGTATGCTACTAAGGTAGAACATTAGGTGAACTGCTTTCTGCTATGTATTTCAAATAAAGACTGTTTGTTTTTTAATTAATATTCTTGAGAGAGAGGGAGTGCATGCGTGAGCCTGGGAGAGGCAGAGAGAGGGGGAGAGAGAGAATCCCAAGCAGGCTCTGCACTATCAGTGCAGAGCTTGATGCGGGGCTCAAACTCAGGAATCAGGAGATCATGACCTGAGCCAAAATCAGGAGTCCGATGCTTAACTTACTGAGCCACCCAGGTGCCCCTTAAATAAAGACTTTTATAACTTAACAGAATAATTCAGATGTAAATTGGTTCATGACTGGCATTTTGCATGTAATTCATTCATTTAGAGCACTGGCAGTATGACATGGCCCATAGTTTCCTTCATATTTTATATGTTCCTTCAGAGAAATGCTGATAGACAAACAACATTCTCTAGATGACTCCAGGGTAGTAATTAACAGTTCCTAGTTTTACAAAATCCTCGGTTTCTCTGGTTACTTCACAGTGTTTTGAAACTCAAGGCACTCAAGATAAAATTTTAATTCACCCTAAGATGTAAGTCCATATAAAAAGATGTAAGGTACAAGGCTGCCTGGGTGGCCCAGTCGGTTAAGCATCTGACACTTGGTTTCAGCTCAGGTCAAGATCTTGCAGTTTATGGGTTCAAGCCCCACATCGCACTCTATGCTGACAGTGCAGAGCCTGCTTGGGTTCCTCTCTCTGCGCCTTTCCTGCTCGTGGTCTGTCCCTGTCTCTCTCTCTCTCAAAATAAAGAAATAAACTGTTAAAAAAAGATGGAAGGTACAAAGCTAAAGTATTGTACAATATCTGAAATCTGAAATCACTCCTTTCACTGTGAACTAGAGAGAAGGGAAAGTGAATTGTTTGTACTTACAGAAGATGAGTCAGATTGTCTTGTCTTCTCTTTAAAATGTGCTGGTATAAAAATAAAAATAAATTAAAAATGTGCTAGTATTTAATAGTATTATCATTTAGTACCATGTATGAAATATCTGGGCCTGCAGTTGAAATGAGATAGAGGTCTGGGAATGCAAGCTGGTGTAGGCACTCTGGAAAACAGTATGGAGGTTCCTCAAAAAACTAAAAATAGAACTACCCTACGACCCAGCAATTGCACTACTAGGCATTTATCTATGGGATACAGGTGTGCTGTTTCTTTTTTTTTAAATTTTTTTTTTTTCAACGTTTTTTATTTATTTTTTGGGGACAGAGAGAGAGCATGAACGGGGGAGGGGCAGAGAGAGAGGGAGACACAGAATCGGAAACAGGCTCCAGGCTCCGAGCCATCAGCCCAGAGCCCGATGCGGGGCTCGAACTCACGGACCGCGAGATGGTGACCTGGCTGAAGTCGGACGCTTAACCGACTGCGCCACCCAGGCGCCCCCAGGTGTGCTGTTTCAAAGGGACACATGCACCCCTATGTTTATAGCAGCACTATCAACAATAGCCAAAGTATGGAAAGAACCCAAATGTCTATTGATGGATGAATGGATAAAGATGTGGTATATGTATTCAATGGAGTATTACTCGACAATCAAAAAGAATGAAATCTTGCTATTTGCAACTATGTGGATGGAACTGGAGGGTATTATGCTAAGTGAAATTAGTCAGAGAAAGACAAAAATCATATGACTTCATTCATATGAGGACTTTAAGAGACAAAACAGATGAACATAAGGGAAGGGAAATGAAAATAATATAAAAATAGGTAGGGGGACAAAACAGAAGAGACTCATAAATATGGAGAACAAACTGAGGGCTGCTGGAGGGGTAGTGGGAGGGGGGATCGGCTAAATGGGTATGGGTAAGGGGCACTAAGGACTCTACTCCTGAAATCATTGTTGCACTATATGCTAACTAATTTGGATGTAAATTCTAAAAAAGAAATGAGATAGAGGCCAGAAGCATATGAATTCTTGGAAAACAATGTCGACATACCTAAATATTGTAAAGTCTGAAAATCCAGTATTTCATATTCTGGAAAATCCTGGTGGTATGGCATCTATGTGCTAAACCATTAGGCATACAGAGATTTTATTATAATTTGTGGATTGGTAGAGTGCATTTATTAGAACTATTTGGCTTGCTGGTGATAACAAAAATGTGGCAAATCTTTTTTTTTTTTAATAAGTAAGCTCTATAATCAGTGTGGGCTTGAACCCTGAGATCAAGAGTTACATGCTCTGCTGACTGAGTCAACCAGGTGCCCCAAATTGTGGTACATCTTAACTGAATGGAAGAGTATATCTTACATTCTTGATATATTTGCCATTTTATGTAATGCAGTTTGGAAGTCAAATGCTATATTTAGTTGTGATTATCTCAACATATTTTGACTTTTTATTTTGTATATAGTTTATGAAGGCCCCGAATAGCAAAGGTGTAGTAATGGTGGTATGGATTAATTTTAGTCATCCCATCAGAAAATAGCACTAGTAAAGTGACTTGAACAAGATGAAAACAGAAATGTGACCATTCAGAATTTCATTATAGGTTATCTACATTGCCTATAATAATTTTCATATGTAAAGTTAAAGTTTATTTATTTTAAATTTTTTTAATGTTTATTTTTATTTTATTTTTTTAACTTTTATTTATTTTTGAGACAGAGAGAGACAGAGCATGAACGGGGGAGGGGCAGAGAGAGAAGGAGACACAGAATCGGAAGTAGGCTCCAGGCTCCGAGCCATCAGCCCAGAGCCCGACGCGGGGCTCCAACTCACGGACCGTGAGATCGTGACCTGAGTCGAAGTCGGACGCTTAACCGACTGAACCACCCAGATGCCCCAATGTTTATTTATTTATGAGAGAGAGAACGTGAACAGAGGAAGAGTAGAGAGAGAGGGGGACACAGAATTCAAAGCAGGCTTCAGGCTCTGAGCGGTCAGCACAGAGCCCGACGCGGTGCTCAAATTCACAAACTGGGAGATCGTGACCTGAGCCAAAGTCAGACCCTTAACCGACTGAGCCACCCAGACACCCCGTAAGTTAAAGTTTATTTAAATAGGAGAAGAAACTTACACTTCAAATTTGTTATACTCTTTCAGTGTTTGCAGTCCCCATTAGTATGCAGCACTAATACATTAATTCTATCAATAAATTCTCTTTTACAAATCATTTCTGTGGCATTGAAGAATTATACTTTTCTTTGTATTTGTGGATTTTATTGGGGCTTTTTAAGTTTTAATTCTAGTAAGTTACTACACAGTGTTATATCCGTTTTAGGTATACAATATTGTGATTCAACAATTCTATACATCATCCGGGGCTCATGACAAGAGTACACTGCTTAATCGCCATCACCTATTTAACCCATCCAGCCCCCCTCTGGTAACCATCAGTTCGTTCTCCATAAGTTTTTTTCTTTTCTTTCTTTCTGTCTTTCTTTTTTATAATGTGTATCATTTATTTCTGAGAGAGAGAGGCAGAGCATGAGATGGGGAGGGGCAACGAGAGAGGGAGACAACAGAATCCGAAGCAGGCTCCAGGCTCTGAACTGTCAGCACAGAGTCTGACACGGGGCTCAAACTCACAAACCGGGAGATCAAGACCTGAGCCGAAGTTGGCTGCTTAACCAACTGAGCCATCCAGGTGCCCCAAGAGTCTGTTTCTTGATTTGTCTCTGTCTCTTGTTTTCCCCCTTTGCTCATTTGTTTAGTTTTTTAAATTCCACATGAGTGAAATCATATGGTATTTGTCTTTCTCAGATGAATGGGGTAAAGAAGATAGCATGCGTGTGCGCACACACACCCACCCACACCCACCCACACCGGAAAATTACTCAGCCATGAAAAAAATGAAATCTTGCCATGCAGCAGCGTGGACAGAACTAGAGAGCATAATGCTAAGCGAATCAGTGGACACTTGGTATTTGGATCTTAGTGGGTATTTTTTCGTATAAGATGATTTAGTCAATGATTGAGGTACTCAATAAAGAGTACCTGAGTTCTATTGTTCTATGATAGTTCATTTAAATTACTATACCTTATATAGTCAAAATGTGCACCATATGTGGGATATTGAGGAGATATCTTAAGGTAATGTAGAATAGACTCCAACAGTCTGGAAAATCTGATGCTGGGCTGTGGGAGATTAGCAATTATTCTGACTTCTTCTTTTGGCCTGCCTTATTTGTGGGAAGTAAATAACCTGATAGCATATCTTTTGAGATGGAGGGTTGTATTTCTAAGTGAGTCAGAATTTGGAGTTTGAAAATGTTGGCCTTAGCAATTTCAGTTTATCTAATTATTCTTTGCTTTATTCTGCAAATAATTTGAAGCTTTTTATCATTCAAACAATTAATTCATCATCCATCATTCCATCCCATCGGTAGCATTCACTGGAGATTCAAGTCCTCACCACTTCTCGAGGTCCAGGTTTTCCAATATATTGATGATTTCTGGGAAGAAATTGTTTTTAGGATTGCTTTTCTTATTTCCAGGCTCTTTGCATTCTGTGTGGGAGAGGTTGAAGTGGTGGAATTATGAAGCCAGTAGTTAGCACTAAGGGAGTTGGATGGCATATTTACTGAAATACCTTTGAATGTGGCTCTCTTAATCATAGTTAATTTCAAATGAAAATACTTGAACCTAGGCAGCTAAGTGTTTGTGTAGAGTCAAAGTAAGCTAGAGACACAAAGAAAGGGGTAGTGATTTTTTTTTTATGCTTAGTTACGTTTCAAAATGATGACTAATACTGAATTTAGATTTTTAAAAAAAATTTTGTTAGTCAGGAAGGTGTAATATGTATCCTTTTTATTGTTTTCTTTTCCTAGATATTTATTGTCTCTTAACCATTTTTTGTGTTTGTTTCTTTGGCTTTATTTTTATTTATTTAAGTTTTTTTTTAATGTTTATTTTTGAGAGAGAGAGAGACAGAGTGTGAGCAGGGGAGGGGCAGAGAGCAAGGGAGACACAGAATCCAAAGCAGGCTCCAGGCTGTCAGCTGTCAGCTGTCAACGCAGAGCCCAATGTGGGGCTCAGACCCACGGACCGGACCGTGAGATCATGACCTGAGCTGAAGTCGGCTGCTTAACTGACTGAGCCACCCAGGCGCACCTATATATCTATAGATATATGTATATATATCTATATATATATATTTTTTTAAAAAGCTCAACCTGCCAACAGCTAAGTAGATTGAATGCACTGGGACTTATCCAATTATTCCTCCACAGTTTGGACCCTTAGATTGTTTCAGTGCCTTTAAAAAAAAATAAAGTACCGGTGGATATCACATGTATGTGCACATTTATAATTATTTCCATATGATAAATTCCTAAAAGTATGAAAGGTATGAATCTTTTTAAGGTTTTTTTAAAAAAATATTTTTGATGTTTTTATTTATTTTTGAGACAGAAAACACTGGTTGGGGAGGGTGAGAGAGGGCGATTGGAACCTAAGTCGGTTCCTGGGCTGACAGCAGAGAGCCCAGTGCGGGGCTCAGACCCAGGAAACCCCGAGATCATGACCTGAACTGAAGTCAGATGCTCAGCTGACTGAGCCACCCAGGTGCCCCTAAAGTTTTAAGTACCTATGTCATATTGACATTGTTGTCAGATATGTTCTCTCACGACAGAGTAACATTCTTTAAGAATTTTAAAATCATTTTATCACAGACCTAGCAGTTTGGTGTTTTCCTCTTGGTAATTATCAAAGAATAGACTTAATTTTTGATGGGCTTTATTAAATACATTCAAGTATGTGTTGCATGTGTTGTATGTACTAAAACCTGTATTCAGGTTTTAGTAGAAATAGCACTTACATAATTTTAATATAAGCCTAGCAGCAGTCATTGACTGGCATTATGGATTCTTTGAGGGTCACATCTTTTTTTCCCCCCCCCAATAACGTTTATTCAGTTTTGAGAGACAGAGACAGTGTGTGAGCAGGGGAGGGGCAGAGAGCCTCGGAGAGACAGAATCTGAAGCAGGCTCCAGGCTCTCAGCTGTCAGCCTAGAGCCGGACACAGGGCTCAAACTCAATGAACTGTGAGATCATGACGTGAGCCATCGTCAGCCGCTTAACTTACTGATCCACCCAGGCACCCCACGTCTTTTTTTTTGTTTTGTTTTTAAAGATTTTTCTTGAAGTACACCCATTGTGGGACTTGAACTCACAGCCCTGAAATCAGGAGTCGCATGCTCTACTGACTGAGCCAGTCAGGTGCCCCGAGGGTCACCTCTTGATCATTCAGTTTTACTTTATAAAATGGGAAATTTTCTGTACTTTACTTGCTTCTTAGGCAGTAATTACTTTTATTTTTATAGAAGGAAAAGTTTTATAGTGGGTTAACAAGTTGTAGTTAGTGAAAGTAATATTATTGGTGAATTTGCTGACCAAGTTTTGCAAAAAGTAAGGGGAAAAAAATGTTAGGATGCAGAGTGTTATTGCTACAGTCTCTGCTTAGGGTGAATGGTAAAATTGTGTCTCTCTGGAATTTCCAAGGAAGCAGAGCTTTCTTGGGGGTAGCTGAGGTATCTATATATTGTGGAATTTACTACTGTTTATCACTTTCTGGCCTAAATTTTTAATTTATGAATTTTGAAAAGAAATCTTGATAGAAAGTATTGTACTTCCCACTCTTTAAAAACAAAAATCAAATTTATTGAAGTATAATATACTTACATTACACAAATTTCAAGTATACAGTTGAGTTTCAAAAACTACACACCTATATAACCACCACCCCAAACAAAATACAGATCATTTTCATTCCCTTAGAGTCATTCGTGCCTCTTTGAGTCATATTGACCCCCCATACGTACAATGCACACCCTGCCCTATGCAGTCACTGATCTGATTTCTGTCACTACAGATTAGATTTGTTTCTTAGAAAATAAATAGAATCATACAGTATGTGTTCTTTTATGTCCTTCCCATCCTAATACAGTGTATGGGATATACTTTTATCTAGTCCCAGTAACTGCGTTCTAATGCCTGCACTGCATTGATTTACTTTATTTCTGTTGACCTGTGTATGTCCTCGCCCACTTCGGTAGCTCCACACTTAGGTTTGGGTGTTAGGGTTCTGTGCTAGCTTTTTAGAAGATTGTTTCTGGCTCTTCACTTCATCAGACAACTGACTACTAGATACCACTATGTTTCTTGCCATTTTTTCTGCATTTTTATCTTTCATAGGCCAGGTCTATTAAACTTTCAAACTTTCCACTATGGTGATACATGATAAATGCACATAATCTATACTTATATTTGTTTAGCGAAATGGTGAACATGGGTTCCTGATAAGCATTGCAAATGTGAGTCTGCAGGAGTGACTTACCTTTCTGCACCCTTATCCCTGCCTTTCTTTCCACATGTCCTTTGGCCATCATTCCATGTGTCACTCTTATTTTGTCTCCTAATTCTCTAAGTTGTTATATCAGCCAATTTATCTTCCATCAGCTTTTGTAATTCATCACACTCAATTATCTCTAACCCTCTCCCCTTCTACCCCCAAACACACACCCCAGTGCTCCTGTCTCTCACGCTGTGATTGATTTCCTCTCCTGCCAGCTTTCTCTCTAGTCTAGGCTGCCCTGTCAGATTTTAATACTGGGGAAAGAAGTGTTCCACCCTAAGACTAAATTGTACTTTGTGCAGTCTGACTTGTTTCTCAACATCCAGCCAAGGCTTCTTTGAAAACATCCAGTGGGGGGGGAGAAGAACAAGCTTGCATCATTTCTGTGGGTTGTGGCTGCAGTATCTTTGGCTGGTTTTAAAAACAGCTACCTGCTTGGCTCTCAGATGATCCTATAAACAATTACTTTGTCTGTATAAGTTGCAGTAGTTAATACACCATTACTACCCATTATTTAATTATTACTTAGCAGAATTATGATAACACACATTAAATATATGCCAGATTGCCTCTGTTAGTTTATTTGACTAATACAGTGATCTTTGTCTGTAAATGCTTTGTTTTCATCGTTTGTTCCTTATGTTGCATGGTTAAGTGCTTACAACTAACTTAAAGAGAACCCTGGTGGACATGACAATATTGATCTTTGAATATTGATCATAACCCTGATCATTTATACACGTGTTGCTAGCTTTCTGAATGCCGTACCTGTTTTTGCTGAAGTTAGGGTAAAAGAAACAGAAATTTGAGTGACTTTAATGTCAGGCTCTTAATATACCTTCTTTCATTTAGCTTTTATAATAACTCTGATGTAGATAGCATTGTTTGTTTTCTTTTATTTTAAAAAAATTTTTTTTAATGTTTATTTTTGAGACAGAGAGAGACAGAGCATGAACGGGGGAGGGGCAGAGAGAGAGGGAGACACAGAATCGGAAGCAGGCTCCAGGCTCTGAGCCATCAGCCCAGAGCCCGACGCGGGGCTCGAACTCATGGACCGTGAGATCGTGTCCTGAGCTGAAGTCGGACGCTGAACGACTGAGCCACCCAGGCGCCCCAAATAGCATTGTTATTGAACTGTTCTCCTCTCGTCTTGAGGATGTTGGGTTTTTGAACTATGTTATTTTATTTTATTATTTTTTTAAGTATTTTTGAGAGAGGGAGACACAGAAACTGAAGCATGCTCTGCGCTCTGAGGTGTCAGCACAGAGCATGACACGGGGCTTGAACTCACAAATCGCGAGATCATGACCCGAGTTGAACTTGGATGCTTTACTGAGTAAGCCACCAGGCGCCCCAGTTTTTTGAACTGTTTTAAATGAAGACTGTAATACCTTCCTTGCAAGGTTGTTGGGAAGATTACAAATACTATATATGTAAAGCATCAAGCATAGTGCCTGACACTGAAACTTACACAGACATGTTTCCTGTTCTCTGGTAAATTTATGGTCTAGAACATTTTCTAAAACATACTAGCACTTGGTAGAATTTATTCATCTTCAAAGGTAGTTCGTTTCATCTTGAACCACTGCATAAAATTATTTGTATAAAGGTCTTGAATAACTACCATCAGTACTTTGCTTTTATATACTACTGTTCAATTTGAATTCAATATAATTAAAATATAAGCATTAAAAAACCACATATCCATTTGAATGGTATCAGTGGAGCATTACTTTAAAATGAAAAACAACCACAGCCACAACCACAACCCATTTCCTGGTATTTTTTCAGACTGCCCTCCACCTTGCTCGTAACAGTTCATTGAGATATTCATACCCCATACAATTTAGTGGTTTTTGTATATTGACAGAGCCAACCTTTAATCACCACAATCAATTTTAGAACATTTTTCATCACCCCTTAAAAAAAAAAAAAACAGACTCTTGGTAGTCACTCTCCTCTCCTCCCCACCCCGCTATCTGGAAACCACCAATCTATCTTCTGTCTCTGGATTTTTGCTTGTTCTGGGCATTTCCTGTAAGTGGAATCATTCAAAATACAGTCTTCTGACTTCTTTCACTTAACATGTTTTTAAGGTTTATCCATGTTGTACAGGAATTAGTACTTCATTCCTTGATTGCGAAGTAGTATTCTCTTGTATGGATTTGCCACATTTTGTTTATCCATTCATCAACTGATGAACATTTGTGTTTCCACTTTTGGCTGTTACGAATATGCTGCTATGAACATTCATATATAAGTTTTTGCGTGAACAAAGGTTTTCATTTCTCTTGAAGAACTGCCAGACTGTTCCATAGTGACTGCACATTTAATATTCCCACCAGTAGTGTATGAGGGTTCCAGTCCATATCCTTACCAACACGTTTTTATCTGTATTTTTTATTATAACTTTCATAGACTTTCACATATTGACCTTGATGACAGATGCTTTAATGATACCTGTACATGTAACATACTCTGCATCGTGTTTTCCTGGTGCTTCTGATCGTCAAAGTGCTGCACTGACTTTGGGGTGGAACACTTCTGACATTGGCAAACTGGAGGAGTAAATTCTTTGACTTAATATGAATGATACCACTTACTGGTTAAGATGTGTGCGAAGGCCTAGTATTGCTGTATCTTAAAAATCTTCAGAGATATTTTTCATAAGTAGTTTATTTCAATAATAGATTTTAATGGGAATGCTGTTCTTCAGTTTGAGCAAAGTTTATGTGGAACTGATTAGAGTATTTTAAACTTTGTTGGTAACATATCAATTCAAATCATGTGGTGATCTGGTCAAAGAAGTTAAAATTAACTATTGTTAAGCATTAATTAGATTGCTATTTCCCCCTTGTGACTCCATTGGTGTTTTGTTTTTTGTTGTTGTTGTTGTTTTAAGCTTGTTTGTTTACTTAAGTAATCTCTACACCCAACATGGGACTCAAACTCAGGGCCCTGAGATCAAGAGTTGTAAACTCTTCCGATTGAGCCAGCCAGGCGCCCCACATTGTTAATATCCAAACACTATTAAATGCATTCTCAAGGGGGTGGTATTCCCCAGAGGGGTTAAAAACTGTTTTGGTGGGGTATGGAGTGAAAAAAACCCTTAGTTATTACAGTGATTTGTGACCCTTAAAAGGACCACAGTACGTAAACTGATACATAGTGTATCTATAAGACTAAAATTTTATGGTTTGGGGATGATTAGGAAAATAATATCTAAAAAAGTTTCTTAAGGGGGTGGTAATGAAAAACAGGTTGAGAGACACTTCTCTACTGCATAAAACAGAGATGCTAGAATATGCAATCATTAGAGATCATTTAACCAGATTACTTCCTAGAATAAAATGAGCGCCTCATATGTGCTAAGCACTCTATTATCCAGGAGGGTAAAAAATGAAAAGACCCTTTGCTTCTTTTGGGGGAAGTCTTATATATTAGTTAACATGGGATGATTATTGCTTTAGTTTAAGGAGGTATACTCAAGGTGAGAAGGCCATATAAGTTAGATTGAGAGAGACAGGGAAGAAGGGTCCAGAATGAGTATGGTGTGTAAGCTCTGAGTCTTGACTTCTAGGCCTCTGTAGTAGAATTTATTTTTCAAACTTTTAGAACCACTGGATTATTGTTTAAAATGCAGCTTCTGGGGGGCACCTGGGTGGCTCAATCTGTTAAGCGTCCGACTTCAACTCAGGTCATGATGTTGTAATTTGTGAGTTCAAGCCACACGCCAGGCTCAGAGCCTGTAGCCTGCCTTGGATTCTGTGTCTCCCCCTCCCCTGCTCATGCTCTGTTTATCTCTCTCAAAAATAAACAGTAAAAAAAAAATTAAAATGCAGCTTTCGAAGTCCCACCTTATGTAATATGATTTGGGATTGGGTCCTAGAGATTGTGATATGGGTAGCCTAAGGACCTTTTTTTTTTATTATTTTTAAAAATTTTATTATTATTATTTTTTTTTTTCCCTAGGGGTTGGGACCTGTCTTAAATGGTGGCAGTAGAAATTTTTCAGGGACAAACACCGGTCTAATTTTGTTTTATGGGAACTTCACCTATTAGGCTGTCACCTTTCATCGCTTTTCCAGCAGCCTAGAAATAAATGCCCCCCAACCCTGTATTAGGACTTTTTATTCCTGGCAAAGCTGTCACTGTTTCTTGATTATGTTTTGTTTGTATATATTTTCTTTAGCAGTATCTTTTGTAGCCATTTAGGCTGATGGAATCCTTCACTTACTCCTGTTCAGAATAAAGACAGTGTTAGCCCTCTTTTCTTAACTAGTTGAAGAATATGTGTTAAATTCTAGATGCTGCAGGTGAAAGGATAGTGTCCGATCGAGGGTGACTTGAAGAGGAGAGGAGATGAACATTATCTGGAACTGATGGAAAAAAGGAACCATGAATATTTAACCTGGGAAAGTACACATACAGGGCCTAAACCTGCTCACTGAAGTTGTAGACCTGGACATCAAATTCAGATACCTGCAGGGCTAGACAAGGGGGGTGGGCCTGATGTACAGTCGATAAACTGGAGGGTGCATGTCCATCCTCAAAGGGGGCAGCCCCACTCATTAGCTTCAGCTGAATCTTGTCATGAAGGACCATGAGTCGGAATCAGATCCCCTTTTTCAGGAGAAGTGAGATATCCAGACTTTTATGTAAACTCTCCCAGATTTTTTTAACATTACACGACCAAATAAATAAAAACAAAACTACAGACCAAAACATTTCTCCATTCTATAGTTTGCATTCTTATATATCAGATGAATTTTGACCCATGAGTCTTTTCAAATTCTGTGATTAAGGTAGATAGCCCAAAATAGGGATTTGCGTATTTGTAAGACCCAGACCCTGGCAGCAAGATTGTAAAGCAAAGTAGAGTTTGGAGAGGGTTGTGTAACATCAAGAGCATACTTCTATGAATTGTTGATTGAAATTAGGTCATCTCAAAGTGAGATTTATGGCGCACTGTCTCTTCATCTCTCTTCTCTAAATTTAGAGGACCCCAATTAGAGTTATGTATCCTGATGGAGGCAGGTTTTTGGGGAATTAGCAAGTGAGATTGGTCACAGAACATCCCTTTTTGTTTAATCCAATGAAAATTCTGGACAGGCCATATGTACATTTAGCATAGAATAGGCCCACTGAATCTCCTTGTTCTCCCTAAGAAAAATTAATAGGAGTGGGACTTAACTCACGTAAATGATTATTTTCTCATGGTTGTCCTATCCCCTTAGACTATCCAGCGTCTCTCTGGCCATTAATTAGTATGTCAAGATGTTCTGAAATACACTGTAATTCTGTTTGGGGCCATAGAATATGAATTCTCTACAGGTATTGGTCATCAGGAAAGTTGAATTCCCCAACTTCCTCACTTCGTTGGATCACAATTTGCTGTTAATTTTAATTATGCTTAATTACAGTCAGCTGAATTTGGTCTTTAGGTAACATTTTATGTACAAAAATGTACAGTATTTTGATTATAGTAACATCACCTATGTTTAGTTTATCACATAAAAAGTTGGAGTGGCTTAAGACTTGAGTCAATTAAGAATTCTTTACATGCTGCTTATTTGTTCCTACCTTTGACATGTGTTTTAGTAAACTTGCTTAGTGGTCTTTCATCAAATGTGTAAGCTATGTCCCTTTTGAATAATTAATGTCCCTTTTGAATTAATTAATTACTCTTTGGGTAACTGATTTTGAAAAACCTATATGTGTATTGCTACTGATTCCGACAACCCTTTTCTCAAATTGAGATGCCTTCTATGCCTACTCATTGTTGACTGAGTTTGTCACCACTGAGTTTTTCCCAAACAGGGAAGGCCTATGGGACCAATATCAGTCCTCGGTCAGGAAGAGGTTGTATAAATAGCTGTGCACACACTCTAGAGGAGGGGAAGGAGGAGAATTTAAGTGTCTGTCCTCAGCTGTGAACTCCTCCTGTTTTTGTTTTAGGATAATTAATGTTTCCTTAGATTGAGCTAAACTTTGGGCTCTTGGGTTTCTGACTTTCAGTTCTGAATCAGCATCCTTTAGGCATAGGTTGGGGGTGGGGGAAATGGAGTTTGTATTTCATGTCATCCCCAAATGAATGAAGTAACATGAGAGCCATGCTTTTTTAAGCTTGGACTTGAGGCTAGAAAATTGGCTATATGAAGGTGAAAACTGTCACCCTAGAATCATAGGGACTTGGGAGGGATTAGACTGTAAGCAGTGTCTTGTTACGCTATTGTGACTCCGATTCTTAAAGATCATGTTGGGTTTTGTGGTGTTTGCTTCTGGGTTCTCTGAATATTTGTGTTATAAGGTGGTCTTGTTCCTGTCTGCCATTCTGCCTCCCTTGGCCTTCTAAATTAGATACATTCCCCCTTCTGCTCCCAGACGTCTCCATCTCTTCGTCCCCTGACACAGCAATCATTTATCAAGTTGTTTCACGCGTTGTCGGGAGGGGGGCCCTGGGGACTCGAGTTTGTTTCGTCCCTTTGTTGGAGCTCCACAGGATCGTCCAGCTTAGTCTCCAGCCAACTGCTGAGAGTTGCCGGACTCCAGGAGCAAATGTTAAAGGGGCCCCCTTTCATCTACTTGCTGCTACTTCAATCTTTTATTTTAAATTCCAGCTTATTGCAACTGTAATCACACATACAGTTTCTAGACATGTATGTAATCCTGAGAGGGTTTCCCCCCCTTATTCCAGTCATTGAAGATATGGAAATAGATTTTTAGTCTGTCTTCTTTTCTTTGTTGTTTCTTGTACATTTTCTGTTCTTCCTTCATTACTACACTGCCTTTTTCCAAGTGATAGATTATTATAGATAGATTTATTAAGTGGGAGTTTGTTTTTTTATAAGACACCTTCTTTTGGATATGCTGTAATTTATCAAGGTGTCCTTTTTTCCTGATGACATTTCATTATCAATAGAAATATCTAAACAGTATAGGAATAAAAAGATTTTAAAGTTAGTGAAATTTTAGTGCAAGGTGAATGTTACTGTTTGTTACTAGGGGTTATGCAGGTTATCTAAAGTGTCTAAAAAAGTAAAAGGAAAAATATAATTAGACATGTATGAATGTTAACCAGTTACCATGAATTTGAAAGATGGATATTGTTTACTGTAACTTAATAGTTTAAAAGAACAGTGTTTCTTTGTGGGGTACTGGAAGTCAGACTGTAATAAGGCTTACGAGAATTTTTTGGTGATTCTGGAACATTTCTTCCTAGTACTTTATTATAAAACTGCCAAATGAACAGAAAGGTTGAAAGGATTGTATGTTATATTTTGGGCTTAAATTTGTGTTTTTATTTGCCAAGCTGAATAAAACATGCAGTAATCTCATAATGTATTGTAAAGTTACTCTTGGAAGCAAAGTAATGAGAAAGAAAATACCCCAGATGATATGTGTTAAAAAGCCTGAATTCTGCAATGAGCCTATTTACTGTAGACAAGCTGAGCCTAGAACCTAAAGTTGTAGAGTATCACTAATCATCAAGTTTAGTGGGGAAAACTTGTGTTTTCCCTCCTCTTCAGGTATTTTATGTTGTAAATATAGCCACCGTGATTAGATTTGTCAGCTGAAAAATAGTTTATAATGAAAACTAAATTGTCTTGAGTGCTGTGACTTTAACATCAAAGTGAGCCCGATGATTTCCCTTAGGGTATATTCTTATTATTGGAATATTTTTCAGCTGTGAAACTGTAGTGCATTATTTCTCATTGATTTTCACAATAAAACTATAAAATTGCAATTGCTAATAAAAAGGATTTTTTCATATGTAATAGTACTATCCAAATATCAATAATATTCAGCTATATTTCAAGTTAAGAATATGAAAGCATGGCGACCTTATATTCTGAAAATTAATATGTGTTGTTTATCAGATACTGTTTTAAACAGAGTATAGCAATAAATAAAATACACAAAAATCCTCTTGGAGCTTATATTCTATGGAGGGAGACATATCAGGTACTTCATCTTCTTCACATTCAGTGGCAAGGTTGGTGAGTTATTTTTCTGTAAAGGGCCAGACCATTTTTTTTTTTATAGTTACTTGACTTTGCTATAGAAATGATTGGGTAAGGCTGTGTTTCAGTAAAACTTTATTTATAAAAACAAGGAGCAGACCATAGTTTGCCAACCTCAGTTCTAAACTGTAGAAGAAGGACAACTAGTAGATCATAAAATTTTTAAAAAGTGTATTTGTATAACAATAGATACCGTTAAGTCAGTGGACATAGATGAGGTTTAAGAAAAAAATTGGCAAAGCAGATGGCAAGGTGTCAAATACTGTTAATACACATACATCCCAAGGGAACATGGGCAAAGGATATGAAGAAACAGGTCTTAGAAGAACAAATCTAAATGGCCAACAAATATCTTAAAAGATGCTCATCTGATTGGCAAAACATACAAGGATGGTAGGTAATATGTATCAAAGTAGGCTCCCCTTATCCTCATGTTCATCTTCAGTGGTTTCAGTTGCCCACAGTCAAATCAGATGTCTGGAAGCAAATGATCCTCCTCCTAACTTCAGAAGGTTGGGGTGTGGCTGGCCCAGTCCAAAGAGTCTGCAACTCTTGATCTTGGAGTCTTGATCTTGAGTTTGAGCCCTATGTTGGTTGTAGAGATTATTTAGATACATTCAATTTTTTTAAAAAAAGGTTGGTAGTAGACTAATGCTGTGATACAGTGCCTACATAGTTCACCTCCCTTCATGTCATCATGTTAGGCATTTTATCATCTCACATCATCACAAGAAGAGTATGTACAGCATGGTAGGATATTTTGAGAGACATTGAGAGACCACATTCACGTAGCTTTGTTATAATGTTATAACTTTTGTTATAATTTTTATTATAATTTTTCCATTTTATTTTATTACTATTTTTTTTAATGTTTATTCATTTTTTGAGAGAAAGACAGAGCGTGGGTGGGGGAAGGGCAGAGAGAGAGGGAGACGCAGAATCCAAAGCAGGCTCCAGGCTCTGAGCTGTCAGCACAGAGCAGGACTCAGCTTGAACATGAGACCATGACCTGGCCAAAGTCAGATGCTCAACTGATTGAGCCACCCAGGTGCCCCTCCACTTGATTTTTTATTATTAATTGTTTATTATGCTTAATTTCTAAATTTTTAAAAATGTTTTATTTATTGAGAGAGAGATAGAGAATGAGCGGGGGAGGAACAGAGTGAAACAGGGACACAGAATCCAAAGCAGGCCCCAGGCCCCAAGCTGTAAGCACAGAACGCAACGTGGGGCTCGAACGCACAAACTGTGAGATCATGACCTGAGCCAAAGTCGGACACTCAACTGACTGAGCCACCCAGGTGCCCCTACCGTGCTTAATTTCTAAATTAAACATTATTATAGGCATGTAGGAAAAAATATAGTATATACAGAGTTCGGTACTGTCTGCAGTTTCGGGCATCCCCTGGGGGTCGTAATGTATACCCCTCAGATAAGTGGGAAGTACTGTATTGGAAGATTAAAGGGTACTCTTATACATTGCTAATGTAAAATGAAATTGATGCTGCCATTGTGAAAAATAATCTGACCTCTGTTAATAGTAAAACTACTTTCTTTGTCTCAGAAATGCAGCTCCTGGGATGGGTTGTGTGTATGGTGGTATTTCATTGTGTTTTTATTTTATTTTTTCTACTTTTTTTAGATTGTAGTAGAATATATATAACAAGTATATAGCTCATTGGTATTAAATACATTTGTAATATTTTACAGTCATCACTACCATATCCATCTCCAGAACTTTTTTTATCTTACTAAATTAAAACCTCATACCTATTAAACAGTAACTGTCCATTCCCCCTCAAACCCCCCTGCCCCTGGCAACTACCATTCTACCTTTTTTTTTTTTTTTTTAATGTTTCTTTATTATTTTGGAGAGAGAGAGACTGTGTGAGCAGGGGAGGGGCAGAGAGAGAAGGAGACATAGAATCTGAAGCAGGCTTCAGGCTAGAGCTGTCAACATAGAGCCCCATGCGGGGCTCGAATTCAGGAATTGTGAGATCATGACCTGAGTGGAGGCTCAACCGACTGAGCCACCCAGGAGCCCCACCATTCTACCTTCTAAGATTTTGACGACTCTAAATACTTCATATAAGTGGAATCATACAGTCTTTGGCCTTTTGTGACTGGCTTATTTCATTTAGTGTAATCTCCTATTTCATCCATATTGTAGCATATGTCAGAATTTATTTCACTTTTAAGGCTAAATAATATTCTGTTGTATGTATATATCACATTTTGCTTATCCATTCATCCATTGATGGCCACTTGGGTTGCTTCCACATATCAGCTTTTGTGAATAATGCTGCTGTGAACAGGAGTGTACAAATATCTCTTTGAGACCCTGCTTTCAGTTCTTTGGGGTTTATACCCAGAAGTGGAATTGCAGGATCATAGGGTGATTCTATTTTTCATTTTTTGATGACCCACCACACTGTATTTCTTTCTCAGTATCTCTTTGATAGTATATTCCCATCAGCAGTGTACTGGGTTCCAGTTTCTTCGCATCTTTACCAACATGTTCTTTCATTTTTTTCTTTTTTTTACAGTGGTCATTCTAATGGGTGTGAAGTTATATCCCATCGTAGTTTGGATTTGCATTTCTCTAATGATTAGTGATACTAGGCAGTTTTTCATGTGTTTATTGGTCATTTGTCTTTTTTGGAGAAATGTCTTTTGAAGCCTTTTGCCCATTTATTTATTTTTAAAGATTTTATTTTTAATCTCTCCATCCAGTGTGGGGCTCCAACTCAGAACTCCAGGATCCAGAGTTGCATACTCTACCAACTGAGCTACCCAGGCACCCTTCTTTCACCCCCCTTAAAAATTTTTTTTTAATGATTATTTATTTTTGAGACACAGAGACACAGCACAAGTGGGGGAGGGGGCAGAGAGAGAGAGAGAGAGAGAGAGAGAGAGAGAGAGAGATACAGAATCTGAAGCAGGCTCCAGGCTCCCTGCTGACAGCACAGAGGCCGACAGAGCATAGAACCCACAAACTGCAAGATCATGACCTGAGCCAAAGTCAGACACTCAACCAGTTGAGCCACCCAGGTGCCCCTCTTTTGCCCAGTTTTAAAACAGGTTCTTGGGTTTTTGGTTGGTTGAGTTGTAGGAGTTCTCTTATATATTTTGAATTTTAATCCCTTATCAGATACATGATTTACAGATGTTTTCTCACATTTGTGAGTTGCTTTTTACCCTGTTGATTAGTGTGTTTTGATGCATAAATTTTTTTTTAATTTTTTTAAATGTTTATTTTTGAAAGAGAGAGCGTGAGCAGGGGAGATGCAGAGAGGGAGACACAGAATCCAAAGCAGACTCCCGGCTCCAAGCTGTTCTCACAGAGCCTGACACGGGGCTTGAATCCACGAACTGCATGATCATGACCTAACCTGAAGCTGGACACTTAACCGACTGAGCCATCCAGGCACCCCTGATGCATAAAAAATTTTAATTTTCATTAAGTTTATGTTGTCAGTTTTTTCTTTTGTTGCCTGTACCTTTGGTGTCACATGCAAGAAAGCATCATGAAGATTTTTGCCCTATTTAACTTTTAGGAGTTTTATACTTTCAGGTTTTACATTTAGATCTTTGATCCATTTTCAGTTAATTTTTGTATATGGTGTGAAGTAAGGGTTCAAATTCATTGTTTTGCATGTGGATATTCAGTTTTCCCAGCACCATTGATTGAGAAGACTCCTTTTCCTAGTGAGTGGTTTTGGCACCCTTGTCAAAAATTATTTGACTGTATGTGCAAAGATTTATTTCTGGATTTTCTATTCCAATCCATCGGTCTATAGTTTTTTGTTTTAAGTATAATGCACACATACCGTGTTACTAGATTCAGGTATACAATATAATAATTCAGTGATTCTGTTCATCACTCAGGGCTCATCACAATAAGTGTAGTGTCAATCCCCTTTATTCTACCATCCTCCCACACATCACTCCTTTGGCAACCACCAGTTCTTTGTATTTAAGAGTTTGGGGTTGTTTTTTTTTTTGTTTGTCCCTTTTACTCATTTGTTTCTTAAATTCAACATATGAGTGAAATTGTATATTTGCCTGACTTAGCATTATAACCTCTGGGTTCCATTCTTTTTTATGGTTGAGTAACATTTGATGTGTATATATACTACATCTTCTTTAAACATTCATCTGTGGACAGGCTCTTAGGTTACTTCCATATCTTGGCTATTATAAGTAATGCTGCAGTAAACATAAGGGTGCATATATCTTCTCAAAGTACTGTTTTAATTTTATTTGGGTAGATACCCGGTAGTGGAATTGCTGGATCATATGAGTAATACTATTTTTAAGTTTTTGAGGAACCTCCATACTGTTGGCCACAGTGGCTGCACCAGTTTTCATCCTCACCAAAAGCACACAAAGTTTCCCTTTTCTCCCCATCCTCACCACCATTTGTTATTTCTTGTGTTTTTGGTGGGTGTGAGGTGATACCTCATTGTGGTTTTGATTTGCATTTCCCTCTTGATAAGTGATGTTGAGCATTGTGTCATGTCATCTGTCTGTTGTCTATTTGTGTCTTCTTTTCAAAAATCCCTATTCAGATCCTCTGCCCATTTTTAAAATGGACTATTTGTGGTTTTTTGGTGTTGATTTGTGTAAGTTCTTTTATATATTTTGGATATTAACCCCTTATCTGATAGGTCATTTACAAATATCTTCTCCCATTCAGTATGTTGTCCTTTTTTGTTGATGGTTTCCTTTGCTCTGCAAAAGCTTTTTATTTTGGTGTAGTCCCAATAATTGTACTTTTGTTTCCCTTGCTTGAGGAGACCTATTTAGAAAAATATTTGTACAGCAAATGTTAAAGATATTACTGCCTATTTTTTTCACCTAGGATTATCATGGTTGCAGATCTCACATTTAGGTCTTGATTCTATTTTCAGTTTATTTTTGTGTAAGGTGTAAGAAGTGATCTGGGTTCATTCTTTTCTGCAGGTAACTGTCTAGTTTTCCCAGCAGAGACTGCCTTTTTCCCATTGTGTGTTCTTGCCCTTTTGTCATAGATAAGTTGACCATTTCAACGTGGGTTTTATTTCTGGGCTCTCTATTCTGTTTCATTGATTTATATGTCTGTTCTTGGGCCAGTATTATACTATTTCAGTTACTACAGCTTTGTAGGCTATCTTGCAATCTGGGATTGTGATGCCTCCAGTTTTCTTCTTTCTCAAGATTCCTTTGATTATTCAGGATCTTCTTTAAAATTTATTTATCAAGTTATTTAGTTATTTGGGGGAGGGAAGGGGTTGGGGGGAAGAGAATCCCGAGCAGTCTCTGTGCTGCCAGTGCAGAGCCACCCGTGGGTCTTGAACTGACAAACTGTGAGATCATGACCTGATCTGAAATCAAGAGTCAGATGCTCAACCAACTCATCCACCCAGGTGCCCCTGACTATTCAGGATCTTTTGTGGTTCCATACAAATGTTAGTATTATTTATTCTAGTTCTGTGAAAAATGTTGTTGGTGTTTTGATAGGGATTATATTAAATCTGTAGATTGCTTTGGGTAGTATGGACATTTTAACAATATTGGTACTCCAGTCAGTAAGCATGGCTCCATTTTTCCATTTGTTTGTGTCATCCTCATTTCCTTTCATCACATGTTTTATAGTTTTCAGGGTACAGGTCTTTCACAAACATGATTAAGTTTATTCCTAGGAACTTTATTATTCTTGGTGCAATTGTAAATGGGATTTATTTTCTTAATTTTTCTTTATGCTGCTTCATTATTAGTGAGTGTAGAGAAATGCAACAGATTTCTGTATTTTTGTATCTTGAGACATTACTAGAGTTATTTATCAGTTCTAGTAGTTTTTGGGTGGAGTCCTCAGTGGTTTTTTTTTTTTTTGTTTGTTTTGTTTTTTTTTTAATGTTTTTAATTTATTTTGAGAGTGCGGGGTAGGGGCAGAGAGAGAGGGAGAGGGAATCCCAAGCGGGCTCTGTGATGTGGGCTCAAACCCACCAACTGTGAGATCATGACCTGAGCCTAAATCAAGAGTTAGATGCTTAACCAACTGAGCCACAATGCACCCCTAGTGTTTTCTATATATGACATATCATCAGTGAAAATTTTACTTCTTCCTCACAATTTGGATTCTTTTTATTTTCTTTCTTGTTGCACTGCTTTGGCTAAGACCTCTAGTATTGTGTTGAGTAAAAGTGGTTAGAATGGTGGACATCCTTCTTTTGTTCCTGTTCTTAGAGGAAATGTTCTCATTTTTTTTTTACCAGTGAATATGTTAGCTGTTAGCTGTGGGTTTTATATATGTATATATCCTTTGTTATGTTGAGGTATAGTTCCTTTAAATCTACTTTGTTGAGAGTTTTAAAATCATGAATGGATGTTGTATTTTGTCATGCCTTTTCTGCCTCTATTCAGATGATCATATGATGTCTTTCTTTATGGTAGTACCACATTGTTTTTTAAAAAATTTTTTTAACGTTTATTCATTTTTGAGAGACAGAACGTGAATGAGGGCAGGACAGAGAGAGAGAGGACGATACAGAGTGCAAAGCAGGCTCCAGGCTATGAACTGTCAGCACACAGCCTGACACAGGGCTTGAACCCACAAACTGTGAGATCGTGACCTGAGCTGATGTTGGATGCTTAACCCACTGAGCCACTCAGGTGCCCCAGTACCACGCTATTTTGATTACTATAGCTTTGTAAATTTTGATATAAGGAAGTGTTAGTCCTCCAGGTTTGTTCTTTTTTCAAGATTGTCTTGTTATTTCAGATCCCTTCAGATTCCATATGAATTTTAGGATTTTTAGGATTAATTTAGGGCTTTTCTGTTTCTGCAGAAAAACATGGGGATTTTGATAGGGATTACATTTACTTTGTGGATTGCTTTGGGTGGTTTTAACATCTTAATATTAAGTCTTCCAGTTCATGAACATGGAATATATTTTATTTATGTCTTTAATTTATTTCAGCAAAGTTTGGTAGTTTTATTTGTAGTTTATTTATAAAAGTCTTTTATTTTCTAGATTGAGTTAATTCCTAAGTATTTTATTCTTTTTGATGCTATTGTAAATGGAATTATTTTCACAATTTCCTTTTTAATTGTTCATTATGTATAGAAATGTAACTGAATTTTGTGTTGACTTTGTGTCATGCTACTTTGTTGCATTTTTTTGTTTTAAATGCTATCTTTAGAGTTTTCTCCATAGAAGATAATGTCCATAAACAGAGGTAATTTTGTTTCTTCCTTTACAATTTGAATGCCTTTTGTTTATTTATTTATCTATTTTTGTCTAATTGCTGTGACTAGAACTTCCAGTACTGTGTTGAATAAAAGTGGTAAACGTAGGCATACTTGCCTTGTTCTTGATCTTAGAGGAAAACTTTGTCTTTTACCACTCCTGGAATTTTAGCCCATAAATGCAAAACAACACCAAGGGCATATGCACATGGAAGCTCATTTTGATATGGTTCTAAGTGGCAAAAAATGGAAAACAAAATGAGAGGCTGCCTGTCAGGGAGTAGATGAATAGAATATGGTATCTTCACACCATGGACTATTAGGTAGCCTTTAAAAGAGTAAGTTGGAGCTATATCCCTTGACTTGGAGGGATTTGTGCAAGATAATGAGAAAAGCAATATGCAGATAGGTATGGTTAATATTAATCTATTAAAATAAAGCTTATCATATTTATGTGTATATCTCCATGTATGTGTGTGTAAATCTTACATGTGTGATTTTATGTGAATTGACAAAAGTGAAAAGGGATATATACTTAATTGTTAACATGGATACATCAGTTATTGATGTTAAAGGTAGAGAAAAGAGGGGAAAGTTCCCAGAATTAATAGCATGATGGCTTTCTGAATTTATGTAGATTGTGTCTGTGTATCTATATGTGTATATATTTATTTACAACTTTTTTTTTTTTTTTAAGGAAAAACAGACACTGTTACTCAGTCTTTACAATTCTAGCAACTTGTCAGTGGGCTTGCTAGCTCCCAAACTTGATGTCATAAGATACACTTGCCTTTATTGTGCATCTTTGATTACTTGTCCAATTTGCCCTGTGGCTACAAAATTGAAGTCTTTTTCCCTGTTTTTATGGCACAAAAACGTTAAAAGATTGAAAAGTGCCTTAGAGAAATGAAGACTCTAGGTCATACAGCTAGTAACTGATGTTTGAATTGAATCCAGACCTATCCTTATACTTTGTACTATATACCATGCTGATAATCTTTGTCTCATGATTTCCTTCGAGCTTCTTTGTTGATGATTCACCTGGTACCTGATCCTGTACAGAATGTTGCTTTCCTTGGGATCAGTGAAAAGTAACGTTGTATAGCGGATTTATAAGAAAAATTTTATTTCAGTTATCTCTTAACAGATTTAATAAGAATGGAGTAATACCATTTCTTCACCACCCCCTCCACTCCCACTCAGTCTGCGATTGAGAAGCTAGGGGTGGCTGTAGACACTCTTATTCCTCAAATATTAATTTCCAGGGCTAGGTGATTTAGCAGGTAGGTTTTACGCACTTCTTGTCTTCTTTGGTCACTGTCTGCTATGTTTTTATTTTGGATAAACCTTGAAAAAACAACACTATCCAACATGATAATTGTACAGTCATTGTAGGCTTAATGTTTTCTGGCATATTTATTCAGTAACTTAATGTCCAAAAGATAAATACTTTATATCTATGTTGATAAATTTGTTTCTATTTCCAGTTATTTTGAAGGTTATCAGGTCTTAAAAAAATTTTTTTTTAACATTTGTTTATTTTGGAGAGAGAGCATTATGAGTGGGGGAGGGGCAGAGAGAAAGGGAAACACAGAATCTGAAGCAGGTTTTAGGCTCCAAGCTGTCAGCACTCAGCTGGACATGGGGCTCAAACTCATGGACTCTGAGACTGTGACCTGAGCCAAAGTCAGACGCTTAACCAACTGAGCCACCCAGGCGCCCCTGATTTTGTAACTTTAGATAAGAGATTTTAATATCATGTGGTATTTCCCTTATTTTATTCTTTGCATAGGATACTTAACATTTTTATGTGTGACTTTGCTTATACAAGTTAGAAACAGTGTGTTTAAAATATCACTGGATAATAATAGTGATTCACATGATTCCATAGAATCATTAGCAATTTTTGTTTAATGAGTTAATGAATCATAGTTGTATATGGGATTTTTGCTGGTATAGTAAGACCTTGGTTTGCAAGCATAATTCATTCTGGAAACATGCATGTAATCTAGAGAGCTTATCAAACCAAATTTCAAGAACCATTGGCTCAGTTGTAATCATGTGACATTTGGCATCATGTATTATAAAACATCACTAGTTTATCAAGTTTAAATTCATTAGAAATGTTTGCTCATCTTGCAGAACTCTCTCAGAACAAGTTACTCGCAATCCAAGGTTTACTGTATTTGTTGAGGGGTGTGTGTGTGTGTGTGTGTGTGTGTGTGTGTGTTTCTAACTTGAAAAACCCCTTTTTTTCTCACTTAAAGAACTTATTTTGCATTTAATTGGTTTCTTTTTAATTGCTGTCCAGTCTTGCTCAGTGCTGTGTATTTCTTCATACTGTCTGCCTCTGAGCTCTTCTCTAGCTTGTTTTCTTAAAAAATAAACAAAACGTCCCACCAGCCATTCTACAAATCCTGGTATCTATAATGTATGAAAAAATGAAGCAGGTAGAAAGTTGAACATTACCTTAGAACTAAGGGCATGCTTTTAGGGTTAGTCTTACATGCTTAATCTTACCATTTGGTAATATTTCACAGGGTAATAGCCCTATTATTATCATTCTGCTCAGCTATAAGTTGTTAGCAATTGTAATCTATTTTATTTATTTATTTTTAAAGATTTTATTTTTAAGTAATCTCTACACACAATATGGGGCTCGAACTCACAACCCCAAGATCAAGAGTCGCACTCTCTACCAGCTGAGCCAGCCAGGAGCCCCCGTAATCCTATTTTAAACAGTTTATTATCTTTGAAATTAATCTTGGAAGATTCAAAAAAGAAGAAAGGAACAAGTTCCTTTAACCATATGAAATTAATCTTGGAAGATTCAAAAAAGAAGAAAGGAACAAGTTCCTTTAACCAACAGGAATCTTCTAAAGATTCCCTGAGAGCCTTAGTGCATGTGGTAGAAAGGCACCAGTGGGGAGGAGAGAAGATCATATTCAATCCTGAATGTTTACTCATTTCTAATTTTGACCCAACAGAAGAGAGAGGAAAAAGGTCCTAGCTGAGGTGACTTCAGCAGCTCCATTCCCTGGCTTAGCAGTGAGGGAGGTCTTCTCCCAGCAGCTCAGCTCTTCTCTGTGGAGACTATGCTTCACTTCCCGTTCTCCCAGTGTCCTTTCTGCTTTAGCCTGCTTCACGTTTTTAGGGTTCCTGCCCCACTCTTGGTGTCATTTAAGTATATACCCCTAAAATAAGAGGCTCTTGGCTAACCAGCTGACTACAGGAGCAGATGTGTTAAGAGTCTATTGAAACACAAAGATTTAAACTAGAAAAACATTTTGAAATGTAGAACAAAGAGAACAAAAAGCCATAATGTAAAGAAGTCAAATTTGATGATTAAAAGCAAGGTGATTTTTAGATTGTTCACCTGCTTCTCTTGTCTACTAGAAGATTGGTTAAACCCTTTTATGCTTCAAAATCATCTAGGTACCTGCCTACACATACACACACTCTGCTGGTATTCTCATAAGGACTAACAGTGCACCCCATCTCTGGAGAGATCCTCTCCCATGGAACTGAGTCCAGTGTCTGTCTTTCTTTCCTCCCCTCCCCTCCCCTCCCCTCCCCTCCCCTCCCCTCCCCTCCCCTCCCCTCCCCTCCCCTCCCCTCCCCTCCCCTCCCCTCCCCTCTTCACTTTCTTTCAAGTTTGTTTATTTATTTTGTGTGTGTGAGAGAGAGAGGGAGACAGCATGAGTAGGGGAGAGGCAGAGAGAGGGAGAGAAAAAGAGACAGCATTAGTGGGGGAAGGGCAGAGAGAGAGGGAGAGTGAGACTTCCAAACAGGCTCCATAACTGTCGGCATAGAGCCCAGTGCAGGGCTCGAACTCATGAACCCTGAGATCATTACCTGAGCTGAAATCAAGGGTCAGACACTCAACCAACTCAGCCACCCAGGCGCCCCCTGTTTCTTATCACTCTCCTCGGCCCGGGTGGTTGTTTCTTCCATAGTTGATTGCAGGTGTGAAATTGTTGCTGGCTAATATAGATAATGTTAATTTCTTAGGTGGCACCTAAAGCACCAAATGATACATGAACAACCAAGTCTTTTAGGTTGTCAGGCTGGTAAGGAGTTACCTACAAATAGCTTTGAATTACCACCATCACTACCATAAGATTTCCTATAGGAGAAGTTATATAAAATGAGAAATAGTAATAAAGTCCTCTAAACCCTGCCTAGAATTACTCTCTGAAATAGTTTAACTAGAAAGAGAAGTTATCCTTCTACACAGAATTAAAGAGTTAGCGAAAACTTACTAAGAAGGAACTTGAATGTACTGTGTTAATAATGTCAGAATAGTAGCAAAACTTCCTAGGAAGGTGATACAGACAGTAACCTGATAGCTACACTAAAAAGAATATTCAACAAATATACCCAAGTATTCTTACTTTAGATGAAAAAATATATATATCATGATTTCCTGTTGAAAAAGTGATTTGTTAATTTCCCAAATAGGTAAGATTTAATTTTTCTCTTGTTACTTTAATGTTCTTAAATGCTTTTGAACTCTACATATTAGTAACTTGGATCTGTTGGACAATTCAGTTACAAGTCTTTAATGTCCTATATAAGGGAAACATATTTTATGCCCTAAGATCTATAGATTTCCCTTTCAGCAGCAGAATTGATTCATAGCAGTTAAATTAGTTCTAAAGCCTTGCATCAACAGCATTAGCATGACCTCGGAGCTCGTTATTAATGCCTTACTCCAGACCTAGATGAATCAAAATCTACATTTTAAGTTTTCCCATGATTTCTGTGTGCACTCAAGTTTGAGAAGCACTTTCCTAGAGCAGTGGTTTTGTACTTTGACTGCATTTAAAAATCAGCCTAGTTTAGGGGCGCCTGGGTGGCGCAGTCGGTTAGGCGTCCGACTTCAGCCAGGTCACGATCTCGCGGTCCGTGAGTTCGAGCCCCGCGTCAGGCTCTGGGCTGATGGCTCGGAGCCTGGAGCCTGTTTCCGATTCTGTGTCTCCCTCTCTCTCTGCCCCTCCCCCGTTCATGCTCTGTCTCTCTCTGTCCCAAAAATAAATAAAAAACGTTGAAAAAAAAATTAAAAAAAAAAAATCAGCCTAGTTTAAAAAAATATTTTGCCTAAATCTCATTTCTGGAGACTTAAAAAAAAAAAAGGCTTTTGACTAGGCATTGGGATTTAGAAACTTCTCCTATGTGGTTTTATCACATAGGCAAGGTTGACAACCATTGTTCCAGAGCTACACTGCAGTGTAGTAACCACTGTCCACATGTGGCTGTGTAAATTTACATTACTTAAAATCAAATACAATTTTTAAATTCGTGCCTCAGTCACAATAACCACATTTCAAGTGTTTAATTAGCCATGTGGCTAATGGCTGCTATATTGAATAGTGCATATTGAGAACACATAGAGATCCATCATCAGAAAAAGTTATATCTTAACATTTTGACAGCATTCTAGATAACTTATTTTCAGAGAGTTTTAATTTTAGGGAGTTGATTTATACTATTCTTATAAATTGTTTCCTGGGGAAGAATGCAAAAATAGGCATTCAAAGGCATTCAAAGACTAGGAAATGAGTAGGCTGTGAAAAAACATCTATATTTTGGTTGAAACTTTCTTTTCACATCAGTTCACAATAACCAGTTATGCTTTTGCTATATGTAATTAGTTCAAAAGACAAATGAGAGATTGATAGTGCATGTTCATGAGTTAAAAAACTGGTTAGACCTGACTACTTTTGGCAAATAAACACTTGATGTACTAATATGAAAAATGAAGTTAGATTATTTGTGTAACTAGTTAATGTAATATCCAGCTTTGTTTTATTACAATTTTTTAAATTTTTTAAATGTTTATTCACTTTTTGAGAGAGAGAAAGAGACTGAGAACGAGTCGGGGGGAGGGGGAAAGAGAGAGGGAGACAGAGAATCTGAAACAAGCTCCAGGCTCTGCATTGTCAGCCCAGAGCCTGATGCTGTGTCTTGAACCCATGAACCATGAGGTCATAATCTGAGCTGAAGTCAGATGCTTAACCAACGGAGCCACACAAGCGCCCCTGTTTTGTTATAATTTTTAAGTTAAAATTTTTAAATGTAATTAATACAATTTATTGTGTATAATGCATTTAAGAAAGTGGTACAAAGGAAGGTAACCTTGTTGTCAAACAGCAGTTTCTCCATTTACTAGCTGTGTGACCTTTGGTTTTCCCTGATGAATGTCTTTTTTTTGCATATATATAAAATATGATTGATAAAGTTACCTACTAATAGTATTGCTGAGGATTAAATGAAATAGTCAATGTAAAGCTCCAAACACTGCCTTGTATATACTAGGTTTTCAATAAGGGACAGCTAACATTATTAATAGTATATCTATACTCTGGTGCTAAATAGTTCTAGTGTTGATCTTCTGCATCTATCTATTGTTGTCTTCCTCCAGCAGGAGTCCAGGGTCTTTTCTAGGGCTATTGACTCCTAATGCCAAATCAATTGCTTCTTATTTTGAACTCTGTAAAACTTTCATTCCCTCCATCATGGCTTTCCAGATGCCACTCTACTAACACTCTTTCACCCTGCCTTTTCTTCTTTTCAAATTCCTTTTCTTTTACCCACCATTTAAATGTTAATATTCTCTTTTCTGCCCTGGGTGGTAAAATCCCTGAAACTATAGGAAGAGACCATTGTTTGAAAACAAACTCATCTCCTGTGCTCTACACTCCTTACTGATACCCTCACCTGTTTGTTCTTCAGATACTTCGGACCCAACAAGCTTAAGCAGTGAATTCATTTCCCCTGAAACTCTCAAACCAATTATTCTACCTGTCTCCCCTGGATTGAACTGGTACCACCATCTATCTAGTTAAGACAGAATTTTAGAAGGTTTCTCAGTTCTCCCGTTTTTCATAGTTGCACACATTTAGTCGGTAACCAGTTCTTCCTAACATTATTCGATCTTTCCTTCTTCAGTACTTCAGCATCTTTTGTCTGAACAGTTGTGGTGGTCTGGTAAGTTTTCCCTGCCTGCAGCATGTCCGTCACAACAATCTAGAGAGACACTTCTCTCAAACATACCTCATTTAAGTTATTCATGTGCACATAGCCACATTGCTATTAGACCAGGTTCCTTGAAGACAAAGATGTCTCAGCACTGCGTCTTCAACACCATGTACAGTAAATGAACGTGAATAAACTGATGGTCCCTCAAATGCAGGGACTTGTGTGAGAAACCTCATTCTATTTGTAAGGATTGAGAATAATACGAAGCAGGATTCTTTGAACTCGCTCTCTTAGTGGCCTGAATTTTCTGTTGTTTTCTTACATGAAATTTGAATAGTCTTAAGTTTTAAATGTATGTGCAAACAGTTTAGAGTCCTTTAGGAAAAGAATGGTATAATCTTTTTTATTTAAAATATATTTAGGCGCATCTGGGTGGTTCAGTTAAGTGTCTCTGACTTTAGCTCAGCTCATGATCTTGCAGTTCATAAGTTCCAGCCCCGTCTCCAGCTCTGTGCTGGCAGTGCAGAGCCAGTTTGGGATTCTCACTCTCTCTTCCTCTCTCTGCCCCTCCCCACTCTCACGCTCCCTCCAAATAAATAAACTTGAAAAAAAAGTATAAAGTATTTAAATACAATTAAAAAAAATTTCAACACAGTACTATAAGTCCTACCCAGAGCATTTAGGCAAGAAAAAGAAATAAAAGACATCCAGATTGGAAAGGAAGAAGTAAAATTGTCTCTGTTTGTAAATGGCGTGATACCAAATAACAGAAACCCCTAAAGACTCAACCGGAAAACTGTTTGAACTAATAAGTGAATTCAGTGAAGTTCCAGGATGCAAAGTCAATATACAAAAATCAGCTGCATTTCTGTATGTTAACAGTGAACTGCATTTCTGTACGTTAACAGTGAACTGCATTTCTGTACATTAACAGTGAACTATCAGGAAGAGAAGTTTGGAAAACAATTCCATTTATAATAGCATCAAAAAGAATAAGATCCTTAAGAATAAATTTAACGAAGGATGTGAAAGATGTATACACTGAAACTATAAGACAGTGATGAAAGAAACTGAAGACACAAGTAAATGGGAAGATAATTCCATGCCCATGTATTGGAAAAATTAATATTGATAAAATGTCCATACTAACCAAAGAGAACTATAGATTCAATACAATCCCTGTCAAAATTCCAATGGCATTTTTCACAGGAGTTGAACAAACAATCCTAAAAGTTGTAGGGAACCACAAAATACCCTGAATATCCAAAGCAGTTTTGAAAAAGAACAAAGCTGGAGACATCACACTCCTTGATTTCAAATTATATTACAAAGCTATAGTAATCAAAATGGTCTGCTATTGGCATAAAAGCAGACGTATAAGTCAATGGAACAGAATAGAGAACCCAGAAATAAGCTCACGCATATATGGTTAATTTATTTTCAACAAAGGAGCTTAGAATATACACTGGGCAAAGGATAGTCTCATCAATAAATGATTTGGGGAAAACAGTATTGGCATAAGCAAAAGAATGAAACTGGATGCCTATTTTAAACACCATACACAAAAATCAACTAAAAATGGATTTAACACTTGAACATAAAACCTGAAACCGTAAAATTCCTAGAAGAAAATGTAAGAGGTAAGCTCCTTGACATTAGCCTTGGCAATGCTCTTTTGGATTTGACACCAATGGAAAAGACAACAAAAACAAAAATATACATGTGGGACTATATCAAACTAAAATGCTGTGCTCAGCAAAGAAATCATCAACAAAATGAAAAGGCAGCCTATTGAATGGGAGAAAATATTTGCAAACATCGTATCTGATAAGGGGTTAATATTCAAAATATCTAAGGAACTGGTACAACTCCATAGGGAAAAAAAATCTAAATAATAAAAAATGGGCGAAAGACCTGAATACATATTTTTCCAAAGACATAAAAATGGCCATTTTCATGGTACATGAAAAGATGCTCAGCATCACTCATCATCATGCAAATGTGCAAATCAAAAGCACATTGAGGTATTTCCTCACCCCTGTTAGGATGGCTGTTCTCAAAGAGTCAATGAATAACAAACAAGTGCTGGCAAGGATGTAAAGAATAGGGAACCTTGGTGCACTGTTGGTGGGAATGTAAACTGATACAACCTCTATGGAAAACAGTATAGAAGTTCCTCAAGAAATTAAAAATAGAGCTACCATGTGACCCAGCAGTCCAACTTCTGGGTGTATATCTGGAGGAAGCAAAAGCATTATCTGGAAGGGATACCTGCGTGCATGCCCATGTTTCTTGCAGCATTATCACAATAGCCAAGCTATGAAAACAACCTAAGTGTCTGTCAGCGGATGGATGGATCAAGCAAATGAATCTGTCTCTCTCTCACGCACACACATGCACATACACGCACACACACACACTCACACAGGAATATTATTCAGCCTTTAAAAAGAAGAAAATCCTGTCATTTGCAACAGTCTGGATGGAACTGGAAGGCATTATGCAAAGTGAAATTAAGCAAAGAGAAATACTGTATGGTATCACTTATACTGTGGAGTCTTAAAACACACACGAACTCACAGAAACAGTAGAAAAGCAGTTGCTGAGAGATGGGGAGAATAGGGAGAGTTTGTTAAAAGGGTAATCAACTTTTAATAGTAAGATAAGTTCTGAGGATATATTGTATATTACACAATGTCTATAGTTGGTAACACTTTATTGAAATTTGCTAAGAGTAGAACTTTTAAATGTTCTCACATACCCCCAAATGCGGTGATGGGTGTGTTAATGGAGTTAGTGGGGAGAATCCTTTCACAGTGTATGTGTATCAAATCATCACATTGTATACTTTAAATACCTTAGTTTTGTCAGTTGTATCTCAATAAAGCTGAAAAAATCATTAAAAAAATTTTTTAATGTTTATTTTTGAGAGAGCATGCGAGTGGGGGAGGAACAGAGAGAGAGAGAGGGAGACACAGAATCCAAAGCAGGCTCCAGGATCTGAGGATCTGAGCTGTCAGCACAGAGCCCGGTGTGGGGCTTGAATTCAGGAACCGTGAGATTATGACCTGAGCTGAAGTCGGACACTTAACTGACCGAACCCCCCAGGGGCCCCTGAAAAAATAGTTTGTAATAAAAAATGATACATTAATGAATTTCTTAAAACATTGAAATGGTACAAAATCCTGTGTAATGAAAAGAACTCCTCATTAACCACTGGTCATATGTATCTTTCCAAAAATACTTTGTGCATATATAACCATCACCTGCATGTATACATTTCCTTTTTCCTAGTTAATTACTTGATGTCAACTTGATTTCCCCAATCTCTAATCCAGGTTTATTGATTATAATGAATTGCATCATTATTCACTGAATTTTTGCCCACACCAAAATACTGAGTCTCTTTAGCTTCCTTCTTTCCCTTTGCCTCACACCTTTCTACCGACCAGCAATTATGTTGGTTTTGCTGTCAGCATAAATCTCGAATTTGTCCACTTCTGTTCATTACTTGTCCTGCTTTGACTTTATTCTAAACCACCATCATACCATAACTGGATTATCATAGTTCTGTTCTAATTGATCTCCTTGCTTTTCTTTGTCCCATCTAATCTTTTTTTTTTTAATATGTTATTTTATTTTTAATTTATATCCAATTTAGTTAGCATATAGTGCAATAAAGTTTTCAGGAGTAGATTCCAGTGATTCATCCCCTATGTATAACACCCAGTGCTCCTCCCAATAAGTGTCTTCCTTAATGGCCCTTACCCATTTAGCCCATCCCCCCACCTGCAATCCCTCCAGCAACCCTCAGTTTGTTCTCTATATTTAAGAGTCTCTTATGTTTTAACAGCCCCCTGTTTTTATATTAGTTTTGCTTCCCTTCCCTTGTGTTTGTCTGTTTTGTACCTTAAATTTTATACATGAGTGAAGTCATATATCTGTCTTTCTATGACTGACTTATTTCACGTAGCATAATAGCCTCTAGTTCCATCCACATTGTTGTAAATGGCAAGATTTCATTCTTCTTGATTGCCGAGTAATACTCCATTGTTTATATATACCACATCTTCTTTATCCATTTTTCCATCGATGGACATTTGGGCTCTTTCCATACTTTGGCTATTGTCAATAGTGCTGCTGTAAACATTGGGGTGCGTGTGACTCTTCAAAACAGCACACCTGTATCCCTTGGATAAATACCTAGTAGTGCAATTGCTGGGTCGTTGGATAGTTCTATTTTTAACTTTTTGAGGAAGCTCCATAGTGTTTTCCAGAGTGGCTGTACCAGTTTGCATTCCCACCAACAGTGCTAAAGGGTTCCTTTCTCCACATCTTTGCCACCATCTTTGCCAACATCTTTGTTGCCTGAGTTGTTAGTTTTGGCCAGTCTGACAGATGTGAGGTGGTATGTCACTGTGATTTTGACTTGTATTTCCCTGATGAAGAGTGATGTTGAGCATCTTTTCATGTGTCTGTTAGCCATCTGGATGTCTTCTTTGGAAAAGTGTCTATTATGATTTTTGCCCATTTCTTCACTGGATTATCTGTTTTTGGGGGGTTGAGTTTGATAAGTTCTTCATAGATTTTGGATGCTAACCCTTTATCCAGTATATAATTTGCAAATATCTTCTCCCACTTCATCAGTTGCCTTTTAGTTTTGCTGATTGTTGCCTTCACTGTGCAGAAGCTTTATCTTGATGAGGTCCCAATAGTTCATTTTTGCTTTTTGTTTCCCTTGTCTCTGGAGACATGTCACGTAAGAAGTTGCTGCGGCCAAGGTCAAAGAGGTTGTTGCCTGCTTTCTCCTCTAGGATTTTGATGGCTTTGTGTCTTACATACAGGTTTTTCATCCATTTTGAGTTTATTTTTATGTATGGCATAAGAAAGTCTTTGGTCCAGGTTCATTCTTCCGCATGTTGCTGTCCAGTTTTCCCAACACCTTTGCTGAAGAGACTGTCTTTTTTCCATTGGATATTCTTTCACGCTTTGTCAAAGAATTGTTGGCCATATGTTTTGAGTCCATTTCTGGGTTCTCTATTCTGTTCTATTGTCTGTTTTTGTGCTAGTACCATACTGTCTTGGTGATTACAGCTTTGTAATACAGCTCGAAGTCCAGAATTATGATGCCTCCAGCTTTGGTTTTCTATTTCAACATTACTTTGGCTACTTGGAGTTTTTTCTAGTTCTATACAAAATTTAGAATTGTTTGTTCTAGCTCTGAAGAATGCTGGTGTTATTTTTATAGGGATTGCTCATTTGTCTTTTTTAATTCAACCCTCTAGAATACTAAAGTGGGGATAGAGGAGGGAGAACAGAAGGGAATTACTTTTCCTCCTCCATGTTATACTCCGTTAAACCACAAATTATGTCCTAGCAGTATAGGTTTTTATTTGACTCATTTATTATTTTTAACATTTATTATTAGTGTGAATGCATATTTTGTTTTATACTTTTATATATTTTATGTATTTTTCTACTTATTGTGATCCAGTAATTCGCTATTCAAATTGTTCGGCTGTGACCAGTGGGAGCTCTTTCCATTGGTTGATTTGGTTTGGTTTAGAGTACTTTATTACTTTCAGATACCAAAAGATGCACCAGGCTCGTTGTGTATATTTCCTACCCCTGTCTTAAAATCTGCTGTTTTCTCCAAGGAGCTCTGATTTCTTTTGTTGGATAATGAATATTAGAAACCAAGATTTGGGGGTGCCTGGGTGGCTCAGTCGGTGAAGCATCTGACTTCGGCTCAGTTCATGATCTCACAGTCCGTGTGAGCCCCACTTCACGGGGCTTCTGGCGGAAACTCTTGCCCAAATCACTTGACCCCTGCCGGGGTTTCCAGGAGATGATCCTTCACCGCTGCCTCCAGGGTCAAGCAGTCAGATGGTTTATTGAAACTGCCGAAGTGGGGAATCCTCAAGAGTGCCACATATGTGGCTTGAGCATTCTGTTTTGCTTTAAACACGAGTTCTCCAATATTTTGTCATAAGACTCAAGACCCCTGCTTTCAATGGGAGCCCTGGTGGGGATGCCACTGAAGTCTTGCTTGGCATGTCCATCATAGCGCAGATGCATCGGCTTTTGATTTCCAGTTTCAGATTCTTCTCGAGTCGAGTGAGCACTTCAAGGCATAGGGACCCAATCTGTGTGCAGAATGCTCGTATGTCACATTTCCAACTGACCCACCACTAAGACTTTGCAAAGCAATCAGCTTGGGTTTCAAAGAAATAAGAACTCTTCTTGTGCGCACGTTTTATCCGTCTAGGTAGTGTTGAATTACATTTCAAAAAAAAAAAAAAAGAAAGAAAAAAGAGCCCACGTCAGGCTCTGTGCTGACAGCTCAGAGGCTGGATGGAGCCTGCTTCAGATTCTGTGTTTCCCTCTCTCTCTCTCTGCCCCTCCCCCACTCATGCTCTGTTTCTCCCTATCAAAAATGAGATAAACACTAAAATTTAAAAAAACACCAAGATTTGAATGCTGGATATGCTCTTTGCTACTGGATTATTTTTGCCCTTGGCCCTCTCAGCTGACAGAGTAAGAAGATACATGTGTATATACTCACCTGTGTAAATACAAGTATGTATAAATATATCTGTATGTGACCATCTCTGTAGTAACATTAAACATTAGTTCACACTAAGGTCTCTAAGTCTAAGCTATTACTCCAGGGATCATCCTTGTCTCTTCCCCTTGCTTATTTGTAAATTCCCACTCCAACAATGAGAATCTTGGCAACCACCATTTGCCATTCATTTGTTTAATTATTCAGTTCTAGTATATTATTGTATAGCAATGTAAGAATTGTTAACCCATATCCTCATGAGAAATAGTTTTATCAACTAGAATACAGTGCTTCTGTAAAGTGTCTTTTGCCTTTTAAATCTTACAGATCCCACTCATTTCTAAAGTCACTTATGTCAGCATGCATGTATTTTATAGATTCATTATTTTTTAGACACTCCTTCTTCCTCCAGCACAGAAGGCAGTCTAGTGTCCTCAGTACCCCCTCATTTATGACACTGACCTGTTTACACTTGTAACTTGGAATCTCCTCTGATGTTTCTTCCCTCGTTTTGGACCCTTGAGATGGAGTTAAAGGTTGTTCATGCATGATTCGTGTATTCCCCAATCAGGTGTTTTGATTTTGGAGGTTCACCTTCTTGCACAGTGAGTTCTTTTGCCCCCTTTCATTTAACTTGCAAGCTTTAGGTTAACAAGTCTGGACGGAGACAGTCTTTACATTTATTTTATGGAGCGTCTCTTGTCTCTAGTCATATGCCGTCACTCTTAGTATGTTAATCTATGGCCTGGTAGTTAAATCAACCATCTTAAACACTGTATGCATTGCTACACCTGTATTTCATATCCCATGTTTTTCTCCGTAAACTCTAACTTCATTTTGGGGAGAAAGCCTCTCACATTTGCACCAAATATTCCTGCCTAGTATTTCATTTCTAGGTCTCTTCTGGTGTTATTGGTCTTCCGTCTCCATAAAAGCTAGTAGGATGTGGTTGACAGGTTTGGTTTAGTCTTAGCTGGCCTTTTGCCACATTCTGGAGACCTGTTTGTTGCTTCCCTAATTCCAAACATCAAAGAAACACTGAGTACCAGGATGGGTGTTCCCCCGTGGTTCTAGTAACAGCTGCTGTGCTGGTACCCCTTGTTACTCCTCTGCAGAAGCAGAAAATTGTTTTTATGCAGGTCTTAGTTAATCTTGCATGAGTGAGTTAAGTTCTTGTTTTCTGTGTTGGTGCAGAGTTTATTCTTTTCTTCAACTTCTCTTGCCAGATAAGTTGCTGACATTAGTTTTGATTCTCACCAATCTCTTAAAATAATGTTGAGTTTTTGAAAAAAACATTATTTACTTGCTGATCTTTTAAATATTCTCTCTTGAGACAGTATTTTTCAGTCCCCTTTCCTTTTTCAAGCAATCATAGCTGATGGGTGTCTGAGGCAGAAAAATAAGTATAGCATACATCCTATATGCCTCACCTCCTCCCATACTTCCATACTTTCTTTCTTAGGTTAAGGCTCTTGTTTTAAGTTACTGTCATTTAAGAGACTCAGCCTCTCTCTCTTGAAAGTCCTAGGTACAAGACTATGGTTGCATTCATTATCAGTAGACCAGTTTGTCCAGGTGAAGGCAATTAGCAGTCTACAATTAGCAGAAATCTGTTAGGGACCCAGGCCGACTTATAACTGAGACCAGACTTTCTCACAGGTGATCCTCTATGCGCCAGAGTGTGCAGAAAAGCAACTTTTCTTCCAGATGTTTGCCATGTTTGTCCCCTGTGATTGGATAGGGTGGTAGTGAATGAAGGACAATTATTCTAACATGCAAGAGACGACAAGAGTAAAGATTGGGAAGTGCCTGTCATTTCTGAAAAATAACGTATTTATTTAGCAGCAGGGAATGGATGGCTTTGTGCTTAACTGCCTGAAATATTTCTTTATGTAATACAGCTTTCAAGTAGCTTCTAGATCTATCTGGTAAGTGAGAAGTGTTCTGGAACACTTACCATTTAGTTCTCCACAAGATCTCTAGCTTAATGGGAGAATATTGAAAAGGTACATTGAGGTCTTTTCTAAATGGCTTTGAATGATACGCTTAATAGTTTGAGTGCATATGCTCAATTTGGTGAGTTGTGAGGAATCCTTGGAGGCTTCTAAACAAGTGATGTGACAACAATTGGAGCCAATTTAATATGGCAGCAGAGTAGATCAGTCTATGTTGGAAGTGGGAGACTGGAAGTTCAGGTGAGAACTGACAGTGCACAGCCTGTCTGTATTAACGCAGTGGCAGTGGAGATGGGGAAGAATCCATGGAGTTAATAGTTAACTTAAAATAGAGCTCTCATTCAGTATCCAGCGCTCCCCAACACTACTAAGACCCCAAGAAGTGCTTCTGTATACCTTGTGTCTTAAACCCATAAGTGAGGTTAATTTTTCCTGAAACCAACACATGTATTTGCTGTGTTAGTGAATACCTACAGATTTAATTTTTGGAGTAAATAGTTTTCACAGACTAGGTAATTGTTTAGTGACTTCAGATCAAACTTCAGAGAGTCATAAAACATTTCAGATGCTTTATTTTCATAACATGCTTCTCAATATTCATACCTTTAATTATTATCCCTTGTAATAGCTGGGATTTAGGGCTTCTTTTATTGGGTTGTAATCTTAAGGTTAGAATCTTGGCTGATGGATACTGCCTAAGTTCTTTCAAAAATATTTCTAAGTACTGTGGGCAGGGACAATTTTGGGGAAATGGGCACAGAGTAGTTCTGCAAGAGATTTACATAATTGCAGTGGAAGAAAGAATATAAATGCATATAATAGGTGAAAAGTGAATTACAAAAATAAAGCATAGTAAATGAACTAGAGAATGATGTTCAGGAACTAAGAGGGCAAACCATGCAGATACTAGGGGTTGTGGTCTTAACAGCCACAGGAAGAGCAAGCGCAAAGGTCTGGGGCAGGAGCATTCTGAGGATCTAAGAGGAAGGTAAGAGGCTGCTATGCTGAGGGGAGTGAACAAGAATGAGAGTAGCACTGAAATGATAGAGGGTCAGCAGGAAGGTATTACTAGGTAAGGTCATGAAGGCCATAATATAAACTTAGCATTTTATTCTGAAGAAGATATTTGCACAGAAGTGACATGTTCTGACTTAAGTTTTGTAGGTTCACTGGCTATTATAGGAACACATAAGGAAAGAAGCCAGGAGTTGCGCTTATAGGTTATTAAATAGTTGATGCTTAGACAGTGGGTAGTGGAGAAGATGCTAGTGAGATGAGAGATCAGTTTCTAAACCTGATTTGTTGAATGTGAAATGAGAGGAAAAAGAGAAGAATCAGGGATGACTCAAAGTTTACTGCTGGAACAACTGTAGGAAGATTCCATTTACGGAGGTTGAAAATGTCCGAGTGGAAGCAGGTTTAAGGAGGTCAAATAAAAAATTCAGTTTTGGTTATGTTTAGTTTGTTATGCCTGTTTGACTCCCAGTGGTACAGTTCGTTACAGGTACCCAGTTGGATAAGCCAACTTTGAAATCTGAGGATGGGGTATGAAGGTATAAATGAGAGAGAGTGATTGACTAGCATAATGGATGATATTTAAAGTCATGGTTGGATGAACTCATCAAAATGGGTGTAGGCCAAAAGGATAACAAAGAGAGGAGGTTCAAACACAGCCCGAGAGGTATTCACCAATCTTTAGAGTATGAGAAGAAAGGGCGGAAACCAGCAAAGAAGATCGAAAAGGAATACTAGTGAGGTGAGTGTTGTGAAGCCAAGAGATGAAAGTTTTAAGACGGAGAAAATAATCAGGGGCACCCGGCTGGCTCTTTGGGTTAAGCATCTGAACTCTTGATCTCGGGTCAAGTCATGATCTCATGGTTTGTGGGTTTGAGCCCTCATCGGGCTCTGGGCTAGTGGTGTGGTGGAGCCTACTTGGGATTCTTTCTGTCCTTGCCACTGCCCCTCCCCTGGTTGTGTGCACACGCGCGCACTCTGTCTCTCTCTCTCTCCCTCCCTCTCTCTCTCTCCCTCCCTCTCTCTCTCTCCCTCCCTCTCTCTCTCTCTCAAAATAAACTTTAAAAAAGATGGGAAGAAATAATCAAGTAGTTTACATACTTCTTTTTTATTTTTTTATTAAAAAAATGTTTATTTATTTTTGAGAGAGAGCAAGAGTGAGCATGAGCAGGGGAGGAGCAGAGAGAGAGGGAGACACAGAATCTGAAGCAGGCTCCAGGCTCTGAGCTGTCAACACGGAGCCTGACATGGGGCTCAAACCCATGAACTTCAAGATCATGACCTGAGCTGAAGTCGGATAATTAACCGACTGAGCCACCCAGGCACCCCAACATACTTCTGTTTTAGATCCGGTGTGATGACGCTATTGATTACTTTTGACTTGGTTACAGTAGAATGTTGGGAATGAAGATTGATTTGCACCACTAATATTGGTGATAATATTTTACACAAAGATTCTTTTTACCATCCCTTGAGGTTCAATCATTTTAGTGAACAGTTTCATCCAAAATGAACTACTGTTTAATTGGTTTGAGGCAAATAATCAGGAGCTTCATTGCTTATGGCCAGCTGATGAAATTTCTTGGCTAGTAATAAGTTTTAAAAGGTATCTACATGATTTAAAAAAATTTTCCCAATTCTTAAGTTGTCAGACAAGTGAGTGTATTGCAGTTGGTTAACTGCTGCACATACTTGAAAAGGAGAGATTTGACAGAGTATCTTTGCTCTGTGATTCCTTTTTACTTACAATGCCTAATTTTGGTTAATTTTGGTAGTGACCACATGTACTTTAGGCTCATTACACTTTTGAGGAATAAATGTCTTTCCAGTGCTTTCCAACACTTTTTTATTTTCTTTTTTGATGTTCTGGCCTGTCCTAGAGATGCCAGTTTCATCTCCATTTAAATGCCATCAGAATTTGTAATATTCTGCAAAGTATCTAATATTTTTGTTAGAACCACTTGGTAACCCTATTTCTTGGTTTTGTCCTTTTTTTTTTTTCTTGTATCCATAATCTACTTATATTCTTCCTCTGTCCTTCAAGCTGTTTGTATCAAATTCTTTAATCAAATCCAGAGTCTTCTACCTAATATTCAAGGACCTTTACCAGTTTTTTCTTGTTACCTTTCAACTCCTTCCTGCCATAAAGTTGACATTCCCCACTACAGATGTTGATAAAACCCAATTGGAAAACATTGGATTGTTTGCTTTATTATTCAACTTGATCAAATACAAAACAGTAGTTATGTGGAGAATGAGGGCAGATGGAAGGAAAAACATAAATAGGGAGGATCGATCTGGAAATTATAAAGATTCCTTCTAGATTGGAGCCCAGAGAACCAGAAGGATATGTATTAATAATTGGTGTAGGGGCACCTGGGTGGCTCAGTGAGTTGAGCATCTGACTTCAGCTCAGGTCATGATCTCGCACTTCGTGAATTCAAGCCCCGCATCGGGCTCTGTGCTGACAGTTCAGAGCCTGGAGCTGCTTCGGATTCTGTGTATGTGTGTCTCTCTCTCTCAGCCCCTCCCTGTTCATGCTCTGCCTCTCTCTCTCTCAGAAATAAGTAATAAAACATTTAAAAAAATAAAAAGTAAATAAAAAATAATTGGTTGTAATGGGGTACTTTTTGGAGGATGGGTAATATCATGGGGTATAGGTAGTGATTCTTATCTGTTTGGAAGTTGAATACGTAATATAATATAATGAATCAGTTAGGCTATGTTTTATTAGAAATAGGGTCATTGTAAAATATTGTTTTCCGTGCCTGTTCCCCTTTCCAGATTTTTATGGTCTCTTCCTTTATGAGAGATGTTATTGTCTTTGATACAGTGGAAAGAGTATGAGTTACGATTCTTGTTCAGTCATTTTCGTAGTAGTATTAACATGTGTAAGTTGCCATAGAAGTTTCAATTTAGGCAATGCCCCATTTCCCAATGAGATGATTCAATAAAACTTTGGGAGTATTGACTTATCATAGTATATAAAACTTGTAATAACACATACGAAATAGTCAAAGTTCTATTTGGAATCTTTATTTTGGGAATTTTACATGAACATTTGAGTTTTTAAATTTAGAAATAAATGCTTTTTCCATTTTTATTTCTAGAAATAACTTCTTCATCATTGTTGGACCACTTTTGAAGAACTCAAAAGTACTCCAGCCTTGCTTCTATCTTAAGTTTCTGAATCAGTTCTTGATATGTTTTCTGAAAATTTTATCCCTAGCCACATGTATTTATTCATTCAATAGTAGGATAGTTTGGTTTTTCACTTGCTCTGTAGGTGTATATTCATTATCATTATAACATAAACACATATATTTCTATTTAAAGTGATTTTTATAATGACATTTAACACCTGAAGTTTAGCTCCCACCCCCCAGAGCAGTTACTGAGTCATTGTAAGGGTTTTTTACCTCCTTATAAAATAAATTCAATCAAATGACCTCTGTAAGATCCAAAATTATCATTGATTGAGGTTGTTTCAGGCCAGTGTCTCTTTCCTAATTTCTGTTACCCAAAAGTAAAATGAGTGAGTATCTTTTAATAGAAGAAACTTGGCAAATGTATACAATCAAGGTAAATCTCTTTTATAAGAGAGAATTTTGCTGAGAAACCTTTGCCTCAGCCCAGCAGAATCCTGTCTGTTTGCCAGCTTTACTTCTAGGTAAAAACAATTTCAGTAGACTCAGTTGCAGAATGACATTTTGTTTCTTTAAAATTGGATAGGTATCTTTTCCATTGTCGTATTCACACCTGCCATTCAACACACACCACCTTCCTAATACCAAGATCCACTTGGAAATGCTAATCAAGGATCTCAGAGGGGCACCTGGGTGGCTCATTTGGTTGAGCATCCAACTTTAGCTCAGGTCATGATCTTGAGGTTCGTGAGTTCAAGCCCCACGTCAGGCTCTGTGCTGACAGCTCAGAGCCTGGAGCCTCCTTCAGATTCTTTGTCTCCCTCTCTCTGCCCCTCCCCTGCTCGCTCTCTCTCCCTCCCTTCCTCCCTCTCTCTCAGAAATAAATAAACATTAAAAAAAAAAAAAACATCTCAGAATCAAAAGAGAATGGATTAGTCTTGAGGGGATAATTTCTTACGGGCCTGATGAAATATTCCTGCCCCATAACCAAGTATCATCAGTACCTCTCCCTCAGCATCGAGCTTGTTAAACACTGCCAAATTCTTTACCTTGGGACATCTTTCCCATTATAAATAGCATATCCCCTTTTGGTTGTAACCTCTCCCCCCCCACACCCCCCACACCCCCCAACAAGATTTCAGTACTGTTTTCTTAGTTATAATCACACCCTGGTCATTTCTAGTTTGTCCTGCCTTTCCAGATTTCTTGATTGTATTTCAGGCATTTCTGCACTCGCAATTCATCTTTTTATTTTTATTTTTTTAAGTTTATTTATTTATTTTGAGAGAAGGTGAGAGAAAAATCAAGTGCAAGTGGGGAAGGGGAAGAGAGAGAGAATTCCAAGCAAGCTCCATGCTGTCAGCACAGAGCCCAGTGTGGGGCTTAATCCCGCAAACCATGAGATCATGACCTGGGCCGAAACCAAGATTCGGGCGCTCAACCAACTGAACCATCCAGGCACCACACACATTCATCTTTTAGATTAGTTGTTCTCAGTGGCTAATTTCTTTCAGTTTTCTCTGAACATTCTGTGACACTTACTCTGTGGAGGCACTGGGCAGTACCAGGGGTTTTGACACCGGTCATATTTAGTTTTCATTTTTAGTGGTAACCTAAATTTTATCGAGACCCTTACTGTTCCTACTACCCTTGTGTGAACTGGTTGCATCTTGCTCATCTTTCAGCCTATGCTAATTAATCTCCATAGCAGCATTTTGCTTGCTTATCTCCACAGCACTCTGCTGTAGCAGTCATCACATTGAATGGAAATTACTTATTTTTTTCCTGCCCCTCAGCTCCCCAGTTCTAGATCTTATGCTACATGAAGGTAGGGTTCTTTTTTTTTTTAAATACATATTTATTTATTTTGAGAGAGAGAGAGGAAGCGCACACGCCACCAGCAGGGAAGGGGCAGAGAGAGAAAGAATCCCATGCAGGTTCCGTCTGCCATCACCAAGCCCAATATGGGGATCATGACCTGAGCCCATATCAAGAATTGGAAGCTTAACCAACTGAGCCACCCAGGTGCCCCGAAGGTAGGGTTACTATTTTTCTCTTTGCATCCCCAGCGCTTAACACAGATTCTGGCACATACTGTGTCTTCAGATGCTAGGGATGCCTTTTCACTTTATGGTATCCCACTGGCACATGCCCAAAATACGTTGAACTGTATCAAATTGAACTGATCAAATTGATTCAAAGGGAGCCCTATCTCCCTTCACACACTAAAGTTTTAAATTTTATTTTATTTTATTTTATTTTATTTTATTTTTTATTTTTTATTTTTTATTTTTTATTTTTTTTTAACGTTTATTCATTTTTGGGACAGAGAGAGACAGAGCATGAACAGGTGAAGAGCAGAGAGAGAGGGAGACACAGAATCCGAAACAGGCTCCAGGCTCTGAGCTGTCAGCACAGAGCCCGACGCGGGGCTCGAACTCACGGACCGTGAGATCATGACCTGAGCCGAAGTCGGACGCTTAACCGACCAAGCCATCCAGGTGCCCCTAAAGTTTTAAATTTTAAATGTGTATGTACATTTTTGCCACTCTCACATAGGACACAAGGACACTGTCAAATATGAAAAACAGCATTTAGGACATTACATTGTTTCCCACTTTAAAACTTCTAGGACCTTATTTTGAATATCAAGTCTTTGTTGTTTCTTCCCGCTGCCCCCTTCTTCCCATTCACCTTTCAACTTTAATCATCCTTAATTTCTGTTTACCAATTTAAAATACCATAATATTTTTTCAGGGGTGGGGGAGGATTAGAAATTGTTACCTAAAATTTCTTTGCCCTTTTCTTATCCACATACAGTTAGTTGCAAAGTCTTACTAATTGTGCTTCTGAAATCCTCTCCTTTCATCTCATCCTGTGTATTTCCACTATCCTCTTTCTCATATTGGCCCTATCACTTCTTCCCTGGACTAGGACAGAAATCTTCTTACCCTGTAATCTCTCTAACAATGCGTCCTGCAAACCACATCCAGATTTTAGCCTTTCTCTTTTGATTATTCTTTTTTTTCCCTGTTCTTTAGTGGCTCCCCTAAATACCTAAAATAACTTCCAACTAATCCAGTAGTGAGCTTCTAATGACAGGGAATGAAGACTGCGTAACTTTATAGGCCTAGATCTATAGCCACAAGTGGCTCCAAACAAATTCTCTGATGAAGTCTCCTGTCTTCAATTCGTGCAGATGTTTAAGTTAAAAATATCTTCTCAACAACAAGTAAAACAGTGAAAACAAACAAAAAAATAAAAATAAGACTGACTCTCTAGAAGCTGTGCCATTTTAAACAGATGGTTTCCCATATTCTGACCACACACTGGAGCCCCAGGAACACACGTACCCTAGTTGGAAAGCCTTGTTCCAAGTGGTGAAGTCTAGACTACTTGACCTTGTGTCTGAGGTTGTATATGGTCTTTCAAGAACTTGCTTATCCAGATCTCTTGTCTGCATGGCTATACAGTATACTATGTCCAGTACTCTAGCCTCATAGAACTTATTGAGGAGCTTTCCAAGTTTTTCAGTGCTCAGAAATTGTTTATATAATAATCATGGGCATTTCCTTATGGGAGAATATCTATGAAACTTCTGAGCCTTTTTTTTTTTTTAACTGCTAGAGCCAGTTTTGATAATTTATGCCTTTTCAGAAAATCATATTCTTCTAAATTTCCATATTTATTGGTATAATTAGTATTTTCCAGTTACCCTCATATTTTAGGGTAGCAGTCATTTGAGGGGAGAAGCTATTTTGGTTTCCTTTCTGTTACCCAGCAGCATAGCCAGTGACACAGCTGTTTCATGGATGGTTGAGAGGAATGGTATGGTTGCAGCAAAGCAGCGATACAGACCTGCTGGCCTTTGGGGACTCCTGGGATAAACCACTTGGCCAACTGAAAGTGTTATAATAGCCAGTTTCAGGTCCCTCACCATTATACCCACTCGAGCTGATTTATACTTTACAGTCTAAATTGGCATGGGGCAGGCCTTTGGGATTAAATTAATTTATACCAAGTTAGAAAGCATCAGCTGCCAAAGTCAGGGGTGCCTTCTGGAGGCTAGTGTGCTTATTTCTTCATGTATTCTAAGCTCACACTCCAGGCATTCTCTCTTGGAAAGCAGCTGGGATAGTCCTTCAGGAAGCCCTGCTTTGCATCTCCTTTGTGTAAGCACAGTTCTGGGTCCTATACAGAAACCCCCATCTTCTTCGGAGACACTGCATTTCAGTTGGTCCTTGTGCAAATTAGGAAGATTTGTAAACCTTCTAAAATCAAATACAGTATGTATGATTATTTTATCTTTAGACCTTTTTTCCCTTCTTAAGTAAACTCAAATTATTATACCTGAATGGCAGTAGTACAGATCTATGATCTTGATCCTTTACTTGGAAGTTGAAGAAAAGAAAGTTTATCTCTCTTTACCACCTTCTTTTCTTTAGCAAAAGATTAAAGAAAATTTCGAGAGATGAGAAGTATGTCAAACAATAAAAAGTTACCTGTAATATTATTTAAGAAAAGGTGTTGAGTGGGTGGTTGTTGTCCATTAAAGGAATTGGTGATATTCTTCCTGTGTCGTTTGACTGTCTGTAGTCAGGCAGGCAGGCAGGACTTTTTAAAGTAACGAATTGTAAATAAACATTTTTCCACGACATATGTTAAAGGCCCTATTTCTCTCCCATTGCCAATCAGCATTCGAAGCCTTTCCCCTTGCTCAGTCCTGAGTTCTTTTCCCAGCAGCCCCTGCTTGTTCTTGAGGGTGGAGGAGGTGGAAAAACGTTAAACAGACTTGTCCCTAATGAGCTGTGACGCCAGCTGCAAAGAGGGCAAATCCTGTTACTCCCTCCAGCTACTCTCTGAAGCTGCAGAGGAGCAGTAGGGATGGGTCTCCCTTCTCTAGGCTGATTGGTGAGTTTACTGCTCCCCCACCCCCACCTACCCACCCCTGCCTCTTCTGTCCCAGAGCATCTTGGCAAAGTTCAGATTTCTGTGCTCACAGCTCAGTGCCCACAGTGAAAAGGAAATACAAAAGGGGAGGAGAGAAAGTGGGGGGGGGGGAGATAGGGGGGATTTTAGAAGTGTATTCCTTATTGCCTTACTCTAAGACTTAAGCTCTGGGTTTGAAGGCCTAAGTAGTAAAGCTTTGAATAACCGGGGTTTCCAAATAGTTCCTTAGAGAACTGTTGGCTTTTATTGGCTTATGAACACGGTAGGCCATGTATTAAAAGGATTTTAATTTCTATTGTCCAGAAACCTCTGAATTTTGAAAAGGCCACTTTCTAGCTCTTCAGTCTTTGCCTTTTTCCACACACTTTCATTGTAAGGAAGATGACATAATTGTAATATTAACATGTTATAGAATATTTACTGTGTGTGCCAGGCTCCGCTGGCTTTTACAAGCATTGCCTCATTTAATCATTACAAAACCCTTGGTGGTGGGCAATTTTTTGTCTAAATTGTGGTAAGAAGCATAATACACAATTTGGTTTCTTAACCATTTTTAAGTGCACAATTCAGTAGTGTTAAGTATATTCGCAATGTTGTGAAACAGAGTTCCAGAACCATTTCTTCCTGCAAATGTGACACCATACCCATTAACGTGCACATTTTTAAATTGATGAGCCAGTTCTTATGTTCAGGAGGATTGAAATTACCTTTCTTCTTTGCTGTCTTCCTATAACATTCTTAATCTTTATTTCCACCACAGGGTGAAAACTGAGGCCTATATATAGTGTCCTTGGTTTATCCATTTGATCCCAACTACTGGGGTTAACAGTAACTAAGGGGAAAGTGGGGGGGGGGGGATCTTTGCTCTCCAGAAGGTTTATCACCTATTCTTCATTCTAATCTTTACTGATTCTGCATTTTAAGTTCTGCTGAGCTAGAGGGGAAAAGTTTACTGATAACTTTGTCACCTTACAAGTTACCATGGCCCTGCATACTTTTTTGGTGGGTTATCTAGATAGCTACTGATTTATGAAGCAAATAGATATACATGTGAAAAGCAATTTTATATTTTGAGACCCATTTTCTTACTGATTTGCAAGTTTACTATATTCTATGGGTAGAATGGTGGACAAGGGAGAGGGGTTGAATTTTATTTGTAAATAACAGAATTCCTCTCCATACTTGTGTCATTTGAGGGACAGTTCAAGTCTGCTCACTTCTCCTTGGAAGAGCGGATCCAAATCCCTGATATTCTACCTTTCTATGTAACCACTTTCCTTAGTTGCTCCCTCATTAGGTCATGGTTGTGCTGGAAAAAACAAACCTAGCTTCGCTGGGGAGAAGTTTTTACCAGTCCCCTTTAGCCTGTCCATCATAGTTGAGTATTGAACAAGAGCATTTCATTTTTTTATTTTTGAATTAAAATAAGGATGCTGGGTCTCAGTTTCTGCTGATGATGTTACGAACACTATGGTTGAATCACCAGTGAAGCCTGATTATTGAAGCAGGCAGAAAATACAGTGAAACCATTTTGTCTTTCCTTCTTTTTCTTTTGTAAATTTCAGATTCACAGATTTTATTAATCATTGTTCTTGATTCATGGCACTCTCATCATTGATCTAGGAATGTTTCATTTTATTCATTTATAAGTGATATCATCTGAAAATCACCTCTATCAGAATTAGATCATCAATATCGATGCTGCTCTCCCATCCAATCTTCTGCCTCCTAGCACCTATGGGAATTTTTAATAATGCAGATGGGGAATAAAAAGTTACCTTAGATTTATTGAAGAAAATATAGATTTGTTATACAAATTAATAATCCAACTATTGGGTGTGTATTTTAAGATAAACAGTTCTTACACTTACTAATTATAACTTGACTAATTTTGATTTTTGCTAACTAACACAGATTAACAAGATGTTAGTAATTTCAGACTTGAAAATTCATAATCTACATGTAAGTGGAATGTAGGTTTAAGGACATCTTATCTTTTGGCCATATCTCCCGTAACCTTTGTAGGTCTTAGCTTTTATTTTGTCATTGAACATCTTGTTTCACTCTAATTTGTCTGTAATTCTACTTGATGACTCTCTGGAAATAGTGATAAAAGGATATTGGCAGTTGATAGTGTTTGTAGAACACTTTAACCAGAAATTTCATGTTATGTTCATATTCTAAATAGATCTATTGGTAGAAATGAGATTCTTCTATAGGGACCAAATAACCCACTCTTTCCACCAGTCACCACTAATCTTGTATTTAGAGGAGATTATTGAGTGGTTTGCCTGGATATCTGAATTACATTTCATTCTTCAGTCCTTTCAACAGGCTTCAGAGTTAGAGGCAGAACTGTAAATTCCACAGATATTGATAACCACATTTTATCTGCATGGTTTGATTATAATCATACATTCATGCTAGGGCTTTTAGATAAACAAGGGGCTTTAGCTTGAGATTAATCATTTGACTATGTTTGGGGTTACATTATAAGGATTTAATTCAGTCCTTATGTCAGAAGTTGAATTTTGAGCTTTCTTATATGTTTTAGAGCATTTTTGGTCTATGGCATTATTTCATTTCTTTTGGTAATTATGCCTTTTGTTTTTTAAATCAGATTTATTCATCTTCCACGTGTTCTCAAATCCTCCCCTTCTTTATTCCCACAGCTGCTGTTTTATTTATCACAGACTCCGACCTTTTATCTTCCAGAATAGCACTTCCCAAACTATATATGCATATGAATCATGGGGCTCTTGTTAAAATGCACATTCTGGATTCTGTAAGTCCATAGTGGCTCCTAGGTGCCCTACTTCCTGCACCCTTCCAGGTGATGCTGACACTTGCCTCCATGGTCCTTACCTCTGGTACCACTCACAGTCATTCTGCACTCTGCTCTCAGAACTGTTTTTCTGAGATACAGATCTGATGATTTCACTCTACTTCAGACTTGATTGCATATAGAAGTAAAATCTACATTCTTTAATGTGGTTTTCGTGGTTTTCAGAGAAGGTCCTCAAGGAATAGGCCTGTCCTATCTATGGTTCTCTAATTGCCCTCTTCACTTTGAGGAGGGTCCTTGGTACTTTCTACACATGACATCAGCTTTCGCATGCTCTTCCTTACTGTGCATTTGCCAGGTAAGAGTCTTCCCTTCAGGGCTCTGTGCGAATCTTACCTCTTTGACAAAGTCTTACTCTACACTCCTCAGTTTCTCTAGTCTTCTCCATTTTCCCTTATCACTTTGTATATTTAATGTAGCATTTGTTACATTGTCCCCATAATTCTGTGCTATCATTCAGTCAAGAAAACATTTGAATTTCTACTGTTTTCTGTTTGCTGGGGGAGACAGTACTGAACACAATGACAGATAGATGATAGATAGATAGATAGATAGATAGATAGATAGATAGATAGATAAAATTTTCCATTCTGGCTTACATTTTAGCCTTCCCTCATTCCCTCCCTTCCATCCATCCATCCATCCATCCATTCATCCTTCCATTCATCCATTCATCCATAAACATATTAGGACCTCATTCACTCTTGTATCTCTATTACCTGGCATATAGTAGGTAAATGAAATTCAGTCAAGAAAATATTTGAATTTCTACTGTTTCTGGTTGCTGGGGGAGACAGCACTGAACACAATGATAGGTAGATAGATAGATAGATAGATAAGATTTTCCATTCTGGCTTACATTTTAGCCTTCCCTCCCTTCCATCCATCCATCCATCTGTCCATCCATCCATCCATCTATAAATATATCGGGACTTCATTCATTTTTGTGTCTCTATTATCTGGCATATAGTAGGTGAATGAAAATTATAACTTAAAAAAAATTTATTTGAAAAATTTTTTGATGTTTATTTATTTTTGAGATAGAGTATGAGCTGGAAAGGGGCATAGAGAGAGGGAGACGCAGTCTGAAGCAGGCTCTAGGCTCTGAGCTGTCACCACAGGGCCCGACTCAGGGCTCAAATCCATGAGCTATGAGACCATGACCTGAGCCAAAGTTGGATGTTTAACTGACTGAGCCACCCAGGAGCCCCTATGTATATAAACTTTTTAAAGTTAATTTGATGACCACCTACTATTTGCTAATTTCTGTGCTAATGTTATAGGTAGGGCCACAGAAGAAAACAAGAATGTTCCTTTTCCATAAGCACCTTATGTAGATGAGTAAAACTAACACTGTTATGTTAATATTAAGGAACAGAAAGGTCATTCAGTGACTCTATTGCTATATTTTATTGTTGCCTCTTCAGAGGACAATATCATTAGGTATAAACTGGACAACTAGAACTTGGGTCTAATGAAAGTTACCCTGAAAGAAAGGGAAACATTCTTGTCCAGCGTTTCCACCTAAGCCAGAGGGGAATGTCTGTTGGTGGGAAGCAGGAGATGAAAAAGAAACGGAATTCATAGCTTTAACTGTTCCTGTATGAATGATTTTTTTTTTGTAGTCTCAGCTTAAAAATTAATGCAGATTTTACATTTTTCTCTGTAGTAGGACTCCTATAAAATTAATGTTTTGAATTATTTACTACTGAATAAAATTCATCCACATATATCCTGTGGCTTCTAGGAATCCTGCCAGACCTCCATTTAATTTGGTACTTCTGTTCTTTAAAAACACTAAGAAGCATCAGTTAGTACTGACTATAGCACCTTTAGTCAAGAATCACATTGTGCTATTTAATTTAATTTAGTACACTGATGAGGAGGACAGCACCTCAACAGGAGCGTATAACAATATGTGAACACACATCGTGTTGAAGGAGTTACTGGAGGAACCAGCAAAGTGAAACTTGACTAGGAAGATTTTAATAGATAAAAGTTTTTCATGTGAAGGACATACAGTCCTTGGCAGAAGGGGGAGCAGATAGGGATTTCTTTCTTCTTAGGGGAATGGTACATGTGAGGGCTTGGTTGGGAGTGATGGAAGTGGGTTATTGTTGCTGTTACAGCCATCAGCCTTTCTAGGATAGAGAGCATGGGCCAGTAGGAAGCAGTTTACTCTGTGGGAAGAGCCTGGGTGGGGTGGTCTGGGTTTCACTGAGTTCTGGCACTTTTTGCTGAGTACAACAGGAGGAGTCAGTTAACCTTCCTGGGCCTACCTAGTTTATTTATCCTGACATTGGGGGAGTTGAAATAATACGATCTATAATTGACCCTCCAGCTCTACCATTCAGTAATTCTGACTTCTCTATCAAACGAGATGGCCTGGGATTTTTTGCTTCAAGGGTTCAGCTTCTGTTATAATTGCAGTTTGCTTCGGAGTGTTGCCCAGTGACCAAGCATAAAATATGAACCATTCAAATCTTCCCTTGTTTTGCATCACATTTACTTCTGTCAGATCTTGAGTTCGTGTTTCCTCATTGCTGCTATTTCTCTTGTTTGGGAAGTCCTTCAGAATCTTTCTCCCCAGGCTTATGTTTGTGTTTAACCTCACCTCCCACCCTCCACCGCTAGAATTCATCTTAAATACACAGCAGCTGTGCCCTCTCAATAAAAATAACTGTAGTGAGTCTTCTTTGTCTTCCAAAGAAAAGCCAAACTCATTAGCTCAGTATTCAGTATCAGCTATCAATCTTAGCTCACATTACTCCCCTCATATGATCTAGAGAACAGTTAAACTGAAGCCAGTATCCTCTTGGTGTCCTTGCTCCCGTTGTTCCCTACACCTGGTTATGCCCTGCACTCCCCCCACATTGTCACACAGCCACAGTTTTCCCATCTCAGGTGCCACCGTCTTGATGCAATCTCTCAGGCTTCCTGCAGCCAGAAGTAATCCTTTTCTTCTCAATTCCCATAGCACCTATAGCACCTTTTCTGTACCTAATAGTGCTAATTAGTTGGTATGTCTACCTTTTTTGTATTCTTATCTCTCTAAACTAAACTCCCCAGTGCTTAGGAAGTACTATATTATCTTACATAGGGTGGGTGCCCAGTAAATATTAGTGGAGTGAATGAATTCTGGCTAATTATATTTCAGATCTTTGTTATCTCTGATTGGTAAAGTTTCATGTTTTTCTGGATAATCTCTAGAATGTAGAAAAGAACTCTGCAAACAGGAATTAATAAACTAATATAAGAATAAGAACCATTACTGTAGATGTGTTATAATTCCCAAGTTTGTAATTAAAGCAAGCAAAATGTTTGCAAGCCTCAGCCTTGTCTTTGAATTTTGAGTCTCATTCACCTAGGCTTTCAACGCAGTATAGGGCAGATGAACCTTTTCAAGTGAACCACCTCAGGGTAGTTTCTGTTTTGCTTATTTGTGTCGGTTAATATGCTTAGCAGTTTTTTGTTTTATGAAAGTTTTACAAGTGATTACCAACTTGAGAATTTTAAAAAATAATAAATGGAGCAGTTAACTTACAAAATCATTTTTTTAAATTATTTTATTACAATTATAATTGTCACAAAAACTTTACTGTTTTTACAGTAGAAGCAGACTACCCTGTTAAGTATGCACTGCCCTGTAATTGGTGTTAAGGCCAGAAATTGCTTCTTATGCACAACTCAGGCTTTCACAGCCATTAATATGAGCCTTCAAAGTTTGGTTTTTCTGTGGTTATAGATCTGGTCAATACAATAAGCAGTCAAACCATAAGCTTGGCAGACCCTTGGGAGATGGCCTGCATGCAGAAGACATCATCCTGGTTGAAACAGTGCTAGCAAACTTTGTGTCCCAGGAGTTGATGACTTAGAGGAAATTCCACCATCTTAGAAAATACTGGTTTATTATGGGAGATTGAAAAGAGAAATAGGATCTCCTAAAATTTCCCACTGTCACTTTTTGTCCAAATAGCTCCTCTCAACCAATCTTTGGTCAGAATAGTGTACTAAGACCAGCTAACTATTTGGCATTACCTGCTTGAATCCCAAGGAAGGAAAATATATCTCACCTTGGATTAGACCATTAACATAGACATTACCTCACTTCTCTCCAGATGATGTAAGATTAATCTCAGTTCTAGCAATCTCCTGTCATCAGTCCTCAAAATAAGAATCGCTACATTGCTCATTACCAGTGCTTTTTCTTTTCAATAAATTAGTGGTTCTTTAAAGCAGTTGCAGATGGTGTACCTGTTAAAACTGTTAAGTGAATGACTAATACTTTTTAATTATGTATTTGCCCCTTTATTCTCCTCTTATTAAAGTAGAAGGCATTGCAGCATATTTGTAGAAGTTAAGGTCTTTGAAATTATGTTAGCTAGCACGGACTTATAAAAAGAGATATGTGTGTTCTCACATGCAGAAAAAAAGGAGTGGACCTTGGTAGTGGAGCAATGGGAGAAATAAATTCCATGGAAAAACAAAAAGTTGAACTCATTGCTCTTCTAGCAGTAACTATGGGAAGAAAGGCAGAGTTCATCCATGGCAAGCAGTTTGGCTGCTCTGACCGTATAGTGGCTTAGAGGGTGATGTCAATAGTGTGGGTAGCAGGAGGGGAGGGACAGGTAGATTTTAAGGAATCTCTATGTTTGATCTCTCAATTTCTCTCTCTTACCTCTTAGGAGTTAGAAGCAGCTCTTCACAGAGATGATGTAGAGTTTATCAGTGACCTGATCGCCTGCCTGCTTCAGGGCTGCTATCAACGAAGGGATATCACGTGAGTAATCCTGATTTTACTATGTATTTTGTGAATAAAGAACTAATTAACCAGGTGCCATGATGTTTCAGGTCTCCTGTAACAAACCAGAATTGATCCTTAGTTTGTGGCATTTACAAATGGATTCCGCAGACTTGTGTTTGGCTCATTTTGCAGTTCAGTTTTAATTTTATTATAATCCTTGAGTTTATTTCACTCTCACAAATCTATATCCTTTACTTTTGGATCCACCAGTTAACATAATCAAGTGTAGAATTTCTTCCTGTCAGTATATGCCTTTCTTCCTGAGTTTTATAGAAATTATAGTCTCTTGCAGTACTGGTAAAAGGTAGCCTAACAAATTAAAACTAGATTTTACATTTCTGCCACTTGAGTATCTTCTATTCATATAACCAGTAGTTATAACCATAACTACATAACATACATAATGTTTAATATGGAGCTTCTAGTCTCCCTCACACCATAACTGCTAAGTAAACCGCTTTCCAATACATTTGAGATTTGTAGAAATTTGGAGCAACATTTTATTTGTGTATATAAATAAAGGATCTTCTTGATAAGGCCTCATTCCTTGTTTTGACCCTAACTTGATAACACGTTTTCTTCACTACTACATTTCTATACAGAGCAGAAGTGTATAGAGCCAACTCTTAAAAAGCTGAGACAAAATGGTTTCCCGGTTTTTACCCTCTGGTGCCATGCAGGGCAGGGGTTTGGAGTGTTATGGTTTGTATTTTTCATGCAGTTAAAGATGGTATCTCAAATACTTCTGTTCAATTAAATCTACTCTTAGGTGTCTGCTTGGGCTGGGAAACTAGGCCCAGTATTAAGGTGCAATAAACTTGTCATTACAAGATGAGTGAGAGATTGATGAAATGCCATTTTGTTCAGGGTAGAAGTTTGTATCCCTTAAGGGAGAGTTATTGCTCCTGGACTCACTGTGTTAATATAATGACTTTTTTCCCTGAGAATACCCAGATGGTTGTGCTAGACAAAGAATAGATGAAAGGGGGAAATCATCTATTGTTTTACTACTTGAACATGATAATTAAGTTCTTCCATTCTTTTATTGGGATGTAGATTTGGGAGTTTATGTGGTTTTTAAGCACAGTTGTGGTCATAGCATGATAGAATTTTACATTTTCATATCTTGAATTTTTTCATTGTAACAGTTTATTTTCTTAAACCACCTTTCCTTTAAACATGATTGTCGAATGATTCAATTTGGTAGCTGGACATTTGTGTCTAGCTTTTAACTGTTGTAAACAGGCTATAATGCATAGCCTTGGACATAAAAGTTTGCTCATCTAGTGAATTGTCTTCTTAGTATAAATTTCTGGAATTGTGGCCACTCAGAGGAAATGTCCCTTTAAGATTTTTAAAATGAATTGCCAGGCTGCCCACCACAGGGATTGCTCCATTTTATCCTTGAACCTTCAATGAATGAAGGCATCGGATCGCTTGAAACCTCCATCTGGATATTGCCCACTGTTTGCTGGCCAGCATGTACTGGTATAACAGACAGACACTCTCAGGGCCTTCATGGAATTTATAGTATTATGCAGGGGTGGTAGGGGTTCACTAATAATTACAGTAATGGTTATATTATCACTGTGATAAGTGTTCTAAAGTATAAAAATACAGACTGTTAACAGAGCATGTAACCTCATATGAGAAAATGATATGTGAACTGAGCCTTTATATTTGGACTTCCTTAGGCCAGTGCCCATGTCTTATAAAGCACAAGAAATAAGTAAATGAATAAATGAATGAATGAACAAATGAAATGACCAAAGATTTACAAGTAGAAGGAGTGATAACCTTAGAGCAGAGCCTAGAGATTATAGACTTAGAAGGTCTCATGTGGTTCAGAGGCGTGATTTGTTTACAGTCTTGGCCCCCCAGTGTTAAATTGTAATTTGTTGCCAACATCTAAAATGAGATGTCACATTTCAAATTCCAGCTTATAGCTTTTAGAAAACATCTAATGGTCTGCTAACCATGAAGACAGCCATCAACTAGAGGGCAAACAGGGTCTGGTCTGCCTTAGTCTTCAGCATTCCTGATTACTCTCCCTTGAGGAGGCTGATTGTCACTCATCATCTGTCATGTTCACTTGGCCCACCATATTTATTTACTTTTATTTATTTATTTTAACATTTATTCATTTTTGAGACAGACAAGATTGTGAGTGGGGGAGGGACAGAGAGAGGGAGACACAGAATCTGAAGCAGGCTCCAGGCTCTGAGCTGCCAGCACAGAGCCCTACATGGGGCTCGAACTCATGGACTGTGAGATGACCTGAGCCAAAGTCAGACATTTAACCGACTGAGCCACCCAGGTGCCCCTCATCTTAATGATTAATTGATTTTTAAACCTCCCGGTCCCCTGCACACATTTTGGTTTAAGGAATCCAATATGGCACAACAGGAATTGGAGCCTACTAGGCTTTGTAGGCTGGGTTAAGAATTTGGGGGTATAATCCTAAAAGCAAGGAGAGCAGGTAAGCATCCTGGGCAAGCAGGGGGGTAAGCAGGAAGACCAGTTAGGGGCTAATCAATTAATCGGGGGAGAAAGGAGAGATGTAGACAGAGGGACTGTTATGAAGGTAAAATTAACTAGACTTGATGTCTCTAATCTTGACCAGTCCGATAGGTATAAAGTTGTTTTAATTTGCATTTCATTGATCAGTCTTCACATGCTCAATATCTTTTCTTGAGGTTTATTGGCACATTTGAAATCCTTGTATACTTGAACTTCTTGTTGTATGCTTGGGTCATTTTACTGGTGTGTTGATTGAAGATCAGGCAAAAGAAATGCTCACTTAAAATTTGTGAGGCTTGGGGGGGCCTGGGTGGCTCAGTCGGTTGGGCGGTCGATGATAGCTCAGGTCATGATCTCGCAGTCTGTGAGTTCGAGCCCTGCATCAGGCTCTGTCCTGAGCGCTCAGAGCCTGGAGCCCGCTTCCGATTCTGCGTCTCCCTCTCTCTCTTCCCCTTCCCTGCTTGCTGTCTCTCTGTCTCTCTCTCTCTCAAAAATAATAAACAATAAATTAAAAAAAAAATTGTGAGGCTTTTCTCCTCTTGGCTCTTCTGTTTCACTCTTGCACTAGAGTCTTCCTTTACCCTTGCTAGTGCTGGACATTGCCCATAACATGCCAGCCCCTAGGTGCTAGTAGGATAAAACAGTGTCCTATCTCTTGTGGAGACTATGGTCTTCAATGTGTGACAGTGGAGGCAGAGGGGACAGTCTGTGGTTAAACATTTAAATTGCTAAAGTCATCTCATCATTTATGGAATAAATCTCCTCATCCCTGTTGGTGTGATATCTCTTTGATCTTTTACTAAGTTTTTGCTCATGTTAGAATTTTCTTGGTTCTTTGTAATTGTACCTGTCAGTCTCTTTTGGCTCTGATACCACACTGTGTGTCCCTAATATTTTCACTAGTTTTGTGAGCTTTGCCTTAGTTTTTTCATGAATAAAATGTGTTTAATGATAATATCTACTTGTTGGATTATTGTTAAGGATGAAGTAACATTATGTATATGAAACAGGGATATCGTCTGAACACAACTAATAACAATGAGTGATTATTCCTTTATATTATATTTTAATGTTCAATGAGGATAGTCCCTCTAATTAATCCCTCTATTTAAAAATTGTCTTGAGGCGTGTGGGTGGCTTGGTTGGTTAAGTGTCCAACTCTTGATTTTGACTCAGGTCATGATGTCACAGTTTGTGAGTTCAGGCCTCACATCGGGCTCTGTGCTGACAGTGTGGAGGCTGCTTGGGATTCTCTCTCCCTCTCTTTCTCCTTCTCTCTCTGCTCCTCCCCCACTTGTTTCTCTCTCTCTCTCTCTCTCTCTCTCTCTCTCTCTCTCTTCTCTTCTTCTCAAAATAAATAAACTTTAAAAAATCTATTTACAAAAAATAGAATAAATTTTATCTTTATTAATCTTGCTTCTTCATTCTTCTGGAAAATGATTACTTTATCTCATCATGTTCTATAAGAAATCCCCTTATATTGATTGGAGTCAAATAAACCTATGAGTAAATTCAAGCAGAATTGACCTCTTCACAATATTGAGATTGCTTTTTTATTCAGACTCTATTATCCAGTAAAATTGTATAGCCTGATTCATCTATGTCAGGTAACATACCTGGCTATCTTAATTTTTGTTGCCATTGAGAGTAGAATCCCATTCACACTGTTAAGTACTTTGGAAATATATTCTTCTGAATAGATCTTGAATCTGCCCAGTTTATTGATCCTGATTATTTTTTAAGTTGCTTCTCTTCTGATATTCTAGGATTATCATCCCTCTTTCCTTTTGGTGTTTTTATTTCTTGTCTCTTTTATGTTGTACTAGTTATCCACTATGATGTAACAAATTACCCTAAAATTTACCAACTTAAAAACCACAAAATATTATTATATCACAGTTTCTGTGGGTTAAGAATCTGGCTGCAGCTTAGCTGGGTGTGTCTAACATAAGCTCACTTACAAAACTTCAATCCAGGTACCCAGGACCTTGACTAGGACTACAGTCCTGTCAAGGCTTGACTGGAGCAAGGATCCATGTATTTATTTTATGTTGCTGCGTAACAAATTTCTCCAAACTTAGTAGCTTAAAAAATCCATTTATTATCTCAAAGTTTTATAGGTCAGAAGTCTGCATGGGGCTCACCCGGACTGTCTGCTCAGTTTCTCACAGGGCTACAGTCAGGGTGTCAGCCGGGCCGTGTTCTAATTTGGAGGCTTACCTAGGGAGCAGTCCGAGTTCAGTCAGGTTGACAGCAGAGTCCTCTCCTTGCAGTTATAGGACTGAGGTCCTCATTTTCTTGCTGGCTGTTGACTGGGAGCTGCTGTCAGCTCCCATAGGTCACCCACAGTTTTTTTTCCAAGTGGCCTCTTCATGGCTGTTTGTGTTCAAGGCTAGCAGGAAAATAGCCCTTGTCTGTCAGGAGAGAGTCTTATCTGATATAATCATGGAAGTGACATCCTTTTGCCATATTCTGTCGATCACAGGCAAGATATAGACAGTCTGTTACACTTAAAGGGAAAGGATTGTACAAGGGGATGAATACCAGGAGGCAGAAATCATTCTGGGCCTCTTAAAGGCTGCCTGCTATACATGTTTTTATCATATTGACCAGATCTTCCAGAACAAAACTAAATAATAATGGTAAGATGGGGGCACCTGGGTGACTCAGTCAGTTAAGTGTACGACTTCAGCTCAGGTCATGATCTCACTGTTCATGAGTTCGAGCCCCGCATCAGGCTCTGTGCTGCCAGCTCAGAGCCCGGAGCCTGCTTCAGATGCTGTGTCCCCCTCTCTCTCTCTGCCCATTGCTCGCTCTCTCTCTCTCTCTCTCTCTCTCTCTGAAAAATTAATAAACATTAAAAAAAATTTAAAAAATAATGGTAAGATGTATGTATGCTTGCATCTAATTACATTTACTTAGTTATTAATATTTCATCAATTGTGTGGGTAGTTTGATGGATTTTTTGTGGACAAGACCAATTAATTGATTTTTGCATAATCATATTTAGTATTAATGGATCTATATATATGTGTGTGCATTTGAATTATACATATGAATCATATCATATATAAACATATAAGAATCATATATATGTGAATTATCAATGAGAGATTTTGACTTGCCCCTTTGTAAAATAAATGGCTGTAACCAACTTGTTCTTCATTTAATTTTATTCCTCCTGTATTTACCATAAGTCTCCACCAAAAATTATAGAAAAGTATGTAATTACTTTGATAAAAGTATGTAAATACTTTCCTATAAACATAATTACTTTGAAAATAATGGTTATATATAAAATAATGGTATTTAATTTAGAATCTACCTTTTCTCATCATTCATTATATTTTCACTTGGGTTCATTTCATTTTTTTCAGTCTTCTGGTGAGGTAAAGAAGAGATGGTATGAAGTCATCTAGATTAATAAGGTCCATTTTACAGGGAAGGAGACATAATCCAGACAGTTTATTTATCAGGTCATGTGCTATTTAGAAGGTGAATAATTCCCGGGGCACCTGGGTGGCCCAGTCAGTTAAGCATCTGACTTTGGCTCAGGTCATGATCTCACAGTCTGTGAGTTTGAACCCCGCATCGGGCTCTGTGCTGACAGCTCAGAGCCCTGGAGCCTGCTTCAGATTCTGTGTTTCTCTCTCACTCTGCCTCTCCCCTGCTCATGTTCTGCCTATCTCTCACTCAAAAATAAATACATGTTAAAAAAAAAATTTTTTTTTAGAAGGTGAATAATTGCCACAAAGAATTGAAAGAACAAGAGTTTGAATATTAGAATCTGAATTTTAGGCCTATAACTCAGACCCTTTCATATTTTTTCTTAACATAAAACTAATGCATTTTTGCAGTATTAAAAATGTTTTTTTTTTTCATGAAACAAGTGTTGTTGAGGATGTGGAGAAAATGGAACTATTGGTGGGAATGCAAATTGGGGCAGGCATTGTGGAAAACAGTATGGAGGTTCCTCAAAAAATTAAATTAAAACTACCCTGTGATCTAGTAATCACTCTACTGGGTATTTACCCAGAATACAAAAACACTAATTTGAAAGGATATATACTCCCCTATGTTAATTGCAGCATTGGAAGCAGCCAAAGAATCCATCAATTGATTAATGAATAAAGAAGAGTATGTGTATATATATATATATACATATGTGTGTGTGTGCACACACGCGCGCACACACACACAGGAATATTATTCAGCCATAAAAAGAATGAAATCTTGCCATTTGCAACAATTCAGTGGATCTAGAGAGTATAATGCTAAGTGGAATAAGTCAGTCAGAAAACAAATATCCTATGATTTCTATGTGAAATTTAAGAAACAAAGGAAGAAAAAAAAGAGAAGAGACAAACTGACTCTTAACTATAGAGAACAAACTGATGGTTACTGGATGGGAGGTGAGTGAGGGATGGGTGAAAATGTGATGAGTATTAAGAGCACACTTACCATGATGAGCACTGAGTAATGTTTAGAATTACTGAATCACCATATTGTACACCTAAAACTAATACGACACCCTATGTTAACTATACTGGAATTCAAATTTTAAAAAAACAATAAAATTTCAAAAATATAATATTAAAAAAAAATCACCATAGTATAGAGTAGGCATCCCCATCCCCTTCCTGAAGATGGGGTAGGTACAAGATGAGCTGTACAGACTAGGTTTTATTTGTCACATAAGTATATATACCTAGAGGTAAAAATAGCATTTATAGATTTCAGAATGTATTTTTCTCATCAAAACTGTGTTGGCTCACCAGTCACATGCAAATGCCCAGTTTCATTCTGTCATCGTTTCTTATATGTCCTCTCCACAGTTTATGCCTTTGTAAGACCGCACAGAGGCCAGAAGTGGGAAAAGTGCATTGCCTGCTCCCCTTCCACAGTGCTGAATTATAGCAGCTTTTATAAGTACTTTTCCTCCTTATCACAACAGTGTATCAGTTACTCCTAAATGATTTCTTTTGAAATGAGGGATTAATTTCTTTAAAAAAAAAAAGAAAAGGCCTCAGTCAGATTTCATAAAATTTCAAATACTTGTAACGGGTAAGAGAGAAAGGAGTTTTTCCCCTCCCATTTTGCCAGCAGCTACTTCTTTGACTTTTCTGCTACTGAAGGAAAATATGAAAGAGAGTCTCAGATGGACAGAAGGGAAAAAGAGCCCAGGGCTCTCAGTCCTCTTAATATTCATTGTCCTTTGGTATGGGGGGGGGGGGGGGAAGCACAGGTCCTTACCAGTAGTGATGAAGAGTTCTTCCTGACAAAGCAGAACCTGCTGTTCTGTGCTGGGGCAGGGAGGCAAGCAGTTTTCCAGCATTTTTCAAACCACATTCTGCTAAACACACCTATAAGATGTCAGAGTATTGTGGAAAACAATCAGTTAATTTTATCTGTTTAAGTACAGATGAAATAAAAATATTTCTGGATGGCCAGATAAATTTGGGGACTGGCAGCCCAGAGACTTCTGAATTAATTGTTCTGGAATGAGGCTCTGACCTCAGCCTTTTAAATACTTGTTATTATTGATATATAATATACACACAGAAAAATGTGTATTCTGTAGTTCTACAGTTAAGTGAATACTTACAGAACACACCTGTATAATGAGCACCCACACTAGAACGTACACTAGGGGGCACCTGGATGGCTTAGTTGGTTAAGCGTCCAACTTCACCTCAGGTGCTGATCTCGCGGTTCCTGAGTTCAAGCCTTGATTGCGTTCTCTGCTGACAGTGCAGAGCCTGCTTCTGATCCTCTGTATCCTTCTCTCTCTGTCCCTTCCCTGCTCACACTCTTCTGTCTCAAAAATAAATAAACATTTTTAAAAAATGCTACAATGGGTTTTACTTTTTCCATTGAGAGGAATTGCCCAAAGTGATGGTCATTTTGTCCCACGAGTGGTATCCACTAGCAATTAGAGTGAATGCATGCTCTCTGAAGTTTTACTTTCATCTCATCCTGAAGGGAAGTTTGACAAATGAAGTCTTGGCTTTTCTGGTTCTGAGATTTACCTGATATGTGGAGGTAAGACAGCTACTTAATCTCTTCATGTATAACTTGCCTCATCTCAGAATGAGAACAGTACTAAAGTTATTGTGAGGCTTAAATGAAATAATTTATGAGAAGCCTTAAAACAGTCTCAAGCTACTAATAAATATCAATTTATTGTATCAATGTATGTAGAAACATTTTCATGAGTTTCTACACGTGCTGAGTAGAAAGCAGACATTGGTTCAAGCAGCTTTCCATCTCTTATCTATTATGGTTTGCATGTTTTGAAACTGGGGTCAGCAGACTTTTTCTGTAAAGGCCCAGAGAATAGATATTTTGGGCTTTGTGTATATCACATGATCTGTTGGAACCACTCCACCCTGTAGTGCAGAAGCGGTGCCTAAATGACTGATTGGGGCTGTGACATTTTTAGAACTTTATGCACATTGAAATTTGAATTTTATAACATTTTCACATGCCATGAAATAGTACTGTTTTGATTTTTTTTTCCCCCAAAGCATTTACAAAAGGATGGTTTTTTACATTCTTAGCTTACAGGTTGTTTAAAAAAAACAGCAGCAAAAAAGACAGGCAGGCCAGATTGGGCCCACAACCCATAGTTTGCCAGCTCCTGTTTTTAGAAAACTAAAAATGATTACTATTCTAGTTTCTACTAACTCATTCTAACCTTTAAACTAGCATACGGAACCCACATTTGTTTTTCATTGCGTTCTGCAAACTGAGATTCTTGCCTTTACAGGATAGAATAATGCTTGTTTGTTTATCCTTACTGTCCTAGCCAATGCTGCAAATGCTTTTCAGGAACTTTATTGAATCCTTATGATGCCTAATATAAATTCCTTTCTCATCTCTTAAGGATGATGAGTTTGAGGCACAGAGAGGTTAAATAACTTGTCCAAGGTTACACAGCTGGTAATTGATATAGGATAGATTTGTCCCTTAGTGTGATCCCAGACCTCCAGCTCTAACCCACAGCCCCATTCTATAAAGGAATTAAAAGAAAAACATTACAGGTTTTCATCTAAAACAGGATTTTTAACTATTTTGAACTATGTACTTCTTTGGCATTCTAATGAAGTCTATATCTAAGAATATGATTTGAAATCATAAAATAAATAGAATTACAATAGGATCCAAATATACTGAAATATGGATAGTAAAATTTAATGAAACAAATTTTTGATACAGTAATGTATTTTTTTGTTAACTCATTAACATAATCTAGCAGCAGGCTTTATTTCTCAAGATTACTATCTTCCAAGTATTCATGATTACAAATGTTTATTTTGGGATATTTACAGTATCTGTAATGTGATACAAAAATACCTGATTTCTTTTGACAAAAAATACTCATGCTACTATTTTTTGCCTACATTTATAATTGAGCAGAATGTAAAATTTCTGTTATAGGCTAGTAAAATAAAAATATTTTCTTAGCTTCATGGACCATGTGAATTGTCTCTGGGGACCTCTGCTTTAAGAGATTTTTCAAATCTCGTATCATCTGGTATAATTTGTTTTTTTTTTTTAATTTTTTTTTTTAATCTTTATTTTTGAGAGAGAGAGAGAGACAGAGTGCGAGTGGAGGAGGAACAGAGAGAGGGAGACACAGAATCCGAAGCAGACTGCACAGAGCCCAATGTGGGGCTCGAACTCACAAACCGTGAGGTCATGACCTGAGCCGAAGTCGGACACTTAACCGACTGAGACACCCAGGTGCCCCATAATTTTTTTTAATCCATGAGGAAACTAAAGTAAGCAGCAAAACTGTACCCAAGTCATGACTGTCACTTTCACATGTGTTCCATTGTACGCTATTGTAATATTTGCTCTCATATATGTCTCAATATTTTCTGCATCATACAGCAGGATTCGTTTGCAAATCTTTGGTTTGGCTTTGTGTTAGTTATAACTGTGTTTAGTAATTTGTTGTATCTGAGAGACATTTAGAATAAAGTCTCAGTTCAAAACTTTTTTAAGGAATTTGTTCACTTTGTTGCCAAGGAAGAGTGGTACAGTAAGTAGTAGTCCCTCATTTGCAGAGGGTACGTTCCAGGACCCCCAGTGGATGCCTGAAACTGGCTAGTATTGAATCCTGAATATTCTATATTTTTTCCGATACATACTTATGATAAACTTTAATTTCTAAATTAGGCACAGTAAAAACTGAAATTTAGATAAATACTTAAAAACTAAAAATTAGGCACAGTTTATTGACAACAATAAAAATAAAATAGAACAATTCTAACAATCTACTATGATAAAAGTTAAATAAATATGCACACACACACTCTCAAAGTGTCTCACTGTACTGTACTTACAGTGTATTATACTTCTGTACTAACCATGATGATGTGAGGTGATAAAATGCCTAAACTATGAGATGAAATGAGGTGAATGATGTAGGCATTTTGATGTAGCATTAAGACTACTGTTGATAAGTCAGAAGGAGTTTCATCAGCTTGGACCTCAGGTTACTGAAACTGGAATGTGAAACCACAAAGACAGGACTGCTGCATCTGAATGGGTAGTGGATGTGGCAGTTTGACTCTGAGTAGGTCCTCAGAAATTCTGTGTCTTTGTGTGATTCCTTCCCTTTGAGTGTGGGGTAGCATCTGCTCCTAACCGATAAAATGTGGCAACACTGATGGGATGTCACTTTCCTGATTATTTCATACCATATAGGACTCCATCTTGCTATCAGGTGCTCTAGAGACTCTCTTTATTGCTTTGATGAAGTAAGCAACCATGTTGGGAAAGCTCACATGACTAAGAACTGCAGTGGCCTCTAGGAGCCAAGGGCAGCCAAAGCACAGCTCTATACATAACCATGGATAAATCAGGCCAGAAAATAATGTTGAGCAAATAAATCACAGAAGCATATGTACCAGTGATTACGTTTTTATAAATGTCAAACAAGAAAAACTAAATGAGGATAAATATATGTAGGAAACTTATAAAGAAAATCAAGGGAATGATTAACACAATTCAGGAAAGTGATTCTACCTGGTTGGAAGGGAGAATACTGTAGCTAGGGATAAGCATAAATGGTTAATAACATCTAAAGTAGTGATTCTTAAACCTTAGGGAACATCAGAATCAATTAGAGGGCTTGTTAAAAGATAGATTGCTGGCCCCACCGCTATCTAATTCAGTAGGTTGGAATCTGGCCGAGAATTTGCATTCTTTACCTAATTCAGTAGGTTGGAATCTGGCTGAGAATTTGCATTCTTTACAAGTTCCAGATGATGCTAACGTGCTGGTCCGGGACCATCCTTGCAGTGCCACAGATCTAAGGAACTGCTAATTTTCTTTTTCTCAAGCTTGATGGTGGACACATGGGTTCTTATTTATTTTGTTTTGTTTTTGCACTTTCTCTACCGATTTATCCCCTTCAGTATATGAACTTAAAAGCAGGGTAACATACTTTGAGTTGGTAACATACTTGTTATGGCTTTTGAAACACTAGGTGCTTTTCCTCCTGTTAGTCTCCCTGGAATTGCATTTCTAGCCAGTTGATTTTATGAGCCTGTATCAATAAAAACTGTAGGTATTTAAAGTGATTCATCAACTACTTGCTCTAAGCAGCAGTTCTTTTTCTTCATTGGGAAGTAGCCTACCCTAATTGAGCAAGGGATTGGAAATCAGGAACTTCTGGTTTGCTCCTAGCTGTCAAAGTGAAGATAAGATTGCTTCAGTGTCTTGAGCAATGTCTTTAAGCTTTATAAAAATATTCCCCATCAAATGCTCATTGTGATGATATTTGACACCAAAAGATTTTTTCCTTTTATCATCTTTAGTAGAGTGCTTTTTATTTATTTTTTTTATTTATTTTTTTAACGTTTATTTATTTTTGAGACAGAGACACAGCATGAACGGGGGAGGGGCAGAGAGAGAGGGAGACACAGAATCGGAAGCAAGCTCCAGGCTCTGAGCCATCAGCCCAGAGCCCGACTCGGGGCTCGAACTCCCGGACCGCGAGATCGTGACCTGGCTGAAGTCGGACGCTTAACCGACTGAGCCACCCAGGCGCCCCTAGTAGAGTGCTTTTTAGATAATCTAGACTAATTTGTGTTTCAGTGTGGTCTTTGTTTCGCTTTCTTGTGGTTTCCACTCAAAGTGGAAACTCATAACAATTACACATTTTGCTTCTCGGGGTTAATTCTGTACCTAATTTTATGTAATAGATTCTCTTTTTTAATTTGAAAATAGTCGTTTATTAACTGACCAGATTACAAAAATAATCACGGTAGATACCTTAGTTCATTCTTCTAATAATCTATTGATCTGATCTTCCCTGTTGCCAGCATCTCCACCTTCTACAAAATGGGTGGTCTTCTTTTTCATTCCCCCTCGTGGAGAAGATAACTTGAAGGGCCAAAAAAGTTGTTTGCTTCTTTGAAATGTTTTCCAACGGTATAGATCTCATGAATCAGATCCTCCATGCAGATGATGCCATATTTACCAAGAGATCGAGTGATCGATGTGTTATCTGTCAGGACAATTTGCTTCTTGTTGATTTTGCCATAACCACACTTGTAGATCAGTTCATTCACTGACTTCAGGTTTGGGTACCCCCATGCTATATATATGGTTCCACAATCCTTAGCATGTTAACTGAAGCCTTGTTGAGTTTAACAAAGGTGCCATTGAAGATCTGGTGAAGGCGAAGAAGCTGCAACACCTTTCGAACCTTTGGGCTCACACCATTGATACCTCTGATCCTAATGACAAATGCCAATTTGGGTTCCGTAGGTACGTAGAAGTTGCCAGTTTTTCTTGCCATTCTAGCCATTCGAATCTCAGTTCTGTATATCTGCCTGTATTCCTTGTGGTTAATGCTTAGCTTTTTTATAAATAACCTTCCTCCTTGCCATTTGAAGCATCTTTTGGGCAAACTTCTTTCTCAGATGCTTGATCTTCAACTCTGCGAAATTCCTTCGCTTTTTCTTAAGAGTTTCTGGCACAGTAGGAACCTTCTTTTTCTTCTCTTCTGCACCCTCCACGGTTCCAGCCAGAAAAAGGAAGTTCTGTAATAGATTCTCTAAAGACTCTTAAACATTTAATATTTAGAGGTCTTATCTGCCCTCTGTAGAAATATTATTTATCTTTTTGGAAATTACAATACTTCTGTGAAATGAGTCATTTTAGCTCCTCTTTATTAATATATAATTTAGATACAATAAAATTCACACAGTTTAAGTGTACAGGTTTTTTGTGGACAAATGAATACACCATGTTTTCACCATCTTACTCAAGATGACAGGGCATTTCCATCTCTGCAGAAGGTGCACTTTGCCACTAAATCTACGCTGTCCGCCTCCCCCACGTTGCACCCCAGGCAACCAGTGATCTGATTTTTTATCACTATAGATTAAGTTTTACCTTATTCTAGAATATTATATGAGTGAGACTATACAGTATATACTCGTGTCTAATTTCTCAGTCAGCATAATGTCTGTGTGATATTTGTTGACACTGCTGTTTCTATCAGTAATTTTCTCCTTTTTGAAGAGGGGGAGTCTAAATTGTATTCCATTGTGAAAGGAAATACCACAATTTGTTTATCTGTTCACTAGTTGATGGACTTGTATGTTCCTTCTGGTCTATGATGAGTAAAGCAACTATAAACATTTGCATACAAATGTTTCTGTGGTCATATGTTTTCATTCTTCTTGGGAATTGCTGAATCATGTTTAAAGAATATGGTTAAGAAACTGCCAATTTCCTAAGTAGTTGAAACATGAATATTCCTACCAATAACAAACAGTCCAGCTGCTCCATATCTTTACCAACATTTGCCATTTTTAATTTTACCCAGTTTTTAAGTTTACTGATTCTAGAGGGTATAACATGATAACTCATTGTGGTTTTAATTTGCACTTCCCTGATGACTAGATATATAATAGGTTGTGAATATTTTTTCCTGGTATGTAGCTTGCCTTTCCATTTGTTTTGCAGAGTATTTTGTTGAAATCCAATTTATCAGTTTTTTCTAAGTATGTTTCATATTTTTTTTTTTCCTGTCAAAGAAATCAGGACCTATCTCAACATCAGGATTTTCTTCTAGTTTTAGTTTTAGCTTTTTGCAGTTGGAATATGATGAACTTTGAGTTCGTATTTGTATTGGGTGTGAAGTAGAAGGTTAATGTTATATATCTATATCTGTCTATATAAATTTTATTTATTTATTTTGAGAAAGAGCAAGAGAGGATGAACAGGGGAGGTGAAGAGAGAAGGAGAGAGTCCCAAGCAGGCTCCGTGCTGAGAGCGTGGAACCCAATGCAGGGCTTGAACTCATGAACCATGAGATCATGACCTGAGCTAAAACCGGGAGTCAGATGTTTAACTGACTGAGCCACCCAAGTGCCCCCTTAATGTTTATTTTTGAGAGAGAGAGGAGAGAACGAGCCAGGGAAGGGCAGAGAAAGAGAGAGACAGAGAATACGAAACAGGCTCTACGCTATCCGTGCAGACCCTGATGCCGGCTCAGATTTACAAACCATGAGATCCCTGGGATTGTGACCTGAGCCAAAGTCAGATGCTTAACTGACTGAGCCACCTAGACACCCTTTCATTTTTTCCCACTTACGAATATATATATATATTCAGTCCATTTCTGGACTTTGCCTCATTCCATAAATCAATATATCTTATATTTGCACATATACCAGATTGTCTTGAATATCCAGAGCGTAAGTTCTCCAATTTTATTGGGAGGGGATTTTTTTTTTCACTGTTTCGACTGTTCCAAGTTTGTTGCATTCCCATATAAATTTTTAAGTAGCTTGTTAATTTCTCAAAAAAATAAATAAATAAAAAGGCAGCAACCTGCTAGAGGCAGTAGACATTTTGAGGAGCATTGAATTTCCCTGTCCTTGAAAGCTGTATTTGTTTCTCCATTTGTTTTTCTTCTTTAGTTTCAGAAATATTTTGTAGTGTTCAGTGTGAAAATATTGGACATCTTTTTGTTTGCTTTTAAGTATTTTACATTTTTGATGATACTGTAAATGGAATTACTTAAACTTTTATTTTTTCTTAAGACAGAGAAACAGAGCATGAGTGGGGAGGGGCAGAGAGAGAGGGAGACACAGAATCTGAAGTAGGCTCCAGGCTCTGAGCTGTCAGCACAGAGCCTGACGTGGGGCTCGAACTCATGAACTGTGAGATCATGACCTGAGCTGAAGTCGGACACTTAACCAACTGAACCATCCAGGAGCCCCTTAAATTTTTATTTTTTAGTTATTTGTTTCCAGTATATACAAAAAACAATAGATTTCTATATATTGACCATGTTTTTATAGTCTTCCTGAATTGACTTTTTAGTTTTACTGGTTTTGTTGTAGATTCCTGATGATTTTTATCTAGTCTGCAATTAAAAACAGTTTTGCTTCCTCCATGCCATTCTGTGTGTCCCTTGTACTTCCTCTCTTGTCTTATTCTACTGGCTAAGACGACTCAATATATATTCTTTTAATTCTAGGGGAAAAGTATTCTGTCTTTCACCATTAAGTATAAAGTGTTGGCCCCCTTTGTATATTGCTGAATTTGATTTGCTGATAATCTGTTGAGGATTTTACCTGTATGTTCATGAGGAATATTGTTCTAATTTTATTTTCTATCTTTGTCCGATTTTGGTACAAGGATTAAAAAGTATTCTCTTCTCTTTTCTGAAAGAGTTGGTATAATTTCTTTATACTTCCTTGAGTATTTGGAAGAATTGACCACCTTTGGGTTTGTAGTTTTCTTTGTGCAAGCATTTGATTATTATTGATTCCCTTTCTTTAATAGATTAAGGCTGTCCACATGTTCTATTTCTTAAGTCATTTTTGGTAGGTCGTTTTGGCATTTTTCAAGGAATTTGTCTATTTTCTCTAAGTTTTTTTTTTTTTTAATATTTATTTTTGAAAGAGAGAGTGTGAGCAGGGGAGGGGCTGAGAGGTGGGGGTACAGAGGATCCATCCAAAGTGGGCTCTACTCTGACAGCAGCGAGCCCACGTGGGGCTTGAACTCACAAAATGTAAGTTCATGTCCTGAGCTGAAGTCAGACGCTCAACCAACTGAGCCACCCAAGCACCCCTTTAAGTTTTAAAATTTATTTCCATATTGCTGTTAATAATACTCTCTTCTCCTTTTAATTTCTGTGTGATTTACAGTGATAACTTCACTTTTTGTCCTTGATATATAATTTGTTGTTCCTCTCCCTCTTTAGTCTTTCTGCTGGTTTATCAACTTTTCAAATATTTATTAAGGAACCAACTTTTTACTTTACCTGCTGTTTGCTTTTTCTATTTTAATGATTTCATCTGTTTTTGTTGATTTCTTATTTGTATTATTTTCTTCTGTTTACTTTGTCTTTAACTTGTTCTTTTTCTTCTTCAGTCACAGTACTGTTTTTAAAATTTTTTGCCCTTTCAGTACACGTATTTAGAGCTATAAATTTCCTTCTAACCAGTAGTTTGCTGCATTCCACAAATTTTGGTGTACTGTAGTCACTATCATTAAAAATGTGTTCTACTTTATTTTGTTATTTCTTCTATGATCCGTGAATAATTGCAAGTGTGTTATTTAATTTCTGGATATCTTAGTTTTGTTGATTTCTAATTTCCATGTGTTCAGATAATATATTCTATGTGATTTCAATCTTTTAAGATTATTGAGACTTCTTTTATGTCCCAGCATATGGTATATCATAGTGAACATTTCATATGCACTTGAGAAGAAAATACTGTGGTTTTTGTGTATAGTATTCTGTAAATGTCAATTAGATCGTGTTGTATTTTTGAGATCTGTGTCCTTAGTGATTCTTTTGTCTTCTCAGTATATCAATTAATGAGGAAAATGTTAAAAATACCTGGCTATATTTGTGGATTTGTCTGTTTCTCCCTTTAGTTCAGTCAGTTTTTATATCATGAATTTTGACATTCTATTGTTAGATACATACATAAAGCTTTGTTATGTATTCCTGGTGCATTAGCTTTTTGTTTTCTCCAAACTATTCTGCCTGATACATGATTTTCTATCCTTCTACTGTTTGTATTTTTGTATTTAAATTGTGTTTTATAGATGATATCCTACAGTTGGTCTTGGTTTTTTTCATTCCGTCTGACAATTTCTGCCTTTTAGTTGGGATGTTTACTCCATTTACATTTAATGCAATTGTTGTTAAGGTTGGTTTTCCACTTATTCCTCTGGTTTTTTCAAGTGTACAATTCTGTGTACAATTCACAGAATTGTGTAATATCATTCCCAAAAGACACTTCATACCTGTTGGCAGCCACAACACATTTCCTCCAATCTGTATTCCCAGGCGACCACTAAACTGCTTATCTCTGTGTTTTTTCCTGTTTTAGGTATTTGTTATAAGGGTTAGCATAATTATATTTGCCTTTTTGTGTTTGGCTTCTTTCACTTAGCACAATGTTTTCAAGGTTCCTCTGTGTTGTAGCATGAATCAAGTACTTCATTCCTTTTTATGGCTGAAACATATTCTGTTGTATTGATACACATTTTGTCTATCCTTCAGTTCATGGACATTTGCACTGCTTCAGCTTTTTGGCTATTGTAAATTATGCTGCTATGTATGCACATGTGTGTACATGTTTTTGTATGGATGTATGTTTTCATTTCTATTGAGTGTGTATACCTAAGAGTGGAACGGTCTGAGTCATATGGTAATTCTTTATTTAACTTAAAAAAATTTTTTTTTAATGTGTTTTCATTTTTGTGAGAGAGAGACAGAACATGAGTGGGGGAGGAGCAGAAAGAGAGGGAGACACAGAACTCAAAGCGGGCTCCAGGCTCTGAGCTGTCAGCACAGAGCCTGACAAAGGGACTCGAACTGTGAGGATCATGACCTGAGACAAAATTGGTCGTTCACTCAACTGACTGAGCCACCCAGGTGCCCCTGTGTTTAACTTTTAGAGCACCATGCCAAACTTTCCCAAAGTGGCTGCACCATTTTACAATTTCACCAACAGTATGTGAGGGTTCCAGTTTCTCCACATCCTAGTCAGCACTTGTTATTATCCATCTTTTAATTTTCACTCTGCTAGTCTCATTGTGGGTTTGATTTGCATTTTCAAATGATTGATGATGTTGAGTATCTTTTCTTGTTCTTTCTGATATTTTGTTCCTCTGTTGGCCCTTCAGTGCTTTCTTTTTGGGTTATTTTTGTTAGTATGTTACTTTATTTCCTCTGTTGGGGGTGTGTGTGCGTGTGTGTCTGTGCCAGTATCTGTGTGTTTTAGTGGGTCTAGAGTTAGCAGTATGCATCCTTAAATTATAAGAAGCTATTCAGGGGTACCCGGGTGGCTCAGTCAGTTAAGTGGGTTCAAACCCTGGTTGGAGCTCCATGCTATAAATGTGAAGCCTGCTTGGGAGTCTCTCTTTCTGACCCTTCCTCTCTCTCTCTCAATAGATAGATAGATCAATTTAAAAAAAGAAGATATTCAGAATTCTTATTGTGCCTTTTCACATATTACCTGATGCTTCAGTTTTCTCAATGCCAATAATATTTAAGGTCCCATCCAGCTTCCATTCAAAAAAGGTATTTTATCTTTTTAAAGATTATTACACATTGATTTCCAGTTGACTTTCAGTACTTTTTTGTTACCCAACATAAATAATCATAAAGGCATGTAAAATTTATATTATATGTATGCTTCTCTGCTAAAAGATATATTTCATATTTTAATTTAAATTCTTTAATTTAAAATTTAAATTCTTTAATTTAATTAAATTCTTTAAAATTACCATGATTTTTTAACTTATCCTGGCTGTCATGTTGATTTTAGGATGTTTGGGTACAGCAGCCACTATATGGCCCTAGAAAAGATATGTTATTTAAATTGTTTTGTTCTGTGTCTTTGTATGATCTTTAATAAACAGTTTATTAAAAAAAAAAAAAAAAGAATAAACAGTTTCTCAGATGTTCTTAGCCTTTTACTTGTTGCTTCACTTGGAACCAAAATCTTTCTCCTAATCCAGTGCTTGGTGTTAAATGTGGCTTAACTATTCACACATGTATTTCATTTGCTTCAGAAATACTTGTAGCCAATGAAAGGAATGTAATTTTTTCATTTAGGTCTCCATTATGCTACCCATGATGACATGTCTTAATTGTTCCTCTGCAAGTAGACTGTGGGATACCCTTTCGTGTCTCGGAGAACTAACACATGCCTCAAAGAACTCAAGAGTCTTCTTTTCATCTGTGATCATTTAATATAGATTGCAGATATTAAAATGTGTTGCCCTGCATCATCAAGAGGCCAGCTCCAAGCAGCCAAGATTTGTGCTAACATACTTTACTCTGGTCATGCCATCCTTGCAAAATTGGTCTCACCCGCAGAAGCATATACTGTCTGAAGCTAATTGGTGGGGTTCTCAAAAATGGCTAACTTTGCGAGTTTGGAATAAAGAAAAGAGAGGTGTTTAAGAGCATTTGGAACTTTTTCAGACCAGAGAAAAGTGAAACTGGTTGTGTTCAGAACTTTTGGTTAATTTGATTTTTCTGTTAACCATATTCTATTGAGACATTTCATTATAATTCAGAATTTCATTTTAATTCATTATATTTCAGAAAGATGAGAGGTGTTTAAGTCATTAAGAGAGAATTGCATTGAGCTACATAGATGAAAAAGTCAGGAATGTTCCAGCAATTTTCAGCAGCATGGTGCCCATATAGTCTTCTTCCTTTAAGAAACAAAATCTGATCATCCACACAAAATTGTGGGCGTGCTCTTTTTCAGGGGGAGAGAGTATATGGTCTTAATCAAATTCTTAAAGCGTTTTATGTCCTATAGATTAAGAACCACTAAATAGAAAGTGTTAGCCTGATTTTTGGCTTCCCGCAGGCTTTTTGTTTTAAATGCCTTTGAAACATTTTTCCCCCTTTTGAATTTCTGATGTTTTAAGAAAGGGATATAGATTTATATGAGGAGGTTTAGCTTGAATTCTAAGCCCTCAAGTATCTCTTGGTAAGGTATGGAGATGTCTTAAGAAAACTTTAGCAAAAACAATGTAATTGAAACTGAGTAGGATAATAGGGCTATTGGAAAGGAATCTCAAACATGCACTTCTTTGAGACAAGTAGAGGCTTTCAGACAGATTGTAGGCACAAAGAACAACACTGTTTATACACATTCAGTGTTTGCAGGACTGGTATGCTGGTGCTTCCTTTGCCTCACATTGGAATTAGAAGTTTCCCTAGCCTGGTCCAGCCTGACTCCTGCCACATCCTCCAGCGAAGCTGCCATTCTGGTGAAATAATCTCAGTATTAAAGATTCCATATTTTATTTTACTGCAAGAAAAACATGCCTTGTTGCTTGGAGTACTATGTGTACATTAGAAATTATAGAGGGGCGCCTGGGTGGCTCAGTCAGTGAAGCATTCAACTTCGGCTCAGGTCACAATCTCATGGCTCCTGGGTTCAAGCCCCACGTCAGGCTCTGTACTATTTCAGAACCAGAGCCTGGAGCCTGCTTCGTATTCTGTATCTCTCTCCCTCTCTGCCTCTCCCTTGCTTGCACTCTGTCTCTCTCACGTGCTCTCAAAAATAAACAACAAAAATTTTTTTTATTCTAGAAAGCATGTAGTAAAGGGCTATTGTACCAAAGAGAGATTGTAATCTTCATACACTTTGCTACCAAAAAACAATTTTAAAAATACACCCCATTTTATTTTCTAATTCACCATTGCCACAGTATCTGCTTTTTACCACCAGTTTGAGCTATTCTTTGTCTAGCTCCTCCCTCCTGAAGGGGCAGTACCAGCTTCACAGGCAGTAGAGAGAGGAAGTAGTCCATAACCGCTAAGGTTCAAGCCCAGGTATTCATATGCCAGTGCTTATGCTTTGAATGTGAATGCTGCAGTCAAATCAAATTTGTAAGAGCCTTGATATGTGGAAGTATTTTGCTGCATAATAAGCTAACTCTGTTCACATTTTCCCCAGTTGATGTATCAATAGTAAGGAGGTAGTGTCTTCTCTCTTTGAAAAAGCAAAATGTTTAATTTCTTATTTGCACAAGGCCCTTTGATTTTTTTCCCATGAATATTTCCTCTGACTTTTTCTACAAGCATAATTACCACAGATTGTCAGTCAACATGGTACATGCCTCTTTTTAAAATTACATTGACATATAACTTCTTTAGAGCTCCTTGCTTAGTGAGAAAAAAATTTTAATCAAGCAATAGGTGAAATTGTGCCCAGATTTGTTAATAGTTGAGAGATAGAATAACCATCCAACAACTAAACAGCTCTTTATTTTATATTAAATACAAGGCACATTTAGGTACTAATCAAAATGCAGTTTATAGAATTGCCAAACTCTAATCAAGAAAAATTTAAGTTGCCATCAAACTGTCTTAAATGTTTCCTATAGAAAAATTAATCTTCAAAATTTAGAATATAGTATTTTGTGATAAGCTTTAAAGTTTATGTAACAATACAAAATTGTAGTTGCATATAGGAGTAGCTGCTTGTATTCTAGAGAAGTTTTTTCCATCTTTATTTCTTAACCTGAAATATGAATTAATTAGGTTGGGCAAACACTGAATTTCTTTTTTTGTTTGCCATCTCAGTTACAGATCTAATTTTGACTGCTACCATTCAAACTGTATAGTCTCTTTTTTTTTTTTTAATTTTTTTTTTTTTCAACATTTTTTTTTTTAATTTATTTTTGGGACAGAGAGAGACAGAGCATGAACGGGGGAGGGGCAGAGAGAGAGGGAGACACAGAATCGGAAACAGGCTCCAGGCTCCGAGCCATCAGCCCAGAGCCTGACGCGGGGCTCAAACTCACGGACCGCGAGATCGTGACCTGGCTGAAGTCGGACGCTTAACCGACTGCGCCACCCAGGCGCCCCTGTATAGTCTCTTTTTAATTGCATGAGTGAAGGTAAGACTTGCCTGTTTCACAATCTATACCATTGATTATTAGAACTTTTATCTTTTCACCAGAACATGCTATTTGTGGTTTGAAGTACAACAACTTATTCTGTGAGAAACCCTCTTACCATATTTATCTTCTTTGGAATTTGACAGTATATGGTCCAAGTAGATGGTATAATAACATGAAACTTCAGTAAGGGGCTTTGAGACCCCTTTTTACTTCCTGCTTTCTTTTTAACATTTGTCAACTATCAAACCATCAGTTCTCTCCCCCTTTCCTACCCATCCTCTGTAATTTATACTAATGTATTTTTGTGTTTGGGGCCATATGATTAGGCCTCAGACATTCCACAGCTACCTAGAGGACATCATCAACTACCGCTGGGAGCTTGAAGAAGGGAAGCCCAACCCTCTGAGAGAAGCCAGTTTCCAAGACCTACCCCTTCGTACTCGTGTGGAAATCCTACACCGCCTCTGTGATTATCGGCTAGATGCAGATGATGTCTTCGATCTTCTCAAGGTGCTCAACTGGCAAACCCTTTTCCTAGAGCAAAAAAAGCAGGCAATCAGGATATAAAATCTGATGATGTTAAGAAAAGCTAGTTTGGCTTATGTTCCTAGTCTTGGGACTCTTAATGCTAACAATGTATGCAATGACCACTGTAGCCAAGGCAATCCAAGCCATACATTTAGATGACTGTATGTTATTTTGGTTTAATTTCTAGTTTGGTTTTGTCTTTAGGTGGCTGAGTTCCAGCTGACAAAGGAACAGTCAGGCACCTATTTATTCACCCTGTCATCAGCCAAAATTGCAACTAAATTAGCTACTGAATTTTGTTTCCCAAGTTTTAAAATTTGATTTTATTTAATAGAAATATTTATTGAAAACTACAAAGACTATAACCCACATATTCAAGTGAGTGAGGTTCATCCCTACTATATACATACATTCATACATGTTACAAAAAATGCATTGGAGAAGGAAGATATAATATCTCTTCCCTTCTCCTTATTCTACTGTTACCTGTTTTGGAAATCTATCTCAGAGGGAGAGTGTGAGCTATTGCTTTTCACTCATAGGAGGTCAGTTTCTAATCCTGTTCAGTCAGAAATGATTAAATGTGTTGATGACTTCTCATTTCAGCTCTGCTCATGGACTCAGTATAAAATCATTGTGCAATTTAAGTACAGTCTTAGCTGAGGACTCAAGATTTTCAATAGCAGTGGGGAGGCCAAAATAGGTCAGAGCCTGGGGTAAATTGGGAGCTGTATTACTGGATCTCAGTTAGAATAAGAGGTTACTGTAGGTTACGGTGGAGCTGCAATAGAGCTCACGTGGGACAAAGCTTTCACAACATTGGATTCTACTCTGTTATAATTGTCTTTCCTTTTATGGACACACACATAAATAACAGTAAGGCCAAACCAAATATATGTTCATCAGAATTCCTTTTTTGTTGTTTTGTTTTGTTGGTAAAATGGGGGCAGTGATGGGGGTGGGAAACATTTGAAATATTTCCATATCCTGCTCTTCAAAGAAGGTACCATCTTCCCATTCTGTCTGTGTTTCAGATGTCCTGGTTGAACATTACATAAGATGCTTAGGCATTTTAAAATATGAGGTCTATCTGACTATAAATTTGAAACTTCATTTTAGTTTTCCCGTTTTGTTTTGTTTCCTACTTCCCCAAACCTCTTTTCTCTGTTCTTCAACCAAGGGTCTGGATGCAGATAGTCTCCGTGTGGAACCATTGGGTGAAGACAATTCTGGGGCACTCTATTGGTATTTCTATGGAACACGAATGTATAAGGAGGACCCAGTGCAAGGAAAATCCAATGGAGAACTCTCTTTGAGCAGGTATAATCTGTGAGGTCAGGGCTGGGATAGCTACTATACAGAAATGTCATAAAAATTGAATACATCGGAATTCTGCAGCACAAATTTTTTTCTTCTGAAGGAGTCAGATATAACAGCATGTGTATAAAGAGTTGGCAAAGAGTTATTTCATGCAGAAATAAAAACGAATTCATAATGTAGCCTCTGCTATCAGAATGGTGAAAGATACTGTTGTTTGGACTTAAGGTTCCCAAGGAGTCCCACTGCCTTAACATAGACTGCTCTATACAGCAGGTTGCCCATAGTACCACCACATCACTGCAGTGGTTTTCCTGTCATAATCAACTCTTGATAGCTCCTTTTTTCTACTAGAATTAACGATCTGCTTCATCAGCATAGGACCGAAAAGACCTTAAAGAATGCCTGAAATGTACGCCTTACTAAATGCTTCCTAAATGAGGAAGGGACCTTGTTTCCATAGTGTCCCAAAATAATGCTACCATCTTACTTTTTTTTTTGTATTAAAAAAAAAAATTCTTTTTTAATGTTTATTTTTTGAGAGAGAGAGAGAGAGAGCGCACGAGCAGGGGAGGGGCAGAGAGAGAGAGGGAGACACAGAATCCAAAACAGGCTCCAGGCTCTGAGCTGTCAGCACAGAGCCCAGAGCGGGGCTCGAACTCACAAACCGTGAGATCATGACCTGAGCCTAAGCCAGACGCTCAACCAATTGAGCCACCCAGGTGCCCCTTTTGTATTTTTTTAAATGTTTGTTTTTGAGAGAGAGTGAAAGCAGGGGAGGGGCAGAGAGAGAGAGGAAGACACAGAATCTGAAGTGGGCTCCAGGCTCCAAGCTGTCAGCACAGAGCCCAACGCAGGACTTCAACTCAGGAACCCAAGATCATGACTGAGCTGAGTATCAATTCTATTACAGAACATTTTGATTTAATGTGCTATTTCATAGGGAAAGTGAAGGCCAAAAAAGTGTCTTAGCTGTTCCTGGGAAAACCGGAAAAAGAAGAGGAAGACCCCCAAAACGGAAGAAAGTACAGGAGGAGATTATAGTGAGGTAAGACATTCGTGTTAGTCTATGAGGGTCATAAACCCGCACACTAGAAGGGACCTTAATTCACTTGCTCTTTCATCCTTGATTTTCCTTCGTGCCACTGGAAGGATATAGGACTTAGATTATGAAGGCTTGGGTCAGAATCTTCACAAAATTACCAAGTGTACACTAGGGCTTCCCTAGCTGCATGAACTACCCTCTCTAAGCCTATTCTTTTACTGGATAGTAGGTATACTACTAATAATAAGGATTAAATTGAACAGGATAATGAACGTAACAGTATAAATGACTGAAAACCATGCATGACCTACAGAAAGTGCTCAATATGTATTAACTTTGAAAATTGGTTGTGCCACACGTTTTTTTCATAGGAGTGTAGAGCTAAGTTAATTCTGGTTAACTGTTGACTAATAATCAGGATTTAATAGGTTTATATATCCTATATAAGTTTAAGAGTTAATTCTTTCCCTATAAGGAGATTTTAGTAGCAAATATGCTTTATTGTGTTTAGAATACAATTTCCTATGGTAAACTACAGGTAAGAGCTTAATCTTAGCAAGGAAACAGACTGTTACATATGGGAAATTTTGTTTTATACATCGTGATCTTTTAGGAAATTTTACCATGTGAATTTTAATGTAAGAATTTTGAAAATCTGGCCTATACTATATAAATATACTTTCTTTAAGGATCAGCTCTATCATTCTATACCTATGGAAGTTAAGTCATATTCTTAAAAATTCTAATAACAGAGGACAAACCACTTCTTTCCTCTAAATTATAGAACTACTAAATAACCTAAATGCTTGAAGTAGGCCAGATTTCTCTTTGTTGCTTATTAACTACTAAGAAGTATTTATTTCTAGGAATCATTATGAATATAAATCAGTCAGAATTCGATTTTTTTTTTTTTTTTAACTTAAGAATCAGTGTTCCACTTTCCAGGAATTTGATTACAAAGCATAGCTTTCCTCTATGGGTTTTGTGAGAGATGTTTTATAATCATGTTGTATACACATGGCATCCATTTCAGAATTTTGTTAGCAATCTAGACTTTCTTATAGATTCAGGATGCTATGTTATACCTATCTCCATTTCCCTGTTCAATACCAACAATTAAGGTATCTTACTATGAGGATTTTAGAATCATTTTAACATCATATGTGGACTTGTGCTACCCTCTGCTGGTGATTTTATTCTTTAGAGCTCTGTATGCAGGATAGTATTTGTATATTTTTAAATTAAATAAAATTTAAAATTCAGTTCCTCAGTCATACCAGCTACATTTCAAGTACCCAGTAGCCACATACGGCTCATGGCTACCATACTGGACAGTGACAAGACAGAACATTTTCATCCTCACAGAAAGTTCTATAGAGCAGCACTGCTATAGATAATTGAAAACAAACAGAAGGCCACAGAGAGTGACCTACATGATTCAGGGGTACAAATGATGATGATACTTAACACTATTTCACTGAACGCTTCTGTATTTAATAATTTAATCTCCAACATCCCTGTGATGTAGGCATTATTTATAGCCTATTTTAAGGAAAGTTAATTAACTTTCCTGAGGTCACATGGTAAGAGGCAAGCCTTGAATGGGGACAGTCTGACTTTAGAGCCTGCGTTCTTAATCTCTACCTTGCTTTTCTTCAGTATAGCCCTGATCAGGGAGGAAGACACTAGAATCCCTATTGTTTAGGGCAGGGCAGATGGGTAGGCATTTAACCGGTAACACTTAACTCCTCTGTTTGACTTCCAAAAAAATGTTTTAAAACCTAATATTTTCCTGTGCATATCATTGTGCAATTTAATTGGTGCCTCCTTTCCCTGTGTTTCAGTGAAAAACAGGAAGAAAACTCCTTGGCATCCGAGCCACAGACAAGAAATGGTAATGACTTTTGTTGGAGTTTAGAAAAGATTGGGGCACCTGAGTGGTAGCTCATTCGGTTAAGCATCTGACTCTTGATTTCAGCTCAGATCACCATCCCAGGGTTGTGGGATCCAGCCCCATGTCAGGCTCCACACTGAACATAGAGCCTGCTTAGGAGTGTCTCTCTCTGTCTCTCTCTCTCTGTCTCTCTCTCTGTCTCTCTGCCTCTGTCTCTGTCTCTATACCCCCCCTTTCCCTCCCCACCCCATGCATGCCTGTCTCCCGCACTCATGCTCTCTTGCTAAGATATAAAAATAACTAGAAAGGATTAAGTAAATATGATTGATTTATATTATGATGACAACTCTTTTTCCAGAGCCATGCAAAGCAATTAAGCTTATTGCAGCAGCCTTCTAACTGGTTTCTTTGCCCTTCTTCAGTTCTCTCTTCCTCACACTTACCTGTGCCTATCTCTCCATCTGATGGATAACTTCAGATCTTCACTTGTGCTTTCTAACCTGGGCACAGTGTAATGGGCACATTACATTTGGATAAATGAGCAACTTGTCAAAGACCTATCTTTTTAATGTAAAATGCTGTGTAAGGGATTATATTGGATTCCTAACCAGATTTCAGTTCCGTAATCCAAATTGCCTAAAACTGGGAGTGGGAGAGGAATATCAATTTATATACAGTATGTCAACATAAATGAAACAGGAAGACTGCAGAGGATCAAATCAGAACCTTTTGAATAGAAAAGTAAGTATATTTAAGCATTTCTATTAAAATCTGTAATTACGACGGTCACAATACTTTTAGGTGTAAATAGTAACATGAAAATCAAAATTATACGTTATCAACTTTTTAAAATTAATACCCTTTTTTTTTAAATGTTTTTTATTTCCTGGTTTTGTTCATACCCAGGGGAGAATGAAATTGAGAATAAACAGAAAAAAGGTCCTAGTGGTATCTAGCTAATGAACCTATCCTTTCTTTTTTAGGGTCCCAAGGGCCAGGTCAAGGCACCTGGTGGCTCCTGTGCCAAACAGAAGAAGAATGGAGACAGGTCACTGAGAGTTTTCGGGAGAGAACCTCTCTTCGAGAACGGCAGCTCTATAAGCTCCTCAGCGAGGACTTCTTGCCTGAGATCTGCAACATGATTGCCCAAAAGGTATGCAAACCGGTGGTTCCTCCTCTTCTTTAGTAGCTATAAAACTGCTTTATTTAAGGATGATTCATTAAGTTTTGAATACATTTCTAGTGTCTCCTGGAAGTGGTACAAGCCCTTCACTTTGATCTGGAATGTTAAAAAGGGACCTCATGCCACCCACTCTCCTTCACTGTGGATCATCCAGTATTCTCCTTAGCCCCACAAAATCCTCAGTGACTCCCATTCCATAGTACTTAGGATGGCTTTTCACAGTTTAGAACCAACTTTCCTTCTGTAACATTCCTCAGAAAATGTTCCCCAAGCCCCCAGGTGTATCTTCTATCAGCCTGTGCATACTTCTGTATATATATGCTGCTTTTTTGGTGGGGGGGGGGGGGGGGTGTTGGGCAGAAACTCTCTCTCTTCCAGTAAGCAGCAAGTTCTGAAGGGTATTTGTCTTTGTAGCTCCAGGGCCACTCTGCCAGCTCCACATGTGTGATGCTTTTTCCGGTTTTATGTTATAGTTCCATAAATCACACTTTCTATATTTTCCATGCATATACACCCTCATGTATGCCTTTTTTTTAAATGTTTATTTTTAAGAGAGACAGAACTGGAGTGGGGGAGGGGCAGAGAGAGGGGGAAACACAGAATCTGAAGCAGGCTCCAGGATCCGAGCTGTCAGCACAGAGCCTGATGCAGAGCTTGAACCCACGGACTGTGAGATCATGACCTGAGCCAAAGTAAGACGCGCAACCAACTGAGCCACCCAGGTGCCCTGTCTTTTCTCAAGCATCTTTCTCCTTCTCCTTCCCTGCCTATTTGAATACTACTCTCCGTAAGATCTCCCGTGTCTCCCAATTTTAGGATTTTCTCCCTTATGTTTTTTTTTTTCTTTTAATGTTTATGTATTTTTGAGAGACAGCGAGCAGGGGTGGGGGAGGGGCAGAGAGAGAGGGAGACAGAGGATCCGAAGCAGGCTCTGTGCTATCATCGCAAAGCCTGACACAGGGCTCGAACCCACAAATCATGAGATCATGACCTGAGCTGAAGTCATATGCTCAACTGACTGAACCACCCAGCCGCCCCTACCTAACACATTTTGTCATGACTTAATTCTGTTTTGAGTTGTTTAAGCTTTGTTTAGATTAGGCACCATATCTTACTGTTTTAAACCCCATAACACCTAATGTAAAGCCTTTTCCATGGTGGATGCTCAAGAGTCATTGACTTTGCTTATTTCATTGCAGTAATTCTAATACTTCTGACTGTTGCACATGTTCATAAAAGTCAGAAAATTTTGACCACCTGCCACTGAAATCTGAAGAGAAAGAATAAATTAATTGCTGCAGCACCTCCAGAGAAAAACAGAAGGAGAAATATATTAATTTGTTGTGAATCCAGTGGTATTTCTAACTTTTCTAAGTAGGTTGGTGCTTTAAAAGGAAAATTGTAGAAAGTCACCATTCTTATTAGAGATCTTATAGAGTGCTTCAATAATTACATTTTAATGGATGAGCAAAAGAAGAATCTCCATTTCCTCATCACCGTACTTAATTCCATATACTATAATTATACTTAAGTTTGTGACCTGCTACCCACTGTGACAATTTTTCCAGGAATTGAAACACATAATCTGATTTTCTTTTTTTTTTTTTTTAAGTTTCTTTTTTTTTTTTGAGAGAGAGAGCACTTGTGAGAGCAAGTGATCGAGGAGCAGAGAGAGAGAGAGAGAGAGAGAGAGAGAGAGAGAGAGATTGAATCCCAAGCAAGCTTTGCACTCGGCGTAGAGCCCAACACGGAGCTCAGTCTCACGATTTTGAAATCGTGACCTGAGCCAAAATCAAGAATGGGAAGCTTAACCAACTGAGCTACCCAAGCACCCTTAATCTAATTTTCTTAAAGTAACTATTATGTGGAGATGGTTTTATAACTTTACGTGACTTTATATATAACGATGACACATTAAATCATCAATAAGGCATATGACTACTCTGCTTAATCCTTCTTTTGTAATTTTTGCCTTTTTTTTTTTTTTTTTTTTTTTTTTTTTAAAGTAATCTCTAGGGGCACCTGGGTGGCTCAGTCGGTTAAGCGTCCGACTTTGGCTCAGGTCATGATCTCATGGTTTGTGAGTTTGAGCCCCACGTCGGGCTCTGTGTTGACAGCTTGGAGTCTGGAGCCTGCTTCAGATTCTGTGTCTCATTCTCTCTCTGCCCTTCCCCCACTTGTGCTCTGTCTCTCTCTCTTTCAAAAATAAGTGAATGTAATCTCTACATCCATTGTGTTCAATCCCTTGACCCCAAGATCAGCAGTCACACGTTCTACCAACTGAGCCAGCCAGGTGCTCTTATAATTTCTGCTTTTTTACTGCAGTATTCAACCTATGATTTTTTTGAATAGATGAACTAAGAAAAAAAACTTACAAGCATAAAACTGATGGTTTTGATGGGAAAAATTTCAAAAGTTATTCTTTGCAAGAGAAGAAAAATTTTTAAAATAAGATAAACATGAATTATAATTCTCAAGAAACATGAAATTACAAGCCAAATAATAACAACAGATTTGGTATTTTGAAAGGCGTATAGTGCTATAAATTAGCAAACCTTAGTAAAATAGGGTATTAATTACAAAAACAAGAGAATCTAAATTGTGCAGTAGAAAAATCTAAGGGGCACCTGGGTGGCTCAGTCTATTAAGTGTCCGACTTAACTCAGGTCATGATCTTGCAGTTCGTGAGTTCAAGCCGCATGTCGGGTTCTGTGCTGATAGCTCAGAGCCTGGAGCCTGCTTCAGATTCTGTGTCTCCCTCTCTCTCTGTCGCTTCCCTGCTTCCCTGCTCTCTCTCTGTGTTTATCTCTCTCAAAAATTTAAAAATTTTAAAAATGAAGAGAAAAATCTTAGCAGTTCAGTAATTAGGGGAAAAGAGTAATCACAAAGGGATCCCATCAAAAACTCCAGAATCAGGGGTGCCTGGGTGGCACAGTTGGTTAAGCATCCGACTTCAGCTCAGATCATGATCTCGTGGTTTGTGAGTTCGAGCCCTGCTTCAGGCTCTGTGCTGACAGCTCAGAGCCTGGAGCCTGCTTCAGATTCTATGTCTCCCCTTCTGTCTGCCCCCGTCCCCTGCTCGTGCTCTGTCTCTGTTTCTCAATAGTAAATAAACATTTTTAAAAATTAAAAACAAAAAAAACTCCAGAATCACTTGAATGTATTCACAGGTAAATTTTTCTAAACCCTTAAAAAAAGATAACTTCTAAACATTTCAAAAATGAAGAAAGAAATGGGTAGCTACCCTTGTTCATTCAGATACAGATATCTTAGATTCCTATTCTTCATATAAACACACCCTCTTCATTCAGTAATATAAATGTCAAGTCCTTAATACTAACAAATAAAAGCCATCCTTCACCAAAAGAATAATAATTCTTTTGTTCCTAATAATCCCTAGGTTCTGCATTTATCCAATGTTAACAATATTCTTATATGAATGTATACACATAAATGGCACACAGAAAAAAAAAAAAATAATAATCCCTAGGTTCTATTATTGGTAACATTGTCTTGGAAGTTTTATCTAGTATAATGATACAAACAAGAGTCAGAGGCAAAACATTTTGCCTGGAGGAATATGATGAATCTGCTTAGAAGTCTGTTAATTAGAAGTTAGTAATAGTGCTGGGTAACTAGACTTTCTGCATCAGAATCACCTTGCACACTTATTAAAAGCTCAGATTCTTGCCAGTATACCACTCCCAACCCCTATCAGAATTGTTAGAGGTGTTATCTGTTAATATGCAGTTGTAGAAGCTCTCAGGTGATTATTAGGCATACTGATATTTAAAGATTGCTGAAAAAAATCCCATTTACAGTAGCAACAAAACAAATTTTGCTGTGAAACTAACTTGAGTTGTACATAGTTGATAAGAAAGAAAAAGCTACAGAACTGTTAGTAGATACATATTTTTTAAATCTCATGTAAATATATTAAGACCTCTGTTCCTAGAAGGAAAGATTTTTTTTTTTAAGTTTATTTATTTATTTTGAGAGAGACAGCACGAGTGGGGAAGAGACAGAGAGAGAATCCCATGCAGGCTCTGCACTGTCAGCACGGAGCCCAACATGGAGCTCGAATCCACGAAACCGTGAGATCATGACCTGAGCCAAAACTGAGAGTTGGACACTTAACCAACTCAGCCACACAGGCGCCATGGAAAGATGCTTAGATATCAGTATTCACCAAGATAAATTGAGATTTATTATAGCCTTAGCCAAATCCGAAGATAATAAAATTTTTTCTCCAAAATAACAGGTGGATAAAAAGTATTGTAAAATAGGAGTGTTAGAAGAGGTAGATGACAATCATATGTATTATCACTTAAATCAGCATATTGGAAGCATTCTGAAGGGGACTTCATGTAACAGACATGCTTATCATAAATGATTTACTCAAAGCAGTACAAATGTACCAATCTTCACGGTCTTTGCTGAACTTGGCATTTAGCAATTTTTTTTTAACGTTTATTTAGTTTTGAAAGAGAGCGTGAGAGACAGAGTGAATGGGGGTGGGGCAGAGCGAGGGGTACAGAGGATCCGAGGCAGGCTCTGAGCTGACAGCAGCAAGCCCTATGTGGGACTTGAACTCATGAACTGTGAAATCATGACCTGAGCCAAAGTTGGATGCTCAACAGACCTAGCCACTCAGGTGCCTTGGCATTTAGCATTTAAGACATATGTTCATCAACATGTGTAATATTTTTACAAATGTGTTTGTGTTTATTGTACTTGTTACAGTAATTACACAAATATTATGAAGTCAATAAAATATGAGCATAAAAATTTCTTTGAAAATTTTCCATTAAAAAAAATCATTGAATATGAGTTGCTTTAAAAACTTGACTCTCTAGGGGTGCTTGGGTGGCTCAGTCAGTTAAGGGTCTGACTTCAGCTCAGGTCATGATCTCCAGTTTGTGGGTTTGAGCCCCGCATCAGGCTCTGTGCTGACAGCTCAAAGCCTGAAGCCTGCTTTGGATTCTGTATCTCTCTCTCTCTGCTCCTCCCCTGCTCACTCTCTCTCTCTCAAAAAACAAATAATAAACATTTCTTTAAAAAGTTGACTCTCAAGGCAGTGCACCTAGCTGGCTCAATCAGGAGAGCATGTGACTCTTAATCTCGGGGCTGTGAGTTCAAGCCCCATGTTGGGTGTAGAGTTTACTTTAAAAATAAAAAATAAAAAGCTTAATTCTCAAATTAGAGCAAAGCAGTAAAAGATTGAATAGGACAAAAATCATTAAAATGATAAGGTTTCTGCATTTGGATTACAAATCCAATCTCTTTAACATCTCACTTTCACTTAAACAGAACTGGTAGGGCAGATAATGGCTTAAGAGGTTGATTTATATGACTGACTCATAGGAAACCCTCTCAATGGGGTACTGCATCATATGATTGGTGAATGGCAGTACATTTATACATTAAGTAAAATACATGCTTGAAGTATATACATTTTTTAAATTCCTTGCTTTAACTATGTTACCCTACCACTACCCATCCTAATTATATTGGCCAAGAGAGTTTTTTTTTTTTTTTGTAATAATGAAAAATGCCAGTGATTCAAATGTGACATTTGAAACATATTATCAGTAGAACATAATGTGGTGCTCACAGATACACCCATTATATATAAAATACAGTTTGGGAACACCTGGGTGGTACAGCTCTGTTGGTTAAGCATCCAACTCTTGATTTCAGCTCAGGTCATCATCTCAGTATGTAAAAGCACAAAACAGCTAGGACAGTGGACAGAGGGTTAATATGGCATAGCAGGAGTCAAGAGCTTTTCTTTCAAACTTCATTGAATAATGGTGCTTCCCTTTTCTAGTTATCCCTTTGGATAAGTTACTTGATATCTCTAAATTTTTATTTTTTGTTAGTAAAATGAAAGCTCTAACTTCACAGAAGTTTCTATGGGAATTAAGCAAAAGAAACCACATCAGTGTACCTGGCATAGTACACAGCTACCAGTAGGTACTTGGTCCTATCCATTGTTCATGGTTGTAGATAATTGGTGAGAAACCTTGTTAGAAAACTAAATCTTACCAAAATAAATGCAAGTGTGAAGAAAGTTAAAACAGATTAAATAAATAGCTCTCTAAATGTTGAAATAATAAAAGAATCAGTAAGCTTTTTTTGACCATATAAAAGTTAAGCTTTTATGGTAAGGTTTAAATAAAAGATCTAAGCTAGTAAAAGTATTTGTTACTAATATTACAGGCAGTAATATTTAAACAGCTTATAAACATTAGGTCTTTAACAAATGAATAGACTTAGAGTATAGATAATTCACACAAAAGAGTAAAGTTGTAGGAAAACAAGTTCATCTTCTTTATCAAGACTACCATTTCCACATTAGTAACTTTTGTCTGATTTGGCAAAGTTTGGAGTCAAGTTGATATTAGCCGCTATTGCTACTAGCATGGTAAACTCGTACAATCCCTTCGAAAGAGAATTCCATGGTAAATTTTCACATTTACTTAAAATTGAAGAGCTCTTCCTCTTGGGGTCTTTAAGCTCGTAAAGGAGTCGCTCATAGGCATATTTGAGGAAACTGCTGTGGTAGCTTTTGTGAAAAAGAAGGTCATGACACTTTGACGATTAGATTACATTTGTACTGAGGACTGGTCATTCTCCTAAGGAAAGCTTTCTAAAGCTTCTTTTTAAATCTACCACAATTGCTTTGCAGTATGTTTGCATTGTATAGACCACACCTTTTTGTCACTGACTTTTTTTCTACCCTTTGTGCCTTTACCTCATTGATTCTTCAAGTTTCAAGACTTTGGATTAAGTGGTACTGGACCCAAACCTGGGTAATGCTGATACTGATACTGAAGCCACAAAATTACTCATCTTAACTGCAAAGCCTTTGCTTACCACCTCAATATAGGTTACATTGGTGAAGCTATGGGGCTCACTCCACAAAAATTCCAAAACTTATGCTGACCTTAGGTAAATACCTAGCGTTAGTTAAGTTTCAAAACTCCTTTCTTGAAATGTCCTATAGTGATTGCTTTCAAGCTTTTAAATTTTGTCAAGTCTAATCTTCTCAGGCAAGCTCTCTGATTTCTGGTCCCTGAGTCTTTTTCCCCACTTCTGTCTTGCTACTTTGGTTCTCAGCTGAGGCAGCCACCCTCACTTCTCACTGCTGCCACTGAGCTGCCTTTTAGGGGAGTTCTGCCTCCATCTGCTCGTAATGCCTCCTTTCAGAGCCATTCCCTTCAGTGAAAAGTGGTTAAACATGGCTTTCTCTTAATAATTTGCAACAAAATATTTTTTTAGTGTTTAAATAGTTAAAAGAGTTTCTTGCCAGTGATAAATATTGATAGAGGAGACACTTGGTGTCTGTAAGTTTTTTGCTTTTTTTTTTCTTTTAAGAAAATAAACTGGCTTGGTACCTTATGGAATTGAAAAGTCATTTTATTGACTGTCCAAAGGATACCTTTGGCTCTTATTTAGGTAAAGCCATAACCCATGTGCCTTAAAGGCCACTCTAATCCTGGCAGCAGCAGTAGCAGTAGCTGAGAACACCCTAATCTGTCTTTTCCTTTCTTTTCCTCACTTCTAACTATAGGGAAAGCGTCCACAGCGCACAAAGGCAGAATTGCAACCTAGGTGGATGTCTGACCACCTGTCCGTCAAATCCATCAAGCAAGAGGTGAGTGTGTATGAGAGTAGAGAGGAGTTTTAAGTGTTCAAAAAGATTGTTCCATTTTTATTTCAGGTACTCCTTTTATTCCTACTTTTTAATTTACCTTTACCTCAATTTCTAAATCTCAGACTTTTATGGAGCATTCTTATACATGAGATGCACTTTTAGAAAAAGAAGACATTAAAAAGTAAGATATGACATTGCACTCTTTTGGATCTTAACAGTTAATTTCCAGTGATGATAAACATATCCGTATCTAATATAGGTGAGAATGATAAGCACTATAATAGATATCTATGTAGTAGAAGTTCATGACTGCAAAAATGGAAAAAATTAGTGGTGGGCAAAGAAAGGGGAGTTGAGGCAAGCAGAACTATACTTCACCTGAACCTTGGAGAATGACTAAGATTTTGATGGTGGATAGTGAGGACAGAAGAGTAATACACAAGAGTAATATAAACAAAGCACAGAGGCATGATGATATATAAATGTGGTAAAAGAACAGTACATATTTGGATGTGTCTGGCATATAAGATGTGTTGTTGTATATAGTGGAAGAAAATGCCAGAACGATGAAATTTTTGAGTCTCCGGACTCTCAAGCTTATATTTTCAATAGACAGGCAGTAGTTAGTGAGGTTATGTCATTAGAGCTTTGTTTTAGGAAGCTACCTTTCTGGTCACACCATGATAAATGATTTTTTAAGGAAACACTGGAAAGTAAGAAATCCATTAGCAGTATACTTCCAGCAGGAAAGAATAGTGGAATCCCTGCTGTTGAAAATGTAGGTCTAAAATGGAGGAAATGAGGGGTACTTGGGTGGCTCAGTCGGTTAAGTGTCTGACTTCGGCTCAGGTTGTGATCTCACAGTTTGTGAGTTCGAGCCCTGTGTTGGGCTTGTGCTGACAGCTCAGAGCCTGGAGCCTGCTTCAGATTTTGTGTCTCCCTGTCTCTCTGCCCCTCCTTCTCTCTCTTCTCTCTTCTCTCAAAAATAGATAAACATTTAAAATAATAAATAAAATGGAGGAAATGGTGGAGGTCGGGGAGTGGCAGGAGAGGGTCATTAGTGCATGAGGGTCATTAGTATCATGGTATTTGTTGTTTTGAAAAATATGACAGTGAAAGAAAACAAATTGTGAAAAAATAAAGAGGAAGCAGGGTTGAGGAGAGCTTGTGGAGTTTTCATTTTTTTAAATTGAGATGTAGCATGGACATGAAAGATGTCCATGAATGAGAAAGAGACTGCATGTAACTGACTCTGGTAAGGTGAAGTGCCTGCGAAGCAGGGCCTTGCCATGGAGTTTCTCCCGTTTCTCCTAAGTTAAAAACACAAACTTTGATGGGGCAGGAAAACGTTAGGAGTTCACATTGGATGTTCATCTATCCTCTGAAGGTGAGAGTGGAGATCTAATGAAGACACAATATTTAGGTCAACAACTAATGTATTAAAAAAAGGGTTTCCGGGGCGCCTGGGTGGCGCAGTCGGTTAAGCGTCCGACTTCAGCCAGGTCACGATCTCGCGGTCTGTGAGTTCGAGCCCCGCGTCAGGCTCTGGGCTGATGGCTCGGAGCTGGAGCCTGTTTCAGATTCTGTGTCTCCCTCTCTCTCTGCCCCTCCCCCGTTCATGCTCTGTCTCTCTCTGTCCCAAAAATAAATAAAAAACGTTGAAAAAAATAATTTAAAAAAAAAAAAAAGGGTTTCCCCACATCCAGAAGCCGACTATGTTTGGGCATTTTCATTTTGTACCATAGTTTAGGGTAGTTAAATGACTTTAGCAGCACACGTATAGGAAGGGACAAAATTGATACTTACATTTACTGAGATTTAAAAATTGTCAAGGTGGTAAAGGAATGTGAGGCCAAAGGAACTTGATTGCAGGTGATGATATATTTGATGCTGGAAGTCCAATAGGAGAGAGGAATTCAGGGAGAGACAGTCATAATGAAAGCACCCAGCAAGTGATTTCCCTAGATCCCCCTTCCCAGTCTGTGAAGGTTATATAGAAGGTGCCTTGTACTCACGGCCCTCAATCCTCTGAAACCTCCATTTCCTCACTCTTCTTTTACCAGAGGTTTTTCTTTGTTGCTAATTTCAATCTCAAATCCAGACTCTGTGCTGGGCAGTTCTTACAGTCTCTGTACTTTTTAACTTTTTAATGCCTTTTAGCATTATGTTTTGTTGAATATCACATAGTTTAGTGGTCTTAGAAAGTATGGAGCTTCTTACTACCTCAAAGTAATGTTTTCATGACTTAAATTCAGGTGACAGCATAATTTGTTTTACAGAGATCTTATCATTCACTAAATACATTCTACCTTGAGCCTAAAAAAAGGAAAAAATTAATTTATAAATTTTTACTTAAATATATTTGCATTTAACCTTTATTTCTGTTTTTGAGTTCATAGACATGTTCTTGCCAGTTGATAAACTGCCCAACTTTTAATGATTGGCAATTCTGTCATGACTGACTTCAGTCTCCCCAGTCTCTTCTTTCCTATAGCATCATTAGTTTCGGAATGGCCTTTGGTAATTGGTATCCAGCCATAGTTCTCAAATGGTTTTCTAGCTCCTTTTGTTTTGTTGTGTCCTCTCCACTTTCTTCAATACCTTAAGAGTTAACACCTCTTTGAAAGTTCTCTTTCCTATTTTCTGTTCATTGTCCCTGTACTGAGTCCTAAATGCCTTAATGTACATTTCACATTACATAGTAATCTGAATACAGACCTAAAAGTTTTTCATGGCTGTAAGCAAAGCTTAGCTTCAGATACTAAAATTTCTTCTTTTAGTTATTTTTTGTAGTGTTCTTTTTTTTCTGTTTTCTTTAGTTTTAGATGTAACTAACCATGGAATTGTAGAGCTCCTGAATATCTGTTCCGGTACCCAATGTCCTAGAGAAAACGTTAGATGTGTTATGAGTTTTGTGCTTTTGTTTAAGCAGCAGAGAATCATCAGGCCATTAAAACCTTTTAGGCAGCATGTCTGACCTATATTGGTTACCTAGGAGTCCAATCTTTTTGCCTCAAAAAGTCTTTTAATTGTGACTCCTGGGGAAAATATTAGCGAAGGGAGATAGTCTTTCTAAACTCTGAGATTAGGGCTGCATTGGTTATTTTTGTCAGGACACTCTGGACATTACTCTTACTAGGGACCTCTTTGTGGTGGTATGGTCTCAAGTGTGCTACTAAAGGTGGCAAGGGTGCCAGGGTATCTGATAACCTGCCCTGGGTGAGGGGGGAGCACGGAAGGGGAGTTTAGGCACTGCTTCAACCGGATTCTATTTATAATACCACTTTAGAGGATTTCAAAGTGGTGTCTCTAATTAGCTTCTCATTAAAATCCCCCCTTGATTCTAGCAGGTCTCTTATCTATAAAACATTTAAAAAATAAAATAATAAAGAATTTAGATAACCCCCCATTTATACAACTGACCACTTACAAAGGAAAAACTAATGCAGTGTCAAACAGCATAAGAATTTTTTTAACTGTTCAGGTTTTTTTTGTTTTGTTTTTGTTCCTTTGGTTGTACTTGCTCTTTAAACTCTTAGTGTTTAAACTATTAAAAATTAAAACATTACTAAAAGTGTCTCCAGGCAGTGAGTCCGATCCTTCAGTGGTATTTTCATTAATATTTGCTTTAGCTTGGGGTAGTGTACTGCTGGAAATGAGAACAAAAATTTTTAATTTTTTTAATGTTTATTTATTTTTGAGAGAGAGACATGGAGTGTGAGCAGGGGAGGGGCAGAGAGAGAGGGAGACACAGAATCCAAAACAGGCTCCAGGCTCTGACCTGTCAGCACAGTGCCTGATGCCGGCTCGAAATTCAGGAACGGCAAGATCATGACCTGAGCGGAAGTCAAGACACTTAACCAACTGAGCCACCCAGGCACCCCAAGAACAGAAGTTTTAAAACAGATTCTTGGTACATAGCATGGATTTTTTTTTCAGATTTGTATGATGCAATTTGTATAAAATAATAATTGTTGAGAATTCATATCAGATAAGAACTGCTGAAATTATAGCACATGATGAAACAAAGCCACACACCAATTTACATTCCCACCAACAGTGCATGAGGGTTTCCTTTTTCTCTGCATCCTTGCCAACACTTGTTATTTCTTGTCTTTTTAATGATAGCCATTCTAACAGGTTTCGTGAAGTAATAACATCTCATTGTGGTTTTGATTTTCATTTCCCTGATGATTAGGAATGTTTCATGTACCTGTTGACTTTCTGTGTCTTTTCTTTGGAAAAATGTTCAGGTTCTCTGCTCATTTTTTTTTTTTTAATTTTTTAATGTTTATTTATTTTTGAGAGAGACAGAGACAGAATGCAAGTGGGTTAGGGGCAGAGAGAGGGAGACACAGAATCTGAAGCAGGCTCCAGGCTCTGAGCTGTCAGCACAGAGCCCGATGTGGGGCTCGAACCCACAGAGCTATGAGATCATGACCTGAGCCAAAGTCAGGCGCTCAACTGACTGAGCCACTCAGGCGCCCCTCTGCTCATTTTTTTTAAGAAGAAAAAGATTGGGGTTTTTTTTGCTATTGAATTGTCTAATAAGCTTTTTTAATATGCTACAAATTTAAGTTACTCAACTGTTGCATCTTACATGCTTAGCATAAATATTAATTCATTGAAAACACAACTGAAGAGATACATACTGTGTAATTCCAATCATGACATATTCAGAGCAAGTAAATCCACAGAGACAGAGCAGATCAGTGGTTGCCAGGTGCTGCAGGATTGGGGAGTAAGGACTGGCTGGCTGATGGGTTCAGTGTTTTCTTTTGGGGTACTAAAAATATTTTGCAACCTAACGTAGGTAGTGGTTACATAACATAGTGAATGTACTAAATACCACTGAGTTATACACTTCACAATTGTTAATTTTATGTGAATTTCACTTTGATTTTTAACAAAAACTTATTGAGAGTAAGTTTTACATAGTTTTTAAATGATGTAGGGCCTCTGATTTAGCAGAAATTTTTTTACATCTGTAATTATCCCAAACTTTGGGATCCTGCTTCATTGTTACCAAAATAACTTAAACTATTTATAATCAATTTTTAGTACCTCATCTTAAAAAATCTACAAGTTCTGGGGTACCTGTGTAGTTCTGTCAATTAAGCATCTCACTTCAGCTCAGGTCATCATCTGGCCTTTTGTGAGTTCAAGCCCCACATCTGGCTTGCTGCTGTCAGTGCAGAGCCCACTTCAGATCTCCCCCCGCCCCCACCACCACCACCACTCTCCTGCTCCTGTGCACCAGCTCTCATTTACAAAAGAAACATTTAAAAAAAAATTTTTCTTAAGTAAAAAATCTACATGTTCTAACCTTTGGGTACTTTAACATATTTTAATTTTTGACTTTTAACAGGGATCATATAGAGGGAGTAAAAAGTCAATAAAAATTAGATCATTTCAGAATATGTAATACTAGTTCATTCCCCCAGTTTACTTGGGAAGGAGTTATTTTAAATCCAGAAGAATTTACCTGCTCTTCTAGAAAACTTGGGGGACTACATTAAAAGACTATAGTACTCTAACAATTCACAAATCGTCAGTACTACACTTTTACCTATTTGCTTCAGGCCCTTTCTCTAGGCATTTATTACAAAACTGGCATTTTTTTTTTAATGTTTGTTTAATTTTGAGAGAGAGAGAGAGAGAAACCGAACTCAAGTGGGGAAGGGGCAGACAGAGAGGAAGACAGAGTCTGAAGCAGGCTCCAGGCTCTGAGCTGTCAGGACAAAGCCCAACAAGGGACTTAAACTCATGAACCGCAACATCGTGACCTGAGCTGAAGTTGCACCCTTAACCGACTGAGCCACCCAGGGACCCCTAGCGTTCTTGATTTTTATATCCAAACTATCCTCCAAACCACCTGTGCTCCAATAAGTTGAGAGCATTCACTTTACCACATTTTTACAAATGTATCACCTTTTATCATCCTTCACTATTTTGTAAGTGAAAATGCTATTTTAGGAGAAGATATTTGCAAACAACATATCAAATAAAGGATTTTAGCATCCAAAATCTATAAAGAACTTATCAGACTCAACACCCAGAAAATAAATAACCCAGTGAAGAAATGGGCAAAAGACATGAATAGACACTTCTCCAAAGAAGACTTCCAGAAGGCCAACTAACACATGAAAAGATTCTCAACATCACTCATCATCAGGGAAATACAAATCAAAACCAGAGTGAGATACCACCTCACACCTGTCAGAATGGCTAACATTAACAACTCAGGCAACAACAGATGTTGGCAAGGATGCAGAGAAAAAGTATCTATTCTGCCCTGCTGATGGTAATGCAAACTGGTGCGGCCACTCTGAAAGACAGTATGGAGGTTCCTCAGATAATTACAAATAGAACTACCCTATGGCCCAGCAATTGCACTACTCAGTATTTATCCAAGGGATACAGATATGCTGTTTTGAAGGGGCACATGCACCCCGATGTTTATAGCAGCACTATCAACAATAGCCAAAGTATGGAAAGAGCCCAAATGTCCATCGATGGATGAATGGATAAAGAAGATGTGGTATATATATACAATGGAGTATTACTCGGCAATCAAAAATAATGAGATCTTGCCATTTACAACTACGTGGATGGAACTAAGAGGGTATTATGCTAAGTGAAATTAGTCAGAGAAGGACAAATATCATAGGACTTTAAGAGACAAAACAGATGAACATAAGTGAAGGGAAGCAAAAATAATATAAAAACAGGGAGGGGGACAAAACGTAAGAGACTCTTATTTATGGAGACCAAACAGGTTGCTGGAGGGGTTGTGTGGGGGGGGGGGTGGGCTAAATGGGTAAGGGGCATTAAGGAATCTACTTCTGAAATCATTGTTGTACTATATGCTAACTAACTTGGATGTAAATTTAGAGAAAGAAATTAATTAAAATATGAAAAAAAAAGAAAAGGCTGTTTTACTTTTCTTTTTGATCATGGATGTGGTTTATATATCTCTTCTGAATTTGATATTCATGTTCCATTTGTTTTGTGGGGGGCTATTGTTAATTGATTTGTAAGGTATCTTTACATAGTAAGAATAATACTTTGTTGGGGTGCTTCGGTAGCTCAGTTGGTTAAGTGTCTGTCTGACTTCAGTTCAGGTGATGATCTGCCTGTTCAGGTGTTCAAGCCCCACATCAGGCTCTTAGCCCCACATAGGCTCTTAGCTATCAGGCTCTTAGCTCTTAGTCTGCTTCGGATCCTCTGCTTCCCTCTCTGTGCGTCCCCTCTCTTAAAAATAAATAAACATTACAGGAGTCTGGGTGGCTCAATCGGTTGGGTGTCTGACTTCAGTTAAGGTCACGATCTCGTAGTTGGTGAGTTCAAGCCCTGCATCAGGCTCTGTGCTGACAGTTCAGAGCCTGGAGCCTGCTTCAGATTCTGTGTCTGCCTCCCTCCCACTGTGCACTCTCTCTGTCTCTCTCCCTCTCTCTCTCTCTCTCTCTCTCAAAAATAAATAAACATTAAGGAAAAATATTTAAATAAATATTTTTTTAAAAAACAATAATACGATCACCTGGGTGGCTTAGTCAGTTAGGCGTCCAACTTCGGCTCAGGTCATGATCTCACAGTTCGTGAGTTCAGAACCCTTTGTCGGGCTCTGTGCTGACAGCTCAGAGCCTGGTGCCTGCTTCAGATTCTGTGTCTTTCTCTACCCCTCCCTCGCTTGTGCTCTGTCTCTCTCTCTCTCTCTCAAAAATAAATAAACATTAAAAAAATTTTTTTTTAAGAATAATCATATTTGTTGCAAAAAGAATTTTATAGATATTCTTTTGGTTAATTAAATAATTAACTATTTTTCACCCCTTCCATCGTCTTCAAACATGATACACCTCCCATGTTTATTTACAGATGATTCTTATGTGACTTAATGCTTCCATTCATAAGTCATTAGCTTGAATTGCTTTAGTCCCTAATAAAATGCTGACCCTAATTAATATCCCCTTGTGCTGGTTGAAGGAAGAATATTTCACATGTTCTCACCTGCTATCCTTTGGCAAGGAGAAGCAGAATACACACATACGTTATATAGAAACCACTACAGTTTTATTCAAGTGAAATAATTCCTTTGACCAGGCTTAGTTTTCCTCTCCTCCACTTCTTCCATCCTATCAGTTGTTAGGGGTATCTGTTCCGTTATAACTTCTCAGCTGGGTTGCAATAATTAAGGACTTGGGGGGGGGGGGGCAGCTACTTGTGTAATGGAGAGAAGGTGCTTAACTAGCATTTAGCAGACAATGGCTAGATTAGCATTCTTCAGAAGAATGTCCCTTAATGTCAGTAGCATCCCCATTTCAGAAAAAATATCTAGTGTATCTCAACTACCTGCTCTGGTTATAGGATAAAGATTTTAGGAAACTTCTTTAGTTTTACAATGTTAGGTGTGATAATGGTTATTTTGTTTTTCGGTTTGTTTGGGTGTTTTGGGTTTGTTTTTTGGGCTTTTTTTTTTTTTTTCCATATCCATCTCTCCTTTCTCATTCATTTTAGATTTTTACCTTGTAGGTAACAAACTTAGGCTCATAGAATTTGAAAGGTCAAGTGACTTTGGGAAGGTCTACTATCTAGGCAAGAGCACTTCTGAATTCTGAGTCAAATGAGAATCTGAACTTGGTTTCAAAGACCATAAAGAAAATAATAGAAAATTTTAATCAGAGCACTTTCAGTGTTCAGTGGAGACTTATAAGTGACTTGTAAAGGTCAATATGCATTTGTCTCTTTTCTCCCTTCTTTAAAAAGAGCACTGGTGTAAGGTCTATGGTATAAAACTTTTTGAAAATGCATCCAGTACAGCAGATTCCTTAGGTCTTCTTACTACCAAAAAGATGTGTGATGAAAAGCTTCACATTCCTGATTAAGGTTTCCTTAAAATGGAATAGTTAATGTTATCTTTTCTATGAGGGTATTGTGAATTCTCCCTTTGTTGATACTGGATTCATTTTTCTGTCTCTGCAATTCTATATACAGGGAACAGTTACTCTTCAATAAAAATTTTTCTTAAAAGTTCTAGCTTTCACATCACAAAAGGCAAAGGAAGAATTGAAAATAAACAATTTCAGCCCTAGCCTCACTATTCTGGTTTACAGAATGGCTTGGAACTAGTTATATTGGAAAGTATGCAGAGTAAAACTTTCATGCATTATGATGGTAATGGTCCTATTTTCCCTTATCTTTTGTTAGATTTCGTAGATAATCACTTTCCCAGTTACCATCTGAAATGTTTATATTGTTTGTATGAAAAACAAGGGAAGATGATAGCCAATCTGAGTGATTTTATGAATTTCTGTACAGTTGCCTCTAGGTATCTTAAGGCAAAATGGTAGCTCCTTCTACCAAACTCTTAATTTTATTCATTGTTTTGTTTGTAAAGTATTAAAGTTAAGGGTTTTAAAGTCATGCACCCTGAAATCGTGACCCTATGTTCTTCTTTTTTGAAGTTTGTTTAGATGAGAGTACTTTTTAAGATGTCACTTTTCTCACATAGTAAATCTGTAAGAGTGGTGTCTCCAAACTGCCTCAGTTTCTTTTCTCCGGTCCAGCATATTCATAGCATTATCTCCTAAAATGTAGATTGTCGACACCAACGCATTTACCTTGGTTTAAATTGCCATTGTGTTTTAATGTTCATCCATATATTTATTCTATAGATAAGATCAACTTGTGGGTATAAGCTCCCTACCTAATATTATTTATTAAATAAATTGAATTCAGTAAAACTTGAATCTTAGAGCAGAGAACTGATCTTACATGATTGTGTATTGACTCTATCTATACACTTTATTGGCTCTTTCCAGGAGACCCCTGTGCTTACCAGAATAGAAAAACAGAAGCGCAAAGAGGAGGAGGAAGAACGTCAGATTCTCCTAGCAGTGCAGAAGAAGGAGCAGGAGCAGATGTTAAAGGAAGAGAGGAAACGAGAGTTGGAGGAAAAGGTCAAGGCAGTGGAAGGTACGTAGGTTCTGCACAGTACATGGGGTATGGGAATAACCCTCCTCTGGCAATTTCTATTAAATATCTTGTTAACTGTGCTGTGTCTTGAATCCAGTCTTCTTACATTTGCTTTCCTTCTACAGCACTTGTATTTGTCATTCTTGGTTTTCCTTTCAGTCTCGTGCTCCTTCCTCTCATCTATATACATTCCTCATAGAAAACAATACTAAAGTATTGATGACAAGTTTCACAGAAATAACTAAACACAATTGAAATGTGCTAAAGAAAAGTCTTACAGATTTTTTTTCATGTATGGCACTATACAAATTTAGAATATTACCATTAATTTTATTAGGACAGAATAGTTTTCTCAGACTTACGTCCAGGTGTTCGTCTGGTGTAATGAGATTTTTCTTTCATTTGCAGTTAATACGAAGGATAATGACTGTCCCTAGATGTGTCAGATAGCAGTTGTATTTATAAGCTGATCATGTGGTAACAGATCATTTGGCTTAGCTGAATATAGATCAGTATTTCTTTTCTTTTAAGTAAATGTATTGAATATTTTAAATTTTTTAATAAAAAAATTTAATGGCCTGTATTTTCCTCTTTAATGCAGTGTTTCATTGCAAAATTTAAATAAATTTTGGGTGTGAAATTTAGTGGATTCTGGCCTTATTAAGTGCTTTTCTTCCTCCCATTAAGAGGAAGTGGTGCCTTCTGTTTCTTGATAGGTTAACCCCATTCCAACTTTGATCATTTCTTCATTATAAAACCCTTAGGGCATTTAATCTACAAATTTAGCCTGTGTCACAGTATGTAGTATGTCCTACTTGTAAAATGTTTCATAGGTTTTATTTCCAGTGCTAGATTTAAATTCCTTGAGACAGCAACTATGGCTTTTATTCCTTTATATTTTTTAAGGGGATTCTGTAATTTTCACTGGGACTCTTAACTGGCTACACTATTGTCATTTGACTTTTATACAAACAGGCTTAAAATTTATTTTTATGGCTTAGTGCCTATACCTGTATGATTAATAATGCCTATGTTATAGATTGTTCTTTAAATCAACAAATATATTTAGATCACCCATTCTATGCCAGGTGTTGTTCTTGGAATATAGATATTAAACAGAATAAATTAATCCTTTCATGGAGTTTCCATTTCAGTGGTGGGAAGAAACAAATATTGTAGAATCATCAATAGTAGTGAAAGATCTAAAGAAGAAAACAGGTTTAGAGATAAAGAGTGACATGATGCAGGTGGCATTTAAATAAGATTGTCAAGAAAGCCCTCTGTGGACATCTATGTGGATCGGTCAATTAAGTGCCCTACTCTTGGTTTCAACTCAGGTCATGATCTTAGGATCGAGCCCTGTATCAGGCTCTGCACTGACAGTGCCAAGTCTGTATGGGATTCATTCATTCTCTCTCTCTCTCTCTCTCTCCCTCTCCCTCTCCCTCTCCCTCTCCCTCTCCCTCTCCCTCCCCCCCCCCCCCCCCCCCGCCTCCTCTTACTCCCTCCCTCTCTCCTCCCACTGCCTCCCTCCCTCTCTCCCTCCCTCTGCTTGCACACGTGCTCTCTCTCTGTCTCTCCCCCTCTCTCCCTCTCTCTCCCTCTCTCCCTCTCTCTCCCTCTCTCTCCCTCTCTCTCCCTCTCTCTCCCTCTCTCTCCCTCTCTCTCCCTCTTTCCCCCTCTCTCCCCCTCTCTCCCCCTCTCTCCCCCCACCTCCTCTCCCTCCCTCCCTCTCTCCTCGCACTGCCTCCCTCCCTCTCTTTCTCCCTCTGCTTGCACACGTGCTCGCTCTCTCTCTCTCTCAAAATAAATAAATAAACTTAAAGCCCTTTCTGAATATGTGACATACAGTAATGAGGTGAATGAAGGTCCCATATGAACATCTGATGGGAGAAGAGCATAGCAAGCAGAGGAAATAGCAAGTGCAAAAGCACTGTGGAGGGAATATACAGGGAAGAAGGTCATTGTGGCTACATCAAAGTGAACAAAGCAGGGGGAAGATTGGCAGGAAATGAGTTCACAGAGGTAACCAGGGGTCAGACCATGGCTTTGTAGACCTTGTTAGAAGGATTAAATTAAAAAATGGTTAGTCCCCAGCACACAACAAGCTCACAAGTAATAGTTATCATGGGGGAACTGTAGAGAGTTTTTATAGGCTGTAAAATAGCAACAAACTTTTCCTGAATTCTTAGAAGCTAAGTGAAAAGGGCAGGGAGAATAATGGGTTTTTTTATTGAGAATTTATTCACTGATAACTTTAAAGTTTAAAATAGTTAATTCAGGGGCGCCTGGGTGGCGCAGTCGGTTAAGCGTCCGACTTCAGCCAGGTCACGATCTCGCGGTCCGTGAGTTCGAGCCCCGCATCGGGCTCTGGGCTGATGGCTCAGAGCCTGGAGCCTGTTTCCAATTCTGTGTCTCCCTCTCTCTCTGCCCCTCCCCCGTTCATGCTCTGTCTCTCTCTGTCCCAAAAATAAAAAATAAAAAAAAGTTGGAAAAAAAAAATAGTTAATTCAGAGAAACAAGCTTTTTGTGACAGTAAATTCAAAGAGGACTTCATTATGTAGGTCCTTTTACCATAACGAATAATATTTATCTGTGGTGATGGTAAAACAAAAATTTTTACACTGTTTAAGATCAGTCTGTAAAGGGAGCACAGAACCTATCAGTTAGTTTTAGTCTATTATATGCTTCTCTTTCTACCCTGTCATCCCAGCAGTGTTTACAGGCAGTCACTAGAATAGGGATCCCCTGAAATTGTTGGCAAAATTAATGTGATAGGACATGAACACATATTTCCAAAGAAAGGGCTCATAGCTTTCATTTGTTTCAAGAAATTTGAAAAGTGAGAAGTGGATTAAGAAAAAGTAGAAGCCAAAAGATGGAAAGAACCAAAATGTTCAGAAATGCATGAATGGATAAACAAAGTAAGGTTTATACCGATGATGGTTTATTATTCATCCTTAAAAAGGAATGAAATTCTGACACAGTCTACAACATGGATGAACCTTGAAGATATTATAATAAATAAAGTAAGCCAAGAGGAAGGAAATGGGGAGTTCTTACTAAAGGTACAGAGTTTCTGTTTAGGATGATGTAAAAGTTCTGGAAATGGTAACAGTTGCACAATACTGTGAGTGTACTTAATATTACTGAATTGTACACTTAAAATGATTTAAAAGGTAAATTTTACTCTTTTTTAAAAGTTTTTTAAGCCGGGTCACCTGGGTGGCTCAGTCACTTAAGCATCTGACTTCGGCTCTGGTCACAATCTCCGGTTTGTGGGTTCAAACCCCACATTGGGCCTGCGCTGACAGCTCAGAGCCTGGAGCCTGCCTCAGATTCTGTGTCTCCCTCTCTCTCTGCCCCACCCTCGCTTGCACTGTGTCTCTGTCAAAAATGAATAAATGTTAAAAAAAAGGTTTTTTTTTAAACCAAAAGAAAGAAAAGCCCAAATAAATGCACTGCTTTTTATTAGTATGATACTTGTATAGGAAGTAAAACTGGATTGTGACATAAATATTCATACCAAGTTGAACAAATCAGTATGGAAATGGACATCATTGAGACTTTCTCATCTCAGTATGGTTGATATGTAACGTAAAAATTCTTCTTGCCTCAAATACATAGAAATTCTTTATTTTCCTTAATGTTTACTTATTTTTGAAAGAGAAAGCATGAGCAGGGGAGGGACAGAAAGGGGGACAGAGGATCTGAAGCAGGCTCTACATTGACAGCAGCAATCTCAATGTGGAGTTCGGACTCACAAACCATGAGATCATGACCTGAGCTGAAGTTACACGCTCAATCTACTGAGCCATCCAGGTGCCCCTCAAATACATATAAATTCTATTTTTAATATATATGTTACAATATTTTGTCTAACATTGTATAAACACCCTTTTAAAGAACATATCTGAGGGTGCTTGGGTGGCTCAGTTGTTTAAGTGTCCAACTCTTGGTTTCAGCTCAGGTCATGATCTCATGGTTTCATGCGTTCAAGTCCCATGTCAGGCTCTGCACTGCCAACACAGAGCCTGCTTGGGATTCTCTCTGTCTTCCTCTCTCTCTGTCTCCCACCCCTCCAACAGGCTATCTCTGTCTCTCTCAAAATAAATAAATAAGCTTAAAAAAAAAAAAAAAAGCATATCTGATAGCCAAGTAAAGGAAGTTATCAGGCACTGTTTTTATGGTAACTAAAAACAGGATAAGTTGTGGGTATGGAGTGGTCTGTCTAGGGAAGCTCTACCCCTACCCCAGAAATGACAACCATCAGTAAATTCCTGACAAGGATGAAGAGGTGATAAGAATTTCAAAGCAAATAAGCACCACTGTGAGCAGTAGTTGTTGGTAGTTACAGCAGACAAAAAAGAAATAGACTCAGTACTATCAGATATTTAAAAAAGAAGATATTGGAAACATAAGGAAAAAGTAACCTTGTTGAAAATAACAGGTAGATTCAAGGAAACAAATAGAACTCCTAGAAATGTAAGGTATAGGTTATTGGAATATTAAACAGCTTTGGGTATGTGTGAAAAGAGAATCAGTCAACTAGAAGGTATGTCTGGGATATTACATGGAATGCAGCACTAAGATAAAGAAGTTACTTGTTAATCTTTCAGTATCCAGTCATGAAAACAAAACCTATGCTAGATATTTCAACACAAAGAATTTTACTTTTTTTTAATGTAAAAGAGAGAGAGCTCTTGCACACACATGGGAGGGGCAGAGAGAGAGAGAGAGAGAGAGAGAGAGAGAGAGAGAGAGAGAATCCTAAGCAGGCTCTGCGCTGTAAGCGTAGAGCCCAGCATGGGGCTCCAGACTCACAAACCACGAGATCATGACCTGAGCCAAAATCAAGAGTCAGATGCTAATTGACTGAACCACCTCAACATAAAGAATTTCAAATGGGTCTTTGGTTAAATGGAAGTTAGAAAAATAAAAAAGTTAAAAGAGACTTGTGAGATAGCACAAAGAAGAGCAAAGAGAAGTTAGGTTATCAGAACCTAGAAGTTGAGGGGCTCTGCCCATTTGGAACAGGCAAGCAGCAAGCCTGGTTCTGGGACTACCAAAAAGAACCTGCTTATCAAAACCAACTGGATTGGTTCATCTGGTCCCAGATGAAGGACCATTCCTAGCATGGTGTTGAACAGCGATAACAAACAGGAAGAAAGAAAACCCTTCCCCTCATCCTATCATTCTTCCTCTGGTACTCCCTTTTGGCAAAATATAAAACTAGCAAAGAATGGAAAAATAATGGATTTAGAGCTTACAAGCTTGATATTGATAGCTTAATAACTTAGGTGTTATCTAACATGAAAAATCCAGTGTGTGCCTACTGTAAGTTCTAAAATGAAAGAATCAAGAGAATGGGGCAGAGAAAATATTTAGAATGGTTGAGAATTTTCTTGATTTGATGAAGAACACAAATCCTCAAAGTTAGAAGAAGAAATGTAAATTGGATATAAATTACATGTAGACCCATGGTAATGAATTATAGAACCTATGACCCACAGATATTTGAAGTAATCAGTTTGGAGGGGCACCTGGGTGGCTCAGCCAGTTGAGCATCCAACTTCGGCTCAGGTCATGATCTCGTGGTTTTGAGTTTGAGCCCCATGTCAGGCTCTGTGCTTCAGAATCTGTGACTCCCTCTTTCTCTGCCCCTCTTCCACTCATGCTCAGTCTCTCAAAAAATAAAGGTTAAGAAAATGTTTTTATAGTAATCAGTTTGGAAAAGATAAATTACCTTAAAGGATGTTCTGTAACAGTGATAGACTTCTCAAGAGTAATAATAGGATTCAGGAGAAAATGGATTGAATTTTATATTAATTTTCCAAGCCTCCATAACTAGATAGTTTAAAACAGAAATTGAATTTTCCCATAGTTCTGGAAGCTAGAAATCTGAATTCTAGATTATGGCAATCTCCATAGACTTAGAATAGAAGGGAACTTCCTTAACCAATATCCACTTTAATGGGAAACGTTAGAGGTATTCCTTCTTAAAGTCAAGAAGAAAAGATTTTTTTCTATCATTGCTTTTATTCTGTATTGTATTGTTTCACAGGGTGTTCTCTACAAAGGAAGAATATTTGTGTATTTATATTATAGAACTATATACATATTAAATGTATAGTCTAAGGAATGTATGATTTGAAACTCCAATAAAATGTCAAGAAACTATCATAACTAATAAGAATAAAGCCAAGTAGTTGGATTCATTTTAAGTGTTAATATGAATAATTTGTAAACATGACTTAATAACAATGGGAATTTTTACTACACAGATAGTGACCTCTAAATATCATTTCCTTCCAGAAGGAACCAAGATTCTTTGGAGAAATGACTGATTTCAGTACTAGGGCAAAAAAAATATAAGGTGTGAGCCTAGATTATTTTATAAGAGAAAACAAGGAAGCATCAAAGACTCCTGAAAGTTCTATCAAAAGATATATTCTCACTGGCCAACATTGGATTTTTGTTTGTTTGTTTGTTTTATTTATTTTTGAGAGCAAGAGAGACAGAGTGCGAGTGGGAGAGGGGCAGAGAAAAGAGGGAGACACAGAATCCAAAGCAGGCTCCAGGCTCTGAGCTGTCAGCACAGAGCCCGATGTGGGGCTCGAACTCATGAACCATGAGACCATGACCTGAGCTGAAGTCAGACCTGAACTGACTGAGCCACCCAGGCACCCAATCATTGGATATTTTTGAGCACTAAAAAAAGAAAATGAACAAAAAACATGAAATAAGTTTAAAATCTAGTTTATTTTTGAGAGAGTATGCACCCATGGAGTGGGCAAGGGCAAGATAGAGAGGGAAAGAGAGAATCCCAAGCAACCTTCATGCTGTCAGCTTGGAGCCAGATGCATAGGGGATCTGGAGGGCTCAGTCGGTTAAGCATCCAACTTTGGCTCAGGTCATGATCTCCCAGTTTGTAGGTTTGAGCCCCATATCAGGCTCTGTGCTGATAGCTCAGAGCCTAGAGTCTGCTTCAGATTCTGTGTCTCCCTCTCCCTGCCCCTCCCCAGCTCATTCTCTCTCTCTCTCTCTCTCTCTCTCTCTCAAAATAAATAAACATTAAAAAAAAAAAAAAAAGAATGATAACACTGGTGGCAAGAACTTAAAAAGAAAGAAAGAAAACAACTGTGAGATCATTGACCTGAGCTGATATCAGGGGTCGGACGCTTAACCAACTGACTTACCTAGGTGCCCCCATAATGATATTTTATAAAAATCAATGATTACCTTAGGAGTTTAGTGGGACAACTTGTTATTTTCAGACCTAGTAAAATAGAAAGTCTGACAGACTGTATTTGAGAATATGCAAATAATTGATGAGGAAAATAATTTGGTCAATAAATAACGGCAATTATAATAGAAAAACAAGTAATAAAAAAATGGACCTGGGCAGAGCTTTTCTCAACCGAGGCTTCCAAGAGACTATTAAACCCTAAAGTAGAGATCAGCTAACTTTTTTTAAAGTTTTAAAATATAAAGCTTTTTATTTTTATTTATTTATTATTTTAAGTAGGCTCCATGCCCAGTGTGGAACTTGAACTCACAACCCAGAGATCCAGAGTCATATGCTCCACTGACTGAGCCATCCAGGCACCCCTGAAATCAGCTAACTTTCTATAAACGGTCAGATAGTAAATATTTTAAGCTTAGAGATAATACAGGGCTGTGTTCACATTAATCTTTCATTCTTTCCCTCTTTTCCTTTCTTTTTCTTTTCTTTTTCTTTCTTTTTCTTTCTTTCTTTCTTTCTTTCTTTCTTTCTTTCTTTCTTTCTTTCTTTCTTTCTTTCTTTCTTTCTTTCTTTTTCTTTCTTTCATTATAAAAACAATCAGCTAACCGTCCTACATTCTGTAGTTTGCCATTTGCAAACCCCTGCCCTAATACATCCATCGTATTTAATGAACTGACTTCTCCTATGCATCTTTACTAGGTATATACCTTGAAATTACTGAGAAAATGATCATACAAATAATTTTGTCTGCAGCTTAATTCTATCTTGGAACTCTAGTTAATCATCAATTGAAAGACTGATGAGGAACTTAGTAATGGAAAGATGAAGTTAACGCTGATATAATACAAAATCACAGAAGACAGATAAGTAGATACTATATCTGCTGATGTAATGAAAAAAGATATATACAACACCATCTATGAAATAATATTGCCCAAAAAATCAAACATGTTTGTCTGATCAAAGTCTCTAGATATAATTCAATTTACAGAAATCCAAGAGGTATGGGAACACATTAACACCACAGTGAGGATGCCATCAGCTAAATCCAGAACGCAGGAAATTACACAAAGACAAAATGACCCAATTTTTCCAACAAATTGGAGGGAACACTATTACAAATTCAGCTAAATTTAGACACAGACAAATGCAGTATATAGACCTTTTTAGTTTTGATTTGAACAAACCAACTTAAAAAAATTATTGCACTAGAGAGAAAGTTTGACCTTGACTCAATATTTGATATTAAATAAATCCTTTTACGTTCCTAAAGTTCATACAGAAGAGCAAAGGGCTAAGAATAGCCAAGATAATTTCCAAAAACAGTATGGTGGGGACACTTATTTTACAGATAACAAAATAAAAATAACAGTGAATAAAAGAATGATATTGGGGTGCCTGGGTGGCTCAGTCAGTTAAGCTACAGGTCAAGATCTCACAGTTTTGTGAGTTCTAGCCCTGCACTGGGCTCGCTGCTGTCAGCGCAGAGCCTGCTTTGGATCCTCTGTCCCCCATTCTCTCTGCCCCTCCCCTGCTGTTTCTCTCTCTCTCAAAAATAAATAAAAACATAAAAAAAGAGAATGATATTGGCATAGAGATAGAGATGAACCCAGTAAACTACATAGAAACAGGCCTTGGGAAGGAATGTGGGTTCTCCAGTACCACATAGCCAGTACAATTGCTTACTAATCAGAGGAAGGAAATTATATGTCTGCTTCCCATTTATGTTCCAGATGAACTAAAGGCCCAAACCAAATTGAAGACAGTATAGATGAATGTCTTCAAGATGTCAGAATAAAAAAGAATGTTATAAGTACAAAAAACACAAGCTATAAAGGGAGCGAGATTGATGTTTGGCTACAAAAATTGTTCAAAACTTACATATGACACAAACATAAACAAAGTGAAAAGATGAGTCAAAGTGGAAGATTTTTTGAGAGAGAGAGAGAGGGTGCAAGTGAGTAAGGGGAAGAGAGAAGCCGGGCTCACCTGATGTGGGTCTGGGACTCCTGAACCGTGAGATCATGTCCTAAGCCGATGTCAGATGCCTAACTGACTAAGCCACCAGGCACTCTGGAAGAAGATAATTTTAACACATAATCAACAACAAAGTCTTATTATCCAGATTATTAAAATCATTTCTCTAAATCAGAAATGTAGCAACCCAAAGAAAATAGGGCAAAGTAATCACTCCAGTCAGGAAAATGCAGATGAAAAAATCAAAATTCCTTATCAATACTCAGTAGTTTGGCAAAAATGCGCCTTTTATCCTACCAAGGGAGTGTGAGTTCACTCAAATTGCTGTTGAGAGAATAGCTATACCCTTTTGGGAATCACCTTGACCAGTCCTGATGAAGTTCACTATCTGGCAGTTCCGCTGCTAGTTGTAGACCCTAAAAATCTCACATGCATGCGTGAGAAGACATGTCAAAAGAATTGTCATTATAATACCATTTACAAGATGCAGACATATTGCAACCAACTGGAAAGTGGATTATTAAGCTGTGGAGTACTGTATTAAAGTTAATAAAGCAAAAAATCTTAAAATCTGCCAGTTTGTTAGGTTCATGGATATTCATTAACTTGGTTACATTGTTCTTTAATCTTGAAATCGTTTTTTAAAAAGTAACATTACAAGTCATTGATAGCCAAGTGCCTTTCACTAATTAAAGCAGATAAAGATTTAAGTTTATAAGGGAATAATGTAAGAACAAAAACAAAATTAGCAGGGTCATGTCATACTCATAGCAGTGGGCAGATGTGGAGTCTGTCTCTCGGGTAAGAAAATAGAAGGTCTGTCCTGGCTTCTCCCTTCCATTTTTGTGTCTTTCTGTCTGACAGTGTTCTTTATCTTCCTGGCTCTTTTCTTTACTCCTGACCTTCCGGTTCCCTGCTGGCAGTGAGTGTCCCATCAGACTAATAGTGGAATGCCAAGTGTGTTTCTCATGGCTGTGGCTGTGAGCCAGAAAAAAAATCATCCATGCCTTCCAGATCTTTGCCCATTCCAGCTGGCATCTTTCTCTTTTTCCCAGCCAAATTTATTACTACCCTGGCTTGGTAGGGTCCAGCTGCCAGTGGTGGGGGTGGATTGAAGAGCAAAGACAATTGGGGTGCAAGGATATTTTTGCAAATGCAAAACCTTGAGTGCTTACATGTGCATATAAAATCTTGTATATATTTTGGATTGAGAATCTGGTCCTTAAAAGGGGATGTTGCTTTTCTGAGACAAGTAGGAAAGTCCTCAGGTATTGAAAGAAGGATAATCTTCATTCAGTCTTTTTTTTTTCTTCTAATTCTGTTTTTCTTCAGCCTTGCTCTTTCCTCCCTCTCCATCCCAGTGCCTGCCATACCATTGATTTCAGTATGCATAAAGGAAATGAGTTCCACAAGATTATATTTTTCATAAAGCATTCCTTCTATAGAATCATCCTAGTTATCAAAAGAGGATGGCAGAAGAAGCAAAAATAATTTTATGATACTGTTTTGGTAATCTTTGTTTCTTCTCAAAATGCTTAACATATAATCTAATCCTCTAAAAAGCACTTACCTCACTTGTACCTTAATGCACTGTGTTCATTGTAGATCGAGCAAAGAGGAGAAAGCTCAGGGAAGAAAGGGCATGGCTGCTGGCCCAAGGGAAGGAGCTCCCCCCAGAACTTTCCCATCTGGACCCTAACTCCCCCATGAGAGAAGAAAAAAAGACTAAAGACCTGTGAGTATTTAATGATACTAACAGTAGCAAACAGTAACATTTAGGAAGCACTCAGGAATTGTGCCAAGCACTTTGCTCATTTAATTCTTAAAACAACCCTGTGTGGTAGATAATATTCAGTGTTCATAAGCTTCTCATTCTTCTGTATGCCTTTATGTATTACTGTTATTTAGATTACAAAAATATTCATTAAGGGAAAATATAGCCCAAGAAATAATGTGCTATGAAATAACTAACATTATAGAATCGTAAGTTGTGGATCATCTGAGTCAACCCCAGCATTTTATGGATGAGGAAAATGATACTCCCTTTTTTGCTTAGGTTTACTAATCATCATCTCCACAGTTCTTTCCTGGAGATTATCAGTGTCACAAACTTACCTTAAAAACAGTTTATTGGGACTCTTCCAAACCTTGGTACAATCAGCTGCCTGTCTTTGATTAAAGTAAGAGAGCTAAGGAGAGAAGGTTGTCAAAGTTACTATTTCTTATTTTGTGATTCACAGCTTTGAGTTGGATGATGATTTCACTGCCATGTATAAAGGTCAGTTCCCATTCTCAACTATTAACTATTTCTGATAGAAATACTCTTGTGTGACTGAGTTAATGCAGCTCTCTTCTTTGGCTTTCAGTTCTCGATGTGGTAAAGGCTCACAAGGATTCTTGGCCCTTTTTAGAACCTGTGGATGAATCGTATGCCCCAAACTATTACCAGATTATTAAGGTAGAGGCTGCCTTTACAGTTATACCTTCTATGGTGTGTGTTTCTTTCTTGATTTTTGTCACTGTTTTTAAGTTCACCTGTTGTTCTTGAGAATCAGAGTTGCTGCATATATGCCATGCTCCTGAGCATCTCATAATAGCGTGATTCCTTTGCCTCACAGGGACTACAAGATGGTTTCTCCAGCATGTTATAATTTAATGTGTCCTATTTTAGGTCCCCATGGATATCTCAAGCATGGAGAAGAAACTGAATGGAGGTTTATACTGTACCAAGGAGGAATTTGTAAATGACATGAAGACTATGTTCAGGAATTGTCGGAAATACAATGGGGAAAGTAGTGGTAAGTGGGGAAGGAGTCTGCTATGGATACACTTATTATACCATTTCAACCAAGAATAAAATGCCTTCTTTTTTAGAAATACACAAAAATAGAAGTGCATCTCTTTCAGAAGTGAATCAGACCTTTCTTTGGTGCTATGAACACAATGCACATTAAAAGCCATAAGATCGGCCATTCTAACCACTTACACAATATGTGCCAGAACCACTCCTATCCTGTGTGACAAGAGAGTATATCTGGTGCCTAACTGGGCTCAGGTTAGTTTTCATTATCTTAAAGACCAGGCTGGGCTTAGTTTGTACTGCGCTTCCTTCATTCAGCAAGTTAACCACTGACAAGACTGACCCTAGATTTTTAAGTCATCTTGAGAAGTCCATAGAGTATATCTCCAATAATAAATAATATAAAAGGCTCTAGTAGCTTAAATGCTTTAGTTTAAAAACTAAGCAGCTTCTAACTAAATACAGTCACTGTATTTAATAATTCTGCATTTTAGCCTTTATTTGTATTCATTTAAGGTAATAGTCCTAGAGTCGTATTCCAGCCATACAGCCTAGAGCCTCTTAGGACAAAAACAGTACCTTCTTCTTGTGTCCATAGCTGTACAACATAATATGCACTCAAGCCAGATTAAGCTCAAGAGTTTACCCAAATAGCATCTTTTATTGTTTATTGGTAGGAGATTTTTTTTTTATGTCCTGTAAAAGCTGTATCTGGAAGTCAATCCTTGTATCTTCCCACAGAATATACCAAGATGTCTGATAATTTAGAGAGGTGTTTCCATCGGGCAATGATGAAGCATTTTCCTGGGGAAGATGGAGACACAGATGAAGAATTTTGGATCAGAGAGGATGAAAAGCGAGAGAAGAGACGGAGCCGGGCTGGGAGAAGCGGCGGAAGCCACGTTTGGACCCGCTCCAGGGACTCCGAAGGGCCCAGCAAGAAACAGCAACCAGTGGAGAATGGAGGAAAGTCCTTGCCACCTGCACGCCGAGCTCCCTCCTCTGGAGATAATCCTAGCAGTAGTTCCACACAGCTCCCTCGGGAGGGGAGCACCTCAAACGGCCGAGGCTTTTCTCGTCCCCTACATTATGGGGGGATGCCCAACCAGGCACCCCTTTTAAACCAGATGGTAAGGAATAGCTTAAAATTCTGTTGTGATTGCTCCTAGTTGGTGAATTCAAAGAGAGGTGAAGCCTTTTTAATCGGTTCCTCTTCCAAAATAATTTTTCTGTATGTGGATGATTTCTTCGCCTCTCATCTGTCCATTCTTTCTTCATTTTTCCTCTTATTTTAAATCTCCTCTCTCTTAATCTGACATACTCTCGGTATGGGCCAAAATTGGGATTTTAAAAAAACTCTTTGTGTACGAAGCGCAGAAATACATACAGTACTTAAAATACACAGCATATCTGTAGCATTAAAATTATATGTTGCAGGGCAGTTGGGGGAAAATTGGCTTAAGAGGCTCTTGGGGAAGGAAGCAGTTATGAAAAAAAGATTAAGAAACATCAGTCTGTCCTTCAGAGAGAGATTGCTTTCGGCCCAGGAACTAGCCCTGATCTGGGTGAGCCCATGTGCTGACGTTCTTCCCTTTCTTGGCCCTATGCTGAGTTGTTCAAGGTCTTTGTGCTATTTTAGCAGTACATCCATATGCAGGAACGTCCTTGTTTTCTACTTAATGTCTTCTGTGCTTTTTTTTTTTTTTTTTTTTTTTTTTAAACCTCTCCCCCACTTGCCTTTACTCAACACCCTCCAGAGGCCAGCAGTACCAGGAACATTTGGCCCTCTTCGAGGATCAGATTCTGCCAATTTATATGTCTCCTCTAGAGTCCCAGAACCACACCCTGGAGAGCCTGTACAGCAGCATCAGCCTTTTGCCATGCAGGTAAGCAACCTGATACTCAGAATATGCAGATGCACAGGATTTCACAGATAAATTTCAGAAATCTAGTCTCTTCCCAGGTTAAATTTAATTCATTATCTCCTATTCTGTAGGGTCTGTTACTATAGATTAAGCACATTACTTATTCTATGCATCTGTTGAACATTGCTTTCTTCTCTTTTCTTGTTGCCAGCCTCCAGTTGGAATTAACAACCATCGAGGACCCAGGCTAGGCACACCAGAAGAGAAGCAAGTGTGTGGGGGACTGACACACCTTACTAACATGGGATCACATCCTGGATCCTTGCAGCTTAGGCAGATGGGTGGCCCCAGTCAGGATGGAAATATTTATCCCCCAACTCAATTCCAGTCAGGATTTATTCCTCCCAGGCATGGTGGGGCTCCAGCCCGACCCCTAGACTTTCCTGAAAGCTCAGAAATTCCTCCCAGCCACATGTACCGATCATACAAGTACCTGAATCGAGTACACTCTGCTGTCTGGAATGGGAACCATGGTGCTACAAACCCAGGACCCTTGGGCACAGATGAGAAGCCCCCCATGGGGCCAGGACCCTCTCACCAACCTCGCACTCTTGGTCATATGATGGATTCCCGAGTGATGAGACCTCCTCTCCCCCCAAACCAGTGGACTGAACAATCAAGCTTTCTACCTCATGGAGTTGCTTCTTCAGGGTATATGCGACCACCCTGTAAATCTGGTGGACTTCGGTTACAGCCACCTCCAGCCCCAACGCCAAGTTCTTTATTTGGAGCACCCTCCCAGGCTCTGCGGGGGGTGCAAGGAGGGGACTCCATGATGGACAGCCCAGAGATGATTGCCATGCAGCAGCTTTCTTCCCGAGTTTGCCCACCAGGTGTGCCTTACCACCCCCGACAGCCTACACCTCCCCATTTACCTGGCCCTTTTCCACAGGTAGCTCACTCGGCATCAGTAAGTGTGTCAGCCCCCAAGCCTACCTTGGGGAATCCTGGGAGGACACAGGATAACAGTGAAACACAAGAGCCTGAAAATGACCGAGGTAATTTACACCATCACTTTTGTCTGACTTCTGACATTTAAGCTATTAATTCATAAGGAATCTTTTTTATGAAGACTATCAAACTCATTTACAGCCTCTTTTTCTTGAACCACTCACTCAGGATTGGGCCAGAGATCTGAAAGGATTTCTGGTGGTAATGATCATTACACAAATGTAGTCCTTACCATAATGTGCAGTCTTTTTGAGACTTGTATGTATAGTAATTCAATTCTCAAAACAAACTTTGAGCTAGCTACTATTTAATGATCCTTGTTTGTACAGGTGGAAAATCTGAGGCACAAAGGTTTAGATTGGTTGCCCTCATCTCACTAGTAAGTGGTGGAGCTGACATTTGAACCCAGACCTACTCAGTCCAGCACCCATGCTTTCAACCATGGCATCATCAAACTGCCTTTAAAAATGGCTGTCTTGGTGCGCCTGGGTGGCTCAGTCTGTTAAGCCTCTGACTCTTGACTTCAGCTCAGTCATGATCTCAAAGGTTTGTGAGGTCGAGCTCCGCACTTCTAAGGCAGGGCCTGCTTGGGATTCTCTCTCCCTTTCTCTCTCTCTCTCTCTCTCTCTCTCTCTCTCTCTCTCTCACACACACACACACAGAATAATTAAACTTTAAAAAAATATTATTATTAATGGCTGTCTTAAAATTTATCATTATGAAATAACTTTTTAGTACTTTACTTAAAGCCTAATTATTTCCATCCTTCTATTCCTTGGACACATAGCTATAGCTACTAAGAATGAAAAACGGTGAGACCTAGCAAATCCTGAAGAAATGTCTTAGAAATGTCATTTAAGAGAGTAAACCTGAAAATTGAGAAGAAAAATTAAAAGAGTAATTTGTGTAATTAGTGCTTTTTTCTAGGATAGAGGTTAACCACGTATTGTATATAATTTTCTTAATGCATGACTGGAGAATAGACACCTAGACTTTTATCAAATATGAAAATTCCACATAAGATTGATGGTAGGCCTAGAACAATTACTAGGCAATTACTTTTTGTTTTAATTAATGTATTTAGTTACTAGGATATCTACTGAAACTTTTTTTTTTTTTAACTTCCACTATAGTTAACATATAGTGTTATATTAGTTTCAGGTATACAATATAGTGATTCAACAGCTCTATACATTACACAGTGCTCATGATAAGTGTACTCTTTGTCTCCTTTGCCTGTTTCACCTGTCCCCACACTCACCTCCCCTCTGGTAACCATTAGTTTGTTCTCTGTAGTTTTTCAGTTTGTCTCTCTTGTTTTTCAGTTTGTTTCTCTTTTCTTTGTTTTGTTTTTTATATTTCACTTGGCATTAATACCCTGTAGATTCCTTCATGTTATTGCATATGGCAATGTTTTGTTGTTTTTGATGGCTGAGTAATACTCCATTGTACATATGTACCACTTCTTTATCCATTCATCTCTCTTTTTTTTTTTTAATGTTTATTTATTTTTGAAGAGAGACAGAGACAGAATGCGAGGGGGTTAAGGCAGAGAGAGAGGGAAGCACAGAATCCGGGCTCTGAGCCATCAGCACAGAGCCTGATGTGGGGCTCGAACTCACAAGCTGTGAGATCATGACCTGAATCGAAGTCGGTCGCTTAACCAACTGAGCCACCCAGGCACCCCTATCCATTCATCTCTTGATGGTCACTTGGGTTGCTTCCATATCTTGGCTATTATAAATAATGCTGCAGTAAACACAGGTGTGCATACACCTTTTCAAATTAGTGTTTCATATTCTTTGGGTAAATACCCAGTAGTGGAATTAATGGATCATGTGGTAATTCTATTTTTAATTTTTTGAGGAACCTCATACTGTTTTCCACAGTGGCTGTACCAGTTTGCTTTCCCACCAACAGTGCAAGAGGGTTCTTTTTTCTCTCCACATCTTCACCAACATTTGTTGTTTCTTGTTTTTCTTATTTTAGCCATTCTGACAGACGTGAGGTGATATCTCATTCTGTTTTGATTTATATTTCCATGGTAATAAGTGATGTTAAGCATCTGTTCATGTGTCTGTTAGTGATCTGAATGTCTTCTTTGGAGAACTGTCTGTTCATTTCATCTGCCCATTTTTTAATCGGATTATTTATTTTTTTGGATGCTAAGTTCTTAATATATTTGGCTACTCACTCTTTATCAGACATGTCATTTGCAAATATCTTCTCCCATTCCGTAGGTTGTCTTTTAGTTTTATTGACTGTTTCCTTTGCTCTGCAGAAGCTTTTTATTTTGATGTAGTCCCAATACTTAATTTTTGCTTTCATTTCCCTTGCCTCAGGAGACTTATTTTTAAAATGTTGCTATGGCCAATGTCAGAGAAATTACTGTTTGTGCTCTCTTCCAGGGTTTTGATTTTGGTCTCACATTTAGGTCTTTAATCCATTTTGAGTTGGTTTTTTGTGTAAGGTGTGAGAAAATTGGTCCACTTTCATCCTTTTGCATGTGGTTGTCCAGTTTTCCCAACACCATTTGTTGACAAGACTTTTTCCCATTGTGTATTCTTGCCTCCTTTGTCAAAGATTAATTGGCCATATAATTGTGGGTTTATTTCTGGGCTCTCTGTTTTGTTCTCGATCTACATGACTTTTTTTGTGCCAGTACCATTCTGTTTTGATTATTACAACTTTGTAGTATAGCTTGATACCTGGGATTGGGACACCTCCAGCTTTGTTTTTCTTTTTCAAGATCGCTTTGGCTATTTGGGTTCTTTTGTGGTTCCATACAAATGTTAGAATTATTTTTTCTAGTTCTGTGAAAAATGCTGTTAGTGTTTTGATAGGGATTGCATTAAATGTGTAGATTGCTTTGGGTGGCATGGACATTTTAACAATATCTGTTCTTCTAATCCATTGGCATGGAATGTCTTTCCATTTGTGTCATCTTCAGTTTCTTTCATCAGTGTTTTATAGTTTTCAGAGTTTAGGCCTTTCACCTCCTTGGTTAAAGTTTCTTCCTAGGTATTTTATTACTTTTGGTGAAATTGTAAATGGGAGTTTTTTTCTTATTTTCTCTTTCTACTATTAGTGTATAGAAATTGAACAGATTTCTGTATATTGATTTTTATATCTTGTGACTTTATTGAAGTCATTTATGGTTGTAGTAGGTTTTGGTGGAGTCTTTAGTGTTTTCTATATGTAGTATCATGTCATCTAGAAGTAGTAAAAGTTTTCCTTTTTTTTTTTTTTATTTTTTTTTTTAACATTTTATTTATTTTTGAGACAGGGAGAGACAGAGCATGAACAGGGGAGGGTCAGAGAGGGAGACACAGAATCTGAAACAGGCTCCAGGCTCTGAGCTGTCAGCACAGAGCCCGACGCGGGGCTCGAACTCACGGACCGTGAGATCATGACCCAAGCCGAAGTCGGCCGCTCAACCGACTGAGCCACCCAGGCGCCCCAGTTTTCCATTTTCCATACCAGTTTGGATGCCTTTTATTTCTTTTTGTTGTCTGATTGCTGTGGCTAGAACTTCCAGTACTCTGTTGAATAAAGGTACTGTTGAGAGTGGACATTCTTTTCTTCTTCCTTATCTTAGGAAAAAGCTCTCAATTTTTCATCATTGAGTGTGATGTTAGCTATGAGTTTTTAATATGTGGCCTTTATTATATTGAGGTATGTTCCCTCTAAACCTACTTTGTTGAAGGTTTTTTATCATGAATGGGTTTTGTACTTTGTCGAATGTTTTTTCTGCATCTATTGAAATGATCATATATTTTTAATCCTTTCTCTTGTTGAAGTGATGTATCATGTTGATTAATTTGCCCTTGCATCCTAGGAATAAATCCCACTTGATCATGGTGAATGATTTTTTTTAGTGTATTGTTGTGTTTGGTTTGTTGAACATTTTTGTGTCTTCGTTCATCACAGATACTGGCCTATAAGTCTCTTGTTTTTGTTTGTTTTGTTTTTGTTTTTGTTTTTGTTTTTGGTAGTATCTTTATCTGGTTTTGGTATCAGGGTAATGTTGGTCTTATAGAATGAATTTGGCAGCTATCCTTCGTCTTCTATCTTCCAGAATAGTTTGAGAATAATAGGTATTAGCTCATCTTTAAATGTTTGGTAGAATTCACCTGTAAAGCTGTCTGGTCCTGGACTTTTGTTTGTTGGAAGTTTTTTGATTATTGACTCTATTTCTTTGCTGGAAATGGCCTGTTCAAATTTTCCATTTCTTTCTGATTCAGTTTTGTTAGGTTATGTTTCTAGTAATTTATCCATTTCTTCTTGGTTGTTCAATTTGTTGGCATATAATTTTTCATAATCTCTTATAATCCTTTGTATTTCTGTGGTGTTGGTTGTTATTTCTCTCTCTCTCTCTCTCTCTCTCTCTCTCTCTCTCTCTCTCTCTGTCTCTCTCTTTGAGTCTGGCTAAAGATTTGTCAATTTCATTGATCTTTTCAAAGAACCAGCTCCTGGTTTCATCTACTATATTGTTTTTTTAGTTTCTATTTTGTTTGTTTCTCCTTTAATCTTTATTATTTTCTTCCTTCTACTGGTTTGGGCTTTATTCTTTTTCTAGCTCCTTTAGGTATGAGGCTAGTTGTTTATTTGAGATTTTTCTTTTTGAGGTAGACCTACATTGCTATAAACATCCCTCTTTTTTTTTTTTTTTTTTTTTTTTTTTAATGTTTATTTACTTTTGAGAAAATGTGCAAATGAGCAGGAGAGGACCAGAGAGGGAGACCAAGGATCTGAAGCGGGCTCTGTGCTGAGAGTGGAGGCCTGGTGTTGGGCTCAATCTCACAAACTGTGAGATCATGACCTGAGCCAAAGTTGTATGCTTAACCGACTAAGCCACCCAGGTGTGCCCCTAAACATCCCTCTTTGGAATAGTTTTTGCTGTATCCAAAAGATTTTGGACTGTAGTATTTTCGTTTGTCTCCATGTGTTTCTTGATTGCCTCTTTGATTTCTTGATTAACCCATTCATTCTTTAGTAATATGTTATTTAACTTTCATGTGTTCTTTCCAGATTTCTTGTGGTTGATTTCTACTTTCATGCCATTATGGTCAGAAAAGTTGCATGGGACAACTTCAGTCTTTTCAAATTTGTTGAGACTTGTTTTGTGGCCTGTCATGTGATCTGTTCTGGAGAATGTTCCATGTGCACTTGAAAAGAATGTGTATTCTGCCGTTTTAGGATGGAATTCTTTAGACTATATCTGGTAGATCCATATGGTCAAGTATGTCATTCAGAAAGCAACTGTTTCCTTGCTGATTTTCTGTTTCGATCTTTCCGTTCATGTAAGTGTGGTGTTAAAGTCTCCTACTATTGGGGCACTTGGGTGACTTAGTTAAGAGTCTGACTCTGTTTCAGCTCAGGTCGTGATCTCACAGTTCGTGAGTTCCAAGTCCCACATCCAGCTCTGTGCTGACAGTGCAGAGCCTGCTTTGGATCCTCTTTCTCCTGCTCTGCCCTTCCCCTGCTCTCACATGTGCATGCTCTGTCTCTTTCCCTCCCTCCTAACTTCCCTCCCTCCCTCTCTCTCTCAAAATAAATTTTTTTTAATGTTTATTTTTGAAAGAGTGTGAGCGGGGGAGGGACAGGGAGACAGGAAGACACAGAATCTGAAGCAGGCTCCAATCCAGGCTCCAAGCTGTCAGCACAGAGCCTGACGCAGGGCTCAAACTCAAGAGCCATGAGATCGTGACCTGAGCCAAAGTCAGCTGCCCAACTGACTGAGCCACCCAGGTACCCCTAAATAAATAAACTTTTAAAAATAAATAGAGTAGGGGTGCCTGGGTGGCTCAGTTGGTTAAGCGTCCGACTCTTGATTTCAGCTCGGGTCATGATCTCACGGTTCATGAGTTCGAGACCCATATGGGGCTCTGCGCTGACAGCATGGAACCTGCTTCAGATTCTCTCCCCTCTTTCTGCCCCTCCCCTCCTCATGCCTTCTCTCTCAAAATAAATAAACTTTAAAAAGTTTATGTTAAAAATAATAAAGTCTCCTGTTATTCCTAGTGATTACTTCCTTATGTTTGTTATTAGTTGCTTTGTGTATTTGGGTGCTGCCATGTTAAGTGCATAAATATTTACAGTTGCTGTTTCTTGTTGAATCTGTCCCTTACTGATTATGTAGTGTCCTTTGTCTCTTGTTATTAATAGTCTTTGTTTAAAGTCTGTTTTGTCTGATACAAGTATTGCTACCTGGGCTTTCTTCTGGCATTCATTTGCATGATAAAGGCTTCTCCATCCCTTCACTTTCAATCTGTGGGTGTTTTTCAGTCTGAAATGAGTCTCTTGTAGGCTGCATATCGATGGGTTTTGTTTTTGTTTTTGTTTTTGTTTTTTTAATCCATTCCATCACCCTGTCTTTTGATTGGACTGTTTAGCCTATTTACATTCAAGGTAATATGTAGATGTACATATTGCTATTTTGTTACTTGTTTTATGAATGTTTTTGTAGATCCCTGTTCCACTGTTCCTTCTCTTGCTCTCTTCTGTCATGGTTTAGTGGCTTTCTGTAGTGATAATAGTTGGATTCCTTTCTCTTTATTTTTTGCATATTAGTTGCCAGTTTTTGATCTGTGATTACCATTATGTATGTATGTATATGTATATATATATATTTGTATGTGTATTCATATACATTCGCCATCTTCTGCATATAATATGTAAGTTGATGGTCACTTACATTTGAACCTATTCTTAACTCCCACCATCCCACTCCCAGGTTTTAGGTATATCGTATCATACTTTCTATCCTTTTATTTGTAAATCACTTGACTGATTTTTATAGATATACTTAATTTTACTGCTTTTGTGCTTCCTACTTTTTTTATTCCTGCTTATGGTCTTTCCTTTCCACTCAGTCCCTTTTAAACTTTTCTCATAGGGCTGGTGTAGTGGTCATGAATCCCTTTATATATATATATATATATCTGGGAAACTCTCCTATTCTGAATGAGAGCCTTGCTGAATATTCTTGGCTGCTGTTTTTTGTTGTTTTTTTTTTTCTTTCAGAACTTTGAATACATTATACCACTCCCTCTGGCCTGCAAAATTTCTGCTAAAAAATGAGCTGAAACAGGGTTTCCCTTGTATGTAACAGTTTTCTTTTCTCTTGCTACTTTTAAAATTTGTTCTTGGGGCACCTGGGTGGCTCAGTCAGTTAAGCATCTGACTGAGCTCAGGTCATGATCTCACGGTCCATGAGTTCAAGCCCCACATGGGGCTCTGTGCTGACAGTTCAGAGCCTAGAGCCGGATTCAGATTCTGTGTCTCCCTTTCTTTCTGCCCCTCCCCCACTCACACTGTCTCTGTCTCTCAAAAATGAATAAATGCTAAAAATTTTGGGGAGGGGGCACCTGGATGGCTCAGTTGCTTAAGCATCCAACTTCAGTTCAGGTCATGATCTCACGATTTGTGAGTTCGAGCCCTGCTTCAGGCTCTGTGCTGACAGCTCAGAGCCTGGAGCCTGCTTCAGATTCTGTGTCTGCCCATCTCCCTGCCCCTCCCATACTCATTCTCTGTCTCTCAATAATAAATAAACGTTAAAATTTTTAAAAAAAAAATTTTTTTTAACTTGCTCTTCATTACTACATTTTTGTCATTTTAATTCCTGTGTGTGTCTTCGTGTGAACCTCCTTGGGTTGATTTTGTTGAGGATTTGCTATGCTTCCTAGATCTAAATTTCTGCTTCCTTCCCCAGATTCAGGAAGTTTTCAGCCATTATTTCTTCAAATAAATTTTCTGCCTCCTTTTCTCTCTCTTCTGAGATCCATACACTTGTTGTCACTGAGTTCCCTAAATCTTTTTTTTTTTTTTTTGCCTGTGAAGCTTGATTGCTTTCCATTACTTGGTCCTCCCAGTCACTGATTCTTTCTTCTGCTTCATCTAGTCTGTTTATTCCCTCTAGTGTATTTTTAATTTCAGTTATTGAGTTCTTCATCTCTGATTTGTTTTGTTTTCTGTTTGTTGAGAGTTTCACTGAAGAGTTCCACTCCTTTCTAACTTCAGTGAGTATCTTTATGACCATTACTTTAAATTCTCTATTGAGCATATTACTTACCTGTTTCATTTAGCTCTCTTGCTGTGATTATGTCTTGGTTCTTTTCTTTGGGACATAGTCCTCTGTGTCCTTGTTTTGTCTAACTCTGTTTCTCTGTGTTAGGAAAGTCAGCTATGTCTCCTGCTCTTGAAAATAGTGGCCTTATGAAGAAGAGGTCCTGTAGTGCCCTTCAGTGCAGTGTCCCCTGTTCACCACGACCTAGCACTTCAGGGGTGTCTATGTGTGTTGTGTGCACCCTGGTATTGTAGCTGAGCCACATTTGCCTTCATTCCAGTTGTGTGCAATGGCTCTCTTTGTCTGTCTTGGGTAAGGTTTGATCCCTGTGTTGTTAGTGGCCCAGTCTGGGGCTGCCTTGGGCTTGAGCTGAATCAATCCAGGCATTTGCCAGAGATGCGGTAGCACGAAACTGCTGGGCACTTTCCCTCTATTGTCCTCCGAGAAGCTTTCAGTGGTGGACTTGGCCTTCAGTCAAAACAACTGTCTGCCCCCAGCCCACTGCTAGGGCCATAGTCAGACTGGTATGTGTAGTTATCTTCCCCGTTCTCTGGGGCAGGAGGAGTCTCTTTGCAGTAGTGTTTGGCCTTGTTGGGGCTGCCTGCACCTTGCCAGGCTTGTGCCATCAGTTTGGATGGGCTCTGGCCAAGGGCATATTGGAGGGGCCAGGTCAATAGGGCAATGGGGGTAGGGCCCATACAGTTCCAGGAAGCTCTAAGCCAGTCCGATGCAGGAGGGAACTGCAGCTGCCCAGGAAAAGTTCACCTGGGCTTGGATGGAGTGTTTCTGCAGGAGAATGCTGGGGCTGGGCTCTTTGTTAGCAACCCAGGTAACAAGTATTGGCACTGCTCTGATTCCTACAGGTGCCCATCTATCTAGCCTGGGGCGGGGACAATGTTGCCTTTCAACTCTTTTGTTCTTGGAGAGGTGTCCCAAAAATCCCTACCCTCTAGCATGCACTCAAGATTAGTAAATAAATCTCCTTTCCATATATATACACCAGGTCTTCAAACTGCTGCTTCTAAGCTTTATCCCAGTGGGGCTGTTTATGTTTGTTGTGTTGTCTCTTTTAAGGGCAGGGACTCTGCCCTCCTATCTCTCCCAGAGCCAAGCCCACTGATTTTTAGTTTCAGGTCTTAAGTCATCCTCCCCCGCCCTCCGCCCCAGATTGTTGGGCCTCTTTGGTTTTCAAAGCCAAATGTTACGGGAATTCATCTTCCCCATGTAATTTCCTTGTGCCTGGGGTGCCTGCCTTCGGGAACTGCTTCTCTCCTCTCTTTCTATCTGCTGTATCCTTCCCTCCTGTGGACAGTCCCGAGAGTCCATTTGATTCCTGCCAATACCTTTGTTCTTCCTACCCTCTTTGATGTGGCCCCTGCTCTACATTTAGCTGTGGAGAGTCTTTTCTGTCAGTCTTTAAGTCATTTTTTGGGTTATTGATACTAATCTTCCTACTCTGCCATCTTCCCCAAGTCAGACTTTTATTTTAAAGTGTTTCTTTTGAGGAACATCTCAGTGGTTCAGTCCGTTTGAGCATCTGACTTTAGCTCAGGTCATGATCTCATAGTTCGTAAGCTTAAGTCCCTCATCAAGCTCTGTGCTGACAGCTTGGAGCCTGGAGCCCGCTTCAGATTCTGTGTCTCCCTCTCTTTCTACCCCTCCCTGCTTGTGCTTTTTCTGTCCCAAAAATAAATAAACATTTTAAGAATTAACAAAAATAAAAAAATAAATAAAAGTGTTTCTTTTGAGATAGGGCCCGCTTTGTGAAAACCAGCTCTAACAGAACTGTCTAATACTGATTTCACATGGAGTCTGGAAGAAGCTTTAGAAGTAGAGTCCCTCTGGTGAAACTAGATAAGCCTATTTGTTAGTTGCCATGTTTTATGTTGATAAAATAATGATAAGTGTAGATTTAATTTTCATTGTATAGCTCGTGCCTTGGATTTTTGAAGACAGCATTATTAGTTCATTAGTTGACCGAGATTTTAGTCGGTCTTTAAAAGTTAAGAATCCTTAATCTTGTCTTTAAAATTTGTTACCAGAATTGTATTCTGATCCACCTGAGCAGCAACCCTGTCCTGTTCAAAGGATTATAATAGTAAGACCATATTTTTGGTTTGATACAATAGCAAGGTAAAGAGTTCTGAATTTATAATTAAGCATTTGAGTCTAGTAAATTAATTTATTTGGGTTTATTAAATTTCTGTAATATGTTAAAGATGCCTTTCGAGTTTTATCCTGTAGGACATCTTGTTCTCAAGACATCCAGACAAGATATTTTCATTCATTCAGCAAATATCAATTGAGTCCCTGTTTTGTGCAAGTACTAAGAGTGGTAGGGAACAAAAGAAAGTCCCTGCTGCTGTGGAACTTGTGTTCTGAAGGGGCACAAGTCAGGGATCCAGCCCTCTTGATACATACCCATCATGTCCTCGTCCTTCTCGTTGTATCTTATTGTATCTCCATATGTGACATGCATCTCTGTGGAGTCCATGAGCCATGAATTATCTCCCCCTCACTTAGTGATCTGTGACCACACAGGAAGAGGGAAACAAGGACATCTCCATTCTTTGGCAGACTTTATGAGTAGCTGTAGAGGTGCTAGGTCTTACCTCTTGGTCTGTAAGAGGGAGTTTGCAAGGACCTCAATATCATCATCCTTTCCAGGGACTCAATTTCTAGCTGAAGCTTCAATGGCCACACATCTACCCCAACCCTCTCTCTCCTTATCTGACAGGTTTCATGTTCTTTTTACTACTAACTCCATCAGTGTCATCATTTCAGCTACTGAACTACTATTTTGTTCTGTGTTTCACTTACAGCAGATCCCTTGCCTGGGCTTGAGGAGAAACCACCAAACATTGGTGGTTCAGAGGGCGTGTACCTCAAACAACTACCTCACCCTACACCTCCCTTGCAGACCGACTGTACCAGGCAGAGCTCACCACAAGAAAGGGAAACAGAGGGCCCAGAGCTCAAAAGCGACTCCTCAGATTCTGGAGACAACTGTAAAGCAACAAAGAGCAAGAATACCTGGCCCTCAGAGAGCGGCTATACCAGCCCAGCCACTCAAGGATGTATGCGAGACCTCTCCACTCTGGCAGATAGAGGGGCTCTACCTGAAAATGGAGTAGTTGTTGAAGCATCCCCTTGTGGATCAGAGGGGAAGGGCCTTAGTGGTAGTGGTTCAGAAAAGCCACTCTGCCCCAGAGGTAAAACACTACAGGAAACCATGCCATGTGCAGGACAGAACCCAGCTACACCTCCCAACACAGACCCCAGTTTGATGGGAGGCACTGTAAGCCAGTTTTCTCCCTTGTACATGCCCGGCCTGGAATACCCAAATTCAGCTACCCATTACCACATCAGTCCAGGCCTGCAAGGTTTGGGCCCTGTGATGGGAAGTAAACCCTCAGTATCCCATCCTCAGCATTTTCCCCCTAGGGGCTTTCAATCTAGCAACCCTCATTCTGGAGTCTTTCCCCGGTATCGCCCCCACCAAGGAATGAGGTATTCCTACCAGTCACCACCTCAGCCTTCCTACCATCACTATCAGCGAACTCCTTATTATCCGTGTCCACAGGGCTTTTCTGACTGGCAGAGACATCTTCATCCCCCGGGAAGCCCAAGTGGGCTCCCACCTAATCCACCTCCTCCACCAAGGCCCCTCTTCTCAGATAAGAGCACCTTGGCTAATCTGCAAGGCTGTGAGACACTGAATGCTGCCTTAACTTCCCCAACCCAAATGGATGCAGTGGCTGCTAAAGTAGTCTCAGCTGATGGGCAGAATCCTGTTCCAGAGGAAGAAAAGCTGGATGAATCTATGGAGAGACCAGAGAGCCCCAAAGAATTTTTAGACCTGGACAACCATAATGCAGCTACCAAGCGACAGAGCTCATTGTCAGCCAACGAATATCTTTATGGAACTCCTCCACCTCTGAGTTCAGGGATGGGATTTGGTTCATCTACTTTCCAACCCCATGGTGTGATGCTACAGACAGGGCCTCCTTATACACCTCAGCGGCCAGCCAGTCATTTCCAGCCCAGAGCTTACTCCTCCCCTGTGGCTGCTCACCCACCTCACCATCCAGTGGCTGCCCAGCCCAACGGCCTCTCTCAGGAGGGCCCCATCTATCGCTGCCAGGAAGATGGCCTGGGTCACTTTCAAGCTGTAATGATGGAACAGATTGGCACTGGAAGTGGAATAAGGGGACCTTTCCAAGAAATGTACAGATCATCAGGGTAAGGTTACATTAGGTGGTTTTGGGGTTGTTTTTTTGTTTTTTGGGGTTTTTTTGTTTTTCTGAAAAAAGAAATAGTTTTGAAGAGCAAAATGATCTTAGGAATAACGATAAATGTTAGCAGTCTAGGTCCAAGAAAAACATGTGACTCATTGATAATTGGAGACTTAATGGAAGTGTATCAGCCTTAGAGTCTGATTTCATCTTTGGCACTTTTTTTCCCTCATGAAAGTGAATTCACATTTAAATGACAGATTTTGACCCTAGAAACTTGATAGCTCCGGTTGAGAGCTATAGACAGGCGTCAATATGCTGCCAAGTTCAGATACTCTGACTAGGGTAAAATGGGTCTTTCTCAAATCCTGAGGTTATGGGATCACATGTAATGCTCAGGTTTTATCCCTTATCTGTCATTTCTTCTTAAAACAAGTCAAATACTATCCCCATTAGAGTTCTTGCAAATAGTGATGAGGTGACCTGTGATCCATGAAATTTTCAAATTAATAATATATAAAAGGTGGTTAAATGAAGTTGTTTATATTAAAGTTATAAAGCCTAGGGGCACCTGGGTGGCCCAGTTGGTTAAATATCCAACTCGATTTCAGTCAGTCATGATTTCACAGTTCATGCGATTGAGCCCAGAGTCAGGCTCCTCACTGAGGGTGGAAGGGTGGAGCCTGCTTGGGATTCTCTCTCTCTCTCTGCCCCTACCCCACTTATTTTCTCGCTCTCTCTCAAATACTTAAACTTAAAAAAAAAAATGAAGTTATGAAGCTTAATCTTAAAACCAATACCATCCAACTTAAAAACTAATGTGCCTTTCTTCAGTGCCAACCTAAGAAGACCTTACCTCCAAAACCTCTCCCCCATTTAACGTTGTGCCATATTTGTTTTATGCCTCACTAAGTACATTGTTTCTTTTCTTTGTCTTTTCTTTTAAACCATTGGGAAGTAAATTGCAAACATCCTGACCCTTTCTTCCTAAATATGTCAGCATGCATCTGCTAAGAATAACGACATTTTCCTGGAGCACAATCTCAAACTATTTTCACACCTAAGGAAAATAACACTAACAGTATTTAATACAGAGTTCTCACTTAATTTCTCCAGTTGTCCTCAAAATATCTTTTAAAAAAAATTTTTAATGTTTATTTATTATTGAGAGAGAGACAGAGCATGAGCAGGGGAGGGGCAGAGAGAGGAGGAGACACAGAATCTGAAACAGGCTCCAGGCTCTGAGCTGTCAGAGCCCAGTGCGGGGCTCAAACCCACAGACCGTGAGATCATGACCTGAGCTGCAGTTGGATGCTCAACTGACTGAGCCACCTAGGCACCCCTCAAAATATCTTTTAAAACTACATTTCTTGGGGCACCTGAGTTGTTCAGTTAGTTAAGTGTCTTACTTCAGCTCAGGTCATGATCTCAAGGTTCATGAGTTCGAACCCCACAACGGGCACTGTGCTGATGCTCGGAGCCTACTGCCTGCTTCAGATTCATTCATTCATTCATTCATTCATTCTCTCTCTCTCTCTCTCTCTCTCTCTCTCTCTCTCTTTGTCCCTCCCCTGCTCACGCTCTGTCATTCTCAAAAAATGAAACATTGAAGCTACATTTCTTTGTTTTATTTTTTTTTTCCCATCCAGGATCCATTTAAGGTTAATGTATATGTTTGGTTGCTATGTCTGTTTAATCTCTTAGTTTGAAACATTTATGCTATCATTGTTTTGGGTTTTTTTGTTTTTCAAAGACTCCAGGCTAGTTCTCATGTAAACTGTCCCAATCTCTGGATTCTTCTCATTGTTTCCTCATATTTGGAGTCCAATTAAACATTTGTCAAGAACACTACATAGGTGGTGTCATGTACTTTCTTTCTTTTTTAAGTTGGCTCCACGCCCAGCATGGAGCCCAACATCATGCTTGAACTCAACCCTGAGGTCAAGATCTGAGCTGAGATCAAGGGTGGGATGCTTAACCGACTGAGCCACCCAGGTGCCCCGGTGTCATATACTTCTTATTGCATCTCATCTGGAGGCACACGATGGCACTTTGTCCCAGTATTGATTTCAAGTTTGATTACCTAGATAATTAAGGCAGTATCTGCCAGATTTTTGTGATTAAAGTGTCTCTTTTCATTTTTAATTAATATGTCTTCATTAATTCTTAACTATGCTTTCTTGTGGCTACAGAATGCAAATGCATCCGGTCCAGTCACAGTCCTCGTTCCCAAAGACCCCAGCACCAGCAACGTCACAGGAAGAGCTGCCACCACATAAACCCCCAACACTTCCTCTTGATCAGGTAAAAATTACCAGCAATTAGAATTTTTGTTATTCTTCGAGGTGGCAGGGAATAGTTTATTGTGAGTTTGTTGTGATTCTGAAAAAATCTTTTAAGGTGTTCTGGGAAGTGCTTCATGTCCTACTGGCAGCCAAGTAAAAAGGGCCCCTCAGGCCCTGTGCTCCAAGTAGATTCAGTGGTGGGAAAAGCCAGGAGAAGATGACCTCGGAAGTAGCTCCTGTGCTGTCTCTGTATGTTCCTTTTTTCTGTCCTTGTGGTAACCAGCTATTTGGGGCTGTTTAAGCCTCATGTTTCCTAACTGGCCACTAGCATTTATTTTGATAAGATAGCTTTGTATTTTTTTATTCTACCAATTTCATCTGAGAGAGACTGGTTAGTCCAGTTTTAAAAGAACTGTAGCTACCTTCAAGTGCTGCTTTTCTGCCAGGCACCGTGCTAAGGGTTTCTGCATGCAGCATCTCATTTAATCTCTTTCTTGACTGCCATGAATTAATTATCTTCACCGACATCAGTTCCATTCCCTAATGTGCAAGAAATCCCACAGCTCCTGAGTGACGAGGTTGGGGTCTGGATCAGGAGGTCCAAAATTTTAGATCCCACCCTCCAGAAGTAAACTGTGATGGCTGAAACCAAAACCAAGCCATTTTTCAGGTGGAGAGGAATGTGTACAGCTCTTCAGCTTACTTAATTTTTTTAAACAATACAGCTGTCAATTTTGTTTAAATTGTCTTTATTTGCTTCTCTCAGAGCTAGTCCAAGGAGGAAATAAACCCCAAGGAAACAGAAAGCTGCGCATGAAGACTGGAACATGGAGAATTTAGGGGAATGGTCCCTGCTCATCTCTGTTCCTGTCCCCCCGCCACACCCCTTCACAGTGCATCACTCGTGCCATCCAAGAGCTGGAGCCATTCCCAGAGTCCTAGACTAACACCAGCTTGCAGCGGTCCTTGGGCAGGGATCTTTTGCATGGCTGATAGTTAAAAACAGATGAACTGAAATTAGTGACAGCTTTTCTAAGTCCTGAGACTCTTTTTTCAGGGAAGATCATCCTAAACTTGGGGAGGGGTCATACTTATGAATGGAGTGGTGCTTGTAAACTTTCATGAGCAGCTAAACTCAGGTATATATTTGGGGAAGGGACTACTCGTAGTATTAATGTGTTTGGAGCTGGGTCCAGTTTACAGAATTTTCATGTTGCCTTTTAAAAATAATTTTTGTTGTTGGTGGTGAATGTATTGTACATAAAGTGGGAAGGGTGGGTGGGGGTGTGGAAGAAATGGAAGTCCTAACTATGGTGGGCACGCAGCACTAGAGTGATCCTCATTTGTTTACAATCATATCACACTGAATACTTTCGGGAGCTGGAGAAGAGGGTAGGGTAAATTTACTCTTGTAAAATGTCACTATTTCCTCAGTGGCTAGCAGTCCTTTGTTAGCTAAAGGCCTTCTTTCCGATCAGCCATAGAGGGTACCATTGCACTACACCCTGGTTGTGGGCTTTCTCCATTGGAAGGCAGAGTGCTCTCACATGTTCTACCAGGAGCGTCTGCCCACAAGACTGGCGTCCCTCTCATCCAGTGGCCTAAATCCTGGATTTCAGAGAGCAGTGCCGCACCTTCCTGATTTGCCACCAGCCCTACCAGATAGTTGTAAACCAATATCAGGAATTGGGATCACTAGAGTGTTTTGCTTATTAAAATATAAAATGAATCATCCTCGTCACAGACCTGCTGGGACTGTGATCTGGTAGGCATCACACAAAGCTTTCTGACACGAATCACATTTTGTGGAAGTGACTACTCAGGTTTGTATATGTTAGTACAATAAAGAAATTGCACAGTTTTGAATAGGAAAAATGTATTCTATAGATTTACAGGTTGAATTTAGGAATATCTCGGTATATATAGGTTTTATTCATTTTAAGTGAATCATAGTAAGATAAGTCATGGTGATTTAAAATAGCTTTCAGGAACAAGTTCTTGGAAATCATTTGTCATACCTGTGATAGGAAACAATTTTACAGTATTAAATTACTTTGTTACAGTTTTAGAAGTGAATTACACTGGATTGTCCCTGGTTAGCATTCTATATTTGATTTTAGCTGAGATGCCACCAAAGTTAGGACTCCTATGTTTTAAACTTTTGAATATCCCACAAAGAAAAAAATAAGACTAAGGAAAAATGCCCTGAAATTACAGGTTTTTGTAAAGAATAGCATATTTTTAAGCATGCCTTTGGGATAGTAGAAAAGCTTCCATATATTATTAATCTGCCCTAGTTTCTTACAAATTCAGCCTTGTGAGGGGCCAGTAGAATCTTTCCCTCCAATTCCAGCATCATTGATGAAACGTGGAGCCAACATGTTTAAAGTTTGCTAAGCGTGTGCTATCAGGAAGAGAAACAAATTGGAAATAATCCATGTTATACCGATGGAAGCCCAACATACCAGCTCCAGTGTAATGGAGACTCATAAAAATAAGGGAATGCTTTTGACCTGGCGTTGTGGCTCACAGCTCAGGTAGGATTAAGAGTTGCATAGGGAACACAGGGAGCCTTTAAGATACAATGCACAAAAATACAAGTTTTTCTCTAATAGACTTCAGTTTTAAATTTGATGTGCTTTTATGTGGAATGAGTTTTGAGCCTGTGTTCTCATTTGATCCTAATTCTTGTTAGAGAGCTATCACTGACATAATCTGGTTTGGAGGAGTGAAGAGGTCAGCCTTATCCCTGTAGGGAGAACAGATTCCATGTTAGCCCCTAAGCTAGCGTAAGCTAGCATGGCCGAAGCATTACCTCTTCTGTTTTTGTGTTTGTGTAGAAGCAGGGAGGAGAGAAAGACCAACTGGTCTTGACAGCTGGTTTGGGTCTGTTTAGAGCTGGTCTAGGCCCAGAGCCTTGTGCTGGTGACAGCCTTTCTCTTTTTGCATGAAAGCTGGTTTGGGTGAGAGGCCTCTGGCTGCTGTATAACTGGGAGCACGGTGAGCACTGGGTCTGTTCCCCTGGCACCAAAGTTGGAGGCATTGCTTTGTGCTGAATGACCCTGGGGCGTGGGTAGGAGCGGACCATAAGCAATAGTTGGGTTGATTTGTTCCCTTTCCTTCCACCCACTCAAGTTAACCTTTTCTCCACACTCCCCCAGCCCCTCACCCCCTGTTCCCTGTTGCTAGAAGCTGTGAACAATATAGGAAGAAATCCGTAAATTCTTATATCCTTAACCTCCCTTCTCAGTATGTAGAGAGGTGAGAAGATATTAAGGAAGAAGAGTATCAAGGATTGAACTACTGTTTCATATCGTAACACTGGGAACAAGGGCAACAGCAAACTTGTCAGCCTTGTTGCATCCCATGTGGGAATTGGGTCATGCATTACAGGTCCCAGCACTTCAGCCCTTGTCTGGTATATCCTGAGCTTTTACTGGTCTTTGAAGTGCAGATCTACTAAAAGCAGTCAGGAGCTGAAAGATTGCAGGAACACATGTGACCGTTGAGCTGCTGTGAACCACTGATCCGCAGGACCTCTTTCCTCGTCTTTCTCCTTTGGCACTTCTCTTCCCAAGTGTCTTAAGCAGATGCAGATGCATTTGCCATCTTCTCCATAATGGGGATGATGGTCATGTGATATGCTGTAACTAGAAAGTAGTGTGTGAGGAGGTCCTAAAAATGACCTCTCTCAGGCTAGAAGGACTTTCACACGGTGGGTCAGTGTGCTGGCTCTCAGCTCTCAGTAGTCTGCAGAAGGGGATAGCTGGGGTCCACGGGTAATGAGAATACTCTCACACCTGTTTGATTTGATAGTCATGGCTAGCCTTTATTAGACTTGTTAATAAGTTAGAATCTGTTTCCCTAAGACCCAAGAGAAATAAATGATCCAGAAAGAAAAGTAAAGCCTTTTGGAAGGTTTCTGTTTGGGTTTGTTTTTGTTTTTGTTTTCCATCAGAGTCTGTTCATTTAAAAAGTAGCTGTTGGCTAAAATTATGGTAGATGCATGTGAAGAGTAAATGAGGGCAAAATACACAGATCCTTGTTCATAGAACTTTCCATCCCACTTTCTAAAAATAAAATTAAAGCCACTCCACCTCTCCTTAATCACGTTGGTTTAGTTCTTCTGGCAGTGCACATGAGCTTGTTATTAAGGATTCTTTTTTCTCAGTGAGCCCAAGTCAAACTGCACTCCAAAGGCAAAACTCTTTCATGCTCATCTTCATTTTTACATTTATTGAAAACCTCAAGACCCGTAGTATGTATGTGCCTTAGTTCACTCACACCTCAGCTTGAAATGTCATTGTGCCGTAGCTTAGCCCTCAAACCTTGGAAATGCTTCTCTTGACTAAGCATGTGGTGGTGTTATCCCGTGGCGTTTGTCTACTGTGAAATTTTTCCTGCTAATTCCCATGGAGTCCAAGAGTATGTCCAAAACACATACTCCAAAACAAAGCGCTGTCCAAAACACGCAAAATCCCAGTGTTGCAGTCACCACAGATGTCAGAAACAAGCTTTCAATCCATACCACTAGGTTGAAATTTTTCCCTTTTTTCTTTTTAACAGAAGTTCAAATCTATAAATAATATACTGCTCTTAAGACCTAATCTGAATTTCACAGGAAGTCTTAACCCAGCAGTCCCAAGGCAAGGACAGTCACATAGTGTCAGAATCCTGTCATGCTTTCAAAGAAACTGTTTTCAAAGAACTGAAAGGCTTAGAGTTTTCTAGCATTATTGCTACCCCCTGTGTTGTGACCGAGTGTCAGTGCATTCGCCCCCTGCCAGATTCTGCAAGGGCCTCCACTGAGGAAGTCAGCTCCGTGTGCGTGAGTCAGGATTATGCCACTGTCGGGGGTTCTGGGATGCAGGGTCCCTGTGGATAGCTCTCTGTTCAACACTCCAGTGAGGATACTGGGAATCTTGGCTGAGCATGCAGAGGCTTTTATTCCGGGGCTCACATCACTGTCTAGGAACTAAGAATGTGATTGAGGCTTGCTGCATGAGAAGAAACCCCTTTTTCTTTTCTAGTGGGTCGGACTCTAACATGGAGCCTTAGGACACCCAGCCTTGCCCTGCTTTCCCATTGGGAAAACGGAACTTGAGTGAACATTTCTGCATCCCATCTCTCATATGAAGCTGTGACGCAAGCCTCAGCTCCAGGTTGCATGTTCATCTGTCTCTGCTTTGTAAAAGGCCTTTGCTAAACAGACATTAGTGAGGCTGTCTCCCCAGCTAGTCTTGGTCTCTCACTGTGTACCAGGGGACTGACTGAACCTTTATGTAGAAATACCTGAGAAGCAGCTGATTGTCCTGCATGTGTTTTTGAAAAGGGTGGGATGGGGCTGGGAACAGGGGCGTGGATAATAAGTTATTGAAGTGCTGAACCCCGTTCAGTGTCCTCCGTGTGACCCCTTTCCCCTAGCTGGGACCTGGGTACCTCACTCTCCTGCCTTGCACACAGCTCCTGGGAGCCCAGGCCAGTCTCCACCAGCCTGCGGCACAGTGTCAGGGATTCTTTGCTCCTGCTGCAAAAGCCGTGAGAACTTTCCTGGCCAGTACTGGAAAGGGGAATGCTATTTATTTTTATATTGTGTATATTTTGTCGTGGTCTGCTGATTCCCTGTTTCACTGAGAGCGACACTTACCTCAATAGTTAGTTCGATATTGTGTGTTGGATAATTTTTTAAAAGAACTTTTTAAAAAGCTTTTTGATCCTCAGAGATCTGTAGATTTTATTTCCATATGAACTGGTTATTTTGTATAAAGTACATTCTTAAAATAGCAAGGCTCTGATATGTGTGAGTTGTGTGTGTCCGTGTGTCACTTTTATCATCGGGACGAAGGTTTGAACTAGGCCCCAACGCCACCACCCATCTCCCCTGGCTTCATCAAGACGGGCAGGCGGTGTTGGGGCAGACAGCAGAGTGTGCCCTGGGCAGGTGATGGCGGTGCATGCTCTGTGGAGAGCCTCAGAACGGCACGAAAACTGGCAGTTCCACATGATGTCTGGGATACAGTACCCCCCAGCCAGCCCCATCAACACCCACCTTGTTGCGCCCACTCCCAATACCACCCACAGACCCCCAGCCCTTGGTACACGTACCTTTGACACACTTGTATACACTACTTTTGCTCTCCTTCCAAGATCTAGGGCAGCCTGGGGTCTGGCAGGCAGCTGTGTGTGAATTACAGGTGGTTAGAAGTGGGAGCTGCAAGGCTAGGTAAGCAGGGGCTCTTCTACCTGTTCTACCTGCCCAGTTCATTTAGGTTTTATTTCCAGTTCCTAGGAGGGTTTTTGTTACGGGGAAGAGGGAGAATAGATAAAAAGTGGCCACCTTGGGACAACTGACTGGCCCAGTCATGGAACATGTGACTCATTCTCAGGGTCGTGAGTTTGAGCCCTACGTTGGTTATAGATTGCTTGAAAAAAAAAGAACAATGAAGCCATCTTGAAGTAGCTGTAATCACAAAACCCCACAATTTCTGGACTGTTTTATCCTTACTTGGCCTTGTGAGTAATCTCATTCAGTAAAAATTCTACCACAAATAGTACCAGTTTCCAACTCTGTTGTTCACCCAGTTTTATCACTTTCCAGGACAGTGACAGATCTCTCTTGACCTCCCGATTATGTGGTATTAAGTTATCCCTGTTGATCTATTATTATTGACTAACATATATTTGAGACTTCTATCTATCCTGTCAACTGCTTTAAAACTGTACTTTCCAGGGGCGCCTGGGTGGCTCAGTCGGTTAAGCGGCCGACTTTGGCTCAGGTCATGATCTCACGGTCCATGAGTTTGAGCCCCGCATCGGGCTCTGTGCTGACAGCTCAGAGCCTGGAGCCTGTTTCAGATTCTGTGTCTCCCTCTCTCTGGCCCTCCCCCGTTCATGCTCTGTCTCAAAAATAAATAAACATTAAAGAAAAAATAATTAAAACTGTACCTTCCATAAAAAGTATTTTTCCTAGGGGCGCCTGGGTGGTTCAGTCGGTTGAGCGTCCGACCTTGGCTCAGTCATGATCTCTCAGTTTGAGTTCAAGCCCCGCGTCGGGCTCTGTGCTGACGGCTCGGAGCCTGGAGCCTGCTTCGGATTCTGTGTCTCCCTCTCTCTCTGCCCCTCCCCCCTGCTCACACTTTGTCTTTCTGGCTCTCAAAAATAAATAAACCTTTAAAAATATTTTTCCTAAAAACTATCAGTCACATTTTCTAGTTTAGTTGAATTGCCATATAATTTTTTTTTAATGTTTATTTTTGAGAGAGACAGACACAGAATCCAAAGCAGGCTTCAGGTTCTGAGCTGTCAGCCCGACACAGGGCTCAAACTCACAAACCATGAGATCATGACCTCACCCGAAGTCAGAAACTTAACCAACTAAACCACCCAGGCGCCCCTGATTTCCATATGATTTTTGAAGCAAAAAAAAAAAAGAAACACCACCAACTTTAAGTGAAAATCGTTAGTAAACCCCAGATTTGACATGATGCTGGTTAGATGTTTTGCAGTGTCTCCTTTTGCACTGGTGGGACAGGGTGGGTGGGCCACTCACTGCTCTGGCCTGGCTTCCTTTGTTGTCGTGGCAACTGTGACACTGACATGGTCTACATCTACTCCCAGTTGGTATTAGTATCACATCCTTACGATGCATGAAAAAACTAATTGCTGACTTCTGGATTCCTAACTGCAACCACTTCTGTGACCTGAATTCTTCACCAAGCAAAGGGTAAAATTCTTTGTTTCAGCTAATGATCGGGTTTAATTTACTTTGTAATAGGAACTTAGCTGTTAGCTTAGTGCCCCTAGAGTGTTCCCAGATTTATCTCCTTGGAATCAAAACAAAGTGTCTTCCACAAGTGAACTGTGTTTCAAAATTTGATACAGTAGGCAGTGTTAATCCAGTTCTATTTTTGGAACTATGATTTGACATTAACGCTTATTAAACCCTATGTGTACATAACTTACACAACAGTTATAATCAGTGAGCTGCTTACTTCAAATTGGAGCATGAAAAGAAAGCTGGCAGGGCAAGATTTAGGGAAAAGGAAGGAAGTCACAAATTGTCCATGAGGATTAGTCTCAAAACTCTGTGGAACTTTCTTTTTTGACATTTGGAAACATCCAAAGTGCTTCTCATGTTAAACGTTAGTGTCTTATGTCTCTAAACCAATTCCTGTCATTGGGGAAGGAAAGTATCTTAATTATATAAACAAGTAGCCCCTATAGGGTTCAGTTTTGTCATAATCTACACTCTCTGGGAGTGGTATTAACAGAATGGAGAAAATAACCCACAGTTGGACTCTTGGAAGTCAACCTTCACCCTTTAACCTAACTAGAGGTGAAAGGCCTATGTCAGTAAACTGTTGTGCAAGGGGTGCCTTTGGAAGAAGTGCCATTGGACCTTTTCTCCCCAAGGCTGGATTCTAGACCAACTGGGAATGAGGCAGAGCTCTGAGTGTCCAGACTGCTGTAGCCTGCACTGTCCCCTCCCCCATGGGATTCTCTGTAGATTGGCCATGCAGGTCTGTTTCCCTGGCCTCATGTTTTTCCCTTGGATTTTTTAATGGAGAACATCTGTGTGTGTGTGTGTGTGTGTGTGTGTGTGTGTGTGTGTGTGTGTGTGTGTGTGTGTGTTTTAGTCCCCTCTCTGCTTACCAATGCTCACTCTAGTTTCCTTAGGCAATTTTCACGAAAACCTTCAGTGTAAGATGGACTGTGAAATACCAGCCAAGGAGGCAGCTGGAAAATCCCCAGATTTGGCTATTGTGTGCTGAAATCCCAGCCCCCTTCTGTTTCCATGACCTGCATGTAAATTCAGGTCCCCTTGAGAAGTCTTCAGGTTTGGAAAAGCTAGATAGAATTTTTTAACAAGGTGGAGTCAGTTCCTCGGATTGGATTCAAGGTTTTTGCTTTGGGGAGGAATTGAGTCCACAGTAGGAAGGCAAAGACATCCAAGTGAAGCCTGGCCTGTGTGTGCCCCAAGAAGTAACTCGCAGTCAAGTTCTCAGTAAGTATTAAATTCCAGCTGTATGCCTAGTTACTTTGCCTAATTACTAACAGTGGGAAAGGGGAGGGGGGGGGGGAATAGCTTCCTCTGCTCAGAGTTCACAGTAAAGGGAGAAAAACAATACAAAGAAATTGGACTACAGTACAGTGTTAGAACACACTGCATAAAGTAGTAGAAAGATTTTTATTCTCTCCCTGAAATGTAATCATTGCAGGAGGGTGGGGTGTTGTTAGCCATTTGATTTGGACAGCCATTTGACTTGATGTGCTGGTGAAGAACACAGAGCCGGGATCTCCTCGGTCTGGGTCTGCTGTCTCACCTTGTTCTGTTCAGTCTCTGCCTAGTTTTCTCAGAGTCCTTGCTGCAGCTTGAATTCCTCTTCCCTTTCATCCTGGTTCTGTTCCCGTGAGGCTACACTGTAGTGATGAAGACAGAGCAAACGGTTCTGACACCAGTAATTCTCCCCAGGGGGTACTAGGAGGACGTTTCCTAGAAACAACATAGGTCTGAGGAAAAAAGCGTGTTTTTGTAGAGGCCATGGCATGGCCCCGCTACTGCAGCCTTCCATATTGTCTGCTGTCTTCTTGTGGTCACATCATCTATTATGCTTCTGAGTGTAGTCTCTGGACCAAAGCATTACCTGGGAATTTGTTACAAATGCAAATTCTGGGGGCACCTAGGTGGCTCAGTTGGTTGAGTGTCCGACTTCAGCTCAGGTCATGATCTCATGATTCGTGGGTTTGAGCCCCACATCAGGCTCTGTGCTGAGAGCACAGAGCCTGGAGCCTACTTCGGATTCTGTCTCCCTCTCTCTCTGCCCCTCCCCTGCCTCCGCTCACCCTCTGTGTCTCTCTCTCAAAAATAAACATTAAGAAAAATTTTAAGTCTCACTCCCAGTTTCCACATCCTCTGTCTCATCTGCAGTGTTGGGTGTTTTGGGAGATCTAAACCTAACCAACCATTGCCAGTCCAGGGTCTTGCCATCCAGTAATGTCAAGACCTCCCTGCTGGTCAACGATCTGTGTACTCCCGGCAACATCTCCCACGTCTGCTGTTGTGACTTATTTAACAAATTTTAATGAGCTTATGTCTGTGGCTTTGCAATGCTGTAAGCCAATGGTGGCCAATCTAGAGTGCCCATTTAGGGGTTTAAAAACCTGGGCTTCAGGGGAGTCTGGGTGGCTTAGTTGGTGAAGCATGTGATTCTTGATCTCAGGATTGTTAAGTTCGAGCCCCACGTTGGATGTAGAGATTAAAATCTTAAAAAATCAGGTGCCTGAACACTACCCCACAGGGTTTTTCATTGGTCTGGGGTGCAGCCTGGGCAACAGGGTTTTTCAAAGCTTTCCTGGTAATTCTGTTGCCCAGTCAACATTGTATAAACCACTTTCCAAAACCAGTGGCTTGCAGACTTGAATAAGCCCATGAATCACCTGGAGAATCTTGTTCAGATCAGATTCTGGTTCACTGGGCCTGGACTGGGTCCTGAGGTTCTGCACATTTAACAAGCTCATTGCTCACTGCATTTTGAGAGCAGAACGACCTCAAACCCATCCATGCTTTCCAACACTGCTGGACTTGCCTTTTTATTTAAAGAGGGAGACGACCAGGGCGCCGGGGTGGCTCAGGCGGTTAAGTGTCTGACTTCAGCTCAGGTCATGATCTCAAAGTTCATGAGTTTGAGCCCCATGTCAGGTGCTGTGCTGACAGCTCAGAGCCTGGAACCTGTTTCAGATTCTGTCTCCCTCTCTCTCTGCCCCTTCTCCACTCTGTTTCTCTCTCTCCTTCAAAAATAAATATTTAAAAAAATGAGGGAGACTCCCTCATGTGGTCCTCTAACTTTGTGCTTTTCCAAATCTTCACCTTTTTTCTTTTCTGCCAGTAATGTCCCCTCATCAAAGCTGACTTTCCCTTGTGCGCTGCATTCCAGCCTCCCCTGTCTACCTCCTGGCCAAATGCCGTCAGTTAGCCTCTCCTCCTTTCTTCCCTCCCTATGAAGGTTGTTCCAGTTCCCTCTATTTGAATATCACATATTTACCTCTCTTTATCTTCATGCAAGCTTTTTTTAAGTTTTCTTTGGGTTTTTTTTAGTAATTTCTACACCCAACATGGGGTTGGAACTCACAACCCCAAGATCAAGAGTCACATGCTCTTCTGACTGAGCCAGCGAAGCGCCCCATACCTTCATCCAAACTCTTCACTAATAGAACCTGGCTTTTTTTTTCCTGACATTTGGCTTCCTCCCTACCTTTCTACAACTACTGACTTACATAGAGCCTTAGCCCTTTCACAGCACTTAACATCCTGTGTGGCCTCTGACAGCTTGATCAACCCCCTCTTGACCTGGTTCTCACTGGTGCTGTGACCCACACTCACCCAGCTGTGACACGGCCTGCCTTTCCAGTGACCTTCTTCCACTTCCCAAAGGTGTGCTCTTCCTAAGACTTACTTTCTTCTTTTTTTTTTAAGACTTTTTAAAAAATGATCTCTACACCCAACATGGGCCCAAATTCACAACCCCAAGATCAGGAGTCACACGCTGTACCGACCAAGCCCAGCCAAGCACCCCTCTTTCTTCACGCAGTCAGTGCACCTTCCTCTAAATGACTTTTACTTTTACCTACAACTTAAGATGTCCCTCTGTGCAATCAACTTCTGTCTTCAATTCAGACTTTTTTGCCATGTTCTGGTCACCCTTTCCAAGTTCCTGTTGGACATTGACACCAAATGTCCCTACTGCCATTGTTCCGGGATTTTTATTTGCCACTGTTTTAAATTTTTTACCGAAATGATTTACAATTTTATTTCCTACATCTTGTTAATTTGTAACATTCTTCCTTAACCATGTTATTATAATTCACATTAAAACTGATTGGGGCACCTGGGTGGCTCAGTCAGTTAAGCGTCCAACTTTGCTCAAGTCATGATGTTGTGGTCCATGAGTTCAGGCCCCACGTCAGGCTTTGTGCTGACAGCTCAGAACCTGAAGCCTGCTTTGGATTCTGTGTGTCTCTCTCTGCCTCTCTCTTTCTCTCTCTCTCGAAAATAAGTAAACATTTTTTGAAAATTAAAAAAAAAAGCTGACATCTTCACTTCTTCCTCCAATGCCATCCATTTATGTTTAAATGTAACATACTGTCTTCATTGCTTATCTCTTTTCCTTTCTACTCTGGTAAAATACACATAAAATATACCATTTTAACCATTCTTTAAAATGCATTTGCTTTTTTTTTTTTTAATGTTTATTTATTTTTGAGAGACAGAGCACAAGTGGGAGAAGGGCAGAGAAAGAGGGAGATAGAATCTGAAGCAGACTCCAGGCTTCTAGCTGACAGCACAGAGCCCAGTGCGGGGCTTGAGCTCACAAAACTGAGATCACAACCTGAGCCCAAGTCAGATACTTAACCGACTGAGCCACCCAGGTGCCCCAAATGCCTTTGCTTTTTTGAAATTTTAAATGTTTATTTTTGAGAGAGAGTATGCACAAGCAGGGGAAGGACAGAGAGAGGGAGACACAGAATCTAAAGCAGGCTCCAGGCTCCAAGCTGTCAGCACAGAGCCCGATGTGCAGCTCAAACCCACAAGCTGTGAGATCATGACCTGAGCCGAAGTCAGACGCTTAGGCAACTGAGCCACCCAGGCGCCCTTGACCATTTTTAAGTGTATACTTCAGTTGCATTGAGTACAATCACCTCATTATACAGCCATGACTACTATCCATCTCCAGAACTTCTGTATCCCATAGTGAAACTCTATACCCATTAAACTAATACCCCACCTCCCTTCTCCCCCAACCCCTGGTAACCACTTTTCTTTCTGTGTGTATGAATTTGACTATTCTAGGTACCCCAGATAAGTGGAATCATACAGTATCTTTCCTTTTTTCTGGCTTAGCATATTTTCAAGGTACATCCATGTTGTAGCATGTAACAGAATTTTATTCCTTTTTGAGGCTAAAGAATATCCCATTGTGTGTATATACCACATTTTGTGTATCCATTTATCCATCAAAGGACATTTGAGATGTTTCCTCTTTTGGCTATTGTGAATAATGTTGCAATGAACATGAGTGTACAGATAGTGTTTAAGGCATTGCTTTCAATTCTGGATGTATACCCAGAAGTGGAACTGCTGGGTCATGTGGTAATTGTATTTTTAACTCTTTGAGAACCTGCCATACCCATTTCCACAGCCACTGCATCATTTTACATTCCCATCAGCAACACACAAGAGTTCCAATTTCCCCGCATCCTTGCCCACATGTGTAGTTTTGTTTGTTTGATAATCGCACCCTAGCAGGTGTGGTACCACTCTTTCCAGTGCACACTGCCATCCCCTGTTTTGTGGCTGCCACTTTAAACTCAATAGCCATCCAAACTTTTCTTCCCTCCCCACTCTCCTTACCTACCCACCCCTTCTGATGCTACTAGTTGGGGTGATATATCTTTTCTTGCTGATCCATGTGTCAAACCTGATATTTGTCCCGGGCATGTTTAATCAGCTGCCAAGCCCTATTGATTCTTCACAGAAATCAGTCACATCTCTTTCCTCCTGCATGCAGGTTCTGATTTTATTTCTCACCTGGATTATTGTAATCTCCTGGCCTGTCCAGACCACTTGGCACTGCCATAAACCTGACCTCTGACAAAAAAAAAAAAAAAAAAAGGGAGTGGGGGGGGCACCTCGCTGGCTCAGTCAGTAGAGCATGTGACTCTTGATCTCAGGGTCATGAGTTCAAGCCCCATGTTGGGCATGGAGCCTACTTAAAAAAAACAAACAAACTGAACTGTGCCCTCTGGGCCCCTATTCCACATCCTATGTCAGCTTTCCATTGCCCACCAGGAAAAGAGAGGAAAAAAATGTTATCATTTAGTGAGCACCTTTTATGTGCCAGGCACTCAATGCTAAATGTACCAAATGTACTAAATGCTCTACATCTGAGTCTCATTTCACAGAGGTAGCAGGCACAGAGAAGTTACGTAATTTAAGGTCATGCGGCTAGTCAGTGGTAAACTAGAATTCAAACCAGTTCAAAAACAGTCTTACTCCAAAGCCCACTCAACCACTCTGCTCTCCTACCTCATTAGCAGTCTTATGAACTGGATATCTCAAGCCCCTTTTGAGGAAGAAAAGCACTAAGTTAAATAACTTGCTTAAAGTGAGGTAGTTATTAACTTGGAAGCTGGAATTTGAACCTGGGTCTCTGACATCAAAGTCTGTCCCATGCTGATTCTTCATCTCTCCCAAATCCTTGGCCAGGCAACAAGGTCCTCTACCTTTGGGACCCAATATGTTACCAGCTTTATACTCCCCCCTACTGTCTCATCCCTTGCCCCAGATTAGACACTTTGCCACTAAAGAGAAGCTGGGTTTTAATTTTACCTCTCTGCCTCCGGTCTTCAAGGCCAAAACCAGTGACTACTTACTGAAACTTTTCCAGCTGTCTATGCTGGAAGAAATCCTCAGCTGCAGCTCTGAGTTCATAACTCAGCTGTACCACTTGTGAGTGCAGGGAATGTGCCAAATCAGCACTGCGTCCCTGCCACAGCGGAGCACGTGGTGGACCACTGAAAATACAGAACCACTGAAATAGGCAATCACTTGTAGTTAGAAAAGTGTGTGAGTCTGACAAGCAGAGGCTTCTGACCCCAAAAGTCTGGCAGAAGCGTTTGCATTGCATTGATTTTCCCTTGTTTGTCCTCCTCCCTGACTTCCAGGTCTCTGAGTGGGTGGCCAGTCTCCCCTCACCCCCACCCCCACACTGCCTTGAACAAAGCTTTTTCCATCCTGAATTTTTGTCTCAGTCATTCCACAACCAAGTAAACAGCCACCTGCTTGCCATCTAGGGAGGTAGGACTGGGCTTGACTAGGCTGCATAGTGGCCTCTTTGGGGGTTCATTCAAACCCAATGTTTACAGGTGTGGGAGGTGGGAAAGAAGCTGGGGACCCAGAGTAGAGGATGGCTTAGTGACGACCTGCCCCAGGGGAAGGGGCTGTGTGGGCATGAAGAGGGAGGGCCACTAACGATACCAAAAGAGGATGGTAAACCAACCCTTCCTGCAGTTCCTGCAGTTCAGCAGTGATCTGGCCTATATCTTGGCATCCAGAAAAGACAGAAGGTTCCTTACTAAAAGCAGGTAAGTGTTTGTCTTGTCTGTATCAAGCTTAGAGTTGCTAGGGAAAGACCCGCTTGTAGCAAATAAACATCTGAGAAAGGTCAGAGCAGCCTGTGGGAAAGGGTCTCCATCCATTTGCTGCACAGAGTTGGAAGGAGGTGGGTAAGAGGAAGTGGCCAGTCCCTGACAATAGTCCCAGATGACGTCTAAGTCAGGAAGCAAGTTATTTCCTTGGCACTGCTCATGTAAGGGGCTCGTCTCTGAAGAACTCTGGCTTGCCCTGCTAATTAGAGTAGGTACAGAGAGGATGCCTCTCTTCCCTGAGTGCCTTCTCACAAGGTGTAGGAGAGGAGAGACAACTGAAGAGCAGAACTGTCTGTCTCATGATGAGACTGACTGCAAGGTTAAAGGCGGTAGCTACCTCATGGTTCACTGATTCCAGCATCTTACTTGAATGCCTCTGCACCAGGCTCCGGGGACACAACCCTAAGACTTTCGTCTCCCAGTAACATCATTTTGATTGGGGGTGGACAAACTGCTGTAATATGATGTGGTACACGCTATAACTGGATATTAAATGGGATCACAGAACAGGACTCCTAGCCAAGATTTGAGGGACTTATGGGAGGGGGCCTGGGTAGCTCAGTGGGTTAAGCATCTGACTCTTAATTTCGGCTCAGGTCGTGATCTCATGTTTGGCTGTGAGACAAGCCCCGTGTCAGACTCTGCATTGAGTGTGGAGCCTGGTTGGGCTTCTCTCTCAAAATAAATAAAACTTAAAAAAAAAAAACAAAGAGGGGCTCATGGGAGGAAGCCCAAAAAACTTTTTTTTTCTTTTTTGTTTTCCAAAAAACAAATTGTAATTCGTCAGGTACAGATGGGGCAAGAGTGTCCTACTCAACAGGACAGTATGTGCAAGGCTCAAACGCAAGAGACCGTGATATGTTCCCAAAAGTGAGAGTTCTCGACGGCTGGCAGGGAGAGTAGACTTGGTGATTTGGGAAGGTACAGTCAAGTAGGAAAGTAGGTTCCGGGTCTGGGCAAAGAGCTGGGAAACTGTCCTAAGAGTGGAGGGAAGTTAGCACTGCACTTTAGGCAGGGAAGTGCTTAAATGGCAGGCTGGCAGTTGGGTCCAGACTTGCACTTCTGCTCACTTGGCCATGTTGTGGAGCTCAGATTTGAGGGGAGCAAGGGGGGGACAGAGCGGGGAGACTGCCAGGTGCTCCAGACAGTGGACGACGCCCGTGTGATCAAGCAGTGGCTGGTGGGCCCACGAGAGACTTAGGACAGCTTTTTTCTACCCATGATGAAAGACCTGTTTATCCTAGTTTATTATGGAGCAATAGTTTTGTAAAATACAATAAAAATCAATTGATAGAAAAATACAAATTTTATTTAAAAAATTTTTTTAAGTTTTATTTACTTAGTTTGAGAGAGAAGGCATGAGCAGGGGAGGGGCAGAGAGAGGGAGAGAGAGAACCCTAGCAGGCTCCATGCTGCCAGTGCAGAGCCCAGTGTGGGGCTTGAACTCACAAATTGTGAAATTGTGATCTGAGCTGAAATCAAGAGCCAGACACAAACGACTGAGCCACCCGGCACCCCAAAAAATAAAATTTTTTTAAATGATAGAATATAAGCTCACATTTTTCTCAGTAAATTGTAAAACATGAAATTCCTCAAGATGCCATAAAAATTCCTAAGCATTTATTCTCAATTTCTGTAGTTGTCACAGATCAGCACTGAACCACATGCCCTGAGTAGCACAGAATTTAGGAGGAAGAATTGCCAGAACATGATGACTGATTAGTTGTGGAAACATAAGGGGGAAAGGATGAATCAAAGATGGCTCACGGACTTGGCCTGGATAATTGAATGGCTGGTGGTGCAGCTTCCAGAGCTAGGAAACCAGGAAGAGAAACAGCAGGTCTACAAGGGTGGATACAAGTAAAAAGAGGTATTACTATACTGTGTGAAGCCAGACTGCTAAGATGGGGGTGGCCAGGAGCTGGTTAAGATAATGGTGAGGGGCTCAGGGCAGAAATCCTCAGCTGCAGGTACATCATGAGCAAGTAGACAATGACTGAAGCCCAGGAGAAGATGGGTTTTCAGGATGATTGTTTGGAGTGGAGTGGAGTGGAAGGAGTCAAGAATCTTGGCAGGACTTTATGGGTACCAGTGACTAAAGACACTGGTCATGGGGGCTGGGAAGCCACTGGGGAGAGCCAAGGAGTCACAGAAGTCAAGATAATAGAATGTTTTAATGTGGGAGGAATGAAAAGTGGTGGAATCAGGAGCTCAGAGAACCCTGGCCTGCTCTGGTCCCTGCAACTCACCACCTAGAATCATCCTTCTAAATAGATGTGTCTCTGGACAGTCTCGTTCAAAATATGATCCTGGGAAACCATGTAATAATTACTTTAGGGGTGCCTGGTTGACTCAGTCCATAGAGCATGCAATTCTTGATCTACAGGTCTTGAGTTCAAGCCCCACATTGGGTGTAGAGCTTACTTTAAAAAAAAAAAAAAGAAAATTACTATACAGTTTTCTGTGCTTTCCAAATTTTCTAATTTTTTTCTAGTACTTTAAATACTTTAAGAAATAGAACAATTGTTCATATTAACAAAAGGGAACTGATCACCTCCTAAGCATCTGTTAACTAGCTATCTCCTAAAGAAATACACAGGATGGGTCACAGTTTCTTTTTAATTTATTTAAGTTTATTTGTTTTGAGAGAGAGAGAGAGAGAGAGAGCAGGGGAGGGGTAGAGACAGAGGGAGAAAGAATCCGAAGCCGGCACCCCACTATCAGCACAGGGCCCAACACGGGGCTCAATCCCATGAACCGTGAGACCATGACCTGAGCCGAAATCAAGAGCCAGTAACTCATCCAACTGAGCCACCCAGGCACCCCAAAATGGGTTACAGTTTTGATGTTAGGGGCAGAACCCCTGGACAAGACAGGGTAGGTAAGCCGACTGGGCCCTGCCATGCAGACTCCCTCCCAGGCCCTCCAAGGACCTGTCTGCTTCTGGCTCTTCGACCAGTACATCCCTTAGCCAGCTTCTTGCTCGCAAAACAGTCAGCAGGAGAGTGGAGAAGGGGCAGATGACCCCTCTGAGTGCACACACACACGCCGAGCAGAGATACTTCTGGAAATGGACACATAAGGGATCAAAAAATGCCTGGCTCCGCGTGCCAGCTGAGTGGTGTCCTGCCTGCCATACAAGGGGCACCTTGTCACTGACTTCCCACAGAGCTGGAGGAAACTGTTCCCAGAGCCTCAACTTCTCTCCCAGTGCCAGACCCTCCCTGTGGGCAGCCTCCTCTCCTGCCTTGCCTTTCACTCCTCAGCCCCTCAGGTTTCAGGCCTCCACCAGCTCCATGGTTCTTCAGCCCTGGACAGTCGCCAAGCCCAGACCCTTTCTTTAAAAAGTTCTCTCCCAAGGCGCCTGGGTGGCTCAGTCGGTTAAGTGGCCGACTTCGGTTCAGGTCATGATTTCGCGGTCCGTGAGTTCGAGCCCCGCGTCGGGCTCTGTGCTGACAGCTCAGAGCCTGGAGCCTGTTTCAGATTCTGTGTCTCCCTCTCTCTGACCCTCCCCCGTTCACGCTCTGTCTCTCTCTGTCTCAAAAGTAAATAAACGTTAAAAAAAAAAAAAAAAAAAAAGTTCTCTCCCAACTAACCCTTGTCCTCTGCACTCTCCACCACCCCCCTTTTCTCTCTACCTCATTGCTTTGCCATCATGCCACCTATCTGGCTTCTCGCATGAAATTTCCTTTTCTCAACCTGTTCTTTCTGAATTGTCCTCATACCACATTCAACAGTGTGCTTTCCCCCTTAAAAGTATTCAGTATTTTTTTACTGCCTGCAGGATCAAATTGGTGAAAAGTTAATTTAGGGGGCACAAACTATATTGGGCAAGCCCCAGGTTCTCCATGCCTGATCTAACCTACTTTTGTAGCCCTTTTCCACCGTTCTGGTGAGCCAGCCAGGGGGGTGAGCTGTGCCCTCAGCCCTTTGCTTGGCCCCCTTAGGTGCTCACACAGTGCTGTGTCCAGGCCACCTCCCCCTCCTCTTCTCCTTAGAAACTTTCCCTTATTTTTTTAGTACATGTGCTGCTGAAGCAAGCACCTCCCTATGTTTTTTTTTTTTAAGTTTATTTATTTAGAGACAAAGAATGAAAATGGAGAAGGGGCAGAGAGAGAGAGAGAGAGAGAGAATCCCAAGCAGGCTCCATGCTATCAGCGCAGAGCCCAGTGTGGTACTCGGTCCCATGAACTGTGAGATCATGTCCTGAGCCAAGATCAGAGTCAGACGCTTAACTGACTGAGACACCCTGGCGCCCTTCCCTTATTTTTTAAGACCACTTCTAGATCCTCCAAGCCAGGCTGGAATGGCCTTGGACATCTCTGAACACTTACAGTATTCACTATCTAAGCATCTCAATTGCAATAAAATGGAATTTGAGAGTTCTTTAAAAAGTTTGCTTATTAGTTAAGAACTCTTTGGCTACGTGGGCTCCTGGGTGGCTCAGTTGGTTAAGCACCTGACTTCAGCTCAGGTCATGATCTCATGGTTCATGAGTTTGAGTCCCACTTCAGGTGAGCTTGAGCCCCATTTCAGGCTCGGCCCTGACAGTGCAGAGCCTGCATGGGATTCTCTCTCTCCTTCTCTCTCTATCCCTTGCTCACTCATGCCCGGTCTCTCTCTCTCTCTCAAAAAAAAAAAAAAAAAAAACCAACTCTTTGGCTACCCAATTACAAAAACTAATTTTAATTTGCTTAAGACAATAAGTTATAACACCCCAAAACAACAGCAACAAGACAATAAGTCAATTCACGAAATATCCCTTTGGTACCTAAGGTCGAGAATGAAGTGGGTCACTGTATAGTCAGGGCTTCAAACACCACCAGAACTCTCTGCTCTCTCTCTTGTTCTGCTTTATCCATCTCTCTTGCTACAAATGATCTCTCTGTTTCCCAAACCACATACCACATGACAGTAAACATGACTGCAGATCAGCCCCAAGTGTTATGTTACAGACAAAATCTGTAAAGAAGCTACACAATCTCTTCTTTAAGATGACTGTAGAGGTCAGGGCTCCTGGGTGGCTCAATTGGCTAAGTGTCCCAACTCCCTTTTTTTTTTTTTTTTTTTTAATGTTTATTTATTTTTGATAGAGATAGAGTGAGCTGGGGAGGGGCAGAGAGAGAGGGAGACAGAATCTGAACAGGCTCCAGGTCAGCACAGAGCCCGATGCAGGGCTCCAACTCACAAACTATGAGATCATGACCTGAGCTGAAGGCAGATGCTTAACCGACTGAGCCACACAGGTGCCCCAGGGTCCCAACTCTTGATTTCAGCTCAGGTCATGATCTCAAGGTTGTGGGATCGAGCCCCAAGCCCCACGTCAACCTCTGCATCAAGCCTACCTCTTGTCAAGCCCTGCAGGCATAGAGCCTGCTTAAGATTCTCTCTCTTTCCCCCTCTGCCCCACCCCCACTCATTTGTGCACACCTGAGTGCTCTCTCTGTAAAAATTAATTAAGGGGCACCTGGGTGGCTCAGTCCGTTAAGCATCCAACTTCAGCTCAGGTCATGATCTCGTGGTTAGTGAGTTCAAGCCCCATGTCAGGCTCTGTGCTGACAGCTCAGAGCCTGGAGCCTGCTTCAGATTCTGTGTCTCCCTCTCTCTCTCTCTGCCCCCCTGCCCACTCATGCTCTCTCTCTGTCTCTGTCTGTCTCTCTCTCTCAAAAATAAACATTTAAAAAATTTTTTTAAAAATACCTATAGGGGAAATTAAATGACCTATTAAGTCAGGGGCCCATCCTCAGGTAATCAACACTACCCAGGAGAATAGCGTCACATTTTAGGAACATGGTAGTCCCCACCAGGTGAATGGTAAGAGAGAATGGGGGTTCCTGGAAATGCAGTAATGAAGAGCTACAACAGTTGTATCACTGCATCCCACCCTTTGATGCCTGGGGACGTGCAGAGGCATACCATTTCCCATTCATTCACATTTTTTCCTTTTTTTAAAAAAATATTTTATTTTTTCATGTGATCTCTGCCCCCCAGTGTGGGGCTCAAACTTACAACCTCAAAATCAAGAGTCACATGTTCTATCGACTGAGCCAGCCAGGTGTCCCTAAATTTCCCCCTTCTAAATATGGATCAATAATCACGTGTCAAACTATAAATGCACTTATCTTCCCAATGTGAGATAACTCAATGTCATGACCAGATACTGCAGCCAGAGGTAATGACAGGGAGCCTCTGTTATCCAGATAAAGATTACTTTTTTTATATGTATATATCCTGTCTTTCTCCCCTTTGGTCCCAAAGAGTTCCAGATGTAGATACTCATAATTCTGTATCCCAGTGCTTAAATAATTAGTATTACTACCCCAGTACTCCCCAAACACTATTTTTCTAAATTCCATTTCGAAGAGAGAACAGGTGAAATATTATCTATTGGCCAATAGTCTAACACATAGAGCACACCTGGCTCAGTCAGAGGAGTCTACTACACTTGATCTTGGAGTTGTGAATTCGAGCCCCACGTTGGGTGTAGAGATTACTAAAAAAAAGGAAATTAAACAGGGTGCCTGGGTGGCTCAGTAGGTTAGGCATCTGCCTTTGGCTCAGGTCATGATCTAATGATTCATGGGTTTGAACCCAGCATCAGGCTCTGTGCTGTCCCAGCAGAGCCTACTTTGGATCCTCTGTCCCCTTCTTTCTCTGCCTCTCCCCCACTTGCGTGCGTGCACGTGCTCTCTCTGTCTCTCTTAAAAATGAATAAATAAAAACTTTTTTTTTTAATCCTAAAAAAAAAAAAAAAATGTTTAAAAGGCTAAATATTTTAGTCAGTATCCATTTGTTTACTAAATTCTTTGGCAGTGTAGAGAGCAACTTGGTCAGGCAAATAAATGGCTGCCCCAAGGCTGGGCTTGCCGGAAGAATTTCCCTTGCCTGGGATCCTTCAGTTCCCATATATGGAGAGAACGGTGCCCAGGAGCGCCCCCGGTGGGAGGGTGTGCTGTATCGCTCTGCTCTGGAAGTCTATTCCTGTCAGGGCTGGAACCAGCGGGGACCTTGTTTTTGTTCTCAGCTGCATCCCGGCTGCCTGAAACTGTGGCCACTGGCACAGTCAGCACTCCCCACGCGTTTCTAGGGTGACTAACACTTGGGCCAATGGATTACCTGAGGTATTGAGCAAGTACGAACTCTATTGCCAAGTTTGGGATTTGGGGAGTGATGACTCCTTTAAAACCTTCACTGGCTCACTGTCAGTTTCCTCTTTGTTGACTCCGTTTGCTAATGTGTTTACTGGCGCCAGCAATCTTGTGTGGACCAGTCCTTGAATACTAAGTCTGTCCAAGAGAACTGCCTGGCCTGGGACTTACAGTGGCATGGCCCAGTCCCATGGGGTGGGGGTGCTCTGCAGTGCATGCCCACACTACACACCAACAGGCAAATGCACTTAGAGGTTGGAGACATTATCACATCTGCCTCGTGAAAGCACTATGGCCCTGGGATTCAGGTGTCCCTAATTTCTCTGGCTTCTCTTAAATACCCCTATTCCAAAAGCCAGTGAACCACAATTTATAAACTAATAGTTTTGTTCTAGAAAAAGCAGGGAATATGGCTGCAAGATTCTCAATTATTTGAATCGCTGCTTTCAGACTGACAGGGTTTTTTAAATGTCCCATTGTTTCTTATCTACTTTTAAGGTGCCGATCCGGGATTACAACACATCTTTCTCTCATAACAACTTTGTGAGTGTCTCAAAGAACAGCTGACACACTTTAATTTCCTGACATTTTGTGCCTGAGTGGCTCAGTTGCTTAAGCGTCTGACTTCGGCTCAGGTCATGATCTCGTGGTTCGTGAGTTCGAGCCCCTCATAGGGCTCTGTGCTGACAGCTCAGAGCCTGGAGCCTACTTTGGATTCTGTGTCTCCTTCTCTCCCTGCCCCTCCCCCACCCACACTCTGTTTTTCTCTCTCAAAAATAAACATCAAAAAATTTTTTTCCTGGCATTTTCCCACAAGTTCCCTAAAGCTCCGGCTTTTGGAGGCACGTGGTTAGAGCCTCAAGAGTGACTGGGGGCACCACACAAGAACTGCCAGCCTCTCAGCCTGGAAAAGGGTTTCTTCACAGCCTGTTCCCTGCTTTCTCTGAGTCCATGCTTCAGGTTTATAATTTGCAAATCCTCACTCCCTCTCCTAGTTTAGGGGATAGAAGTCTCTTTTGGTTGGGAGTATCAGAAACACATTCTAGCAAGTTAAGCAATAATGACCTGATTGACAGGACTGTTGAGTGTCTCACAAAATCCAAGGACAGGAATGCAACTGGCATCCAGGAGTGAACTGGAAACTGGGATTTTAAACAACATTAGGACTATCTCCGTCTTTTGTTTCTCCTCCAGATATCTTTGCTTCACTTTTCTGTTTCTTTCTCTGCAGACCAGCTTCCTATTTCTCCAACAGATCCAAGTTTTACACGTTCTGGGTCCAAACACCATGTTCGAAATTTCCAGTTTCTCAGACAAAAACTTTGGTGTCTCCTTAACTAGTCCCTTTGTCTCTCACATCTGTTCTGTCAGGAAATCCTGTTGGCCTTGCGTTCAACATACACCTATAATTAAACCACTTCTCATTCCCTCTCTACCCATATACCCTGAGCAAGCAGGCTTTTTACCTCTTGCCTAGATTCCTGCAATAATTTAATTGATCTTTCTGCTTTTATCTTGAGCCCTCTGTTGCCTATTCTCAACACAGCAGCCAAATAGTCCTGTCAAGAGCATGTCATTTCTCTGCTCAAAACTCTCCAGTTGTTTCTCTTTTCATTCAGAATAACAGCCAAAGAGCTTCCAAGGCCTTAAAAGGTCATGCTTCTGCCCGTTATCGCTCTTTGTCTTTATTGCACATCCCTGTTCACGCTTCCTGGCCACCTCACTGTTCCTTCAACTCACCAGTCTCTGCTTACAGGGTCTTTGCACTTGCTCTGCCTTGAGTGTGCTTTCCCACAAACCCGCATGGCTTGCCCTCTCACCTCCTCTGAATCCTCAAGTCACCTCAATGAATCCTTTCTTGGTTAAGCCACCAAACACCCACCCCACTGACATTTTCCTATCTTCCTTCCCTTCTACATTTTTTTCTCCAGAGAATTTATCAGTATCTGGTTTAGTATTTACTTATTTCATTTTTTTAAGTTTATTTATTTATTTTGAGAGAGCACACACATGGGGGGAGGGGCAGAGAGAGAGAGAGAGAGAGAGAATCTCCAAGCAGACTCCATGCTGTCGGCTCGAACTCATGAACCATGAGATAATGGCCTGAGCCAAAGTTGGATGCTTAACTGACCAAGCCACCCAGGTGCCTGTTTTACTTATTTCATTTATTGCTTGTCTCCTCCTTTAAAATTTAAGCCCCTGACAACTAGGATTGTACTCTTTGGTTCAGTCTTATATCCCCAGACCTGGAACAGTCAGTGCCTGGCACTCAATAAATTTTTTCTGCATGGGTCAATATACACCAAGAGGACTGATCTCTCTGGTCTTCCCCAAAACAAAACACTTGGAGACAACAGAAAATTGCCAGCAGCCTCAGGGACCAATGAGGAGCATGGAAGAGGAGGGGGACCCTAACACAGCTTGAAGTGAGCCTGGAGAAAGACTCCTCAGAGCTCAAGCCAGCCTCCATGGGAGCACCCAGAGAACTCTTCCTGGCACTGCCCCGCTGGGGTCAAACAGGACCTCCCCCGCCCAAAAAAAAGCTGCAATAATTACTATTATTGTAGCTTTGACTTTTTGACACCGTCCCTGACTTTTTGACACCTGCTTTCCATATGTATCCATTACACATAAGCCCCGAGACTTAAAGCAGCTTAGTCTTTCAACAGGATCCTAGGAAGTTCAGAAAACACATTTTAAGAGCCAAAAAATAACTTCAGAACATTTCTGTGTTTTATTGTGGTTCATGGGCCCGACAAGAGGCGTTCCTAGTCCATAGCAACTCTTAAAATCCCGGTTTTGTACCATCAGCTTCCCTCACCACCGCTTCCAGGCTCTTCTTCCAAATGTCCCAGAACTCCTCTCCTTGAGCCTAGTTTGGGCCCGTTGTCCTTCTCTCTCATTGCCTTTCTTCTGATCTCAATCCCCAAAGTCCGAAAAGTTTCATGAAGGAAAAGTAACGGAGCAGTTGGCAGTATTGATCCATTAATAATGTTCTGTCCCAGTACATGTGAGGTTTCTCATACCATGAGATGAGTGCTGTTCTGATCATGTTATAGAGGAGGAAACGGGCCTGCGGAGGCTCATCAGGAGGGTGGCTCAGGCCAGTCTCCACTGACACCCGTGTTCTCTCCACTCTGCTGCGGTGGGCCACAGTCCAGGACACAGGCACCGCATCTGCCTCGGCCAGCCATCTCCCTGAGGAGCCAGCAGCCTGTGTCCCAGGGACCCACCAGCAGAATGTCCAGCCAGGATTTGAGGTAAACTGGCTGAGACGGCCAACTCTCTGGGCTGGGTTTCTGTGGTAACATGTGGTAACAACACATCATTCAGCTTCTTTACCAGATTCCTGAGTCCTGGGGAGGAGCAAGCGAGACTCATTTCCCCCCAGTATACTATGTGTATATATACATACATACATATATATACATACATATATATATATATATATATATGTATGTGTGTGTGTGTGTGTGTGTATAGTGTCATTGTTTGAACTACATCTTCTCAGACTACAGAATTTCAGTCACAATTCTATTTGTTTTCACAAAGTTGCTTGTTTGTGAAATCAGGGTTCAGATGTGAGAAAATCTATTATCTATTCCTACTACTTCCAGGTAATCTACCTCCAAATATTTTGCTCACAGTCGCCCTTGGCCTGAAAGATAATGAGATATTACTAGGTTCCAAGGAGACTGAGGAAGCTTTATTTTCTGTTTTCAGTCTTTCAGTTTCTATTTTCAGTCTTCCAAAATTTCTGGATAAGGGGGCTCACATTATGTAAAGTGTGACTTTTTTTTTTTTTTTTACTTTTGGCTAGAATCAGATAATCTCAATACTTTAACCCTGGTTATCTTACACTGACTAGAAGCAGGTTCTCTTATTATAAATAATAGCTATCATTTACCAAGTGCATTAACTTATTTAATCCTTACAAAATCCCTTGAGGCCAGTTTTACAGTGGGGGGGGGGGGGGACAAAGGATCAGAGAAGTGAGGTAACTTGTTTAAGTAAACAGCATAGCCAGGATTCAAATTCCATTCTGAGTGACCTTAAGCCAAAATAAAATTGCAATCTGTTTGAAAACTTCCTTATGTGGCTCTAAAGGTGGGGATCAGCTGAAGAACAGGCCCTGGGTGGAAGCTGTAAGGGACTGCTCTGAGGTGAGCTGAGGACTTCCTGCCCTGGCAGGGCCCCAGGGGGCAGAGTTGGCACTCTGGACCTCCTTCCCAAAAGCCTTTGCAGCATCCTAGCTTGAGGAACATTTTCTTGGAGGGGTTAAGATGCCTGAGTCCTGGTGAGTGCAGAGCCCCTGGAGGGGGCCCTGGCCCCCAGCCCCTCACCTGTCTCTGAGGAAGGGAGCCCCAGGTTAGGTTGGCCAAGGAGGTGCTGCAGTCAGGGAAGCAGGCTGAGGAGAGGGGTCTCTGGTGTGGAGCTGAGGTGGGGCTGCTGTTCCCACCCTCTCTGCCCCCACCCCCACCCCCACCCCCCATCTAGTCCTGGCTTTGTGCAGCTTTCTGCAGCCAGCCTCTCTCAGAACTCCTGTGTCTCTCTGCCTCCCTCACTTATTCTTTGCCTCCCTCCTCCTCACGGACTAGTATTACAGCAAAACTCATCAATGGAGGTGTGGCAGGGCTTGTTGGAGTAACTTGTGTGTTCCCCATCGACTTGGCCAAGACTCGGCTGCAGAATCAACATGGAAAAGATATCTACAAAGGAATGTAAGTATTGGTGAGGGGAATGGGGTGAGCAGGGAGAGGGGGACTCCCAAGGGAGGAATATGGGGACTCATTCTTTCCCATCTCTTTATTTAGAGAGTCATGGGGGGTGGAGTGGGGTCAGGGGAGGTGGTCAACTGGGGTGTGACCAGCAGGATTAGGACACAGGAGTAGGGGAAGCGGGGCTGATGGAGCAGCGTCTTGCTCACCACTGACTTCATTTTCTGGCCTCTGCTCCTAGGATAGACTGCCTGGTGAAAACTGCCAGGGCGGAAGGCTTCTTGGGCATGTACCGAGGTGGGTTTATCATGCATCCCTGGGGGAAGGCTGGCTTGGGTAAAGTGAGAACAGAGGGTGCAGTACAGGGCACCAGACTTTGTGGGTTTATAGAACATTGGGACTTGGTGTTTCTTCTGCCCAGGGAGCTCCTGGGGCAGGGCCTGGGCTACCACGTGATCCTAAGCCACATTTGTTTTTCACAAACCCCCCACCCCTCGTTCCTTGGTGGAGACAGAGGCAGTTATGGTGAGGTTTTAGGGAGCACCAGTGAGCACACTGGAGCAACCCAGGAGCCCTAGTTTTCATCATGGCACCACTACTGTCTCACTGGGTGATGCTGGCCCCCACATTTCTCTTCCCCCACTTCTCATTTAGGGCTGAAGGGGGAGAGGCTGACAGGGAAGAGAATGGAAAGGGTTTTGAGCTCCTGAAATGGAGTTACTGGATGGCTCTTCCCTGACACAAGCCAGTGCTGTCCCTGTCCCTTGCAGTGTCCCCGCACAGCCATGATTACAGATTAGAAAGTGGATACAAAACTGGCGTTGAGAAGGAGCTGATGTAGAACCCCTGAGAAATAAAGTAAAAACCTCTGTGACTCAAAGAGCTGCCAGTGGGACTGGGCTAGTAAAGCACAGAGTAATGGAAACCAATCCCTGTCCCCCAGGACCTTCTTATTGGGGCTTGATTTGGGGAACTGTTCACTTATCATCAGAGATGGGCAGCACTAGCAAAGACAAACATACCTTCCTTATAACTGCACCAATAAGCCCATAAAGAAAACACATACGTGAAAAAGGGAAATGTGGAGGGAGGGGAGTCAAAGTAGGGAGATGAAAAAAAAAAATCATATTTCTATAAAATAGGCAGAGGAGCCCTCCTCAACACTCCTTCCTCCCAAGACCCCAGTTACTCCCAGAAACCTACCTGGCTAGGTCTGAGAGGAGGTTGTTTATATGAGTGGAAGACTCAGAGAATTGTTCCTTTTTAAAATAGTTTTTATTTAAATGTTTACGTAAACTCTACACCCAACGTGGGGCTTGAATTTGAACAATCCTGAGATCAAGAGTCACATGCTCTACCAACTGAGCCAGCCAGGTGCTCCAAGAATTGTTACTTTCCAGACGGCCTTAGCTCATCCTGGTTTTTTACTTGCAGGGGCTGCAGTGAACCTAACCTTGGTCACCCCAGAGAAGGCCATCAAGCTGGCAGCCAATGACTTCTTCCGGCAGCTGCTAATGGAGGATGGGTATGGCCAGGCCAGGGGGCTGTGGGATGGAAGTCCTTCACCCTATGTCTGTAGTTTGGGGGAAGGTGACAGGGAGAGGAATGTGCTGGTTTACCTGCCTTCATGTATCTAAACATGTGCACACAAATGGCTGAAGGTTGGCTGCAGATGTTCGGGCAAGTGCAAACTCAAGGAGAAAATGAACTGTTGTAATTTGAAAGTTCTAGATGATAGGTGATAGATGATAGACCATTATAGAATACATATACACATATATTCATCAACTAGCTGATGAACATCTTTTTGGTTTTATTGAGCCATAATTGCAGTACCACACTGTATAAGTTTATACAGTGTGTAATGTTTGTGCCGTATAATGACCTGAGGTAGATATACTGTGAAATGCTTACAATGAGTTTAGTTAACATCCATGACTTCATATAGTTACCAAAAAAAGTTTTTTTCCTCCCAGTGAGAACATTTAGGATCTGTTCTCTTAGCAACTTTCAAATGTACCATAGAGCAGTGTTGACCATAGTCATCATGCTGTCATTACTTATTATAACGGGAAGTTTGTGCCTACAGACCACCTTCACCTAATTCCTGTCCCCCACCTCCCACCCCCAGCCTCTGATAACCATAAACCTGATCCCTTTTTCAATGAGTTTGGATTTTTTTAGATTCCTCATGTAAACAAGACCATTGAGTTATTCGTTTTACTCTTGTCTGCCTTATTTCACTTAGCATAGTGCCCTCAAAGTCCATGTTTAGATGGCAGGATTTCCTTGTTTTATGGCTGAGTAGCATTGTATTGTGTTATATATATATATATATATATATATATATACATACACACACACACATTTTCTGTATCTACTTATCCGTCCATGAACACGTGGGTTGTTTCCATATCTTGGCTGTTGTGAACATGGGGGTGCAGATATCTTGTTGACATAGTGTTTTGTCTCCTTCGGATATATACACAGAAATGGAATTACTGGATCATGTGGTAGTTCTGTTTTTAACTTTTGAGGAACCTCCATACTGTTTCCCATACTGACTGCACCAATTTACATTCCCACCAGTAGTGCACAGGGTTCCCTTTTCACCACATCCATGCCAGCATTTACCATCTGTCTCTTTGATGATAAACATTCTAACAGGTGTGCAGTGATAGATATCTCATTGTGGTTTTGATGTGCATTTCCCTGATGGCTAATGATGTTGAGCACCTTTTCATGTACCTGTTGTTCATTTATCTTCTTTGGAGGCGAGCCTGGGTGGCTCAGTCAGTTAAGCGTCCAACTTCAGCTCAGGTCATGATCTCACAGTTCATGAGTTCGAGCCCCATGTCAGGCTCTGTGCTGACAGCTCAGAGCCTGAAGCCTGCTTCAGATTCTGTTTCCCCCTCTCTCTCTCTTTCTGTCTCCCTCTCTTCCTTTCTCTCTCTCAAAAATAAAAAGTTAAAAAAATAATATATTCTTTGGAAAATATCTTTTCAGGTCCTTTGCCTATTTTTAATTGGATTATTTGTTGTTCTTTGCTATTCAGTTGTATGATTGCTTTGTATATTTGTATATTAAGCCCTTGTCGGATATATGATTTATATTATTTACAAATATTTATTTCCATTCCATAAGTTGCCTTTCCGTGTTGTTGACGTTCCCTTTGCTGTTTGAAGTAGCCACACTTTTTTTTTCTCCTGTTGCTTCTGCTTTAGGTGACCCATATCAAGGGGCTTTGCCTCTGTGTTTTCTTCTAGGAGTTTTATGATTTCAGGTCTTACATTTAAGTCTTTAATACATTTTGAATTAATTTTCATAAGTGGTGTAAGATAGGGATTTAAGTGTCATTCTTTTACATGTGAATATCTGATTTTTCCCAGCACAATTTATCGAGGAGACTGTCATTTCGCCACTGAGAATTCTTGTCTCCCTTGTCAGATATTGGTTAACTGTATATTCGGGGGTATATTTCTGGGCTTTCAATTCTGTTCCATTGACCTCTGTGTCTGTTTTTATGCTGATAAATTTTTGAAAATCAACCCCAAACACTTTCTAATACTCTCTGTGCCTCCCATTGCCCTAGTGATATTGCTGAAGGGATCAGGGACAATCAAATCCCTGCAATGGGTAGTTTCATTTTACTAGTTTCAACTTCTATGCAGGTGCTACCTCCCTGGCAGCCTGATTTAAAGGTAGTTTCATGTTTTAAAGAGGCTTAGTTTGAGGGCCAGGTGATTATTCACCCAGCTGATCTGAACACAGCTAAATACCATGCATGGAAAGCCCCAACTACCAAGGGAAGGCAGATGGGGCCAGGGTGGGTGGCAGGGCTAGCCTGACGCTGAAAGAGCCTGACTCATGGTCCCACAGGATGCAGCGGAACCTGAAGATGGAGATGCTAGCTGGATGTGGAGCTGGAATGTGCCAAGTGGTGGTCACTTGTCCCATGGAAATGCTCAAGATTCAGCTGCAGGATGCTGGCCGCTTGGGTGAGGTCTCTCCCAACTCCACATGAGATTAATAAAGGGCTGTGATCAGAATAGATTCCCCCACATTCTACACTCATTTGCTAGACTGTGTTATTGAATCAGCTTTCTGGGTCAGAAGTCTTTTTTTTATTTATTTTGAGAGAGAAGGGGAGAGTGAGCACGAGTGGGTGAGGGTCAGAGAGAGAGGGAGAGAGAGAGAATCCAAATCAGGGTCCACACTCTCAGCACAGAGCCCAGCCTAGGACTCAGACTCACAAACCATGAGATCATGACCTGAGCTGATAATCAGAGTCGGATGCTTGACCGACTGAGCGACCCTGGAGCCTCTTTTTTTTTTTTTTTTTAAGATTTATTTATTTATTTAAGCTTATTTATTTATTTGGGGGGAGAGGGCCAGAGAGAGAGAGAAAAAGAGAATCCCAAGCAAGCTCTGCACTGTCAGCTCAGAGCCCAACATGCGGCTCGAACTCACAAACTGTGAGATCATGACCTGAGCCAGTATCAGGAGTCATTTAACAGACTGAGCCACCCAAGCGCCTCAAGATTTTTTGTGTTTTTAAGTCATCTTTATACCCATTGCAGGGCTCAAACTTACAACCCCAAGATCAAGAGTCACATGTTCTACTGATGAGCCAGCCAGGCACCCTTAGAAGTCTTATGTTAACCATCTTAACAGTTTGGTCAGATGGTCTTAATAGTAACCATCTATTCTAGATTTCAACACTTCCAGTTCAGAAAAAATAGCAGAAACGAGAAACTTGACTCAGAGGGACAGAAAATTCCCTCATACCTCTATCATATCACCATGACATTTAGGCTTGATTTTCTAAAGATTTTAAGAAGTGTCAACATCCTGATCACAAATATTTCTCTCAATAGACATTCTATTATGCTACAGAAGCTGGCTGTTAGTGGGAAGGCATAACAAGGGACAAGAGAACCATTCCTATTGTTTTTGTTTTCTCTGGAAGAGAATTTTCCTAAATCTTGATCCTTTCAAAAATTTAGAGTGGTGTAGGTACCAAGGCATACATTAAGAACAAGCATTAGCTATCTGGTAGAAGGGAGGCCAGCCCCAGGGGTGGGGCAGAGGGCTTCTCCTCAGAGGGAAACCACAATGCCTGAATTAAATGAGTCAATGTGTGACGTGCCTAACATGGCACCTGGGAAGGTCGTCAATGAACGTGGGTGTCCTTCCCCTCCTCAAACCAAGTATGCATGTGTGTGCTAGAATCAACTGGCTTTCTGGGTTGGTTCACACTAGCCTGAAGCACATAACACTGCAGAAAAAATAAAGTTTGGGCACTGGAAAGAGTGTTTTGATCTACAAAGAGTAAAAGCTCTGGAAGATTTTGTTTTTTAACTCAGATGAGAGTTTTCAGTATTCCTAAAACGCATAAAAAGTGAAAGGCTATGAATGAATGGATGAATTATGTACCTATCTAAAGCAGACAGCGGGGAAAATAATGTCCATTGATTAATTACCTTTTCTTTTAATAAATTTATTTTTGAGAGAGAGAGAGAGAAAGAGAGAATCCCAAGCAGGCTCCATACTGTCAGCACGGAGCCCAAGGTGGGGCCTGAACCTACAAACTGTGAGATCATGACCTGGGTGGAAACCAAGAATCAGATGCCTGATGGAGCCACCCAGGTGCCTCTGATTAACTACCCTCTTAAAGCTAATTGTTTGAGGCCTGCACCTAGATTGCTACCACAAGAAAATGTGTGGTAACTAGCTTTCTTAATATGAAATGTTGCCCTGCTAGGTATCAAAAATTGGGATATGAAATAACTTCTTTTTAGCAAGGACCTAAAATCTAGACAAAGCTTCTCAGTGAGAAGAAAACAAATACACAATTTCAGTGTGTTGAACCCTGTGGTCATTAAGGAGGCTCACCCACATATGAAATGCTTGTACTTGAAATGCTCGGGAGAAAAAAAATTCCATTCTATTTATTAGATGTTTAACTCATCAAATTGCAGGCTCCGAATTATTCAACTAAAATGAAGAATCAAATTCTGTCAAATGGTGAAGGGTTTAAAGACCACGTTCACTTAATCTTGGAATACTGGATCAAGGAGGCACCTCTGGAAGTCTGAAGGAGAAAGCGTTTGGACAAAAAGAATTTGCTGCTTTACACATTAGGCAGAAGGCATATGGGACTCCAATGTCCCAAAGTGCCAATAGGATCTCTGTAAATAGCTCAGAGATAGTTTAGAAATGGCAGCCAGACCAAAAGCAAGTTTTAACAGGAGGATAAGGACCTGGCAGGTAGGGGCAGGTGCTGCTATAGCTTCCTATGAAGGGAGCCGGGCAGGCTGTGGCTGTGCTCTTACGAAGCACCTTGTACAGTAGGGACAACAAATTAGATAATAACCATCTTAGGAAGATTTCCTTGGAGCCAAAAACTAATGTTCTAAAATTAGGACAGGGGCGCCTGGGTGGCTCAGTTGGTTGAGCATTGGACTCTTGGTGTCAACTCAGGTCATGATCTCGAGGTTTGGGGGATGGAGCCCCACATCAGGTTCTGTACTGACAGTGTGGAGCCTGCTTGAGATTCACTCTTCCTTTCTCTTTCCCTCTGCCCTTCCCCGCTCGCATGCTCTCTCTCTCTCACAAAATAAATAAACTTTTTTTTTTTTTTTTTTTTTTAATTAGGACAATCCAGGGCTCCTGGCTGGCAAAGTCGGTGGAGTGTGTAACTCTTGATCTCGGGGTTGTGATTTCAAGCCCCACGTTAGGTATAGAAATACTTAAAAATCTTTGGGGTGCCTGGGTGGCTCAGGCAGTTGAGTGGCAGACTCTTGATTTCAGCTCAGGCCATCATCCCAGGGTGGTGGGATCGAGCCCTGCATCGGACTCCACACTGAGTGTGGAGCCTGCTTGAGATTCTTTGTCTCTGCCCTTCTCACTCTCTTTCAAATTAAAAAACAACAACAACAAAACTTAAATAAAAATTAGGACAAGCCTGAGAATTCTATCAGGATGTCAGCCTTGCCCCCAAGGTGTCCCAGGGGTAGGAAGTGGGGGGTACACTCCTGTGAGTGTTTTGCAATACCTGCTGGGGCCTGGCTTGTGACAGTGTCTGTCCTCTCCCTTTCAGCAGTTCATCGTCAGGGCTCGGCCTCAGCGCCTTCCTCCTCCAGGTCCTACACTACCCGCTCGGCTCCCACCCACAAGCGCCCGTCTGCCACCCTTATTGCCTGGGAACTACTTCGCACCCGGGGCCTGTCTGGTCTCTATAAGGGTCTGGGCGCCACTCTCCTCAGGTGAGACTTTCTTCCTGAGCTTGGGACACAGAAGGGTCCCAGTGAACAGGAAGAGGGGCCAGAGGGCCAGAGGCACTGCTGCTCCAATCTGTCTCTGCATTCTTCCTAGAACATTTAAACCCCAGAAAGCAAACTATCCTGATGCTTCCTATTTTGTCCAGAGTTGGGCAGAATTGCAGAGGATGGGTATAACCTGGAAGACTAGTTTGAGGCCCCTGCTCCAGTAACCAGGCCCACATGAGTATTGGGTCTTCTGTGGTCCAAAGGCACCTAAGAATGCCCTGTGTACAAAGGACTTTGGGTCATTTATAAGCAAATGAGTGCACAGATCCCTCATTTTACTTTGCTACTTGGCCAAAATCCTTAAAGTTGGTCTGAAGTGCCCCAGGCCAGGGGATAGTTTCCTTGCATCAGATCTCATTAGGAGATCTATTGCCTAATAGATAAATGAACTTCACCCTCCTGCCTACCCCATCCCCTCAACACTTAGCTTGGATAGCCCTTCACCAGACACTTGCTCAACTCATTATCTCTAACATAGCCTGTCACCCTTTCTCATTGAACGCACTGCCAGTCTCTGCACCCGCTGCTGGCTCCTCACAGAATGGCTGCGGGTGCTGGTAGGGCAGAGTAATGAGCTGGGGGCGGGGAGACAAACCCATCGTCTCCCTTCCATCGTCTCCCTTACACCCTGCATTATCACAGGGTGCCAGAGAGGGAACAGGTAACTGTGGGCTTGTCTTTGACCATCTGCTGGGCTCTACAGCTCATGGAAAGGTGTACTGCATGACCTTGGGTGGGAGCCCCGGAAGCAGCAGGTAGCTCAGTGTTTCCTCTTGCTCTCCTGCAGAGACATTCCCTTCTCCATCATCTACTTCCCACTGTTTGCCAACCTTAACAACCTTGGGTTCAACGAGCATACCGGGAAGGCCTCCTTTGCTCATTCCTTTATGTCAGGCTGTGTTGCGGGTTCCATAGCTGCTGTCACAGTAACACCTCTGGACGGTAAGTGCATCAGAGATGAGGGTCTTCAAGGGTTGCTTTACAAGTTAGATAGCGTATAGTTGTCTATAGGATAAATAGGAATCTTCCACTTTCAGGACAGAAATGAAACAGTTCCAACCTGAAACCCCTCTTGGGTCACAACCTGTGGTCACTGGCAGAAACTCACCAAGAGTCTTCCCAGATAAAGTGGCAACAGTGAGACCTTTGCTCTATTTCTTATCACCGACAAATCCCTTCACCTCCTAGGTGCTGATTTCATTAGTTTTTTGTTCCTCGAGGTGGGGGCAGTTAAAATCTAAAAGGCTAAAGGCAGGAGTTAAGCAGTATGGGAAGAACGGGCTTCTCCTATCCTCAGGGCTAAACTCGGCTGCTCCAACAGGCAGGTGGACCCTCACACTTTTCCTACAGAAACTATGTCATTTCTAATTCCTCCAGGAAGATCTTCTAGTCCAGATCACACAATGGCAGAGCTGGCCTCAGGATTCCGTTTTCTCTACACTGGCTCTGCTAGGAAACCACTTCGTGTGGAGGATAGGATGCCAAAAGCAAGACGTTCATTACTTATTTTAACTTTTGCTTGATTTAGTTTTGAAAACTCGAATCCAAACCCTCAAAAAAGGCCTGGGTGAGGACAGCTACAGTGGGATCACCGACTGCGCCAGGTGAGAGCCCTGTCGCCCCTCACAGGCCCTCACAGGCTGCGTCCATGTCTACCTACACCCCACCTAGGGCAACAGTTTATCACCGCACTACGCTGAGCTCTGGATTTCTTTGAGATCTGCTCCTTCCCCTCACCTCTCAACAGAAACAGGATGTAGAGGGAGCTTTTTTCTCCTTGCATCCCTGCAGCATCTTTCTCCCAGAAAGACAGATTGAACCACTTTCCCAGGGCTCAGCCCGGCTGCTTAGTAACCAGACTGCACACACATGATGGGTGGGGCAAGGCTCCCACAGGCCCGGGAGGTGCTATTGCTGTGAAAAATGACATCTACCTTCCGTGGAGAGATGTGCACATGTTGGAGGAGAGCGGATCACTTCACACCGTCTGCAGTGCGCTCCTGTCAATCAGCTCACAGGGCTCTTCTCTCTCCGCAGGAAAATCTGGATTCAGGAGGGACCATCCGCCGTCATGAAGGGAGCAGGCTGCCGGGCCCTGGTCATAGCCCCTCTCTTTGGGATTGCCCAAGGGGTCTACTTCATTGGTATTGGAGAGCGGATCTTAAAGTGTTTCGAGTAGAGAGTTGGAGCTCAAGTCCCTTTACTTGCTGCCAGCTCTCTAGCATATTCTACTTAGATTAGAGAGGGATGAGCGAGACACCCCCCATGTCATACTCTGTCCTCTAACCTGTAGTGCTACCTCACTCTCAGAAGACACACTCTTATCCCAATAAGCAAGCTGGGTATGGTCCCGTTCTCCCTTCGTGATATCCGCATCTGTTTTTTGGCGGGGTTATAGCTACCAGGGAGCTTCAGAAGCCCTTAACCACCTACTTTTCAACAGCAAACATAGTATGTGCTTGGGGTGTATTAACTGCGGGACCCTAACACATAGTAAGATAGAGGGGTTGTTTCTCCATTTTACATTTCTACTTCACAAACTCCATACACTTGAGTCAGTTTGAAGATTTAGTGTTATTTCTGAGTTAAATAACTTATGGTTAGTTCTAGCACTGATTTGGGGGAAAAGGAGGATCAGAAGTTCAAGGAGACCATGAAAGCCCTCAAAGTCAGCACCTCGTTCAAAACCAAGCAGCTGAGAGATTAGGCCGATGAGCGGCCTGGGCTGTCAGGGTGGCTGTCCTGCACCACACAGACTCTCACAGAACAATGTCCATGGAACCTGGTTTTAAATAAAACTGATTAAACTCTCGTCTTGTAATTAGTGGGAGCAGTAGACCCGCTGCAATGGATTGTTTTCCCTCCACCTTTCCTCATCCATCCCAGAACCAAAATGCATGAAAATGAGCTCTGAGGCAGGTCTTTAGCACGTACCCTTCAAATCACCACTCATGAGGTCAGAGGACAGCCATGGGATACTTTATCTTTCAGTTACACTGGGTTTGAAGTCTTGACCCCATCATTTCCTAACCGCATCACCTTGAGGAATGGGATCCACTGTGACAGTTCCCACGCACCAGTGCCTTCGCCGGAGGGCTGTCAGAGAAATGCTATCAGCATGCAGGCTCAAGTCTTAGGTAAAAAATGCCTGTCCCGAAAATTGGTATTTACATTAGTCCCCATCTAATCTCACTTATGTTAATGAAAAAACGGCCAGCCTCAGTAGCCTCATTCTCTCTAGAGAAGCCCACATTGGAGTCTGGCTGCAGAGACAGACCTGAGTTAGATAGCAATTCTGCCTACCGGTAAGATCTTGGGCAGTTATTAGTCGTCATCTGAGAAAAAAATAAAGAACGAGGAGAGGAAGAAAAGGCCCTTTGTGAAAGGGTTTAGGCCTAACACACAGTAACCCTTCTCCTCCAATAAGCCCCTAGATGCTTTTCTTTTCTGACTCTGCCAAAGCTAATAAAACTATTTCCTCAATAAAGCTGTCGAACCCTCTGGAGGACAGGTAATATTGAACACCTGTGCGTGTGGTGTGTGTGAAAGATCCTAAGGGGCTACAAGGAACACCTCTGGATAAAGGCCTGGTAAAAGTGAGCAGGAAGTGCCAGAGGACACAGAGGGTTAATGGTTTCAAGTAGTGACAGCTGTCGACCAGCAAATGCTATGGGGATTAGGAAAATGCTGCTTATCTAGATACCTCAGGAAGAACTGGACCCTCTCAAACCACAAACTCGTAGAACCTTGCATAATAAAACACAGTGAAATCCATGTAAACCTTTTGTTTTAATAAATAAAACATATTCATGGCTTAGATTTTAAATCACATTTACAGATGAGGAACACTTCTAGGCCCAAACAGGTTAACAGTGAAGCTACTACTGCTGGAAGGAATGCGTGCCCCCACCCCCCACCATGCATTTTAAGCCTAAAAGCAGAGATTTGATATCAGAGAACACTATACACGTCACCCTCTAGACTGGAGAACTGAAATCAGAGGAAGAGCAAAGACTTGGTGAAGCTCCCATAACCACCATCTGATACCCTCACCTTCATGCTACAGAAGCAAATGAAAGCTGTGCTACTTTTAGAGTAGCTAGAAGGAGGTTTCCTGATTACATTAAGTGGAACTTGCTCTCATTGTTAACAATTAGGCCACAGGCATTAGCTACAGAAGAGTATCCACTGATAAATACAGAATATTAGAACAGTGAAGAGGAAGCCACACAGATATCTTGTTTCTTCAAATATTAGAAACTTCCACATCACAGCCAGAGAGCAGTGGATCAACTCCACCTCTCCCAAAGGCTTAGTCCAGAAACTTCCTGTTGGCATTTGCACCAAATAAGGCTCCCCGAACTTCTGGCATCATCTGTGAAGAAATAAGTTCTTTAATAGGGAAGTGTTGTCAATTGGAAAATATGGAAAGAACTGCACATCTTAACTGCAAGTGGAGAGTCACTGACCCTTACGTGGCTGAGAAAGAAATCACAAAGCTATGTGCTTTGTGTAAGGACCAATCTGTCCTTACTTATCCAAAAAACTATTAACAGAATCCTTGGCGAGAAACTTAACCAATCGCAAATTTGTGGTTATGACTGACTGCTTAAGGGGATGAAGAAAAAAAACTATAACTAAAGCCATTATCATTTAAGGCATCTTTTTTTTTTTTTTAAAGTAATCTCTACATCCAATGTGGGGCTCGAACACACAACCCCGAGACCAAGAGTCCCACACTACCGATTGAGCCAGGCGCGTGCCCTTATGGCTTAAGGCTTCTGTTACTCTGTGATGTAGGGAGAAGAGATGATCCCTTAACAATACTCTGGATCAGCTATGTTTCTTTCAACAGTTACTGAGTGCCTACTATGTGCCAAGCAGAACACCCATAATGCCAGTTTGTAATGAGGCACTCATTCGTACGGCAACTGAAAAATCCTTAGGATGTAAGCTCAAACTTCTAAGGCTATGCTGTCCGACAGAGGCCACTAGCCACATTTGGCTGTTACTGTGCATTTGAAATATGGTCAGTGCAACCATGGGACTCATTTTTTAATTCTACTTAATTTTAATTTATTCATATGTGGGTAGTGGCTACTCTAATGGGAAACACAGCTTTACGGTGTAAGTTACCAGCAGATGATAGTCTAGGTCAAAGTGCTTTCACTGTAAGACAAGTTAGCAGCCACAGCAGCAGACTACCACCGCTGAAAGAGGCCCCACATTTTGAGATAACTGGATTTTCCTGGCTTGTTTCCTAGAGCTCATTTGTGCAAACCTGGAAACATCTGGAGAGCCAGCAGCCCTATGGGAATTCCTTTAAACAATATTTACTTTAGATCCCACCATTATTACTGGAGAAAAGGACTCTGCTCAGCACCTCTACATGTAGTAAAATGTTTACATTAGAATCCTAAATAAACCTTCATTCAACCCTAAATCCACTCTCACGTAAATGGTATCACCTCAGTAAATGCCACTAAGTGCCCACTGCCCATTCAAGAAAATGCCACAAAATGTGGAAAGAGTGACAAACCCCAAATACCAGGGAATGGACATATGTTCTCTGTACCACTTCAAAGTAACAACAGACCAACTAATAAGAAGTATTCCCACACTCACCTGCTGGGCTATGAGATCCAGCCGGCTTTCTAGGGTATTGGAAACTTTTATTTTACGATCTCCATTATAGATCTCAACTCCACCAGCTCTACAAAGAACACAGGAAATAACAATTTTTATAGATTTGAGGAAGACAGACACATGGTACATTTACTTTCTTCCCTTGGAAGAAAGCTATTTGGTGTATGGAGCGTCTAAATACTATAAGGGACCAATAAACATAAGCAATAAGCTTAAAAGTAATTCAAAAAGCCTCTGAGGATTTAAGGTATGGATGGTGATAATAACTGTCACTTACCAAGTGACTGCTATGTGCCAATCTGATTTTATGCTTAGCACCTAACTTAATTCTAACAACCAGCCCTCCTCAACAAAATGGAAAGGGGGAGGATTTGGTCCCATTTTGCATATCAATGGAGTCCTCATCTGAATATTTCTTAAATGCCCAATCCTGCTAATTACCAGCAAGTACTGATAAAGCAATATTCATAACTGCACTGTATATCAGATTAAAGGTACAACAGCAATATTGTGCCAAACTTGCCCTTAGAAAATTCTGCCTCTAGGGGCGCCTGAGTGGCTCAGTCAATTGAGCACCCAAATTCAGCTTAGGGCATCTCACGGTTTGTGGGTTCAAGTCCTGTGTCGGGCTCTGTGCTAACAGCTCAGAGCCTGGAGCCTGCTTCAGATTCTGTGTCTCCCTCTCTCTCTGCCTCTCCCCCACCCACACTCTGTCTCTCAAAAATAAACAAACATTAAAAAAAATTTAAAAATTAAAAAAACAAAGAAAGAAAGTCCTGCCTCTAGAGGCACCTGAGTGGCTCAGTCCATTAAACATCCAACTCTTGATTTTGGATCAGGTCTCACGTAATCTCATGGTTGTGAGACTGAGCTCCGAGTTGGGTTCTGTGCGGAGTGTGGAGTCTGCCTAAGATTTTCTCTCTCTCTCTCTCCCCCCGCCCCTCCACCCTTTCCCCACCTACGCAAGTGCACTCTTTCTCAAAGAAAAAAAAAAGGTCTGCCTCTAGACACAACTCATTTCTTCTTCTTGCTTTGTGTTTATTTTTGTTTAGTAATCTTTTTTTTAAAGTTTATTTATTTACTGAGAGAGAGAATGAGGGAGTATGAGCAGGGGAGGGGCAGAGAGAGAGAATCTCAAGCAGGCTCCACACTGGGTATAAGGGGCTCCATCTCATGACTGTGAGATCATGATCTGAGCCAAAATCAAGAGTCTGACGCTTAACTGACTGAGCCACCCAGGTGCCCCAATTTTTGTTTACTCTTGTTTAGTAATCTCTCCAACATGGGGCTCGAACCCACAAACCCAAGATCAAGAGTCACATGCTCCTTTGACTAAGCCAGCCAGGTGCCCCAAGCCATACCTCACTTCTGTCATTTCTAAAGTTTCTAGCACTTAGAGGCTTAAGGCATATAATAGGCCAACTCTTAAAAGGAGCTCCCCGGGAATGACATTCTTTTACTACATTAGAGTTTTATGAAATAATTTTATTAAATGAGCAAGCTATATGACAAAGCCTGGGAAAAGGTTTTGCAAATTTTCTTACTCTGTCCTCCCTCCCCCTGGCATTTCTTTGTTTAATCTACCTTTGGTTTCTCTAAACAGACTATATCCTTCATAAGGACATGGTTGGTTCTTTGCCGAAATCCTGACCCCAATGTCTGTGAGAGAATACTTTGTCCTCACAGAGGGAGTAAGGAGGAAGACCACCACTGTCTGAGAATATCGACTGTGTGCCAGGCACTCATAGAATGGAAAGCCGAGGGCTGCCCACAACTTCTGTCTTCACAGCAACCCCACCAGTGTCTTGGTATCCTCACCATTTTACAAACAGGAAAACAGGTTTAAAGAGATTCAATAGAATGAACTGATTGAATAAAACAACAATATTTAAAATTCTACTTTTAATTAGCACTAGAGTAAGTCTGCAGTTCCTTATCTACATTTCTGAAATTCAAAAAGCTGTCAGAACAGAAGTCTAATTTGTGTGTCTCCACAAGCTGAACTGATCTGTAGTTCTTGGCAGCTAATGACTTAGTGAATCTTTATGTATTTATCCCTTGTAGTGTGAATATTCCTAGTTTCCCATTCAGAAATATTAATGTATTTGATCACAGGTGTGATGCCTCAGACCCTGTTGGAGATATTATGTAATGTGTAGCATATGCACTTTATTGCTCTTCTAAACGCATATTCAAAACATCTGGCCCCCAAAGGTTTCAGGACTGAAACCCATTATTTATCAGGCTCTGAACCAAGTGTCTTATGTCCTGTCTGCTTAATCTCCATAACAATGATCATCTGCCAGTTGAATAACTATGTATATTGCATGTACCAGGCATTGCAATAAGTGCTGTATGGACATTATCTCATTTAAGCTTCCAAGAATTCTGTGAGGCAAGAATTCTGTGAGGCAAGAGTTCATCCCAATTTAGAGGTGAGGAAATAAGTCTCCGTGAGATTAAGTAACTAGTCCAAGAGTACCTAGCTAGTATGTGGCAGAGTGGAGAATCAAGCCTAAATCTGACAATACTGAAGCTTTTGTCACCAGCTTATACACCTCGGTATATGAAGCATTTTCACATGTACTATCTCATCTCTTTTCCTCAGTTCATGAAACAAAAAAGCTAAAAGCATTGACCCTATTTTACAAATGATGGCAATCAGTCTCCAGGTCCCATAGCTAACAAAAGGCTGACTTGGGACTCAAACCTACATCTGGTGCTCTTTCGACTAGGTTCACATGTCTCAAGGACTTTCTGCAATGTTAGTCAATGTGTGCCTATGCAGCATCAGACACACAGGCGCAATCAAGGAAATGACCTTGGCTGACCTTGTCAGGAGTTCCTGTTGCCTATCCCAATTGCACCAAGCTTATTAGGGATGCTGAAGAAATGTCCTGTCATTTCCTCACAGCAGAAGTACCACTGGTATTTGCAATTCTATATCTAAGGAACCTAACTATTAGAAAGTTCTATTAGTCTATACAGTAGTCACTATTATATGGGATTACTTTCCTTATTTCCAAGAAACTTAGAGGTAACAATTCTCTTCCTTAGCATCTGATACAGAGATGTGGACCCAGCTTTGAGTTCTGGGTAAAGAATTAGTGCTACCTCTCTGCAGAATAAACTAAGTGCCCATAGGAAGCAGGATGTTTAGAGTATGTCCAGCTGTTTAACAAGAGGGAACAACACAGTAGTGACAGGAAAAAAAAAAAACCAGCAATAATTACAAGTGGAACACCACCACACCTCCATTCTTGTAGTAAAGAGTGCCTTGGAGAAAACTTTAAAAAAGACTCAGCACAGAAGCCATTCTCATAGTGAAAGAAGCTTAGATGTTAAAAGCAGAATACTCCTTACATTTCCTCAGGCAGATAAGCCTCCTGATCAATTTGGACATCAACATCTTTTTTGGTGGCAATTTTGTACATAGGAATCGCTTTTTGCACTGCAGCCTGAAAAACAGAAAACAAGAGGTTTTAGTAGAGACTCAGCAACAGGTATCAAAAAAAATCAGCCAACTATACAAGCAAGGGTATTCCTATTTATCCAGTAAAAGAATAGATGCACTGCTGGTGGGAACATAAATGGTGCAGCTGCTGTGGAAAATGGTATGGCAGTTCCTCAAAAAAAAATTAAACTCTGAATTACCACATGATCCAGCAATTCTATCTCTGAGTATATATCCAAAAGTGAAAGGAGACACTTGAACAGGTATTAATACAACCACGTTCACAGCAGCATTATTCAATTGCCAAAAGGTAGGTAGAAACAACCCAAGTGTCTAACAGATGCATGGATAAACAAAATGTGATATATGCATATAATTCAGCCTTAAAAAGGAAGGAAATTTGGGATGCCTTGGTGGCTCAGTTGGTTGAATGTCCAACTCTTGATTTCAACTCAGATCATGATCTCATGGTTCCTGAGTTCCAGCCCTGAGTTGGGTTCTGCGCTGACAGCATGGAGCCTGCTTGGGATTCTTTGTCTCCCCCTCTCTCTGCCACTCTCCTGCTCATGCTCTCCCTCCCCTCCTCTCTCAAAGCAAATAAACATTAGAAAAAAAAGGGAGGTGGGGGGGGGAGGAAATTCTGACACATACTACCACATGACGAACCTCAAAAACCTCACAAAAGGACAAATACTGTATGATTCTACCAGTAAGAGGTACACAGTGTAGTCAAATTCAGAGAGACAGAAAGTAGAATGGTGGCTACCAGGGATTGCAGTTAGGGGAATGGGGAGTCAGTGCTTAATGGGGACAGAATTTGTTTGGGAAAATGAAAATGTTCCAGAGAGGGATGCGGTGATGGGGTGATGACTGCACAACAGTGTACACGTACTTAAGGCCACTGTACAGCTAGAATGCTAATTTTATACCAAGTACATTTTATAATTTTAAAAACAAATGAGCACATCAGGAGGAAAAAAATGCTATACTGCAATTAGGGTGATAAAATGTAATTAGTGGAAAGTCCTATCTAAATAACATTCTGCGGGAGTAGACATGTAAATAACATTTTCTAAAAGGAACTTTAGTTGGAAGCTCAGACCTGCCTCCATAGAATGCTTATCACCCTGGCAAACTCTCCAGTATGTCTAGCTTTCTGTTTTACAAGTTCATACATGAGGCTGTCAGCACAAACATGAGTTCAGGTTACTGGGATGATTTATAAACTAGAATCACAATTTATTTTTTTTATTTTAGAGAAAGAGCATGTGAGCGTGCGAGCAGGGGGGTAGGGAAGCGTAGAGAGAGAGAGAGACAGAGAGAGAGACAGAGACAGAGACAGAGAGAGAGAGAGAGAGGGACTATATTAACCACACGCTGAGCGTGGACCTGACTCAGAGCTCAATCCCACAACCCTTGGATCTTTACCTGAGCCAAAATCAAGAGTCAGACGCTTACTGACTGAGCCACCCAGGTGCCCCTAGAATCACACTTAATTAATTTATAGTGGAGAGTGAGAGGAATCAACACCTGTGTTCTCCAGCTGGCACTTTTTATTTCCTAGAAGACAAGTTGCTTGAGAAACAAATTATAGTAAGAATGCAAATATATTATGTACTATTAAGTGTACTAATTTACAATAAGAAATATAATTGCTAAGGAAATGTTAGCTAGGGGAGGCTGGGTGGCTCAGTCGGTTAAGCTTTGGACTCTGGCTCAGGTCATGATCTTGTGGTTTGTGATTTTAAGCCCCACATCTGGTGAACTCAAGCCCTGTTTTGGGTGAGCCCCACTTCTCTCTCTCCCTCTCTCTCAAAAACAAAACAAAACAAAACAAAACAAAAAAACAAACAAAATAAATATAATTGCTAAGGGATCAAGCACTCAATCCTTTCCTGAAAGCAAACTGCATGGAAATATTTTATTTTTTAAAGTTTTATTTAAGTAACCTCTACACCCAACATGGGGTTCGAACTCACAATCCCAAGATCAAGAGTCACATGCTCTTCTGACTGAGCCAGCACCCCACATGAAAGAATTTTAATCTGAAGAGCAACACAATGACACAGAATCAGAGCTAGGAGAGCTCATTCTGATTCAAGGTCCTTTGGTCTAGAGCATCCTTCTAATGCTACAGCCTGTATGTACCTGCCATGGTGCCAGCAGTCACCCCTCACACTGGGGCATATTCTCCGTTGGACAGGACATGGAGGAACAACTTAGTATTTGCCTCTGGGCCTGCAGCTATGTTTTCACTGCTGACCAACCTTTTTTTCTGGTACCCACATTATTACTTCAAGTATAGGAATACACTGGGTTACAGCCAAACTTTGCTAGTCTGGGAGTAGTGTGCCTCTTTTAGATGGTACTGTCTGCCCATCTTTGTTCCAATCCAGTATGGACTGTTTTTATTGCTGAACTTTCAGAAGATTATGGTACTACAATGTTCCCAGAAAGGGAAGAGGGTACTAACTCAGATGGGGCAACTTGACCTCTTTATGAAAAGAAATCAGAGGCTTAGGTACACTTAATGTCCATAATGTGTTAAGATACCCCTAATTTACATGGTTGAGCTATCATCTATTTAAAGCATGCAATATAATCTCTAACATTTCAATGTATTAAAAAAAAAAAATAGATGTCTTCTTTAAGCTCTTTACCTTTACCAGAGGGAAATCCTGTTTCCTGCAACGAACAATCATTCGCGGCTCCAACAATTGGTACAAACCCTTTAAAACACAAACAGATTCAATTAGTAGGAAATGCAATTCATAAAACCCAATACCAAACAATATTTTTATAATTCTTTCATGTAATTTGGAAAAAGACAGAACACACAGTATGAGAACGTGGTAAAAAGCTTTTGATATCACAAACCAGACAAATACACCCAACACTCCAGTGGTAGAAACAAAATTTATATGGGAATCTTCTCTTACATCAACTAGGCAGAGGCCAAATGTTATTGTAATTAACGTAAGTAAAATAAGAATTCACAAACAAGCAGCAAACATTTAAGATGCATACTGTCTCTGGTCTGAGCCTCATAATTTAAAACAAGTATTTTAGTGGTGCAATCAAATTAAGGAAGTTTAAGGCCAGAGGTTGCAAGCATATTTGACCCTTGAGTCTAAAGGACTAGTAAGACTATATAAAAGAGTGGTAAAGTCTGGAAGTCTTAACCACCAGACTTTACTGTCCTCCCATGCATTTGTCTATTAGACAAGGAAAAGAGCGAAAGGAAGAAAGCTGAGATGACAAAACAGGAAAAAACAGAGCTGGTCTCTTAACACATCTTATTGATAACCTATAAAGTTACCTGGAGCACCAGACCATCCAGCAGCACCTGGTACCTGGTTGTATCTTTTACCACTTTGCTGAGTCTTTGTTTTGCTTCATTTAGTAGGTCCTACAAAGAGCAGAGAAGAATAAGTTTCTGGGTCATCAGCTCAGAACCCACCGTGAGGATGGTCCTGGCTCACACCCAATTGCTTCACATTATATTACTGTTTTCATTCAAAACACATTCCAAGACAGATGATAAACCAGATGTTGTACCAAGTCCTATACGTCAATACAAGGAAGCATGAAGAATCATCCATAACTCCTGGGGAGTTCACAATCAAGCAGAATAGCCCAGATTATCAATCAATTCAGAAATCTACAAAACTGACATAGAAAGAGCTACATGGTAAATATTTTAAAAGCAAGCTATTAGGACAATTGTGCAATAGGATTATATTTTTTATTAGGAAAAACACAAATAATATCTGGATAGATAGCAAAGCGTCAACAATGTTTACCTCTGGGAGGCTAGGTTAGCAATGATTTCAAGTGTTTATTTAAATTCCAGTTAGTTAACATACAGTATAATAAGTTTCAGGTGTACAATATAGTGATTCAACATGTCCGTATAACACCTGGTGCTCATCAGAAGTGCCCTCCTTAATTCCTATCACCTACTTAACCCATCCCCTCACCCACCAATGATTTCAATGTTCTTTATGCTAGTTTGTATTTTCTAAGTTTTTATTTATTTATTTTTGAGAGACAGAGAGAGAAAGAGCAGAGGAGGGGCAGAGAGAGAGGGACAGAGAGAGAATCCTAAGCAGACTCCACACTGTCAATACAGAGCCCATTGAGGGGCTTGAATTCACAAACCATGAGATCATGACCTGAGCTGAAACCAAGAGTCGGATGCTTAACTAACTGAGCCACCCAGGTGCCCCTGTATTTTCTATAATAAACATTGACTTCTATAATAAAAGTAACTAAAATAAAAATTAAAAGGGATTATTAGGAAACATAACAAAGAGAACACATTGGAAATCATTCATTAAGTAACAAGCATTTATTGGCTTACTGGCAAAAAAACGGAGTCTCGTCTTTTAAAAGGCAGAGATAATGCCTCTTAAATTCTCCAACACAGTCTATTTTAGTTAGTATAATCCTTGGAAAGTTATGTTTTTTGGTGTTTTAAGGAGGAAGGAGAGACACATGCTCACCTAGAGACCAGAGTTTGGGGAGAGAGGGTGGAGGGGAGGAAGTGACCCTCTATGTTGAAAAGCCCTTTGTTCTGAGAGTCACCCTTCATCCCTACCCCTCTGAGAACCACGGCCATGCAGGACACCTGCAGTGAGCTCTTGCTCCACAATGGGCGCCTAGGTGAGGGCATTCGGTCTAACATTCAAATCACACATCTAATTTCAAGCAAACATTTCTTTCATTTGACATTCACTAAGTGCAAATACACCAAGATTTATTAAAAAAAAAAAATCAGAAGTATTCACTTTAGTGCCAATTAAAAAAAAGCTTTTAATAGAAAGTAAAATAAATTCAAAGACTTCAATAGCACCACTTCAATCTTATCATGGTATGAGCCTGGGTGGCTCAGTTGGTTAGGTGTCTTCTCAGAAGACTGGCGCGGCTCATGAGCTCACGGTTCATGGGCTCGAGCCTCCCGCGTCGGGCTCTGTGCTGACAGCTCAGAGCCTGGAGCCTGCTTCAGATCCTGTGTCTCCCTCTCTTTCTGTTCCTTCCCTGCTGGTGCTCTGTCTCTCAAAAATGAATAAATGTTTAAAAAAAAATTTTTTTTTAAGAAGAAGAATGGTGGCCCTTCACCTGTACAGACTAACTTTGCAAGCAATTTTCTGTCAATTTTGACAGACAACTAATCAAAGTTCAAACACATACATGCTTTCATATGAAGACTGTTTCTAACATACTAACAAATGAAAAACTAAACAATATGAGCATGCACTACTGTGGAAGATTTTTTTTCATTTTAGTCAATATACAGTACAAAATTGGTTTCTGAAGATTTCTTCTTTTTGTTTTTTTAATGTTTATTTTTGAGAGAGACAGCGTGAGCAGAGGAGGGGCATAGCGAGAAGGAGACACAGAATCGGAAGCAGGCTCCAGGTTCTGAGCTGTCAGCACAGAGCCTGACGTGGGGCTCGAACTCACGAGCCATGAGATCATGACCTGAACCAAAGTCGAATGGTCAAGCCATTCAGGTGCCTCGCTGTAGAAGATTTCTAATCTGTGGCTGGACACCCCCAAAAATTTCATGAAGGTGTTCTGAGAATCCATGTCATTAGAGTTTATAATGCGAACTACTTAAAATTTCTTTTTCAAAAGCAAATAAAATAGTTGAAAAAAATTCTAATTCACATATTATTATACACCTTAAGATTATCTTCACTGAATTCAACATCTGTACAAAAAACCTTATACTGATTACAATGTCTCTAGAACATCCAGAACTAAGGGAAAACAAAAATACAGTGGTAGTATATCCAAGCTGACTTTGTTTATCTGAAAACAAAGACTAACCACACGTACAGTGAGTTATTTGCAAAGAAATCCTTGTTAAAAAGCTGCCCAAATGCTCTTACGTTGTTACTAGAGCGCTTTCCTCCCCAAATTATGAAAATAAATGGGTTGATCCAAAATGCAAGGATTCTAAACATCAAGTGATGACTGCAGTTTGTCTCCTTTAGAAACTTTTAACATGAACATAGTTTACCTATTCTTGTATTTCAGTCTATGTTACAAAATATACTCTGTCCCCAAACCAAACATGACCAAATGCCATTCACTGGTCAATGATTCATACTTTTCACTTATAACTGTGTATGTGTGTATATGTGTGTGTGTATATATATATATATATATATGTATATATATATATATATATATGTGTATACGTGTATACACACACATATATACACATGTCTATATGTGTGTACGTGTATATATGTGTATACATATGTGTGTATGTATGGATATACACATATATACATATGTGTACATACATGTATACACATACATATAGACATGTGTGTATGTATATATACACATACACACACACATGCACACATATATACGTGTGTGTGTGTGTGTGTGTGTATATATATATATATATACACATACACATATTTTAATGTTTATTTTTGAGAGAGACAGAGTGTGAGCAGGAAAGGGGCAGAGAGGAAGACACAGAATTTGAAGCAGGCTCCAGGCTCTGAGCTGTCAGCACAGAGCCCAACACAGGGCTTGAACTCGTGAATTGCGAGATCATGACCTGAGCCAAAGTTGGATGCTTAACCAACTGAACCACCTAGGTGCCCGACTTATATTTTTAAAAATTATTAATTTTGAGAGAGAGAGAAAGAGAGAGAGAACGCAAGTGGGAAGGGCAGAGAGAAAGAATCCCAAGCAGGCTCTACACTGTTAGCCTGGTGCCCAATACAGGGCTTGAACTCACAAACCATGAGATCATGACCTGAGCCGAAGTCAGACAGTTAACTGACTGAGCCACCCAGGCGCCCCCACTTTTAATTATCATATATATATATATATTTTTTAAGTTTATTTATTTTGAGAGAGAGAGAGAGAGAGAGAGAGAGAGAATGTGCTCGCACACATGGGGGAGGAGTAGAGAGAGGGAGAGAAAGAATCCCAAGCAGTCTTCTGTCAGCACAGAGCCAGAGGCGGGGCTCGACCCCCTAAAATGTGAGATCATGACCTGAGCTAAAACCAAGAATCAGATGCTCAACCGCCTGAGCCACTCAGGAACCCCAGCATAATTATATTTTAACTAGATTATACCACTTGTTAAATGGAAGATAGGAGTATTATAATTGTTTTAAACTTTAAAATGCAGTTTTAATATACTAATTAAGTTTTTTTCCCTAAAAGAAAAAAAATCACTCTTTTATTACATTCTCCACAAAACTGAAAAAGTAGTTAAAATTCTCAGAGGAGTTTGCAAGATTCTAGTTTGTTAATAAATCAGAAAAGGATAGAAAGTTATTTTACTATTTCCCTGCTTATGACCCAAAGTAGGAGTCCTTTCCCAACAAGGCCCTATTGAGAGATGGGCCCAAGTAACAGCAAAATAGTATAGTTTGAAGCCTGAAACAAGTTAACAGGCATGCTTTGCTAAATTTACCTAAGCAAAATCAAGTACTTTTTTTTGTTACTGAAGTACGGTTGACATACAATGTTATATTCCTTTCAGGTGTGCTACCTAGTAACTGGACAATTCTACCCACTACTCAGTGTTCACCACCGTAAGTCACCATCTGTTACCTTATGACATTACATTATTGACTATATTTCCTATGCTGTACTTTTCATCTCCATGACTTGACTTTTATCTGTACCTCTTAATCCCCTTCACCTCACCCAACACCCTCCCTTCTAGCAACCACCAGTTTGTTCTCTGTATCTGAGTCTGTTTGTTCACTTGTTTTTCAAATTCCACATATAAGCAGAATCATATGGTGCCTGTCTTTCTCAGACTCATTTCACTTGGCACAACAGTCTTTTATCCATCTACGTTGTCACAAATAGTTAAGATTTCTCTCTTTATGGTTGAGTAATATTCCATTGTGTATATATACCCCCTTCTTTATCTATTCATCTATCAATGGACATTTGGGACATTTGTCTTGGCTATTGTAAATAATGCTATAGTAGGGCTGCATATATCTTTTTGATTAGTGTTTCCATTTTCTTTGGGTAAATACCCTGTAGGAGAATTACTGGATCATATGGTATTTCTCCTTTCAAAAAGATATTTTTATTATTTTTTAAGGTCATCTCTACACCCGATAAGGGGCTTGAACTCATGACACTGAGATCAGAAGTCACATGCTCTACCAACTGAGCCAGCCAGGCATCCCTGGATCATATGGTATTTCTATTTTTAATTTTTTGAGGAACCTCCATACTGTTTTCCAGAATGGCTGCACCAGTTTACACTCCTACCAACAGTGCATGAAGGTTCCCTTTTCTCCACACCCTTGCCAACACTTATTTCTTCTTTTTTTTTTTTTTTTTAACATTTATTCATTTTTGAGACAGAGAGAGACAGAGCATGAACGGGGGAGGGTCAGAGAGAGAGGGAGACACAGAATCTGAAACAGGCTCCAGGCTCTGAGCTGCCAGCACAGAGCCCGATGAGGGGCTCAAACTCACGAACTGGGAGATCATGACCTGAGCCGAAGTCGGACGCCCAACCGACTGAGCCAGCCAGGCGCCCCTTATCTTTTTGACAGTAGCTATTCTGAAAGGTATGAGCTGATACTGTGGTTTTGATTTACATTTCCCTGATGATTACTGATATTGAACACCATTTTAAAAATGTCTATTTAGGTCCTCCACCCACTTTTTAGCCAGATTGTTTCAGGGAGGTGGTGTGGTGTTTAGGTGTAGAAGTTGTTTATATATTTTTATATTTACCCTTTATTGAATGTATTACTTGCAAATATCTTCTCCCATTCAGTAAGCTCCCATTTTGGCTGTTTTGTTGTTGTTGTTGTTTAAGTTTATTTTTTAAAATTTATTTTGAGAGAGAGAGAGTACATGGGAGGAGCAGAGAAAGGGGGAGAGAGAGAATCCCAAGCAGGTTTTGCACTATCAGCGCAGAGCCCAGTGTGGGGCTTGAACTCACAAACCATGAGCTCATGACCCGAGCTGAAGTCAAGAGTCAGACGCTTAACTGACTGAGCCACCCAGGTGCCCCCCTATTTTGTTTTAATGATGAAAAACAAATAACATTTAAATTAACAAGGGCACCCAGCTGACTCAATCAGTGAAACATGCAACTCTTGATCTAAGGTTGTGACTTTGAACCCCACATTGGGTATACAGATTAAAAATAAAATCTTAAAAAAAAAAAAGTTAACAACAAAATGTCAAAAAGGACAATCCTTTTCCTTCTTCTTCTAAGTATGTAATTATTAGACGATAGTCACTTTCTTTTTCACATTTTCCCCATGGTGGTATTAGCTCAGTGGTTGTATCAGGTTGGCTTTATTTCCATTTGTTACAGAACATCAGCTAGCTTTTGCTTTAAAGCATTTATCTGACAGAGGTATTTCTATGGATAACCACTAATAAAGGAATCTACTAAAGAACTGTAAGACTATTACCCTTTTCAATACACTGAGTGTGATTAGCTTTTAAGATTTTTCTAGTCCCTCCATAAGAGACTCTTAGTTTAGTGAACAAACTGAGGGCTGATGGAGGGAAGTGGGCAGGAGGATGGGTTAAATGGGTGATGGGTATTAAGGAGGGCACTTGTGATGAGCACTGGGTGTTATATGTAAGTGATGAATCACTAAATTCTCCTGAAACCAAAAATCAAATAAAAACAAAAACAAAAAACAAAGCCAAATAAAATAACCAACAAAAATGACTTTTCTAGTCCCTGAGGGCTCAAGAGAAAGTAAACCCTCAAAATCTCCCCCACAGCAACAGTCAATTTCAAATATATTCTACACAAAGCAGACTAAACCCTCAGAGCAAGAAATATTTAAACAGTAATCCATCTCCTCACAAAGACCTGGAGTCTGAAGACAAGGTTATAATTTTGAGTTAGTCCAGACACTGAAAGACATGATGACAGCAGTAATGTGAAAAACATTCTTTAAGTTCAAAGGAGGAAGAGCACAGATTTAAAAAGAGAAAAAAAAAAAAAAGAAAGAAAGAAAAAGGTGGATCAATTTATGAGGGGTTGGTGGGGGGGTTAAAGAAACTGGGTGGAATATGATGCCCTGACAAAACAATTAAAATTTCTTCCTTTTTTTTTTTTAGAATTAAAATTTCTATGTAAACATAGTGAAACTATTAAGAGGTGCTCAAAAATCAACCTTTAATTTTTTAACTTATTTTTAATGTTTTTATTTATTTTTGAGACAGAGAGAGACAGAACATGAGCAGGGGAGAGGCAGAGAGAGAGGGAGACACAGCATCTGAAGCAGGCTCCAGGCTCTAAGCTGTCAGCACAGAGCCTGATGTGGGGCTCGAACTCACAGACTGTGAGATCATGACCTGAGCTGACGTCTGATGCTTAACCAACTGAGCCACCCAGGCGCCCCTCAACCTCTAATTTTAAGTGTCCATCAGAACAACCTAAACCCGAGAAGTATTATCACTTCAATCCGAACAGTCTGGTTAAGAAGTCATTTAAGGCTTCGCACAATCTAGGAAGCTTATGAGCACAAGGATTTAAAGCATATACTCTGTAAGACATTTGGCTGAGAGAAACTGTAGCCCCTCCTCATCGTGGAATCCCTCAAGCATTTTTCTCTGGGCTGGAATTGACCAATCAACTATGGTCAAGCAAAGAGGAGTGGAGTATGGAGATAGGTTTGCTGTAAGAGAATAAAATTAAATAAAGACGACTTGTAAAGAGCAATACTAGCCATCTGTAAAAGTAGCCCACTATGAGAAATCTGGAAATAGGTTAAGTGAGGACTTTTAACACCATCTAAAACTGCAATCAAGGAGGCAGGGAAGCCAGAATAAACCCAAACTCTAGCTAAGAAGGCTGAAACCTGACTGACATAAATTATACTGTCCCTTGAGTATTCCCATAACTTAAAAGATATGTCATCATAGGTGAAAGAGGCAAATTATGATCAACAATGGTACAAACCACTAATATCTTAGTGACACTCTTTGATACTAAATTCAAACTTTCTGGGGCACCTGGGTGGCTCAGTTGGTTAAGTGTCCAACTCTTGATATTGGCTCACAGTTTGTGAGATGGAGCCCCACATCAGGCTCTGCACTGAAAGTACGGAGCCTGCTTGGGATTCTCTCTCTCTCTCAAAATAAATAAACATTTAAAAAATAAATAAATTCCAACCTTCTGATTATCATCTGGCTCCCCAAGTAGCTTTTCGAAGGAGAGGTGTGTAAATTACTGCAGTTCACATGTCAGTTTACATTTTATTATCAGTATTTTGGAAGGACATATCTGCCCACTTGAACCTGACTGCCTCTAACCTAACTGCCCTCTTAAACCTGACTGTTTTATAGGAAACAGAAGGTTCAAAGTGCTTAAAATATTTGCCCACCGAATAGCTGATACCGGGAAACAGAAATTCAAATCTCACAGGAATTCCAAAGCTTGTGCTCTTAAACATCAGAGCAGGCAAGGAAAAAGGATAAACATCAGAGAAAATAACTACTAGAAATAAAATGTTTTCAAACAGCGAAATCCATTTAAAGCAGGTATGTATGCTTTGATGAGTATGTAACCCTGTCTGCTCTGTTTCCTCAGCCCTCTAGGCCTCTTACTGTGTTTGCTAAACTGTAAATTACTTGATGGTAAGAAGTTAGACTTGGCAAAGGGCTAAGGAAACACGTCTTTAGAACTAAAATTATAGAAATGTTTATTTTCACAAAATTCTCACTATAAATTAAAAAAATAAAAGCTCAGCTGTACACTGAACTCAAGTTGCATGCTATAGAATACTTGTAACTTTGTATCTGAGATCAATGCACCAGCAGCTCCCACAGCCCTGCTCCTTAGGAGGCCATGCACATGCCTCCAGTTCCTCACCACACACTTACACCACACACTTTTCAGGCAATTACAGTCTGGCTTTCTGCCTTCATTAATCCAATGAAAGTGCTCTGGCCAAAGTCAGAAATGACACCTTGAATGCCAAATCTGTGCTCTACCTACTCTGATTCTTAGAAGCATTAGCTGCTATTTTAGATTCTCATTTTGTTCAAGTTTTCTGTTCCCTTAGCTTCTTATTCTTCTCCAACACGACTGCTTTTTTCATGTTTCCTTAGCAATCCCTTATCTTCCTGCCTATTAAATATGATGCTTCTTGGGGGTACCTGGCTAGCTCAGTTGGTAGAGTATGCAACTCTTGATCTTGGGGTCATGAGTTTAAGCCCCACGTTGAGTGCAGAGCTTACTTACTTAAAAAAAAAAAAAAAAAAAAAGATGCTTCTCAGTTTGTTTACTTGGCCCTATAATTCGACATCCACAACCTTGGTGATCTCATCCATTCCTTCAGCTCCACCTGGAACCAGTGTGCTGTCCATATAGAAGTTCCAACCTCTCAGGACGCCTGGCTGGCAGTGTGCAACTCTTGATCTCAGGGCTATGGGTTCGAATCTCCACAATGGGTGTAGAAATTACTTAAAAATAAAATTTTGGGGGCGCCTGGGTGGCTCAGTCAGTTGAGCGTCCGACTTCGGCTCAGGTCATGATCTCGCGGTCCGTGGGTTCGAGCCCCACATCGGGCTCTGTGCTGACAGCTCAGAGCCTGGAGCCTGTTTCAGATTCTGTGTCTCCTCTCTGCCCCTCCCCCACTTGCACTCTGTCTCTCTCTGTCTCAAAAATAAATAAACATTAAAAAAAATAAAAATAAATAAAAATAAAAATAAAATTTTGGGGGTGCCTGGGTGGTTCAGTTGTTTAAGCATCAGACTCTTGATTTTTGCTCAGGTCATGATCTCAAGGTTTGTGAGTTCAAGCCCCATGTTGGGCTCTGCAGTGACAGTGCGGAGCCTGCTCAGGATTCTTTCCCTCTGCCCCTCCAGCTCTCTCTCTCTCTCAAAAAAAAAAAAAAAATCAACTTAAAACCACAACTCATACATAGCATACTAGGATATTAAATTCCACAAAAGCAGGAGCTAAATTTTATTATATCTCTAGTAATTAGAATCGTGCTTGCACCTAGTAAGAATTCAAATATTTGATAATAAATGATTAATCTAAATTTTAGATATTAATGGGGTGCCTGGGTGGCTTAGGCGGTTAAGCAGCTGACTTTGGCTCAGGTCATGATCTCAGTGAGTTCAAGCTCTGCATCAGATGAGCTCCAGGCCCACTTCGAATAGTGCAGAGTCTGAGTGGAATTCTCTCTCACCCTCCCTCTCTGCCCCTTGCTCACTCGCACCCTCTCTCAAATATAAGTGAATTTTTAAAAACCACTTAAAAATAAAAACTAAATAAATAAAAATAAGAGTACAATTTTTTTTTAATTAAAAAAAACAATACATGCTATAACCCTTGGCACTCATATTGAGGCCTGCTACTGAGATATTTTAAGTTACAGGTCTCTAAACTCTTGACTATACAAATAACAGCATCTACACAGTAGCTGACACAGTTGTCATTTTTGACTCCAGGCATATATCAAAGATGTAGCAACTTAAATAGTTCAGGGCTTTCTGAGCACTGGCACCAAACAGCTGGGAGAATATTTCAACTATGCAGACCAATTAAGAGAAGGGTCACCACAGGAGGAGATGAGGTGGGGAAAGTGAAGTAATACTTCTTAAACAAATACTATATGCCAAGTGTTAAGCTAGAGTATTTAAATGCATTCTTGCATTTGATCCTTATAAGAGCCTAAGAACCCTGTGTTTCAACTGGGCCAAGACACTGATATTTGTTGGTATAAACCTTATGGATTTGATTCCTTAAATTTTTTTAAATTTTTATTTTTATTTTAGAGTAGAGAGAGTGCACGTATGTAAGACAGAGGAGGGAGAGAGGGGAGAGAGGGGGAGAGAGGGGGAGAGAGGGGGAGAGAGAGGGGGAGAGAGGGGGAGAGAGGGGGAGAGAGGGGGAGAGAGGGGGAGAGAGGGGGGGAGGGAGAGGGAGGGGGGGAGGGGGAGGGGGAGAGGGAGAATCTCAACCAGTCTCCACATTTAGTAAAGAGCCCAACTCAGGACTCGATCCCACAACCCTGGGATCATTACCCAAGCCAAAACCAAAAGTCAGATGCTCAACCAAGCTACCCTGGTATCCGATTCTTTAAATTTTTAATGTGCATGTAACACTACGTAAAAATAAATTTGATGTTTTAAATATTTAATTTTGAAGTTTATTTACTTTAAGAGAGATAGAATAAGTGGGGGAGGGGCAAAGAGAGAGGGAGAGAGAGAATCCCAAGCAGGCTCCATGCTGTCAGTGCACAACCTGACATGGGGCTCGATCTCACAAACCACGAGATCACGACCTGAGCCGTTATCAAAAGTTGGACACTGAACCAACTGAGCCACCCACATGCCCCTTTATTTTTTTAAAGTAGGCTCCACACCGAACTTGGGGCTTGAACTCATGACCCCAAGATCAAGAGTTGCATGCTCTACCAACTGAGTCAGCCAGGTACCCCAAAATAAATTTTACTTTTAAACAGTTTAAAAATTATTTTTAAAAAGAGAAAAACCCAGAGGCACCTGGGTGGCTCAGTCAGTTAGTGTCTGACTCTGGTTTAAGTCATGATCTCACAGTTTGGGAGTTCGAGCCCCATGTCAAGCTCTGTGTTGACAGCTCAAGCCTGGAGCCTGCTTCGGATTCTGTGTCTCCCTCTCTCTCTGTCCCTTGGCCACTCATGCTCTCTCTCGCTCTCTCTCAAAAATAAACAAACCTTAAAAAAAATTAAAATAAAGAGAAAAACCCAGCCCTCTGAACCAAGCACCATAATTAATACATACCAAAGAGGAAATTGAGGGTCAGAAATAATAATTTACTCAAACTAATATGGCAAAGCTGAAAGACTTGTAAGCCCAAGTTCTTTTACAACAAACTACCTTCCCTAAGCACATACTATTATTTTAAGAGAAGTGTATAAACTAGGTCAATCAATTCTGGTTGCTAAAGAAATCTGAATCCTGTGGAAAGAAATCAACCACTGGTTACTGAAACTCAACACTTTAGTGAAGACACTAGGTAACAACTACCCTCAGGTGTTAACATTTTGCAGTCAACATTTCCACAAAAAGCTGTCTAGTCCTCCTTTTATATTTTATAGAGTATGAACTATTCATTCCCATGTAACAAGATAATTTAGCAACACATTCCCTATTTTCCCATATTCCTAGAATTTAAAAGCATTCACATTTGAAGTGCTATGAAGGTTATGTTAATAAGCAATCTCTGTTGTCCTGAACTTCAGCCCCTCATTTAACATCCTGACAGACACATCCAACTGGAGATTTCTTGGCCCCTTAAAGTATGTCCAAAAGTAAGCTAGCTATTCTTTTTTTTTGTTTTGTTTTGTTTTTTGTTTGTTTGTTTTAAGCTAGCTATTCTTAAAAGACCTTGCTCTCCAGGAGCACCTGGGTGGCCCAGTCGGTTAAGCATCCAACTTCGGCTCAGGTCATGATCTCACAGTTTGTGAGTTGGAGCCCCAGGTTGGCTTCTGCACTGACAGCTAGAGCCTGGAGCCTGCTTCAGATTGTGTCTCTTTCTCCCTCTCTGCCCCTCCCCCACTTGTGTGTGCATACTCACTCTCTCTCAAAAAAAAAAAAAAAAAAAAAAAAGAGCTTGCCCTCCTAACTTCCCATTTCATTAACACAATCACCATTCTCCTAGTTAACCAGATATGAAATTCAGTATTTAGCACGGAACTTGGAAGAAGAAGAGTTAGTCAGTAGTCAATGTCTGGAAAGTCTTCCTGCAAAATGCGTCAACACTGACACACTTATATTCGTTTGTGTTTCTTTAATCTTCTAAGAAAGTGGTATGTTTTTAGGGCACCTGGGTGGCTCAATCACTTAGGCATCCAACTCTTGATTTCGGCACAGGTCATGATCTCAGGATCATGAGATTGAGCCCCCACATCAGGCTCTGTGATGGGCCTAGAGCCTGCTTGGGATTCTCCCTCTCCTTCTGCTCCTCCCCTGCTTGCATGAACAGACACACTCTCTCAAACAAACCAAAGAAAGGTATGTTTGCCATTTATTCAAATTTTATATTTTTAGTTTTATAGCTTTTTCATATGAATGCTGGCTTATTCAATAGCATTTATCCATAGTTTTTGTAACCATTTATCCATCCGTAGTTTTTGTAACCACTACAAAGGAATCTACTTTTTATTTTACTTGCTAATTGGTTATTGTTGGTATATAGAAAAACTATTCATTTTTTATACTCTCTTTATAGCCAGTCACCACTTTGAACTAATCACTAGTTCTTACAGTTTTTCAGATGTTATATTTTTTTATAGGCAATCATATCTGCAAAAAAAATTATTCCTTCCTAATTTGTGTATAATTCCTATTTCTCCACCTTAAAGGAATCTAAGGCCTCCACCACAATGAAGAACAGTGGAAACAGCAGGCATCCTTGTTGGTTCCTGAAATATAATTTGAATATCTTTATATGAATTTTTTTTTTCAGTAAACACTACACACAATGTGAGGTTCAAACTCACAACCCCGAGATCAAGACTCACATGCTCTAATGACTGAGCCAGTCAAGAGTCCCTAATTCAAATACCTTTAAACTTTCTCAACTAAATGGTATGTTTCAGTAGGTTTCTGCCTTCTTCCTCAGATGACAATACTTCCCAAATGGTTATCTTGTGTGTAACCTCTTCCCTCTTATTTTTTTTAACATTTATTCATTTTTGAGACAGAGTGTGAGTGGGGGAGGGGCAAAGAGAGAGGGAGACACAGAATCGGAAGCAGGCTCCAGGCTCTGAGCTGTCAGCACAGAGCCCAACACAGGGCTCGAACTCACGGACTGTGAGATCATGACCTCACCTGAAGTCAAATGCTTAATTGACTGAGTCACCCCGGTGCTCCTAACCTCTTCCCTCTTAAATTTAGCCTACATACTCATACCATGAACCCTTTTTATGATAATTCTCGTAAAATAAAATAAAAACTTCAATAGCTTCTACTGAAAATAGGTGAAGCTCTTTTAGCCTTGCACTCTTGGCCATAATTTTACTAATTTTATTCGTCCCTATCACCCTCATATACTGTATGGTCCATCCATCATGTGTTGTATAACCAAAAGAGTCTATATGCTCTGTGAGATCAGAGGGTCTTTGAAGACATGGCAATATCTTATTCACTTTGTATTTACTACAATACCTAGTATAATGATTTGCTGACCAAATGTTTTCTAAAAATCATTCACCTCCTTAATTAGCTAATGCTAACTAGTGCATTCTCTATAATAGGTAAATAAACACTTTACAATTTTATAATAGGGGCTAATTACTCACTGTAATAAGGTCATCTCTCGCTCTGAGGACTTTGAGCCTTGCTTGATTCATCAAATTAGACATCTGACTGCAAAAGATATGGAAAAATAGTAGCAGTACAGCATAAAAATATAGAAACTGTAGAAAAAATATACAGCTTCCTACATACGCACAAATACTCCTCTTTGCATATACTCGAGTGGCTTCTATGAACTTATTTTCAAAGATAAAGAAGCACTTTTATATCAGTTATTCCAACTTTTTTTTCAATAATCCTGTGAAGCTCCCATTTTCACAAAGGAAGAAAAATAATTAAGCAACTTGCCCAAGGTGAGAAAAGTGTTAAGTTGGTCCAGTTAAGACTTGAACCTATACCTCCCTGACTCCAAAGCACATGCTCTGTCTTTTGTCCCACTGACTTTTCAAAGCTTCCTTAGCTAATATTGTGACCAGGATCTACTTACATTTTCTTCTGCTGCTCAATCTGCTTTTCTTTCTTCTCATAGTATTCCATAATCTTCAGTCTTTGGGTTTGCACAAGACGACCTTTCTCAATGTTGAACTCTTCCTCTGCCTACCAAGGAATTTATTATTATTATTAATTCATTACAGCAGATCTGGAGTTTTATTTTAAGCAGCTGGTAACCAGAGGTACTTGCTTATAATTATCGTTTTCCATATCAAACATAGGAAGTTTATTATGACTTGTCTTGAAGAATTATTTCTAATTTACTTAAAAGAGATAACCATTGATTTTCATCATAAATGATGAACCAGAAAACTAAAAATCTGATCAAAAATAATCATACGCAGCGGTGCCTGGCTGGATCAGTTGGTAGAGCATGCCACTCTTGATCTAAGGGTCCTAAGTTCAAGCCCCACGTTGGGTGTAGAGCCTACTTAAACTAAAAATTAAAAAAAAAGAAAAAGAAAAAGGGTAATAGTACCTACCCACGAAGTCATAAAGGATATATTGATAGAAGGTTCTGTATGTGAAAAAAATCATTGGGGCGCCTTGGTTGAGCATCTGACTTCCAGAAGCTCAGGTCATGATTTTGTGGTTCATGGGTTTGAGCCCCGCATCAGGCTCTCTGCCATCTGTGTAGAGCCCACTTAACATCCTCTGTACCCCAGCCTCTCTCTGAACCTCCCCAACTCATACTCACTCTCTCTCAAAAATAATAAACAAAAAAAAAAATCATTATGTATTCTAAATTTAATCCATTTGCTTACTAGGGGGCTAATAAAAAGAACACAGAATTTGGAGTTTAGAAGATCTGGGTTACTGCCTAAAGAATCTGATCAAGTAATCTCAGTTTTAGTCCTCCCTTATAAAAATAAAAGAATTATAACAGCATTCTTGCCTCCATTGATCAGAAAAATAAGATGAATCTAACAGTCGTTTTAAAATTATAAATTAGGGGTGCCTGGGTGGCTCAGTCAGTTAAGTGGCCAACTCTTGGTTTCGGCTCAGGTTATTATCTCACAGTTCATTGAGTTTGAGACCCGAATTGGGCTCTGTGTTGACAGTGTGGACCCTGTTTAGGATTCTCTCTTCCTCCCTATTTCTCCACCCCTCCCACGTGCTCTCTCTAAATAAATAAACTTAAAAAACTTAAAAAGAAAAAAACAAGCACAAATTAATGAAAAAGCAAAATAACAACATAAAAATACTACACCTCTTTAAAAAAAATTTTTTTTAATGTTTATTTATTTTTGAGAGAAAGAGAGAGACAGAGTGTGAGCAGGGGAGGGGCAGAGAGAGGGAGACACAGAATCTGAAGCAGGCTCCAGGCTCTCAGCTGTCAGCACAGAGCCCAACATGGGGCTCAAACCCATGAACTGTGAGATCATGACCTGAGCCGAAGTCAGACCCTTAGTCAACTGAGCCACCCAGGCGCCCCAATACTACACCCTCCTTAACCAGCTATCATAATTACCCATAGATGCTAAATGTCTAGTTTCCAGATTCCATGAGAAAATTAACCCATTACTTTTCTACTCCCTACCATAAAATTTCAGGACACTTATTGACAATCAGGATGTTTAGAAAGGAAAATTTATTTTTTAATATTAAAGATAAGAGCTATTTGGAGTGGCTGGGTGGCTCAGTTGGTTAAGTGTCCAACTTTGGCTCAAATCATGATCTCATGGTTCCTGAGTTCAAGCCTCACATTGAGTCTTGCATCACGACATCGGGCTCTGCTGTCAACACAGAGCCTGTTTTGGATCCTCTGTCCCCCTCTCTCTCTGCCTCTTCCCTGCTCACGTTCTCTCTCTCTCAAAAATAAACATTAAAAAAATATTTAAAAAAGAGAAAAGATATTCTTAGCAGTCCTATGTGATGTGTTGTTAAACAACTAGTAAAATTACTCCTTACCAAAGCAAAAACAATACGAAATTTTGATAATTTCTTAAACCTAGAAAAGGAAATCTCACCTTTGCATCTATTTCTTCTGCTTTCTCATTGGCTTCCTGTTCAATAAAAGCCATCATATGCTTAATCTGTAAGAAAAAAATGAAAAGATTATTTTATTTTTGAGTATAACAAGAAAAGAAAATGTACCTATCTTTTCTGATTCATTCAACAATCATTATTGAATGCATATTATGTGCCAGGCATTGTATACAAGGATAAATGAGATAATTTCTGGTCTCAGATATCTTATAATCTGGAATTTGCTCTAGCAAATGGACCAGATGCAATATTCAATATCACAGAACATTATCCTATTCTCAAAGAACTTAGAGTTTATGGGGGAGGGTGGACTAAATATATACCCTCCTCTACTTCATACCCCTTTTGGCCAGGACCTTCCTTTTCTCCATCTCTAATAAAATGGATCAAAGACCTATTTAGATTTACTTTTTCAACTTTTTAAAAAAGATTTTATTTTTAAGATTTTTTTATTTTTTATTTTTAAGTAATCTCTGTACCCAACATGGAACTTGAACTTCTAACACTGAGATCAAGAGTCACATGCTCTACTGACTGAGCCAGCCAGGTGCCCCATACTTTTTCAACTTTCTTACTTTCTACTCTCAACATACTTTAATTCACTTCTACCCCTTCAGTCCACTGAAATTACTCTCATAAAATGACAATAATCTCCTAGTCCTTAAATCCTGGCCTCACCTTAATTGACATTTCAGCATCTCTTGTTATGTTGACCAATCCTCCCTTCTTAAACAATCTCTTCCTTTTGACTTCCTTGTTCTCCTTCAGCGCCTCTGCCTCCTAGACTGCTCTTTTTTAGATATCCTACTCACAGCAACCTAAATCCAAAACACTCACTAATGAACAGTTAACCACTCCCTGCCCCCAACTTTGATCTCTATCTGGAGGATTAGTACAACATTCAACTTTGACTCTTCCTTGTACTTCAGTCCTCACATCCAATCAACCACCAAGTCCAATCAATTCTCTCTTCCAATGGTTCTTTTATTTGTCCACATCTCTCTATCTTCTTAGCCACTATCCTAGTCTTTGCTATCACCATCTCTCAGCTGAATTATTACCACAGCTTCCAAATCTGTCTACTGGCCCCCAGCCCTGTTTCCTCTTTCATCAACTCTACACTGCAACCAGAAAGATCCTTTAAAAAATGTTGGTCTCATCAAATATCACATTCCCCCACACCCCAACGTTCTTTATGATCAAGCTCAAAGATTTTAGAAGGTACATGATCTGGTCAATGCTTACCTTGCCAGCATCATATGAAAAATAACTTTCACCACTCGCCACTCTTCAGACTCTTGGTTCCTATCCTACTAAACTTATTTCAGTTTTTCTGTTCCTTGAGTTCACCACTCTCTCCTTCATTTCCGAGATTTCAAATATGTTGTTCCTTCCACTTGGAATACTCTTCCTCCTGCTTCATCTAGCTAACTTCTTGGGATTCAGCTTGCTTAACTGCCTTTGGGAAATCTTTTCTGAATTTCTCACCTACATGCATCTAGGGCACTCCACACTTCCTCTACCTAAATACATATTCATAATTCCTTGCTTACTTGTCCCTATCCACAACTAAACTATAAGGTGAGGTCCTTGTTAAAGGGCTTTAGAGCTCTGGCTACAGAGAATAAACTCCACTGAAGTCTTCTGAATGGGGCTTGGGGTGACTGATCCAATTTAGACTCATAAACGAAGTATTGTCTCCAGTGAAGATGTAAAATACACCCAAGGGAATATACAAGTAACACAGCTCATCAAACTCACTAGTAGTTTCATTTCATAGGGGCTCTATCTGAAAGAAATGATGAATTAAAAAAAAGCTGATTTTAAAAACATCAATAACCTCTAGGTTAATTCATTGTTTATTAATTCTCCCATCTAAGGTAAGCTCCATGAGTACTGAGATCTTGTCTTTTATATCATCATAACCCCAGAAGGGAACAACTGCCACTACAGTGGGTACTCAATAAACATTTGTGAATGAATGAGAACCTGCTGGGTATTTTAAGCCTGTTGAGATATCCCAAGTACTTTTTATTTTTATATAAATATATTTTTTTACTTAAAAAAATTTTTTAAAATGTTTTTATTTATTTTTGAAGGAGAGAGACAGAGCATAAACAGGGAAGAGCAGAGAGAGAGGGAGACACAGAATCTGCAGCAGGCTCCAGGCTCTGAGCTGTCAGCACAGAGCCCAACGCGGGGCTCGAACTCACGAACCATGAGATCATGACCTGAGCTGAAGTCGGATGCTTAACCGACTGAGCCACCCAGGCGCCCCTATATTTTTTTAAATGTTTATTTATCTTTGAGAGGGAGAGACAGTGTGAGTGGGGGAGGGGCAGAGAGAGAGAGAGACAGAGAGACAGAACCCGAAGCAGGCTCCAGGCTCTGAGCTGTCAGCGCAGAGCCTGATGCAGGGCTCGAATGAGATCATGAGATCATGATCTGAGCCTTAGCTGGATGCTTAACCGACTGAGCCACCCATGCGCCACCCCCCCAGTACATTTTAGAGTTTAACAATCTGGAAACAATTCCCAGCTTCTCCATATACCACAAAGATATCATAAAATTAAGGTACACACAGATGTACAAAAGTGAGTCAAGATTTGTTTTACAATAATGTGAACATACTTAACACTACTGGACTGTACACTTAAAAATGGCTGAGTAAGTTTGTTTTATATATTTTTTAAAAAGTGCATTAATAGGGGCGCCTGGGTGGCTCAGTCGGTTAAGCATCCGACTTCGGCTCAGGTCACGATCTCGCGGTTGGTGAGTTCAAGCCCCGCGTCAGGCTCTGTGCTGACAGCTCAGAGCCTGGAGCCTGTTTCATATTCTGTGTCTCCCTCTCTCTCTGACCCTCCCCCGTTCATGCTCTGTCTCTCTCTGTCTCAAAAATAAATAAACGTTAAAAAAAATTTTTTTAATAAAAAAAATAATATAAAATAAAAAGTGCATTAATAATACAAGCTCATGCCATCAGAGTCTTAAAGAAAACACACAGTATGGTTTTAAAAGGTAAGATTTCCTTTTTATCAAAATTCTTAGCAGCTACCTTTTGCTTGAGGAACCAAAATAAGTATGATAATCAGAGCCTATTTCATAGGTAATACAATACTTATGAAGTCTCAGGCCTTGAAATATTTGTAGTACCTAATCCAGAGGTACACTGTATAGAAAAACTGTGACCTTGCTAAAAGCATTAACCCCCACAGATTTGTGTGTGTGTTCACGGTAAGGAATCTTATCTCCACAAGTTCAGTTTGAAGCCTTACTGAACTCAGTTTGGAATTTTAAAGTAGTTAGTTTAAATACAGTAATCAAAACAGGTGTTTATAAATGCCACAAGGCATGGGCCTGTAGAGGTGAACTCTGATTCAAACCTGCATTATCTGCCTTTATCACTCATGGTGGACCCTCTGCTACCAGATTTGACTAGATCAGCACAGCCTAGAGCAAAACACACTCATTTTAACCCAGGTCAGAGAACCTGTTTACAGCCAACATGATCATATTCTGTCTTCAGGAGTTCCAACAAGAGAAATAGTGAAACCCTTCAGGACATTTAACTCCACCCCTAAGGCAGAGCCTTTAGAAAATACTTTCCTTCTTCCTGCTAACCCTACTAGGTTTTAAGGTTTTTGAAGCCAGATTCCTTCGAAAATTTAATGAAATAACCATACTCCCCACATAAAAACAAATATATATAAAATTTTTTTTAGATTTATTTTTGAGATATAGAGAGACAGAGTAAGAGCAGGAGAGGGGCAGAGACAGAAGGAGACACAGAATCTGAAGCAGGCTCCAGGCTCCCAGCTGTCAGCACAGAGTCCGATGCCAGGCTCGAACTCACAAACCGTGAGATCATGACCTGAGCCAAAGTCGGATGCCCAACCACCTAAGCCACCCAGGCACCCCTACATAAATATTTTAATACAATAGGGAAGACGTCAGGGAATCCTCTATTTATAAACACTTACTACATGCTTGGTGCCTGGCCTATTCACTGCTGCGAATACAGGGAACAAAATACACTGCCCTTATGGAGCTTAGAGTGTGGAGAGGCAGAGAACAGATTTCTTCATCTTTCAATTTTACAGAAAAAACAAATAGTTTCAGTCTAAGGAAATATACCACTTTATCTTTATAATATATTTTTCCTGGGGAAGCCTTATTCTTCAATAAGTAGGGTAGGAAAAAGATGAAGGAACAAGTGGAAGAAGAGAATCAGCACTGTAATTGTGACTACTAGAAGGTATGGAAGGCACTGTACTTTTCCACTGCACCAAGTTTCTCCTATAGTAAAAATCAGAAATAGCAGTTTATATGTTAAAAACCCCATTGTTTTGTAAGAATATTGTTAAGATTTCTTAATCTTCTCCATAGACACTATTTTTGTTACACGATTTCCCCTTTATGATTAGCATAAGACCACTGATGAAGAAACACTCCATTCTTAGTGCATACTAGATTAAAATGCAGAGTCATTTCCTAGGAAAAGGAAAAAATATTTTATTGGTCACTTAAGATTCATAAGGCAGTGAGTGAGCTTTAGTCAGAGAATTTTCCTAGTACTTCAAAAAGAAATGGATTTAGTTCTCTAAACTACGTAAAGATTAAAGTGCAGGCTTAAGCTTCTTTCTCTGAAAAACCTTTTGGCAATATGACTACTAAATTCAAGGACCCTGGTTGCAAAGTATCTATGCAGGGCAAATGGAAACCACTTTTTCCTGTTACTTACAGGCCTATCAATGCCAATATATTATCCTGGGAGACTTTCAAATTATAACTTTCTCAATGCCCACAAACTCGAAGGCATGACACCTTAAAAACACAAAAACAAAAAACCCCTAAAGTTTCCCAGGGCTGTTTATACACTTGCAAAAATAATGTAGGTTCACGACTTCCATAATTTTTTTCCACTGACCTGGACTTACTTACTTTATGCCAAACATTGGCGCTGGAGTTCATAAATGTTGAGAGGAATTCTGCATTATGATTAATAAATATTTACAAAATATTAACGTACACACTTACTGAGAGAGCAACCATTACAATTCATTATGATAGAGGGGATTCTTCCAAGATGAAGATAAACAGTTCATAAAATGAATGACCTCAAAACAACATTGGAAGCAGCGGTCTCCCGTCGGCACTTTATCCTACTGTGAACCCTTCTCCCGGGGTTAAAAATCAAACGAAAAAGAGGTTTTTAATCCTTGCATTCAATTTGCATTTCAACCCTTGTTTTCAATTCTCTGCTCTAACAACCACAGCGAGTACCCTGGGAAAATAGGGAATGCCGAGGTGGGAGCCAAAAAGCCAGCAGCACATCAAGGAGGCGGCACGCGAAACCCCAGCTGAAGACATAAGACTGTGAGTCAAACCTCCCTCCCTCAGACAGACCACTAAGCCCCGGGGACTTGAGGTAAGGGACCCCTCCTTCGGCATCTGGGCTGCCCGAGGCCCGCGTCCTCCCTGAGCCGGGTTCCAGCCCGTCACCCTGGGACCGACGCTGCGACTACGCCAGACCCAACCGCAGGCCCTCACCTGCTTTTGCACGTCAGCATCGCTGAGAGCCATAGCGAAAGTGCTGCTAGGCCGGAGGGACACTGGCTGGAACGCGATTAGAACAGGGAGGTAAAAGGAAGGGGAAAAGAAAACCCGGCGCAGGTTTCGGCTTCCTTTGCTTTATAACTCCAGCTTCCGGTTCCTGCCAGGTGACGGCACACTCCCGCCCTTCTCAGCCAGTGGGAAAAAAGCTGGTTCGGGGAAGTCCCGCCCTGGCCCCGCCCTTCCCTGGCTGGGCGCCTGCGCGGGCAGCCCTTCTCGGTTCAGTCCCAGTTCCTTTGGTCACTGGCTCGTGACTAACGAGCTGTTTTCTTCAAAAACCTCTTCCTCGGTAGAAGGGAGAGAATGGGAGTTCTGGTGTTTGCAATTAGTTGAATTATGTGAGTTTGTGTAGCCTTATAGCCCTTGAATTTTTTTCAGGTTTACATTTTTAGCACAAAATCAGAATTTATTATTTTGCTTTCTTGGCCTTAATGAAAGCAAATTTCACCAGTATTTTATTTATTAATGGATTTTATTTTAAGAACAGCTTTAGATGTACAGAAAAATTAAGCAGATGAAGCAGGGTTTTCGTGTATCTTTCTCCCCCTCACACACTGGTTACTGTATTAACATCTTACATTACTATGGCACATTTGTTACAATTAATTAAGCAATATTGATGTATTGACCCCAAGTCCATCATTTATTCGGATTTCTTTAGTTTTAACCTAGTGCGTTTATTCTTTTTCAGGATCCCATCCAGGATACTGTGTTTTATTTAATTGTCACGTCTCCTAAATTTGTTGGGTGTGAATGTTAACTCAACTTTTCCTTTTTGATGACCTTGACAACTTTGAGGGATACTAATTAGGTATACTATAGGATGCACGGCTCTTGGAATTTTTCTCATGATTGGTCAGTGGTTTTGGTTGAAAGATTACAGGGGTAAAGTGCCATTTCATCACATAATACCTAGGATTCATGCTGTCAATATGATTTTTGAGGGGCGCCTGGCCGGCTCCCTCTGAGGAGCATGTGACTCGAGGTCTCAGAGTGGTGAGTTCAAGCCCCACACTGGGTGTAGAGATTACTTAAATAAAAATTTAAAAAAAATTTTTTTTAATTTTTGTAATGTTTATTTTTGACAGAAACAGAGCATGAGTGAGGGAGGGGCAGAGAGAGAGGGAGACACAGAATCCAAAGCAGGCTCCAGGCTCCCAGCACAGAGCCCAATGCGGGGCTCGAACTCGCAGACCGCGAGATCATGAGCTGAGCTGAAGTCGGACGCTCAACCGACTGAGCCACCCAGGTGCCCCCAAAATTTAAAAATTTTTAAAAATACTATTTTTGATTGCTGATGCCTACTTTGGTCACATGGCAGCTTTCTCCGTTAAAGTTAAACGTTTTTCCCTTTCCATACTGTAATCTTGGGAAGGAAGTACTATGTGAAGTGCACACGTAAGGAGTGAGAAGTTATTCTCCACTTCCTTAAAGGTGGAGTATGTACAGGATTTATTTGGAATTCTGAATGAGCCTATGCCTTTTCCAACATTATTCCCAAGACCCGCTTAAAGGGAATTATTCAGAAAATTAGGGCAGAAATTTCCACAGATTTGTTTGCCTCAAGCCCCATTTTCCCCCCAACTGTAAGACAAGAACTTTTGAGGGGCACCTGGGTGGCTCAGTTGGTTAAGCATACCACTCTTGATTTCAGCTCAGGTCATGATCATACAGTTTGTGAGTTGAGCCCCGGATTCTCTCTCTCTCCCTCTCTGCCCTCCCTGGCTCGCATGCCCTAGATGAATGAATGAATGAATGAATGAATGAATAAACAAACAAACACATATGTACATACGTACATACACTAACTAACTTAAATTGTAAACAATTTTATAGGAGTGCCTGGATGACCCAGTCGGTTAAACTTCTGACTTTGGCCTTTGGCTCAAGTCATGATCTCACAGTTCGTGAGTTTAAGCCCCGCTTTGGGCTCTCTGCTGTCAGTGCAGAGCCTGATTCAGATCCTTTGTCCCCCTCCCCCACCTCTCTGCCCCTACTTCACTCTGGAGCGGGTGAGTGCACTTGTGCTCCCTCCCTCTCTTTCTCAAAAATAACTAAAACATTAAGCATTTTTTAAATCTTTATTTTAAAAATGACTTTTGAAAATTTGTATATTTTTAGGACAGACTCCTAGCAGTAGAATTATAGGTCGAAAGGTACATGCATTTTTATTACCAACTTTTTATTTTGAGGAAATTTCAAATATAATAAGTTGTAAGAACAATGCAATAAACTCCATTCATCTGCATTCACCAATTGTTAACATTTTGCTGTATTTGCTTTATCACTTTTCATCAATCAAATTCAGGAAATTTAACAAGTCCATTATCAGATTTTGCCATATGTCCCACCAATATCCTCTGTAGCATTTTTTTTTCCTGATCCAGGATGCAGTCCAAGATCACCTATTGTATAAATTATCATGTCTTTTCAGTCTCCTTTAATACGGAATGGTTCTTCAGACTTTGTCTTTCCTGATAGTGACATTTTTGAAGAGTTCCACACATTTGATACTGATACTTTTCTCATAATTAGATTCAGGTTATGCATTTGGGAAGGAGCACTACATCTGTGATATTGTATCCTCAGTGCATCACATCAGAAAACCACATTTCAGTTTGTCCTTTAATGAGAATGGTACACACATTTTTAAGGCTCTTAATACATGTTGCCAAATTGTTTTCCAGCTGTACTGGTATACAGTGATCTTTATAGTATGTGATGGATTGGTGCACATATTTGAAAACATTGGTAATGTTGGATAAGGGAAGGATGCGGCCACTAACAGAGCAATAGAAATCCGTGCAGTTGACCTTAACTTGATCAGTATTGTAATCAACTGAGCTAAACCAGTTGATAGGTGTATTTCTCTCATCTTGTTAGTTATTGTATTAATAACTTCATTCTTTGCCATCTCAGAAGACAGATTTCCAGGATTATGCCTCTTTCTAGCATCCCTAGGGCAGGGTGAGGTAGTATTCATTCATTTGAATTACAATCCCTCCTCCCATTTAATTTTTACAATGTTCTGCAAATAACAGGGTTGGGGAGTGAGAGCAGCAATCTAATGCCACATGTCTAATCATTTGTGAAATTAATGTCTGTAACAGATCAATGTTTTGGGTTTATGGAAAACAGTGTGCTGATTTTTATGATTTGTTATTAATTTGAGACAATAAAAAATATAGAAAAATACAAAGAATAATTTCAATATTCATGTAGCATGTACCAGCACCCAGAATCAACAACTAATATTTTTCACATTTACTTTAAGACTTCATTTCTAAAGTTAAATAGTGTTACAGATATAGTTGACATTCCCTTTTGTGCAACTTTCTTCTCCTCTATGTTAATGCTCTTTATAACTAGTTTCTGCAGTATTTTGCTGATTCACCAAGGAATGGACCAGGTCCTGTCTGATAAGAATATGTGTAAGCTTCATAGAGACAGTCTCTGGAGTGGAAAAGTTATTATAAGTACAATAAAAGGTTAACTAGTTGGTAGTTTTCCAAATCCAATCTCTTAGGTCCTGTGAAGCTTTTTTATTTTATTTTATTAATGTTTATTTTATTTTTGAGGGAGAGCGCATGAGGGAGAGGGGCAGAGAGAAAGGGGGACAGGCTCCTTCAGGCTCTAACTCAGGAACCATGAGATCATGACTGTTATGCCCAGAATTCGTGATCCCCAAATACCGCCAGGGAGCCGAGTCCGATGTAAAAGCAAAAGAGCCTTTATTCGAGCTAGCTCGAGCTCAATCCCCTACCTGCACCGACGCAGCGGTGAGATACCGGGGAGAGAGCGAGTTTCAAAAGGACAAAGGTTTTATTGGGGCCTAGGGGCAGTTGGTGAGGTAATGGCTATGGCCTCAGCCGATTGGCTGGGGAAGGGTCCGAGTCCTGTTAGGCAGGTGAAGGGGGGGTTACTCAAGGGGAGGAGGTGTGGTCAAGGTGAAGGACACCGAACAAGGTGGAGTCGGCCGGCGTAGGCCCGCCCTTTCAATGACCTGAATCAAAGTCAGACGCTCAACCAACTGAGCCATCCAGGCACCCCTTGTGAAGCTCTTTTATATTGATTGATTGATTGATTGATTGATTGATTGGAGAGCACAAGCAGGGGAGGGGCAGAGAGAGGGGACAGAGGATCCCAAGTGGGCACTGCACTGACAGGCTGACAGCAGTGAACCTGATGTGGGGCTGGATCTCATGAACTGTGAGATCATGACCTGAGCCAAAGTTGGACACTCAACTGAGTGAGCCACCCAGGTGCCCCTGAAGCTTTTTTAAAACAGCTTTTCAGATGGGGGTGCCTGGGTGGCTCAGTCAGTTGAACGTCCGACTCTTGATTTCTGCTGGGGTCATGATCCCAGGGTCAGCCGTGGGATTGAGCCCTGCGTTGGCCTGGTGCTGAGTGTGAAGCCTGCTTGTGATTCTGTCTCTCCCCCTACCCCTCTCCCCCCCACTCTCTCTCTCTCTCTCTCTCTCTCTCTCTCTCTCTCTCTCTCAAATTAAAAAAAAAAATTAAAACAGCTTTACAGATAAATTCCAAAAATCCCACTCCTAGATGAGCCTAAATATACTTATGGCTTCACAAAATCACTGTCCTAGATTCCCGTCGGGTTAGTCACAGAAATTGTCTCACCTGCTCCCAAGCTGAGACTTCAGTCTGTGTCTTAGTTAGATGTTGAATCAGCAGAATAGATAAAGTAACTCTTGAACTGGTTTGCTGGGGAGGACACACAGAGAGACTAGAGGTAAATGTAAATCCTCTTAGGGTACCTGGCTGGCTCAGTCACTAGGGCACATGACTCTTGATCTGGGGTTTGTGAGTTTGAGCCCCATGTTAGGTGTACAGATCACTAAAAAAAATAAACTTGGGGTGTCTGGGTGGCTCAGTTGGTTAAGCCTCTGACTTCGGCTCAGGTCCTGATCTCACAGTTCATAAGTTCAATCCTCATGTCGGGCTCTGTGCTGACAGCTCAGAGCCTGGAGCCTGTGTATCCCTCTCTCTCGGTCCCTGCCCCGCTCATGCTCTGTTACTATCTCAAAAATAAATAAACATTAAAAAAAAAATAAAAATAAACTTAAAAAAAGTGTAAGTCACCTCTCTCTTTGAATGTTGAAAAATTAGGTGTTCTTTTTAAGATTTTATTTTTAAGTAATCTCTACACCCAATGTGGGTGGGGCTCAAACTCACAACCCTGAGACCCAAGAGTTGCATGCTCTATCGACTGAGCCAGCCAGGCGACTCTTGAAGAATTAATTTTTTTTATTTTAATTTTTTTTTAACGTTTATTTATTTTTTGATACAGAGACAGAGCATGAACGGGGGAGGAGCAGAGAGAGAGAGGGAGACACAGAATCGGAAGCAGGCTCCAGGCTCTGGGCCATCAGCCCAGAGCCCGACGCGGGGCTCGAACTCACGGACCGTGAGATTGTGACCTGAGCTGAAGTCGGACGCTTAACCAACTGAGCCACCCAGGCACCCCGAAGAATTAATTTTAAAAAGAAAAGCAAATGATACCAGAACACAGTGGAACTCTAATTTAGGTGCCCACACTTCTTACCCCTTTCCAGCTAATTTCCTACACAACAGAAAGAGTGGTTTAAAACCTAGATGGCAGAGCACCTGGGGGGCTCAATCGGTTAAACATGACCCTTGATTTTGGTTCCTAATCTCACTGTTCTTGAGTTTGAGCCCCACCTGGGGCTCTGTGCTGTCACATCATGGGGCCTGCTGGGGATTCTGTTTCCCTCTCTCTCTGCTCCTCCACCTTCCTTCCTCTCTCTCTCTCTCTCTCTCATTCAAAAATAAATAAACATTAAAAAAAAAAAAACAAAAAAAAAACAAGGGCGCCTGGTGGCTCAATTGGTTACAGGTCCGACTTCGGCTCAGGTCATGATCTCACAGTTCGTGAGTTCAAGCCCCACATCAAACTCAGAGCCTGACAGGTCAGAGCCTGGAGCCTGCTTCAGATTCTGTGTCTCCCTCTTTCCCTGTCCCTCCCCCATTCACACTCTGTCTCTCAAAAATGAATAAAAAAAACAAAACAAAAAAACTAGATGGCATCTAGTAACTCCCTAATTTATAATCCTCTAATGGTTTCCAATTGCTTGAGAACACTTCACAGCTCACATGGTCTGTGTGAGTGCTGCCCAATCTGACCCTGTCTGCTTCTCTGACCTCATTGCTCCTCTTCTCTTTGCTCACCACCTTATAGCTTTACTGGTTTCTTCTCAACTCCTGGAAAACACCAAGCTTTTTGCCTGAATTCTTTTCCTGCACTTCTCACTTAGCTTGTTTTTCCTTCTTTAAGATCTCAACTTAAAATATCACCTCCTTAGAGAAAGCTTTTCATAAAGACCCTTTCACCTTCCTTTCTATTCAGCCCCTTGTTTACCTCAGGACATGCCACAATTAAAAAAAGTTTTTCTCTTTTTGATTTTAGGTTTTTATGTGGTTTTCCTATGAAAATATCCGCTTCATAGCAGAGACTATGTATGATCTACTCATCACTGTTTTTGCAAGAATCCAGCACACTGCCTGGTAAATAGTAGGGGTTCTATAAATAATGAAAATGAGAAGGAATAAAATGACTAGAGTCTAGAGTTTAGATTTATTTTATTATTATTTTTTTGAGTTTAGGCTTATTAATCACATCAGGCTACAGAGTAGACTTCTGTGTAACTTATAAGATCTGTCAAAAAAAAAAAACAAAAACCCACAAACAGGGCACCTGGGTGGCTCAGTCGGTTGAGCATCCGACTTTGGCTCAGGTCATGATCTGGAGGCTTATAAGTTTGAGCCCCGCGTTGGGCTCTGTGCTGAGAGCTCAGAGCCTGGAGCCTGTTTCGGATTCTGTGTCCCTCTCTCACTCTGCTCCTCCCCTGCTTGTGCTCTCTCTCTCTCTCTCTCAAGAGTAAATAAAATATTAAAAAAATTGTTTTAAAAAACACAAAAAAACCCAAACTCATAAGCTGCCGTGATTAAAGTCAAATAATACCTGTAAAAGGACCATATTATTCTATACCATTCATTGTAAAGACTATCCCTTTTCCCATTGAATTGTCTTGACACCTCTGTCGAAAATCAGTTGCCCATTATGGACTTTCTATTCTGTTCCATTGACCTATGTTCCACCCTTATAGTATACATTCAAAAAAAAAAAAATAAAATAAGGAAAAACAGCAAACCTTAAAACTGGAAGCAATTTGAAAGAAATGAACCTAACCACCTATCAAATTTGTAACATAACCATAGAGAATGATTTCATGTGGCTTAAAAAAATTTACATACAATAATCTGCAGAGACTTACAAAGTACAATTAGATGAATTCTGATGCCTGTGTGATCAAGATACAGACTATTTCCACCACCCTAGAAAGTTCCTTTCTAGTCAGTCCCAGACTCTCTGCCTCCAGGCAGCAGTGTGCTGATTTCTATAACCATTGACTAATTTTGCTTATTCCTGAAATTCATGTAATTGGAATTACATAATTTGTACATTTTGTGTCTGGCTTCTTTCACTCAACACAATGCTTTTGAGATTAATTCATATTGTCACATGTAATATTCACCTTAAAAATAAAACTGTCAGGGTTTTTTTGTTTTGCCAGCAAAAATGGGTTTATTCAGAAATTGTAGAGAATTGCAATTCAGGACATTCAAGCTCTGGCAAATCCAGAAAACAAAGGAGAGGACTGCTCTTTATTATAGAGGAAAATGGCTAGATGGGATATTATACTGGCTCAGTCAGAAGAGCATGAAGCTCTTGACCTCAGGGACATGAGTTAGAACCCCATGTTGGGTGTAGGGATTACTAAATAAAAACAAAAAACAAAGTAACTCCACTCAGTAAACCGGGAGTTCCAAGTATAGTAGAGTAGCTTTTGTTTAGCTAAGTTGTGACCATCTCTCATTGGCTCATTTGTTGCCGAGGGAAGGGAAAAACCTATCCTTCTTCTACTGGGGTAGTAAGGTAGTATGGACTTGCAAAGTACCCCCTCTTCCTTTTTTTTAAATTTTACTTTTTTTAAGTTTATTTTGAGAGAAAGAGAAAGAGCAAGCAGGGGAACGGCAGAGAGAAAGGGAGAGAGAATTCCAAGCAGGATTTGCACTGACAGCAAGGAGCCCAACACCGGGCTTGACTTCAGGAACCATGAGATCATGATGTGAGCAGAAACCAAGAGTTGGACACTTAATTGACTGAGCCACCTAGGCACTCCTTATTTTTATTTTATTTTAAAGATTTTAAGTAATTTTCACACCCAATGTGGAATTGGAATTCACAATCTAGAGATCAAGAGTCACAAGCTCTAACAACTGAGCCAGCCAGCGCCCCCCTCCCCCAACCATTGGATCAGCAATTGACAGATTGATAGGGCATGAGAGCTCCCCCTTCTGGCTTCTTACTCTATTTTATCTATTTATTTTTTAAGGTTTTTGTTTGTTTTGAGGTTTGGGTTTTGTTTTTGTTTAATAATCTATACACCCAACATAGAGTTCTAACTCATGACCCTGAGATCAAGAGCTTCATGCTCTGCTGACTGAGACAGCCAGGCACTCCCTCTATTTTAAATGAGGTTTCCATTTGTTAATTTTCACAATATCACAATATTTTTGTTTTATTATTGAATAATTTCCATTGTGTGAATATGCTTGAAAAAATGTTATTAAAAATAAAACTAGGAAACTAATAAAATATGTAACAGCCAAATGCATGATCCTGGTTAAAACAAACAAACAAACAAACAAACAAGTTATTGGGGCCCTCGCTGTCTCAGTTGGTGGAGTACGCAATTCTCCATCTGAGGGTCCTGAGTTCACACCTCACATTGAATGTAAAGCCTACTTAAAAAGAAAAAAAGCCTATAAAAACCATTACTTGGACATTGAGGAAATTTATTTTTTATTTTTTTCTGTAAGTGTTTATCATTGAAGAAAAAAACGCAGCAGCAAGTTCTGTGTTGGCTTCAACAAGACCCAATTTTTAACATACCTACAACACTCCAAAATTGAAGTCAACACAGTCATTACTACAAATTACTTGTTGAAACAATCCATCCTGAAGAGAAAGGAAATTAGGAAGAAGAATTTAAACAATTGGACATTGAAGAAACTTAAATACCAACTGGTTATTAGGTACTATTAGGTAGTTTTTTTGTTTGTTTGTTTGTTTTTTTAAATCTGTGTCCTTTTGGATTGGAGACACCAGGAACACCCAGGGTTCCACAGGAACCCTTCAAAAAATTTTTTTTAAATTTTATTTAAATCCAAGTTAGTTAACATATAGTGACTATTAGAGAATTATTGATCGTTTTACTAGCTCACTAAGCTTTTCTTGGCAAATCTCTGTCCAATTTGTCAACTAATGGCACTTACTGTTCCCTCAGTCACTCAGGCTTAAAGCCTGTTATGACACCAGCTCCAACCTTTTTGCTTCCACCCCCACTCGCCCTCATATCAGTTCAGGTTTTCATCACTTTTTTCCACAACTTTATTGAGACATAACTCACATACCATACAATTCACCTATTTAAAATGGCTTCAAGTATATTCAGAGGGTGTACAACCATCAAAATTCAATTTGAGAACATTTTCATCATCTCCCTCCAAAAAACGCTGTACTCATTAGCTGTCACTTCTTATTAGGTTTTCATCACTTCTTATCTGGCTCCTTATAACAGTCTTCTAATTCATCATCTTCAGCGCTTTCCTTCTTTCAATTTATTTCATGTACACCAGACAATTCGGTTTCCCTAAAGCATGGTTTAGATATTACACCTTCTTAACTAGATACCTTCTGTGACTCCCCCCAAAGGACGTTTGGATTCAAGTAAATAAACATCCATTATTACACATTCTGTTCTGGCATTGTGCTAGGTGCTGTGAGCAAAATGGATATTACTGAAGACTTCCTTTACTGCATAGTGTCTGTGCTTTCTGGACCCTCCGCCTAGAATGCCCTCTTTACCCCCACCCACCCGCAACCGCTAGAAAACTTTCCCAACTTTCAAGGATCGTCTTCCCCGACAAATGGCTGCGAACTCTGCAGCTCTCTTGAACTCTCCAGACGCTTCTCTAACCCGTTCGCTTGCACACACTTAAACCTCAATACTTGTTACCCCAATACATCCCCAGAACGTTCTGCAAAAGGAGCAATGCTCCTCTCTGCGGGAACGGCCAGCCTCTCTCTCCACACGATTGGTTCTTCAATATCCCAATACCCTTTCTCCAGCCATCAAAGACCTCCGCCCCCGAATCATAGACGTGAGCGACTCCTGGTAAGAGCGGGCTAAGAGAGGTCGGCTCTTCCGGGTCACATCTGCGAACACACCTCCGGACCTCTATGATTCGCGCTTCCGCTCGGAAGAACAGCACCACCTCTCTTCCGGCGTTCCTCTGCGCTCCCGGCCCGCCCCGACGCTGTCGGTGACGGAAGCACGCCGGGGGTGACCTCACCTTCCAACATGGCGGCGGCGGTAGATTAGGGCCGCGGGTCGAAGCAGCCACCGCCGCTGGGGGACCCTGTCGGAAACGACTGCCGCCGCCGCCGCCCCTTCCATCTCTTCTGGGGCAAGGGGCCAGGGCCAGGTGAGGGGAGTGGGGTTTTGGGCAAGGCAGAGTTGGGTCCTCATCCAGCTCCTCAGGCGGTTTTCACTGGGCAGGAAGGTATCCAGAGACTGTGCCGAACCACTGGCTCCCCAGTGGTTCCGACGACGCGTGAGTGAGTGTCAGTGAGTGTGTGACTGTGAGTGAGTGAAAGAGTGTGTGTGTGTACCGGCGCTCCTTTGCCCGAGGGTTCTCAAAGCATGAGGGGCCCATTTCTTTGTAACCGGACCTGTCCAGCGTGGTCCCACCGCGGACGCTTGTTGAGCGGGGCTTCCTGAGAGGGCTGCCAGAGGCGGAGGAGCTCAGCCCTTGCCCTACACCGCTGCTGTTCCCCACAAAGACCTTCACGTGGAAAACCCGTGTCCATTTTTAGGACCAGGCTGGGGAACGTGGATTTCTTTTTAGTCGAGGGAGGTTTCATGCGATTCGTTTGGAATGATTGTAGATTAGGTCTGCCAGTCCTAGTTGTTTCTTCTCACAGATTGTTAGAATTTTTTTAGCCTTTATTCACTGCTGTTCTGACACCCCTCATTATTATTACTTATTTTGCAGAAAAATCTGCTTTCTTATTCTTGGAGGCAGTACAGTTCACACTACGTCCTTTCTTCCTTTGATTTTTATCCTCTCACTATTCCAAGGAAATGCCAAGTTTCTTTCCTTCATAACCAGCTATGAAGGAGAACTCCTAGACTTTGAGTTGAGGCTTTAAACCTGGGTTGAAAATCAGACGGATCTGACCAGTTCACACGCTCCCCATTGGGATCTTTGTCTTAACCACTCCCCGCTCAAGTATTTGTTTGTTTATACAAAATAGCTGTCTCACTGTCTCTATTTAGAAGTTTTAAGCTGAACTGAGGTTAATCTCTAGCCTCTCCCCCCCCAACCCCGTGTTTGTTTTTTGTTTTTTGTTTTCATGATATAAAGCAAAACAAACATAAAGTCTTTTGCGAAATTGTCAGTAAGATTTCCTCTGGAGGTTTGGTGTAAACCAGAATGTTGATCTCTGCCCTAACTTGTTGTGACCTTGGATGAGTTGCCACACCCTTCTAGTACCTTCTTTTTTATCTCATAGAAAATTAAGCAAATGTTTTTGTAGGTAGTAAACTATTTATGCCTCATATACATAATTGGATAAATGTACAGTGCACATCTGCACCTGCAAATTGAACTATTTAAGCCATTTTGGAATATTCTTCCTTTGATAACAGGCCAGTAAGGGTTTTGGAAATCTTTTTACTCTGGTCGGGTACTATTTTCAGTATTTTTTTTTTTTTAATGATTCATTTTCTCATGCAGGCTTGTACCCCAGCAGTTGAGTTTAGTTGAAGGATATATAAAGTTGAGTCCAACCAGTTTTGTAAAGGAAAGATATGCTCTCTATCGTGTAAGTTAGTCAGTACTAAATACCTTCTATACTAAACTTTAGGACAAATAATTTGCAACAGTAATCATGGTTTTAAAACTACATTTCTCTTATGAAATACTTTAGACATGCAAAACAAGTTTTAAACAATCAGTCTTGTTTTCTTTTTATCTTTTTTTTTTTCAAATATTTTGATTCATATCTTTTTCCAAATAGTCACCAAGATTTCTTATTTAATATATATTACAGCGTTGAAGGGAGGGAGTTGTTTTCAGAGTATCTGATGATTTAACACCTTTATCAAGATCTAATTAACATACAATTCATCAATTGCATGATTCAATTTTTTTTTAAATGGTTTTTAGTATATTCACAGAGTGTGAAACCACCAACTCAATTTTGATCACCCCCAAAAGAAACCTTGTAGCCGTTAGCAGTCATTCATTATTCCCCACCTCCGCTAGGTAGGCAAGCATCGCTTTACTTTCTATTTCTATAGATTCACCAATTCTGGATATTTCATATAAACAGGATTATACAACATGTGGTCGTTTGTGACTGGCCTCTTTTACTTTGCATGATGTTTTCAGGATTCTTGCATGTTGTAGCATGTATCAGTACTTCTTTTTATGGTCACATAATATGCGATCTGGATATACCAATTTTCTTTATTCATCAGTTGATGGGCAGTTATTTCCACTATGTGGCTGTTAAATATTATGCTGCTGTAACTGTTCATGTGCAAGTTTTTGTTTAGACATGTGTTTTCATTTCTTTAGCATATACGTAGGAGTGAGACAGAGTAACTGAATTTTATGCCTCCCTTTTACAAAGCTATTTACACATGCATGGGAAGCCTAATTATGTTGAAAGGCAGAGAGTGAGAGTGAGGCATTCCTCTATAAGTACATTATCTTCATACATTATCTTTGAATGCCAACTGCTGAGTGAAAACATTTTGAGGCAGCTCTTAACACAAGATTGAATTAGAGTATTTCGATTAAGCACGTTTCGGTGTGAAAGGGACTATCTACACTAGAATATTTAGTGTCTGCTGAGTTTTAAAAATGACACCCTTGCCCAGTTGCATTTCTCAGTTGGGTGGGGTGAATTTTTTAAATTTAACAATTTTTATTAGGATTATTTAATTTTATTTCTTTTATTTTGGAGAAAGCTAGAATTCTATACGGGCTAATAAAGTATGGATTTAAAAAAATATAGTTATTGGACTTAATTTATAGAACTTTAAAAAAACCCCTATTGAAAACACTAGTGAGTCTTGAAACTAGAGATCTGGTAACCCAAAAACGTTGTTAATGTTTAAAATTCCAGAGTTTTGATTTGTGATTGAGTTATCTGTGGATTTTTATTTTTCTTTTTATAAACTGGGATTATAGATCTGTTCAACTGTATTACTGGAGTATGTAACAGTCTTATTACATTGTAATTTTATTTTAGTGGACAGAAATGATCTAAAAACAAAGCTTGAAATAATTTAATTAAACCATGTTAAATTGTAATCTGTTTCTGTTTTGGCCTGTGGGGTTTAAAGAATACAATATAGCTATGATATTCTAACTCCTGTGTTGGAGGTGGTACTAGAAATTTGTGTTTTCCACAAACATTCAAGGTGATTACGATCAGACAAGTTTGGGAAACAACTACAAAAAACTCTCATGTTGCTGCAGATTTGCTTTTCATAAGAATTTAAAGTCGAATTTAATAGTTGCTGCCTACCTTCTGGTTGTAGTTCATAAATGTGCTTTAATTCCTGTAGTACTATTGGTGCTAGCATCCTGAAATTTGCACTAGTATCCATTAATAGAAGACTGGTTAAAAAAAATAAAGCAAACTATTTATTGTATATTGTGGATGTTACATTTGTTACTGGAGGATCATGGATGTTTTATTTGTGCCTAGTTTTGGAGATGTCACCAAATGAATGTATAAACACAGGATTAAGTTACCCTAAGCTTCCTCAGGCTGTCCATCTGGCTGACAACTGCCTGTAATTTAATAGAGGAGCAAACTAAAGGTATAAGTTTGAGAAGGAAACAGGTAGGTGACACAGATATATTCAGTGGCTTGTTAGAATTGTGCAAAAGATAGTTTTTATATTTATTTATTTTCTAATTTTTTTTTTTTTTTTTTAAAGTAAGCTCTATGTCTGACATGGGGTTTGAACTCAGCGACGACTGTAAGATCAAGAGTCACATGCTCCACCAACTGAGCCAGCCAGGCACCTGGATAGTTTTTGTATTTAAAATTGTATTTAAACTTCTGGATACCAAGAATACTTATACCTAATTTGAATTCTAAAGGGTTCTACTGGACAAAATTTAGAGTAAAAGTAACTATATTCTTCTTACCATTTAAAAGGAAGCTTGGGCTGTCTTAGATATGAAATGTACTCTGTGTTGGTCAGGCAGTAGTGGGGTGGACCTGAGCATTGTATTCTGTTTCCAGGAAAGCTCTGGGTGGTGATCTCAGATCGTATTTAACTTTCATCCATTCTTTTTCCTTTTTTTCCTTGCCCCATTCTTAAAATTGACAAATTTGTTTCTTTCAGTACTCTGCAAAAACACCCTGTTAGTCTACCAGTTCTCCCTGCTATTATTGTTGTTAGTGTCTTCACCTCTGGGTTTTTCTCACCCAGTACCTTGCCTGGCATACAGTAAATATGCGTTGAGCAAATGCAAGGCTCAGAGTTCGGAACTGAAGAGGATGTATGTACCTGACCAAGTGATTGCACTGTTAATTAGCTGTATGATTTTGTGTAAATAAATTATCTATTCTTGTTTCTTCATCAATAAATTGAGACTATTACCTTTTCCTTCTAGCATAGAGGATTGTCTGACAACACATGGAAGAGTGCTTTAGAAATAGAGGTCTCGTGCAGATGTAATTTATTTCTATTTGTTTGAAATGCAAGAGCCCATTGTGCAATATGGGCTACTCTGCACTACAGAATGTTGCAATGGAAGTGGATGCCCTCTCTTCCCATAATACCCTTAGAGTACTGACCCTGTAGTAGTGTTGTGGAGTTTACATTTTGCACATTCTCAATGCCTTTGTTCTGTAATTTAATACAAACACACTAGATGGGTAATAGTGTTCCTAGGGTCTGTCTACTGCGCCACCTAACCACAGGCCTGAGTGAGCTGCTTTGTTGCTATACGACTGGAAGCTCATACTATAAGTCTGGCATGTTTAGGTCTGATATGTTTATAACTAGATTCTCTGATACACATTTAAAGCCTAAAAACTGTATATTGAACTTAAATGATTAAAGTTTGTAGTATCATCTCCAATAGTGTCCATCATTGAAAAATGATTGAATAGAATATAACCATCCACCAAATATATGGATGTGTGGATATTAACATGTATACTAGAACTCAGGACTTTGTTGCAAATAGAATAGTGAGTATGGAAGATGGGAAATTATGAAATCTATGATTAAGATTGCATTTATGGTTAGGCAATTGGGATTTGTAAGAAAATTTGAAGAGCACTAGGCTAAAAATGAAATTTGGAAATTCAGTGAACTATGCTTTTTCTATGGCATCTGGGTCAGAGAATGACTAAAATTGTCTTCAGATACCAATGCTTGATAAATACAGGAATTTGAATATAACAAATTTGAGAACATGAGTTTTTTATTTAAAGCATTATTCAAAATGTGAATACTTTATTCCTGTTACCAAAAAATTCTGAGACCTTTGTAGAGCTGAAGTTTTGTTACTGATTTGCTGTGCTCTCCCCTCTCTTTTGGAACTTCATAATTTATTCCTTGCTTTTTATATTTATTTGTATCTCATTTGACTCCTCCACTTGAGTGTAAACATGCTTAAGACTCTGTGTACAAAAACAAAACAAATGGACTCTCAAACGTTGTCTGTCTCTCTCTGGCCTCTATTCTTTTCTTCCCTTCCAACCCAGGCTCTTTGAAAGAATAGCCTAAAACTCCTTTCTCTACGTTTTCACTTCCCATTCATTCTTCAACTCCCTACCTTCTGCCATTGACCTTGCCAGCCACATAGAACTGGACTTTCAGGGATCATTACCTTGATATTTTCGTTCTTTTTGGTGTGTTGTTGCATTTTGTACATGTCTTCACTATCTTCTTGTTGAAGTGCCTCCACTGATTCTGTGACCACACTCTTTTCTGGTTTTCTTCCTATCTTTCTGACTGTTTCAGTCCTGATTTTAGAGGTCATCTCTGCCAGCTTTTCATCTTTTGGCCACACCTGAAATGTTAGTTTTGCCCTGAATTCTAATGGTGTTTGTTTTTCAGATTAAACCAGTATATCTCATCATATTTTTTTGAAGTTTATTTATTTTGAGAGAGAGAGAGAGAAGGGGAGAGGGGCAGAGAGGGAGAGGAATCCCAAGCAGGCTCTGTTGTCACCACAGAGCCCGATATGGGGATTCATCTTGTAAAGCATGAGATTGTGACCTGAGCCAAACCGAAAGTCACATGCTTAACCAACTGAGCCACTTAGGCGCCCCACTCACATATTTTTTTAAACCATGTCTCCTTTTGGTAAATAAAAAATTCTCTGGCTCCTATTCTGATGGTAGTGCTTGGGGTAGGGAGTGATAGGTGTATTTATTCTTCCCTCCCATCCCTGCATGAAGTCACTGTTACAAAGAAGGTTGAAGATTTACTGAGCTTTATTTTCTATACTTTTAATCAGAAAACAGTAGGTAATATTTCCTTCTCCAGTGTGAAACTATCTATTGAATATGGGTTTTGAAATGTAGTACTCTTTCTCACTCCTTCTGGAAATTTTGACACTTCTACCTATAGGAAGTCACTAACTCTCCATTCACTCTCCTTAGATAATTTCATTGACTTGTATCTATGTAGAGCACAATTTTGTATCTCCAGTCCAGACCTCTTAATATAAGACTTGTATGTCCAACTACTTGTACATCTACACCTGGACAACTCATAGGTATTTTGAAATTCAGTATGCCCTAAAGTGAACCTGTTATCCTCTCCTAAGCCAGCTTTTCCTATATTACCTGATTTAAGAAATAGGAATAAACACTACTTTCAGGGCACTTCAGTCGGTCAGGTGTCCAAATCTTAATGCCGCCTTGAGTCATAGTCCCAGGGTTGTGGGATTGAGCTCTGCGTTGGGCTCTGCACTGAGCATGGAGCTTGCTTAAGATTCTCTCCCCCCCACCCCGCCTCCCTCTCACTCCCCCTCCCCCTTCCCCACTGCCCGTCTCCCCTGCTCACTTTCTAAAATAAAATGAAAAAAATTTTTTAAATACCACTTTCCATATACTGCCTAGATTACCCTTTCATTGAGTTAGCTAACAAATCTTTGAAACTCTTTATATTTTTCCTATTTATCCCCCTTTCTGGTGTTCCTGCTCTAATTTATGCCTTCATACATCTCTTGTTTAGATTATTCCTATATTCCCCTAACTTGTGTCCTTTCCTCCAATTTCTATCTTTAATACCACCTCCAGGATGATTTTTTCTAAAATATAATCTGTTGGGGTGCCTGGCCAGCTCAGTTGTAGAGCATCCAAGTCTTGATCTCAGGGTTGTGAGTTCAGGCCCCACATTGTGTGTGGAGCCTACCTTAAAAAAAACATACAAATATACATGTTTATATATATATATATATATGTGTGTGTGTGTGTGTGTGTATATACATACATGTACACATACATATATGTATGATCTCTTGATATGCTTTTCTTGCTTAAAACCCTTCAATAGTTGTAGTAGTGTTTAGCCTGTTTTACGTCATGATCTAATTTGAAAATCTAATGAAAGAAATGGAATGATTTTTCTCTCCAGAAAAAAAATGCACATGCACATAGAATTTGCATTTTAGGGGGTTCATTCATGAATATGGTTAAAATAATTCCTTGCTTATAGGATAAAACCCAAACTTCCTCACATCCCATAGCATAAAAAGCATACCAAATGCTGACTGCTGCTTACTCCTGCTAAACCTCATCCCCCTTGTATCTTATGATTTAGCCATGTTAAATTCCATAGTTTTTATGTTCTGTGCTGTTTCAAAACGTTCCTGTGCTTTTTTTCTGGTCATCTTCACATCTGAATTCCTTCATTCCATCCCCCTAAACTGGTTCAGTTAGTGAATATCTACTCATGTTCCAAGATTGGTTTGTATTTTACTTTCTAAAGCCTTTCCTGGTTTCTACTTTTTCCCTGTCCCAGAGAGACTCTTTTGGGTTGCCCTTCCTACTCTGGATACTGACTTGTATCATAGAATGTTATTGTTATTCGTAATTTTTGTTTTCTTCTACATGGTCAAAAACTCCAGAGGGCAGATGATTTATCTTAATGCCTGGAGAGTACCTTGTATCTTAACAAATAAGTGTGTGTTGAATGAACACAAAAAATTATCAGAAGATACTGACTTCTGTTTCAGGAGGTATAATTACTAGGTTGATATGTGGACTTTGCAGAATTTGAAGATTTTTCTAAACTAAAATTAGTAATCTTCACATGAAAGTAGTGTATTAAAATTGTTGAGAAACTGCCTTAGAAGTTTTAAGAAAATTAGGTTCTAGCCTTGGCCCGTGTTCCAGTTACATCTTGGTTGCCAACAACACAAAGTGATTTTAGCTTATTTAAGCAGAAAAGGAACTTATGAAAAGGGCATTGGATAGCTCACAGAATGGATGGGAAAGCAGGAAGGAACCAAGGGAGACTCGGCTGCACATTCAGCCAGGGTCAGGCCAAGAAATAGAAGAGATAGGACATTGCTATTGGATCTGCACCACTGCCTCTGCTGACCTAGGATCACAAGCTTATCCATGAATTATCATTACGTGTCTTTCCAGATTCTAGATCCTAGTGTGAGTCTTTGACTTGGCTGACGCTGCATGCCACAGAACAGAACAGGAGAGAAAAAGTCTAGTTGTTTTAGTTTTTGTAGTGGGGTTGGGAGATTTGTTTCCAACCAAGATTGACACAATGTTGGATACATAGGAAATTGGTTTCAGATGGCAGGCAGGAGCTAAACAACAACAACAACAACAACAAAAACTGAAGTACAGCACTGCTGCTAGTTAATCCCTGGCTGATAGGCCTCAGAATATTTATTTTATCTCTATGGGTATCCCTTTTCATATTTTTAATTTTGAAATTCTGTCTTCTCACCATTAAATGGTAACAGTGTAAAAGTATGAAATATTTGGTAAAACATCAGGTAAGAACATAGTGGTTGTGGCTTTCATTTCTGTGAAGTAAAGTGTAACACTTTTTCCCTTTCTTTGGAGTATGTATTTGTAATTTTGAAATACCTTTTTGAAGTTTATAAACTTCTAAAGTTGAGCAGGGTAGTCCAAGGCCTGTTGTTTGAATTATTGTATGTTTTGGTATAATTTGGTAGCATTGTTCCCTGAAGATGGGAAACAATAGGGATTATTTATTTATTTATTTATTTATAGTTTTTTTTTTTTTTTTTTTACAATAGGGATTTTTATTTTTATTTTTATTTTTTTAAACATTTATTTATTTTTGAGACAGAGAGAGACAAAGCATGAACAGGGGAGGGTCAGAGAGAGAGGGAGACACAGAATCTGAAACAGGCTCCAGGCTCTGAGCTGTCAGCACAGAGCCCGACGTACAATAGGGATTTTTAAATGTTGAACTAAGATTTCTTTTGACAGCCTAAGTGAATATTGATAATAGCAACCATAAATGCATTTTTTAAAGTTTATTTATTTTTGAGAGAGAGCACGAGCAAAGTGGGGGAGGGGCGGAGAGAAAGAGAATCCCAAGCAGGCTCTGTCCTGTAAGCACAGTTTCATCCCGTGAACCATGAGATCAGTACCTGAGCCAAAATCTAGTCGGGCGCTTAACTGACTGAGCCACCCAGGCACTCTCATTTTTTAAAGACTGTATTTAACCATTGAAAGCGTGTTTTTATGCTGTTTCCTTTTTATCTCTTTATATAGTCACTGTTTTATTTTGTGTATCTCAAATCCTGCATGTATTTTTTCATTGTTTGTCAGTCTTGGACATTTCTCTTAGTTTGTTTATAGATCTTAAATTTTGTCAACGTTGCTTGTCTCTTTTTTTTTTTTTTAATATTTATTTATTTATTTTGAGAGAGTGTGTGAGCAGGGGAGGGGCAGAGAAAGAGAGGGAGAGAGAGAATCCCAAGCAGGCTCCTCACTGTCAGTGCAGAGCCCAATGTGGGGCTTGATCCCAGAAACTGTGATTGTGATCTGAGCCGAAATCAAGAGTCAGACACTTAACCGACTGAGCCACCCAGGCTCACCCCCTGCCTGCCTCTGTCTTATGTTGTTAGTTATCTGGACCTGTTTTTCTTTCCTTCCTTTTTTTTTTTTTTTTAAGATTTTATTTATTTATTTATTTATTTATTTATTTATTTATTTATTTATTTATTTATCTTAGATTTTATTTAAATGAAATATTTTATTCTAAGTCATCTCTACACCCAACATGAGGCTCGAATGCACAACCTTGAGATCAAGAGTCGCATGCTCTGCCAACTGAGCCAACCAGGCACTCCTGAACCTCTTTTTCTTTGGCTGAATATTTCTTGGGATCTTAAAGCAGTTAGTATTATTTAAGTAGAAAACAAAGTTATTTGCAAACTTCTTATTATAATTTTTTATTTGAAACAACTGTTACGGTACATGGTAGGTACAACAGCTACTAAGTCTGTGTGAAGAGGTAAAAGCTGTAGTTATATTAATTAGGGTACATGTTAATGAAGAGATTTCAGAATGAAGTGCCTTAAATAATAGTCCAGAGGTGGTTGGTTCAGGGGGGCAGGGCGGTTCTGCTACACATGGTCACTCAAGAACCCAGTTCCTTTTCTCTTTACCATCCCCTATGGTGGGGTCCTTGTTTGCATGTCAGAACGGGTATCTGCTGTATTCACATTCCAAACCATAGCAAGGAGGAAAGAGAAAGTCTTTAAGGAGAGACCCACAGATTATACATATAACTTCTCATATTCCCCTCACTCAGGCTAATCATATGGCACATTAAGCTGCTAAGGAACTGGAAAATGTGGTCGGCAGTTGTGTGGCCATGTGTCTAACAAGACTAGGAGGGTTTATTTTTCTTTTAATTTTTTTTTTTTTTTTTACGATTTTATTTTTAAGTAATCTCCATACCCAACATGGGGTTCAATCTCACAACCCTGAGATAAAGAGTCAGTTCTACTGATTGAGCCAGCCAGGTGCCCCTGGGAGGTTTTATTATTAAAAAGAAATAAGAGAACATATATTGGGGTGGGGGAAGTGGGGACATAGCCAGTTTTTTTTTGCCACATAGGTGAAAACAGAGAAACTAAGGAGAGATAGAGAAATTTGCCTTTGATTTGAAATTTGAATTAATAAATTCCCACTTGTAAGTAAACTAAAGTTACAATTTTTAAAGATTACTGAGAAGAATAGTCAAATATTTATTTTGGTATCTAGTTGAATAATTGGAGTCCATGGGGAAATGTATAGCATGTAATAAACTTTAAACTGAAAAAATACTTTTATGTTTTAGGTTTTACACATCCATAAGTAGACCTTTTTGGAGCTCTGCCAGCAAACTCAATGGCGTCCTCTACTACTGTGCCTCTAGGATTTCACTATGAAACAAAGTATGTTGTTCTCAGCTACTTGGGACTCCTCTCTCAGGAGAAGCTGCAAGAGCAACATCTTTCCTCACCCCAAGGTATTATCTTTGGCTTATGGTGGTTCTGTTGAGTACTAATAATTACTTCATATTTAAAAGTACATATATTTAAATAATTTATATCTGTGGTTATAAGATCAAACAATACTAATAATTTTTTTAAAGAATAAACCCTTATCCCATCCCTTCCCACCCCCTGATCCGTTCCCAGAAAAGACTTTTAATGCTTTTTAAGAGCATAATAATGTAAATGACTGCTGTTGGTACATGTAAAAATGTACTAAGTACCTGTAAATGAACAGAAATCTACCCTTCTTTAGAGATTTTATACTTAACAAGACATAGATTAGAATTACACAATTATGTTAAAACTTTTAATATAGTTAAGTTTCTTGAATTGACTTTTTTCAAGGACATTAGTTTTTAAAAAATTTTTATTTTTTCAATTTACATCCAAATTAGCATATAGTGCAACAATGATTTCAGCAGTAGATTCCTTAATGCCCCTTACCCATTTAGTCCATCCCCCCTCCCACAACCCCTCCAGTAACTTTTGTTTGCTTTCCATATTTAAGAGTCTTTTATGTTTTGTCCCCTCCCTGTTTTTATATATTTTTGCTTCTCTTCCCTTGTTTTCATCTGTTCTGTGTCTTAAAGTCCTCATATGAGTGAAGTCATATGATATTTGTCTTTCTCCGACTAATTTCGCTTAGGATAATACCCTCTAGTTCCATCCATGTAGTTACAAATGGTAAGATTTCATTCTTTTTGATTGCCGAGTAATATTCCGTTGTATATATATACCACATCTTCTTTATCCATTCATCCATCAGTGGACATTTGGGCTCTTTCTATACTTTGGCTATTGTTGATAGTGCTGCCATAAACATTGGGGTGCATGTGCCCTTTCAAAACAGCATACCTGTATCCCTTGGATAAATACCTAATAGTGCAGTTGCTGGGTCGTAGGGTAGTTCTATTTGTAATTTTTTGAGGAACCTCCATATTGTTTTCCAGAGTGACTGCACCAGTTTGCATTCCCACCAGCAGGGCAAAAGAGATCCTTTTTCTCTGCATTCTTGCCAACATCTGTTGTTGCCTGAGTTGTTAATGTTAGCCATTCTAACACGTGTGAGGTGGTATCTCATTTTGGTTTTGATTTGTATTTCCCTGATGATGAGTGAAGTTGAGCATTTTTTCATGTGTCGGTTGGCCATCTGGATGTCTTCTTTGCAGAAGTGTCTATTCATGTCTTTGCCTATTTCTTCACTGGATTATTTGTTTTTTGGGTGTTGAATTTGATTAAGTTCTTTATAGATTTTGGATACCAACCCTTTATTTGATGTGTCGTTTGCAAATATCTTCTCCCATTCCATCGGTTGCCTTTTAGTTTTGCTGATTGTTTCCTTCGCTGTGTAGGAGCTTTTTATTTTGATGAGGTCCCGATAGTTCATTTTTCCTTTTGTTTCCCTTGCCTCAGGAGACATATTGAGTAAGAAGTTGCTGTGGCCAAGGTCAAAGAAGTTTTTGCCTGCTTTCTCCTTGAGGATTTTGATGGCTTCCTCTCTTGCACTTAGGTCTTTAATCTATTTTGAGTTTATTTTTGTGTATGGTGTAAGAAAGTGGTCCAGGTTCATTTTTCTGCATGTCGCTGTCCAGTTTTCCCAGTACCACTTGCTGAAGAAACTGTCTTTATTCCACTGGATATTCTTTCCTGCTTTGTCAAAGATTAGTTGGCCATATGTTTGTGGGTCCATTTCTGGGTTCTCTATTCTGTTCCATTGATCTGAGTGTCTGTTTTTTTGCCCTCAAGGATATTAGATTTAAACAATAGATTTATGTATCTGATAGGCTTAAGAGAGTTTTTAGCATAATTCTTTTATTGTGAAGTTGTATGTATTCTTCTGTAAATACTTTACCAAATGAAGCTTAAAACAGTTACTGGAGTCTAAATTAGCCTTCTTCATAAGATATAACATCATCATAAATGTTCTTTTTTTTAAAATTTTTTTTAACGTTTATTATATATTTTTAAGAGAGAGAGAGACAGAACACAAGCAGAGGAAGGCAGAGAGAGAGGGAGACACAGAATCTGAGGCAGGCTTCAGGCTCTGAGCTGTCAGCACAGAGCCTGACGCAGGGCTCGAACTCACAAACAATGAGATCATGACCTGAGCCAAAGTTGGATGCTTAACCGACTGAGCCACCTGGGCACCCCATAAATGTTCCTTTTTTTAAAATTTTTTAACGTTTATTTTTTATTATTGAGAGACAGAGAGACACAGACTATGAGCAGGGGAGGGGTAGAGAGAGGGGGAGAACAGAATCTGAAGTAGGCTCCAGGCTCTGAGCTGTCAGCACAGAGTCCGACGCGGGGCTCAAACTCACAAACTGCGAGATCATGACCCGAGCTGAAGTCAGTTGTCTAAGCAACTGAGCCACCCAGGTGCCCCTAAATATTCTTTTTTTAAAAAATATTTATTTATTTTGAGTGAGAGTGTTCGCACGAGTAGGGGAGGGGCAGAGAGAGGGAGAAAGAGAATCCCAAACAGGCTCCACCTTGTCAGCACACGGTGGGATTCGAATTCACAAACTGTGACATCATTTCCTGAGCCAATATCGAGTCACCACTTAACTGACTGAACCACCCAGGTACCCCAACAGGTTTCTATTTTAACAAAATTGCATCAAAATAACTTTAAAAACTCCTAGAAGAAAATGCAATACCACCTATTTAATTTATAATTTATAACCAGTTATAATAATTTATAATTTATAAAAGTAACTCTTTTACTTTCTTATTTTCTATTTAAAAAATTTTTTTTACGTTTATTTACTTATTTTGAGAGAGACAGAGACAGCACACGCAGGGGCGGAGCAGAGAGAGATGGAGAGAGAAACCCAAGCAGGCTCCATGCTGTCAGCTTAGAGCCCGATACGGGGCTTGAACCCACAAAATGTGAGATTGTGACCTGAGCCGGAACCGAGAGTCGGACGCTCAACCGACGAGCCACCCAGGCACCCCTAATTTTTTTTAATGTTTATTTTTGAGGGAAAGAGACAGAGCGTGGGTGGGGGAGGGTCAGAGAGAGGGAGAGACACAGAATCTGAAGCAGGCTCCGTGCTCTAGCCCACTTCTAGTTCTGTGTCTCCCTCTCTCTCTGCCCCTCCCCCACTCAGTGCTCTCTTTCTCAAAAATAAAAAGTCTGTCTCTCTTTCTCAAAAATAAAAAGTAAACATTAAAAAAAAAAGAAATTTTAACTTAAAATGTTAATGGATATACATTTATTTAGCAATTTTGATGAAAGGTCATGTCTTTTTAAAAAAATATGTTTGTTGATGTCCATGTCATTTTTCTAGCATAAATCATTTCTATTACCTATATTTTCCAATTTGTTTAAAGCTGAGTTAGAACATAAAGACACCTATAAAACAGTATGAAGAGTCATTCTATTTTTTTTTTTTTTTTAAATGTTTTTAACGTTTATTTTATTTTTGAGACAGAGAGAGACAGAGCATGAACAGGGGAGGGTCAGAGAGAGGGAGACACAGAATCTGAAACAGGCTCCAGGCTCTGAGCTGTCAGCACAGAGCCCGACGCGGGGCTCGAACTCACAGACCGCGAGATCATGACCTGAGCTGAAGTTGGCCGCTTAACCGACTCAGCCACCCAGGCGCCCTGAAGAGTCATTCTAGATTTTTATGATTTCCTCCCAATCTTTTACAGTTGTTTCTCTCACACCAATTTGATATAGTATTTAAAAAAAATTTTTTTTGTTAGTGTTTATTTTTGAGAGAGAGAGAGAGAGCCAGAGTGCAAGCTGGGGAGGGCCAGAGAGAGAGGGAGACACAGAATCCGAAGCAGGTTCCAGGCTCTGAGCTGTCAGCACAGAGCCAGATGTGGGGCTTGAAACCATGAGCTGTGAGATCATGACCTGAGCTAAAGTTGGACGCTTAACTGACTGAGCCACCCAGGCGCCCATACAGTTTTGTTTTTTTTAATGTTTATTTATTTTTGAGAAAGAGAGCGAGAACTAGTGCATGTGAGTGGGAGGGGACAGAAAGAGAGGGGGACGGAGGATCTGAAGTGGGCTCTGCTCTGACAGCAGAGAGCCAGATTCAGGGCTTGACCTCAAAACTGTGAGATTATAACCTCAGCCAAAATCAGGAGTCAGTCATTTAAGTGATTGAGCCACTCAGGCACCCTGATACAGTATTTTTATTTTTTTAAAAATTTTTAATTTTAAATTAATTCTATTATATTATTAAAAATTTTTTTTAATGTTTATTTTTTGAGAGAGAGTGAAACAGAGCATGAGTGGGGGAGGGCTAGATAGAGGGAGACACAGAATCTGAAGCAGGCTCCAGGCTCCTGGCTCCCAGCTGTCAGCACAGAGCCTGATGCAGGGCTCAAACCCACAAGCCGTGAGATCATGACCTGAGCTGAAGTCGGACGCTTAACCAACTGAGCCACCCAGGTGCCCCTAATATGGTATTTTTAAAGCAACTTTATAAAATATTTAATTTAGAGAAGTGTCAAGTCTCTTTGCACAAGTCTCTTTTCACTTTTATAGTGAAATCGTAATGGGTTACTTAATTCACCAAATCACTTCAGTAGAGGTTAGTTAAGAATGCTTTTAGGGGCTCCTGGGTGGCCCATCGGTTAAGTGACTGGCTTCGACTCAGGTCATGATCTCATGGTCCATGGGTTCGAGCCCCGTGTCAAGCTCTGTGCTGATGGCTCAGAGCCTGGAGCCTGCTTCAGATTCTGTGTCTCCTTCTCTCTCTGCCCCTTCCCCGCTTGTGCTCTGTCTTACTCTGTCTCTCAAAAATAAATAAATGTAAAAAAAAATTAAAAAAGAATGCTTTTATATATTGCTTTTTTTCATTTATTTACTTTTGCTAAATCATCTAGAGTCAAACTATTGGATCAAGGAATAACAATATTTTTATAAGGAGTTTGTCATTTAAAATAAATATGTGGCTTCTAAATTGTCATACCATATAGTATAACTTTTTAAGTTTTTACACATTGTTTTAAAAACTAGTTATAACTCTGAAAGTGCTGGATTCCATTGTTTTAAGACTTAGGTATCTAGACTCAGTGAACAAATACCATAATAGACATACAGGGAATCCAACCAAGTAGTTGTGTTGATAGTGATTAAGGCATACGTTGTTAGCACACCTGAGGTAGGAATTGTATCTGGACCAGCATTTTGCTTTGGGAGGAAGATTCTGGGGATTAATTTTATGGAACACATGTGGTTTTTATACTTCAGTCTCCTAGAACTTCATAGATGCCAAAGTAGGCATCAAGACCCAGTGGATAAGAGTAAGACCATGTATTACTGCCCTAGCCTAACAAACACCAAGAATGTTACATGATAACACTGGTTCACCCTGCCTCGATCTACCAAAGGGTAATGTGATGAGCCCACTTGATGGCATTTTATGTAGTGGGTTGTACTGCAGCTGAGGTACCCAGTACTAAGGGCTTAGCACCTTTTGTAGCAAGCCAGTTACCTATTTCAGAGAGTGAGCAGTCACTTTGTGGTCATTTTGACCTATCTAGTTGTCTTCATTACTAGTTATAAAAATGGCTTAGAGTCAGAGGACAGTTAGGTCTTCAGTTTGTCATACTCAGTAAGGACATACAGGGATCCTTGGGATTCATTGCAGGCTATTGCAATCTACCCTTGAAAATTAGATGCAGTGACATTCAGTGAAATCCATTTAGTTTGTCTTGTATAACACTAGATTAAGGCTATTTTTCTTTTTAATTTTTTTAAACATTTATTCATTTTTGAGAGACAGAACGTGAGTGGGGGAGGGGCAGAGAGAGAGAGGGAGGAGACACAGAATCTGAAGCAGGCTCCAGGCTCCAAGCTGTCATCACAGAGCCCAACGCAGGGCCCGAATTTATGGATGGCGAGATCGTGACCTGAGCTGAAGTCGGTCACCTAACCGGCTGAGCCACCAAGGTGCCCCTAGATTAAGGCTATTCTGAACAGGATCCCAATTAGCAGGATGAAGGCATTCTGCAATGTGGATCTCAGCTATCCACCTCAGGATCCCAGATTCAGCCAAGTGAGTAAGTCTCAGAAGGGACTAGTAGGTGTCTTCAGAGTTCAGATTAGTTTCCTTTCCTTAGCATGTATGGCTTGTTCCACTTAACCAGTAGTATTAATCCAACTCAGTAGGAGGTATTGGCTAGAATGTAGTCCAAGGCCAGTCTTCTACCCATTATAATCCATGCAAGGACATTTAGACCTATCTGCTGATGTGCTAGGGCTCGTGCCATTGCATTGGCTGTGGTAGCTAGGTTAAGGACAGTTGACTGACCATTTTATTAAATTAATTAATTCATTTTTAAATTTACATCCAACTTAGTTAACATATGGTATAATAATGATTTCAGGAGTAGAATTTAGTGATTCATCACTTACATAAAACACCCAGTGCTCATCCCAACAAGTGTCCTCTTTAATTACCTTTGCCCATTTAGCACATCCCCCCACCCAAAATCCCTCCAGCAACCCTCAGTTTATTCTTTGTATTTAAGAGTCTCTTATGGTTTGTTCTTCTCCCTGTTTTTGTATTATTTTTGCTTCTCTTCCCTTATGTTCATCTGTTTTGTATCTTAAATTCCATATATGAGTGAAATCATATTGTATTTGTCTTTCTCTGACTAATTTCACTTAGCATAATACACTCTAGTTCCATCTACATTTTTGCAAATGGCAAGATTTCATTTTTTTTGATTGCCGAGTAATATTCCATTGTATGGCTATGCCATGTCTTCTTTTTTTTTTTTTAACGTTTATTTATTTTTGAGACAGAGAGAGACAGAGCATGAACAGGGGAGGGTCAGAGAGAGAGGGAGACACAGAATCGGAAATAGGCTCCAGGCTCTGAGCTGTCAGCACAGAGCCTGACGCGGGGCTTGAACTCACGGACCGTGAGGTCATGACCTGAGCCGAAGTCGGACACTTAACCGACTGAGCCACCCAGGCGCCCCTGCTATGTCTTCTTTATCCATTCATCAGTCAGTGGACATTTGGGCTCTTTCTGTACTTTGGCTATTGCTGGTAGTGCTGCCATAAGCACTGGGGTGCATGTGCTCCTTCGAATCAGCATTTTTGTATCCTTTGGATAAATACCTCGCAGTGCAATTGCTGGGTCTTAGGGTAGTTCTATTTTTAATTTTTTGAGGAACTTCCATACTATTTTCCAGAGTGGCTGCACCAGTTTGCATTCCTACCAGTGCAAAAGGGTTCCTTTTTCTCTACATCCTCGCCAACATCTGTTGTTGCCTGAGTTGTTAATTTTAGCCATTCTGACAGGTATGAGGTGGTATCTCATTGTGGTTTTGATTTGTATATCCCTGATGATGAGTGATGTTGAGCATCTTTCCATGCGTCTAAGCCATCTGTATGTCTTCTTTGGAAAAATGTCCATTCGTGTCTTTTGCCCATTTCTTCACTAGATTATTTGTCTTTTTTTGGGGGGGGTGTTGAGTTTGAAAAGTTCTTTATAGATTCTGGATACTAACCCTTTATCTGTCATTTGCCACTATCTTCTCCCATTCTGTCAGTTGCCTTTTAGTTTGACGAATTGTTTTCTTTGCTGTATAGAAGCTTTTTATCTTGATGAGGTCCCGACAGTTAGTTTTTGCTTTTGTTTCCCTCGCCTCCTCCTCTGGAGACATGTCAAGTAAGAAGTTGCTGCGGCTAAGGTCAAAGAGGTTGTTGTCTGCTTTCTTCTTTAGGATTTTGATGGCTTCCTGTCTTACATGTAGGTCTTTTATCCATTTTGAGTTTATTTTTGTGTATGGTGTAAGAAAGTGGTCCAGGTTCAATTCTTCTACATATCACTGTCCATTTTTCCCAGCACCATTTGCTGAAGAGACTGTCTTTTTTCCATTGGATATTCTTTCCTGCTTTGTTGAAGTTTAGTTGGCCATATGTTTGTGGGTCAATTTCTGGGTTCTCTATTTTGTTCCATTGATCTATGTATTTTTGTGCCAGTACCATACTGTCTTGATGATTACCGCTTTGTAATACAGCTTGAAGTCTGGAATTGTGATACCTCCAGCTTTGGTTTTCTTTTTCAGGATTACTTTGGCTATTCAGGGTCTTTTCTGGTTCCATACAAATTTTAGGAATGTTTGTTCTAGCTCTGTGAAGAAAGCTGGGGTTATTTTGATAGGGATTGCATAGAATATGTAGATTGCTTTAGGTAGTATCTACCAGGTTACGGATTGTTACTTGTGGGGCATGAACTCCATTATCAGGGAACAATACTTGCTCTGTTGTATGGAACCAGGAGTGAGTGTATCTCTCTGTAGGACAGACTTCTTTCCCTGGGGACCCAACAAGGAGAATGTAGTCCAAGGGATAGTGTCACTGACTCTTAGGAACATTGTCTAGGGCAGTGTTGGCAAACGGTAGGCCTTGTAATTTTAGATTCAGTTATTAAGAAACATTTTTACATCTGCAGTGAAAGGTAATTTCTATAGCTATTTGTTATTTGATAATAGTGGTTGGGCGTGGCTCTTCTTGTTCAGAAAAATTTCAGTCTCATTCTTGAGCTCAAAAAATTGCAGTGAAACACTTCCACTGCTTAGCATTGAACTGCTGTGTGGTAGGGTAGGTCAGGACATTCAGCTTCTATTTCTGACAAAAATTCATGAAACTGACAGTAATTAAGTCCACAACAGCAAATGAAGTTCACTGTTGAAACTCCCGGTTCATTAACATGAGATAGATTCTGATATTTTCCGGAGTACCTACTGATGAACACTACTGTGAATAACCATAGGTTTTAAATACTTTACATTTTCATAATCTGTCAAACTAATTTTGTCAAACTAATAAGACTTTTTCCGCTCCACGCATATTTTGCCATTATCAGTAACATATCTTAGCATTGTATTGTATCTTACTACAATACTTTGCATTGTAGTGAATTAGTGTTTTCTCAATTTCTTTGAAAATATTCTCACCCATAATTATTTTGTGTAGGCTATGCCAGTTCTTTAGTCACTTCAAACTCAGCATTGACTCCTTGAATAAACAACAGCTGAACAGTTTCAGACAACTGTCAGTGCATCAAGAGCCAAAGAAAACCACTCAAAATTGTTTGCCTTGTATTTCAATTGACTGTTGATGTTGTTCCTATTGTCCCCAACTCCTTGAGCAACTATTCTCTCCAAAAGGCTAATCTTGAACTTATGTCTTTCTGACATACTTCTTCAGCTGCTTCAGGAGAATACAGCTTAATTAACTCAACATCTGGAAATGGCTTTCCTTGTTGGATTAACCACTGAGCCACTTAGAAACTTACTTTGGGTGCAGCCTCATTTTCATTTTTATGAAATTCATAAAAATTTTAATTTTAATTTTATTGAATTCATAAAAATAGGAATTTTATGAAAATTTCATTTTTCATGTTTTATTTCATTATTTTTATGAAGACATTGTACAATGAAAAGTTCCATTTTATATTCTTTTCTTTTTTTTTTTTTTGAGAAAGAGAGTAGGGAAGGGGTAGAGGGAGGGAGAGAGAGAGAGAGAGAGAGAAGGAGAGAGAGAGAGAATCTCAAGTGGATTCCATGCCGAGCAGGGAGCCTGATGCAGGACTCAATCCTACAACCGTGAGATCATGACCTGAGCCGAAATTGAGAGATGCCAGCTCAACTAATTGAGCCACCCAGGTGCCCCTCCATTTTAAATTAAAAATTTTCCATTTAAAATTTTCTAATATTCCTGACTTGCTTTCCTGTGAGTTGGGAATACTCTGATGGTGCTATTTTATTTTATTTTTTTGATGAGTGCTTTATAGTCTGGTAATATCAGTGTATGTGGTGTGCTTCTAGCACAGCTATAATGCCACTGCATAATAAGCACAATACTTTGCCGCCTAATTTGATAACAAGGTAATGTATATTCCATTGTGCCTTAAGAGTAAGTAGGATATTCAAAGCCCACTTTTCTATTTGTTTTGTTTTGACATGATGGGTATGCACAGGTAAAATAAAAGTTGTGGTATGGCAGTATGCATGGTGATTGAAATGCTGTGTAGTTATAACTGTCACTGCAATATGTAGTGTGCTGAGCAACAGTGTGAAGCTGTGAGAGCGCCACACACAGGCTTTGGTGCAACCATTCATTGCCACTGTTGTAGCATGAAACAACTGGCTGTATTCCAGTTAAATTTTACTTGTAGGCACTTTAATTTTTATGTCATGAAATAGTAATCTTTTTATTTTTTTCAATCATTTAAAAATGGCCTGTAGAAAAACATGCAGTGGGCCAGATTTGGCCCATGGGTTATAGTTTGCTGACACTTGTTATCAGTGCAGGGAACCTTATTTTACTCATTACTGTTGAAGAGTGCATTCCATTTATGCACAAAACTAAATGATGTTAGTGTTAAGTCCAAGTCTGTCTCCTTGTCACTTCCAATCTTTAATTGTATTTCTTTTCTTATTAAAATGTTTTTAATATATGTGAAAGTATTTGGAAAAGTAAAAGAATAAAAGGCAGTAAGAAAAAAAAATCCTATAATCCAGTAATTAAAATAAGATTTTTTTCTCTACTTATATAGGAACATGTAAATTTGAATTTATGGTTTATAAAAATGAGGTAATACCTGTGCCATTTGATAACATTTTAAAAATTAACAACATATTTGAACATCTATCCATGTCAGTAATTAAATATCTGTAGTCTCCTGCTGTGGGACATGTCTTCTTTGGAATGGGTGAATGACAGTCCTTCAGTTAGCCCACAAATTCCTTAAAACTTGTCTTTTTCAGTTTCTAGTTTCATTTACTTTTCTAAAACCTTCTTCTGATTAGTGATAGCCTGATAGGTCTAGAAAAATACTAATTAATAGAACTTTGGGCAGTTATGAGCATGTTGTGTATGTGCCCTGTCCAATATTGTAGTCACAAGTCATATGAGATAGTTGAATGCTTGAAGTATGACTAGTATGAAGTGTGACTAAGGAACTGAATTTTTAATTTTATTTAATTTTTATTTAAACTTAAAAAGTTGCATGTGGCTAGTGACTAGTGTAATATTAGACACTCAGGTCTAGAACTCAGGTTTTTATTTTCCCTTCTAAGCCAACCCCTGTTTTTACAATAATTTGTTCACAATACCACCTGCTACCCAGACTTGAAACATAGGAGTCATCCTTTAGCTTTTTTCTCTGCCTCCTGCCCTCTCCCTTCCTCCCTCCTTTCCTTCTTTCCTTCCTTTCTTTTTTAGTAAGCTCTACACCCAACACGGGGCTGGAACTCACTACCCTGAGATTAAGAGTCACATGCTCTACTGACAGAGTCAGCCAGGCACCTCTCCTGCCCTCTTTCTTTGTCAGCTGTTACTAACTGTCCCAATTTTGTGCTGATTCTCCCATTATCCTACAGGTCCTGCCTCAAGTTATTGCAAATATATCCTGATTTTTCTCCTTCATGTTATGTCTTCTCCATTATTCATTTTGCATGCTACAAGCCCATATTGAGCTTCCTCACATTGCCCCTTACATTGGGAACCCACAGTTGCTCCCTTTCCCTTAAGGCTACTTTATAAAACTTTCATTGGTTTCTATGATTTGGTCATCACCTATTACATCTTATGTCTCTTACTGTCTTATTTGTTTATTTAATTTTATTTGAGAGAGAGAGAGAGTGTGCGAGTGTGGGAGAGGGGCAAAAGGGGAGAGAGAGAGAGAGAGAGAATCCTAAGCAGGCTCCATGCTCAGCACGGAGCCTGATGTGGGGCTCGATCCCACAAGCCCAGGATCATGACCTCAACTGAAATCAAGAGTCAGAGGCTAACCAACTGAGCCACCCAGGTGCTTTATTTATTTATTTATTTATTTATTTATTTATTTATTTATTTATTTATAAGATTTTATTTGGAAATAATCTCTACGTCCAACGTATGGCTTAAACTCACAACCTTGAAATCAAGAGTCTCGTGCTGAACTGACTGAGCTAGCCAGGTGCCCCTGTGTGGTATTTTAAAGAAACCATGCTTGGGACACCTGGGTGACTCAGTTGGTTAAACGTCTGACTTCGGCTCAGGTCATGATTTCAGGGTTCGTGGGTTTGAGCCTCATGTCAGGCTCTGTACTGACATCTCAGAACCTGGAGCCTGCTTCGGATTCTGTGCCTCCCTCTCTTTCTGTCCCTCCCCCCCCCCCCCCCCCCCCCCCCCCCGCTCATTCTCTCTCTCCCTCTCTCTCTCTCTTTCAAAAATAAATAAACTTAAAAAAATAAATAAACAAACTATGCTTATTCCTGTCTGGATTTTTTCACTCAAACTGAGCTGCTCTGGAAGGGTAGTTTCCTGTGATAGTGATTACTAATGTTCACCCGTATCTTATTCTTATCTCCTTGCTAGACCCAGGGAAAAATTGCATTTAGGCAGAGCCATATGGACTAGTCCTAGCCAAAGGAATTTGAGTAGTATGATTTGTGTCACTTCTAGGCTGTAGCATTTAAGAACCAATATGCCTTTTTCCCTTGCTTTGTGGGGGTGTGTGGGTGTAGGAGAGATCATATGTTCCAAATGGCATTGTTATAGTAGGGCAGAGCCACCAGCAATAAGGGTTGCTAAGTGACTACATGGAGCATGTCTTCTAGTTCCCTAAGTTAGATATGTAACATGGGAGGGAGAGAGTGGACTTTTGAGTTAAGTTGCTGAAATTTCTGGCTTCATTTATTACATAGCACAGACTAGCCTGTCCTAATTAACATGTTTCCCAAATATACATATTAGGTTAACCAAGTGTCCAGTTTGCCCAGGATTGAAAATTGGGAAGGTCCTGGACCAACTGGGATCCTAATACATACACACTTCCCCACCTATTCAAATTCCACTTGTTTATGTTATTTCCCATTTAAAAAAATTTTATTTACTTAAAAAAAATTTTTTTTTTTTAATTTTAGAGAGTGTGTGCAAGTGGGGGAAAGGGATGGTGGGAAAGAGAGAGAGATTCTTAAGCAGGTTCCACACTGAGCATTGGATTGACACAGGGCTCTATCCCATGACCCTGGGATCATGATCTGAACCGAAATCAAGAGTCGGACGCTCAACTGACTGAGCCACACAAGCGCCCCTATTTTTCAATTGTAACAGACTCCATACTCAACAAAACCCAGGATTTTTCACCTCCTGTGGTTGACTAAATTTGTAAGGACTCTAACGATTACATGTGCCTGTATTGGTCAGTTCTTTTTCATGCTTGAGCATAGAATTTTTTCCAACTGAGCACTGTAGGATTTGAGGAGTTTACCTGCTTTACTGTTTTTGTTTCATTTTGTTTTTGAAACTTGGTTGTTATTATTGTATTATTTTCTTGTAAGCCTGAGTACAGAGTATTTATACTTAAATTTAAAAATATGCAGGCTAACTTTTTAGAGGAAAAAATTAAGTTCTTGTTGCTGTCTTTGCTGCTTTGCTATCCTATTTGTTATCTAAAACGTGATGTATGGTTTACTCTCATGACATGCTATTATACATAGGGTCTGCTGTAGCATCCATTGGTATAATGTGAGTAAGGTAGGGTTGGTTTCAAGTTCATAAAGCAGTTAAGGGTGAGAAGGAGAGGCTAAGGGAAGTGACCCAATTCATGACCCAAGATTTCTGTTACATTGAACGTTTTTCATTTTTTCCTGACTCATGTGCTGGTTATAGACTTTTCCATAAATAGTTAACTCTACATTTTTCCAGAACTAGCCAACTCTTTCAGTGTTAGTTTGTGCTGAATATAGTTAACCCTGTTCTGAATTATGTATTCTGACTGGTAGAAGTCCTGCTGACTTTGTATTTGATGTCAAATAATAATTTCTGTTATACACAATTTTGTGATTATTATTATAGAGAACTTTGATGCTGAAGTAATTAGCATGGATTTATTAATAAGACATTTCTTTCTTAGGTTAGAAAGGAAAGTAAGTTCCTGTATCTTAATTAGTTATGTGACTATCAAACACATGTAGTTGTGATACTGGTTTGTTATTCATCCAACCATTAAACAGTAACTTCCCATTTTCCCCTCTTCCTTTCAGCCCCAGGCAACCACTATTCTACTGCATGTCTCTATGAATTTAACTATTCTAGGCATCTCATTTGAGTGCAGTCAAACATTTATCCTTTTGTGTCTGATTTATTTCACTTAGCATAATGTCTTCAGGGTTCATCCATTCTGTTGCATGTGTCAGAATTTCCTTCTTTTTATTTTTAAGTAATCTCTAAGCTCAACCCGGGGCTTGAACTCATGACCCTGAGATCAAGAGTTGTATGCTTTACTGACTGAGACAGCTGGCACCCCTCATTCCTTTTTTTTTTTTTTTTTTTTAAGAAAAACTTTTTAAACTGTAAAATTTTTCTTTAATTTTTATTTTTTAGAGAGAGAGAGTGCACAAGCAGGGGAGTGGGGCAGAGGGAAAGAGAGAGGGAATCTTAAGTGGGCTCCATGCTCACCTCAGAGTCAGACATGGGGCTCAACCCCATGACCCTGGGATCATGATGTGACCTGAAATCAAGGGTCGGATGCTCTACTACCCAGGCGCGCTTCATTCCTTTTTTTAAAGCTGAATAATATTCTAATGTATGCATGTAGCATATTTTGCTTATGCATTCACCTGTTGATTGACATTTGGGTTATTTCTCCCTTTTGGCTATTGTGAATAATGCTATCAACATTGGTGTTACAAATATCTATTTGAGTCTCTGCTTTCAGGTATTTTTTGGTATATGCTCAGGTATAGATTTGCTGGATCACATGGTAATTCTGTTTAATTTTCTGAGGAACTGCCTTACTTTTTTCCACAGTAGCTGTATCATTTTATATTCCCATCAGTAATACACAGGGGTTCCAATTTCTCCACATCCTCACCAATACTTGTTTTCTGGGTTTGTTTTTGTTTTTTGTTGTTTTTGTTTTGTTTTTTTTATAATAGCCATCCTAATGGGTGTGAAGTGTGGTGTCTCATTGTGGTAGCTCATTTCTTTTATTGCTGAATAATACTCCATTGTATGGATATACCATAGTTTATTTCTCCATTCACCTGTTGAAGAACATTTTCATTGCTTCCAAGTTTTGACAGTTACGAATAAAACTATTTTAAACATTCATATGCAAGTTTTGTGTAGATGTAAGTTTTCACCTCATTTGGGTAAATACCAAGAAGCATGATTGCTAGATCATATGGTAAGAGTATACGTAGTTTTGTAACAAACTACCAAGCTGTCTTCCACAGTAGTTGTATCATTTTGCATTTCCACCAGCAATGAATGGAGGTTCCCCTTTCTAAATTCTACATCTTTGCCAAACTTGCTACTATTGCTATTTAAAAAATTTTATTTTAATTTATTTGAGAGAGACAGAGTGCGTGGGGGAGAGGGACAGAAGGAGAGAGACACAGAGAGAGAGAGAGAATCTCAAGCAGGCTCCATGCTTAGCACAGAGCTTGATGTACGGTTCAATCCCATAATCCTAGATCATGACCTAAGCAAAATCAAGAGTTGGATGCTTAACGGACTAATCCACCCAGGTGCCCCTATCATCGCTATTTTTGATTATAGCTACCCTGGTGGGTATGCAGTGGTATCTCACTAAGGTTTTATTTTCCCTTATTTTTTTTTAAGGTTTTTTTTTTTTTTTTTTTTTTAAAGTTTATTTATCTTGAGAGAGAGAGAGAGAGGCAGAGGGAGAGAGAGAGAATCCCAAACAGGCTCTGCACTGTCAGCACGGAGCCCAATGTGGGGCTGAAACTCATGAACCGTGAGATCTTGACCTGAGCTGACATCAAGAGTCAAATGCTTAACCAACTGAGCCACCCAGGTGTCCCTCCCTATGACTTTAATTTTCATTTCTCTAATTGCTAATGATGTTGAACATCTTTTCATGTGTTTATTGGTCATTTGTATATCTTTAGAGAAATGTCTATTAATATCCTTTGCCCATTTTTTGATTGAGTTATTTGTCTCTGTGTTATTGAGTTGTAAGGATTCTATATATATTTTAGATACCAGACCCTTATCAGATATATGATTTCCAGATATTTTCTTTCATTCTGTGGTTTGTATTGATAGTGTACTTTTTTGTAATGTTTATTTTTAAGAGAGTATGTGTGTCCACGAATGGGGGAGGGGCAGAGAGAGAGAGGTAGAGAGAGAATCCCAAGCAGGTTCCATGCTGAGTGTGGAGCCTGACCTCATAATCCTGAGATCATGACCTGAGCTGAAATCAAGAGTTGGACACTCAACCAGCTGACCGACCTAGGTGCTGTGGTATTATACTTTGATATACAAAAGTGTGTAATTTTTATGAAGACCAGTTTATCTGTGTTTGATATGTTTTTAGTGTCTAAGGAATCATTCCATAATCCAGGGCTGTGCACATTTTCACCTACGTTTCCTTTTAAGAGTTCTATAGTTTTGGGGCACCTGGGTGTCTTAGTTGGCTAAGTGTTGGACTTCAACTCAGGTCATGATCTCAGGGTTGTGGAGTCAAGATCATGACCTGAGATGAAGTACTATGCTTAACCGATTGAGCCATCCAGGAGTCCCTGAAGGTTTTTGTTTTTGTTTTTGTTTTTTAATGTTTATTTATTTTTGAGAGAGATTGCCAGGGAGGGGCAGAGAGAGAGGGAAATAGTCTCTGTGCTGTCAGTGAAGAGCCCATTGTGGGGCTCAAACCCACAAACTGAGATCATGACCTGAGCTAAAGTTGAATGCTCAAATGACTGACCCATCCAGGCACCTGATAGTTTTAGCTTTTAAATTTAGATCTTTGATGGGTGCCTGGCTGGCTTGGTTGGTGGAGGGTGTGACTCTTAATCCTGGGGTTATGGGTTTGAGTCCTACGTGGTGTGTAGAGATTACTTTAAAAAAAATTAAAATCTTCAAAAAAATTTAGATCTTTGATCCGTTTTGAATTAATTTTTGTATTTGCTGTGAAGTAGGGGTACAGATTCATTATTTTGCATGGGAAAATCTAGTTTTCCCAGCACTATTTGTTGAAAAGGTTCTTCTTCTGTTGAATGGTCTTCAAACCCTTCTCAAAAATCAGTTGACCTTAAATATATGTATTTATTTCTGGACCCTTAATTAGGTTCCATTGCTCTATTTGTCCTTATTCCATAACCACACTGTCTTGATTACTGTAGCTTTATTTATAGTAAGTTTTGAAATTGTGAAGTTTGAGTCCTCCAACTTCATTCTTTTTCAAAATTGTTTGGACTGTTTTGTGTCTGTTGGAATTCGCTATGAATTTTAGGATTGTCTTGTCCATTTCTGGAAAAAGGGCAGTTGGAAATTTGTTTTTAAGATTTTATTTTTAAATAATCTCTATACCCAGAGTGGGGCTCAAACTTACAACCTTCAAGGTTGAGTCACGTGCTGTACTGACTGAGCCTGCCGGGCACCCTGCAGTTGGAATTTTGATAGGGATTGCATTGAATCTGTGGATCAATTTGGAGACTGTTGCCATCTCAAATCAACTTTTTTAAGACAGATTTTCATAATCCCATCCCAAATTTTGACTCACAGTTCATTATTTCGGGAGATGTGTACTCTTTCATTCTTTTCTCCGCTTTTCTATCAGGAACAGATATTTGATCCTGAAACCAGACTTTGAGTGGGTGCGTGGTGAAGTTTCCCTGCATTCTTCTCTTTCAAATCTGTCCTCTCTCAAATCTGTCTCCCAGTGTGCAGGATACCTGGGGGTATGGAAACACTAGAGCCTGAAAACTACCATTGTGATTGGCTATTTTGTACTTTTATTTTTTTTAAACATTCATAATTGAAGTATTTTCATTTTGTATACAATGAGTCAGCATGAAGGTAGGTATCTTGGATATCTACAGTTAAGGTAGGTCTCTTGGATGACCTATTGAAGGAAGTTCACTTAATCCAACTTAATGAAGCTTATATCCTTTCATACTGATGGAAGCACTGGGGCATATAATTGAGGCCATATTTCTGGATCAGACCACATGGGTTTGAGCAGATGTGGCAAGAATAAGAACCTTAGCCAAATTTCCTTGGATGGCTCCAGTAGAGCTGCTGGTGACCCATCTTGCTCTCTCAGATGCAACGAGGCAAAAGTTTATTTTGTGCTTCTAAAAATCTGTCTAGTATGGTATCATTTGGGGTATTTGTTTTTGCTATTGAGTAAATAATTGAACCATGTTCTCAATATATTTAGCAGATGTTTTTAATTTGATTATATGAGTTTTTAAGAGCAGTATTTGTCAAGACTAATTGCCTGAATGCTTTTGAAGAAAAGATCATGGCATGCCTGGCTGGCTCAGTTGGTAGAGCATGCGACTCTTGATCTCGGGGTTGTAAGTTCCAGCCCCACGTTGGGTGTGGAGATTACTTAAAAAAAAAAAAAAAAAAAAAAAGATCTTGAGTGCATAGCTGGCTTAGTTAAGCGTCCAACTCTTGATTTCGGCTCAGGTCATGATCTCACAGTTCGTGGAATCAAGCTCTGCATTGGGCTCTGCACTGACAGCATGGAGCCTGCTTGGGAGTCTCTTTCTCTGCCCTGCCCCCAGCATGCAAGCACTCTCTCTCTCAAAGAAATAAACCAAAAAAAAAAAAAAAAAAAAAGAAAGAAAAAGAAAAAAAATCTTTATTTTAAATCTTTTTTTTTTTTTTAAGTTTTTTTTTAAATTTATTTTGAGATAGAGTGTGTGAGTGGAGGGTGGGGGAGAGAGAGAGAGACAGAGACAGAGAGAGAGAGAGAGAGAGAGAGAGAGAGAGAGAGAGAGAGAAAGAGAATGAATGAGAATCCCAAGCAGGCTCTGCACTGTCAGCACAGAGCCCAATGTGGGGCTCAGACTCATGAACTGTGAAATCATGACCTGAACTGAAGTCAGATGCTTAACCAATGGAGCCACCCAGATGCTGCCCCACACCCCCAAAAAAGTCTTTAAAAAGAAAATCATGAGCCTTTACCCTGGACCCACCAGATGTTCCCTGATGGGGCTTAAGAATCTTTTTTTTTTTTACATTTATTTATTTTTGAGAGACAGAGTGAAACAGAGTGTGAGCAAGGGAGGGGCAGAGAAAGAAGGAGATACAGAATCTGAAGCAGCCTCCAGGCTGAGCAAGTGGTCAGCACAGAGCCTGACATGGGGCTCAAACCCACGAGCCGTGAGATCATGACCTGAGCCGAAGTCAGAGGCCCAACCGACTAAGCCACCCAGGTGCCCGGAGAATCTGTATTTTTAATATATTCACTCAGTAATTTTAATGTGTGTCCAGTTTGGGGGCCCATAGATTTAGAAAGTATTTTGCTCTGCCCATATAACTCTTCTAAACTTGTTGACCTGATACTCACTTTGAAAGCCCTGAGTGTATTTCAGGGCTGGAATATGATGATTGCTGACTCACTTGACTTTTCGTTTGACACTGAGGTGGGTGGGATTTGGTGTGCTAAAGTCTGTTTATCTTTGAAATATTTTTCTCTGGGTTTGTAGTGGAGGATTTATACTGCATTGCTGTATAGCTCTATGCTTTTGAAAGTCTGGGTTGGGGGGGTTGATTAAATGAAAATCACTGAATCTGTCTGTGTCATTGGTTAGCTAAATAAATAGCCTTTTGTGTCCTGATGGCAGTAGACTTTTTCTGGTTTAGGTTTTCCACATGACTTATTATCAAGTATGACAACTTGTCGTGTGTAATCAGCATCACATTAGTCTCATGAGAATAGACACTCTTTTAATCAGCTGCTTTTCTTTAATCTGGCAGGTGAGGCATATGGTAACCAAGACATTATTGTCTTTTACTTTGTGGCATGGTGGTAGTATTGGTGGTGGTGTGATTGGGTATGTGGGTGTGTGTATGTTTTAGGTATGTAGATTTTCCAAAAGGAGGCAGATGGCAGATAAAACATTCATGTATTCCTTATTTTTCACTGTACAAAAAAAATTATCATGTTTTAGAATTCAGTAATAATTTTACTTGTCAGATGTTCTTACAAGATGTTCTTAAAGATTTTTATTTTTAAGTAATCTCTGCACCCATTGTGGGGCTTGAACTCACAACCCTGAGATCAAGAGTCACATGCTCCATGGACTGAGCCAGCCAGGTACCCCCAAAAGATCTACTTGCTAATGTTGTTTTTATATGATTTATTTTAGGGTGAATCTTTTCAATTTCTCTAAGTCCCATATTTATATAATGAGGAAGATGGATTAGATGGCCTTTATTTTACAGATCCTTTCAAATCTAAAATTAAATAAATTCAGGCATTGACTAAACCTCTTCATAAACATGGAGATAATAGTTGAGGTGTTATTGTTTTTTTTAAGTTTATTTACTTATTTTGAGAGAGAGAGCAAGCGAGCACGTGCACAAGTAGGGGAGGGGCAGAGAAAGGGAGAGAGAATCCCAAGCTGGCTCCAAGCTATCAGCGAGGAGCTCATTGTAGGGCTCAAGCCCATGAACTGTGAGATCATGACTTGAGCTGAAATCAAGAGTCAGACGCTCAACTGACAGCTACCTAGGCACCCCAAGGTCTTATTCTTTCCATTCCTTCATAATGTTGTCTATCATAATTCTATGACCATAAATAAATGGGTCTGTACTCTTACTGTCTTACATAAAATGACTTTCAAAACATGTTTTTAATGTTTATTTATTTTTGAGAGAGATAGAGTGTGAGTCGGGGAGGGGTGGGGGGTGAGGGGGACACAGAATCCAAAGCAAGCTCTAGGCTCTGAGCTGTCAGCACAGAGCCTAGTGAAGGGGGAGGGGGAGCCTTGAACCCACAAACTGTGAGATCATGACTTGAGCCGAAGTTGGTTGCTTAACTGACTGAGCTACCCAGGCAACCCAAAACGACTTCTCATTTCATTTCTCTTTTGTCATTTGAGCTAGCCTTAAAATATACTGATAACTTTTTAAATTCCTGTAATTTACTGATTTATTTTTAAGTTTTTACTTATTTATTTTGAAAGAGCAGGGGAGGGGCAGAGAGAGGGAGAAGGAGAGAATCCCCATGCAGGGCTCGATCTCACAACTGTGAGATCATGACCTGAGCTGAAAGCAAGAGTCGGACACTTAGCCAACTGAGCCACCCAGTCACCCCTAAATTTCTGTAATTTAAAAATAACTTTAATTTTTGTTTAATTTTGTTTTTCCTTTTTTTTTTTTTTTTAATAAAGATTATTTATTTTGAGGCAGAGAGCAAGATCAGGGGAGGGGCAGAGAGAGAGAGGGAGAGAGAGAATCCCAAGCAGGCTCCAAACTGTCAGCACAGAGCCCTACGTGGGGCCTGATCTCATGAACCGTGAGACTATGACCTGAGCCGAAATCAGGGGTTGGACGCTTAACCAACTGAGCCACCTATGTGCCACTTTGTTTTATTTTTTCGTAAGTGTCTTCTCTTGCCAACAGTGTTGTCATTTATACACATGAGCCACCCAGGTGCCCCTATTATAACTTTTATTAAATATTGAGAGCTTGCTGAGCACCAGACATTTTGCACACAGCATTTTTAAAAAAAGTTTTATTTAGGGGCGCCTGGGTGGCTCAGTCAGTTGGGCATCTGATTTCGGCTCAGGTCATGATCTTGCGGTCTCTGGGTTCAAGCCCCACATCAGGCTCTGAGCTGTCAGCACAGAGCCTGCTTCAGATTCTGTCTGTCTGTCTGTCTCTCTCTCTCTGCCCCTCCCCCTGCTCATGCTCTCTTTCTCAAAAATAAACATTAAAAAGAAATTTAAAAAAAACAAACCTTATTTATATTTAGAGAGCCCACATAAGCAGGGGAAGGGCAGAGAGAGAAGCCCAAGCACTGAGTCTGTCAGTGCAGAGCCCAAGTTAGGTCTTGATCCCATGAACTGTGAGCTCATGACCTGAGCCGAGATCAAGAGTCGGACGCTGAACCGACTGAGCCACTCAGGTGGCCCTTATTTGAGTACTTTTTAGTCCTTGCTTGACAAATCTACGACTAAGGGAGTATCTCAAATAGTTTGTAATGTGGTCAGAATGATAATAAACTATAAACTCATTGAACAGTATAAGAAAATATGTACTTAAGTGTTAAACTATGTGGCACAGACGAAACTATATAAATGTGCAAATGTCAGTGATGCAGTAGTAATCATTGAACAAGATATCGTAGAGAAGTACAGAGGCTTAAATTGGTCCTTGACAGAATTTGAGTAATCCGGAAGAAGGAGGGCAGTCTGGGTTAGGTAAAAATGTAGCATGTAATGTCCTTTTTGTTAGTGAAGAAATTGGCAGTTGAGTTCATACTGAGTAGGAGCAGGAATAAATTTTTTTTTTAATGTTTATTTATTTTGAGAGAGAGAGAGAGAGAGGGAGAGAGAAAGAGAGCTGGGGAGGGAAAGAGAGAGGGAGAGAAAGAATCCCAAGCAGGCTGTGTTATCAGTGTGCAGGTAATAAATGGCAAATCCATCTTTCTAAAACTTGCCAGTGGTAGAAAATAGTGATAGAAACAATTGAAAATGTCCTGGAAATATGTCTATAATATATTCTGAGTGGGAGGTGTGGGGTGTCATATTTGGATTCAGTGCTTTAGACAAAATGATAAGGCTCTGCTCCAAATACCCGGGTCAGGAGAAATTAGTAAATTGTAAAGCATCTGGTGTAATTTTCTCCTTCAGAGCTCTTCCCCTTTGTCTCCATTCTGTGTCACAGACCAAGACCTTCTTTTCCTTTTACTGCATGATAATACCTTGTAGGCAGTACTTTTGGCATATTCATAGTTAAGTTGGAGGCTGTATCCTCTTTGGAGGATAATGGGCCTTTTGGGCTGTAGTTTGCATGAAGATGTGAAGATAAAGGACCACGAATATCAATGTTAGAAGGCATTTATCACTTGTCTAGACAACTTTTTGGGTTTCCTTTTGTATTATTATGTCAAAAAGGTTTCTGAGATATTTCCTTCCTAGCTTCCCAACCAGAAGATGAGGAGGACACAGCCCAGATTAATGATTTTATATTCATACTGACCTGAGTTCAATTAACAGCTCCTCCATCATGGGTGGAGCTACCCAAGCCTCAATTTCCTCATCTTTAAATTTAAATATCTTCTAGACCAGTAGCCTTGATAATGACTTTTGATTTGTATTTTCTAAGTTAAATAGTTAAAATACTACCCGTATTCTAATGGCTTCTCTCTCTCTCTCTCTTTCTCTTTCTCTCTCTCTCTCTCTCTCTCTCTCTCTCGTAGCTTCACAATCTCTGGATCAAGAAGTTTTATTAAAAATTAAAACTGAAATTGAAGAAGAGCTAGAATCCCTGGACAAGGAAATTTCTGAAGGTCTGTTTATTCTTATTTTCCTAGTTAATTAGTAGACTCAGTTTGGTGTGGTTTACTGTTGGTTTGATATTTTACAGTAGAACATTCTAAACAGTACAGAATTGCATTGGGATAGAATTATAAGGGTGAAACTAGAAGGTATCCTTTTTCTTTCCTGGAGGATAGGTTTATAAATGTTTCCAAACCATACCTGACAGCCTTTTCTGTTGTTAACTAATAGAGTAAACAGTCATTTAATGTAGTTTGATTTGTATTTGGTATTTTTATAGTTAATAACAACATTAAAGGGGAAAATGTAAGTTGCTTCTATGTTTGCATGTATGTATGCTATAGATAGTTGTAATAGTAATATGCATATAATTTTGTAGCCACATATCTTGTACTTAACATTATACCATAAACTTTAAAAATAGTTATTCTGGTTACCTGGCTGGCTTGGTAGAGCATTTGACTCTTTTTTTTTCTTAAGTTTTTTTTTTAAGTTTTTAAATTTATTTTTGACAGACAGAGCCAGTGTGAGCCAGTGTGTGCCCCTAGAGCATTTGACTCTTGATCTCAGGGTTGTGAGTTCAAGCCCCATGTTGGGTGTAGAGTTTACTTAAAAAAAAAAATAATAGGGGCGCCTGGGTGGCTCAGTTGGTTGAGCATCTGACTTCAGCTCAGGTCATGATCTCACAGTCTGTGAGTTCGAGCCCCGCATCAGGCTCTGTGCTGACAGCTCAGAGCCTGGAGCCTGCTTCAGATTCTGTGTCTCCCTCTCTTTCTGCCCCTCCCTTGCTCATGCTCTGTCTCTCTCTGTCTCAAAAATAAATAAAAACATTGAAAAAATAATAATAACAAAATAAAATACTTAAAAAACCAGTTATTCTACTAACTGCATGAAATTCCATACATTGAATGAATATTTAGCTAATCATTTCCTTATAATTGAGCGAACATTTGGGTTTTTTCTTAATTTGCTTTCCATAATTAATTGCATTGAATATCTTGCCCAGTGATTTTTTTGGTACAGTTTTATATTAAGTTTACCCATATATTTAAATGTTAAAATTAGTAAATTATAAAGATCTGGTCCAATTTTCTCTTTCAGAGCTCTTCCCCTCTGTCTCCATTCTGTACCACAGACTAAGACCTTCTTTTCCTTTTACTGCATGATAATAGCTTGTAGGCAGTACTTTTGGTATGGGTATATTTAAAGGTACCCACTTAAAATGTACAGTTCAGGAGTGCCTGGCTGGCTCAGTTGGTGGAGTGTGCGATTCTTGATCTTGGAGTTGTGGGTTCGAACCCCATGTCAGATATAAAGATTACTTAAAAATAAAATCTTTAAAAAATAAAATGGGGACACCTGGGTGGCTCAGTTTGTTGAGTGTCTGACTTCGGCTCAGGTCATGATCTCACGGTTTGTGAGTTCAAGCCCCATGTCGGGCTCAGTGCTGACAGCGTGGAGCTTGGAGCCTGCTTCGGATTCTGTGTCTCCCGCACTCTCTGCCCCTCACCTGCTTGCTCTCTGTCTCTCTCTCCTTCAAAAATAAACATTAAAGAAAATTATTTTTTTACTCTTAAAAAAATGTACAGTTCAGTGGGTTTTAATATATTTATAGAATTATATAATCATTACCACAATCAAAATAGAACATTTTTCACATCCCAAAAAGAAACACTGTACCTATTAATGGTCACTTCCCATTTCTGCTGTCACCAGTCCTTGCCCTCATCCCTGCCCATGGCAAGCACTGATTTGCTTTCTGTCTCTATATTTGTTTGCCTATTATGGATATACACATAAATGGAATCATATACTATGTAGTCTTTTGTGGCTGGTTTCTTTCACTTGGCATAGTGTTTTCAAGGCTTATCCATGTAGTAGCATGTAACAGTACTTCATTCCATTTTACAGTGTGTGAATATACCACATTTTGTTTATCCATTCATCAGTTGATGGACATTTAGGTTGTTTCTACTTTTATATATTATGTATAATGCTGCTGTGAGTATTCTTGGACAAGTTTTTATGTGGATGTATATTGTCCAGTAATTTTTAACAAGAAAAATTATTATAAATCATGTTTATAAATTGGTTCCCTGTTAGTTGAAAGATAAATTTATGAACTAGTTCTCTGTTAGAGAAAGAATATGAATAGAAATTCAAATATTCCAGAAACTTTTTTTTTTTAATTTTTAAAGTTTATTTATTTTGAGAGAGAAAGAGCACAAGCAGGGTAGGGGTGAAGAGAGGAGAAAGGAGAGAGAGGAGAGAGAGAATCCCAAGCAGGCCCAGTGCTGTCAGCACAGCCCGATACAGAGCTTGAATCCAGGAGCCACAAGACCAGGACCTAAGCCAAAAAGATAGACGCTTAACCGACTGAGCCACTCAGGCACCCCCAAATATTCCAGAAACTTAATTTTAGTCTTTTTATTTTCCTTTACCAACATTTTTGAATGGTTAAAGTTCCAAAACAATGTTAAGCCTTTGTCCACTTCTGGTAACAAGTGCTTATGCATGGTAAAATAGGCAGAAGGCAGAAAGGAAAAAAACAACAAAGTTACATGCATTCACTTACTGAAGCCCCATATTATCCTAGACCAATTATTAAAATGGATGCTCTCAAGTTTGCTCACACGCCAGAATTATTGGGAACTTTGCAGCCATTTACATCTTCCATGAAGGCAAGTACTTTATAAAGAAGTATGTAGTTTAGTAAAATTTGCCACCTTCTGGGTGCAAGCCTTAGATTAACGCAGTGAATACATTATGGAGGTTATTAGTAACTTTTGGGAATGGGTGCTAGCTGCTTGCTTTCCTGGGATTTTCTGCTCTGTATCCCATTTGTACCTTGGAGCAACAATAATTCTGCTTGTTCTTCCTCTAGTTATTAGAGTATGGCAGTATAACATGGAAACCGACAAGAAGCTAGTAGTTTGAGCTGAGGAGAGAGAAGCTGTGATTGCTTCTTTTATGTGCAACTCGTGTACTTGTATCACTTGCATAGTTTTAAAATTTATCCACATGCAGGAATATTGAGTTTGAAAGTTCATTTTAACAAGGAAATGAAGGCCGCCTGGTGGTTCAGCGGAGCCTGCTTAAGATTTTCTCTCTCTTTTTCTCTCTTCCTCTGCCCCTCTCTTGCTCGCGTGCACGCGCTGTCTCTTTCTCTCAAAAAAAAAAAACAAAAAAAAAAAAAACAAAAAAACCCAAAAGGGAATGAAAGTTCTAGAATTGTTGAATCACTGTATTGTATACCTGAAACTAGTATAACTCTGTATGTTAACTCTATTGGAATTAAAATAAAAAACTTTGAAAAAAAGGAATGAAGAGCACCAGGTAGTGCAGTAGGTTAAGCTTTCGATTTCAGCTCAAGGCATGATCTCATGGTTCATGAGTTTGAGCCCCAGATTGGGCTCTCTCCTGTCAGTGCAGAGCCTGCTTTGGATCCTCTGTCTCCCCCTCTCTCTCTGTACCTCCCTTGTGCTCTTGCTCTCTCTCAAAAATAAATAAACATTAAAAATAATAATAAAAAATAAAAAAAGGGATGAAAGTAATTGACTCATCCTGTAAGGTAGAGTAAGCTGATTAGAGTCTGATTTAAGAAGTGCCACATTTTGGGGCGCCAGGGTAGTTCAGTTGGCTGGGTGACTGACTTTTCAGCTCAGGTCATGATGTCATGGTTTGTGAGTTGGAGCCCCACATTGGCCTCTGGAGCCCTACATCAGGGGCTTGAGATTTTCTCTCTCCTTCTCTCTTTGCCCACCACCCCCATCCCCATGTGCCCTCTCTCTCAAAATAAATAAACTTAAAAAAAAAATAGGTGCCACATTTATAAAGGTAAAAACAAAATCTTAAAAACAACATATAAGGTGAGGGGCACCTGGGTGGCTCAGTTGGGTAAGCATCTGACTTCAGCTCAGGTCATGATCTCACAGCTTGTGAGTTTGAGCCCCACATCGGGGTCTATGCTCATAGCTCAGAGCCTGGAGCCTCCTTCGGTTTCTGTGTCTCCCTCTCTCTCTCTCTCTCTGCCCCTTCCCCACTCATGCTCTGTCTCCCTCTGTCTCTCAAAAATAAAGAAACATTAAAAAAAAAAACCATACAAAGTGGTATGATAGAGCTAGGAGTTGCCTTTCATTTATCATTCTTACTTGAAATTGGTATGTAGTAACATACTAAATTGGCTTGTGTATTTTAGCATGTCCGTTTAGTCTTTTTGTTCTCCTAAAACTAAGATTTTCCATAAAAATCTTTCCTTTAAAATTTTTTTAAAATGTTTATTTATCTTGAGAGAGAGAACATGAGCGAGCGAGCAAGCAAGCAGAGAAGGGGGAGAGAGGGAGAGAGAAAATCCCAAGCAGGCTCCGTGCTGTCAGTGCAGAGCCTGACTCAGGGCTTGATGTCACGAACTGTGAGATCGTGACCTGAGCTGAGATCAAGAGTTGGATGTTTAACTGACTGAGCCACCCAGGTACCCGCCCTGTAGCACAACTTTTGATATTATGTATTAAAATTGATTTTTCTTTTACCCTGTCTTCAGCCTTTACCAGCACAGGCTTTGACCGTCATACTTCTCCCGTGTTCAGCCCTGCTAACCCAGAAAGCTCAGTGGAAGACTGCTTGGCTCATCTTGGAGAAAAAGTATCGCAGGAACTGAAAGAGCCTCTACAAAAGGCATTGCAGATGCTCCTCAGCCAGTGAGTTACTCTTGCTGAGGGGGAAGGTGGTTCTCTAAGTAGTCTCTGGATCTCTTAGGCAGCACTGGATTAGTTAAGGCTTTGTTTTAGATGAACAGTGTCCCTTCTTCTACTTTTCTTCACTTTTTCTTTCTTTTGCTTTCCTAAAGCATCTCTGTGTTTTAAGTGACAACTTTTACATCAAAGTGGTAATTTAACTCTTCCAGCATGGAACAGTTGATTGATCATTTGTGTTTACTTGTTGACCTGTCAGGTTTCAACAAATGCTTTAACTGCTTTGTAAATATAAATATAAGCTATTTCACTTGTCCTGACCACTTTTTACTACCATTCTGTCTAGTGGCCAACATAAATGTAAGAGTTAGGGCTTTATGCATTGTAATATGGGGTTAGCATCATATCAGTATTTTAGGTATCCCAAATGTGGCTAAACTTTGGGCTTGTCCATGGAACTACTGCCACGTTTTTATAGTGGGAACTTCTCTGCTATGGTTTTGATCATTAAAGCTAAAGGCAAGAAGCTCCTAGTGAAAGTATATTAAAATAGAACCAAGTCATTTATTGTAAATCTCAAAATTTCTTTTCCTCTAATTCTTGCTGAGAATCATTAAGGAATTGGTATGAATTAGAAAAAATTTGTTTTAGTGAAGAATGATATCTAAAACAGGATGAAGACTGGTTTCTTCACTAAAAGGGTTAAAATTCAGATGCTAAATTACTGCTATAAGGTAATTCCTTACTTTCACGTAGGCAAACTTTGTGTGTTACTGTTTATTAGAAGGAAGCACTTTGCATTTAAGGAAAATTCAGTTTGTTTCTGCATATTCTGGTGACATGAGCAAATGTAAAAATCCAAATTACGTGTAGGACACTGAAATGAAAATCATGTTTGGATTTTCTTAATTTTATATAAATGTGAAGAGAAGATTATGGGTGTCAGAAAATAGATAGGAAATTTGGATGGACAGCAGTAGCTTTTAGAGTGTTCTGTGGAGCCTTTAGGGGCCCTGAGAAGGTAAGGGATGGGGTGAGTGGGTGGAACTTGTTAGGCCTTCTCCTGCTTCTTAAACCAGAATAGCTATCTTTTCATGTATTTTATATATCAAGGGTTAATGTAAGATTTGAAGAAACCTACTGTTTTGCCAAAAACAAAAAAATTTTTAGAAGCTATTGGGATGTGGAGTAAAATAACTGAGTAGTAGAAGGGAAAACATTGCATTTCTAGCTTGGATATAAACTATTAGTGGCTTTAAGAAAACCATTTCTTTCTACGTCTAAATTTCCCCACCTATTAATTTCAACTTTACTGGGATATTATAAACACTCTGAAGAACAGTGTTATATAGGTAAAGTATTTTTTTTTTTTGGCATCCTTTTCATAATCTAGAGGAAATACTGATATCTTCTCACTGCAAAGTAGATTATATTTTAAAATACACATTTAGGTGAATACTTGGTGATTTTTTTCACCCAAACCCTGAATACTGAAATAATTATTTATTTGTTTGTTTTAAGATTTTATTTTTAAGTAATCTCTACACCCAATGTGGGGCTCTAACTCACAACCCTGAGATAAAGAGTTACACGTTCCACTGATTGAGCCAGCCAGGTGCCCTTGACATAATTATTTTTTAAATTGGTACCTCTGGTACCAATCAGAGTCTGGCTTCTTTATGAATAAATTTTTTTCAGTAATTTACTCTTGAAAGTTGTTAAGCTCTGTTACTAATACCTTAAAAATAGCTAATTGATGATGGACTAGAAGTATTAAACAGGTTGGTGAGAATAATATTTAAGGTGGAAAATACCACCTACTCCAAACAGTTTTGTTCAAGTAGGAAGTTAATCCAGAATGCTTTGTAGAGTCAAGCACCAGCATTTTGAAAAGGTTTCCTCCTGCCCCTTTTTCTTCTTTGCTCTGTTCAAATAGCTCATTAGATAGGGCTGATTTTTCAGCTACTTGCTTTTCTATGTATTAAATTTCCTTTGAATATTTTAATCTGCTGGATCTTTTATGTGCATATATGTGTGTACATATAATGATTCAAATCATGTTTCATTCTGAAGGATGCTAAAATACTCTAGCCTGATAGACAAACTACCAATAAGGACTACTGTGACCCACAGCAACCTCAAACAGCTCAGGAAAGGAAGTGAAGGGACTGATATACACGAGTAAAGCTTCAGGGAGAATATAGGTAGGTAGACTATATAGTATCAAGTTCAAGTTTTATAACTACCTGGTTTTTAGTGTAGGGCTTCTAAAAAATTCTAAGCTTACTTTAATGGTAATGTAGTATCAGGAAGGTAGTACATAACATCTTATTAAAGAGGTCACCCATGCATCTTACCTCCTTGCAGCATCACTGCAGAATTAATTTGATATTGACTTGTATAAAAGAATGATACCTGTGTCATCAGAACTATTTTCTGAAGTATGTAGACCAGCTCTGTACAATAGATACAATGCAAATCACATATATGTAATTTGAAGTTTTGTAGCAACCATATTAAAAATTGAGATTTTAATATATTTTATTTAACCCAATATATTCAAAGTATTAGTTTTAACATGTACTCAATATAAAAATATTAATGAGCTATTTTACATTCTTTTTTCCTTACTAAGTCTTAGAAATCTAGTGTGCATATTGCATTTTCAATATATCACTAGCCACATTTCAAATTAAAAAATTTTTTTTTTACATTTATTTATTTTTGAGAGACAGAGAGAGACAGAGCACAAGTGGGGGAGGGGCAGAGAGAGAGAGAGAGGGAGACACAGAACCCAAAGCAGGCTCCAGGCTCTGAGCTGTCAGCACAGAGCCCTATGTGGGACTCGAAACCACAAACCGTGAGATCATGACCTGAGCTGAAGTCAGACACTTAACCGACTGAGCCACCCAGGTGCCCCAGTCACTAGCCACATTTCAAATGGTCATTAGCTGTATGTAGTGTCTAGACATTATTGTGTCATGTGTCACAATCCTAATTAAAATACGAATAGTGTGGCCTTTGGACCCAGAGCTAGCTGGGTGTGAATTCCTACATTGCTGCTTGCTAGCTGTGTGGATTGGGGATAGTCTCTTCGCTTTTCTGAGCTTCAATTTCCTAATGTGTAAAATGATGATAGGTAATATAAAATACAAACATATAAAAATATAAAACTGAACAGTAGGCTACCAATAAGTGGTAACTATCATCAATATTAAATATTCTTAGGCTGAAGAGATCACAGACCAGATTCAGAGTAGAAATGCCTTTGGAATGGATTTCAAAATCCTATAAAAGCAAGATTTACATATATGTTAATACTTTGCCCACAAAAGTTGGGGAGGTAAATTTTATTAAATCTAATATTCAAGCTATTGATGCTTTCATATGCTACTTGGTACCAAGTATTTTTGTTGTTGTTAATTTGTACATGAAACCAGCCATGTCTTACACATGGTGCCTAAAACCCTCAATAAATTAGTGAGTGTTGTCATCCTTCAGTGATTTGAGATTTTGGTATGACTAGAACTTACATGGAAATGATCAGAAAGGCTTATCTCTGCCCTCCAGGATTTTATGTCATAAGACTCCAAGTTAAAAATAGAGCTCCATTTACTGCCCTAGTTTATTCCAACTCCTTATATCCTCAATTGGAGAAGTCTTTCAGTGACATGTGTCTTTAATTTTTAAGTGTTTTAAATTTTTTGCCTTTTAAAAAAGTTAAATTTGTGCTTTTAATTTTATTAATGAGATCATTTTGTTACTATTTGATCTTATTTTAATAACCCAAGTGTTTGTTTATCTGCAACATGGAAATCCTGTTGGATAAGTTTCAATTATTTTAAAAGTGTGATTGTTTATCTTGCTGTGTTGTTAACTGCTTTCCCAAGCTGGTAGCGTACCTCTCAGCCTATAGGGAGTGATTGAAGAGAAATGCATACCAAATGTTAAAAGCCACATCTCATACAAAACAATATGTGGAATATATTCTTGGGTACTTTAGCAAAAAGTTCAACAGCAGAATAGTGATTGTATATTTATTCATCTGGAAATTTAGAATTTTCCTTCTTTGTGACCCAGACTTTTAAAAAAAAATCTCTACAGGCCAGTGACATATCAGGCATATCGGGAATGTACACTGGAGACCACAGTTCATGCCAGCGGCTGGAATAAGGTATTAACCAAATTATCTTTTCTCTTACAAAATTTTAGTGTGTTGATAAAGTGCAGGAGAAATTGCTAACGTCATAGAAGTGAAAACTGTTAGAGCTCATTATTTAATGCATAAATCCAATTGTGTAAGTGGATGTTTTTGATTAAAGTGGTTTTTTGGTTAATGCTACAAGTTTTTGGTTGGCCCAAAAATATGTGTCCCATAGTGTGCCGCTCTTCCTATCTGTTCTCAATTTTTCATCATTTCTTCATTTTTCTATATTGGATATGACATTTATCTCCAGATGGTTATTTGTTACCCTGTGTGTATGTCTTGCAGTAGAAAAGAATAAGAGCTTCACATGGGAGACCACTTCTTCTGGTTTTCTCTTTCTCTCTTTCTGTCTCTCTCTTTAGTTTTTTTGTTTTTTTATTCCTCTGGTTCTCTTAAATGAGTAATACCATTTATGTTTACAAGGTATCTCATGTCACATCTCATTGGATCATTACAACCATCTTCTGCAGAGAGCAGAATGGACTTTATTACCTTTTGTTTTGTTATTTTTTTATTTAGTTAGATCAGGTGAGTAATCAGAGAAAAAAGTTAAATGAATTGTCCAGGACCCCTTGGTTAGGAAATATTGGAACCAGCACTAGAGCTGAGATCTCAGATCTTCTGATCCCAGCTTTAGTGTTTTTTCCACTGTACCATACTGCTTATCTATGATCTCAGAGTGTATTATCTATTTATCACCTTGAAAAGGCAGAAAGTCTCAGGGGATGCAATATAGGAAGGCTCAGCTCAGGAAGAAGTGTGGCCCTTAGTGATATTGTGCTAGGAATAAGAAAATTCAGTAGAATTACTTTTATAAATAGGCACGTCTACTCTGAATTTAAGTTTTTATTTCAGACAACAATTCCATATATCCATATATATTCCGTATATCATCACAACAGTTGCACTCCTTAATCTCCATCACCTATTTAAAAAAAATTTTTTTTAATGTTTATTTTTGAGAGAGAGAGAGAGAGAGAGAGAGAGAGACAGAACATGAGTGGGGGAGGGGGAGAGAGAGAGGGAGACACAGAACTCAAAGCAGGCTCCAGACTCCATGCACAGAGCCCAACGTGGGGCTCGAACTCATGAACCACGAGATCATGACCTGAGCTGAAGTTGGACACTTAACCAGCTGAGCCACCCAGGTGCCCCTCCCCATCACCTATTTAACCCATCCCCCCACCCCTGCCCCTCTACTCAGAATTGTTAATAGTATGAGTCCAATCATGTGACCTTACTACCTAATTGATGAGTATTATTTTTATTCACCTTATAATACAGGCTTTAGAAACATTATAGTGTAATAATTATCATCATAGTCTTTGTAACTGGACTTGTTTCAAATATCAGCTTTGCCACAGACTAGATGCATATCTTTGGACAGTCCATTAAGCTCTCTAAATCTTAATTTTCTTGTTTTTTTTAAATTGTTATTTATTTAAGTAATCTCTGTACCCAACATGGGGCTGAAACTTACAACCCTGAGATCAAGAGTTGCTTGCTCTTCCAACTGAGCCAGCCAGGTACCCCTCTAAATCTGAATTTTCATATACATAAAATGGACCTAATAATAACTTATAAATTTTACTAGATTTAAATGACATAATATAGTTAAATGCTTATTTAGCACATTGCCTGGCACCATAGTAAGCACTCAGTAAACAGTGACTATTAACATTACATTTAACACCTAAGAACTTGTTCTCAAATAGTCACTATTATGGATGGGGTTCTACTATGTTATTTAACTACAAATAACTTATTTAAGAAGTTTGTTTTATTTCCTTTCTTGGAATAAAAAAACCCTCTTATTTGGATGTTTGAAATAGATTTGTTTGTTATATAAATAAAAATGAGCTTAGTTATGATATATTTCTTAGTATATCAAATAACACATATTTAGTTACCTAATATTACTAGCCTTCTTCCCCTATTTTATGTTATCTTTCTGTCATTCTTGACTAGTAACTGTTAATCAATTCTTGTATGTTCTCCTCCCCTTGATCCTGTGGTTATCCTAAAAAAAAAATCTGAGTAAACCCCAGACTTCATTATTTTGTCTTCACCCATCTAATTTTTCCATTCTCTGCTTCATTTTAGTCTCTCATCTGGACCAAAGGCCATGGCTGTGGCTTGAATACCTCATGTAAATGAGGCATGCCAGTTAGAGCCTTACTTGCTCTGCTGAATCCATTATTACTCTCCTATTAAGTCCTCTAGGGCTGAAAAGAATATGGCTGTCTGGTAGGTAAAGAAAGCTCAAATGAAACACCCATCAGAGAGAAGAGAGTAAAATGTCCACAGAGCATGCCACATTAGGGATAAACTGAATATCAGTTTATCGTACAGGGATTCTAAAAGCATCTTGGTAGAATACTCTTTATATCAAAAGAAGAGGAAAAATGTTGGTCACAAACCTGTATTAATAGTTTTTTTTTTTTTTTCATGTTTAACAGTCTTTAATTCAAATGTGAAAGTTCAATACAAGCCATTTATAGGACTTGAGACTTGTTCTTTTAAAAACAAGAATGGAGGAATGCAACAAAATGATGTTTCCACTTTTTCTTCAGAAACTTTCAAAGAAAGGATGGATCGGGGCGCCTGGGTGGCGCAGTCGGTTAAGCGTCCGACTTCAGCCAGGTCACGATCTCGCGGTCCGTGAGTTCGAGCCCCGCGTCAGGCTCTGGGCTGATGGCTTGGAGCCTGGAGCCTGTTTCCGATTCTGTGTCTCCCTCTCTCTCTGCCCCTCCCCCGTTCATGCTCTGTCTCTCTCTGTCCCAAAAATAAATAAAAAACGTTGAAAAAAAAAAAAATTTAAAAAAAAAAAAAAAAAAGAAAGAAAGGATGGATCATAGGGCAATAAAGATCCATTTAGTCATACCCACTTTTTCCCCCTACCAAGTCTTTCACCCATTCCATAATTTTAATACACATTCCTGAAGGAAGATTTACTGTTAAGCTTGCTTACTTAATCATTTAAAAATACTTAGCACCAGCTTGCTTCCTATAATGGCAAACAAATCAAATCGTGAAACTACTTCAATATGCATTTCTTCTTTTTAAACCAAGGGGGTACTTATTTGTAGAAAGCAATGCTTAGCCTACAGATACATTTCCCAGAAATAGCATATGCCATTCAAAGGCCTAGATACGCTCATGCTTTCAAACGGAATACCTAGCCTAATGTGCATACAATCATGAATGGCAAAGTTGAAGATCAATATTATAACTATTTTTTCTATTTATTTGAAGCATAGTAAAGGAAAAATTGGTACACTTTGGAAATTCAGTGGTGTAATAGTATGATTCTTTAGGAAAAGAAAGTACATATATAAATGTAAGTATGTATGGGGCGCCTAGGTGGCTCAGTCATTTAAGCATCCGACCTTTGGTTTTGGCTCAGGCCATGATCTCACAGTTGGGTTCCTCAGCGCTGACAGTGCCAGGCCTGCTTGGGATTCTCCGTCTCCTCTCTCTGCCCCTCTCCGCCCCTCTCCGCCCCTCTCTGCCTTGCGCTGTCTCTGTCTCTCTCAAAATAAATAAATAAACTTAAAAAAAATGTAGGTATGTGTATGCCTAGAAAAATAATTGAAATATGTGCCAAAATATTAAATAATATGTAGTAATTATCTCCAAATTATAGGTTCTTTTATTTCTCTCCACCACCCCTACATGGGTATTGTTTTTTCCCTATGTACTTATCTGCTTCTGAGGAAAAAAAAAAAAAAACATCAAAGAGAAAAAGCCTTGAAATGCTTAGCTTTACCTTTTCTTGGGGGTATAGACTCTGCCAGAAATACAGTTATGCTCAAGTGCGTGTGCCATTGGACTGCTAACTATAATTATGTTACTTGTAAAATTCCATAACTGGTTATGGCACATTCATAATCACTGTATTTTTTGACCTTGAATGTAAATGGCATCCAGAGATACACCACACTTTACATCTTATTGCCTTCTATTTTTCTCACTCTCCTTATATCCTTTTTGTTAAACTAAACATTGTAGGGGCACCTAGCTGGCTCAGTTGGTAGAGCGTGCGACTCTTGACCTCAAGGGTATAGGTTTGGGCCCCACATTGGGTGTAGAGATTACTTAAAAACAAAATCTTTAGGGGCACTTGGGTGACTCAGTCAGTTAAGCATCCAACTTCAGCTCAGGTCATGATCTCACAGTTCGTGAGTTTGAGCCCCACATTGGGCTCTGTGCTGACAGCTCAGAGCCCAGAGCCTGCTTCAGATTCTGTGTCTCCTCTCTCTCTGCCCGTCCCCTGCTCACACACGCGTTCTCTCAAAAAAGTTAAATAAATAAACCTTAAAAAAAATCTTAAAAAAAAAAATAATAAAATAGAATAAACATTGTAACTGTAAAAAGAGAACCAGCTATAGTGTTAGTACGTACTGTTCATAGTATAGTAAACTTTAGAAAAATAATAGCAAAAATAAAAATAAATATATTTGCCTTGGTTAATTTTTAGTGGCATATTTAATCACTAATATTTAAAATCTTTATTATTAAAATTTCAAGCATACGCAAAATCACTCAGCTTCAATAAGTATCAACATATGGCTGGTCTTGTTTCATCTATTTCCCCCGTACTCTTCTCACTCTCCCTGCAGATTACTTTGAAGTAGACCCTAGATGTCATTTTTTAAAAATATTTTTTAAAAGTTTTTATTTATTTTGAGAGAGAAGGAGAGAGCATATGGGTGCATGAGCAGGGGTGGGGAAAAGAGAGAGGGAGAAAGAGAATCTCAAACAGGCTCTGTGCTGTCAGTGCAGAGCCTGGCACGGGGCTTGATCTCACATGAGCTCATGACCTGAGCCTAAATCAAGAGTCAGATGCTTAACTGACTGAGCCTCCTAGACGCCTCTCCTAAATATCATTTTTTCATAAATATGTTAATATGTATTTTAAGGATGATATATCCCTTTTTTTAACCAACTGATAATACCACTATTTTACCTCAAAATATGAACAATAATTCTGTCATCACATAATCTATTCACTATTCAAAATTTTCCACTTGTCTCATAAAGGTATTTTTCTAAGATGATTTGTTTGAATTGGGATCCAAACAAGGCCCATGCATTGCATTTGGTTGATAATTCTCTTGTCTTTACTTTAAAAAAAAATTAGTATATAATTCATACCATAAAATTTACCATTTTAAAGTATATAGTTCAGTGGTTTTTTTAGTACATTCACAGAGCTGTACAGTCATTTCTACCATCTGATTCTGGAACGTTTTTATCTTTCCATAAAGAAACCCAGTACTTAGTAGTAGTCACTCTCCATTTCCTGTTCCTCTCAGCCCCTGGCAACATTACTGTCTTTTTAAATTTGCCTATTCTGGATATTTCATATAAATGTGATCATGTAACACGTGACTTAAGTGTCTTTTAATATGTAGGCTTATCCTCCCTCTTGTGTTTTTCTTTACTTACAAGTTATTTCTCTTAAATTTCCTACTTTCTGGATTTTATTGACATCATTGAGATGTCACTTAACGTTCTTCTGTATCTATATTTCCTTTCCCTTGGTAGGTAGATCTAGAAGCCTAATCATATTTAGGTTTAATCTTTTTGGCAAGAATACTTCATTGGTCGTGTTCCCTATTTCCTGTTGCATTATACTGTGTGATACATAATGCCTGGTAGTCTCAAATTTTATTTTGAGATAGATAGGACAAACATTCAAACCTAATCAATTGATTAGATACAGATAAAATTTGTGGGATATGACATTTATTAGAATTGTTAAGTTATAGCATGGTTACTGAATAGTAGATTGATGGATCAAAATATGTATTTTATAATCACAAATATCTATTCTGCTGGAAGAGACCCTTGACGCTGTAAACTAGTATATTTTATTTCTGCACCAGGCAAGCTCATATATTCTTTAATAAAAAGATAATGTTGTTAGCAAAGTCTAACCTATTGGAGGAAGGTGCCATATAGTACATATGAGGAGACAGTAAATGGAGGTATTCCTTTTTGTTGGTCAAAATTGCTTTAGCATTTCTTTACCAAAGTTATTAGAGGAAAAAATAACTTCTATGTTTTTGGGGATTACTATCATTTAGCAAGGAAATGATTTACAGAGAGGAATTCAAAGACTAAGACTATTTGGTTGCCTTTGAGTCCTAGAGATATGAATAGTGGAGACCTTCTAGGGATGGATGCTTGGGGATCCAGGTTTTTTTTTAAACACTTTCTTTAGTACTGTGGGAGGGGGAACGCAAAAAAAACTATTGGGTATAAGGTGATAAGTATTGCCGATAGTATGTTGCCAAGTTGATGGAATTGGTTGTAGAAATAACTCATGAAGTTTTGTGTGTGATCACAAAAATTACAGGGCAAGTGAGTTTAACTATATTAAGACCATCTAAATTATACATAAAAGATAGTGGGCTTGGAAGTCCCCATATAGGTCCTTGAAGATAGTATGTCAAATAGGTAAAATAGAGCATGTATCACCAAGAGTGTTACAATTAGAATTTGTTAGTCCTGTAAAATAACATTTCTGCACTCTGGTTACTGAGTTGAAAGAAAGATATAATTGGGTTGGAGAAGATCTGGGAAGGAATAACTTAAATGATTAAAGCAATGGAAGAATGGCCATGTGAAGAACAGACTAAAAGATTAGTAAATTTCAGCCTAAAAAGTATAGTGAACGAGAGGTAATATGATTAAGGACTGAAATTAAGACAGTAGTGAAAGAGGATTACAGATTTATCTCTAGACGATTACATAGTAAAACTAGGGCATCTACTTTTTGATATATGAAAGATAAATTTGGAACAAATAAAAATAAGTATTATATAGCAAGTATAAAGTGTTTACAACTCATTTCCCTAAGACATAATAGAGCTTAAATATGAATAACTTTAAAATATTTCATATTTGTAGATTATTAGGGGAATTTAGAATGTTTTGAGGTACAGAACATTGCAGGCCTTTGAAGTTGATATGATCTAAGTCAGACTGATCAACAAGCTGTACCTTACTGCTTCTGCTAAGACAAAATACTGGATCTAGATGAACAATAGGTTTTTGGGTGTTTTTTTGTTTGTTTGTTTTTAATAGTATGACATGTTTTCTAATTGTGAAGAAAGCCTAATATATATATTCTTTATAGCCCTATTAGCCCTATATCCCTCCATTAGTGTTAAGAAGGAGTTTTTAAGTATATTTTGGACTGGAGTTCTTTTACAATATTAAAAAAGGAAGATGTGTGTTTGTTGCATTCTTTCTTTCAGTCTTTGAAATAGATTCCCTCAGGACTACTTTTACTTGAAAACCAAAGAATATTAGTAAGGCTATAAACTCATTGTCTTTTCTGTTTGTCCTCTTCTGCAGAAATATTTTGTTAATCCTCAGTTATTACTTTGGCAATTCAGTAGTAAGGAACTGGAATTGGTTTCATTTCCTTTTGCATTCCTTTTCCAGGAATGTGGAGCCTTCTTGATGTTTTAGACTAAAGGGATTGCATGCAGATGGTTAATTGAAAATGGTTTGTTCTGGGCGCCTGGGTGGCTCAGTGGGTTGAGCGGCCGACTTCAGCTCAGGTCATGATCTCATAGTCCGTGGGTTCGAGCCCCGTGTCAGGCTCTGTGCTGACAGCTCAGAGCCTGGAGCCTGTTTCAGATTCTGTGTCTCCCTCTCTCTGACCCTCCCCTGTTCATGCTCTGTCTCTCTCTGTCTCAAAAATAAATAAACGTTAAAAAAAAATTAAAAAAAAAAAAAAAGAAAATGGTTTGTTCTTTTCAGTGTGCAGCTGTTTTTGGAAGGCAAGGGGCTCTAGCACGACTCTGTCATAAATTTGATGGTTTTTAAATATTGAGCAATAAGGTTATTTGGAATGATAATAATACCTCCTTAGATTTTTGATGACTTTTTATAAAATAGCTGATAATTTTGAAAGTTTTTATTTTCAAATAGATAATGAACATGGTACAAAATGCAATAAGTACAGAGAGATACGTACTGAAAACTATTTTCCTACCCTATCACCAGTTACTTCCTTCTTTTCTTAGGCTGCCACTATTACCAGTTTTTTATATATTTTTCCAGAGATACTATAGGATTATGCAAGCGCGCGCGCGCGTGTGTGTGTGTGCGCGTGCGCGCGCGTGCTTTAAACACAAATGTACCATTATTATACACACTCTCCTATAACTTTTCTCATGAAAATAAGTCTTGGTGATAGGGCAGTAAATAATCTAATTCTTTTTAACAACTATATAATATTTTACCAAAATTGATTTAACCAGTCCCTGTTGGGTTGTTTTCAGTCTTTTGCTATTATAAATAATACTTTCAGTGAATTTCCTATACATGTTTCACATAAACACACATTCACAGGAGCCCAGTTATTTTCATATAATGATAATTTCCACCACCCTATGGTATAAAAATCTACATGCAGTATTCACAGACATTCTAGTAGGGGGTCAATGTTTTATTCCTTTATTGTGATAAAAATGAGATTCTATAATGATGCATCCAAGTATCATTTTCTGGTATTCAACATATAAAATGAATTATAAGAATTTCTGTTTGTTTTTTACTCTCTCATCTTTTCATTGAAGATTTTGGTGCCTCTGATATTGCTACAACAAATGCTTTTGGAGTTGACAAGACGTGGTCAAGAGCCTCTGAGTGCATTGCTGCAGTTTGGTGTGACGTACCTGGAGGACTATGCTGCAGAGTACATCATTCAACAAGGTGGCTGGGTATGAGCTGTTGTGTGTTTTCTTATCTTTAAAAAAAGGTTAAGCTACTCATGGTGCTTGTTTTTATCAACATAGGTTTAATATCAATATTATCATTTAATATTATTTAATATTGATTGCATGATGATAGCAAAGCAAGACTGTTAATACAGTTTCGCTATTAAGATTTTACTTAGAGTAATGTGATGGTGTTTTTAAATAGTTCTTTTAAGTAGTTCTAATTATGAAATATTTTGTACTAACAAAAAACATATAAATAATTAAGAGGAATAATAAAGTGAACGCCTATGTATTTGCCAGCTCATTTGAAGAAAAGAACACAGCAAACATGTTTGGATCCTTTCATGTGCCCCTCCTAGATTCCAGCATGCTTCTACCTACTTCACAAGGATAGCTTCTATTCTGAAATTTGTTTTTTTAATAGCTTAGCCATGTGTGTATGTATATATATATTGAGGATATGTATATACGAGGTATATATAATATATATACTATATTATAATATAATATATAATATATATACTATATTATATATAGTATATATAATATATAATGAGGTATATATAATATATATAATGTATACATGTATATATGTATGTATATGTATATATATGTATATTATATATACCACACATACCTAGACAATATATTACTTTGTACATTTTTAACTTTATGTGAATAATACCACATTAAATGTATTTTTCTAAACTTGCTTTTTTTTCGCACAGTGTTACATTCTCGAGACTGTCCTAGGTCATTGTTTCTGAATTATTTTTTTCTTTCTCAGTCCCCTATGGATCCTTTTTTAGACATTTGTATCCTAATCATCTCCCTCCTTTCCCATGAAATTTTAATACCATAGATGTAAGTGTATTTATGTACTGTTGCCCTCTGGAGGGCCACAAGCGATTGTAATACCTAAGATTCCCCCATCTTGCCAAACCAGTTTTAACCCTCGAAATCATCCACACTGAGAATATATGATCTAGGTTAATGTATTGGTTGGTGTTTGGTATTCCATTGTGTAAATATATCACACAATTTATTCATCTATTATCTTGTCAGTAGACATTTTCACCTTTTTGCTATTACAAATATTGCTGTTAAGAACATTGTTATACATATGTATACGAGTTTCTCTGAGTATATACTTGGGAGTAGAATTTCTGGGTCTAAGAGTATAGACATGTTCAGTTTACAAGATAATGCCAAAGTGTTTTCCAAAGTGGTTTTCCAACGTACACTCTGTCAGCAGTACATAAGAATTTTTTGTTGCTCTTCATCTTCTCTAATACTTAATATTGTCAGACTTCTTAATTTTTAAAATCATTTGTAATCTTTTAAAATAAGATTATTTTGTAATAAGTTTAGATTCACAAAAATGTATAAAGTGTTCCTGTATATCCTCCACCCAGTTTTTCCTAGTGTTAATATCTTACTCAGCTATGGTACCCTTATCAAATTGACTTTTCCATGTTGATTTCATATCCAGCAAATTTGTTCAACTGTATGATTATCCTCATTATTTATCTCCAGGTTTCTTTGGGTCGGTCTTCTACTTTGAAAATCGTACTGTCTGTGAATGATGATAATTTTTTTCCTTGACAAGTCTCTTTTAAATTTATTTATTACACTTATTGCACTAATCAGAATCTCCAGTACAGTATTAATGAAATTGGTATTAGAACTCATCCTTGTCTTTTTCCTGATGTTAAAATGAGTGCTTTTAATTGTTTTACCATTTAGTTGTATCAGTCTAACATGAGTGAGGTTGGCTTGTAATTTTCTTGTATGTCTTCAGTTAAAAAAAATTTTTAATGTTTATTTTTGAGAGAGAGAGAATATGTGCATGCATGTGCATGTGAGTGGGGGAAGAGCAGAGAGAGAGGGAGACAGAGGATCTGAGGCAGGCTCTGCACTGCACTGATAACAGTGAGCCCAGTGTGGGGTTCAAACCCAGGAACCGTGAGATCATGACTGTTAGGGTCAGGCTTCCGGCAGGGTAAAGACAGGAGTCAGAGGCTAAGAAATTTTAGTAGTCAAAGGCTTTATTGGGAACTAAGGTCTCGGGCGAGGTTCCGTGACTCAGGGAGAGAGAGAGAGAGAGAGAGAGAGAGAGAGAGAGAGAGAGAGACTGAGAGAGAGAGAGACTGACTCAGGGAGAGAGAGAGAGAGAGAGAGAGACTCAGGGAGAGAGAGAGAGAGACTCATGGAGAGAGAGAGAGAGACTCAGGGAGAGAGAGAGAGAGAGAGAGACTCAGGGAGAGAGAGAGAGAGAGACTCAGGGAGAGAGAGAGAGAGAGAGAGAAAGAGAGAGAGAGAGAAAGAGAGAGAAAGAGAAAGAAAAGTCAGGGAAGTCGCGCCGGGTGTGTGGTATGGTTTTTAAGCTGCAGCGGTTCGCAGTTTAGGTCCGCGTGGGCCTTTTTCGCGCCATGTCATGTTGTCGCTCGGTGATTGGTTGACCTCCAATTTGTTTTGGCGCGCAGCTTTGGGCTTTCCGTTGGGTTGCGCTGGCGAGACGGCTGTCCCTTCCACTGTGGTTCCAGGGACATCCTAACAATGACTTGAGCCAAAACCAAGAGTCGGATGCTCAACTGAGTCACATAGGCGCCCCTAAGGATATGCTAGCTTCGTAAAATATAGAGTTGGGAAGGGAAGAGTGTTTCCTCTTTTTCTATCCTCTGGAATAGTATATATGAGGTTTAATTTATTGTGCCTTATCATGCCTGCAAAATCACCTGGTGTTTTCCTTGGGGCAAGTTTTCTGGTTTTTCCTGTCAACTTTTGATAATTTTTCTGGATATTATCCCTAGATTTTCAGATTTATTGGCATAGAGCTGTTCATAATACCCTCTTATTTATTTATTTATTTATTTATTTATTTATTTATTTATTTATTTATTTTTGGAGGAGAATACAGTGGATTTTTATTTCTTAATTGTCTTATACCACTTATTTTTAAAAAACATTTTAGGGTGCCTTGGTGGCTCAGTCAGTTCAGCATCTGACTCTTGAGTTCAGCTCAGGTCTCTTGATTTCAGCTTTTCATGATCTCGTGGTTTGTTGGATCAAGCCCTGGGTCTGGCTCTACACTGATAGCACAGAGCCTGCTTGGGATTTTCTCTTTCTCTGCTCCTCTCCTGTTTGCACTCTCTTTCTCTCCTTCAAAATAGATAAGTAAACATTAATTAATAAATAAATTAATAAACATTTTATGTTGGAGAATTTTGAACATGTATGAAAATAGATAAGATAGTATAATGACCCCCATCATTTAAGCCCTAACAGCCATTAACACATTGCCAGTTATGCTTTTTTCACACCCTAGTCATGTCTCTTCTTGATATTATTTTGGAGCAAAATCTAGGCATCATATACTTTTATCTATAAAAATTTCAGTATGTAGGGAGGTGGGGGGTTGGGTGAAATAGGTGAGGAGGATAAATTAAGAGTATACTTATCATGAGCACTGAGTAATATATAGAATTGAATCACTATATTGTGCACTTTAATCAGCACTGTATTTTAAGTATAGCGGAATTAAAAATTTTTTCAGTATGTATCTCTAAAAAATAAATATTTTATTTTTATTTTTTTATTTTTATTTGTTTTAAGATTTTATTTTCTTTTTTATTTTTTTTTAATGTTTATTTATTTTTGAGAGACAGGGAGAGACAGAGCGTGAGCAGGGGAGGGGCAGAGAGAGAGGGAGACACAGAATCCAAAGCAGGCTCCAAGCTCTGAGCTTTCAGCACAGAGCCCGACACGGGGCTTGCACTCACAGACTGTGAGATCATGACCTGAGCCAAAGTTGGACGCTCAGCTAAGTGAGCCACCCAGGCACCCCATTTAAGATTTTATTTTTAATTACACTACCATTATCACATCAAAAAAGTTAAAAATGATTTCTTCATCAAATATCCTGTTGGCATTCAAGTTTCTTTTTTTTTTTTTTAAGTTTATTTATGAGAGAGAGAGAGGGTGAGTACATGCAGGCAGGGGAGGGGCAGAGAGAGAGGGAGAGGGAATCCCAAGCAGGCTCTGTGCTAATAACAGGGGGCTCGATCCCACAAACCATGAGATCATGACCTGCCAAGATCAAGAGTCGAACGCTAAACCGACTGAGCCACCCGGGTGCCCCAGCGTACAGATTTCTAAATGTCTCAAAAATATCCTCTCTTTTGGATGGGAAGGCAATCTAGCTGCAACATCTGTCACCCTATTGATCACCAGGGCTGATTTGGCTGATCTAGCTGGCTAGGCCCATCTCCCCTTCCTCCCTCAATGCTCCATGTGCATTTCCTGAGGCTGCACACTGGGTTGAAGAGGATGATCTTCCCAGACACCGTTCTGTCAAGGGTGTAGGAATGGCCGCACTCCACTGCTAGAGCCTCCAAACAGGCTCTCAAGCTCCATTTGTAGGAGAACATATGGTAGTCAAGCTTCTAAGACTCCAGACACATCTGAATGAGGTGCTGCATGTGGCAGTCTGCCTTTCTTTAAAAAAAAAAAAAAAAAAAAAATCCTTTCTTTTTTAATCTTTACAATGTATGGAGTTGTATCTCCCTTTCCATTTTATTATATCTTAATTTCTTCTTAGTTTTTGGTTTAAAAAATTTTTTTATTGCCCTGGATATTTGTGTGTATATGTCTTGTTTGTTTTTGTTTTGTTTTGTTTTTTAATTTTTTTTTAACGTTTATTTATTTTTGAGACAGAGAGGGACAGAGCATGAACGGGGGAGGGTCAGAGAGAGAGGGAGACACAGAATTTGAAACAGGCTCCGGGCTCTGAGCTGTCAGCACAGAGCCCAACGCGGGGCTTGAACTCACAGACTGTGAGATCATGACCTGAGTCGAAGTCGGACGCTCAACCAACTGAGCCACCCAGGCACCCCTGTTTTTGTTTTTTTTAAGTAAGCTCTAGGCTCAATGTGGGGCTGGAACCCACAACCCCAAAATTAAGAGTCACTACTGACTGAGCCAACCAGGTGCCCCTCTTTTCTTTTTTAATAACTGTAAATTCAAACTTAGAGAAGCTTGCCTTTGTCTTGAAAAACAAAACAAAACAACAAAGCATCTTATCATTTGCTAACCTGATTTCGTTTTAAGAAAGAGGTGGTAGTTACATTGCAGGAGTAAAATTTATACCATGAATGATGCAGGTCTTGGTCTGGTGGTAATAAAAGACAATAACATTGTTGCCAAAATTTTAATCTATTGGTGGCATTTGTGGGAAAAGAAGCCCTTGCTAGACAGCAGCCAACTGCTAGGAAATTCTAAAGTGTCATAGGCTAAAGAGGGAATGAGGTTAGTAAAATGCCTCAACAGAGTTTGAATAAAATACTGGATTTGAGAGTTACTGGAACTTGGATATGTAAAAATAGGGTGGTAGGTTGGGTCAGGCTTGTCATGGTCTCAAGTTCAAGTAAACTACTATGATAATACACTACTTCTAGCAGAGGTGTGCTCAGTTATTTTCAGTATAGATGCCTAGCTCCAAAGCCAAAACATGAGGAAGGAAGAGAGATGGAATGAAGAGTCTGCAGAGAAAATACCCCTCTTCCTGTTTTTTCTTTTCCTCATGCCTAAAAGATACAGAGAGTGCCTGAAGAGGAACTAACTCCCCAGGGGAATGGTTTCAGACCTACAGGATCAGTCAGACATACAGTCTATACTTTCCTTCAAAGCATCAACTTCTTTCTTTTCTTTTATAACTTCTGACTGAGAGCTGTGGTCTCTGCTACTGTGCATTTCTACATCAAACAAAAAATCTACTCATCTTCTTATGGGGAAGGGCTGTCACAGTAATCACTTCCTCTTAAACTGCTCTGTCCTAATTCCTGTTGTGCATTCAAAAGAATCTCCTCCATGTCTCCATGGTAGATAGAGGATGAGGAAAGTACATGAGCCAGCCCCCCATTTTCCTCGTTGCCATTATCATTGCCATTGCTGCTGTTCATGGGTAGCTCCAGTCAGGAATCTTCCTCACTTATATGGTGTTTTACAACAAGGGAAAAAACAAAATACAGGGGATGTTATTCATTCCCTTCTCCATTTTCAGTTTTATTATGATGTAGTATATTGATGTATATTGTTGTATTGGTGTATATTGTTTGTTATTATAATTTATTACAGAGTATTTTATTCAACTGAAATGTGTGTGCTAAAGAAAAAGCAAAAATATGAATAACTAGTTGTTAATATTAAACAATTTATAAATGTGTTTTTAATCTCTAAATTTGAATGCCCAATCTATATTTCACATTGTTAGGTCTAAACACTCTGTTTTTTGTGTGTGTGTTTAAAACCAAGAGATTGCTTTTTCAGCTAATTGATGAAAATGTATCCTCTGATACAAAGTATCAACATGAATCACCTTTAAGGTACTTTGTGTTAAATGTTACATTGACAGGCCTTAAAACCATAATGATCATTCTTCTAGAGGTCATTGACAATTATGGTCATTGTCTACACGAAGTTGCATGTCAGTTATATAAAGTCTGTAGTATGATTTCCATGGGTGATGTGTTTGTCTTCAGCCACTTGAATATAACATCAGGGTAAAACAAATTACCTAGCTCTCCAAGTGGTTTTGAGCTCTCAAACTAGTTTTGAAAACCTACAGGGAAGGAGGAGGTGATGGCAGCTATAATATGTTAGATGAAGGCTTTGGGCTTATAAATTTGCAGAGGACAGTAATATTTTGTTCTCTGAGTTATAAAAAGAAATGCCTAGGATGAATGCCATTTGGAGTTCTACAGATAATTTTTTTTCCCTATGATTTATGTTTTGTGATTGTTTTTGCAGTATATTTGAGATGATTTTTCCATTGTACTGGTATTGAGAAGAACACTTTATTGAGGTATAGAAGTAATATGACTGGTTTGAATTTTTTTAAACAGACTGTAGAGCAGTTCTAGGTTCACAGAAATACTGAACAGAATTTACAGAGATTTCCAATATACTATCTGACTGTACACATGCATAGCCTTCCCCATTATCAACATCTCCCACCAGAGTCATACATTTGTTGCAACTGATGAACCTCCATGGAAACATCATTGTCACCCAGAGACCATAGTTTACGTTGCAGTTTACTTGGTGTATATTCCATAATTTGGACAAATTTATAATATGACATATATCTGGCGCACCTGGGTGGCTTAGTCATTTAAGCGTCTGACTTCGGCTCAGGTCATGATCCCACGGTTTGTGAATTTGAGCTCTGTGTTAAACTCTGTGCTTACAGCTTAAAAAAATAAATAAACATTTAAAAATTTTAAGTATAATGACATATCCACCCTTGTAGTATTATATACAGAGTAGTTTCACTGTTCTAAAAATCCTGTGTTCCGCTTGTTTGACCCTCCCTCCCACCTAACCTCTGGCAACCACTGATCTTTTTACTGTCTCCTTGATTTTGCTTTTCCAGAATGTCAGACAGTTGAGACCATGCAGTATGTAGCCTTTCAGACTGGCTTCTTTAACTTAGTAAGTGCATTTAAGTTTCCATGTGTTTTTTTTAATTTTTTAATTTTTGTTTTAGCCTTTATTTATTTTTGAGAGAGAGGGAGAGAGAGACAGAGTGCAAGTGGGGGAGGAACAGAAAGAGAAGGAGACACAGAATCCAAAGCAAGCTCCAGGCTCTGAGCTGTCAGCACAGAGCCAGATGCAGGGCTCAAACTCATGAACCAGGAGTTCATGACCTGAGCCGAAGTCAGACGCCTGACTGACTGAGCCACCCAAGTGCCCCTCCTCCATTTCTTATTATGGCTTGATAGCTCATCTCATTTTAGCATTGAATTTTTAGCACTCCTTTGGATGTTTATTTACGCATTCACCTACTGAGGGAGATCTCGGTTGCTTCCAAGTTTTAGCAATTATCAGTAAAGCTGCTACAAACATCTGTGTGCAGGTTTTTATGTGGGCATAAGTTTTAAACTTCTTTTTTTTTTTTTTTGAGAGGGAAAATGAACATACGTGAACAGGGGAAGGGCAGAGGGAGAGAGAAAATCCTAAGGGCTTCACGCCCAGTGTGGGGTTGATGCAGGGCTCAGTCTCAACGAAACATGAGATCATGACCTAAGCCAAAACCAAGAATCTGATACTTTTTTAAAAAATGTTTATTTATTTTTGAGGGAGAGAGAGAGAGAGAGGGAGACAGAATCTGAACCAGGCTCCAGGCTCCAAGCTGTCAGCACATAGCCTAACACAGGGCTCCAACTCATAAACTGTGAGATCATGACCCTAGCTAAAGTTGGATGCTTAACTGACTGAGCCACCCAGGCGCCCCCATATCTCATTAGTTTAATTTGCATTTTCCTGATGACATATGATGTGAAGCATCTATTCATATGCTTATTTGCCATCTGTGTATCTTTGGTGAGGTGTCTGTTAAGATGTTTGGCCCATTTTTAAACTCAGGTTGGCTTCTCTCACAGTGGGTTTGTTGCCAGAACGCAGGTGTCGTGAAAACCACCTCTAAACCTAAACCAAAATGGGAAAGGAAAAGACCCACATCAACATCATCATCATTGGACACGTAGATTTGGGCAAGGCTACCACTACTGGTCATCTGATCTATATATGTGACAGGACTGACAAAAGAACTTTAGAAAAATTTAAGAAGGAGGCTGCTGAGATGGGAAAGGGCTCCTTCATGTATGCCTGGGTCTTGGATCAACTGAAAGCTGAAAATGAACATGGTATCACCATTGATACCTCCCTGTAGAAATTTGAGACCAGCAAGTCCTATGTGACCATTATTGATGCCCCAGGACACAAAGACTTTATCAAGAATATGATTATAAGCACATCTCAGGCTGACTCTGCTGTCCTGATCGTTGCTGCTGGTGTTGGCGAATTTGAAGCTGGTATCTCCAAGAATACTGTGAGCATGACCTAGCTTATACACTGGGTGTAAAATAACTTGTTGGTGTTAACAAAATGGGTTCCACTGAGACACCCTACAGCCAGGAGAGATATGAGGAAATCATTAAGGAAGTCAGCACCTACATTAAGAAAATTGGCTATAGCCCCAACACAGTAGCATTTGTGCCAGTTTCTGGTTGGAATGGTGACAACATGCTGGAGCCAAGTGCTAACATGTCATGGTTCAAGGGATGGAAAGTCACCCGTAAAGATGGCAATGACAGTGGAACCACACTGCTTGAAGCTCTGGATTGTATTCTGCCACCAACTCATCTAACTGACAAGCTCTTATGTCTGCCCCTCCAGGATGTCTACAAAATTGGTGGTATTGGTACTGTCCCTATGGGCCAAGTGGAAACTGTTGTTCTTAAATCAGGCATGGTCGTCACTTTTGCTCCAGTCAGTGTTACAACTGAAGGAAAGTCTGTTGAAATGCACTATGTAGCTTTGAGTGGCTTTGAGTGAGGCTCTTTCTGGGAAAAATGTGGGCTTCAAAGTCAAGAACATATCTGTCAAAGATGTTCATTGTGACAGTGTCGCTGGTGATAGCAAAATGACGCACCAATGGAAGCAGCTGGCTTCACAGCTCAGGTGATTATCCTGAACCATCCAGGCCAGATCAGCGCTTGATATGCACCTGTGGTGGATGGTCACACAGCTCATATTGCCTGCAAGTCCACTGAGCTGAAGGAGAAGACTGATCGTTGTTCTGGAAAAAAGCTGGAAGATGGTCCCAAGTTCTTGAGATCTGGTGATGCTATCATCGTTGATATGGTTCCTGGCAAGCCTGTGTGTCTTGAGAGCTTCTCTGACTATCCTCCCCTGGGCCATTTTGCTATTCGTGATATGAGGTGGTTGCTGTGGGTGTCATCAAAGCAGTGAACAAGAAGGCGGCTGAAGCTGGGAAGTCACCAAGTCTTCCCAAAAAAGCTCAGAAGGCTAAATGAATATTATCTCTGCCACTCCAGTCTCAATCAGTGGTGGAAGAACGGTCTCAGAACTGTTTGTGTCAATTGGCCATTTAAGTTTAATAGTAAAAGAATGGTTAATGATAGCAAATGCATCATAAAACCTTCAGAAAGAAGGAAGAATGTTTTGTGGGCCATTTGTTTTGTATGTGTGTGTGGCAGTTTTAAGTTACTAGTTTTTAAAACCAGTACTTTTTAATGGAAACAACTTGACCAAAAATCTGTCGCAGAATTTTGAGACCCATTAAAACAAAAGTTTAATGAGAAAAAAAAAATCAGGTTGTTTCTTCTTCTTCTTTTTTTTTTTATGTTTATTTTTGAGAGAGAGACAGAGTGTGAATGGAGGAGCAGCAGAGAGAGAGAGAGAGAGACAGACATAGATCTGAATTAGGCTCCAGTCTCAGAGCTGTCAGCACAGAGCCTGATGCAGGGCTCAAACCCACGAACCATGAGATCATGACCTGAGCCAAAGTCAGACGCTTAACTGATTGAGCCACCCAGGGGCCCCATTTTTTTTCTTATTTAAGAGTTCTTTGTCCCCACTAAAAGGGAGAACTACAGACCAATTTCCCTGGTGAACGTGGATGCAAAAATTCTCAACAAGATACTAGCAAACCAGATCCAACAATACATTAAGAGAATTATTTGCCATAATCAAGTGGGATTTGTTGCTGGGATGCAGGACTGGTTTGATATCTGCAATCAATCAATGTGATACATAACATTAATAAAATAAAGGATAAGAACCACATGATCTCAATAGATGCAGAAAAAGTATTTGACAAAATATAGCATCATTTCTTGATAAAAACCCTCAACAAAGTAGGGATAAAAGGAACATACCTCAAGATCACAAAGGCCATATATGAAAGACCTACAGCTAATAGCATGCTCAATGGGGATGCTTTCCCCCTAAGGAACACGACAGAGATGTCCACTCTCACCACTGTTATTCAACATAGTGTTAGAAGTCTTAGCCTCAGCAATCAGACAACAAAAAGAAATAAAAGGCATCCAGACCGGCAAGGAGGAAGTCAAACTTTCACTCTTCACAGGTGACATGATGCTCTATGTGGAAAACCCAAAAGACTCCACCAAAAAAATTCCAGAACTGATACATAAATTCAGCAAAGTCATGGGATATTAAATCAATGTACAGGAATCAGCTGCATTTCTATACACCAATAATGAAGTAACAGAAAGAGAAATCAAGGAATTGATCCCATTTACAATTGCACCAACACCCGTAATAAACCCTTGGAATAAACCTTACCAAAGAGGTGAAAAATCTATACACTCAAAACTATAGAAAGCTTATGAAAGAAATTGAAGAAGACACAAAAAATGGGAAAAACATTCCATGCTCATGGATTGGAAGAAAAAATATTGTTAAAATGTCAATACTACCCAAAGCAATCTACATATTCAGTGCAACCCTATCAAAATAACACCAGCATTCTTCACAGAGCTAGAACAAACATTCCTAAAATTTGTGTGGAACCAGAAAGGACTCAATAGTCGAAGTAATGTTGAAAACAAAACAAAACAAAACAAAACTGGAGGCATCACAATTCCAGACTTCAAGCTGTATTACACAGCTGTTATCATCAAGACAGTATGGTACTGGCACAAAAACAGACATTCAGATCAATGGAACAGAATAGAGAACCCCCAAAATGGACCACAAACATATGACCAACTAATCTTAGACAAAGCAGGAAAGAATATCCAATGGAGGGGCACCTGGGTGGCTCAGTCGGTTGAGTATCCGACTTTGGCTCAGGTCACGATCACAGAGTCCATGGGTTCGGGCTCTGTGTCAGGCTCTGTGCTGACAGCTCAGAGCCTGCAGCCTGCTTCAGATTCTGTGTTTCCCTCTCTCTCTCTGCCCCTCCCCTGTTCACACTCTCTCTCTCTCAAAAAGAAATAAACATTATAAATTAAAAAAAAAATCCAGTGGAAAAAAGACAGTCTCTTCAGCAAACAGTGTTGGGAAAAATGGACAGTGACATGCAGAAGAATGAACCTGGACTGCTTCTTTACACCATACACAAAGATACTCAAAATGGATGAAAGACCTAAATGTAACACAAGGAAGCCATCAAAATCCTAGAGGAGAAAACAGGCAACAACCTCTTTGACCTTGGCCGCAGCAACTTCTTACCTGATATGTCCTCAGAGGCAAGGGAAACCAAAGCAAAAATGAACTATTGGGACCTCATCAAGGTAAAAAGTTTCTGCACAGCAAAGGAAACAATCACCAAACTAAAAGGCAACTGACGGAATGAGAGAAGATAGGAAGATAGTGGCAAATGACATATCAGATAAAGGGTTAATATCCAAAATGTATAAAAAACTTTTCAAACTCAACACCCAAAAAACAAATAATCCAGTGAAGAAATGGGCAAAAGACAGGAATAGACATTTTTCCAAAGAAGACATCCAGGTGGCTAACAGACAGACACATGGAAAGATGCTCAACGTCACCCATCATCACGGAAACACAAATCAAAACCACAATGAGATACCATCTCATACCTGCTAGAATGGCTAAAATTAACAACTCAGACAACAACAAATATTGGCAAGGATGAGGAGAAAGAGAAACCATTTTGCACTCCTGGTGGGAATGCAAACTGGTGCAGCCACTCTGCAAAACAGTATAGACGTTCCTCAAAAATTAAAAATAGAACTACCCTAAAACCCAGCAATTGCACTACTAGGTATTTATCCACAGGATACAAACATGCTGATTCAAAGGGGCACATGCACCCCAATGTTTATAGCAGCACTGTCAGCAATAGCCAAAGTATGGAAAGAGCCCAAATGTCCATCGGCTGAAGAATGGATAAAGAAGACATGGTATATATTTCTATACAATGGAATATTATTTGGTGATCCAAACGAACGAAATCTTGCCATTTGCAACAACATGGATAGAATTAGAGATATTGTGCTAAGCGAAATAAGTCAGAGAAAGTCAAATATCATATGATTTCACTCATATGTGGAATTTAAGAAACAACAAAACAGGTGACCATAGGGGAAGGGAAGCAAAAGTAAGATAAAAACAGAGAGGGAAACAAACCATAAGAGACTCTTAAATATAGAGAACAAATTGAGGGTTGCTGGCAGGTTGAGGGGATGCCCTAAATGGGTGATGGGCATTAAGGAGGGCACTTGTTGGGATGATCACTGGGTGTTATATGTAAGTGATGAATCGCTGAATTCTATTCCTGAAATCATTATTACCCAATGTGTTAACTAACTTGGATTTTAAAAAAGTGTTCCTTGTATATTTTGGGTAATGGTTCTTTATCAGGTGTGTCTTTTGAAATTTTTCTCCCAGGGGTGCCTGGGTGGCTCAGTTAGTTAAGCATCTGACTTTGGCTCAGATCATGATCTCACAGTTTGTGAGTTTGAGCCCTGCATCAGGCTGTCTGTTGTCAGCCCAGAACATGCTTTGGATCCTCTGTCTCCCTGTCATTCTGCCCTCCCAGCTTGTACAGTGCTCTGTCTCAAAAATAAATGAACATTTAAAAAAATGGAATTGTTTTTTCCCAGTCTGTGGCTTGTCTTTTCATTCTCTCAACACTGTCTTTCATAGACCGATACTTTAATTGTAATAAAGTCCAGCTTATCAAGCATTTCTTTCCTTGACTGTGTCTTAGTGTTGTATCTAAAAAGTCATCACCAAGCCCAAGGTCATCTAGGTTTTATCTTACGTTATTTTCTAGGAATTTTAGTTTTGTGTTTTGTATTCAGGTCTGTGACCCATTTGGGGTTAAATTTTTAAAGCATGTAAAGTCTGTGTCTAGATTCATTTCTGTGCATGTGCATGTCTAGTTGTTCCAGCACCATTGTTTGAAAAGACTATTTTTTCTCCATTGTATTGCCTTTGCTCCTTTTTCAAAGATCACTGTGTGGGGCACCTGTGTGGTTCAGTGTGTTGAGCATCCAACTCTTCATTTCTGCTCAGGTCGTGATCCCAGGGTGTGGGATCAAGCCCCACATTGGGCTCCATGCTGAATGTTGGTTGAGCCCACTTAGGATTCTCTCTCTCTCTCTCTCTCTCTCTCTCTCTCTCTGCCCCTTTCCCCTGCTCATGTGCTCTCTCTCTCTCTCTAAAATAAGATAATATAAAAAGATCAGTTGACTGTATTTATGTGGATCTGTTTCTGGGCTCTCTATTCTGTTCCACTGATCTATTGTTCTTTCACCAATACCATGCTGTCTTGATTACTCTAGCTTTATATAGTAAGTCTTGAAGTCATGTGGTGTCAGTCTTTCAGCTGTGTTCTTCAATATTGTGTAGACTATCGCTGGTCTTTTGTTGCTCCATGTAAACTTAAGAATTAGTTTGTCAATATTTGCTGAGAGTTTGGTTAGGATTGCAGTGAATCATAGATCTAGTTGAGAAGAACTGATATTTTAACCATATTGAGACTTTATATCCATGAACATGGACTATCTCCATTTATTTAGTTCTTTTTTGATTTCTTTCATCAGAGTTTTATAGTTTCCCTTATATAGATCTTGTACCTATTTTGTTATACCTAAACATTTTGTTTTGGGGGATATTCATGTAATTAGTATTAGGTCTTTAATTTCCATTTGTTCATTGTTAGTATATAGGAAAGCAGTTGACTTTTGTATATTAACCTTGTATTCTACAACCTTGCTATTATTGCTTATTAGTTTTAGTATTTTTGTCGCTTCTTTTGGATTTTCATTACATAGATGATCATGTCATCTGTGAACAAGACAGTTTTATTTCTTCTGTAAAATAAAAATTCAACTGAGTAAATTTGATGACCTAATTGACTTTATTCAGTGATTCATGAATCAGGCAGCATCCCATCTAGCAAATAAAAGAAGTATGTATTTATGTATTTATTTAGAGTATGCACACAAGTGGGGAAAGAGCTGAGGGGGAGAGGGAGGGAGAGATTCTTAAGCAGGCTTCGTGCCCAGCACAGAGCCTAGTGTGGGGCTAGATCTCATAACTGACCGTGAGATCATGACCTGAGCTGAAATCTAGAGTTGGAGGCTCAACTGACTGAGCCACCCAGGTGACCCAAGGAAAGGCTTTTAAAGGCAGAAAGGAGGTAGGACAAGGAAGTCATAAACAAAAGAAAGGATTATTTCAGGCAAGGTCACCTTTTTTAGGGAGGTAAATGGAGTCTATTGGGTGAATTACCTCACTAGTGCTGACTAGGAAATTCCAGACTGACTGGTTAAGATCACATTCTTAAAGAAGGTTGAACTTGCAGTTAGGTTAGGTATTAAGTCTTGGTCTGTGACAGGGGTTTAGCTCAAGTAAATCCATTTGGGGCCTGTTGTCTTCTTTTTAACAATTCCTTCCCAATCTGTATACATTTTATTTCCGTATCTTACTGCATTAGCTGGGACTTCCAGTACAGTGTTGAAAAGCAGTGGTGAGAGATGACATCCTTGCCTTGTTCTTCATCTAAATGGAAACTTTATAGTTTCACACCATTAAACATGTTAGCAATAGGGTTTTTTTAATAGATATTCTTTGTCAAGTTGAAGTTCCCCTCTGCCCTAATTTACTATAAAAGTTTTATGATGACTGGATGTTAGATTTTGTCAGATGCTTTCTCTGTCTGTTGACATGAACTTATGACTTTGCTTTTTGGTCTGTAGCCTGTTGATGTGATAGATTACATTAACTGATATTTTAATGTTGACCCAGATAAATCCTATTTGGTTGTGGCATATAATTCTTTTTATATATTGTTGGGTTCTATTTGCCAATATTTTGTTAAAGATTTTGCATCTATGTTCATAAGAGGTATTGGTCTATAGTTTTCTTATAATATCTGTCTGATTTTAGAATTAGTGTAATGCTGGCCTCATAGATTTTTCTTGTGTGAGTTTTGACAGATTATGTCTTTTATAGAATTGGTCCATTTCATCCAGGTTATCAAATTTATAGTTATGGAACACAATATTCCTTTATTTTTTTTAATGTCCATGAGATCTGTAGTGATGTCCCATTTTTAATTTCTGATATTAGTGATTTGTGTGTGTGTGTGTGTTTCTTACTGAATTTATTGATCTCAAATAATCAGCTTTTGGTTTTATTGATTTTCTCAATTGATTTCCTGTTTTCAATTTCATTGATTTCTGCTCTTATTTTTACTATGTTTTTTTTCTTCTGTTTACTTTGGACTTCATCTTCTCTTCCTTTTCTAGTTTCCTATGTTGGAAGCTTAGGTGATTGATTTTGGGTGTTTCTTCTTTTCTAATATATGCATTTAATATTTAATGCTATAAATTTCCATCTAAGCATTGCTCTTACGGCCTCATACAAAGTTTTAAGTTGTGTTTTCATTTTCATTTAGTTCAAGTATTTTTAAATGTCTCTGGAGATTTATTCTCTGACCCATGTATTCAGAAATATATTGTTTAATAACCAAGTATTTGGGGATTTTCCATCTATGTTATTGTATTTTGTTGTATTCCATTGTGGTCCTGAGAGCAGACATTGTATGATTTCTATTCTTTTAGATTTGTAAAGATGTGTTTCATGTCCCAGAATGGTCTAGGTGAGTATTCCATGTGAGCTTGGGAAGAATGTATATTCTTCTATTATTGGATGAGGTAGTTTATAGATGCCCATTATATCCAATTGCTGAATATAACTATGTCATTTGTGACTTTTCGGTCTATTTCTACTAGAAAGGTGTCAAAGTCTCCAATTATAATAGTGGATTAATTTATTTCTCCTTGCACTTCTATCAGTTTTAGCCTCCCATAGTTTGACATTCTGTTGTTAGATGTGTACACATTAAAGATTATTATGTCTTTTTGGAGGTTTAACCCCTTTCTCATTATGTAATGCCCCTCTTTATTCCTGATAACTTTTCTTGCTCTGAAGTCTGCTCTGTTTGAAATTAATACTCCCACTTTTTTTTTTTTTTTTAAGATTTTATTTCTTAAGTAATCTCTCCATCCATCGTGGGGCTCAAATTTACAACCCCAAGATCAAGAGTCACAGACTCTACCTATCGAGTCAGCCAGGTGCCCCTATTTCTTTTGATTAGTTGTTAGCATGGTATATTTTTCTCCATCTGTTTACTTTTACTGTGTATGTGTCTTTATATTTAGAGTTTCTTGTAGACAATATAGTTGGGTCTTGTTTTTTGATCCACTCTGTCTTTTAATTGGTGTATTTGGACTGTTGAAGTTCAAAGTGATTATTGATATAATTGGATTAATGTCTAGCATATTTGTTATTGTTTTCTACTTGTTGCCCTTATTCTTTGTTCCCATTTTTGTCTTCCACTCTTTCTCTGCCTTTTGTGGTTTTAATTGAGCATGTTGTATGATTCCATTTTCTTTCCTTTCTTAACATGTCCATTACATTTCTCTTTTTACTTTTTTTAGTGCTTGCCCCAGAGTTTGCAATATACATTTACAACTAGTCCAAGTTCACTTTCAGATAACACTGTGCTGCTTCATGAGTAATGTGAGTACCTTATCATAACAAAATAATCTTAATTCCTCTCTGTCATCTCTGTATCACTGGTGTCATTTATTTCACTTATATAAGCATGCATATGTATGTATATGTGTATGTGCATATATATACTGTATATGTACGCATACATGATTGAGTTGCTTTGAATAAACTATTATCAGGTATATCAATTAAGAATAAGAAAAGTAAAAATTTTTATTTTACCTTCACTTATTCCTTCTTTGATGCTCTTTCTTTCTTAACGGAGATCCAAGTTTCTGACTTATATTATTTTCCTTCTCTCTAATAAGCCTCTTTTAACATTGCTTCCAACGCAAGTCTACTAACAGCACATTTCCTCAGTTTTTGCTTGTCTGAGATTTTTTGCTTGTCCTTCATTTTTGAGGGGTAATTTTACATGTATAGAACTCTACATTGGTGGGTTTTGTTCTCTCAACATTTTTAATATTTTAGTCCACTCTGTTCTTGCTTGCATGGTTTCTGAGGTGAATTTCAATATAATTCTTATCTTTGTTCCTCTACAGGTAAGATGTTTCTAACTCTGGCTTGCCTTAAGATTTTTTCTTTGATTTTTATTTTTGTAGTTTGAAAATGATATTCTTAGATGTAGGGTGGGGTTTTTTTTGGGGGGGTGGGGGGACATTTATTTTGCTAGATGTTCTCTGAACTTCCTGAATCTGTGTTTGGTGTCTGACATTAATTTGAAGAAGCTCTTAGACATTATTGTTTTAAATATTTCTTCTGTTCCTTTCTCTTTTTCTTTTCCTTTTTATATTCTAATTTTGTATATTTATGCTTTTTGTAGTTGTTCCACAGTCCTTGGATATCCCGTTCTTTTTTTCCTGTCTTTGTTGTCTTTGCTTTTCAGTTTTGGATGTTTCTATTGAGATATCCTCAAGCTCAGAGATTCTTTCCTTACCCATGTCTAGTCTAATGGAAGCCCATCAAAGTATTCTTCATTTCCGTTACAGATCTTTTTGATCTCATGGTTCCTTCTTATTATTTCTGTCGCTTTGCTTACATTGTTCTTACGTGCTATCTCCTTTATCTACGAGAGTCCTTAGCTTATTTTTAAAAAAAATTTTTTTAAGTTGTTATTTATTTATTTTTGAGAGAGAGAAAGAGAGAGAGGGACAGAGAGAGAGTCACAAGCAGGCTCCATGTTGCCAGCACAGAGCCAGACGTGGGGCTCGAACCCACAAACTGTGAGATCATGACCTGAACTGAAACCAAGAGTTGGACGCTTTGACCAACTGAGCCACCCAGGCGCCCCCCTGAGTCCTTAGCTTATTAATCATAATTGCTTTAAATTCTCAGTGTGGTAATTTCAACGTCTGTAATGTCTGGTTCTGATGCTTGCTCCATCTTTTCAAATTATGTTTTTGCCTTTTGGTATGCCTTGTGATTTTTTCTTGATAGCTGGACATGGTGCACTGGGTGAAAGGAACTGCTGTAAAGAGGCCTTAGGGGAAAGGTGAGGGATTTTTTATAGTCCTATGATTAGGTCAGTCTTTTTACTGAGCCTGTGGCTCACTGTAAACTTCACAAATGTTTCTCAGTTTTTTCTTCCCCCATTAGGTGGGATGAGATGGCTAGAGTGGGCTGGAGTTGGGTATTTCTCTGCCCATAGGTTGTTTAGGCTCTGATTAACTAGTTTCTCTTGGGGACAAAGCAGAGTGCCCTGTGTATTTCAAGATAGTTCTTTTTCCTCCTCCTCCTGTCAGAAGCATGAGGGGATTTTTCTTTGGTATTTATTGAGAGTACATGGTTAGTCTCCTGGAGGTAAATCTCACAAAATTGCAGGGGTCTTCCTATGAGGGAGTCCTCCTGGAGTTTTAAACTCTGTGTTGGCCACACTGAGCCTCCAGCAATTCATCAATTATAGTTCAGGTTTGCCTACCTCAGTGCTCGTCCCCTGCACAATTCCCAGCCTGGTAAGCTGTGATTCCCCATATTCTTCTGTGTGTCTCTCCAGTCTTGGGGGCAGTAGTTTGCCCTGTGCCATCACCTCTCTACTTACAGATCCTCGAATAGTTGTGGACTTTTCAGTTTGTTCAGCGTTTTACTGGTTTGGGTAGAGTGGTGACTTTCAAGCTCCTTACATGCAGAACCGGAAACTGAAAGGCTCTCTGAAGTTTTATCTCTCAGTTTTGTCCACCCTGAGCCTCCAGCAGTTAGAAAGCTCCAGTTCATTTCCCTAACTAGGCACTGGTTCCTGGGGAGGTTACTGCTCATGAGTTTCTCCTCTATTAAGCTGTGAGATATTCTACCTCTATTAAGGTAGAATAAAGTAGCTGCTGCACATTTTATTTCCTGTGTTGCCTGTTGGTCACTCCTGTCTTGGGGGCAACGGCTTGCTCTGTGACCTCAGTTCTCTTACAGATCTAAGCAGAGTCACAGATTTCTCCATTTGGTCAGCTTTTTTACTTGTTGTTAGGGTGGAGTGGCAATTTCCAGGCTTCTTACTGGTCTCCCAGAAACCAGAAGTTAAAATGACATCAAGCTGAGGCTTTACAAGGATCTGTATCATTTTGTTTTTAGTTACTTTATCCATGGGCATTATTCCTCAAACTGGGACATTAGTCATATAGTTACAATTTCTATATCTTAGATGTGAAAGATTCTCAATCTGCTTCTGATCATTCCTAATTACTGATACTCACCATCATGTGAGGACAAAATATAGTTCTATAATTCCTTTGAAATGTCTGTGTGGAATAGAAACTGAGGCTCCTGTTCCGTGGAGCAATACTTGTAGGTATCACCAGTTCGTGTACTTTGTCTTGGTTTTCCTTGAGAAGGAGTATGGCCTAGGAGTGTTTATTACTGTCTGATTACATGGCCTTAGATGAATCATTTTCCCGAATATCCTTCAGTTTATTTATAAAGTCTAGTTTCTAAGGCAATCATTAATAGTGTCAGCCCATTTACAATGAGTTGGTGAAGATTACTTAAATAAGTTAATTTCTATACTTTTTAAGCCCTTCAGAGATTAATTTTCAATATGCAGTAAAGCATATAAAGCACGATGCTAGATGCTAAGTATACAAAAGTTAAATAAAATACAGGTCCTACTTTTGAGCTCAGAGCTGGTTGAGAGGATATAAATGTCAGTAACCATGTGTATAGCATGTTACATGCTATGAGATAGGTGTGTTCAGAGATACAAGGAGGGGGTGATTAATTGGGGTGCAATTAGAAATATAAATTCAATTAGGAATACACATCTTAATTGTAATTAGCAGTTAGCTTTTCAGAGTTAAACTGGATTATAATTTTTTATTACTGTTTATATTGACATTAGAATTACAAGATAGGGTTTTTTATTTTCTTTTTTTACTTGCCAGAGAGTGGTGAGTTAACAGGATTGGAAATCACAAAATGAATTTGTGGCCCCAACTCTGCCTTGTGTTTTGGGGGGAATTCATTTAACTTCTTTGAACTTCAGTTTTATCAATTAGAAAATAGAAAGATTAGCTCTCTATCTCACAGAAATAATGATATAAAAGTGTTTTGTGAAAATGTTACATTTTTACAAATGTCAAGTTTTCAGATATGTCTTTAAGAGTGTGTGTTTTTTTCCTCTTCCTGAGTCTGATGATTCCTTTGCGTTTTGACTCTGACTTTTAATTGCCCTGCAGTGCACGTAGGGCACAGATTCGTTGGCATATTACGATTCTCCCTGACTCATCCCTTGTTCCCTCCCTCCTCTTTCTCACTGTCTTTCATTTCCTGGGATTGTGTTGCTACATTAGAAAGAAGTAAGTCTGTCTCCTGAAAAGGGCAGTACAAATCCACTGTGGTAAGGCTTCACTTTTATTTTCTCCTATGTCATGTACTAAACTGAATACTTATGAAAGATTTAGTTTTAAATTACATAAGAAATTATTGGTGAAAATGTCATCTGATGTCTACCATAATATTTAATATTTAAGTAGTTCGAATAAAATTTATTTTTGTCTTTTTTCTCTTTGACTTAAAGCTTCTTGTTTCTATTTTAAGAATAGAAAGCCACAAAAAGGTTTTTGTTTTTAATCAGGGATATTTGAAGACTGTCTTTTGGGAACTTTTAGGTAAGAATTTGTTAGAACAGAGTTTTTATACTGTGGGAGGTGACACAGTTTGTGATCTAAAATCAATAAGTGGATTTTGCAACTGAAATGATTTTAGTGTAATGAGGATAAGTACTGTTTCATGAAATCTGTATGTTTTATATGTGAGTGTGAGCATTTACTGCATTGTGCTCCAAAATATATTTTTTGTGGGTCTTGGTCATCATATTACGTGGAAAATTACTTCTCTGGAATTTCTTTCACATTTTCCATTTTCTTATTTTAGATTTGTAGTGATCTAAGAGGCTTTTAATATCCTGTTTGAATGTTAGAAGAGCAATTATCTGTTTTTATTTTTTAAGGGGAGTACTTGAGAAATAGATATTACATGATGACTGAGAAGTAATGATAAAGGTTTGTTGGTATTTCTTAGGGGAGGTGAGTCCCTAGATGAGTTTACGAGGGAATGGAGTTCTGCCAAAGCATCTTCAGATGGGAAAGTTAAGTCTGTAAGGAGTTCAGTTTATCAGCAGCTATGACTCTCAGGGTAAAATACTGCTTGAAGTGACAGAATAATTTGTAACTGATGTGAACCAAAGGTGGGGGCTGCGGTGGGGGAAGGAAGCAAAATGTAGTCAATACAGGTAGAATAAAGTAGCTGCTGCACATTTTAAAAATGGTTCTTTGAATGATCTGCGAGCTGTTTTTACTTTGTTCCTATCACCAAAACCAAAGTTACATTTATATTTCATTTTATATTTATTTAAAAATATTCCCCCTTGTCTCCATATTTCAGGTTCTTCTCTCTTTCCCTTTTTATTTGAACAGTTTATTTGCTTGGGTTTTATTTGAAGGGTTTTGTGTACTGCTTGAAGAAAATTCCAAGAATAACCTTTTCTATTTGCTTCTTGCTGTAAACTTGCTGTATGGTAACCAGGGGACTTCAGCCTAAGAGTTGGGGTTAAGTAGTTAAGTAATTTATAAAAGCATGGTCCCTAGAGGTAAACTGCCTGAGCTTAAATTTAGTTCCATGACTTTGAATGGATTACTTATCCTCCTCAGTTGATTCAGTTTTCTCATCAGTTAAATGGAAATAATAATAAGGCTTACCTCACAGAGTTGTGAGGTTTAAATAGATTAATATAAATAAAATCTTCAGAAGGGCAGATGATAAGAGTCACATAAGGGCTACCTATTGTTATTGACATCTTTGCAGGCTAAGTTCTCTTTGCAGGCTAAGAGGCCTTGGGGCAAGTTACTTAATCTTTCTGGGCTTTATCTATTTTTTTTTTTTTTTAAAGATACAATTCTCTGATTCTTTGTGCATATTTAAACTCTGATAGTTGATCCAAATTAGTTTTGTTTTTGAGCACTTGAAGTTACTCCTTTTTGTTTTTTTAATCAATGGAACTAAAAAATATTTCCAACAATATAAATATTTTGTGCTAAAAATGATTTTAGATTGTTGGAATGGCTCTAATATTACCTGTAGATGTTAGTCTCTCCAATGCAGTAAATTTTATGTAAAGTATTATCCAGAGAAGTCTTTTATCTTTCAGTGAAAGCCTACTCTTCACTAATAACAGGAGTTGTTAAGAGAGAGGCCTCTATTTTTATATTTTTGCTTTATATGAATTGACCCCAGGAGTAAAAGTGTCAGTGTCAGTCTTTCATTAATGCTTCTCACATAAGAGCACAAAATTTTTGGTGAATCTTCATTAAAATGTCATGTTCCAAGTACAGAAAATAAGTTATAAGATAGGGAAGGCCATAACAGCAAGGAACAAAACCTGAATTGACTTCTGAGCAATATATTATTCCAAAGTTGTAATTTGACAGAATTCTTGATCAAGGGAACAAAGAGTGTTCTTAACTCTTTTGTTAGCTTTAAGCTGTTAAAAATAAAGCAAAATGTTTACAGTAAATTCTATTTCAGTTTGTTAACTTTTCCCTTATTTCTTCATGATGGAAGTTTTGAAATTTCCATTTCATTTGTTTTGGCTTACAGCCCTAAAGAAAAAGTAGCAAAGGTCTTTCTGAGGATTAAAATTTTTACCTTCTGTATTATGGTTCTTTTGTTTTTGCTTTTTTAATCAGTTCTTGCTATGAGAGTTTCTGTTTTTAGAAGTACAGATAAGTTAACTTGTTGAGAATTCTTATCAATGAGCACTTAAGACCGCTCTGACCTTTGAATAACCCTTCTGTTTGAAGAGCTTTGTAATTGTAGGCTGCTCTGTGAATCCAGCTGTACTGTACGTCTTTTGAAGCGGCACAAAAACAGATTACAGAATTTGTAGAGTGTGAACAGAATGAGAGCAGATGTGATTCTAAGACTAAGAATAAACAACATGAGAAATTACATCCCTTATCTTCTAAATAATTCAGTTGGGAGGTAGGGGTGGTTAGAAGCAATTTTTTTTGAGGTTTTTAGATGAAAATTTGAAAATGTCCTTGGAAAGTGAACAAGAATATATTGTTTTTTGTTTTTTTAACGTTTATTTATTTCTGAGACAGGGAGAGACAGAGCATGAATGGGGGAGGGTCAGAGAGAAAGGGAGACACAGAATCCGAAACAGGCTCCAGGCTCTGAGCTGTCAGCACAGAGCCCGACGTGGGGCTCGAACTTACAGACCGCAAGATCATGACCTGAGCCAAAGTCGGATGCTTAACCGACTGAGCCACCCAGGCGCCCCAAGAATATATTGTTTTAGGTTGCTTGTAGCGGAATAACTGATGTTCTTTGACTATTTTCTGTAACTTTGAAATGCAATTTCTTTGAGAAAATGGTAGTTTTACTTGCTTCTTGGGGTGGCACACTGTGATTGGTTCATTTAGTGGCATAATTCTGTTAACTTTCTTTTCCAGTTTTTTCCTCTTCACTTAACAAAAAGAGTCCAGTTTAGTGTTTGTTTTTTTTTTAAGTTTTATTTATTTACTTTGAGAGAGAGAACGAGTGCAAGCCGGGAGGGCAGAGAGAGAGAGAATCCCAAGAAGCTGGCTCCTTGCTGTCAGCTCAGAGCCTGATGTGGGGCTCAAACTCAACAAACCGTGAGATCGTGACCTGAGCTGAAATCAAGAGTCGGATGCTTCACTGACTGAGCCACCCAGGCGTTCCAAGTACCCAGTTTTTAAATGTTGAGTTTCAATAGTGAAGAAAAAAAGATTTAATCTTAAGCAATGCCTCATTACCCTTCTTTTTAGCTACTTTGCAAGGCTTTGAAGGTTGAGGATTATAAAGCTGCTGAACCATACTTAGTTTCTCATTTGGAGATTTTGAGAAAGCAAATAAATAAACAAGTGTACTAAAGTCAATAGGGATAATTATGAACTTTGTGTTACTTTATACTATTACTACTCTTCTTTACTACCTTTTCCCCCTCCTTATAAACTTATTCTTTATATGAGCCTTTATTTCTGGTTTTCTTAAATGGAACTCCTTGAAGAGATGATTTAATAAACAGATAAACTTTTGAGTATATAAATTTTGTGGTAGGGCACCTGGGTGGCTCATTCGGTTAAGTGTCTAACTTTTGGTTTCAGCTCAGCTCAGGTCATGATCTCATGGTTCGTGGGATCAAGCCCTGTGTTGGGCTCTCTACCCTGACAGCTCAAAGCCTGCTTGGGATTCTATCTCTCCCTCTCTCTGCTCCTCCCACTTGCTCACACACTCTCTCTCAAATAAACATTTAAAAAATATATATATTTAATAAAAGAAAATTATATGGCAAAGAGAAATCCCTTTGTAATAAGTGCTGGAGGATTTGCATGACTAATTAGAATTGTGTTCTGGCAAAGAGATAGGTAAATACAGCTTTATTTTATTTTATTTTATTTTATTTTAATTTTATTTTTTTCTAGTAATCTCTACACCCAACGTAGGGCTCAAATCCAGCTCTGTTGTTCTCTCTTCTTTCTCTCTCTTTTTTTAAGATTTTATTTTTAAGGGTCACCTGGGTGGCTCATTTAAGCATCTGACTTTGGCTCAGGTCATGATCTCACAGTTCTTGAGTTCCAGCCCTGCCTTGGACTCTCTGTTGTCAGCACAGAGCCTGCTTCAGATCCTCTGTCCCTGTCTCTCTGCCCCTCCCTGCTCCTGCTTGCTCTCTCCCTCTCAAAAATAAATAAACATTAAAAAAAAATTGGGGGACTCCTGGGGGGCTCAATCGATTAAATGTCTGACTCTTGATTTTGGCTCAGGTTATGATCTCACAGTTTGTGAGTTCAAGCCCTGCTTCAGGCTCTGTGCTGACAGTACGGAGCCTGCTTGGGATTCTCTCTCCCCCCCTCACTCTCTGCCCCTCCCCCACCTCTCTTTCTGTCTCTCAAATAAATAAAACTTAAAAAAAAAAAGATTTTATTTTTAAGTAATCTCTACACCCAGTGTGGGTCTCAAATTTACAACCTTGGGATTAAGAGTTGCATGCTCCACCAACTGAACCAGCCAGATACCCCTGTTATTCTCTGTCTTCTAAGAAGCTTTCCATGAATCCCCAAATAAGTTTCTCTTCTTCTGTGTTTGTCTCCTTCACTAGGTTTTAAACTCTATTTTAAACTCTTTGGGGACAGAGATTATAATGTTTTGTCACTACCATTTATATAGCACAATTCCCAACAATGAGAAGCAAACTACTTTCAAGAATAGGAGAAATCAAGTATGACTCCCAAGTTTTTGGTTTAGCTGACTGGTGAAATGTTTTTTTATTTTTCATCTCTGAATTGGATTGCAGCATCAAAGAGACAGGAGGCTTTGGTGAAAAATAATGATTGCTTATATTAGAGTGATAGCAGAAAATGTTGAGAGGAAGGGAAAAATATATCTTGATATGTTAGGATACATTAAGAATAAATGTTTTGAGATATAGTTAGCACTTTATGATTAGATTAAATAGAGGGAGAGGAAGATGATGAGGTAGATGGTAGCCAAAATAAAGTTACTAACAATGGGATAAGATAGAGAAACAATGTAGAAGTGTTATTTGTAGTTTGTATTCTTCAGTAGGACAAGTAGTATCTCCTGGCAATCAGTAATTAATGACTTCTGCTGTTGGTGGGTATACAGTGTTTATGTGATGCATTTGGTTGCAAAGGGACTCTGTTATCATTCATTATTGATAAAGTCCCAGAACTGTTGAGTGGTTTTATATTACCATTGTACTGATGAAAATCTGAGAATTCAAAAGAGGTGAAATCCCATAAGATTATAGTTATGAAGGTCTCATTTAGATGCATTTTAAGCCTGGGAAAGGAATCCATATGAAGAACAGTACTAATGGCAGATCTTATTAAAAATAAAAAATAAGATTATTAACTAGCATAGACTACTGGTTACTTTAGTACTTTACCTCCTCTGTTTTCTTTAGTCTCAACCTTTTTTACAAGCATCCTTGCCCCCAATTAGTTATATTATTTTATTATTTTTTAAAAGTTTATTTATCTATTTTGAGAGAGAGAGAGAGAGAGAGAGCAGGAAAGGGGCAGAGAGAAAGAGAATCCCAAGCAGGCTCTGCACAGTCAGCTTGGAGTCCAGCGCAGGGCTCAGACTCAGACTGTGAGATCATAACCTGAGCCAAAACCAAAAGTCTGATGCTTAACCCACTGAACGACCTAGGCACCCTTGTTTTTTGTTTTGTTGAAGAGTAAAAGATAAAAGTCTTAACAGTTCAATAATAAAAAGACAATAGAATTTTAAAGTGGGAAAAAGAAATAGACATTGTTCCAGAGAAGATAAACAAATGGACAATAAGCAAATGAAAAGATGTTTAGTATCATTGGTCATTAGTGAGATGCAAATAAAGACCCAAATGAGATACCACCTCACATTCCTTAGGATGGCACTGATAAAAAAAAAAAAAAATGAAATGGTCAATAACAAGTGTTAGGATGTGGAGAAATTAGAACCCTTCTACATTGCTGGGGGGAATATAAAATGGTACAGTTGCTTTGAGAAATAGTTCGGCAGTTCCTCAGTAAATTAAACAGAATTACATGACCCAGCAGTTTCACTTGTAGCTATGTACTGAAAAGAATTGAAAATAGGTGGTCAAACAAAAACTTATATGTGGATATTCACAATCACCAAAGGGTGGAAATGTCAACCAACTGATGAATGTCAACCAACAACTGATGTCAACCAATTGATAAAACCCAAATGTTAACCAACTGATGAATTAATAAACAAAATGTGGTATATCCATTTAGTGAACTACTGCAAAGCCACAGAAAGAAAGTGCTGATATACACTACAACATGGACGAACCTTGAAAACATGTGAAGTGACAGAACCTAAACATGAAAGGTCACGTATTGTATGATTCCATTTATATGTACTTCCCAGAATAGGCATATCTAGAGGCAGAGAATGATTAGTGGTTGCCAGGGGAAGGAGGAGGGGAGAATTGGGAGTGATTGTCAAAAGCTTTCTCTTTGAGATGGTGGAAATGTTCAGGAATTAAATAAAGTGGGGTGATGTTTGCACACATTGTGAATATACTAAGCACCGCTGAATTGCACACCTAAAAATGGTGAATGTTAGGTTACGTAATTTTATGAATGTGTTTATCATGTATTAATACTAAAAAAAGAATAAAAGATTTAAAAAAAAAAACACCAATTTCTAATGGTGTTCTAATATGCCCTGCCCTTTGTTTTAGGGACATGTACAAAAGATATTCAGGAGATCCTCTTCATCTGACTCAAATTATTTCACAGCTCATGTTGAGATTGTTGAATGTCCACTAATCTCAAGTTTCTAGGAAGCAGCAGACCACAATTTATATGTAACAGTCTTTTAAAAAAAATGGAGATAGATTTATTATTTTCAAATAGATTAAAAAAATATTTTATACAAAGTCATGATCATTGTAAAAAATTTATAGAATACACACTTTTCTTATAGTTCTGTCCCACAGAAATAAGCTGTATATTGGTTTGATGTATACTATTGTAATTAAAAAAATAATTTTTTTTAATGTTTATTTATTTTTGAGAGAGCGCAAACAGGAAAAGGGCAGAGAGAGAGACACAGATCCGAAGCAGGCTCCATGTTCTGAGCTGTCAGCACAAAGTCTGACGCAGAGTTCAAACTCATGAACTGCAAGATCATGACCTGAGCCAAAATCAGACGCTTAACCAACTGAGCCACCCAGGCACCCTTATACTATTGTAATTTTCTAAAGAGAGATTTTTACTTTCTAGTTTTGTGATACCTCTATTTAGGAGAGATGAGGAGGGAGGAAAAAGTGTGTTAATAACCTTTTTGTACCCAAGGAAGGGTATTGTTTCAAATTGCTTTTAGTTTTAAAATTTTTTCAGTCTACGTGACTCTTTCTCCCACCACCACACCAAAAACAGTAGCAAAAAAACAATGACAACAAAAACAATAATAATGAAAAAACAGCATAATTTATTGATTGCTTACTATGTACAAGGTTCTGTGCTAAGCACGATAAATACTATATCTAAGTTTTGTTATAAAACTTACCAAGGCATTCATATTCCATTTATGAATAAATTGAAGTTTAAATGGTTAAGCAAAGGGGCGCCTGGGTGGCTTAGTTAAGCGTCCAACTTTGGCTCAGGTCCTGATCTCCCGGTTCATGGATTTGAGCCCTGCATGGGCCTCTGTGCTGACAGCTCCGAGCCTGGAATCTGCTTCAGATTCTGTGTCTTCCTCGCTCTCTGCCCCTACCGCTCCCCCCGCCCCCCCCCCCCGCCCGCCACCAAAATAAATAAACATTAAAATTTTTTTTTTAATGGTTAAGCAAGCAAGGCCTTCAGATATACACATCTGGTATGTGTGGAGCTGGGGTTCAAACCAGTTCTTTTTTCCTACAAATACTGTATTTTTAATTACTCCACTGTTGTATCTCTCTGCGTATGTTCATTCACAGACTATCCCTGATGACCTCTAGGGCTTCCTAAGGAGATTGAAACAAGGGTTGAGGTGGAACGTGGGGCAGTTAGAATCTTGATATTATGATCATGTTATTTGTTTAGTTGCTTTTCTGGTTTCTTTTTATGTAGGGCTAATAGAGGGACTACTGGTTTATATTAGAGCCTTAATGTATGCAGAAAGCTTTCAGTTTTTAAAAAAAATTTTTTTTAATGTTTTTTAATTTATTTTTGAGACAGAGACAGAGCATGAGCAGGGGAGGGGCAGAGAGAGGAGGAGACACAGAATCTGAAGCCGGCTCCAGGCTCTGAGCTGTCAGCACAGAGCCCGACATGGGGCTTAAACTCACAGAGTGTGAGATCATGACCAGAGCTGAAGTTGGACGCTCAACCTACTGAGCCACCCAGGTGCCCCCCGAGAGCTTTCAGTTTTGATTGAAGAATAAAATTATTCTACTTCCTATGAATAGCAGCTATAATCACAAAATAAAACAGGAATTAATTTGCTTTACATACTCTATTCAAACTCTCTGCACCATTTATGAGTGTCACCCAGACTTTTTGTGAAGCTTTCTTTAGGTCTTTATGAACATTACCCTCCATTAGTTCTCTCTTCCTCTAGGTTCCGCTATCATCCTGTGCATATACCTGTCTTAAAGCTTTCTGTATCATACTGAAATTATTCATATGTCAGTCTTCACATCTAGATGGTGAATTTTTTTTTAATAAACTTTTTATTTTAAGTAGGCTCCATGCTCTGTTGAATTCAACGACCCTGAGATCAAGAGACGGGTGCTCTACCAACTGAGCCAGCCAGGCGCCCCTGACATTATTTATTTTTATTGCTTTTGTGTCAAGACTCTTGCTAAAGAGAGAAGCAAGAGTCTTACATTTCTGGTGTTCCTCTGGCCACTGCTCTCAAGTCATTTTAAAGTGGAGCTGTGATTGTCCTTGTGTAGCTAAAACACTTCATTGACCATTTCCTGTTGAATAAAGTCCATATTTCTTAGTTCTCTGTCAGGTTTTCCAGGGTCCCTTTCCTAATGGAAATTTCTATTCTTCATGTACACTGTACACTACTCCCACTGGGTTACATACTGTTACCCTTTTTTATTATTTATTTATTTATTTTTATTTTTAAAAATTTATTTATTTTTGGGGCGCCTGGGTGGCTCAGTCGCTTGAGCGTCTGACTTCGGCTCAGGTCATGATCTCGCGGTTTGTGAGTTCGGGCCCCGCGTTGGGCTGTGTGCTGACAGCTTGGAGCCTGCAGCCTGCTTTGAATTCTGTATCTTCCTCTCTCTCTGCCCCTCACCTGCTCATGCTCTGTCTCTCTCTCTCTGTATCTCAAAAGTAAATAAATGTTAAAAAATTTTTTTTAATTTATTTTTTAATTTCTATCCAAGTTAGTTAGCAAATAGTGCAACAATGATTTCAGGAGTAGATTCCTTAATGCCCCTTACCCATTTAGCCCATCCCCACCTTCCACAAGCCCTCCAGCAACTCTGTTTGTTCTCCATATTTAAGAGTCTCTTATGTTTTGTCCCCCTCCCTGTTTTTATATTATTTTTGCTTCCTTTCCCTTATATTCATCTGTTTTGTATCTTCAGGTCCTTATATGAGTGAAGTCATATGATACTTTTCTTTCTCTGACTAATTTCGCTTAGCATAATACCCTCTAGTTCCATCCATGTGGTTACAAATGGCAAGATTTCATTCCTTTTGATTGCTGAGTAATACTCCATTGTATATATACACATCTTCTTTATCCATTCATCCATCAATGGACATTTGGGCTCTTTCCATACTTTGGCTATTGTTGAAGTGCTGCAATAAACATGGGGGTACATGTGCCCTTTCAAAACAGCATACCTGTATCCCTTGGATAAATACCTAGTAGTGCAATTGCTGGGTTTTAGGGTAGTTCTATTTTTAATATTTTGAGGAACCTCCATACAGTTTTCCAGAGTGACTGCACCAGTTTGCATTCCCACCAGCAGGGCAAAAGAGATCCTCTTTCTCCACATCCTCGCCAACATCTGTTGTTGCCTGAGTTGTTAATGTTAGCCATTCTGACAGGTGTGAAGTGGTATCTCACTCTGGTTTTGATTTGTATTTCCCTGATGATGAGTGACGTTGAACATCTTTTCATGTGTCAGTTGGCCTTCTGGATGTCTTCTTTGGAGAAGTGTCTATTCAAGCCTTTTGCCCATTTCTTCACTGGATTATTTGTGTTTTGGGTGTTGAGTTTGATAAGGTCTTTATAGATTTTGGATACTAACCCTTTATCTGATATGTCATTTGCAAATATCTTCTCCCATTCCGTTGATTGCCCTTTAGTTTTGCTGATTGTTTCCTTTGCTGTGCAGACTAGAGGTTTTTATTTTGATGAGGTCCCGATAGTTCATTTTTGATTGGGTTTCCCTTGCCTCTGGAGACGTGTTGAGTAAGAAATTGCTGCAGCCAAGGTCCCAAAGAGGTTTTTGCCTGCTTTCTCCTCAAGGATTTTGATGGCTTCCTGTCTTATTACATTTAGGTCTTTCATCCATTTTGAGTTTATTTTTGTGTATCGTGTAAGAAAGTGGTCCAGGTTCACTTTTCTGCATGTTGCTGTCCAGTTTTCCCAGTACTTGCTGAAGAGACTGTTTTTATTCCATTGGATATTCTTTCCTACTGTCAGAAATTAGTTGGCCATACGTTTGTGGGTTAATTTCTGGGTTCTGTATTCTATTCCATTGATCTGAGTGTCTGTTTTTGTGACATCCTCTTTTTTATATTTATACACTTTTGCGGGTATTGTGTCTTGCCCATGGTTTTCACCATAGACTCTGACCCATTCTCCTGATAGCCACTGTAAATGCTGGTTTCTCCACAAAGCTCTCAGGCATCTCCCTGACTGCTGCAGCCTCCACCAGAAGAAGTTGCCATCTCTCCAGCTGAACTCTTACTAGCACTTGGACTGCCGGATAGCATTGCCTTACTAAGTGATAAATTCCTTGAGAGCAAGTTTCTTGCCTTTGTTTTCTCTGCTATTTTGCATTAATTATTGCATTCTATATATATACACATCGAATTGAATATAAAAATCACATTTTGGTTTTTTAGTTTCAAGGAAATTGGTCAGAGGACTATCTTGTTAAAAATTCTTCCTCTGAGGACACTTGTTGGGATGAGCACTGGGTGTTGTATGTAAGGCAATTTAACAATATATTATATTCATAAAAAAATGAATAAAAGAAAAAAATTCTTCCTCTTTATTGGTCTACAGGTAAATGCATTCAATCCAGAAATTACATAGCTGTAAACAATGTGTTTATTCCTAGAACTTCAGTTTGGGAAAGAATTTTTATCCAGATTTATATTTATTTTAAATATATTTACCATTCTTTGTATTGACTCTCTTCCTTCTCTTCTAGGGCACTGTCTTTAACCTTGAATCAGAGGAGGAGGAATACCCTGGAATCACTGCAGAAGATAGCAATGACATTTATATCCTGCCCAGTGACAACTCTGGACAAGTCAGTCCTCCAGAGTCTCCTACTGTGACCACTTCTTGGCAGTCAGAGAGCTTACCTGTTTCACTCTCAGCCAGTCAGAGTTGGCACACAGAAAGCCTACCAGTGTCCCTAGGTCCTGAGTCCTGGCAACAGATTGCAATGGATCCTGAAGAAGTCAAAAGCTTAGATAGCAATGGGGCTGGAGAGAAGAGCGAGAACAATTCTTCTAATTCTGACATTGTGCATGTGGAAAAAGAAGAAATACCTGAAGGTGTGGAAGAGGCTGCTGTGGCATCTGTAGTCTTGCCAACCAAGGAGCTGCAGGAGGCATTCCCTGAAGCACCTGCTCCCTTGCTTCCGCATATCACTGCTACTTCCGTGCTGGAGGTGAGGGAACCTGACACAGAAGCGATTGCAGTTGAGAAAGTCAGCCCTGCTACATCGTTGTTTGTGGAACTTGATGAAGAAGAGAACTTGATGAAGACAAAAGCAGCAGCAGTTGAATCTGTTGAACTAGAAGAGGAAGTGATCCCTGCACTGGAACCCACAGAAACACTGCTGAGTGAAAAGGAGATGCATGTAAAGAGAGAGAGTCTTCAAGAAGGGCCCTCCCCTGCTGCAGAAGAGAAGGCCTTCCCCCTGTCTGAGGGCAAGTCTATACTGCTGTTTGGAGGGGCCGCCGCTGTTGCCATCCTGGCAGTGGCAGTTGGGGTAGCACTGGCTCTGAGAAAGAAATAGCAGATCTTTCAGAAGAGAAAGAAGACAAAAAATATGTAAAGTCTTAGCTGTACTGACTGAATTGGATCCACCAACAACTGATTGGACATTTGTGGAACACTCTGGGATAATGGGGGACTTCTGCTCAACAAGGCATAAATCGATCCACATAGTAGGGCTTGAGGTAGAGGGCATTCACGTTTGTCTGTTAAGTTCCAAGGGCCGTGGCTCATGCTCAATTCAGAATCTCTTGAGTAAAGTACTCCCTCTAGAACAGGGTTTCTCAACCTTGCCATCAATGACATCATGATTAATCCTATGTTGTAGGGGGCTGTCCTGTGCACTGTAGGATGTTTAGCAACATCTCTGGCCTCTACCCACTAAATATCAGTAGCACCGTTCCCCCAGTTGTGACAACCAAAAATGTCTCCCAACATTGCCAAATGTCCCCTGGGGGCAAAATTGTTCCCGTTGAGAGCCACAGCTTTAGAGGGAGAGGGTTAATTTAAGAGAATCTGCGATAGAAATTCCTAGGCCAACAGGGCTTAGCTGTGGGCTCCTCAGCTACTGATTTGTTCCTGCCCTTGGAAGTTCATCTTTCCTGACCAACATGCTGTGTTTTGCAGCCATTCCTTTGTGGATCTTCTTTTTTCCCCCCACCTTCTTAGTCCTGTAGCGTGAGGGTGCTCTCCCCTTATGTCTCTGCTGCCTCTCAGGTACTGCACCGTTCCTCTTCACCCCCACGTTCTTTGTTAAAATCCCACGGGAGAGCACTTGCTCTGTGCCCACTAAGTCCCTGATGCTTCCTACAGCTCCACCTTGTAAAGATGTTACCTTTAGTAATCTTTAAAAAAAATAAATATAACAGAGACCTAGGGCTCCCTGCCTGTGAATGCAAAGGCAAGTAACTGGCTAAAGAGGGACATTTGTCTCATTTAGAAGCAGAAGGATGACTTAGATGGCCTGTCAAAGTCTCTTCTGGCCCTTTTGTGTATGGCCACCCTATGGAGCTTATGGTTACTCGCTAGCAGCATCTCTGTTGCTGGATGGTCACTGTCTAGAACCTGCATTAGTGTGTTTTCCCTTTATCTGGCCTAGTCTTCTTACTGGTCAGCCAGCTTCTCTGTGGTCTTTTGCCATGTGATAAGGATGTTAATACTTGGGCTTACAGACCAACTGAATCATAACTCTTATTAAATACAGAAGGTCTCCTAAATACCATTGAAATAAAAAGTAGTAAAAGAGAAGCTTGACTTTCTTGAGGCTACCCTCGAGATTTTAGTTTGGCTTTCAGAGTTCAAGAATTAGACTTCTTCCCTGAACTCTTTACAGTCCAAATGCCAGAGTGATAAACAAAATGATTCTAATCAGTATGTGCTAGTTGAGAATCAGTGTAATTTTCTTTCATCTGGCTGATCCCATCCCTAAAGCAGGGGGGGGTGGAACCATGTCTTTTCATGCCTGAGGATCACAGTGTCACTATGCAGGACACACATGCTTGATACAGGTCATCTCAGATTTATCTTAGTAAATGTAACAAATTACTTTTTAGATCCTGAAATTTGTAATAAAATTACTTTACTATCCTGATCACCAAAACTTGACGTTTTAAATGTGCTTTCTTTTTTAAATTTATTTTTTAAAATTAAATCTTCTCCCTAAAGCAATACTATTTAAAAGCTGGTCAAGGAAAGGTCTGAAGTGTGTTTGTCTATTCAGCTTTATCATGCACTGTATCTGTATGTTCTGAGTTGTAGCGTCTTAGGGAGTGATATTTTTAAGGGTTTTGGTGCACCTTGATTAGTGTAGCTAGAGAAGAGGTGGGAGGATGGGAATTAATGTAGTAAAGATGGTTCACTCCTTGGACTCTGACAGTTGGCTCCGACATTGGGGTTTCTCTGTATTCTAGTTCCTACTTTTGTGTTTGCATAGGATAAGAGCACACTGGTGAGTTATCCTGATTTTTTTTTTTTTTCTCTTTTATAATAAAATATTTTCCTTCCAGTGTTGACACTTTTAAACTCCGGAGCCCAAACCCATTAGCTGAACACATTTAAGCACTAATAGAAACCGGGTTTACTTCTGAGCTACTACAAGGAGATCTGTGGCTTAGGATATTTGGGTCTGTGTTCTCCACTAAAGGAAAGACTGAGACATGTGATAGGATGCTGCCACGTGCTGGTTTATTTTCCTATCTGTTGAACATTAACCCAAAGTGATTTGGCCAATTGCCTCTTGCTGGGTAATGGTTAATACTCTTTTCCATTGGCTTTCTCTAGGTTGAATCATTGATAGTTCTGAATAATAGAGTGTGTCAGGGTGCCTGTTGCTTCTTCACTTCCTTATCCTCTGCCTCTGGCACTGGAGGGGAAATACCCTAATGAGGACTGCTGCTTACAGCAGTTCCTGTTTTTTGCTTATTAAAAAAAAATATTTCTCAGCCTCCCACCTCCCTCGTTTTTGGTGGGGCTGGTAGTCAGAGGCCATTTCTTCTCCCCCATGCCTCCCCAACTTACATTACATCTAAATCTAAGGTAAAAAGGCAGATTAGGGATAAATCTCACTTGCTTATGGAACTCAAATGTGGAATTGAGTATCACCATTTATCATTCCTCATTCTTTAAACTATTGAGCAAAAGTTTGTATTAGTAAGTTTTCTAGATTTCTTCTTAATTGCTTTATAGACTGTAATGATTTCTGAAAACTTGGTAAAAAACCAATGAAGGTTTCTTGAGAAAAATACCAGAATTAAAGAATGCCACTTTATCGTCTTTGTATTAAAATAATAATTCTGAGCCAATAGAAATCAGTGTCTACAGTGTGCCTTACAGGGACTCTTGTATCATCATTGCCCTCTAGAAAGGTTTCTAGAAAATGAAAAGCAACTGTTGACCATCTGGTTCACACGTTCACCACACAAAGGCATCCTTGATACCTCCTCTCACCTATGTTTCTGTACCATCTCTTATATCAAAATGCAGCTACTTGACTGGGTCTGTCCTGGGGGAATAAACAATGAACCCAGGAATGTGGTTTTTTGGAAGTACAGCTACCATTAATTTCTTGTGGAAATCAATTTCCCCAGCCTTCATGCTAATTCCCTCTAATAATACAAAAGTAATGCCTGCTCTTTGCCTTTTTCTCTAAAAGGCATGATGTGGACAAATGTCATACCCACAGAATTTTAAAATTATTTTGAGAGGTCTTATAGAAATAAAAGGTACTACAGGTAAAATTTGAGTTGGTGATCATATTTCATAGAGGGCCTGTAGACTATTTGATTACCTTTACAGAAACAGATTCTGGCCTCTGAACTGATTTCCTCACAAATCCCCTTGTCTGCAGTTTTGTTTTCTGCGGTTCAGTTACCAGCAGTCAGCCGTGGCCCAGTAGATGATCCTTACTCCCATATCCTGAGGTCAGTAGTAGCCTAATGGTTCATCACAGTGCCTGCATCGCTCACCTCACTCATCTCATAGCGTAGGCATTTTGTCATCTCATGTCCTCATGAGGGTATTAGTATAATAAGATAGTTTGAGAGGAAGACCACATTCACAGAACTCATCACAGTATATTATCTTAATTCTATTTTCTTGTTAATGTCTACTATGCCTAATTTATAAACTAACTTTACCATAGATATGTATGTGTGGGGGAAAAAAAATACATAGGGCTCAGTATTCTCCGTGGTTTCAGGCATCCACTGGGGAGGATGAGGGGGCGCTACTGTATCTCATTTAAAGCCTCAGCAACACCATGCCAGAAAAATGTAGCTTCTCTGGAGGAACGAGATCTGCCATTAGTGACAACCCATTACAGCATTCGTCACTGAGGAGGTTCAACTGTGAGATGGGTTTCAGTTTAGGGTGCATATTTTTCTGTATTAGAGTATCCTTTTCCTTAAAAAGTGTGGGTCATTATAATTTTAACAATAGTTGAACATTTACAATTTGCCAGAGATTGTTCTTGTGCACCATCATGTACCTTATTCCACCTTCACAGTTGCAATGGCTATTCATAGTCCTCATCCCCAGCTTACGCTGTGAAGAGACCTAATTGGAGTTTAATGACTTTTCAAAAGCCACCTAGCATGGGAGAGGAAAAGGTGACTGGATTTTTCTGACTCCAAGTCTAGTGCTTTTCTCGGTTTTTACCATGTTTATGACACTGCCAAGCAGGATTGGTAGGCTCTCTACAAATGGTTGTGCCAATCATGGACTGCACAAGGGCAGCCAGGCGCACCAGACTGTGCCCTGGAAGAAAGGGAGTTTTTTTCTTGATTTGTACAACGGTTCCATCTGGCCTAATCTAAAATTTGAGCATGTTCTACAGAAATAGGAGTGAAGGTTATGTCCAGAGTTATTCCGAACTTGTAGGATTTTCTCTTAGTGAATGTGATGCCTTGTGGCTAAAGAATGTGCAGTTATTGTTGGTATGGATCTTTATCTTTTTTAGTGTGTCACATAAGTACTTCTGCTTATAAACAAGAGTAAGGCAGTCTGACCCAGGAATCATCACCAAATGACTTGAAGACAGCGCCTTGATGCTTTCTCTTCCCTTTTCTCTATTTTTTTCCCCCTGCCTATGCCATGGGTTGTGAAGTGGGATGAGATGAAGTGGGGGATACCGCCAGTCATTGGCCTTTAACATTCGAGAGGTGACTGACTTGAGAGCTGGCAAGGTACAGCCACAGACACATCTTGCTCAGAAGCTGACACTAGATAACTTTCCAGTGAAACATCTCAGTTCCACAGTACACTGGGGCCTTGGCTGTAGGATACCTGTTTCTTAAAATTTAGTCACTATTTCTTAGTTACCTCATACATAGAACTCCATAGAGAGTAGAAATGGTCATGAAACTAAAATATGAAGACATCCTGGTCTTCCCTTTATTTACATAAGACTAGCCTGTGGCTGGCCATGTTCCTGTGAATTTAAACCATCAGGGCCCTCCCGATGTTTATGTTTACACTGCAGTAGCTCTAGCCAGGCAGCTGCTTCATCGTAAGCTCAGGTAGGAGATGTTCTCAGGGATATTTGCAAGGCCTTGTAATAAGTTAAAAAGTAGCAGCTGGTTTAAGGTGATCTTTGCCCCCTTCTCAAACTTCTAAGGGGAAATTTTATAGTGATCTTGCTCAGTGAGTGTTTTTTTGCACCACCGGAAGAAATTGGTTAATCAGTATATTGTTATGAACAAAAGTTTTGACATTTTACTACTGTTTGTTCCAGGAATAAAAGGAAGTTGAAATACAATCTTCCCTGTTACGGAGTCTGGAATAACTTGGTTCCTGATTTTTAGCAAGACAATTGTATTACATAGGTTGGTCCTTGGCCAGCACCAAAGGAAAAGATAGAATCTGTGTATTTTTCCAGCTATCTTAGGCTTTCATTTCTCTTTTCCTTTACATTAAAAGTGCCTCTCTCTACCTCATTCCTTGACTGAGTTCAATTTATTATTGGTTCTAATGCTCTCATCTCCTCAAAATTACTGGAATTAAATGGTAATTTTGGTAACACAGGCATTTTACTTAAGTGCATGTATTTACTTTCTCTGTATGAATTTCCATTAGCTCTCCTAACAACTCTGATTTGCTCACCTTATTTGTGGTTTATTCTGGCTCCTCCTTTTCCCTCCTGTTATCTGCCTTTTGGCCAATCTACTCTTCATCAGGGGAAAAGAACAAAATTCAAATCTATGAATTGTGCTGTTAGAAGCAGTGTGTTGGGGAGAATACATTGGAGGTTGAAATAAAGTGAGATCTGAAGATAATTGATGGACGACTCTTTGTATTCACATGGTAATCTTATGCCTTGGACTTCAGAGGGATCATTTCAGATAATCTTGGGGTCTTGACAGGTACACACTTATTTGCTTTGCCTTCAGGTTCTGAAAACATGATCTTAACATTCAAAGGACACTCCATATTCAGGTTCCCAGTCAGCAGTGAAATTGTTGGAAAATAAAAGGCTCTGGTGCTATGACCCTTTAAGGTAGCCCTGAGCATCTCAGCAGTTAGTGCTGGATCCTAAGTGGTGAGATCAGGAATGATTTGACCTTCAGACTATACCAGATAATCCACCTGACTTTCAGATATGCCAAGCAGCTTCTGGAGAAGAAAGCTTTTCACTTTTTATTCATTTAAGAATCCAGCCTTGTTAAGCTGCTAGAGGTGAGGCAAGAATTTTTTTTTTTTAATGTATTTACTTATTTTAAGAGAGACAATGTGAGTGGGGGGAGAGGGGGAAGACCACAGAGAGGGGGAGAATCCCAAGGGGCTCCAGACAGCACAGAGCCCAATGCGGGGCTCGAACTCACAAAACTGTGAGTTCGATCATGACCTGAGCTGAGATCAAGAGTTGGACATTTAAGCGACTGAGCCACCCAGGCGCCCCAGAAAACTTTTTATCTTTAACCAAGGAATTTCCATTGCTTAATTCAAATATTTAAAAAAACAGGATGAAACACATTCTCTAAATTAAAAAAAACTTTGTTATATCCATGATGAGTAAAATCCACCAACTTCCAGGATATGTCTCATTCTGGCTGGGATGTGCTCAAGATTGGGAACATTCGTTTTTGATACAGTGGACTCTTTTCATAATGCTGGTTTGGGGACAAGAAAGTGATAATTTTGCCTCATGGCTGGGAAAGTCTAACTTGGTCTGAAAAAATTTACACCAACACGTGTGTATAAGCTGTATGAAAATGGTGGCCTACTGTATCAATTTAAGCAAAACTGGCAGATAAAGATGTGAAAAGTTGTAAGTATTATAAGAGTCTGGAATTATCTGTCGTTTTTAGAGCTCTTTTTTTCTTCCATTAGAGTTGACTTCGTATTTAAATTGTTCCTTTCAGAAGAAAGTGTCCCTCCACCCCTAGTGAGAATCTGATTGAACTGATACACGTATGGATGAGTGGGTATGTATATATATGTGTGATTCAACCTGTTTCCACTGTGATATGAATCCTTCAAAAAAAAAAAAAAAGTCCACTCCAAAACATAACAGCATTACCGGTTTATTTCCAAATGGTGGCCTTCTTACTGCACGGCTTTTAGTATTTGCAACATACTGCAGATAGCAGATTGAGGCCCAGCCCTAGTGTGGTATGTATTTAATGCTGAACAATGCAGTCATATTTCTTTTCTGATTAAACTCTCAAGGAACAGAAAAGTGTTTTTGGTAACAAGAAAGTATTTCTTAGTACCTATTACTCTTGTTCATATCCTTTCCCAGAGTGTTCTATTCATAGTAACAACGGTATTACTGGTAAGCCTAACATTAATGTGTGTGATATGGACCCAGCATCCACCACTGTACCTTTAAACAGAATCCTAGGAAATGCTTATCGCTGGGAACAACAGACCAATATTGCACTGTTTCTAAATGTAAGCTCTCCCTGGTTTATTTTGGCACTACCTAAGTGACTTACTTTTGTTATTACTTGCATTCTGACTGTGTCTCTAAGAAAGGGAACCACCTCAACTGTTGAATTTTTAAAAGTCTAACTATTGTTTTATCTTTATGGCTAGAAACCTGTTTTCTTCAGATGTCACTTCTTGGGCAAGGGTAAGCTGAGGGATATGGGAGGAAAATGAAAATGTAAGATTATTAACAGACATTCCCCCATGGGCTGTATGTAGTAGCTTCTGGTACTACATCAGCTTAAAATTTTTATCAGAGCCTTGACTTCTTGGAAAGAAAAGGTGCATTTGGTTACCTGATTTTGGAAGCTGTGGTTGACGTGGGCCCTTAAATGATCTCCACACCTTTCAATTGCCTGTGGTCCTTCTTAACTCAAAAGGAAATCGAGTTGAAAAAAATCATGTTTTGAGGCCTGATTTTCCCATTGTTTGAGTACAGAACTTTAGTCCAGAACCTCTTGTACTGTTTGGTTTTTAAATGGGAAGACTGTTAACTTCCTTAGTATCAGGGTGTGCCCTACGTTGAGAGGGATTTTTCATTTGTGAGGGGTAAGTTCATCCGTCTCCAGACCTTACTCTCCTCATATTGCCTGCTGTCAGACCACACCCCAAGGTTGCACTTTAATAAACAGTATTTTTTTCAAAGAAAAAAACATGGGTTTTTTTCTTAAACAAAAAAACCTTTTTTTCTGCCTTACAATCTGTTCTTAAATTTAATTTTCAAGTGAAGACCCGTACAGCTGAAATAAGATAAAGGCACAGTGTGTAGTGGATTTGGAAGATGGTATGAAACTCATTCAAATCTGTGCAAGTTGACATTTTCATTCAAGTATGTTAAGGTAAAGTTTCTAAATGAATCACTTGCTTAAAACATCATCTTTAAAATAGTAAGAAATAAATAGCTATTACTTCGTGCCTATCTTCTCTAAGAACTTTGTTTACACAGCCATGGCTCCATCTCCACTGGAGGCAGGTGTACTGTTGTCACCATATCAAGTTTTAACCAGTTGTACTTTTGCAGAGTTGTCCACTCAGTCCATCTCCTGCAGCAAGAAAGGAAAATAGACAGAATTAGCCAGTCTGATTCACTAACCAGGATTTAGTACTTAAGGACTCTGGTGCCACAATCAATAGATGTGAAGCCGGGGTTGTGCAAAACATACTCTCTGGAGCCCTGTCATCCTTAGATCGCTGCATCCTCCTTTTTGCTACATGGGAGCAATTGCAAAGACATAGGCTTTCAAGGTGCCAAGATCTGGATATTCACATCTATTGAATCACTTCTGGTGCTAAGAAGCATCTTGGTCCAAGGAATGAAGATTCTGTTTCAGCCCTTCAGTATTCGGGAGGCTGTTAATACAGATAGCTGTTGACATCTTGCCCACTTATTGTCCAGCTAGATGGTTGTTGGTGAAAGCTGTTACGAACTTTCTCAGGCTTACCTTCTCCCAACAATTCAGCTTCGACATTTGTATTCGTTCTCCTGTTTTAAAATGCTGCCATAAATGAAGACCATGGCACACAGAGAAAGGCATCAGGGGTTAGATGCCTGAGTAATGCCTCTGACACACAAAATCCCAAACAGTCACTAAACTTACAGATAAGACACAACCACTTAGTTTCCAGTTAAAGTGAAGCAACAGACTTTACTACCTGTCTGGCCCTTCTTCCTAGGCAGCATCATGAAGAATTGTGACTTTTAATATCTTAGTTTTAATATCTTGGACAGGTTTTCTGGGCAAGATTTTAGATAGTTTTTCCCCCTTTTTGACTACCCATTTTGGCATCTCTCCCCAACATCCTTTTTGGTAAACATGTTTTTAAATGTAAATTATACTTATGTTTGTGATGAGGTGGAGGTGAAGGCAGATGAAGCCCAGCTGGGGACACTCCCGCCACATTCTCTCATGCTCTACCCGTAACCTACACCGTATGACTTGGATCCTAGCAAGAGTAGAGTGTGCAGTGTGCTCTGATAGCGGGGTGTCTTAAAAATAAAGTTGATGAAGCTCAAAGGGGTGCTCATCACCACCTTCTACAACACAACTTTCTCACAGAAGCAAAGCCACACCTTCTACCTGAGTAGCAAGGTCCCTTTCGTGTGGTCTGGTCACCAGAAGCAGGGGAGAAAGGATGAAAGAAGCCCGGCAGCAGAGAGCTCTGCTGTGTTTCCAGACCTTAGAAGGAGCAGGCAGAGACCAAGAGGATTCAGCGAAATGCCAAGGAGCTGACATCACTGGTTCTTACATTTCTGACTAAGTTCCTCACATATGTGAGTAAGTTCTGGTTAATAAAGTTCACTGTTGTGCGAAAGACATCACGGAGCAAGGACGGTGTGTGATCGGCCACCTTTTTGGCCAATACCATGGCCAACATGAGCACGGTCTTCTCCCTCTCCATGTCCTTCGGGTAAGTCTGTAGGACCTGCTCCAGCGCAGCAGCAAGGTGCTTCCTTCTGTCCTGCAGGTAGACACAGGGTCACGTGAAACTTCATTCACTAATATTCTGCCCTCGGAAAGGAGAACAGTCTACCAATGTTAAGTAGGAAGAAGCATGCTTTCATTTTGAGGGAAGAACTTATTAAACAGCTGAGGAGGCTGGAGGAGAGTGAGAAACAATTTAATTTGGAGAGGCAATGGAAAGGGTAGGCTAAGCTCAGTCCCCATAGCTGGACACACATTCATCAAATACATCTTGAGTGTGTGTGTTCACATTAGACAAATGAGTCATTCCCTGCCTCTAAGGCACTTAAAATAAAGAATTAATTAAATACCCAAGACGTCTTAGACCTATCTTACCAGTGCAGACCTAGCTACCGGAAGGGGATGAAGGGGGCTAAACATGACATTCTCACTACATGGCAGGGGCACACCACAGACCACCAGACTCTTAAGGACCTTCAAGCTCATCAACTCATATGCAAAATTAAGTCAACATTGTGGGAGAGGACCCGAGGCAGAACAATACCACGGCTATGACAGCTTCTGATCCAGAGGGGACAAACCTTCCTGGAGGCAGGAGGCTGCCCTGGAGGACAGACACATTTCTGGGTAGTGAGGGGTGTTTGCATTTGCAGCTCCAGTCAAAAGGATGGAATCTTTCCCCTCCTCCAAACTCATGTAGCCATAGATTTGACAGCCTTGGGGCATCTCTCCCACTAAGTTTCTTCAGGAAGGCTAGAGGAGCTAGTTTATAGTACCCGCAAGGGACAGAAGCTCTATACTGATTTTAACCATGAAGTTAAGAGTAGCGGGCTAAATAAAATGTCACTCTTGTCACATGTGGTAAATGACCTGATGTTCTCACTCACATTTTTATTCAACTCTCTAAAACTGAGGAAAGAATAAGTTAGTCCTGGAAGAGTCATATACGTTTTGTTAATCTTTTTTGGAAGGTTTTATATCAAACTCTTAACTCTGACTTAAGGTTCAGGTTTCCTAAATACCAAGTAAGTTAATTCTTCTGAAAGACAGTTAACCATGTTATGATTCTATTTCCAATTGTTTTGTAGGCACTGAATTACCTCACTGGACACTGGTTTGTCTGATAAGAGACAAAGGACAGACCTTGGTGTTTTAATTAACAACTGGAAACTAAAAGGCAGTCTGTGGACTGAGAGAAGAGGTTTTCAAATGACATATCTGATAAAGAGTTAGTACCCAAAATCTATAGAGAACTTCTATAACTCGAAAAAACAAACAATCCAATTAAAAAATGGGCAGAAGACATGAAGAGACATTTCTCCAAGAAGACACAGTGGCCAACAGACACATGAAAAGATGCTCAACATCACTCATCATCAGGGAAATGCAAATCAAAACCATAATGAGATACCATCTCACACCTGTGAGAATGGCTAAACTCAACAACAAAAAACATAACTGGTGTTGATGAGAACGTGGAGAAAAAAAGAACCTCATGCACTGTTGGTAGGAATGCAAACTGGAGCAGCCTCTGTAGAAAACAGTATGGAGATTCCTCAAAAAGTTAAAAATAGAACTACCCTACCATCTACTAATCACACTACTGGGTATTTAACCAAATAATACAAAAACACTAATTGAAGGGATATTTGCACCCCTATGTTTACTGCAACATTATTTACAATAGCCAAACTATGGAAGCAGCCCAAGTGTCCATGGATAGATGAATAGATAAAGAAAATGTGGTGTATACACAATGGAACATTACTCAGCTGTAAAAAAGAATGAAATCTTGCCTTTTGCAACAACATGGATAGATCTAGAGAGCATAATCCTAAGCTAAATAAGCTAGTCAGAGAAAGACAAATACCATGTGATTTCACTCATATATGGAATTTAAAAAACAAAACAAAGGAACAAAGGGGGAAAAAGAAGAGACAAACCAAAAAAACAGACTCTTAACATAGAGAACACACTGATGGTTACCAGAGATGGAAGTGGATTGGGGGGATAAGTAAAATAGGTGAAGAGGCTTAGGAGTACACTTTATCGTGCTGAAAACTGAGTAATACATAGAACTGTTAAATCACTATATTGTACACCTGAAAATAATATAACCCTGTATGTTAACTACATTGGAATTAAAAAAAACAAAAACAAAAACAAAAACACACACACACCTGACAACTGAAAAAGTTCTCACACTTCCTGACTAACCCAGAAAGGGCACTGGTGAATATTCTCACTTACTTCTTCTGACAGGTTCACATTCATAAACTGCATTGCCAGGTTATTCACCACTCTTGGGTGGATGCTGTGATCCATCCTATCCCCGATTTGGGCGAGCTGCCTGGCGATATCTTGGATGATTTCCTCTTGACTCTCAGAATCTGAATGTTCAGGCAGGGACACAGAGACACAGCAGATTCAAAAAATGGTCCTGTTTGACCCCTCCTCCCAATCCATCCCATACCAGAAAAAGAAAGGGATTCTGCTTTGGAACAAAGCTAGTTCCTGCTTCCACAGCTCACCATGGTGGGCTTGCTGACGGCACATGCTCCATTCTACTAGAGCTGCTATGTGAGGACCTGGGTGCAGTCAGGGGAGCAGGGGTGGAGTGCTGGGGCCAGGAAAGGATCTAAATGAGCAGAAGACTGGAGAAGTGGGCCTCACCCTGCAAAGAGTCAACATTTGTCCACAAAAAGGACAGTGATGCAAGGGCATCCATGACTTGCAAGGCATCATGACTCTGAGCAGCCATGGCATGAATCTGATGGCAAGCTTCACGGCTGCCAGTTCTAGACCCCATCATATAACAGGTGTCAGCCTAAGAAGGTATTAGGGCAGAGGCTCTGCTGTTAGACTGAGTTAGAGCCCCGCGTCTGCCACCAGAGAACACAGCTCCTTCTCTCTCTTCCTTTAGGTCTACTCAAATGCCACTCTGTCCGAGATTATTAACACTGCCACTTGCACTGCCATCTGCCCTCTCCCTCGCCCTCCCTTTTCCCTCCTCAGCACTCACTACCACCATATATTTTACCTGTCCATGTTCTTTGTCTGACTCCCTTGCCAGAAGGTAAGTTTCCTAACAGCTCCAATTTTTAAATCTGTTTTGTTTACTGCCAAATATGCAGCACCGAAAACAATGCAAGGCACACGGTAGGGCTCAACAGACAACTACACAAATTAATGAATGTGTAAATGAATGGATCCTGTACCTAGCTCCTAGTAAGTAATCAATAAATGCCAGCCATTGTTATTTCTCCCATTAAATCTTATATTCTGTGTTTGCACCTTCCCTCCGGGTTCTTATTTACCCAGGACAGAAATCTCAATCTCCCCAGTCCTTGCAGGCATCCTCAAGCAATTGTCAAATCTTATCTCACAGCACAGATACAACCGTCTGTCCCACCATTACCACTGCCACCACCTGGGTGTGGATTCTCCATCAGCTCTCATCTGTAGCCTCTTAGCCCTTCTCACTGCCCTCCAGGCCCTTCTCCACTCTCCACAATACACTTTGGCAAGCAAGGCACTGAGAGGGTGAAGTGTCCTGGTGTGCCCCTGGAGACCGTTCCTCCTTAAATTTTGTGCCTTCAGCATTTCACCTGCCCTAGACTGCCTACTGTGGTCTTGACTGTGATCCTTGGATCTCTGTGATCTCTATGATCTCTACTCATTCATGTGCTCACACCTTGCTCAAGTGACAAGCTATAACCTAGCTTCCAAACACCTTGGACCATAACTTCCACTATTCCCTCCAAACACTCTAGCCAAACAACTATTCACAGTACCTTTTACAGACCCCAATTTTTTCATCTTCAAGTATCTGCTTACGCTGTTGCCATTCCCTTTTCCCAGTTTCCAAAGAGCCATAATGTACCCCTTCCTCCATAGCCCAGCTCAACTGCAATTATAGCTGTGAAGTCTTTCCTGATCCCTTGTGGAGGACCCATGCTCTCCGTAGCTCCCACTATACTGACTCTGCCTCGCTGATTTCTCTGTGCTTTTCCACTTTATTGCGGCAACTTCAGGAGCCGTGGCGGATTCAATCAGTGTCCAGCTGAGTAAATGAATTCACCAATGAAACCGTGGTGTACAGAGCCTCTAGTTTGCCTTTTGCTTCCAAATCTCATCAGGTACTTAATCTACATGCTAGTTTTCCACCAGCAGTGAAGTTAAGTGTACCTTTGCAAATGCCATTTGAGTTAAGCCAGGCTTTGCAGTCTAAGGGCAAGGAATGGTGCAGAAGAGCAAAAGACAGCCCAGGGGACAGCCTCTGGTTACAGTTACTCCGGCCATAGCTTCTGACAGCAAAGCCATTCCTGCCCTTCACCCCCTCCTAAGCCTTCCCCAAAGGGGGCCAGTTGCCCTTATTCAAATTTAGAGCTACCCAGGAGATACAGTAGCTGGATTCTAAAGCACAGAAGTCTTTGGCACATCCTGGCTAGTGGGGGAACTCTGCCATATCCCCCATCCACTCAATTTAACATAGAGCTGGAGGTCCAAAAGCTGGATCAGCTGTTGGTCTCCCCCATGGCCACAAGAGGGCAGTGCAATCTCTTATGCCAGGAGATATCTGGGCAGCAGGAGGCAGGATTTCAGTCCTTTGGCTAGGTTGTGAGGACTGGGTCCAAGACCTCAGAGTCCCTTTGGCAGTGATTCTAACCAGGGCATATACCCCAGAAACACCTGAGAGTCTTCCACCCTAGAACATGTTGGTTCAGACAGCTGCAGTCACGCCCAAAGACTATGCATTTTGAAAATGTTCCTCATGGAATTCCAATGTGCACACTACTGAGAACCACTGTTCCGGGCCCAAATCTGGGAGTGGCTGATCCTTATCTTGCTTCCCAGCCCTGCTCCCTCAGCCTTAGAGTTCAGAATGGCCTCCCTCTGTGGAGGCCTCACCAGTGACAAAGAAGAGTAAAAAGTGAGGTTGGAAGGGCAGCACAGGGATGTGGGTGAGGAAAAGTGAAGAAGGTCTCAAAACCATGATATACTGGGAGGCAGTAGCAGAGGATGATGGAGCCCAGCTTAAGGAAACAGGCCTGGCCCGAGACCTGGTTGGACTGTGTCCAGTAGTTGCCTGACTTGGGGTTTGTAATTGACCCTTTTTTGGGCCTCAGTTTCCTCACTGGGAAATTAGGTTCAGAATACTTCAATGCCCTAGTTATGTTGTAGATAATCATGCCGTAATACATATGAAAGTGAAAGTGTGAGGTACTATACAGATTCAAAGAATCATTATAAAGAAACTGAGTGGATTTCAACTGATTGGAAACTAGAGAGTCTTGCTCCACTGGAGTCATGAGGTACAAACCAAACAACCATATGACACAAACATATGCAGTGGACTGAAACCACGTAGGTGGACACTGAGTCCAAAGGTTCCTTCCAGGACTTAAGTTCCATAAAAGTTAGTGGAGAGAGCAAAGCCCAGATTTGGGGCAGAGGAGGCTATGCCAGGTACCTGTCTCCTCGCTATCCAGGAAGCGGCTGCACCGGTTGCCATCTGTCTGGAGCCCATCATCGTGGTCCTCCTGCAGGTAAGCTGGTGGCACAGGCAGTTCACGGCCCAACACTTCTAACTCTTTATGGAAATTATAGTTGGAGCAGTTTTGGAGGAAGCCAAACACCAGCAAGTTTGTGATGCGCTCATCCTGGAGGCTTGAACCATTGCTGACCTAAGATGAAAAGGGAGTCAAATCAAGGAGACCTGTGGGAAGCTAGTCCAGGACCAGAGGCCCTTCCTACAGCTGAGCTTGGTAAAAGGGCTCGGAGGGTAGCTGAGCCTGAAACAGCCTCACTGGCCCAAGATATCTGAATAACCCTGTGCATACAAGAGGACTCAGTGGGCAGAGGCCAAATCTGCAGAGCCTGCTTTAAGCAACACCACCTGTAGATTCCAAAGAGGAAGCTCCAATTCTGCAGAAGGTGGTTCATCTACCATATGCTTGACATCCTGAAAACATTGAGCTGGGGTGAGCTTACTTTCGGAGGAGGAAGGTCCAAAGGCTGCTTTAGGTAAGTCAGCCAATATCATCACCTAGATATCATCCTTATACTTCTACATGCTTATGCTAACTCTCATGTGTCTTTTACCAACTTCAGCCCACCTTACCAGCTACCCATCCAGCAGTTAGAAATTCTTTCATAATCTTCTTTGTGGGCCAAGATGGTATTGTGCAAACAGCAAATTTTCCATAAATACTGGGTAATAATGACCACAGATAATATTTGCCTTTGGGTAGGCTTGGTTTGCTTCATATAGGGGGATGGCTTCTGCTCTAATGTGAGAGGCTGGTGGTCTCTGCCTGCCAGCTCTCCATCCGTTAGCAACACTTGCAGGGGAGCTCTGGGGGCCAAGAGGGACATCTGTACTCTGGGAGCCAGGAGGGACATTTCTAGTGTGCCGAGTGCATCTGGGATGGTGTTCTTGGCAAACAAAGGTGAAAACTTGCAGACCTGGCAGCCAGGGGCGCTCACAGCAATCAAAGACCTAGGATGAAAGAGGGAATCATCTGGAAGCCTGGGGATACTGAAATTTGCCCAAATAAATGTAAAACACACATACTAGACTGTAAGAGAAGGTCAAGAGAAGAAGATGAAGGTGCTTGTAATATTTATTTCTGTCTTCTAAGTCCTGAATATTTTTCATTAGAAAAAAATCAGAAAACTTTTAGGACAGTTTTTAGAGGGCAAATGGCTTTAAATAAATAAAATGCACAAAATAAGGAGCTAACGTATTGTTAACCAGTTTTTACTTCTCCAGAATTATCCCTTAAAAGGGGGAAAAATCCAGGGCACTTGGGTGGCTCAGCTGGTTAAGTGTCCAACTCTTGGTTTCAGCTCAGGCCATGACCTCATGGTTCTTGAGGCTGAGCCCCACGTCAGAGCAGAACCTGCTTGAGATTCTCTCTACCCACCCCCCCGCCCCTCCCCTTCTTGCTCTTTCTCTCAAAATACATAAATAAACTTAAAAAAAAAACAAAAAACGGGGTGTGTGTGTGTATCCTTATAATTACTGTATAATGAGGCCAGGTGGCACAAGACAGCTTAGAAACTCAAGAACAACCTTCATTTCTTCCTTAAGGAGATGTCCTGCCCAGAAGAGAAGAAAGGAAGGCTGGGGCAGGGTTGTGGGTTGAATTACCACAAACTCAAACATTTAGTACAGGTGGTTAGAAAGCAGTTCTACAGACACTGTTAGATGGGCATGTCAGACCAGACTACATCACAAATCAGAAAGCAGGCTCAGGAAAGAAAAGAAAGAAAAGAAAGAAAGAAGAGAAAGAAGAGGAAAGAAAGAAAAGAAAGAAAGATAAAAGCAAGCAGGCTCAGGAGCTGACAGCATTAAAAAAAAAAAAATTAATGTTTATTTATTTTTGAGAGAAAGAGAGAGAGCATGCAAGTGGGGTAGGGGCAGAGAGAGAGGGAGACACAGAATCAGAAGCAGACTCCAGGTTCCGGGCTGTCAGCACAGAGCCCAACTTGGGGCTCAAACCCTCAGACTGTGAGATCATGACCTGAGCTGAAGTCAGACGCTTAACCAACTGAGCCACCCAGGCACCCAGGAGCTGATAGTATTTAATTCCAAGGACAAATAGAGCTTGTGGCAAACTGAGTACAAAACTATGACCCTTTTTGATCTTCTAGTGATAAAAGTTGAAATGGATGTCTCAGAAGATGCAAGATTTGATAGCTGTTTATCCTTTTAAATCATAAGAAAAAGTATGTTAAGAAAAATGATCAAGACTTAGGAAACCTTGAAGGACATACTACAAAATTGATTTAAAGGAAGCAAAAATAACTCTCATGCTATAAAATCAGTTTCAGTGCAGAGAAAAAAATGGAAAGCCATCAATGTGTTTTGATAAATTGGGATAATCCAGGTGCTCAAACCTGGCAAAACCAGCACCGTACAAATAGTTAAAAAATAAATAAAAGGCAACCCCCCCCAAAAAAACTCCAAAATCCAAACCAATCTCTTATTTTGTTTTTCTAAAAAAGAAAAAAAATCAAAGAACACTAAACTGTGGATGAACAGTACCATAATAGTAAAACAAACAAACAAACACAAGATATTATGCTAAGCCAGACACAAAGGAACAAATATTGTTGGATTCCACTTCTCTGAGGGACTCAGAATAGTCAGATCCACAGAGACAGAAAGTGGAGTGGGGTTTGCCAGAGATGGGGACAGGAGGATGGGAGTTAGTGTTTAATGGGAACGGTTTCAGTTGGAAAGATGAAAAGTCCTGGAGATGGATGGTGGTGATGGAGACACAACGTGAATGTGCTCAATGCTAATTAATGAATTGTGTTCTTAAAAGAGGTTAAAATGGTAAATTTTATCCTATGTATATTTTACCATAATTTTTTAAAAACTGGAAAACTGGAGCCCTTGGGTAGCTCAATCAGTTAAGCTTGGTTTTGACTCAGGTCATGATCTCCTGGTTCGTGAGATCTCTGTGCTGTGTGTGGAGTTTACTTAAAAAAAATAAATTAAGTAAACAAAAATATAGCAGTAGACCTGCCCTACAAGAAATACTAAAGGAAATCTTAAAAAATAACAATGAATGAATGCAACAAGAATGGTGGGCAGGTTTAAACAGCACCAAAATGGAAGGGAATTCTGAACACTGAGAACAGACTTTCATCAGGACAAGAGGATCTGCAGAAATCTCCTGGTCAAGCAACCACCATCTCTGCTGAGCCCGCCATGTCTCAGTCCTTCCAGCTAGCAACCTGAAAAACCATGTGGTTTCCATCCTTTAGAAGGATATTTAACAAGCATATATTGAGAACCTTCCAGGCATCAGATGTTGCTATGCTTAGGGATTCAGAAACTGTGGGCCACTAAGTTTAACCATCAAATCCTTAGATTTTTTGCAGTTACCTCTCACAATAGCTGGTGAGAAGAGAAGGCTGATACATACAGTGTAGACACAGAAAAACCTCTGGTGCTAGGGGCCTCTACAGAATTTGGAAAAGAAAGGAAGCAAAAAGACTATAGTAAGAAAATAAATAAAGAGCTTTTGATTGGATAGGCTATGATTTTCTCTTCCAGCTAATTAAAAGGTAAGTACAGACAAGGCAGTTTAGGTACCATCCTACTGAAGCCAGGGGAATGGCCTATATAACAGGTATTTCTTTTTTTACTGTGCTACAGCAAGTTGTGAATGTGAGGCTCCTCTCTGCAGCACTGTCAAAGAAGGGGTCAGCTAGGTGCACACTGACTGCACACACACAAGGAACAAGCTGGCCCCAGTCACCCTTGCTCCCCCTCCCAAAGCATTCCTCCAGGAGAAGTGCATGGGCTGACCTGAGAATCCATGGCACAAGCAGCCTTGCAGGGCTCTGTCTGGTTTCCGGCTTTGTAGGTGTCCCAAGTCAGCAACCTGGAAAAGGACACACATGCACACAGGGTAGTCAGCTGTTTCCTGCAGGGACACCCCTTTCCAGGACCCTCAGGAAAGAATTGAGGGAGTCATCCTGGACCCTGGCTCAAAGGCGCCCTGGCCACAGTGGCCAGGCTCACACCTCACCCATCCCAACCACACTCACTCAGGCTGCTCCTTTCTCCACAGCATGGAACCTGGGCAGCAGCCCAAGTGAGTGGACTTTGGAGTTTTCCTCACTATAGAGACTTGCCAAGGCATGGAGAGCTCCCCAAAATCAATCCTCCAACCTCAGAGCTCAGCTCTCCCGCCCCGAGCTTACTGATCAGGCAAATAGGGCAATATAGCTTATGAATTATTTTCAGGCAAATACTTACACTAGTGCACTTTTTACAAGAATAAAGTTAGCTGATAAGTATACCTAGAAGTTTTAGGGACTCTTTTATTATTACTATGACCACTGATATGACTACTACATAACCATTACTTCAGCGTGCAGCCATTCTCAGAGCATTCACGTTATCCGTTCTGTTCCACACAACTATGCTGAGAGGCAGGCAGTGTACAGTGTTGATCCAGGTGGGTGAGAAAATAAGGTTTGGGGAGTAAGAGACAGCGAGGCAGACCATTTCTCTCCAGAGGCCACATGATTTCAGTGGCATTCATCCAGAAAGAGCTCTTGTAAAATGTATATTAAAAAAAAAGAAGCCTTGAAATAAAATGTTTTCTAGCATTTGGTGGTAAAAAAAAAGGAAAGAAAGAAGAAAAAAAGAATATATTTGACAATTACACAAAAGATTAAAGGTCCTCTATGGCACATATTCCAAACTAAATAACCCATCATAAACAATTGACCAGACAAAAGGCAACTGGGAATTGAGTTCAAAAAATTATGCCCATGAAGTAGAATACATATAATGTGAGAAAAAAAAAAAGGGATGAGAGATCTAGGTGTGCATCAGTAGAGAAAGATGTCCAAGACAGACCAAAGTTTCTAAAGAACAGTCTCAACAATATAATTCTATCTTAAAATGTACTTGCCTGCGTATGTGTGTTTACACACAATATTAGTTTTAACCAAATGAAATCATTTTGTAGGGTAAAAAACAGCCAAATTTGGCAATTTTATCTTGGGTCCTTAAACAGAGGAGATAAAAAACAAGAATAGACAACCAATTCCTCTTTAGGAAGCACGGGTGGGGCTCCCACATGCACGTGAAAAGGCGGCTAGGACACGACCAGCATGGAGGACATGCCTTCCACACCAGGCAGCCGTGCACATTTGTGGGACACAGTTACTCTCGATCTGCCCATGCCCCTGTCTCAGGTGCTCCTATTGGCCTTAGAGATCGTGCAAAGCTAGAGGCTGCACCCTAACCCTCACACTGGGAATCTGGCAGAGCCCATGGCTGGGTATGGCTGAGTGGGAGGAAAGGGGGCCAAGAGCAAAGGACTCAGGTGTATTTGGACAGACAGGGAACCTACGGATGCTGGCTTATCCACAGGCCCTCCATAGGGAAGGAGGCAAGAGCTGGTACCATTATCAGAATCGGGACAAAGAATAAAACAGAATACGCCCCTCAGGAAAAAGGCCACAGAAGCCAAATGATGTCCACAAGCCACTGACAATGTAAAGGTGCAGTGGACTGAATGCTGGCCTCCACCTTGTTCTCTCAAGAAGTAACTTTAGAAAACTATGTGGGGGAGATAGCACTCAAGAGATAATTAACATAAACATTTAATTGATTTCCCCCAGACTTTGATACTGTGAAAATAAAAGGAAACCTCATTTAGAATGGCTGCAGCAGGCCAGCAGGGGGCGCTCTCACGCCCCATGGCTCCTCATGAATTGCAGACCCAGAAGCAACAAAGGTACCTTACAAGTCTGACACTACTTTACTATCGTTATTACCCCAGCAGGAGGAAGAAAGCTTTTCTTCTTCCCCCAGCAACAGCCCAGCCAATGAGGAGCCACCATAATTGGAGCTCCTGGTTCATCCAATTGGGCTTTTTGTTTTGTTTATTACAGCCCTCCCAGCTTCCAATTTCTTCTGGAAAAGCACAGTCCTCTCCTTTGCTCTGTGAACTTGCTATGGTTTTGCCATAGTTTGCTTGTTCTAAATTATAGTTCTCTGCTATTCCCAAATAAATCCACAGCTGCTGGTGAAATCGCTGGCAGTTCGATTTTTAAGGTTAATATTATTTAATGATCAGAAGTGGGAAATTTGAGACGACCCCAACAGCTCCACAGCTGGTAAGCAAACAGGGACCAGGTGCCCACAAAGCCAAGTGGGCTCACTGCTTTCTCAGTGACCCCAAAGTTTGAGGGTAAGTTCTCTCCTGGATTTCAGGCTCTGCTCTCTTTATGCCCAAGCTCTCCAGGCTTTATGTGGGATTTGTTTTAAGGTCTTGTCCTTCCTGAGAGTATGAACTGACTATTGCTGTTGGAATTGTGCTGGCCATCAGTCTGACTCCTTTGGAACTAGGATGTTCCTGTCAAAACTTTGCTGTTTAGGAACTCTCCTTTTTGCTCTAGAGAAAAAACCAACCAAACAAACAAACAAAAAAAAAAACACCCAAGAAAGGGGATCCAAGTCATACAAATGCTTTGAGGATGCCCCCTTCTGGGGCCCTGGCCAGTTTTTTGTTTAAAAACTGCACTCCTTACTCATGTGCATTTCTTTTCTTTTTTTTTAATGTTTATTTATTTTTTGAGAGAGAGAGGGAGCACAAGTGGGGGAGGGGCAGAGAGGGAGACAGAATCCGAAGCAGGCTCCAGGCTCTGAGCTGTCAGTGCATAGCCCGACGTGGGGCCCAAACTCATGAACAGTGAGATCATGACCTGAGCCAAGGTCGGATGCTCAACCGACTGACCCACCAAGGTGCCCTTAAAATGCAGTATTTTAAAAAATTTGTTAATAAGCAACAAGAAATGATATTTTCAAGTGAATCAACAAATACTTTAAAATTTTGTTTTATTTTTTTAACTTTTTTTTTTTTTTTGGAGAGAGGGAGGGCAAAAGTAAGTGAGCAAAGAGACCAGGAGAGAGAGAGAGAATCTCAAGAGAGACAAGAGAAAGAAGGAGAAAGAGTATGGAGCCCAAAGTGGGGTTCAAGCTCACCCGACATGGGACTTAAACTCATGAACGGTGAGATCATGACCTGAGCCAAAGTCAGATGCTTAACTGACTGAGCCCCCAAGCACCCAAAAATTTCTCAGGTTTAATTTCAAACACAGAAAATATAATAGATAAAACCCACTTAATCAAAAGCTTTTGGGGGTTCTCAATAATTCCTATGTGTAAAAGAGTCCAACAATCCAGCTTCTCTGTCATCCTCATTCAACAGAGAATAGTCCATAAAGACCAGCACCTGATGAGACAACACAGCCAAATCCTCCATCACTGCTGTCACCAATGGGAATAACTGATCTGCATGTGCAAACCAAGCCAAAACAAAACACAAAGTCAGGAGAGTGACAGAGACAGACAGAGACAGACAGAGACAGAGACAGAGACAGAGAGAGGGAGGGGGAGAGAGAGGGAGGGGGAGAGAGAGGGAGGGGGAGAGAGAGGGAGGGGGAGAGAGAGGGAGGGGGAGAGAGAGGGAGGGGGAGAGAGAGGGAGGGGGGGAGAGAGGGAGGGGGGGAGAGAGGGGGGGGGAGAGAGGGAGGGGGGGAGAGAGGGAGGGGGGGAGAGGAGAGGGAGGGGGAGAGAGAGGGAGGGGGAGAGAGAGGGAGGGAGGGAGAGAGAGGGAGGGAGGGAGAGAGAGGGAGGGAGGGAGGGAGAGAGAGGGAGGGAGGGAGAGTAGAGGGAGGGAGGGAGGGACGGAGGGAGGGAGGGAGAGAGAGGGAGAGAGACAGGGAGGGAGGGAGGGAGAGAGACAGGGAGGGAGGGAGGGAGAGAGACAGGGAGGGAGGGAGGGAGAGAGACAGGGAGAGAGACAGGGAGGGAGGGAGGGAGGGAGGGAGAGAGACAGGGAGGGAGGGAGAAGAGAGAGACAGAGACACAGTCAGTGAAGTTAAAAGCATATTCTGTTTTAGGGCACCTGGGTGGCTCAGTCGGTTGAGTACCCAACTCTTGGGCACCCGACTCTTGATTTTGGCTCAGGTCATGATCCCAGGGTTGTGGGATCAAGCCCACGTGAGGCTCCACACTGAGCATGGAGGGAGCCTGCTTGAGATTCTCTTTCTTTCTCTCTGCCCCTCCCCCCCCCAACTCATGCAGTCTCTCCCTCTCTGTCTAAATAAATAAATATTTAAAAAAAAGTTATGGGGCACCTGGGTGGCTCAGTCAGTTGAGCATCCAACTTTCGCTCAGTTTATGATCTCACGGTTCATGAGTTCAAGCCCCACATTGGGCTCGAGGCTGCAGAACAAAGTCAGCTTCAGATCCTCTGCCCTCCCCGCCCCTCCCCCACATGAGTTCTCTCAAAAACAAACAAACAAAAGTTCTGCTTAGCTACTGCCTCTGGTAGCTAAGAAAAGACCATGTGAATCCACTGGGCATGCTTTTCAGTAGATGACCTCCAAAACTGCTAATGCGTAATTAAAAGAAAAAAAGTGAAACCATGACTCTCATACAAATATAAAATGATAAAATGGACACGTGTCAAAGATTTCATTTACCTCACTAATTAATTAATGAAGCAACTAGTAAGAGGATACAACCAGTTTCTAGAGAATGTGGATTTCTTTTTTTTTTTTTTTAATGTTTATTTATTTTGAGAGAGAGAGAGAAAGAGAGAGGGAGAGAGGACAAGAGGGGGAGGCGCAGAGACAGAGGGAGACACAGAATCTGAAGCTAGCTCCAGGCTCTGAGCTGTCAGCACAGAGCCAGACGTGGGGCTCAAACTCACAAGCTGTGAGATCATGACCCGAGCCGAAGTCGGACGCTCAACCGACTAAGCCACCCAGGTGCCCCGAGAATGTGGATTTCTAAAGTATCTGCCAGTTCTCACATCTACTTTTATGAATATAAAACCACTAGTCTAGAGCTGTAAGAAAAAGTCCTTCAAGTGGGGTGAAGTCCAGTTACTTGGGGTGTACAGGGTCCAGGCATAGCCAGAAAGATGGCCCTGACAGCCCTGGGTGGCTCAGAGCCAGACTTGTTCCTCTCCAGAGTTCCCGACAGGACCTCGACAGCTTCCCTAACCCGCTGACGAGTTCTTTTGGGTTTTGACTCTTATGGGTTCTAACGTGGGCTCTTTCTAACAACTCCCAGCAGGGAGGATGTTGTCACCCTCACCCAGAACACATTTCTGTAAAAGGCACACTTTCACTCCCTTGGCCCAACTGGATTCCTCCTTGGGAAAGGAGGAAGCTGGCGTTTAGGATACTGGTCCCTCTGCCTCTGTGCCTAGGCTGAGTCTAAGCTCCCAGCCCCTCATTCTCACCCACAGACACTCAGGAAAATTCCTCAGAAATTCTAGTGCTCTGACTACTCTGTTCCCCTCCCTTTCCATCTCAAAGGCCTGGGAACCACTGATCTAACCCACTGGTTTTCAACCCTGGCACACTGAAATCAACTGAGAAGCTTTGAAACATACTGATCTGACATGATCTTACAAATAGAAAAGCCCAAGGAATCCACCAAAAAAACTACTGGAACTAATAAGTGAGTTCAGCAAGGTTGCAGAACACAAGTATTTGCAAGATCAATTGTAGTTCTATACACTAGCTATAAACAGTCCAAAAATGAAATTAAAAAAATAACCTTTATAACAGTATCAAGAAAAGGAGAATTCTTGGGGTGCCTGGTGGCTTAGTTGGTTAAGTATCTGACTTCGGCTCAGGTCATGATCTCACAGTTTGTGAGTTCGAGTCCCGTATTGGGCTGTCTGCTATCAGCATAGAGCCCGCTTCCAATCCTCTGTCCCCCTCTCTCTCTGCCCCTTCCCTGCTTGTTCTCTCTCTCAAAATGAATAAATAAATTTTAAAAAAATGTTTATTTATTTTTGAGAGAGAGAAAAAGACAGAGTGTGAGCAGGGGAGGGGCAGAGAGAGAGGGAGACACAGAATCTGAAGCAGGCTCCAGGCTCTGAGCTGTCAGCACAGACCTGACACGGGGCTCGAACTCACAAACTGTGAGATCATGAACTGAGCCAGAGTCAGGCACTTAACCAACTGAGCCACCCAGGTGCTCCAATAAATAAATAAACTTAAAAAAAAAAAGAATTCTTAGAAATACAATTAACAAAAGAAGTATAAGATTTGTACACTGAAAACTACAACTACCATTGAAAGAAAGCCACACAATGCTCACATATCGGGAGAATTATTATAGTTTAGATGGTGATACTCCCCAGAGCTGACTGTAGATTCAATCCAATTCCTCTCAAACTCCCAGCTGGCTTTTTTGCAGAAAGTTAGAGATGGTTCCTATAATCTATATGGAAATCCAAGGGGCACAGAATAGGCGATCTTGAAAAAGAACAAGTTGGTGGACTCACACTTTCCAATTTCAAAACTTACCACTAAGCTACAGTGATCAAGACAGTGTGGAATTGGCAAAGGATAAACAGATGAATGGAATAGCAATGACAGTCCATAAACTCTAATATTTATGGTTAATCAATCATTGACCAAAGAGGCAAGACCAGGGTAAAGAGCTGTCTTTCCAACAAATGGTGCTGGGACAACTGGATATCTATAAGCCCCTACCTCATGTCATATACAAAAATTAACTGAAAATAGATCACAGAATTAATGTAAGAGCTAAAACTATAAAATTCTTAGAACACAGGTATAAAACTTCAAGACCTTGGGTTAGGCAATGATTTCTTAGATAGGACACCAAAATAATATGTTATACAAGAAAAAACAGATAAGCTGGACTTGTTGAAAATTAACTCACAGGGTGCCTGGCTGGCTTGACTGGTAGAGCATGCGACTCTTGATCTCAGGGTTGTAAGTTTGAGCCCCACACTGGGTGTAGACATTACTTAAAAATAAAATCTTTGGGGGCGCCTGAGTGGCTGAGTTGGTTAAGCATCCAACTGTGGCTCAGGTCATGATCTCACGGTTTATGAGTTCGAGCCCCACCTCGGGCTCTGTGCTGACAGCTTAGAACCTGGAGCCTGCTTCAGATTCTGTGTCTCCTTCTTGCTCTCTCTCTCTGCCCTTCCCCCTCTCACACTCTGTCTCCGTCTCTCTCAAAAATAAATAAATGTTAAAATTTTTTAAATAAATAAATAAAATCTTTGGGGCGCCTGGGTGGCTCAGTTTGTTAAGTGTCTAACTCTTGATTTTGACTCAAGTCATGATCTCACAGTTTGTGAGTTTAAGCCCCATGTTGGGGCTCTTTGCTGACAGCGTGAAGCCTTCTTGAGATTCTGTCTCTCCTTCTTTCTCTGCCTGTCCCCTGCTCTCTCGCGCTCTCTCAAAAGAAATAAACTTTAAAATCTTTAAGAAAAAAAAGAAAATTGGGGTGCCTGGGTGGCTCAGTTGGTTGAGCGTCCGACTTCAGTTCGGGTCATGATCTCACAGTCTGTGAGTTCGAGCCCCGCGTTGGGCTCTGTGCTGACAGCTCAGAGCCCGGGGCCTGTTTCAGATTCTGTGTCTGTCTCTCTGACCCTCCCCCGTTCATGCTCTGTCTCTCTCTGTCTCAAAAATAAACATTAAAAAAAAATTTTTAAAAAGAAAAAAAAGAAAATTAACTCTTATGCTTGAAAAGGTACCATCAAAAAAAGTGAAAAGGCAACCTACAAAATGGGAAAAAATATTTGCAAATCATTTATCTGACAAGGGACTGACAACAAAGGATTCTTAGAATAATGATGAAAAGACAACCCAATTAAAAATTGGGCAAAAGATTTGAATAGGATCCAAAAGATACACAAATGGCCAATAAGCACATGAAAAAATGCTCAACATTATTAGCCATTACAAGAATGCCAGTCAAAACCACAATGAAGCCACTAGGATGGCTAGAATAAAAAGATGAATAATAGCAAGTGAGCAAGGACATGGAGAAACTGGACCCCTCATACAGTGCAGGTGGGAAGGTAAAATGAGGCAGCCACTCTGGGAAAGTTTGGCAGTTCCTCAAACAATTAAACAGAGTTTTATCAACTGACACAGAAATTCTACTCCTAGGCATATAACTAACAAAAATGGAAACATGGGTCCACAGAAAAGCTTGTACATGAATGTTCATAGCAGCATTACCTACAACAGTTAAAAAGTAGAAATAACCCAAAAGTTCAACTAATGAATCCATAAACAAAATATGGTTATCTCTATTACAATGGAATATTTTTTTGACTGTAAAAAGGAATGAAGGTCTGATGTGTGCTACAACACACATGAACCGTGAAAATATGCCAAGTGAAAGAGACAGGCACAAAGGGTCACATGTCGTATGATCCCATTTATAGGATAGATAGATTCACAGAACAGAGAATGGATTAGGCTGCCAAGAGCTGCGGGGACAGGGGGACTAGGGCATGATTGGTAATGTATGTGGAATTTCGGGGCTGTTGAGATGTACTAAAATTAGATTGTGGGGATGGTTGGAATAACTCTGTGAATATACTAAGGACCATTTTAAATGGGTAAATTTTGTGGTACGTAAAATATCTCAGTAAAGTGTTTTAAAAGAAAGGCAGCCTGAAGGAGGATGTTATAAAGAGGCAGGAGCCTCTTTACCAGATGATGCAGGCCGTCCCTTCACACATGTCTAATGCTCCACCCGGGTCCACAGGCCTCTCTCCTAAAGTCTCCTGCTTCCCTTCCCCTGCCAAACCCTGGGCTTCTGACAGACATGTGCACCCTGGGTGGAGCAAGAAGGCATCCCAGAGTCAACTCCAAAATGTGTAAGTCAGCCTTTATCTGTCCTACAGCCTCTCCCTCCAACACCCCCTAACTGTCTTCCTCTTACAGCTTAGTCACAGAAAAGAAAATGGATGTTACCAAGGCTAAGTCAGACCCCAGACCACGGCCACCCTGGGACTGCTCCCACGCTGCCCTTCAGAGCCAGAGCTGGCAGTTGAAGCAACTGAATGGAGCAGGAGGGCGAGGACAGCCATCAGGGCCTTCCATGGTTAAGCAACAGCCCTCCCACCTCCCAAGTTCTAGCAGGTTTTGTCTCCTCACCTACGCAATAGGATGATTACCTGCATCTGGAGCAGTATAGGGTGTGAAAATATAATCGGTGCAATCATTTTACATACTGATAAACACCACTCCAATGAGATGTTGTGACCACCAAGGGTACTGGACTCAGCTCCCCAGTCATCCAGGAAAGAGTCTAGGAGGTTGGATGTTGCCAAGCTTCCTAGGAGATACCCCAGGAAGAAGCAGGGCTTTTTGAGATGTGATGGACACCTGGCTGCCAGCTGGTCTCACAGTCAGGAACTCCGTGATGGGGGTCGAGGAGGTTGACAAAGAAAGTGTGGTGGGCAAGAGAGGCATTCTCCTCAAGGCTGTGCTGTCACCCAGTCCCAGAGGCCCACCAGCCTGCCAGCCCATTGACTTCACAGCCCTGCCCCCACCCTCTCCAGGACAGGGTGAGGAAATACCTGCTGGAAAGTTCTAAAGAAGTTCCAGTCAAGGGTAGTTTATCTCCTCACCCATAGCAGGGTCTGCCTTGATTCCAGGGTGCCCAGCTGGTGCGGAACCTGGCCTTGGTCCTCTGCACCCCGTTCCTCCCCCACCACTACCATACATACAGAGGTGGCTGGGCCAGAAGAAAGGGGGGGGGCAGTCGCAAACACAATGTCTTCTCCCACCAGAAGCTCAGGATTCCCCCAACTGAACCCCAAAGGCAGCCTCCTCCTTTCTGTCTCCAAGGAGCTGCCTGCTGGTGCAGGAGACCCTCCCAGCCCTTCTGATACAGATCTGACTACCCAGATGGTGATCCATTATAAATAATGTCCTCCCTAATGCCAAGAGGGGTTGCTGGTGCTGTGACTCATTTATCCAGTTGGCCTTGTCCCAAACAGGCACACAAATGCCTGAGACCTCAGGCCTGGTGTTATGGTCACAGGACCAGTTACTCAGCTCTGGATCACTCTCCAGCTCTTACTCCCAGGAGCGACCCGTATACCACCTCCCAAGTGCCTTCATGACTCAGCCCCTCTCCTCCACCCATCTGCTGCCTCCTCTCCCCTGCTCCCTTACTCCTATCATGTCCTCCTGCTGCCTCCAGGTCCTAACTGAACTCTAGTCCCCCAGCTCTGACTTCAGTTAGCTCTCCCTGGAAAGACAAGTTGAAACCCCAGAAAAGCCCCAAACTCCCTAACTCCTTGGGGCCCAGCAGCATTTAAGAGGCTCACAAATTCCCGGGGTACCTGGGTGGCTCAGTTGGTTGACCATCTGATTTTTGCTCCAGTCATGATCTCGCGGGTCATGAGTTCAAGCCCCACATGGGGCTTGCTGCTGTCAGTGCAGAACCCGCTTTGGCTCCTCTGTCCCCCTTTCTCTGCCTCTCTCTCTCAAAAATAAACATTTAAAAAAAAATCTAATTAAAAAAAAAGAGGCTCACGCAAAAGGGATCCTCTAAAGGGAGAGAGAGAGAGGTCCAGCTGGTTCTCAACCTGCCATGTGACCTTACTTTCCCCACATTTGTAAAAGGTGACACTCCCTGCCTCTTGAGATTCTTACCCTTCACTTAGGCTTACAGGGGAGGGGAGTGCAGGGGAGGGGGGGCAGTGAACATGAGGGTGTGGAGATCTAAGTAGGAGCTCCTGGGACACGGCCATGGCCCAGTCCTAGACCCAGGACTGAGGCCACCTGAAAGCTTGTCTAACCACAAGCACACGTGAGAAACACCCCACCACTGATGTTTCACATCTATGTATTCATTCACATCACAGAATTCACATAAGAATTAAAATGAGAGTTATGCAAATTAAGCCAACTACATATGCCCAGATGCCCACTAACAGAAAAACAACATCATCATTGCTGGCCTCAGATAAAAGCTCAGATCCCCACTCCCCCATCCCCTCCCCCCCCCGCCCCCCCATGCTGTGTTCGGAACTCCAAGGACTGGCCTGCCCCTGACCCAGGCCTCAGCACTCACTTTCCTAACTCTGAAGAAAGGGACTTTTTTAAGCACATGAGCATATAAGGCAGATGCTGACCTGCCCCACTGGTCAGCATAGCCATCAACATGGCAGGAGCTTAGTAAGTGCAGGCTTGTCGATCCCATTCAGCTGGGGCAGAAGCCCAGCCACAAAGTACTGCAATCTCTGTGGTGGTCCTGACACCCTGGGCCCAGAAGGCAGGCCTCTCTTCATACAGTGGCAGCCTCACTTCTGTGCGGCCCACATCCTTCCACTAGGCCGCACGATCTATGGGGCAGGGCAGTTTCAGTCCAGCTACTCCGTGTGTCTGAAAGTAACCGGTCCCCTTTTAGAGACTTCTAGGACTCAGAGGGGTCATAATGCTCTACCTCCTGAGGAGGAGGTAGAGGAAGGGTTGAGCCCTTCTCCAACACCCAAGCCGATAGAATTACCAAGGGGAGAGGGTCACTTAAAACAAACCACTTCATTTTTTTTATAGCTACTAAAATTTTTTTTTAATTTAAATTTTTTTTAATTTACATCCAAATTAGTTAACATTCCTCATTTTCTAAGTTGGTAGCTTCTAGGACCCTGGACACAAAAAGTCAACCAAGAATTCGATGGTTGCTTTATGGTTCGTTCAGACATCAAGTTTGCTTTTCATTTGAAACTTCCCCATTTTGACCACAGCAGGCAGGAAGAGAAGAGGAGGGGAAGGTGGGGAAAGAAAGGATTGAGCCCCAGGGAGAGGAAACTGGGGAGCCTGCCGGGTGCAATCCCACCCAGTGGGTCCATGGTGCTGCTCCCTGAAGCTTCCTCCTGTCCTGCGGACATCACCAGCTGCCTGCACAGCAGAGAAGTCCCCAGAAAGGCCATGGTCATTCTCTCTGCTCCTTGCCCCTTCAGGTCTCACCAGTGTAGAGGTGCAGAGGGTAGATGGGCCGAATTTGGGAAATGAGGTAGGGAGTAGCCTGGAAATCCAGGCAGTGCAATATAATACTTAGAGCTGGGATTCTGGGGTCTGACTCCCTCAGTTGTGACCCTGGCTAAGTTACTTAATCACTCCATGCCTCAGTTTTCCCATCTGAAGAATAAAGATGATAACCTAGTCCCTGATTACTGTGATGTCCAAGTGACCTAATACACATAAAGTTCTTTGTGCATGTATCTAGCCCACAATGAGCTCTGTATGTTATCACCATCTTCAATCAGCTGTCTTTTTCAAACCTGTCAGTGGCTTTGGGCAAGGACTTGTATGGCCTGTGGGGGTGGCCAGCCAGGTGTCCCAACCAAGGGGCTGCTAATCGGATCCTATGCATAGGAGGCCCAGTAGGGTGGGCAGCTGGCCTGAGGGAGCATCCAGGCCAGCACTACGCCCCAAAGCTCCAGACTGACCAGAGGTGCAACCACAGAAAGGACTTCCAATGGCCACAGCTCTAGAGTGAGGCTTCTCAGGAGCTGGGAGTCCAGAGCCAGCATCCTGGGTACTACCACCAAGGAATACACAGTCCTTGATCAGCACCAGAGAAAAAGAACGGCTCAAATGTCATTAACTGCTCTTCTGCAAGCCAAGACTCCTGCACTAGAAGACTTCATCCTCCAGGGTCTTGCTCCTCCACACGTCCTCAGCACTCCTGACAGGCCATTCTCATTTGCAAATGAGTGGAACCTGCAGTTCCTCCAATTAGTCTCGCAGGTTGGCTAACACTGTGAGCTTTTCTGGGCAAGGCCTCAAAGCAGGGCATGCAATGCCCCTTTCCACCTAGAAACACCTCTTTCCCACCTAGGCACACCTACCCCACATTCCTGCATTGCCCTGAGTACACTTTCCCATCTTATCCAGCTGGCAAGCTCCTATTCATTCTTCAGAGCCCACTTCAGATGGCCTAATGTCTACAGACAAAACTAACAGCAACCCACTCGAAGCCCTTTGCAGCAAACACTATCAAAGCCTGCATCCTGATGTATGACAGCTGCCAGTCTATATCTCCATTCCCAAGAGACAGCACCCTGTCCCTCATGAACCATACTGCCCCCATGCCCAGCATAGCATAGGCACCTCAGTGCTCAAGGACACCCAAAAAAAGGCTGCCTTTAATCATGAGGTGTTATACAAGGCCTCCTGCGGGTGCTGACCCTATACCTCTTCCCTGTGAGTTACTCTTCCCTCCGTGGGCAAGAGGGACAGAACTCACACATTGCAAGTGGCAAAGAAAGCCTTCATATCTACCCTCTTCCCAACAATGCCCTATTAGAGCTCTGCCCAACTGAACTTTTAAAACCAAAGGAGTCCTTCTCCCACTTTCCTTTTAGCTCCAAAACCAGATTATCTTCCAGGAACAGTCATTGATGACTCCCAGTGGACTCTGAGGGCCCCGGTCCAAGGTCTGCCTCAAGATGGCACAGACCAAAGCCCAGGAGAGCTTTCTCCATCTCAAGACCTGTCATGCACCACAGATGGGTGGAGATGGAATGTGGAAAAACCACATCCTTTGGCAGCTTCCCTTAGCTCCCCCTTCTATAGAGACAGACCAGCTAAGATGCATCAAGTGAGGCTTGAGCAGACAGATAAGCCTGGCAGTGGAATTAGGCAGTTGTGTGAAAAGGTGGGGGCACTATGTGCTGGGTACCCCGCCTGCTCCTCAACCCTTCCCAGGCCAATCCAATCCCAGAAGACCTTAGCTGTGTTCAAGCCCATTCCCGCTGTCCCTCCAGGACCCCAGCACGGGCTGCACATTCTTACTATGGTATGAATGAATAAATAAACCCCCGCTAGCCCAGCCACTTGGTAGCTGGGGGCTTTAGGGCTCTCCCAGAATCCCCTGGGGTCACTAAGTCATTCAATAAACTGATGTCTACCACGAGCTAGTATATGCATGTAATTTCTAACAATTCTAAGGTTCTCTGGCCTCAGGAATCAGCCAGGCACTGGGAAAAGTGCCCTAGACCAGAGTCCAAGGTCTGTGTCTGGATTTGGGCTCCGGATCTGGTGCTGAACAGGTGTGTGACCTGAACCTGTCCCTTCCCGTCGGTTTTCTCAGCTCGGAGGCTGGAACCGGCAGCCGCTGGTCTCACTGAGAACCGTCAACGGAACCGTGGGCAGAGGATGTCTTAAGTCCTCACCCACCATCCTCTCCACCGCACTCCGGCCAAGGCCCCACAAGCCTAGGGCCAAACCCGAAGACTCGCTTGGAGAGGAGACAACAAAGCCTTATCCAGCCTCCTCCCCAAGGGGAGGACCGCTCTGACCACAGGAGAGAATCAAGGAGCCGCGCACGGGCCCCCCTCCTCCTTTCCAGGTTCCCCCTGAGCCCCTCCTTCCTCCGAGCGGGATGGGGGAGTCCTTCCGGCCGGTGTCAGGGCCGCGAGGACCCAAGGAGGGGGGCCCAGGCGGTCGACAGGCGGGGTGAAAGGCTGACCCGACGCCGGGTGCCGAGGGCCGGCAGGCTCTAACCCTGGGGTCCCGCGGGCTGCCCGAGGCGGGGTCCCGCGGCGCGCTCCGGGTGGAGTGGCACCTGGCAGCCCGTGCCTCCACTCTCGCCCTCCGGCTCCAACCCTCAGCCGCAGGCGGTGCGGGGCTGTGCCTGGGAGGGTCTGGCCGGCGGCGAGCACCGAGCCCCGCACCCGGTAGGCACAGGCTCCTAAACTTGCAGCTTGGCGCAGACGGACGCGAGCGGTAGGGGGGCTATTCACTCACCCAGCAGCCGCGGCAGGAAGCCAAGAGACGGGCGGCGGGGGCCGGGGACCAAAGACCAAGGACCAGGCAGTCTCCCAGGCGCGCGGAGTACGCAGCCGCGGCTTGCCCACTTCCTTTATTTCCCGCCGGCACGGCCCCGGGCCCCGCCCGCCTGCCCGCCACGGCTGGCCCCGCCCCCGGCCCGCCTCCAGCCTCCCGCTACCGTGAAGCTCAGCCGCGGGGTGCCGGAGCGGGGCCTGGGAAGCCAGAAGGCTTTTGCGTTGCGCTCGTTCCAAAGCCCGGGTGCCTGGAGCCGGGCGAGGACCCTGACTCCAGCTAGGCCCATCAGCCGATGATACAATGGCCCCAACATAGCAACATTTCCATCTTCACACCGTTCTCCATGTCAAGGTAGCTATCTGGGAAGGTTGGCCACTCATTCCGGCTATGCTGGGATAATTCCTAATGTTCCTTGCGTGGAACTGCTTTTAGAATCCTCCCGGACTGTCTTGGAATGGCCTCGGGGGTGGTAGTTCCCACTAATAATCTCGTGAAGCCATTCACCAGTCCATGTGTCCAGATAGCCCCACAACTGCACAGCCAGAGGAGAAACACACGTGACTCCAACAAAAGAGAAACAGAAACGGGAAAGCAAGTTTCTGAAAAGCATGAGAAATCAAGTAGGGTCACGGAAGTTGCTACACCTGAACAAAGGAATAGGAACTGAATTTTTAAAAAGAAAAAAAAAAAAGACTAGGAGGAAATAAAACCAAAAATCATCACAAGGTTATATTTTTAAAATATCAGTGATTTATTTTACTTCCCACTTTCTTCTGTTTTCCAGTTTTTCTTTAAGAATGTTTTTAACGTTTATTTATTTTTGAGAGAGAGACACAGAGGGTGAGTGGAGGCAGAGGAGGGGCAGAGAGAGAGGGAGTCACAGAATCCAAAGCAGGCTCTAGGCTTCTGGCTGTCAGCACAGAGCTGGACATGGGGTTCTAACTAACCAACCGCAAGATCATGACCTGAGCCTAAGTCAGAGGCTTAACCAACTGAGCCACCCAGGCACCCCTTCTTTTTTTTTTCTTTTAATTTTTTTTATTTATTTTGAGAGAGAGCACGTGGGAGAGGGGCAGATTGAGAGAGAGAGAGAGAGAGAGAGAGAGAGAGAGAGAGAGAGAGAGAATCCCAAGCAGGATCTGAGCTGACAGTGCGGAGCCTGATATGGGGCTCAAACTCACAAACTGTGAGATCATGACCTGAGCTGAAACCAAGAGTTAGATACTTAACCAACTGATCTACCCAGGAGCCCAGATAGAGTACTTATAAGTGCAATCTACCTGAATAAATTCCTCATAGCCAATTTTCCTTTTTTTTTTTTTTTTAAGTTTATTTATTTATTTTGAGGGAGAGAGAGCGAGCTAGTAGGAGAGGGGCAGAAAGACAGAGACAGAGAGAGGGAATCCCAAGCAGGCTCCACGCTGTCAGTGCAGAGCCCAACTTGGGGTCAAACTTAACGAACTGTGAGATCATGACCTGAGCCTAAGTCGGATGCTTAACTGAATGAGCCACCCAGGTGCCCCTGTATCTTCCAATTTTTCTAAAATGACTGTGGCATTAATTTTACAACCACTAAAAACTATTATAATGAAAATCACAGAAAATAGTTTGTTAAATTTAGATAATGTTATCTGTATTTCAAGTTAACTTTTTTTTTATCAGAGCTGCATATCCAAGTGATTAAAGTATAAATAGCAAGTAATATTTTTAAAATGTTTATTGTTGGGGGGGAGCAGAAAGAGAGGGAGACAGGATCCAAAGGTGGACTCCACACTGACATCAGAGAGCCACTGTGGGACTTGAACTCACCAATCTGAGATCATGACCTGAGCCAAAATCAGACACTTAATGGACTGAACCACCCAGGCACCCCCCAGGTAATATTTTTAATGGGGCTGTCTGTGAGGTTTCTGGCAACCAAAGCAATAGAGGTTAATTTCACAATTCCATAAACAAAGAATGGGGCATACCAATTACCACTTCAAGATAGCCCAACCTTATGATGCACCTAACTTTAAATGAAATTCCTGGGTTTTGTGTGCAGCTTATCTTGGCTCTGAAGGAGGTAACAAGGGAACAATCTATAAAGTTTCAGCAAGAGTAGGTTTCTTCCAATAAATAGATTTCCTCCAATAAGGACTGCTATGAAGGCACAGGATACCTGAGATCAGAGAACAAATGACACATGGGTAGTGCCAGCTGGATGCTTTCTCCCTGCCAAGGAAGATACAGTGCCATGCTAGAGTTGGAGGGGCCCAGGCTGTGTGTCACAGACAATACAGACATCCCTCATTTGGGCAGCTGGCCTACCTAAGCTATAAGTCACTTCTGCCACTGATACTTTAGCACCACAAGTACATTTCTAGGACTGTAAATGTGTTTCTCGTTCTGTATGTGGACCAATCAGGCCACAGTATGCTCCCCAAGAAGCAGTTCCCAGGCTCAGGAGGAGTTTAGCTTCTAACCAATGCATATAACTGGTAATCCTTCCCATCTTGACACTACTCAACTCTCCGATTACCTTCAACACTTCTGACCGCTAAACTTTGAATGATGGATGACATACTTCTCTGTCTCCTTAAACAGGATTCTAAACATAATTTCATCTTTTCCAGGCCTCCAGTCATCTTCACAAGCGTGGCCTCCTGTGCTGTGAAATGCTGCTCTTGCTCTGGGCGGCCCTCTGTGCTCCCTCTCCACAGATGTACATCTGCTTGCTGATCCATGACGTCCCCAAATATCGTGGGCACGGTAATGCTGCTACAAACGTTGTCCTACAGACATACGTGTATGTATGTTTTCACTTCTCTTGAGAGTAATACCTAGGAGTGGCACTGCTGGGTCACCGGCTTGAGGAATGTGCAACTTTATTACAAACAGCCAGTTTTTCAGAGCGGCTGTGCCATCCTGCACTCCGCCAGCAGTGTGTGTGCATCCCAGCAGCTCCGCGCCCCCCTCTGGCTCACCTCTGCACCACCAGCACCCTGATCCAAGCCACCATCTCCCTCTATCATTGCAATAGCCTCCTAACAGGCACTCCCTGTACTCTTCCTCCTTTTATAAAAGTCAGATGGTGTCACTCCACTCTTTAGAGTCCTCTAAGTTTTCCCAAGGTCTTTTCAATAGCTTCCAAAGTCCCATATGAGCTGCACCCTCTTTAAGCTCAAATCCTACCACTGTCCCCTTATTATTCTCCCTCAATACCAATGGCCTCTGTGCTTTCCCTAGGCCTGGCTTTATTTCCTCCACAGCACCTATTACAACCTGAAATATTACATAGTGATTTGCTCCACAAGGAGGACAGGGACTTGTTCTATCTATACTCTTGTCTTGGTCCCCAGACAGTGCTTGGTACTGCTGGGTGCTCAACAGGTAGAATAACTATGTCAACAAGAAAATCATCAGGTGCTGTTAGGTGTTATGCAGAAAACTAAACAGGGCACTGCGAGGGCAAGTGACTAATGGGTGGCTAATGAGCTTGGTCCTCTGATGCCTGAAAGTCAAAAAAGGGACCAGATGTGACAGGAGGAGGAGGAGCACTCTGGACACAGGAAGCCATCTACTGCAAGCATGCAGCCACCGGAAGGAGCCCGATGCAGCTGATGCGTAGTGGGTGAGGGAAGGAAGTGCCAGGTGACAGCAGGGAGGCTTGGGGGAAGGCTAGGTGAGGAGTTGGGATTTTACCCTAAACATTGTAGGGGGCCACTGACATAGTCCTGCAGGGTGGGATTTATGCCAATTGGCTGCCAAATTCTTTGCATCTCCTATTTAGATTTTTGCAGTCAGGGTAGCTTCTCTCTGCTTCAATCCCCCAGTTCTCATTCACTGCTTCTATTAGGCTGTGGGCTTTTTGTTTTGTTTTGTTTTGTTTTTAGAGAGAGAGAAAGAGCGTGATTGGAGAAGTGGCAGCTGGCGGGGTGGGGGGGGAGGGCGGGGACAGAGGATCCAAAGTGGGGCTTTGGATGGGGGTGCTCAAACTCATGAACCTCAAGATCATAACCTGAGCGGAAGTCGGACACTCACCTGACTGAGCCACCCGGGTGCCTTAGGCTTTAGGCTTTAAAATCTGTAAGCATTGTTTATAAATTAAGAGAGCTTTTGACACTCGATTTCAGCTCGGGTCATGATTGCAGGATAATGGGATTGAGCCCCACATCGGGATTGAGATTCTCTCTCTCCTGCCTTTCTCACCCAGTTGTATGCTCTCTCTCTGTCTAAAACAAAACAAAACAAAACAAAAACAAAACAGAGAATGTGATGCTTCTCAAAAAGGCAAGACTATAGGGTCAGAAAACATAGCACTGGGTGCCAGACACTGGAAGGGGAGGGACGCTAAGGGAAGCCAGGAAGGGTGGAATATTTCTATATCTTCATTGCAGTGTTTGTTACTCAACTGTATACTTTTGTCAAAACTCATAGAATTCTACACTAAAAGGTGAACTTCACCATATGTAAAAATAATACCTTAATTCAAAAATAAAACAGTAAATACACAAATAAACTGGAAAGAATGATGCTCTTAGTAAGGAAGACAGAACACAAAACACAATGAGGTTTTGGCTGAAAGTATGTAGGAAGCTAAGCAAGCAGTCTGATCTAGGTTTCACTTTTTCCTGAGGCTTCTCACTGTTGCTTCCGGCTGCTGGGCCACTCCTCCTCTGAAACCCCAACCCCCTTTCTTTTTTTTTTTTTAAGTTTTTTGTTTTGTTTTAGTTTTTTTAAGGGACAGAGAGAGAGGGAAACACAGAATCCGAAGCAGGGTCCAGGCTCTGAGCTGTCAGCATAGAACCCGATGTAGGACTTGAACCTACGAACTGTGAGATCATGACCTAAGCTGAAGTCAGACTCTTAACCAATTGAGCCACCCAGGCGCCTCCCCAACCCCCTTTCTAAGTTCCCTTTATTGCAACAGAAAGAGGATAACATTTTCAAAAACATCTTTAAGGAATACTGTTTGAAAATGATTATTTCTGAAACCCATTGTTGGGCTGAATTGTGTTCTCCTCAAATTCATATGTTGAAGCTCTAACCTCCCACTCTCTCAGAATGTGAGTATATTTGGAGATGGGCTCTTTAAGAAGGTAGTTAAGGTGAAATGAAGCCATTGGTGTATGCCCTAATCCAATATGACTGATATCCTTATGGGAAGAAATCAGGACACAGACACCCAGAGAGTGAGGGCCATGTGAAGACACAGGGAGAGGGCAGCTGTCTATAAGCCAAGGAGAGTGGCCTCAGAAGAAACCTTGATCTTAGACTTACTCTATAATTGTGAGAGAGTTGGTTTCTGTTGTTTAAGCCTCCAGGTATGCCATATTCTGTTACGGCAGCCATGGCAAACTAACACACCACCTTCCGCTGTGAGTCACCTGTACCCAGTCAGGGGGGGCTAGGTTTCTTTCCCTTTTACTGCCTACGTTCCTTACCACAGGAAGGAACCTCTGGTCCTGGGGAGGTCACACCTGTCTAATCCTGCTCCAAGGTCAAGAGCAAAGCTCACCTTTTTTTAGAAAAATTCAAAGCTTTCCCTCCTTCTCAGGCCTGAATCCCTGAAGACCTCCTTGCAGGCTGTTTCTGACAGGACTCGGTGATGGCTGACTCTGGCAGAGTGCTATTGGGCCTCCCTAAACTGTTATGACCTGACCTTTCCAGGCTCTGTCTCTGGGCGGGTAATACTCAAATCCACACCCAGTCTCACAGGAAAACTGAACCCAGGCCTGGACCCCTCCAGCTTCAGACACCTGCACAGCCCTGTGTATGTCCACAGGGCTCATAGGGAGACTCAGTGACAGCTTTGTTTAAAGCACTGTTTATACTCTTTCTTGTTCAAGGCTGAATTTGGAAAATCGAGGTTACTGGCCACCTGACATCCAGATGCCCAAGGTATTTTTGTGTGAAGACAACTCGGGGCTGAAAATTGGTTTGGGGAAGATGAACCAAATAACATCTACTCTATCTCATGTGGAATCAGGGAGGAAGACAGACTACTCTCCCTATGGCACATCTCAGGGATCTTAGAAAGTCCTGTTGGCTTCCCCTTCCCCAATCCTGTCTGTGCTTTGATTAATGCAAAAAAGCAAGTCTCCAGGGGCACCTGGCTGGCTCAGTCAGAAGAGCGTGTAACTGTTGATCTCAGGGTCATGAATTCAAGCCCCACGTTAGGTGTAGAGATTATTTAAACAAATAAACTTAAAAAAAAAAAAGCAGATCTCCAGCAGAGGACATATGAACTATGTAAGCTTGTATTAAAAGTCATTTATTTATAAAGAATGTTTTTCTTGTATGCTTCTTTTTAAAATATCTCAAATGCACTGCATTGGATGAATCATGTTCCCTAGTTTTTGTTGTTGTTGTTGTCATTGTTGTTTTTTAAGTCTATTTATTTATTTTGAAAGAGAGAGCGAGAGAGTGGGAGAGAGTGAGTGGGGGAGGGGCAGAGGGAGAGGGAGTGAGAGAGAGAATCCCAAGCAGGCCCTGTGCTCACAGCACAGAGCCCAACATGGGGCTTGATCTCATGATGGGAGATCATGACCTGAGCCGAAATCAAGAGTTGGACACTTAACCAGCTGAGCCACCCAGGTGCCCCCATCTCCTTAGTTCTTAGTGTGTGGTCATCATCAGTCCCCTCTCCTGTGTTGTTTCTCATTTATTTCTTCTCTTTTCCCCCCCTTTCCATATGTGTCACTTCCCTCTCAGAGGCAGCCTTTATGACATGTGTATCATATATCATTTGTTTGTATAAAGTCTTGTAAAAAAAAAAGTATACTGTTGTTTTGTACGTATTATAGTGGATCTCATTTTTTCCTCACTCAACACAGTATTTGCAAGATCCCTCCATGTTTCCATGTGTGTCACTTCTAAGTGCCACAGAGTACTCCACTGTGGGCATCCCCCACATTTTGCTCATCCGCTCCCACATATTTGCAAACCCCAAATTGCCTCCAACTTGCTGCTGTGATAAATAACACTCAAATGAACATCTTCAAATATGGTCCCTATGTGCCTGAATGAGGATTTTTTTTTTTTTTTTTTTTTTTTTTTTTTTGTAGAGAGAGAGAGAGAGAGGGAGAGAACAAGTGGGAGAGGTGCAGAGAGAGGGGGGACAGGGATCCGAAGTGGGGTCTGTGCTGTCAGCACAGAGCCTGACGGGCTCGAATTCATGAACTGCGAGGTCATGACCTGAGTCAAAGTCTGACACTTAACCGGTTGAGCCACCCAGCTGCCCCTGAGTGAGAATTTTTTAGAGAGCCCGCTGGGAACAGAATTACTGGTCACAGGGTGGGCATATGGGTAAATTGACCGAGTACTCACAGCCGCTCTCCCCACTGGTTGTTCTTCTCTACATTCCCACCAGGAGGGCCTGTTGCTCCTGTTTCCCTCCATCCTCACCAACACTTGGCATGATCTTTGTTGCTGATTTTGCTCATCTAATAGGTATAAAGTGATATCTCATTGTTATTTTGTTTGTGCATTTCCATAGTTCCATGATAAGCAATAAGTCTGAGCATTCTTGTTCAGGATAGGATAAAAGTATCAATTTGAATCTTCCATGGAGCAGACGCTGAAACAGGACAGCAAGAAGTTTTTTCGGGGGAGATAACGTCTGTGAAAGATAGAGGAAGAAGCAGGACTGGACAGGGAAAGCCTTCAGATCACAACACAGGTCTGAGCCCTGTAAAAGGAAGCAGGGGAGGAACCAGAACTGGACAGACCATGAAGCAGATCTAATCAGGTCACAGCCATGCCAGTAGGTTGCTCCAGAGCAAAGAATGGCGCACCATGCTCATTTACGCTTGGGAAGCACATGGCCTCTGTGGCAGGGTCTGAAAGCCACGCAGCCGGAGGCTGTCAGCTAACTGAACTTCTAGCAGCTGACAAGCAAGCTTTTTGTTGATGGCAGGTCTGAGCAGTGCTTCTCTGTGACTGCCACAATAGCTGTGCTGCAGTGATAAACTAGGAGACCCCAGGAGCTTAAGATCTCAAAAACGTATTTCTCGCACAGTCTGACATGGGTCAAGTGGCTCTCCTCGGAGGTCCTCCTCCCAAGGTGATGCTAAGATCCAAGCAGCCCTCCTTCTGAGATCTCTGCTGTCACGAGTTCTTCACTTCTACTGGCAAAGACACAGGGACACAGTGTGCAGAGCTCACTCCTGACTGACTCAGCAGGAGCTGCACAGCCTTCCCACTCACATCCCCTGTGGGAGTGCCTATGTCATGATCTCAACATAGCTACAGACGAAGAAGCCAGGAAATAGAGTTTTGTGTGTGTGTGTGTGCGTCCAGGAAGAGGAGATACGATGGGGGCACCATTGTTTCCTCAACGCTGCTTTGGTAATTTACCTGTTTACTCCTTTGCCCATGTATCCATTGGGTTCTTATCCTTTTCTTATTAGTTTGCAGGAGTTCCTCAGGTATCCGACATACTAGGCCCCTTATTTGTTTTAGACATTACAAATTCTTCCCATCTGTTCTTGGCCTGTTAACTTTGTGGTATCCTGCATTAAACAAAATTCTCAAATTCATCCATTTCTTCCCTTTTAGTCTGTGCTTTCTATTTTTTTATTTTATTTATTTTTATTTTAGAGATAGAGAAAGTACAAGCAGGGGAGAGGGGTAGAAGGGGAGAGAGAATGAATCTTCTTTTTTTTAATAGATTTTTTCTTTACATTTATTTATTTATAAGAGATAGAGTAAGCAGGGGAGGGACAGAGAGAGAGGAAGACACAGAATCCAAAGCAGGCTCCAGGCTCTGAGTTGTCAGTACAGAGCCCCACGTGGGGCTCGAACCCACAAACCATAAGATCATAACCTCAGCTGAAGTTGGATGCTTAACTAACTGAGCCACCCAGACACCCCAAGAGAGAATGAATCTTAAGCGGGGGTTTGATCCCACGACCTTGGGATCATGGCCTGAGCTGAAATCACAAGTCAGATGCTCAACTGAGACATCCAAGTGCCCCTATTTAGTCTGTGCTTTTGAAGTATAATTTAAGAAGTCTTTTTTTCCCATAGGTCACAAAGATATTCTCCTACATTTTTTCTATTGTTTAAATTTGTAGTTTGATTTGTTACATTTTGAGAATGTAAAAACATGAGGTAAAATACCTAGGAATAAATTTAACCAAGGAGTTAGAAGATTTATACTCCGAAAACTGTAGAACATTGATGAAAGAAATTGAAGAAGGCACAAATAAATGGAAAGATATTCTATGGTCGTGGATTAGAAAAATTACTGGGGCACCTGGGTGGCTCAGTTGGTTGAGCATCCAACTTTGGCTCAGGTCATGATCTTGCAGTTCTGAGTTTGAGCCCCACGTCAGGCTCTCTGCTGGCAGCTCGGACAGAGCTTAGAGCCTGGAGCCTGCTTCAGATTGTGTGTCTCCCTCTCTCTCTGCCCATCCCCAGCTTGTGCTCTGTCTTTTCTCTTGTCTCTCTCTCAAAAATAAATAAACATTTTTAAAAAAAGAAAAGAAAAATTAATATTGTTAAAATAGCCATACTAACCAAAGCAATCTACAAATTCAATGCAATCCCTACCAAAATTCCAACAGCATTTTAAAAATATTTTATTATTATTATTTTTATTATTTATTATTTTTTTTAGGTTTACTTATTTATTTGGAGAGAGAGAGTAAGCAGGGGAGTGGCAGAGACAGAAGGAGAGAGAAAATCCCAAGCAGGCTCTGCGCTGGCAGCACAGAGCCTGGTGTGGGGCTCAAACTCACAAACGTGAGATCATGACCTGAGCCAAAATCAAGGGCTGGTCACTTAACGACTGAGTTACCCAGGTACCTTTCCAATGGCATTTTTTTTATAGAAATAGAAAAAAAAAAATCCTAAAATTTGTATGGAACCACAAAAGACCCTGATTAGCCAAAGCAATCTTGAGAAAGAAGAACAAAGCTGGAAGCATCATGCTCCCCGATTTCAAACTATATTACAAAGCTACAGTAATCAAAATAGTATGGTATTTGCATAAAGACACACAGATTGATGGAACAGAAAGGGGAGCCCAGAAATAAGTTCACACATACGATCAATTAAATTTCAAGAAAATAGTCAAGAATACTCAATGAGGAAAAGATAATAAAAAGTGTAGAATTAAAAGTATAGGGAAAACGGGGGTGCCTGGGTGGCTCAGCTGAATGTTTGACTTTTCATTTCGGCTCAGGTCATGATCCCAGGGGCTCTGTGCTGAGTGTGGAACCTGCTTAAGATTCTCTCTCTCTCTCTCTCTCTCTCTCTCTCTCTCTTTCTCTCACTCTCTCTCCCCCTCCCTCTCCCGTAACCCCTCTCCTCTGCTTGTGCATGCTCTTTCTCCTGAAAAAAAAATTAAAAAATTAATTTCCACATGAAAGAGAATTTTCACATGTCTTTCTACATGAAAGAGAATGAAAATGGACCCCAATCTTACCCCATGGACAAAAATCAACTAAAAATGGATTGAAGACTTGAATGTAAGACCTGAAACCATAACATTCCTAGAAGAAAACATAGGAAGTAAGCTCCTATACATTGATCTTGGCAACGACTTTTTGCATTTGATACAGAAAGCAAAGGCAACAAAAACAAAAAAAAAAATATGTAAGTGGGACTACATCAAACTGAAAAGCTTCTGCACAGCAAAGAAAATTATCAGCAAAATGAAAAGGCAACCCACAGAATGAGAGAAAATATTTTCAAATCATATATCTGATTAGGGGTTACTATCTAAAATATATAAATATATAAAATATATATATAATATATAATGAACCCATAAACAATCTGATTTAAAAATGGGTGGAGGAAGTTAGCCATTTTTCCAAAGAATATGTACAAATGGCCAAAAGATAGATTAAAAAGTGCTTAACATCACCAAATAATTCAAATAAAAACTACAATGAAATATCACCTCACATCCATTAGAATGGTTATCATCAAAAAGACAAGAGATAAATGCTGTTGAAGATGTGGAGAGAAGGGAACCCTTGTGCACTATCAGTGGGAATACAGCCATTATAGAAAACAGTATGGAGGTTCTTCAAAACAATTGGAGCACCTGGGTGGCTCAGTCAGTTAAGCGTCCGACTTCAGCTCAGGTCACGATCTCATGGTTCGTGAGTTTGAGCCCCGCGTTGGGCTCTGTGCTGACAGCTCGGAGCCTGGAGACTGCTTCGGATTCTGTGTCTCCCTCTCTCTGCCCCTCCCCTGCTCACACTCTCTCAAAAATAAATGTTAACAAAATTTTTTAAATTAAAAATAGGGGCCACCTGGGAGGCTCAGTTGGTTAAGCATCTGACTCTTGATTTCAGCTCAGGTCATGATCCCAGTGTCCCAGGGATTGAGCCCTGGGTCCGGCTCCATGCTGAGTCTGCTTGAGATTTGTTGTCCATGCTCAACATGGAGTCTGCTTGAGATTTGCTGTCTCCTTCTGCACCTCTTCCCTGCTCACGTGCTCTCTCTAAATAAAAAAATAAATAAAAGAAATAAAAAAAAAATTAAAAATAGAACTACTCTATGATCCAGCAATCCCAATTCTGGGCATTTATCCAAAGGGAATGAAATCACTATCGCAAAGGGATATCTGCACCCATGTGTTCACTGCAGCATTATATACAATAGCCAAGACATGAAAACATCTACGTGTCCATTGACATGAATAGATGAAGAAAATGTGACACAAATCCACACACACACACCCCACATACACATTGGACTCTTGCTCACCATAAAAAAAAAATAAAATCCTGCTGTTTCCAACAACATGGATAGACTTTGAGGGCATTATGCTAAGTGAGATGAGTCAGAGAAAGACAAATACTGTATGATCTCACTTACATGTGGAGTCTAAAAAAGTCCCCCAAAACCTGAACTCACAGAAACAGAGGCAGGGGGTCAGGGTTGGGTGAAATGTGTGAAGAGGGTCAAAAGGTACAAACTTCTAGTTATAAGATACATAAATCCTGGGGATGTCATGTCCAGCACGGTGACTCTAGTTAACAACACTGTATTGTATATTTGAAAGTTGCTAAGGGAGTAGGTCTTAGTTCTCATCACAAGAAAAAAATTGTAACTATGTGAGATGATGGATGTTAGCTAAACAGTGGTGATCATGTCACAATATATACACATATCAAATCATTGTTGTGTATCTTAAACTACCACAATGTTTTGTATCAATTATATCTCAATAAAACTGGGGGCGGGGAAGAAGTCCTTTCTCTATAGGTCAAAGATATTCTCCTACATTTTCTCTATTTTATAAATCTGTAGTTTTATTTTTTAATTTTGGTCTTTAATTCATCCCAAGTTTATTTTTACACATAGTGTTACAACAGGAAACTACTTTCATTTTGTCTATACAGTGAGCCCATTTGCCAAACATCTGCAAAAACAATTCATCTCTCCTATTGATTCATAGGGCCTCCTTAATCACAACCTGAGTTTCCACGGTCCCTCTGAATGCTTTTTTTGGGGTCCCATCAGTCTGCTGGTCCTTCTACCCATATTGCATGGTTTTTATTATGACTTTGCATTAGGGCCTACTATAGTTAAGGCAACGCCCCTACTCTTTTTTTTTTTCAAGGTTGTTTTAATTTTTATTTAATGTTTATTTTTGAGACAGAGAGAGACAGAGCATGAGTGGGGGAGGGGCAGAGAGAGAGGGAGACACAGAATCTGAAACAGGCTCCAGGCTCTGAGCTGTCAGCACAGAGCCTGATGCGGGGCTCGAACCCACGAACCATGAGATCATGCTCTGAGCCGAAGTCGGACGCTCAACTAACTGAGCCACCCAGGCGCCCCTTCAAGGTTGTTTTAGCTATTCATGTGTTTTTATTCTTTACAAAAATGTGAGTTTCCTGTCCTAGAAGATAGGTTTTGATGGAGAGTCCGGAAGGGGAGTGCTGGGGAGAGGAAAACAAGGAGAGGCCAATTGGGGAAGCTGAAAGGGGCCATCAGCTTAGTTTAGTAGTCAACTTCGCTGGGCTGGGGACAGCGCAGATACAGGGGACAGCAGTGAACTCTGCAACACACGCAGATGCATTGAAGGGTCAGCACGTGGCTCATACCAGAGGCACTGGGGATTTAGAGGGAAGAGGGGGCATGGACTGGAGGGGTCTGGGCAGGCTGCCCAGGGGTGGGGTCAGAGGGAGGTTGACAGGCCTTTAGCACAGTGGTTAAGAGCTCAGTCTTTGCAGTTGGTTTTTTCAGTTCTGCACCTTACTGGCTCTGTGGCCCTGGGCATGGTACCTAACTGCTCCAAGGCTTAGTTTTCTCATCAATAAAATGGGGATAATAATGCCTCTGAATATAGTGACTGGTACAGTGTGCTCTAATTATTACCTATCAAATGGAAAAGAAGAGGAACAGTATGTATTAGGCATAAAGTCAGAATGAGCAAGGCAAGTCCTCAGAATACATAGAAACCTGGTGAGAAGTCATTGGTATTCCTGGGCTTGCAAGCAAGGAGGCCAGCAGCTACCCCCAAGAAAGCTGGCTATTGGCTCCCCACAAGCTGGCTCCCCACCCCCAGAGCTGGCTTCTTGACTTCCAATTTCCTACCTGTAAAAGAAGATGATAATACATGCTTCCAAGTTGTATTTTAAATATAGGAACTATATAAAAATCTTAGGCATGGTGTCTGGCATAATAGTAAGTTCTCAGTAAATGGCTGCCATTGCTATTATTACTTGGTGTCCCTTTAGAGGCTCCCAAACAGTTCTGTGCAGCTGAGGGTGATTGGCTGGGGGGTCAGAGGTCAAGGTGTGGGGAGGTGGTTCTGGGAGTAGGAGCTCAGTAGCTGGGGCTTCTGAAGGGGCACAGAGACGGGACACCTGGGTGGCTCAGTTGGTTAAGTGGCCAACTTAGGCTCAGGTCATGATCTCGTGGCCATGGGTTTGAGTCCTATGGTGGGCTCTGTGCTGACAGCTCAGAGTCTGCTCAGATTCTGTGTCTCCCTCTCTCTCTGCCCCTCCCCTCTTGTGCTCTGTGTCTCCCTCTCAAAAATAAATAAACATTAAAAAAAAAAAAAGAAACATTGTTTAAGTGAAGGGGCACAAAGAGGAAGGAAGGAGAGGATAGGGGCTGCTGACTTGCACCCCTATCCCCTTCCTTCCCTTGTCACTTCCTGAGCAGCCTCCATAGCCCCTCCCTATCTGTTCCTCAGTTGCTTGTACCCCACAAACCTGGACTTGATAGTGACCCTCTTCTCCAGGTGTCTCTCATTTCCCAGCAGGGTTGGTGATGTATTGCCTCTGGGCTCTCAGGAGACCTCAGGTGCCTAGCCCTGGGAAACTGAAGGGATGGAGGAAGGCAGGTGGCAGGCTGGCGCCTCTGGGCCTTGTCAACTGAGCTCCGAGAGAGCACGCCTGTGGCTGCCTGGGTGCATTTGGTCCCTGGTGCCTGGCATACTGTACGTGCGTGTTGACTAAGTCACTTCTTGCTCCTGTTTTGATGGTATCTTGTCCCGTAGAACTGTAGGAGGTAAAGCCTCTGACTTCCCCAGAGACAAGTCCACATGGGGTGGGGATTCTGGATGGCAGATGGGCTCACACTCTACCTTCTAGTGCCTGCTTCCCACAAGCACCCCCATGCCCAGCCTCTCCAGACATGCCATTCTTAGGTCAGAGTTTCCGCGAGCCCACAGATACCACTTCCTTCCCCCTTCACAATGCTCATGAAAGTCAATGTGATGCACCCAACCTGACTTTAGATTCGTGACATCAAGGTTCCTTCCATCCTAGACACCCGCACCCCTCACCTCAGGGATAGAATCTGATGACAAAGACCTGGGGTGATGAAAGGGAGGTGAAGGTGTAACATCTTGTGTCAGGGAAGACTAACTGGCAGAGTACCACGCATACAGCTAGCTCTCCATAACTACTTCCTCTGTGACTGGAGTTGAGGTTAGGGGGACATGGGACCTCCAAGGTTTTCTGAACCAACAGCCACATTAACAGAGGGCAGAAGAACATGATGGCTTATTTCCTGATACCCCAGGTCTCTCCAGCCCCAAGTGAATAAGTACCTCAGAGCTTCTGCTCTGTGCCTGACTCAGGACTCTACTGTGGGATCCAGAAAAAGGGTCAAGCCAGGGGCTTATCATCTTTGGTGGACCCTGGGCTGAGATGCAGGAACAAGTGGTGGGGTTAAGGTGCTGCTGTATCAGAGTCCAATGTGGGAGGCCCAGGGAGAGCTGTAGGAAAGTGCCAGGGGAGAGGGGAAGAGTGGTTTACATGATGGCATGACTCCCCTGTCCTTTGAAGTGTGGTGTGCACAGGGGCCAGGAGCTGCAGACAAGATGCCTGGGAAGGAAAGTGTCTGAATGCTTTCCCATCAACACGGAGTCTTGGCTCTGGGCCTTGAAGGATATGTGGGTCTGGAAGGCAGGAGGATCTAGAGAGGAAAACCAAATAACTCATGCTAGAGGAGAGGGGAGGATGGCTACCTTCGGAACCTGGGCCTGTGGGGCAAAGTTCATGTTCATACCCATGATTATGACTCACACTGCACAGGTGAGCTGTGAAAGCTGGAAACCTTGTGGGTTTTTCTCAGCCCTGCCTGGTATGTGTTGGCAGGTATGGCCTGGGGGAAGCAGTGAGAGGCTGGCTCTGACCCAGCTTCCACTCCATGCCTTTGCTGGGCTTTACCAGTCTAGGAGTTCCAGTATTACCTTAGCCCTTCCCCTGGACCTTGCTATCGAGCCAACCAACAGTTGTCACTGAGGCTCCCACTCAGGGAATCAAGGCAGAGTGGCTTTCAGGGGGCTGAAATGTCCCCTCCCCGAGTCTGGCTTTCATCAGAATGGGCTCCAGGGGAAGAAGCAGACGGGAGCTTCCTGGGGGAGGTGGGCTGACTCTGCCGAACAACTGGGTCCTCCATCGTTTAACCACCAGGGCCAGCCAGGTCATGTGCTCCCTAAGCTCTCCGCCTTGTTGCTGCCCTTCCTGAAGTTAGCTCATTGGGGGTTGGCTGAATCATACCAAGCCAAGGGAAGGGAGTGAGGATTCTGGAATGGAGAGCGGGCAGGGGCCTGGCTATGACTGGCTAGAACGTTTTGCATGGTGGTTGGTCAGAGGGAGGGGTGTTCAGAAGAGCGAAAACCAGTGTCCAGAATCCTGTTTAAAGACGCACGGGCCAAGAACACCATGTGGCAGAGTGAGTGCTGTATGTGGGATTTTGTGTTCTTTGCAGGGAGGGTCAGGACTCTCATTGCTGTGAATCCATGCGCTCCAGAGTGGGAGCCTGGGTTTGAATCATGAAGGCTAGAAGACACATGCTTTACATTACACGAAGTTTCTTGCTCTTTATTCTTATGTTGGACTTTCTCCACATCTAGCCCAACTCTGTGGCTTCCTTTCCTAGCAATGCTGCACTAAGCTTCAGGTGTCATCACTAATTTCCTGGAGGCCAGACTTCGAGCAGCTGCTGTCGGTTCCCGTCACAGGCACTGGGGCAGGAACAGCTCCTGCACCTCCTAGAAGGCACATCTGCTTGTGGGCAGGGGCCCGGGTTCAACCTTGAGGGGAGAGTCTGTGTGTGGTTCTGGTGGCTGGCATGTGACTGCGTGACTCAGCAACCTCAGAGGGACAGGCACAGTGCCCACAAAACTCAGAGCGCTCAGCATCTCTGATCTCTTTTTGGTCCCACAACCACTTTATGAGGTGTAGCGTGAATGTTACTTTCCCATTTCAAAGGTAGAAAGCAGGTTTGGGGAGCCATGTCCAAGATCAGCCAGGCAGGTGGTGGCCAAGTCAAGCCAGATGCCAGGATCTGAAATTGACAGATTCCTAGTTTCCCTGATTCCTGGTCCAGTGCTGATTCCACACAGCCAAGTGGCCTCGGATATAGAATTTTCTTCTGATTGGGGGTGAAGGAGAGAAGGGGATAGGACTCTTGGGATCATCTTTAAAGGGGCATACGGGAAAAGGGAGGGGGCAGGGGAGATCACTGTACTGGCCTGGAGGGAAAAAAAAGATGGGAAATGTTTAACAGTGGACCTACCCACATCCATGGAACCAAGCACATCCATGGCACTGCCCGGAAGGGGCCCTGCAGACACTGTTCTCTGTGTGGTGAAAACCAGCTTCAATGCTACACATTGGCCTCCTTCCCCGGCTGAACTTAGTGCTCAGCTCTCAAAGCCAAGTTCAGTTCTAGGCACCTGAAGGCCCAGACACATCTGTTTATGTTGAAACGCTCTTCAGTTGCCAGGTCCAGGGCTTTCTAAAGAGTTTATTTTGTAAGTAACCCCTACACCTAACGTGGGTCTTGAACTTACAACCTTGACATCAAGAGTTGCATGGTCCAATGACTGAGCCAGCCAGGCACCCCCCTGGCCTCCAAATCTTGACCAGGTAAGAGCGGAATGTACACAATCTCCAGCCTGGGGGCCAGGCTGCCAGGACGCTTCCACCTGGAGAGGCCAGCAGGCCCACCCCTCCACCATCACCCAGCACTCCGAAGAGCTCTGGTGGGCTGCACTCTATCCAGTGCCATTCAATCAGTTCTGCTGGTTAAGGCCTCCTCCCAGGTCAACCCATCAATGCCCTCCTCCTTATCACAGTCCTGGTTTGAAACTGACAGATTTTTCATCCCTGATCACATAGCTAGGTTTTGAGTCCATGTCTTTTTTTATTTTTATTTTTTTTAATGTTTATTTATTTTTGAGAGAGAGAGAGAGACAGAGCATGAATGGGAGAGGGGCAGAGAGAGAGGCAGACACAGAATCTGAAGCAGGCTCCAGGCTCTGAGCTGTCAGCACAGAGCCCGATGCGGGGCTCCAACTTGTGAACTGCGAGATCATGACCTGAACCGAGGTTGGACGCTCAACCGACTGAACCACCCAGGCGCCCCCAAGTCCATGTCTTTTTATTGCCCTTGAGATTCCTCTCATCCTGTCTTCTCCCTTCCTCCATTAGCACCTGCCACCACAGCTGTGCCACAGCTCAACTTCACATGCTCGCCCTGAGATGAAAAAGCATGAGGAAATGCTGAGATGGGGGTCCTCAGCCTGGGCAGAGGGTTGGGGAGGAAGACAATTTTTCTGCCCGTTTTTTTCTTTCAAGATACATAGTAAGATCAAGGGAACGAGAGGCAGAAATATTCTCCTAGCTCGCAGTGTTTTTTCCAATCCACACACAGTTGTGGGGGGCAGGTAGAAATGACTGGAGCAGGGGGACAGGTGGAAGGAGACATGAGTAACAAGCAGGGACACAGCTCACCCACCCCCATGGGTGCTGGCTCTGCTGGAGGCCAGACCGGGTGGGCAGGTGGTCCTGGCACCTCAAGGAGGGAAGGCATCCTTGGAGCCCTTGGTTTTATGGGCACATCCCGGTCCCACTGGGGGTGTGAACTTGCTTGAGGGGAGAAATGATCCTCTTCCACACAGAAGAAAAAAATAATGACCGATTTTATTTTGGTTGTTGCCCACAACAGGAGTGCAAACAGCCAGAGGTTCAGTGTGGACCCTGCTACACCAAACTGAAAAGTTACTTTCTACTTGTTTCCCTCTTTCCTTCCCACTAATGACTCTAAAAGTCATGAACAGGGTCGGCGGGGCTCTTCACATACATAAGCATGAACTTATTTTACATTTATTGTCAACCACTGCGGTCAGCATGGCAGGCATACCCTCTACCTACTCTCCTCAGGCACGGTGTTTCAGAAAACTCGTCTGACCTTGATGCTTCTTCCAAATATCTTCCCATAGGAGAACTTGGTGGGTGTCCTGGGACCGCTCTCTGCATCTTCCAGGAGCAGGGGCCAAGGCCTGTTGGGGTGATTCATTCAGAAGAGACAGTCTGGGGTGACCACCCCTCAGGAGTTAAGGCTCTACCAATTCTGGATCCCCTGGGCTGTAGATGAGGCATCAGGGAAAAGAATGAGGTGTCTCCCTGAACCCCCACTGACCGAGCTGAGTGCTGGTTTGTTCCCAAACTGGTATAAGGCACCAAGTGCTGACCCAGGGCCAGCATCTTCCAGCCTCACCCTTCTGCTTCCCCAACCGGATTTTTACAGGTGATTTTAAGAACAATGTGATGAAGACTTAAAATGTTAATTCTAGGGCCAGAAACAGTATTCTGTCCCAATATGAAGGCTGGCAAGTAAGTCTGGCCCTGGTTACATTTTTAAAATGGTACTTAATTCTTTAAAAGCATTAAAAAAAAAATTAAATAAAATGCAGCTGGGGAAAGAGGGCTGTTGGCTGTCAGGTGCTTCTTGTTTTTTTCTCCCACGGGAAAGACCTGGCATTTAAACTCTTAGGGAGACAACCTGAAGGCCACATTGCCAGATGCTGGATATTCATCCAGACTTCCCCACCAAGAAACTCACTTTTTCTTGTCACTTGCTGTGCCAGTTGCCTGTGGTGCATGTGAGTGAACCCTTGTTCTTTTGGCTTTTGATCAGCACCATAACACTAATACACCCTAGCTTTCACTTGGACGAACCCCTTCTCCTTGGTAATGACTCTGGAGGACTAGGGACCTGTGGTATGTCCCCTGGAGTCACTGCTGGGAGAGCAGGTCTGGTGGAGCTGCCTCAAGATGAAGGTGGAGGTGGCTGGCGGGTGTAGAATGAGGCAGGAGGAAAAAGACTGGAGTGTTGTCCTCTTGAACTGAGAGTGCTGGTTTGTTCCTAGTAAGGCACTGAGTGCTGACTCAGGCTCAGCATCATCCAGCCTCAGGCACGCATCCAGCAGCGACCCATCTGAAGGTTCTGGAAACACTGCCCATCTACATCAACCTGTCATGAGTAAGTTAAGTTCCTGAGAGGAAACAGAAGATTCAGCCCAGCATTTTAAGTAATTAAGAGTAAATGCACAACTCCGTTGGCTCACCAGATAGATCTGCGATGAACCCGGGTAGTAGGGAGCCAGACCCTAGAGGTGCTGGGACTGCTTCCCCTCAGTCCTTCTCAGGTTTCTTCAAGGTGAACATTAGTTACCATCATGAAAGATGTCTGCTCATCTACAAAGGCCCTGATTGAAGAATCTCAAACCCTTCAATGCTTTGCCCTCCCATGGATTCTGTGGGTTGGTTACCAGGGAGGGAGGCACTGACAAGTTAACTGATAGGCCTAAGGCTTCCTCTGAAGTCAGAGAAGAGGCAGGAATGAGTTTCATGTCTGAATGCCAACCTTAATCTTGCCCGACTCACATTCCTTACCACTCTCTCACATGTGGACACAGAAACCAGCAACGTTATTCTCATTTCATAAGTTGCATGAGGCAGCCCCACTCTTGTACTGGGCACTCTAAATGACCCTTCCCCTGGATCTGGGGGTGCTCCAGCTGCCTACGTGGGAGACCATTCAATACAACTGTAATCCTCCAGGCGCTGAGCTGTTTACTGTTACAAGATCCTCAACTTGGATCCTGCTTTAGCCTGGACCCTCAGTTGGACCCTCCTGGGTCCAAAGGCTTATATTCAGCCTACTTTAGAGCTAGAGGTCCACACTGGTTCAGAAAGGGCATACTGACCATGAAAAGAAGGTGCGTGTGCGCACATGTGTGCACACATGTATATGCATGCATCATGGGACGCAGTCTCCTCTTCCATATGTCTTAGTAATAAGGTGGCTTCTCAGGCAGAGGCAGCCAGCACACATGGCCTCCCACAGAAGCCAGGACTCCAGCTTCCTTGTTTAAGCCCCACCTATAAGACCTCAGGGCAGAGGACACAAGGAGTGGGGCTGTCACAAAATGCTACCTGGTGAAGTTTGACAGCAATAGGTGGTCCATATGGGAGTGTAAAAGGTCTTTGTGACCCTGGGCACCTGGTCTAACAGGCTCCTTGGTTTAGTGTATGAGGTGCAGCTCTGGCCCCCTGGGCTGATGTTTCAGTGGGACAAAATCCACCTGAGAGGATGGTTTCTTACCCTCTTCACTAGCATTGCTGGGAGGGGATCTTTTGAGCAGATAACACAGAGAAGGGAGTCTCCTTAAGGGGACTGGCCAGCTCATAAAGTAAAATAAAACAAAACATTCTCTCCATTTACCATTTTTTACTCTGATTCCTAAGAAGGGTTCAGGAGGGATTTCAGAGACATAAGACATTTCCTTCAGAGTTTCTTGGAAGGAAAGGGGGTATGTGTTTCTGAGGTGCACTTACATAGGGCTTATGTAGCGTTCCTTTCTGTTGCCTGCCAAAAACAGCAGCCATCATTTCCTGCCACCTGGGGCTGCTGTGACCTGTGGTCAAATCCTGCTTGTTTCCAGCTCTAATCAAAGCAAGACCTCTGAGGAACAAAAGGTGACTGGGATCAGCACAGGTGACTACCAAACTCCAGCCTTTCCCAATAAGCATGTGTCATACATAGCCACAGAATATTCACTCAAGCTGGTTATATTTTTTTCTACCTAAGATAGGGTCCTTTCTTCTTTCTGGGATAGCTGGCAATAAAGCTGAAAGGCTCTAGGAGCCAGCTTCCATGGCAGTGACCTCTAGGCTGGGCAAGGCTCACCTCAACACATCTAGTGCCATTTTTTCTTTCCCTGCTGTCTGTTACTGCCCCAGAGGGAAGCCTTGTGCCTTTGGGATTAGTTCTATGGGTGACAACAAAGTCAGCTATCTCCTGATACGTCAACACACCAGAGAAGGGGAAAAGAGCTGGAATGTGTCTCCATCTGGAGACTAACCCAAGAGGCTTCTTGTAGTGAAGAGAGAAGAGTTCACCAGGATTATTGCCTTCAATCCTTTGGGGATGGTTCCAGTCTAAAGATGGGTGACATCATCTCTCCAAGACCCTATGCTGAATGTAGATGGGGACACTGACACATCTAAACAATTTAGACCTGGAGGCCGCAGACCCCATGCCACTGGGCTTCCCGGTTAGCTGTATCAAAGGACAGAGGTGAGGCAGGCACAGAAGCAGTGCTGGCAAAGAAGGCTGCCAGGACCACAGGATCACTTGGACTTGAAGAATAGCTTCTTTTCACACTAAATTGTTTCAGGAATTTTCTCAAATGATAGCAGTTGGGGGCTGAGCCAGGATAATATGAAGGACTAAAAAAAAAAAAAAAAGCACAAACTAAAAAACAAAAAACAAAACAAAGTTGTGTTCTTTAAACAACCTTGTACACACACCCATGCATATGCCAGACATAAATGATGTGCATGGACAGCATCTCCCTAAGAGAGGCAGGTAGTGGAACGTGGAAATGCATCCTGGCTCACTGCCAAGTCCAGTAAAATGACCTAAGAAATACTCTGTATTTCCGGACGCCTGGGTGGCTCAGTCGGTTAAGCTTCCGACTTCAGCTCAGGTCATGATCTCACAGTTCGTGAGTTTGAGCCCTGCATCGGGCTCTGTGCTGACAGCCCAGAGCCTAGAGCCTGCTTTGGAATCTGTGTCCCCCTCTCTCTCCACACCACCCCTTGCGGTGTGCTTGTGCTCGGTCTCTCTCTTTCAAAAATGAATAAACATTGAGAAAAATTTTTTTAAAAAAAGAAATATTCTGTATTTCTTTTAAGAACTTTTATTGCGCATAAAATGGCCCATTCCCCTTCTGCCTAACTGGCAGCTCAGTTATTACCACCTTTCAATTTTTTTCCTTTAAACCTCCTGCCCCACTGAAAAATTTCTTCTTCTGAAAGGATAGTCTATCATTGCTGGTCAAAAGCAACTGGAGGATAGTTTGAGGGCAAAGGCCCAAATATATCACCTGAGCAGGGTTAGAACCCCACATGGAGTCCCTTAGACTCAGGAGTAGGGGTGCCTACAGCCTTCCCTCTAGTGACACTGGACTGGTTGTCCACTGTATTGGCCTTGTGTTTGGGCTCAAACTCTGGCATTTCATACATATATATACACACACATTGATGTGTGTATATTTATATATATATTCTCTGTCTCCTGCCTTCAAGAGGACTTAAATGTCAGGAAGGGGACCTGCCTGGAGCTGCATGCATTTCCAGAGTTGGAAAACATTTCACGCAGCATGTCACCAGGGTACTAAAATAAATGCAAACTAGTGGTTATAAAATGGGAGCTTTAAAAAAAAAGGTGCACTACTAGAACCTGAAGTCGCAACACCATTGGGAGTGGAGAACTGGCAAACATTTTGCAGGCTGGTGGATTTTTGAAGCTTCTCTGCAGAGTCTTCAGTCTCCCTTCTATTAACCAGCAGTGTGCTTCGGCAGAGTGCAGAGTGTTAAAAGGCTGACCACTACTGGCCGGCAGCAAGGGCAGACAGTAACATCTGGTGCTCCTGCTACATTAAGCTACTTACAGCACATCGCTATGGCTGCATCCCTTACCAGCCATTTCGTAAACTGCTTCCTTGTTCTGGGATTAGCAGGAGCCACAAGGGATGCAGGCACAGCTCTCCTGGGGCTTGGCTAGTTAAGGTGGCATTCAAGAGGTGAAGCAGCTTAGGGACAAGGCCGCCTGATGAAGGTCCTGTCTCAAGTCCAATTTTATTGGAAGGTTGAGGTTTAAAGATAGAATCTAGAACACCCACCCCTCCCCTTTTTAAGAAAAGCATAAAAATGGAGATTCTGTCTCATCAGAAAACAGAAAGTGAAGAAGTCAGAGCTGTGACAGCTGCTAGCAGCACATCTGGATTTCCACAGGAGAGAGATGGCAGCCTTCGGACAAAGTGAAGAGTTAAGACAGGTTCTTTGCTCCTTTGTACCAAGAATGAATGTTCAAGTTGAGGCATGGTGTGGGTCCCCCTGGAGGTTCCAAAGTCAGCACGGACACCTGATCTAGGCTGCCTTGAAGAGCTGCCAGGCCTCTGTTCTCTCTACACTGGCCCCTCTCCACCAGAAGTCTTCTGCTGGAGGACCCTCCCGGATTGGCCTGGCCCTGACAGGAATCTTCCCTGGGTGGACCGCATGTCATTGTGTGGCTGGACAAGCCCTGTGCCACCAGATTTTCCCACACCGTGGCTCTATGAGCTGCACAAGGCCAGTCTCTGGTTGAACTAGGAGAAGTGAGCAGTTTGGCTCAAGGAGCTGGTTACATGGTGCTCATTACCCCTGCCTCCCCATGGAGATCTGGGTGCAGAGGAGGTCTAGGATGGCGTTAACTGTGAGAGACCAACCTAAATTCCAATATGTGCTACAACACTTGCATCTCTGTCTGGTGGGACCTGAGGCTGGGCTGAGGGGAATTCTCATCAGCTAGATGGATTACAGGGTCCCACCATACACTGTCTCGGCCAGCTTGGAAAAGGGCTTACCCCCAAACTTTAATAAATATGCTGTGGGAGGTGAAACCCTGGCACCAAAGCAGAGAAAAAAAAAAAAAAAAACCAAAAAAAAAAAAAACGGGTTCTGCAGAGCCAGGGTTCAATAGAGAGAGGTGAGTGACATCTGTGCCTTTTGGCCTGGCCTCAAACAGTGCTGAAATGTACCCCTGACAGATGAATGGTGCAGACACAAAAGTTTGGTACCACAGTAAGAGCGAGCCAGGTGAAGGAGAAGGTGCCAGACACAAAGTACAGGAGGGGACAGAAGAGCTACAACTAAGAACCCACACAAGGGTCTCAGCTGCTCCCTAACGCCAACTGGGTCAGCAACATGATGAAGAAGGCTAATAAATAGACAGCTGTAACAGCATTCAGTCAGTTTGGGATGGGACTGTGTAGGACGCAGCAGACACCCCCATCACTCCTACACCGGGTGCCACGTGATCAGTGTCTCTAGTAAAGATATAAAAATGAAGTTACTTCTTTTCAAGTATTAAAAAAATAAGTTAATTGACAAAAAGGGTCCGAAGCGGCTGAGCGTCTTGCCAGGTTGTCAGCTTCATTTCAATGTGCAAACACAGGAAAAACGTCAAGGAAAAAGATAATCTCCTGCCCCGACGTGAAGCGTTGAACAGTGACAACGCCTGTCTGTCAAGTGGGGGCTTGAAATGTCAGGCCTCATCCTGTCCCCCAAAGTCAGTATTTTCCAGTGTCAAAATTGTTGTGAATTAAAAGCAGAATGCAGCAATCCACAGGCCTCAGGCCAGAGCCAGAGAGAGGCCTGGGACATTTGGCCACCAGGGGTCCAGTGTGTGGTGCGGGGGTGCCGGGGAGCAGACCCCTCCTGGGTCCTCCTTCTTGCATAATGAATTCGGGAGCCAGCCCGCCTTCAGGTCCCCCTGTGATGCCAGCGTAGGCACTGACCTGCTGGCCACTGCCCCCTCCCAGGTTTTGATTCACATCTTGCCTCCTGGGGGGTGTTCTTCACTTCTTTGGTGGTGCTTCAGGGAACATGAAGACGATGGCCGTCCCTTCTGCTCTGTGGAGGCACACCCTGGCGGCTGTGGTTCTGCCAGAGAGGGGGCAGCTTCCGTCTCTTACCTCCTCCCGTGGAAGGGGCACCAGTCACCGTGCGTCCTTGGGGAGCGTGCAGGTTCTCCTTTTCCTGCGTTACGTGTCAAATGCTCTGTGTTCCTCTCTCTCTGGAGCGGGAAGTCAGGGTGGGCCTCTTCCAAGGAGGCTCTGCCACCTCAGATAATCATCCTCGCCTGGGGTTCCCCATAGCACAGACATTTGACCCACTCTTCAAGAGGCACGTAGACATTTGAGTGTAAACTCCCAGGAGGTGCCAGGTCTTCTCAGATCTTGCATCCGGGTGGTTTTTGGAAGAACCCAGCTTGGGTCAGGCAGATGCCACAGACCAGCCAGCCAGAGCACGGGTAGAACTCAGGACCAGTTCAGGCTGAAGCCTTTAGACAGCATGACGGCCTCCAGGTCTTTGTCCTCCTCTTTTTCCCGGAGCCGCTGCTCCTCTAGCAGGGCCACGAGGGCATCTCTCTGCTCCACCACCTCCAGCATTTCGTTCAAGATCTTCTTCTCCTCTGACAACTCCTCCTCGGTTTTCAGGTGATCTGGGCAGTGGCCAAAGACATTAGGTCTACAGGACCAGGAGGCAGCAGGCCCACACCCAGCTTTCCAGAGCGCACTTCCCCTCTTACCTTCCACAGCCATCCGCTCCCGAAGTTCCTGCTGCAGTCGGCTCTGCCGGTCCTCAAGTTCCAGCTCCCGGGCACTGGGATTGGGGGCAGGGGGAAGAGGGAGACAGTGACTTGGGGACCATATTTCCCCATCGCCTAAATTAGGAAACAGCTGTGCTCCTGCCGTGACAGGTGCTGAGCTGATAGCCTCCCCCATAGGTGGGTCCCCAATCTCAGGCCACTCACAAAATCATCAGCTCTGACTCGTAGCGCACCATGGCATTTTTCTCTTGCACCAACTTGAACCACTCCTGCATCAGCTTGGGGTCATCTTTCTTGCCCATGCCTGCCAAGAGAGAGGGTACATCAGGCGCAGAAAACGTCTCCTGTCTACCCCGGCCGGCAGGAGTTATCACACTGGGGCAAATGTGCAAAGAGAGCCGAGCAGGATGCTGCCGGAACACTCCCAAGCCAGGTCCAAAGTTTGCCTACAGACATGGAGGGGGCCACCATGCCTACCCCCAGAGCCTAACGGAGTCTGTGCTTTCCATCTGTCCTTCCCAGGCCCAGCCCTCACCCTCTCAGTAACCTGGTCACAGCTTATTTGGACCACTCCTGCTCAGTGGTTTGTTCTTGGTATGTTTTAAGTGCCTTGCCCTCCTTTTTCCCATTCAGCATTTATTTGGTACTTGCTATGTACTAAATCTGCTGAGGAAACCAGTCTCATGAATGAGGCAAATGCAAATTTATAAACTGCACTTACCCCTCCTTTTAAATTACCCTCATTAACCCAGCTCTTTTCTGGGCTACTGCCCCTCTCTGGGCCACTGACTGGTACTGATGCTAATCATTTCTTTACATCCCGATCAACGAGGTACCTTTTCTGAACTTCTGGCCCATCAAGTTTCCTGCATTGTATATGCAGTACATCCCAGGATGGCTATCAGGTTTCTCGCCAAGGGCAGAGAAACACCAGCAGACCCTAGAGGCTAAATAAGGCAGTACTCTGACCCAATTCCAGCAGCAGTTTCTGGGGCTGGTGCTCTACACTAACACATGGCCGATACCTAAATCTCCATCAGGGGCAGCCTGACCCTGCTGGGCTTAATTGAAACAGGAGGACAGAAGGAAGAACCTTCCAAGGAATGAAACCACCCAAGGAGGGAACAAACTCTTTTTCCTTGGAACACAAAGAAGCTCATGGCAAGGGGCACCTGGGTGGATCTGTCGATTAAGTAGCTGACTTTTGATTTCAGCTCAGGTCATGATCTCACAGTTTGTGAGTTTGAGCCCCACGTCAGGCTCTGTGCTGACAGTACAAAGCCCACTTGGGATTCTCTATCTCTGTCTGTCTCTCTGCCTCTCCCCTGCTTGAGCTTGCTCTCTCTCTCTCAAAAACAAATAAACATTAAAAAAAAAAAAAGCAGTAGCAGCTTGTGGCAATAGTGTGGTCCTGCCTGAAGCAAAATACACATTACATCAGTGGTCTTCAATATTTTGGGATTACAAACCATTCTGAGAATCTCAGGAAATCTAGGGACTCTCTTCATAGAAAAATGCATGTGTACACATCCAGCAATCTTATATAAACTTCAGGGTGTTCATGGGCTTCTTGAAGTCCACCCACGGGCCCCAGGTTAAGAGGTGTTGGACTGGGAAATCTTTCAAAGTGCCTTCCATTTTATGACTCACTTGGCTGGATGTCTCATCCCAGTAAAGACCAGACCCAGAAACATATGGAATATACCCTCAGGTGGGACAACTCCCCTGTATCAAACTCCTGTTTTCCTACATTCTTCCCATCTGACTTCCTTGCACACGGTTCAGAGATAACTCTCTTTCTGCTAGGTTGTTTGCTTGACACACAGGAGGCCCCTGCCAGTTAGTCTTTCAACAGGGGCCACACTCTGGAGAGGCAGAAGTGAATTGCACTCACACAAGCAGGGGTTAGTGTTTGCACTGTGCCTGGGTGCACATGCAGCTATGCTTCCAAGGTGAAGTCCTGTCCCTGAGTCCTACTCTGAAGGACAGAAGCTCTCTCCTGACTGGCCAAGCCTGCCTCTGTGGAGTGCTGGGGTTTCTGGGGACAAAAGCTCTCCTTACCCGACCCAATAGACTTGGTCCTTAGGCTTTTAAAGCAGCCCACAGCTCAGTTCCATGCATTCCTTTCTGAGCGTCTCTGCACAGTGTGCCCACATGGCCATGGAAGATGGAGCCCTGAGGCATGCAAGCTGCCCAGTGCGGCAAGCTGTGAATGCACTGGGAGGTCTCTCCCTCCTTCCCACCTCCCCATGTGCAAGGACAAAAATTCCATTGGGAGACATCCGAACACTGCTCATGAGCTATGGTAGAGACTGTTCACAGCCGATGAGCAAAGGTATATGGCGGGGTGGGTGAAAGTCAAATGTGAGCGCCATGAAGAGCAGAGTAAGAAGTTAGCAAGGGTTAGTCATGACCACACTCCCCTTTCCCCTTCCCACATGCCTTTTCAACAACAATCTTATCACCACAACAGACTTCAAATCAGACAAACTTAAAAAAAAAAATACACACACACACTCAGCAAGACACAGGGTAGAAAGTTTGCATCTCGTGGTGTTTTGTTTTGTTTTTGTTTTTTGTTTTTTTTTTCTGGAAAATAACTTGGGGACATTTGACCAGTCTTTGTAAGGACAGTATTCCTCGACGACACCAATAGAAATCTCTGCCACACAGGTAGGAGGTTCCTCACCTGTGTCCCTGGCCCCTCTATCTGCTAGATTTGAGTCTGAAAGGTCCAGCCACGAATACTGGCATAAATCATGGGATGCTCAGCTGCAGCCTGAAAAGCCCCTACCTGGAGGCTCTCTGGCTCCCCTCTGTACCCCAGTCCTCCCCAAGACAGTCAAAGGGATACTGTACCTTGTAAGAAACTGCCACATACTCATAGAGTTTTGTAACAAAGCTTTCAAGTGTCAGAGAAAAAGAGAGAAATAACTGGATTTTGGGTCCCTGTTTGACTAGTGTTGCTATGACCCCTGAGAGGCAGTGGGGATGAGGTTGGGGGAGTTACGTTACCTTCCTGGACACAGCAAGGGCAGAAGGAGAGAGGTCTACGCCGTGGAGTCCCGCCACTGGGCTCAACTTCAAAAAGGACCAAACAAGGAAAAGGAGGAGGAGGAGACGAAGAAAGACAAAAAAGAAGAGGAGGAGGAGAAAGAGGAGTTTGGAAGTGGAGAGGGACAGGGAGAAGGTGAAATAAAAAACAAGCAGAGGACAAAAAGCATAAGAAGTGAGAAAGGAACAACAGGAGGAAAAGAAAAAAAATACAAGAAATGGAAAAGCAGAAACAAGGGAAACAAAGTCTACAAATGAATTAAGTCCTTTTTTCAGCACGGAAACTGAACAAGAGCAGACCCAGGCATCGGGCATGTGGCTTCAAAAAGGAATGCACGTGTTCCCTTATGATGGTGGGTGGCTCTTGGGGTGAGTGGGATGCTCCTTCTTCCTCTGTTCCTTACTGGGAAGGTGGTGACATCTGGGTATTGGGTTCCCTCCTCAAAAATACCCAAAGCCCCTGGGACTTGTCTGACTATCTCTGTGGAACAGTTCATGTTAAATATGTGGCCAACACTGCTCCTAAGTTTGCAGGTGATAACCTCGGGTCACCAACCAAACCTGTGTGAAATATTCTAAGATGTCACCACAGACGCATGCACTCCACGTAAAACTAACCCTGGGTAAGTCTAAGGGATTGCCATGCCCACAGAAAGAAGCTCTGAATCTATGGAGGCAGCACCTGACCTTGGGATGGGCTTCCAGGGCTGATATCTGTAATGCTTTGAGTTCTGATCCAGGGTGACTTGAGGGAAACATAACTACACAGGGGCAACTTCCACCAGTCCATCTCACTATCCCCCCATGTACCAGGGAGAGACAACCACCCCCTTTTCTTCTGCCCCTCCATCTCCACAAAGGTTCCAATGCCACATCTAGGGGAAGGCTGTCATACTTTGGACTGGAAGACCAAAAGGGGTGAGCTGACAGGACATGCCGAAAACTCACAGTAACAATGCTGGTAAGAGTCATGGACGGGGCAACTGAGAGAAGACAGTGTGCAGAGAGACATGTCTAAGACTTAGGGAGCCCTGATGGTTACCCAGGAGGAGGGAGGGGAGCCCAGCAAGGGACCATCACAGAACCACCAGGGCACACACAGGAGACACAGGCTCAGAGAAATGGCCTCAGGACTACAGGGAGCAGGGGCAGTTTTAGGATTAGAACAGGGTTTAAGAAATAGACCTGTTTTAGTCAATAAGAGGGCTAAATAGACAAGCTATTGGTTGATGGGCCCTTCCGCTTTGCAAATGCAGGCACCACATTTTCCCTTTCTTTCACGCCCTTCAGTGTTCATCATAGTGCTTTGTGCACAATGAACCTAGTATCAGGTAATACTTCAAAACTAAAGCCAGAGACTTGTTTGTGGGTATGCATGTGTGTCTGCAATGTTGATTACATCCAGGGTTCTAAACAGACATGACTGTGATCAGCTGATGCACTGGGGTTGGGAAGAAAGGCTCCTTTCTCTGCTTATAGCTGATCTACATTCAACCTTCTCTGTTTCAAAGTGCAGACTCCCTGTTGGTGCTCAGAATACCTGGATAAATCTCATGACACACAATGTCAATGTAACATTCTCTGTTGCTTCCTGGTACTGATATTATATGCAAACACACCTGCGGTGCAGAGTGGAACAGTGTCCACATTCATTAGCAAGGGACAGTGACTTGATACACAACCAACACAGTTGAGCCCATGTACCTGCATGTATGTTTAAATGTGTTTCTACTTTCTGGATATCACAAATGTAGCTTTTAGTTCTTTTTATGTGGACCACATCCTCATACACCCTTTCCAACACAGACGACAATATGAGGTAACAGGATATTCAGAACAGAAATTAGCAAATGAAATTAGAAAAGGGGACATCAGGTAAAGCAGGTGTTAAAAAAAGTGTAAAAAAAAAAAAAAAAAAAGGCATTATCCTAATAACAGAAGGCAGAATGGGAACCCCTGGAGAGGAGCTAGTGGAGCTGACAGGATGCATGGTTATGACTTTCCTCTTCGGACTTTCCTCCATGCTCCAAATTCTAAGTAATAATACATACTACTTTAATAATCAGAAAAAATGCCCAATAAATACTGCTTTAAAAATAAGAAGGGGAGCCTGGGTGGCTCAGTCGGTTGGACGTCCGACTTCAGCTCAGGTCATGATCTCACGGTCCGTGGGTTTGAGCCCTGCATCAGGCTCTGTGCTGACAGCTTGCAGAGTCTGGAGCCTTCTTCAGATTCTGTGTCTCCTTCTCTCTCTGTCCCTCCCCCACTTGTGCATAGTCTAACTCTCTCAAAAATAAATAAATGTTAAAAAACAATTAAAAAAATTGTATGGAAACCAATTTGGCAATAAATTATATTTAAAAAAATAAAAAACCAAGATGAGAAAAAAAATTTCTTTTTGGTTCTCAAAAAAAAAAAAAAAAAAGACAGAGAAATCAAGGGGAAAAAACCAGTTAAACAAGGGGAGTTCCACCCAGACTTGAATCTGAAGTGAGCATGCAAGGAAAGCACAGAGGTACTGATTTTGAGTGTAATTTCTTTGCCTTTTTTGGAGATGTGAGAAATAGATGATTTGGTCCACTAGTTCTAAGAGCAAACATATCATCAAGCTTATGGCAAGTACGAGTTTTTTAAAAGTTTATTATGGTTAAAGTGCTAGGGTGCTAGGTCTCTGTGTCTTTGTAATGGGTACCGTATGTGTCACTTATCAGACTATTTCGGTGTCTCCTGAGGATGGCAGTCATCACCTCTGAGCAAACCCAGAATTTGGTCCTGGTTGGAGGCTTCTCAGCAGCAGGTCCACACTCTCATCCTGGACTACTCTGTCTGCCTTCCAGATGCTGCAGGCTCACCTGCCCCACTTTCACCCTGGCAGCAAACTCAACTTCTTCCTCTGAAGCAGTGCTTTCTTTTGAGAGGTGGCCACCATCAGTGGTGCTCTAGCACCCACTCATCTTGACATCTGGGGGCAGGGATGAGATGGGTCATTGGATTTTGAAAAGTGGCAGAATATCAGATTTAGTGGGATGCATGTAAGAAGCATGAATAGTGCTTTCATTTCAGAACATTCTCACATGTATTATTTCATTTGAGCCTTACACTGGTCCCAGGTGGCTACCTGGACAGGCATTAGCTTCTCTATTTTCAAGTGAGGGATCTGAGGCTCCAAGTAGTGGCACAGCCTGACTAAACCCTTAATCTTCCTCTCCCATTCTGAACTAAGAGTTTGCCCTCTTTTTTTGAACATTTTTTTTAATGTTTATTTTTGAGAGGGAGAGAGAGAGAGAGACAGAGCAGGGAAGGGGCAGAGAGAGACAGAGACACAGAATTGGAAGCAGGCTCCAGGCTCTAAGCAGAGCTGGATGCAGGGCTCAAACCCACAGGCTGTGAGATCATGACCTGAGCTGAAGTCTGATGCTTAACCAACTGAGTCACCCAGGTGCCCCAAGAGTTTGCCCTCTTTAAAGGGCCAAGAGGGACGCCTGGGTGGCTCAGTCAGTTAAGCATCTAACTCTTGATTTCGGATCAAGTCATGATCTCACGGATCGTGGGAAGGAGCCCCATGTTGGGTTCCATGCTGGTAGCATGGGGCCTGCTTGGGATTCTCTCTCTCCCTTTCTTTGCCCCTCCCCTGCTCACTTCCTCTCAAAAAAACCCCAAACATTAAAAAAAATAATAAAGGGCTAACAAAGGCTCTAGGCAAATCTAGCAAATGGCTGCTGGAAGCAGCTGGGAGAAGAGTCACACATAGACCCTACTCAGAATGCCAGACCAGGAAAGCTGACAATGTCATCCCTTCCTCCCATTATTTTGCAGAGGCCCAGACAGGTTAAGTGACTTTGCTGGGCATATGGTGAAGCTAGGACCTGAATCCTATGTTGGCCACATTCTCCACACTACCACTTTGCCCTGATCTGTTTGGATACCTCACTCCAGACCCTGCCTCTCACGTGGCCCGGGGCCACTCCAGGAGCAAGTTGGTGGGCCAGTCTCCAGGATTCTTGAACAAAAATAAAGGGGATGTCCAGGTCTGGTATACAGCTGAGAAGCAGCTGTGGGCATCTGCCTCATCCCAGGTACTTATCTCTTCCCATGATACAGGCTCCCAGTTCTCATTGTTGGACAAAGGAGCCCTCACCACAGGCTTCAGGGTCTCTACCTGCCTGGTAGACCATGTGGAGACTCTAGTCAGATGGGCTAGGGAGATATCTAGATTCCAGAAGCCCCAGCCTGGGACTAGAATGTTCCAGCCTAGTACTGTGCACCAGAGACATGAGGAAAATGGGCTTTTTATAAGCTGAATCACCACTTGTATTTTCACACAAAAATACAGAATTCTAAATGATCAGCTTACAAACATCATCACCCTTTTACAGGCTCAAAAATTGCACCCCTCCCCCAACATTTTCCCTTTTGATACACCGTAGCTTGTTTCATGTATAAAAATCTGTAAAGTACCCCTGGGTTAGATGATTTCCTTTCCAGCTACATATTTGGAAAATCCTGCAGAAAGTAAGAGATTCTTTTTCACTTCCTTTTGGTCTCTGAACAAGCTCTAGGTGTCACGGATAGGAAACAGGTATGTTTGTTTCTCAGTCACATTTCGTGCTTCTATCTTCCTGCTGCAGTAGCTCTGGGCCAGTCTCCATGGGCCAGCCTGTGCAGCCTTCATCTTGCCTGGGTGGACTTTCACTCATTTCTCAAACTTGTTTTTGGTAGTAATGCTACTATATTTACTGATAACTGAGCCAGCATTGCAGCAATACCTTTTTATACAATTCATCCTACAGATACTACCAGAATGTTGTTCATCTTTTCATAAGGGAACATCAGGGGCATTACCTGTCATGCCCAAGCTCCATCTACCAGATTAGCCTTGCAGAAAGCCACATGCCCAGGAAGGGGAGAACTTCTTGGTAATTCGGGTATAATGAACAAGGCTTCCATTGATTTTCTTTTGTGTTTTTCAGGTTACATAGCCTGAAGCAAGGGAAGACTGACCAAATGTTTTGTTAACTAAGGTTATACTCAACTGTTCTGACTCTTCAACCCAGGAAACCCATTTGCTCAGTATCAATGCTATGCTTCTGAGAAGAAGTAGCCTTTGCATTGCAAGGCTGAGGTGCCCAATCCCAAACTCAGGGGCAACGACGAACACTTTGGCCCTAAGAGGGAACCAAGTTGGCTGGTTTGCACTGCTGCTGGGTGGTAAGCAAGCATCACGATACGGTGGAAGGTTTCTGGTCTAGCAGGCCCAGTCTACATACACAGACAGGGCTAAGATGTGCCTTGTGTTATAAAAGCCCAGTGTAGCATGAATCTCTAGATTGGGGAAAAAATGAAGCCCTCCTCCAAAAAGAAAACTAAAAAAGCATGTAAGAATGGAGATCCAAGGTATACACATGCAAACAGACACACACACACACACACACACACACACACACACACGCTTGGAAATCTCAAGGATTTTAAAGTTCCTAAGCAAAAACAGAGCAAGGCTAATAATGCTCAGACCAAAAGACAAGTAAAAAATGTACCAACATCAAATTAAGGGAAGCCAATAGAACAGAAAGGGAGGGGAGGTGAGAAGGCCTGGGGTGAGCCTTCCTGTGTCTCTGCCTCAACTCACCAGCAACCATGAAAGACCACTTTCCAGGCCTTTCTGTTACATTTTTAAACAATTCATGTTCTTTCAATTTCCCTTTGAGACATAAAAATCAAATGGGGAGGTCTTTGAAACGAGAATTTAGGTATATGTTTTTAATTGAAAGTTCTTTGGAAGAGAAACAGTTTTTATATCTAAAGATTTCCAATCATCTATCTGTTCTTGTGCAAAAAAATGTGGTGGCTGGACCAGTTAGGGAGGGCCTGCTCAGTGTCCTGGGGAAGAAAAAGAAAAGGGAGTGAGGTCACTTGGGGACACTTCCTCTCTGGTACAGGGTTCATTATGTGTCCTTCTAATGGTTTCTTTTGAAACTACAAGATTCAACTATATGAAGAAGAGATCTTTATTCTCTATACTGTGTGGCTCAAAAAGAGACTTTTGATACAGGTTTGGAACTTAATATAGTTAGCTGAGGGCCACTGAAAGACCCTATCCAAGCAATATAGTTTACTAGGCAGAGGACTGGGCAGGGATCAGGAGTGTGGACTTCTGTGGGCAGGATATGGAATTCTTAACACCTGAACACTGCTTGGAGCTTAATCTCACCCACCTGATAAGATCGGTGCTGGGGCCCAGCAATGGGGTTGCCCTGTAGTCTTTTGGTGATGTAAGAGTAGAGAAACAATTAGGCTCTATAATTCAGGCTCCAGATTTCAAAAGGGCAATTTTTCTTCTCAAATAATGAATATTACCAAGTATTCTAAGAATGAAACACCAGCAGAAAGTGAAAAGGGACCTAATTTTTGGCATCTATGTTTTCCTCCTGGAGCCGGGCAGGAACAGGGGCCAGAGGACCCTTTCTGCCAGGGGTACAAATCACTCCCGTCAGAATAGATGACTCTTTTTTGCTTCATTGGTAGGACAGTAGCAGCTTCTATGTGGTGAACAGAACCACAAGAGAAGTTTAAATTTAACACAGAAATCATAATGAGCTGGCAAAAGAGGAAGCAATGAGTTGATGAGAACCAAGTAGCAGGGGCTATAAGGTATTTGATAGTGGGGTATTTTATAATTCAGAAAATACACTGGGGTTTTTTTTTTCTTTTTAAAAATTTTTTTAATGTTTTTATTTATTTTTGCGACAGAGAGAGACAGAGCATGAGCAGGGGAGGGGCAGAGAGAGAGGGAGACACAGAATCGGAAGCAGGCTCCAGGCTCTGAGCTGTCAGCACAGAGCCCGATGCGGGGCTCAAACCCACAGACCGTGAGATCACGACCTGAGCCGAAGTCGGACACTTAACCAACAGCCACCCAGGTGCCCCGGGATTTCTTTTTTCTACTTATTTCCTTTTTCTCTGAAATTTGATGGAATTCTAAATCTGAGAGGCTAGAAGCTCTCAAGTCAGGGACACAGAACTGAAAACAGCCAACAACATTTTATCACCCAAGCATGGGAGTGCAGCAAACAAAACTAGACACACAAGGTAACCAGTGGCAACAGGATCTTGAGCTGGAAGGGAAGGGTGAATATAACTCTAAAGGAATGGGTTTTGACAGTTCCTTCTGGGAGATTTTAAATAAAAAAAAAAAATCTTTTTCACACACTGAGATTCGTTTTTAGGATTGACATAAACATCTGCCAGGGGATGTTATGAGGAGGTGGGAAAGGAGTCAAGGATATTAGACAGGAAATGGGATTTGTTAATTGGAATGCAAGCATCAGCCCTTTTACAGCATCAATGGCCATGAGTATGGAAGTCCCTGAACACACCAGAAGCTCTGGGGCACTGAACGGATCTGAAGAGGGGTAGGTGTCCATGGGACCCTGGGGACAGAAAACAAGCAGCGACCAGCAGCAACCCAACCGACCCGAGGTCAAGAGCCTGTTTCCTTACTGCTCAAGGCTAACAATATGGAATTGTCATACAGTAGAAATCACAGAATTATGTCCTTGGCTTTCAAATGAATGGGCCACGAAGTGACTCTTAAAAGGATGGGATTATGGCAAAAAATGATAGACAATAATCTTTGCCAGTTCTTGTAAGACAACTTCTAGGCAAAGAGCCTGTAAGGGGAGATGAAGAGGTCAGAGGGACCATCCAAGGATGCAGGAACTCCAAGGAGGGGCCCGAGTCTCCCCTGGTTAACCTCAGGATCAGCTGCTTGGCACTCCTCTTAACAAAACTGCCCAAAGTCTAGAAATGAGACTCACGGATTCGTTATTACCCTAATCAAATACAAATGGTAAGCTTTGTATAGTCAAGACATCAAAAATCGTGAATTCCTTTAAGGCAGTGGTTTTCTTGCTTTAGAGGGCATGAGAGTCACCTGGAAGGTTTGTTAAAACACAGATAACCATGCCTCACCTCTAGAGTTTCTGATTCCGAAGGTCTGGGATAGGGCTTGGAAATTTGCATTTCTACTAAGCTCCCAAGTGATGTTGCTGATGCTGCTGGTCCAGAGACCATACTTTGAGAACGGCTGCCTTAGGCTTTTCCTATCTTCACTGAAAAGAACTGCAAAGTAACCTCCACGACACAGCGAGGAGGGAAGGACATAATTATAGGCATCTGTCAACACAGCCTCAAGGTCAGTGAATTTGGGCAGAAATCACAACTGCATCTTTTTCCATGCACTTGGATCTTTTAGGGGAAATATGAACGCAGCCTAATGAAAATGGGTGAGGCTGAGTTCTTTACACGTTTGGTTCTTGAGTGTGACTGGCAATGAGATTCCTAGTGGATGTGATACCTACATGTAAGGAATGAGAATGAGATTCAGGGCACAGGTCATACTGGGGAAGGAGAGAGAAAATGTGTGTGTGTGTGTGTGTGTGTGTGTGTGTGTGCATGTGAATGCATGTGCATGTGGGTTACTACTGTCAAATGACTAAACTATATTAGAGGGACCAGGATGCCGATGTGAGGTTGATGGGGAAGGGTAGGTGAACTTTTATTAAAAAAAATTAAATTAACCCGGGGCAACAAAGGCTATCTCAAATCTTCCTCTGGATTATTTATGTGCAGGGGATCCAGCATGCTGCTCCATTATGAGCTGGAAAAGGGCCTGTGCTTTTGCCATTTGGTTACCAGGTTGATATCTTCTTGTTGTTTGTGAGCAGAGACTGGGAAGGGCGGGCGGGGAGAGGGTGTCAGCAGGGTTAGTGTCAGCAACAGATGCTGCTATACATACCACCCAGATGCAAGTCGATGAGGTCACTGTAATAAGACTCTCCCCAATAGTCTACAACAAGGAATTGGTGAAGAGAGAGTTACTGGATCACATAACCCTCCTGTGCCCCCATACCCAAAGCAATCAATGACATGAAGCATAAGAAACAGAGATATAGCAAGAAGGCGAGGAGAACAGCTGGAGAGCATGCATCTAAGTACATTACAATACACACATGCTGTAGCTACATACTTCCTGGTGGTGGAAGGGAGTGCTCACTAAAAACCACAAGTGATACAGTTAATAGCCAATTAGCAATGTGATTGCTGTTTAGACCTCTGATCAGTTAAGACAGAACAGAAGCCCTTGGCTTTGCTGGGAATCCTGCCCCTGCTGGGACTCAACTGCATCTAACTAAGATTTTTAAAAATTCAAGGGCAGATCAGGGGCTACTTACTACCTTTTTACTGAACATTAGAAGCCCCAGGCTGAGACATTGAAGGCAAGATATGAACATCCTAAAAAAGCTCTGCAAGGCCACCAATCCTTAGGTTTAAAGGCAGTCAGAGCTCTCCCAAGAATTCACCTGTGACCCCACTGGTGAGCATATCAAACTCTTTGCAGAACCACTTTCACTGGATAGGTATGAGATGAAGGGAATCCTGTTTCTTCTGAAGTTAGGCCCAACTTCAGCCAGACTTCTTTTTAAAAGCACACAATGAACCGTGACTATTTGCCCTAGGGCTCCTGGAGGTCTGCTGGCCACAGGCACTCCTTGCCTTTCAGCTCCACGTGGCTGTGCAGCACGGATGTGACGTTCTTCACATGCCTGAGATGCAGAGACTGGTCACTGCGGAGGGCCTGAGCTTGGGCGGATGGTCCTCACGCTCTCAGAATCATAAACATATGCAGAGTCTAACAAAAGTCAGCTGCTATGTGTTACCCTTTGCCTCCAAATCTCTCAATCTAAATGCTGATCCTGGCAGCCTTTTGTTCTACACGAGGGTTTCCCCTTTAAGAATGGACAAACCAGAAGGCAGAATGTAATCCTGGAATGGTTTTTCAACTCATGCTCAAGGCTGATTCAGTGGTTTAAATTTGAATCACAGTTCTAGAAACAAAAAGGGTTTCTCAGGTGCTCCACACTAGAAATCACGTGTGCCCTAGGCTTGAAGGCTCTGAGCCTAACCCTGTGGCCCAAATATATGTGAGCCTTAGACCAGTGGAGATCAACAGGATGGCAGGTCCGTATCAGATCTCTTCTCTGGAAGGGCAGCCCGGCTAACACTCGGACCCCTTCAGACACCTATGGAGGCTTGAGCTCATCAGGCAGGACAGGATGGCAGGCTCAGCCAGCTGTGCACCCTCAGGGAAGGGACGAACTAGCACTGCTGGAAGACTCCAAACTATCATGCTCAACTGAGTCTATCTCCTTAAGGACTCAGCCAGGAGCAACCAGACTAACAAGAGGAATGGAATGTAGAAGCAGGAGAGAAAGGACAGCCAATGTTCACAGTTCAGCCTCAAAGATGATCTCTGCCAAGTAGGACCAGGGCCACTGAGATTTCTGACAAAAGGCGAGCCTTGGAAGCAATATGTTTAAAATAAGAAAAAATACGTTTGGAAATACATTCTCATGGTAGGAGTTACTATATCTTGAGAATTTCCCAAATGCACCATGGGTAAATCTCCCAATGGAGCTACCAAAGCCTGTCTTTAAAAACAGGATAAATATGTATTTGGATGAAGGTGTTTTGATAAAGCTTTGCTTACAAGAGTTTGGACTAGAACAATGGTTTTCAAACTGTTCTGTGAAACCCTAGGGTTCTTCAAGTGGTCTTCCAACTAACTGATTCACAAGTACTTTGAACTCCTTTCAAACTTACACAAGACACACCACATTCAGAAGTCTGATATGCCAACTTTAACCCACTGAAGACCATCAACACATCAATCTGTGCTATCAGGCAAACTTGCTTTTGTGAGGCTCTCAGGACCAAGTTTCTTCGGCTCTGTGTGCAAGTATCTGTATCTGCTGAAAATGTGTTAGGGAAGAGGATATCTTACATATTTATTTAAATTCTGGCCTGCAAGTAGAGTACTTATCAACAATAGTATAGGACAGCATCCTGGGGAACCATCACTCAGTGAGACCGAGCCTGTCAGAGCAGCTCCTGTCACAGTGCGGTCCTCTAGGAGGATGACATCTATGCTATGATATCACAGCAGAGTTGGCTTTTGTGTTTACCACATGCCTGGGGGCTTTTCTCTCAGATCTACTCTTTATAAGAAATAAGGAGCTTCTGGGGCGCCTGGGTGGCTCAGTCGGTTAACAATCCGACTTCGGCTCAGATGGTCATGATCTTGCAGTCAGTGAGTTCGAGCAAGCCGTGTGTTAGGCTCTATGCTGACAGCTCAGAGCCTGGAGCCAGCTTTGGATTCTCTCTCCCCCTCTTTCTGCCCCTCCCCAGCTCACGCTCTATTCTGTCTCTCAAAACTGAATAAATGTTAAAAAAATTAAAAAAAAAAGAAAGAAATAAGGAGCTGCTGTTAGATTTGTTAGTGATTCAACTGTGAAAACAATTCCTACTGCTCCACCTTTAGCTTCTAGCATGGAGGTAATTTCAACTGCACACATCCTGAGACGCCCAAGTGAACTGCTAAAACACTGTCACCATTCACAGCAACTCCCTCTGTGTGTCAGGATGCTGTCTCCACTGGGCCCTGGGGAGGAGGCCTGTTATCACTGGAGGTATTTCCAAACTGGTGCTTATCAACATTCTTTTTGATTTAAACTTAACTTATAATTTGGCTGCTAAAAACCAAGTTTGAAAACCATTGACTTAGATGAAATCCTGGTTATATATTTTTATGAAAAGATAATTACCTAAATAACTGGAAAGGGGAACTTTGGCAATCTCCCATGCCAAAGGGTAGATTTTTCTATGACCCCTTGGCAGTCAGCAGCTTGAATAACATGGCCTGTTACAGAAATACTGAAGCAATACCACAGACTTGAACTGCATGGGACCTGATAGGTGCTTTACAGAAACCATCAACCCTGGGGCGGGCCCACTGGAATTTCAGAACCCTGTGAGGAGGAGGCAGAGACTGTCTTCCTTGAGAACTTATGCTAACAATGAAATGGAGAAGCACATGCTGGTTGAGTTATTCTGACTACGTGCTGGAAGATCTATCCCTCACGTTCCATCTTGGCAGAAATAACCTGTGGGAAAGGATAGGAAGGAATAAAGGTGGGCCAAGGCTCCCTCCTGACATCTTCAAAAGAGAAAGCAGTGATGGTAGGGCTCTGGGAGTCCTGTTACAACTGGTGCAGAGCATCCCTGCTGGGCTCAGGCTAACTCCCTCTGGGTGGGCAGGCTTTACTAAGGATGCCAAGTAAGCACATGCAGGGCAGGGAGCCAAAACAAAATGGTGGGGGACATCACAGCTTCATTTGGAAGCCTGGAGACCATTTCAGGTGAACCCAAATCTCCACTCCTTGACACAGGGGCCAGTGCTTGCCTCGCAGTCACACGTCCCAGGCTTCTGGCTGACTGGCTGCTCAGTGGTTCAAGCTTTTGCTTTTGGTGGCCCAGGCTTCAAGCAGTAACTCCAGCGTCAGGTAAGGCACAAAACCAAGAACATCACATCCTCATCTTTCTCTCCCATCCCATCTCTTCACCTGAAGGTCATCATTGAATCGACTGGTCAGCTGCAATTTCTAGGCCTTGAAGGGCTTGGAAAGATCCACTTCTATGCCTGAACCCTGACACCCCCCCCCCGCCACATGAACTTTGGACCTACAGAACCCTGTGAATTCATCTTGACATCAGGCACACACTGTGAGGTCAGCTCAGCAAGATCACATGGCAGCAAATGGTCCCATTCCTGACTGCCTCTTACTGGTTCTGCTTCAGTTTACAGAGAGCCTGCCCACCAGGAGATGCACCACCCCTGCCCTTCTGCCATGCTAGAATAAGGAGTTAGGGGTTACCGCAAAGTTAGGTCACCTCCTTTCTTCATCCCCAGCCTCACAACTTGAATGCTGAACCTGGAGGCCTGGGCTCTCTATAAGGAGAGGGAAGTTTCCCCATCCAGACACTGGACCGAGACTCATGGACTCTTGGGAAAGCAGAGATCAGTCACTCCATGCCTGAGTTGGAGCTATAGTTGGGGTTGGCCCAGTGGTTTCAAGGTCTTGAACCAACAGGGCTTCTTCCTAGGCCCTTGGGACTAGGGATGACTCAGGTTGTTCCTTGCTTTCTGTGTGCCCAACTGTGCTGAATCCACCTCACAGGCTCCTTGGATGAACGGTGGGGGTGATTGCACTATGTTCCACAGCTCTTCCCTGGGAATGGCAGCCACTGAGCACGTGGTCCTCACAGCCATTTCCCAGTGTCTACTCTGTGCTGGCTTGCCACCATCCCCTGAGCCTGTCCACCCTGCCCTGAGTGACCAGCACACTAGGACACCTGTGTACTCCACACACAGGAGGCAGTGAGGACTCTGTGGGGCACATGCCCTCCTATTCCCTGTGAAGTCTGAGCAGGAGAGGGAGCCCAGAGAGCTAAAGACTGGAAGTGGCATGTGGGAAGCAGGCTGAGGGCCCTGCTCGTGCAGTTCTGTGATGGTTCCTTTTGGCACAGTTTCCCTCATTCCCAGTTATTTTCTTCTAGAGAAAATGATGGGGTGGGAAAGGAGGAGGAAGAGAGGAGGAGGAGGCCCAGTGCTTGCCACCAACAAATGAAGTGGACTGAGAGTTCGTTCTACAGATAAATGGCAAGCCCTCAGACAGGGCGGAAGAACAAGTCCAGGCCTTGGGGCAGTCCCAAACAGAGATGCTTTTCTTTTCCTCTGCTTAGCAGGAAGCCCCAATCTCGGTGATGAAGGGCCCCAGAGAACCCTGCTGGAAAAGAAGCTGAATTCCAGACGAGGTGACACAAAACTAGCCTCCCATGGGGTGGGGCCAGGGGCTTTCCTTTAGGAACAAACCTCCTCACAAAGGAGACCCAGACAATACCTGCTTCACCACGGAGTGCCTTCTCCACAGCAACCCCTCTTTCCTCCAGCTGCCTCTGCTTCTCCTCCACCTGCTCCAGCTGCCGCTGGATAATCTACGGGAAAACAGAACAGTGTAAGTACCCAACTTTCTCTCTCACCTCCTAGCTTTCAGGAAGACAACTAAACTGTACAAACACAAACAGGGAGAAAAACAAATTAGGTCCAAAAGTTGGAAAGTAGTCCATGGGCATTATGCCCAGAGTGTGGTGTGATGACCACCTACATCGAATCCCCCAGGGCCTTGTTAACTATGCAGACCAGGGCTTGTCATTAGTAAGCACCACAGTGTGTGGGTGCACATTAAAGGAGCGACCAGCCCTCTGTAGGGCAGTTCAAAGATAGAAGTGGATATAAGCTCCTGCAGGAAGGACTGACATTCTGCAGCCTAAGTAAGACCTTGCTAATAGTGAGGTTGCTAAAGCATTAGCAGGCGTTTTTGGAGAGTACTGCAGAAATCTTGTCTCTAAAAGATTAAAAAAAAAAAAAAAATCTAGAATGGAGCAATACGCCAGAATCTGTTTGGAAGCACACAGTGAGAAGTTTCTCTGTCCATGGGGACTGATAATGGTTACTAGAAGGACATTCAACCCAGCAGCAGCCAATGGTGTATATCTGGAGAATGTCACACAGAAAATGAAATAAAATCCGGGAATCCAATCAATGCAGAGAATGTGGATACAGAATAATGTTCAAGAAAAGGATTAAAAGACTGGTGGTTTTGTTGCTTGCTAAACATGGAATTCAAAGGTGTATCTTTGTTGGTATTTGGATGGTTCGCTGTTAATGTTTCTCATTGTTGTATGAATACAACTATATATATATATGTATATGTATATGTATACGTATGTATATACATGTATGTATCTATGTATATATGTATATATATATATAAATATACACACACAATTTCATTAAAAATCTTTTTTTAATGTCTATTTATTTTTGAGAGAGAGAGAGAGTGAGAGCTCAAGCAGAGGAGGGGCAGAGAGAGAGAAAGAGACACAGAATCCGTAGCAGACTCAGCACTGTCAGCACAAAGCCTGATGTGGGACTTGAACCCATGAACCGTGAGATCATGACCTGAGCTGAAGTTGGATGCTCAACTGACTGAGCCACCCAGGCAACCCTCATTTTAAAAACCATATTATATTTAGATATCTTCTATACTTCATACAAAAAATTATTTTTTGTTCCATGAAGAAAATCTAGAATGGTCTAGGATCTGTGAGGCCTGAAGACAGAGGCTGATGCCTGGAGGACAGCTCTGACCTGGAAACCCCAGGCCCATCAGAGGCTGCCAGGTCACCTCTTGACAACAGCTGACTTTACAATGATTACTCCAGAGCAAGGAATTTAGGAAACTCAAAGCATGGCTCTTCCTTTGCTATGAGTAACTCCACAAAATCAAAGCTTCTACAGTTGCATCGAGCCAGATGCTTGTGGCCTGAGACTTTGGGGCTATTCTCTCAGTTATCAGGGATACCCCATCTACCTCCGCTCTGTCCTCTTTACCTACCCTCATTGTGGACAAGGACAAACATGTTAGAGAGGAGGGTGCTCTTTCACACTTGGAATTGTGGCCCCTTTGGGGATTTTACCTGAGCTCGGTGTAGCCGCTTCAGTTCCTCTTGCTTGGCCTGCCTCCTAGCTGCCTTCTGCACACGCCGGGTCAGCTTGGCGTTCAGTTCCTCCTCTGTGTAAGTTCTTGGCTGGAGAGAACGAGAGAGATTTCCTAAGTCAGGCGCAGCAGGCCTGGGACAGGTTTGGGTGCTGGTTGTCAGGGGGCACAGTGAGCACTGTCCCTAGGTTGCAGCTGCCCTTCTGCAGAGTGCCCGTGGGGTGGACAGGGAGCAGTGAGGTGTGTGCAGACTCCCAGGCTGCAGCTCAGCCAGAGGCTTCACTGACACTCATCCTTGCTGGAGCCCTAAATACTACAGGGTACAGCTAAAGATCTGCAAGTGAGATACTTCCCCACTGTGACAGGGACAGGAGGCTGAGTAGGGACTGACTGAGGGCCACATGCTCCTTTATCACAGAAATCACTTGTTTCCCACGTCAGGATGTCTGGTCTTTTTGAGATTTTCCAGGGGTAAAATATGGTAATTAGTTCCCCTAAGCCTCCTGCTTCTAGGAGACATATAGGGAAAGGAAAAAGAAAAATCAGGATCCTTTTATTTTCTTATTTAGTATCAAATGCTACTTTCTTCAGATGAGTGATATTTATAAGGTTCTTTAAGAAGTAACATCTGAAGTAGAGAAAATTGGGATGCCTCCATTCTAAGTTTGAGTGAACCCCAAACTAATATAGTCTGAAGGGACATGTGGAGGTGAACATGGACTGACTCCAGGGTCTGCACAGAGGCAGCAGTGGGCCACTGAGAAGGAGGGAGGAAGTGGTCTGGCAGGGCGGTTTCAGCCAGTGCAAGCCCTGAGGAGGCAACAGGCCAAATCCAGGGCAAATCCACAGATGCATCTGCCTGACAACCCCACCTGCAAATGTGGGCACCAAGGGCACAAGGCAGTGTCAGAAGCCTGGAGTAAACACTGAGCAACCACCAAGAGGCACATGCTGTTGGGGCGGGGGAGGGGTCTGCTTCTATTCCTAACATCTTATTTCCTCCAAGGAAAAAAAAAAAGAGAGAGAGACTTTGATAGACTTTAAAAGGTACTTCCAAATTCAACTCAGGAGTATAGTCTCATAATCTTTATTTTAAGAACTCAAGTGATCATTGAGAGCCAACTGAGCAGGTAAGTCTGAAAGGATCATCATGGTGTTCTAGCGCCCTAAGCATTTCACCTCGCAGGTCACAGAGCTGAGGGCTCGTGAACTCCCGATTCCTGCGGTGCCCAGTCCCAAAGGGGCAGCCCTGGAGTGAAATTACCACATGCACTCCAGCCAGTGAAGAGCAGGGGATCTCACCTTCCTCCATCATGACACAGCTAAAGAAAGTTCTGCTGCCAGTGTTTTCTACTGCTCCATGCATGTGTGAACAGTTAGTGAGGATGTGGCCGGAGGGCCAGGGCTGGGGGCTGCTCCGGGTGGTTAATCACAGACACGCATGCAACAATGACCAGCCATGGGAATGAGACACTACCTTTGATGCATATGATCTCCTGAATGCCAAGGCGTGTGGTACATAAATCAACTTTTAAGGGGATGGCAACAGAAAACAAAACAGAATAGTAATAATAACAATTAAAAAATTAAAACTAGAACACAGAAATGGAGTAAAATCAGTTAGAAGTTTAAAACAAACACACAAGACTAAAGACTTAAAACACGTGATTATTTTTCACAGTGTCACACAGGACTGCGTAAGTGAGGAACCTGATTACATAGATCCCAGCAGCAGAGTCTCCGTGAAACCCTGGTTTTGAATAAGGCCTGGGTTCACTTTTATACTGAGAAGACAGCTTCTTCCTCACTATGCCCCAAATCTCTGTTCTCTTTTTACTCTCCCTTGTGTATAATAAACGAAAACTGTTCAAATATATGGTTATATATGCTACTTCTCCTTCAGTATAGCCCATTTGCTTGTGGAAATTCAGACTACTTCTTTCAGCTCAGTGTTATGGTGGGGGGGAGGGGGACAGGTGGTGGGAAATTCCTGTTGCCAGGGACACAGACCACAGATACAGGGCAAACTGACTATAAAACCTGTTCTCTTCCAAAAGGCTCTCTCCTGGCAGTGTTCTTTTTTATTTATTTTAATTAATTAATTAATTTTTTAAATGTTTATTTATTCCTGAGACAGAGACAGAGCATGAGTGGGGGAGGGGCAGAGAGAAAGGGAGACACAGAATCAGAAGCAGGCTCCAGGCTCTGAGCCATCAGCACAGAGCCTGACACGGGGCTCTAACTCACAAACCTTGAGATCATGACCTGAGCCAAAGTCGGTCGCTCAACCGAATGAGCCACCCAGGCGCCCCTCTCCTGGCAGTGTTTTTGAACAGGGCCAAGGTGGGTTTCCAGGGGACCACCCAGAAATCCTGAATGGGGGTAGGGGTCATTTCTTGATTATACAGTGTGATAGGAACCTCAAATAGCATAAATAACTGATATTCACCAGATATATGTCAGGCACCTATGTCGGTGAATGCAACCTCTTCTCCACTAAACCTTGAGCAGAGCTGCCCAGAGCTAAGGTTAGTTACATTTGCTCTCTCGTCTTCTCACCAGCCCCAACAAATGGCTAAAAGGCAGTAAAGGAGTAAGGGAGGGGAGAAGAGCCAGGAGCTCTGGATGCTGCCGACGAGAGATTCTGAGAGCTTCAGGATAGACTGCAACCCCCTGTTCCCTTGTTGCTTCTCTGTGCATCAGTGGCGACCAGTATAGTGGGACTGCATTTCAAGAGCACAGTGGCTCAGAGCAGAATGGGTCTCCCTCCTAGCAGTGGCACTGAACTTTAAGTGTGTACGTACTGCCTCAGACTGACTCTTCTCTGCCACAAACCAGAGGGAGAGGATGAATCTCATTATAACAACAAGTCCATTAAAAACACAGAAGACACAGAATTTCCCCAAGCAGCAAGTAAACCACTCCACAGGAACTATGTAACCACAACCACAAGGAACAGCACTTAGCATCTGTACCTGTGGCTGGTGTACAAAGTAAAGGGAGTGGGGGCAATCACCTACTGATTTCTGGCAGAAGACAGGTACCAACTTGGCAGGGGCAGCGACTACAGGATTGAAATCATGACGCATCTGTGCTGTGCTGAGAAAATGAGGTCAGCCACAGAGCTGAAGCTTCTGCTATGAAACGTCTTGGCCTGACCCAGCGCAAATGACAGGCCCGTGGCTAGGCCACAGCGATCAAGATGCAGTGCGCCATTTGTATTTAAAGTAAGACTGAGGCAAAGAAAAGAGGTGGACGTGAATTACCTTTGGTTGGTAGGATTACGGGTGATACATATATTTAATCTGTATTATCTTTTCTACATAAGCATTTTCAATAAAAATAAGTTGTTCTCAGTTCCAGTTGTCTTTCTTTCTTTCTTTCTTTCTTTCTTTTTTTTGAAATGAAACAAAACTCAGGTACTTGTTTCACAGATGCCTGACTCAGAGATGGGTCTATGATGCAAGAGGAACCACTTCCCCCAACTGTGTGGGCCCGGTTGCTCGGGTAAGGCATGTCAACAAGATGCTTCTTCCTGAGTCAATCCCAGCCACACTGTCCCTTTAGGTATCCCCTCTCCCTTCACTTCCTGCTCTGAAAATTTTCAAACATAGGAAAAGTTGAAAGAGGACAGTGAACCCCTAGGCCCAGATTTGCTAAATGTTAGCATTTTGCTACGTATTTGATATATATAATCTTTATACATCTTTAAAAAAATGATTTGTAGGCATTTTTTATGCCTACAAATTCTAGCATGTTCTTCTTAAGAACAGATGTTTTCCTATATGACTATAGTACCTTAATGTCTTACAAGGAACCTGGCATTGATGTGATAACATTGCATATCTACACATATTATACCATCCATGATCAAATTCACTTAATTATTCCAAAGTGTCCTGTATGGCTGTTTTTGTTTGTTTTCCTGCTTTAGCTTCCATCCTTAAAAATACATAGTACCTGCTCTCGCCCAGCCCGACACCACACCATGGTGGGATTCTGGTCAACATGTCCTAGGCTCAGCTTTGTCTTGAGTATTCTTTGCTTAGCCTATAGCAAATGGCTCTGCCTCTGTGGGCACACATGGAATGTGAAGTCCCCAAGGCCTCCGATTCTGGGGTTCTAGGAGTGGGGTCCATGACTTGTTGTTCATGTAGGAGGGGAAGAGCTACCTATGGGGCCAGTAAGGCCCCCCAGGAAAGGCTGTTGTCAGTGACATGTATTACCAAGAACATGGCCTTGGCATAGCCAGCTTGGGCAGCCTGCCACTCTGCATTCTGCCAGGATTAACTAATAGAGAAACAGTGGAGAGACTGACCACAGATGGGTATTTCTGACTGCATGGAAGCAAAGTGACCTTGGACCTTGGTCCTTCATGGACCCCCCCCAGCCCTCCCTATGGCAGTGCCAGTCCCCAGTGTCAGGATGTGTTGAGGGACCCATGTACATATCCAGAAGCAACTCTTAATTCCAATCCCAGGATCAATACCACTGCCTGGGAAAGCACTTGATAGGAGGCACATGAAACCAGGTCTCTGCAGGAGAGAAGGCACACAGGTCCCAACCCTAACTCAGTGCTGTCCGTGCTGGCTCGGCTGGGACAGGTAGAAGTTGGCTCTGCACACGGAGGGCAGGATGACAGGCCTGGCTGTTTAGGTATACTTCTAGGAGAGTGGATAGGTAAATAGCTGGCATGGCCAAGGGAGACCAACAGACCAATAATGAGAGGAGAACTAAAACATGGGTTTCCTCCAGTTGACCAAGTTGCTAAAAGCTGGATTGGGCTGGGAGCAGGGAGACTGGAAATGGCTGCAGAAGTCTTCTTTACTGAACAGGTGTGTGCAGGGCATAGGTCTGCCATGGCAATTGCCTGGAAGTTGATGGAGAGGGCAGACTCAAATCCAAGCCCTGGGGAGCCTTGTAAAGAAGGCACATGATGTTCTGGGGAAATTTTTCATTCAGAAAAGGGAGCTGAAAGTAGCTGGGCTATCGGCTGGGACAGGAGGGTGAGTATGTGTCCCAGGGCCAGACAATGGAGATGGAACAGCTTCAACCACTCCTGAGTGCTGCCCAGGCCTTTCTGGATTGTAGTCCGCACCCCATCATTGTCTCTGTGACACAGAGGTTGTGTTAGAACTTCTCTAATCCCTCTCTCTCTTCCACCTTCACTGTACCTACACAGAGCTACAAGAGCCCTTAGAAACCAAAAGATTGAATAAATATCCAAGGGAGCTAGTGATGAAGGAGCGCTCCACATTGAGGTTTTACTTTTCAGGAGACTTGAGTGGCCACATCATCTCCTAAGCCTGTAGTAAGAGGCTTAGTAGTATCCAAGTCAGATACACAGTGCCCCACTCAGCACAGAACCCAGGGCAGTTTCCTGGACCAGTTCTTTTATAGCAAAAATTCCTCTCTAATCCACAAACATACAAAGCAGGGGTGATTCAGCCTCTGTCTAGAGATGCCTAAACCGTGTTGTCCCTGTCCAAGCCTCCACCAGAATGTGTGGCACGAACAACCCTTATCCTGTCACTCTGGGCATTGGTGGATGCTATTCCACATGGGATCTTTGAGGACAAAAGAACAAATGGACAATGCCAGCTGCTTGCTAAAGATCTAGTGACTCTTTGAGTGTGGAATGCCTCTGCCTTCTTCCCAAGAATTAAACACAGGAACTCTTGCCATTGAAGCAAATAAGCGCCAGCTGTTCACTGAAAAAGCCCAAGAAAAGAGCTCCCTGTATGTGTCTCTTACTTGGAGCTGGGCTGGGCTCAGGAGACAGCTGTGTGTCTACTGGGAATTAGAGGAGGGTGCTCACTTCCAACCCAGGGCTTGAGATGTGCTTTCCCTCTCTTCCACCTCACCGAAGACCAATTACACAGAGGATGAGAGTCAAGTCCTTGACCCCTTCTGAAGCCCCGTTACGGACGGGGCCTACATACCTCTCGCCTGGACTTCTGGGAGGACCTCTCAAGGATGTCATCACTGGAGAGGTCAGAATCCTCTGAGAAACTCAACTGGCGCCGCAGCTGCAGCTCTAATGGGATGGAAAGAAGAGGCAAATCGAGGAACCACAGTACTTTCCTGATGTCTACATTCACACAAGCTGCCCAGGGGAGTGGGGTACAGATTTTATTTCTTTCCAGTCTGAGTGGCTCTTAACCCATAGTGGGGAGCCAGGAGCTTGGAGGCTGACACCTGTGCTGGCCGGGGCAGCACTAACACTGAATAGAGGCCTGCCTGGTTCCTCCCGGCAATGCTGCGCTCTGCCTTGCTCAGAATCAGGCTCTCCTCTGAGGTGGTGTGACTTGAGGAAGTGCACAAACCTCCCAAGTCTCCCTTAGTCAGTTTCAAGCCGGGTTTTACCATTAGTTTATCACGCAGAATATGCTGTGTGAGCTCATGGTTCAGTTTCCTTCTCCCTCACCCCATTAGCATTGCTCCTAAGGACCCGTAGGGAGGCAGCATGAGGAAATGGATCTTAAGAGAAGAACCGATGGCTGAGAACACACACCTTATGCCCTGCCCCAGGAAGGGTCCCTTGGTTCTGACGTACCTGTTCTCACGACAGGAGACATCCTGTGCTTGCCAGAGTCCACAGTGGCACCGCTGGAAGGGGTGCTGGAACAGGACTTGTCATCACCCTTCTTCTTCTTGTCCTTCTTATACCCAGAAAAGACTGACTTCCACAAGGACTTGGGTTTGGCGGCTGCTTCCTCCAGGAGGTTTGGGCTGGGCTTCTCTGGGGGCCGGCCCTCACCTTTGGACTTCTTCTCTTTCTTGTTTCTGCGGGGGGAGAAGAGTGACGATCTCTTCTTGCTCTTCCCACTGGAGCCCTCGGATGAGGTGACTGAACCATCTGGGCCCCCTGAGTCCGACGGAGGGGAGAGGACCTCCTCACTAGTGGCTTCATGCTTCAGGGTGGGCTCCCTGGGGCCTTTGAGAACTGGGCGTTTAGGGGACTCGAGGCCAAGTTCTTTGCCCTTGGAGGGAACTGAGGAGGCTTTGCGGGAGGTGCCTCCTGGGGGCCTGGAGGTCCCAGCCGCCATCTCCATCTCCTTCATCCTACTCAGCTGCTTGGCCATAGCGTCTCTCAACGCCTGGCTCTTCACAGACTTCTCCCTGGCTCGCATGCGCTCCTCAGCCAGCTCCTTGGCTTCTGGAGAGACTAAGGGCAGGACCCTCTTCTGTGGCTGGACCCCACTCTCCAGAGTAGGCAACCTACCATTCTCCTTGGTTAGGGGTGGATGGAGGGGCCTCTCGGTGCGGGACCAGCAAGAGGGGGGTGTGAAGAACTTCTCCTGCAGACTCGAGTCCTCTGTCTTGTCATCATAGGTGTCCTCCACGTCATCAGCAAAGGGGATCTCATCCACACTCTCCACAAAAGACTTCCGCACCTCCTCTCGAGGGGGCTGGGCAGGCTCTCGGGGGGCCCTCATAAAGGATGCAGGTGGTGGGGGTGGGATTACTGAGGCCTTGGGCTCGGTCTCCTTATGCTCATAAATCTGATATGGCTTCCTTTGAAGAGTTGCGGGCTCCTCATCCTGGGGTGGGGGTGGGGGTGGGCTTGAAGGAGGAGTGAGCATGGTGGAGTCAGAGGTGTTGAAGCTCTGGCTGCCCAAGGTCTTCATATTGGAGGAGCTCCCGTGAAGGCCCAACCCAGAGCTGCTCGACAGGTCTCTCCTCTCCTCCTGGGAGCTTTTCAGCTCTCTGTCAGTTGGGGACTTGGGGGTTGGCAGCGAGGGCTGGTCGCCATCTGACTTCGGCAGGCCCAGCCTCTTAGGAATAGGTGGAGGTTTTAGAAGCTGGAGCCCCTCACCCTGAGGAGACTTCTCAACTGAATAGGATTTTAGGGACACTGGTTTAAAGGCCGGGGAGGGGAAGCTGGACTCAGACACCTTGCTCCGATCCACGGGTGTGAGTCCGAGGCTACGGCGGATCTCGGCACTCTTCATCCAGAACTCTGCCACCAGGTCATTCCGCTTCAGGGCTTCATCCACAGCAAGAGGGCTGCCCAGTCTGTCCTTGGTGTCCCCTTGGGTCTTCAAGGGGAGGGGAGCCAGGGGGATGGGTGTTTTGGCTGGAATGGGCTGGAAGCATATGGGGGACTTGGTGGGGGACGGGACAGTGGCCTCAGAGGAAGGCTGGGGTTGGGAGCAAATGGGGAGCTGGGTAGTGGTGGGGGTAGAGGTGGCCAGCGGTGACAGGTGCTGTGAACTAACTGGGGAGGTAGGTGTCCTGGCTTCTGGCAGAGCCACTGGCTGTGATCGGATAGGAGAGTGCACAGCTCTCTCATCACTGGGCACTTCTTCTTTGGGCTTCTCTTTGGGGAGCAAAGGCTCAGGGAAAAGGCTCTCCTTGGGCAATTTCACCTTGGTGGCAACAGAGGCAAGTGGGATTCGGGCCCCCTACAGAAAAGGAAAACAGAAGCTGCTTAGAAGGTAGTTTGATGGTCAGCAGAGACCCCTTGGGGAGCTTGCTCAAAGGGCCTGTGTTTGTGAAATAAATTCCTCTCTGCCTTTTAAGCTGTTAGCCAAATGGCTCCAGGAGAACCTTTCTCCCCCTTTCTGTTCTATTTGTTCAATTTTTAAAACCACTCTACTTTGTTGAACAGACTCAGCTTTCAGGGTTTGGTTCACCTCAAACACATTCTATATTCTTTGTGCACTAAAATGGACACTGGCCAAAGCGCACTAATGGATCCAGCTCTCACTCCTGACCATCGACCCCAAGAGCTCAAGATCTCTGATGTATGAAAATACGGACCAACACTTTAAGATTTAAAATAGATATTTTCAAATTTAAATTTTTTAATTTTTTAATTTGAGAGAGAGAGCGGGGGAGGGGGGGAGGGTCAGAGGAAGAGAGAGAGAATCTTAAGCAGGCTCCATGCTCAGTGCAGAGCCCAATGCAGGGCTTGGTCTCATGAACCCTAGGTTTACGATCTGTGCTGAAACTGAGTCAGATATTCAACCAACTGAGCCACCCAGGAGCCCCCAAATGGCAATTTTTTATACTCTACACATCATCCTTCCCAGGAAGCTCAAAGATCCAGACATTTCTGCACGAATCCTTATATCATCCCACCCGCGAGTCCCAGTAAACCTCCCACAGTTTCACAGATGAAATCACCAAATTCATCTTGGTTCTTGGAATCTCAAAGACCAAATCAAGCTAACCCAGGTCTTGAGTTTGGCCTCCCTCCCCGATGTGTCCTCCAGATAGCATTTCCCAAAACACGTTCCACAGGACATACTGCTATGATCTATTTACGTAGCATTCTCCAATGCGTGGCTCACATGCCACTGGTAATCTGGGTGAATACATATATATTTTTAAAGTTTATTTATTTATTTTGAACAGTGGTGGGGGAGGGGGAAGAGAGAGAGAGAGAGAGAGAGAGAGAGAGAGAGAAAGAGAGAGAGGGAGAATCCCAAGCAGGCTCCATGCTGTCAGCACAGAGCCCAATGTAGGCTGGATCTCACGAACCATGAGATCATGACTTGAGCCAAAGTCAAGAGTCAGATGCTTAATCGACTGAGCCACCCAGGCACCCCTGGATAAGTATTTTAAATTTTAAGTCATACATTCATTTTAACATAACGCTAAGAAACAAACGTATCTATCATATCAAACCAATGATTCCACAACAATTATTGCTTTAATTTACAAATAAAGTTACTTTTAAAATGGCATGGTACATGGACACAACAGAGTGACATGGTGGGAAGACTCAGGTTTGGGATTGGTACAGTGCAGGGTTAGGGAGCTGCTGCCCAGACTGCCTTGTCCTCATGGTGAGGACTAAGCTGGAACCCCAAGGCCACTCCTGTTGTCAGCAGCCCCACTTAGTACAAGATGCAAAAAAATGGGCTGACACCAAGGGCCTAAGATGAGGGAGTTAATATGTCCACTCAGGATCCTATCAGTTTTGTCCCCCACAGTGAGCCCCGAGTCCTTACCTCTGCCTCAGGGCTGTGGCCTGGGGAGAGCAGACCAGCCTGCTCCTCAGGGGATCGGGGAGGGCTGGGGACTTGGGCGGGACCTGGACAGAACAGACACAGGATTTATAAGAGGAAACAACACCCTGCCCTTCCCGCTGAGGGCTCCTCTCCCAGCCAGCTCTGCAGGGGGGTCACTGTTGGTCAACAGAAAGAAAGTCCTTTCCCAGAGGGTCCCTAGATGCCACCTCTGCTCATTTCAGAAGTACGGGCTTTTTTTCACTTGTGCGATCTGTGTCCAAAGCTTGGAGATGTACCTTCTACCCTTTCATAGCTCCAGAGCACACACAGAAAGGGGCTGTTGGCCAAAGCCATGCGCAGGATCTGTGCAGAGGGAAGGGGGAAAGACAACAACAGGCAGAGCTGTCTGCCATTTGGAGGTTGGTATGCAGTGCACCAGCTCTGCTCCGGCTCTGCTCTGATGACCTGTGTCTTCGGTGCTGCCCTTGTCCTTGTAGGCTCTCCACAGGAATTCTGGAAGCAGTTTCTGCTGAGACAACAGGCTTACCTCTCTCCTGGTGCCCTGGTGTGGTGGCAGGTTGCTCCTCCTCGTTTTCCGATACCCTCAGCTCCAGCTCCCCCTCCAATGCTGCCTGGTGCTGCATGCGAAGCTCTGTTTCGGCATCTGATGGGATATCATCAGACCAGTGCTGATCTGGCAAAGGGAAGGGACAGAGCAGCACTTGAGTGAAGCCCTGCTTCTTTACCAGTCTCCAGCTGGCCCCAGAAAGTAGCTGAATCAGTTCATCAACTACAGCACCACTGCTTGATGTCTGGACCTGGTTCTGTGTCCCAGCTAGGACCTGCCTACTGGTCCCTACTGAGCTTCTGAGACTCAGAGCCTTTATTCTCTGCAACATAGCGCTCTCATCAAAGCCTACAGTGTTCCATTTCCTTTTCAAATACACAAGACGGTACCTGATAGATCACAACAGAAAGAAACATAATGGGTGTGCCTGTGAAGGGCAGGCCTTACTTCACGGACTCACCATTGGTCTGTTTCCCCCAACACCACGGCGAGGTCTATGCTCCCTTACAGTCTTGCCTGGACTCGTCATTTCTCCCAGGCTAGTCCCTGCCACCCTTTCCCCAACCAACCAGCCTATAATTCTTAAAATACCATCTCTTTTGTAGCTACCTTTCAGAGGCCCACTGAATAAAGGCCCTTTTATAAAGCACCCAATCTGCTCAGTTTCTCAACCACAACTTAATGAATGCAGGCTATGCTGCATGGTGGCTGACAGGGGGAATGACACACATTCAAGTTAGCAGCAGACCAAGGAACACAACCAGGAGACCTAATGGCCACCTCTTTAGAGTGCCTTGCTTTTGCTTTAATGTATATTATCTTTCCCAAGTTCCAATCGCACAGTGGGGAAGAGATTGATCAGCACAGTGGAGAGGGGAGGCTCTGGGGTCCCCCGTACCATCATCCAGCTCAGCACCAGTGTCCCCTGTGTCCCCATTCTCCGCTGCCTCCCCTTCTATCTCTGCCGGCTCCGAGTCCACATCTTCCTCCAGGTCATTCTCATCAAATGGGACTGTAAAGCAGAAACGTTCAAAGGAAGGAAGAAAAGGACAGGCAGACAGACAGAGACTGCCTGTGCAGGTGGAAACTGGTGGTGGTCTTCCCAGGGCTGCAGTGTGAAGACCATGAGGAGAGGCGGGGAGATGGACTGTGAAGTGTCTGGATTTGGACCCCAAGGTGGAAGTCGGTCAGCCTTGGGGGAGCTACACACAGTGTGGGTGCTGGTGAGGGCCTGGGGCCCTTCCTGAACACCCGGGACCAGCACTGTTCGACGCCAGCAGGGCCCAGCGGAAAAGGAAGGGCAGCTTCCTCTGGTCACCTCCTCTTCCCCCGAGACTGCTGTAAGTGCCTCGGTGTGAGAAGGGCAGAGGGGAAACGCTGCCTCTGCAGGCCCAGGGGCAATGATGACTCTTCTGCCAGCACGCCCTGGACCGCTTCACAGGCCACGCGCCATTTACTCCTCACAGTAATCGCTCAGAGGGCCTGTGGCAAAGCCGAGGCCAGAGAGTTACGGGATTTACTCATGGTCATATTGCTCCATCTAGCAGCTGCAGTACTGTGTGTAGGCGAAGTCACTGATGGATGAGGGACCAACAGGATGGACCCCTGAGGGCACCCACCTCCCCTTTCAACGGGTAGAGGTGATATCTTTGCTTGGGATAATTTAGAGAAATGTTTTTTTTTAAGGCTTGAAGGAGAGGATGAGGGGATATGTAAAGTTCACTGTCTAGATGCAACACCAGCCCTTCAGTGTTGCAGGACAAGGCAAAGCACTCATCGACTTCTCTTTCCTCAGGAGGAAACAGCCCCTAAACACACACACACACACACACACACACACACACACACACACACACACACTCAAACCTGTTCCCAACCTCTGCACACTTAGAACTCACACTAACAGTTTGGAGTAAGAGAAAGCAATTAGGAAAGCAAGGTGTGCTACTTTAAAGGATGCTGTGAGGCCCCAGTGTTACCCGAGACCAACAGGACCCATCTGTCAGGTGTCCTGAGGGTTTCTTCTAGGCTCCTAAGCACAGCCACTCTCACATCACTCCTAAAGGTTCTCACTTCAGGAAAAGGGGTTACGCTTAGGTTCGTATATACAAGGGCCAGAGGATCAAAGCCCAAGGATGGGCAGGCAGCAGAGGCACTGGCTGTGGCACAGCTCAGATTTTTTAAAAGGCTGTACCACAGTGAGAGGCCGTGTAATGGCTGGGCCCTCTCAAGTCAGTGCTCTCGTCACTGTCCAGTCTCATGAATCTGCATCGCTGGCACCTTAAGGATGTGCAGAGTGAGTGTGGCAGAAATGTCGAGCGTGGATACCAAAGTCTGAATATGACGAAAATCCAGGAAAATCAAGTGAATACCTTTGGAGGCCGGGTGGGGAAGATAGGGAAGGGGCACTTTGAAGATGCTGGGGATGTGTGCTTTCTTGACCTAGTCACAGGAGTTTTTGTTAAAAAAAATAATTACTGGGGTGCCTGGGTGGCTCATTTGGTTAAGCGTCTGACTCCTGGTTTTGGCTCAGGTCATGAACTCAGTTTGTGGGATTGAGCCCTGCCTTGGGCTCTATGCTGGCAGTGTGGACCCTGCTTGGCATTCTCTCTCCCTCTCTTTCTGCCCTCCCCTGCTTGCATGCACACGTGGTCTCTCTCTCTCTCTTAAAGTAAATGAACATTAAAAGATAATTCCTTCAGCTGTATAATTAGCTTCCCACCCTTTTGTATACTCAGTTTATAAAAATAAGGTGATGATTTGCATCTAATTTTGGAGAACCATACAACATAGGTTTAGAATGGACTATGGGGAAAGATGAAAGAATTCCAGAATAAGTTCTAGGCTGGCAAATAGTTAATGTCACACTCCTTCTTTTGAGATACCAGAGCAGCCCATGGAGCTGGTAATGCCAGGATGCTTTCCTGTGATGGTGGCATTTGTTGGGGAAAATATTAGGGGTAAAACTACTCAATTATTTCCACACACTTAAAACCTTTGCACGATAACTTTGCTGTTGTAGTTCATCAAACACCAGGAAGTGAGATTTCTTAGGAACAAACAAAAGTCTCTGTGCCTTTTCTAACCTGAGCTTCCTATCTGGATAACAAACTCATGGTTTCATGACACCATTTCTGAAGAGGCTGGACAGTTACCTCTCTTCCCCCAGAATCTTTCTCCTCTGGGAGTCATGTCAACCGGGTGGAAACAGAACCTGGGCTCATCCCGTCTGGGCCCACTGTGCCCAACACATATGTTCAAACAGATATATGAGTGGCTAAGCATCAAGATGGCAATCTGTACTTCTGTTGGACAGTGTGCTGGACGCGGGCACAAAGGAGACCACACTGTTCAAGTCACACTGCCCTAGGTCAGCCTGACCCCAGCCCTGGTCCCTTGGCCCTCATGTGGTTCTCTGCCTCGGAGTTGCTGCTAAGAAATGTCTGTTGTAGAGTCAGAAGGGTAACAAGTCTACAGTCCTTGGGAGTACCTTGAAAGGAACAATTGTCACATACATTAAAAAACAAACAAGTGAGAAATATCAATGCAGCAGCAGCAGAGGCTGGAAAAACGCAGCTTGAGGGATGGAATTGGGAGATTAAATCCAGGTTAAGATGGAGTGCAGAGTGCTAGAAGCTGCCACGCACTATGGAAGCTGGGAATCACAGACATACTTAGCTTTTGGTTTATTTCAGCTGCCAGCTGGGAAGTCTTGACACCTCAGCCTTGTCCAACCATCCTGGGAGACGTGCTAACATGAGGAGAGATGGCCAGCAGCTTCTGTTCACAGAGCTAAGGTCTGGCCTCAGGCTCAGATCTCCCTATGGTTCTGTGAAGGTAGCTCCTGACTTGTGTGCCTGTGTCCTTTTCTCCTGCTGCGTGTCAGGTCAATGGAACGGGCTGGTAAGAGGCTGGTGGTAAAGATCCATAACTCCAATCCTATGCATCCCAGAAGCAACCACAAGGACCATAGTTTTCAACCAGGGGGTAATGCTTCCCTTCTTTAAGTGGTACTGATATTGTGTAGGGCAGTTTTGGTTGTTGCCTTGATGGCCAGGGTGGGAGTAGAGGCTGTATGGCTGATGACATTTTGAGGGCAGAGGCCAAGAAAGTTAAATGTCCTCAATAGAGGGGCGTCTGGGTGGCTTAGTCGATTAAACGTTCGACTTTGGTTCAGGTCATCTCACGGTTTGTGAGTTCGAGCCCCGTGTCGGGCACTGTGCTGATAGCTCAGACCCTGGAGCCTGCTTTGGATTCTGTTTTCCTCTCTCTCTTCCCCTCCTCTGCTTGCACTCTGTCTCTGTCTCTGTCTCTGTCTCTCTCTCTCTCAGAGATAAATAAACATTAAAAAAAAATTGTTTTTTTTTTGCATGCCCTACAATGCAAAGAACTGCCTGCCCCTTGTCAAGAACTGCCATCACCCATGCTGAGGAATACCTGTCCAGAAAAGTTTAGGAAGGACAACCAAGGTTTCTCAGCTATCTCTTGGCCTAAGTACTTACAGAAACCCCGCACATCAGTACGAAGACCCAGCAGATGCTACATCGAGTTATACCCCGCCTGTCCCTCTACTGTTAGCAGAACAATCCTATGTTCTCCACTCTTCACTGAGGAGTCTTCCACAAGTCCCCTAGTACTGAATGTCTCCTTCTCTGTACTTTGGTGGGTTTGTGGGATATTCACCGATTCTTCTACTCTCACACCCAACTGCTACACAATTTAATCTCTACAGACTTTAGAAATCACTGCTAAAGATGTTCCTTTAGCTTTGGCCTTTACTCAACCTTTATTAGTAAAAAACAAGTTTATGTCCTGTCTATGCTATTGCTCTCCTCCGGATCTTCCCTGAAAGGCGTGGGGTGCGTGTCTGGTCCATGCAAGAATGGGCCGCCTGAGTGAGGCATGCATGTGCCCCCCCGCCCCAACTGTGGCATGCACTAGCAGCAGGACCAGAATTCTAGTGTTAAGGTACCAGCAGAGCTGCCGAGAGAGTGGTTATGGTGAGTGGGGAGAGAACAAACATCACCAGACTACCTCCGGAGACTGTCTCCAGCCAGGCCTGCACTGCTGCGCGGCGAATGGAGGGAAGGTCAGGCACTGAATTTAAAACAGACGATAGATACAAAGTTACACAGGAATGCGGGTTCCCAGTGAGGAGAGTCGAGGTCATCCTAAAGCCCCAAACAGAAGGGAACCTGACAGATGTTCTAAGCCAGAGGCTTGTCCGGCAGCGATGAGGGGTCAGAGTCCCGCCGTAAGCCTGTATGACGGACGCTTGGGATGAGAAAAGAAGAGAGAAAACAGGGAGGGTCAACAGTGGCTGGAGGCTGCAGAGCTGCCCCATGCTGTAGGCCAGCCAGACGTCCTGGGTCAGTAGGGCCAGTCTCCTCACTCCCGTTGAATGGTTATACTGCTGCAAAAGTAGTTAACAGAAGGTGGTCTTGCCTAGAGGTGAAGATTTGGGGCCAGGGAGGATCAAATGTCCTCGTTAAGGGGTAAGTTTCCTGAAGGCAGAGTCCTGCAGGGTGTGTGGCCCCAACAGGCCTGAATGGAAACGTGAAAACGAGTGAGAGACAGAGGTTCATGACAGCAAGGATCCATATTTGGATGATGGGTCTGCTGAGGTCAAAGGTGTGGAGAATGACACGGCAGCCGCCGCATCCCTCAGCTGTCTCCATTTTTTCCTTTTATTGCTTGTATTCATCTCCACCCTCCTGTGGAGCACAGGCCAGCTCACCTAAAACCTAGAGCTGGATATTACGCTAGCTATTTTTAAAGGCCTCCTTGACATAAATCTCTTAAAACTTCATTTCAGTTCAAAATATACTGCCCCACCCAGTCCTGCCAATGTACATTCACACTCAGACACACCACAGGAGGAAAGCATCAGAACATTTTACCAAGTGGACAGAGTAACCCTGTCTAGCAAAATGGGGAAAGAAAGCAAATTCTTGGTTTTCCCAAGGCCAAGTTCATTTTACTATTTTGCGTCCATGGAGAAAGATCCCATAACCTCTTAACCCATAGAGAACTTTACATATCCTCAAACAAAAGTTAAGGGCAGTGGTCGTGATTAACAATACCAGGACAACAAAATGGTTTGTTGGCTTTTACATTTTGATTAAACTGATGGCTTTGGCCCTACCAGAAGGGTCCTCTGTAGCAATGAGAGGGGAAGCAGGGACAGAGCTGCTCTGAGGGGCATATCGGGCCCTTGGATCTTGAAACAGTTACCTCTAGAAGTGGAGGACTCAGAGGTTGGTACCATTCGCTCCTCCTCCTCTTTCTCTCGAATATGTGTCCAGTGCACATCAGCCTGGATCTCCAAGGGGTCGGCTGGATTTATGATCTGCTGTAGCCTCTGGCTCCCGACTAGTGTACCAGAGTCAGAGGTGGAGGAGATGAGGAAGGGAGAGATGGTGGAGGAAGGAAGCAGAAAATAAACAGTGAAGGGAAGGAGGGGATGAAACATCACAGGAAAGGAAACAGAAAGAAAAGTTACTGTATTTGCCAGGATCACTTTGAATCAGAAAGAGGCAAAAATTGAGAATATACACGCGTGCACACACAGACATGATTTCTACTCGTTCAGCTTGATTTTGTTGTTTCAAGCTTCACTTACACTGTTAATTTCAATGAAGTGAACCATATATCCCGACTCTAAACAGAAAGAATTCTCCTTTCTGATGCTCTTTCCATCTCATCTGCATTTGAGGGACCCAAATGCCAAGTCAGAAAAAAGAGCAGGTCACAACTGGCCTCTGGAGGGCCATCCCTCTGGGTCACGAGTACTCTGCTGTTAGCCAGCACAGTGTGAGATCCCGAAGGATGCAACGCTCTTGCCCCTTCTGAGGATACACAGCATGGTGCTTACCGTCACCTGCCATGTTGACAGCTTCTCCTTTGAGATTTAAGCCAAGTGACAAGTGAGAGATGGGATGGGACAGTGTCATTCTGTCATGAACCACCTAACTCACGCAGGACAGAAATGTACTTTGTTGGTACTTCAGTGTTTATCTTTTGCAGCTAGAGAGAGAGAAAAAAAATCCCCCTTCCATAATAGGTCTCATGCTGCATGCAGGTCTGCGGCAGGGACACAGCTATGGGGAGAAAATGGAGACAGGGGAGGCAGTGGCTAGGAGAGGAAGCAGAGCTCTATCTTGTAAATTCCCAAGACTTTGGGAGTTCGTGGGCAGGAATAAAACAATACCTTTCTGCTTTTTCTGAGGTCAAAGCCTTTTTCTTAAAACTCCATTTGATGCACCACTGCTCTCCTCTGGACACAAGACCTGCCTTTTCAGCTAAATGAGAAATCACCAGCAGCCCCTTCAGATTATTCCTGCTGTCAGAGCCCAAAGAATATACATGCAGCCTCTGCCCTGTAAGCTCCCTATAACCAGTGCTTGGACCATGCCATACAGTTGGGTTAAAATAAAGGGATAGCCAGCAACTTGGGGGAGGGGACATTTTGGGAGGGAAGATGGCTTTTCAGTAGCAAGAGCAGGTGCCACCTGATCTGAAGGAGTCTGGGATTCCTGATGGGAGCCCACTCTCAACCATCTAACTGGACAGTTTGGCTTTGGCTTCATCACTATCACACAACCTCTTAATTTTTAAGCAATGGGGAATGTGATATGGACAGAAAGTACTAGTAAGATTACCAAATGTGGATGCGGGCACCATCCTGTGTTAAATGTGGGGTGGTAGCCCCGCATGCACTCTCTTGTCGGAACTACTGGTCTCTACGGATTCATTTTTCTAAGGTCAGTTGGCTTTTATGGTGTTGGATGGGGCTGAATCACGGCAAAGTCACCCAATAGCTTAAATGTCACATGACTAAGGAAGGGAAGTCAAAGAGAAAAATGCAGACCCTTTCTTCATCTTCTAAGCCACAAAGAGAAGAGAGTGAGTCTCCTCCCTGGATAATGTTCTGCTTCCTGTTAATAAATGTAGCCTTGGGGACTTATCAGCCAGCATGTCCTCCTTTCTCAGAGAAATGTTACAAGACACAGTGGAGGAAGGTTCTGGGTACCTGTGCTGATGAAAACACCTGTGCTGGCTCCCCTACTTTTGATAGCTGTGACTGTGACATGATTTTTCAGCATTACAAGAGGCTGAGTCTTCACTAGATGAGGGGACTTGCAGCAAAGCATACAAGAGGCCTACTTGGGGCCACCATCATTAAGACTGCTTCTGGAATCTTCTTCTCAGACTTCCCCTTGATTCTGCTTGTCTTATATGTTATTTGCTACATGACCATTCCCAAAGGCTGGGCCCAGGGACAGGTGCCCAGCTAGGCATGTGACAAAGCCTGTCCGCGCAGCTTTATAAAGCACAGATCTTTTAATGTGGGACCTGCTCTTGAAGGCAAATTCTGGATGGCTGCTAGGGAGCCAGGGTAGAAGGTGGGCAAGGGGCAGAGTGGGTACCTTTACATGTACCCGTATCTTCTTCCTTTGACAGATGCTGGAGCCACTGGCTTTGCAGGAGTTCTCTGTCCCAGGGGCAATACTCCCCTTCTACAGCAGGGGGAGCCAGACACCCACAAACACAGCATCAAGAATCCCGCGTGGGGATAAAGAGAAAAGAGAATGGAAGGGAGGAAAGAGAATAGAGAAGAGTTATCTTCAGGTGCAAGGCAATAACATCCTGTCACTGTCTACACAGCCATGGAAGTCCACTGACCAAAAGATACACACACACACCAAGGGCTAGGAACAAAGGCCCAGAGCTTGGCTGAATTTGTCGGTATGTGTTTCTGCAGTTAAATCCCATTCCCTGCAGGTTTGGTCTTGACACTAGTTCCAGATCCAGGAAATTAAGTCTGCATGAGGGAAAGCAGGGATAAAGTCTCCTGAAAAGGGCACAGGCTTTGACCCTAAGCTGTGTGTGGGGCTACAAGCCACTGAATGTGTGAATCACCAGATGGAGATAATGACAAAAACAAAGTACCTTTCCCCTGGATAAGCTGTGAGCACAATCACCACCTCTGACTACTAGGGACCCAGAGGCAGCCCTGGGCCAACCACAGCTCTGTACACACAGCAGTTATGGAGAAAAGAACCCAAGGTGCCAGCTTTCCGGCCTGGCCTCCTGCTCGCACAGACCTTACTTCTCATCATGGGGAGGAGGAAGGGCCAGGGCACCAAGTGCTGCCTCTGTGGGCCCCACCCCAGCCTCTGTCTTTGGAGGGAAGAGCGCAGGAGAACTAGATCTAGAGAAGCCCCTTAGTGGTCTGAGGAAGAGCCCTGCCTCTGAGCGTTCACACTGGCCCTGGGCACCTTGGGGGCAGGGAGAGGCTGTGCTTCCTTCTTGTCTGCCCGGCCTCGGCAGTGTCTTGGGCTACACAGCTCTCAGGACCGGCTCAGTAATGTAATTGGGAAGAGCTCTGCATCTGGTCAGCACGCGGTCCTTCCTGTGCCAGACTGCGGGATAGGACTGGGCAGCCAAGCACAATGAATTCCAGGAGGAGCAGCAGAGCAATCTAGTGCCAACTCTACGAGGCCCGGGGCTGTCCAGAATCTAATGTGCTCCTCTGACAACGGCTGGGAGGGATTGGTGCTTTAAAGGCCCATGTCCTTCTCTTCCATTCCATGTCCCCTGGAGAGAGAGCACGGCCGTGAATTAACATGGCACCGTCGTCAGGGGGATTCAGGTCTCTACCTGCCCTAGTTTCTTCCTCCCCACCCTCCAGACCTCTGTGCAGACAGGGCAGGGAAAGAATGACCCTCTCTCTTACAGAGACAAAAAAGGATGCCCACCAAATTCTTCCTCATCACTCAAGGACACACACAGCCAGAGATGGGGGCAGAATGAAACATTTCAAGTCCAAGGCAAGAGAACATTTCAGAGCCAACCAGAGTGACTTAATACTGGAACTGATGCTCTGTCTCAGGACACTGGTCCAAACATGTTACTACCTGTCATCGACTGAACCCTGTCTGGTAGGCACCTGGCCCCTCCTCAGTGACAGCAGCTCTGAGCAGAGTGAGATTCAGTGCTCTGCAGCCTCCAAAGCCCAGACTCTGAGTCAGGGAATCCTCTAGGAAGCTAAATTCCCTTTCTTTATTAAAATAAATTTCTTTAACAGAAACTAAAGGAAAAAAAAAAAAAAACAACAGAAAATGAGGAGAGGAGAATGAGTGACCTAATTTGGTTGGAGTACTTATGCTGTTGACCCTTTGCCTTCCACTTCCAATATCTACTCAGAATGTGCACAAGGGACATTACTTCCACTGCCAATGGCCTCCCCTGCTCCCCAAATCTAAGGCTAGAGAGAGGCAGGAGGGATCGCCCCTGGGGCCGTAGACAGCACGTTGGTGTGACTCTAGCCACAGAAGCCTTACCCAGGCATGGAACAGAGTCAGAGTTAAGAGAAGAGATTTTTTTCTGACCTTCACTAGACTCTTCCTCTTCCTCCTCATATTCTTCCTCTTCCTCCTCTTCCTCCTCCTCATACTCTTCCTCTTCCTCCTCTTCATTCCCAGGCTCGTAGCTCTTTGAGGCCTCCAGCTCCTCTTCACTCTTTCCTTTCAGAAGGGCATGGATCCTCACAGCCTCCTTCCAAGGAACACCGCCCAGGTCGGAGGTGGGCAGAGGCTCCTCTTCCTCCTCCTCCTCTTCCTCCATCTCGGACTCAGAACTGCTGTGGGGAAACAACCATACAACCAAAGTGAGGGAATGACAAAAACTGAGAAGGAGATGCTCAAAAGCCACAACCAGAGGCAAAATGTCCCAGCAAAGCAACTGCTGGGCAGGAAAGGAGAGAGGACATGCACAGAGGGGTGTGGTGGGCTTTTCTGCCCAGGTAAGACCCACAAAGGGAAGGAAAGAGAGTGAGTAGACGGCCAGAGGAAATACACATGTACAAGTAAGCCCTACATAAACCCACATGAGCAAACAGCTCAGCCTGGGCGGGGGCAGAGTGGGGGCTCTATTCAATGAACTGCAACTCCACCGAGTCCAGTTTCAGAGGCCCTCAGAGACAGTAGGAGGCACAGACTCATTTTGATATGAACTCAAGACCCTGGGAATCAAGAAAGGAGAAAGTCTCCTTTCATCGTGATCTGTCTGGTTTGAGGAACTCAACTCTACTTGACTCAGGTGGGTTGGCAGGCTCTCATGGGAAACATGGTGAGAAAGAAAAGCTGCCTCCAAGAGGCCTGAAGTCTTAGCCACAGACGGGCCGGCAATCAAGGAGTGTGTGCTGGAGGGAAGGCAGCACATTCATTTCCACAGTGTTCTTTAGTCCCCACAACGTGCCCTGCCCAGAACAGGATACTATGGGGAATACACAGTTAACACGGTAGCAAAGGCGCTGTTCACCACAAGGTTATAGTACAGGGACTATGGGGAGAGGGTGAAAACAAATATCCCGATCACTGGGGTCATCACCCTGGACAACCAGCCACATTTTCTACCACCATTTCCTTTATGGCACATGGCCTAGCTCAGCTTGAAACAGGAAGCAGCACTACATGTGAGAAGACCCTTGCCGTGACCTGTGCAAGCCAAAACCGTGGATCTCCACCCTCGAGGCCACCACCTGGGAGCATTTCTATCCGCCTTTCCTGCCTGCAGAGTTAAGCAGTCAATAGGTGGTACACAAATAAAAGTGCCCTACAATATAGCTGTAAGGCAGAAAAAAGCCCCCAAACATCATGATACAAATGAAGTTTCTGAGACCTGTTTCATGGTCTGATAATTCCCAAAAAGTCTTTTTCAGGAGAGGCTTTGCCCTCAGTGAGAAATGTGTCATTGACTGGGCTAGAGGAAATTTGGCTTTTCCAATCAAGCATGGTCCAGCCTCTGGCATGAGAGAGCCTCAAACCCCAGAAGCATCAGGCATGGGATGGATGTCCAGTCCCATCTTCCTGTGATGGGGGGGGGGGGGTGCTCTCTCCCCACCCAGAGTGGGGCTGTGAATGTGGAGAGGGAATCAGTGAATACAGTGTGATAAGGTCAATGACACCTCACTACCAGTGCTATTATTAGTACCTGTGCAGTATAGAATTTAACCTAACTCAAAGAGAGGTCTGGCCTCTGTCTTGGCTTCTGGGATGTAAACTCTAAGCCCTTGGAAGGTCTTGCCTGATGGGAATGTGTTTATTTCCGTAGGATCCTTAGGTCATGGTAAGTAGTCTAATAATGTGATTTAGGGTGAGGGCTGGCCACATCAGAAAGACCAACAATTTAGGGCGGGGGAATTGAGTCATGAAGTATTAGCTGGCCTGGAGACTGAGATCAATCACAACATGTTGCTAATCAGTTAATCTGTCAATTGATACCTAGGTAATGGAGCCCCAATAAAACCTCTGAACACCAAGGCTTGGGTGAGTAATACTATATGGGTTTTGTCACACGTTAATACCAAGAAAGTAACACTGTCCTGACTCCGTAGGGAGAGGACAATGGAAGCTCCACATCCGTATGTTCTTGGACTCTGCCCTGTGCACTTCCTTACTTGGCTGATTTCAGTAAGTATCCTTCTCTGTAATTAACCACAACCATGAGTATACACATTTTAGTGAGTTCTGTGTGTCTTTCTAACAAATTATTGAACTTGAGGGTGGTTTTGGGAACTCTCAGACTTTAGTTGGGTCAGTCTGAGGGCAGCCCTGGGGGCTGTACGCCCGCCTACTTCTCAGGTGGCTGATTCTCAGTGTTACACTGGCTCTGCTACTTACCAGCTGTATGACCATGAGCTGATTATTTATGCTGAGCCTCAGTCTCCGCATCAGTAAGGAGGCAATGTTCACATCTACCATGTAGAAACGTTATGAAGATTATGGATTTTACTGATTTTTATAATGTTTGTGTTATACTCTGGGACTCTTGCTATTCACTTCTTTGTTTACCCATTTACATATTCATTCATTCATTCATTCATTCATTCAATGAACATTCTTGAGTACTTACTAAATCTCAACCAATGGATACAAAAATAAAAAGAGGCAGCTCCTTACTGTAAGCAACTCATTTTGGTGAATACTACTTGATTCACTTATTCATCCATTCATCCATCCATCCACCCACCAAAATTTACTGAGCGTCTTTTACTTATAATGCACTTCCTCCACATTGCAGAGAATACAAAGATCCGTATTCTCAAGGGAGATAAGATGCGAACACAGCATGATAAAATAAGGTAGGAGATAACTGTAGTGGAATGAAAGGTTGAGAGGAGGCAGTTTAAGGTGAGTAAACATAAGAATTTGGACCATGGAAAACTTGGCATCTGGATTTTGACTGTTTTTCAGTATTTATTTAGGTATTATTTTCATTTGTTTACTATCTTATTATTTAGCAACATATAACAATGTGCATCACTTAACATCTTTCAAACATGAAATAAGGATAAGAATGCCTCCTATGCTCATCTTAAATCTTATGTAAATTTATTCAAACTTCAGGTGGGCAGAAGGCAGGCCAGCTTGTCCTTCCTTCCCAGCCAGGCATACAAGGTAACTCCAGCAGTCGGCAGGTACAGTGGGACTACACTGCCACTGTTTGGGAGAGGTGCCTTCAGCACGGCCCATTCCTTGTACTGTGCCACGTCATGAGGGCAGTGGCACTGTGCATAATGTGAGCAATTAATACTCTATGATGAGGGCAATGGGACTCACAGCTATGAGTGTGATACTGGCTAGTTTTATGACAGCTCAAAGACCACGGGAGAATAGCAAGTGAGGCATGGAGCATAAAAGATAGGGTGGAAAGGTCAACCCTTGCCTTTCTTCATAAGCTATTAGCTCTCAGTCTCTTTCTGAAAGGCCTTGATACGTTGTTTCTGGAAATCTGAGACAGGCAAACCAGTCTCCCTCCCTCTGTGAAGGAGAGGGGTGGACAAGCATTGCCAACTATTCCTTTCCAAGCCATCACATCTATGGGAGCTTGGAGCAGTCCCCTGAATCTCGCCAGGCTCCTTATGTCGTGCAAGATTCACAGCGTAAACTCAGTACTTCAAGACTCATTTTTACATTTTGTGGCTGTTCCCAGTGCCTGAATTTCTGGGTCTGGCCTTTGAAGAGGCTGGGGGAAGGGTACAGAGAAGGAATCTGTAGTGAGGCAGACCCCCTCACCCCTACTTGGACATCAGCCTAGAAACATCTTAAGTGGGAAGATCACTACGCCAGAACAAAAGACAACATAGGGAACAATTTCTCTATCCTTTTGGGAAGAGAGCATGACCTCTCAGTTTATAGCCTCCTAGGAGATGAAGGCCACAAGAAAATATAGTTATCAAGATCAGCATTTGTAACAATCTATTGTTTGATGTAGGTCCACCTCCCCTGGACTGCACTCTCTCTGAGAGCAGGACCAGGTCTGCTTGGCTCACTGAAGTGCTGCTTGTAGTGCCTAGCACAGCCAAGAAAGGCAAGGAAGGATGCACAACCAGAGAAAGCCAGGGTAGGTTGCTACCTAAATTCACAGGTGTCAGATGATACCTCTGATGCCCCTTGGTGAAGTCCATCAGTAGGAGCAGAGCCTTTGAGTTACAATGACACCTTGCAAAAATCCTCCCTGCTACAATTTATATCTGATCAATGATCTCAAAGCACTTTACCTGAACTCCCTATCAGATGCCATCTTCTCACTGAGGCTATGGTGGGGCCTGATAGGAGGAAGTAAGACCAGCAGGCACATGGACTAGATTCTAAAAAAACAAGATTTGCTCCAGACTTCTATGAGCTGAACAGAGGTTCTGCTGTGCCAGAGAAAGGCCAACGGTGATCATCACAGTAGTGATGGCGAACACTTACTGAGCCCTGATGAAGTGCCACGTGGCACAAGGCACTTCACATGAATTAGGTCACTCAGTTACACAATAACTCTAGGACTCCAGGATATATTAATATCGTCATTTTTACAAATGAGGCCACTGAAGCTTAAAAAGGTTGGATCATTGGTGTGAGATCAGGATTCCCTCCGGTGTCTGCACCTGTCACACCGTGCCCTCTTGGATTGTTCACCAAGAACCCAAGAATTCTTCAGCCACTAGCAGCTGTCAGGGTGGCAAACCCAGGAGCAAGATCATGACCAGTCTCCTGGCTGCCTGGGTCTAACTTCAGAAAGTGGATACTGGAAATCTGGGCAGGTCCTACTGTGAATGAAGCAGGCTGCTATGTCAAACAGCACATGAAGTTCTTAGATGGTTTAAGGGAAAATAGGGAATCATGGCTCTCATTTTTAAATGAATCCACTCATAATCAGAGAGTCCACTCCTAGATCCCACCCTCTCTGACAACTGTGTAAACATTATACTGCTAAGCAGACTGCTGGAGAAGATGTATATTGTCCAGCAATCATTACATGATGAACATTTAATCCACGCTAAAAGCAGTATCCTGCTCAGCAATGGCTCACATTACTGCCTCCACTGGAGAAGGGATAAGGGAGAAGAGAGGGAACGGTCAGGAATTTCCACTTATGTTGGTGAGTCTTGAAGGAGGGGCTTTTCCTTGTTGTGTTACTCTGATGGAGAGCAAAGCCCCTTTGGGATGGCCTGTCATCGACTTTTGGGGAGTCCTCTGTAACCTGGTTGTCCCATCTGGATGGAAAGGATACCTGTTTGCTCTAGTGCTAACTTGTTCTTTAGAGCCAGCAATGTGCAAACAGTTGAGGACTTCAGCAGATGGGTACTGCACAAGCCATCTTCATTGCCTGGGGCAAAGTTTTCCAGACAGGCAATCAGGGAAAAACAAAACTAAAAGAATAAAGCCAGTTTTCTTTTGTCTTCAGGCACCTGTTCTGTTCCAGAGAAAGTAAAAGTACTATTTCCAGGGTCTCCTTTGGAAGATGCTTCCCCTCCCCCTCCCCCACTCCAAGGAAGGATCAAGGAGCTAATTAGGTCTGGGCCAATAGTCTCTGTGCAAACTAAACCACAAAGCAGCTAAGACTCACCTAGGGGGTTTGTTAACAAACAGGTATTCCTGGTCTCCACCCCAAGCGCACTAAATCAGCTGCTCCAGGGGAGGGTCCAGGAATTACGTTTTTACCACATGTGCCAGGTGGCACTTATAATCAGGGAAATTTAGAGCAGCCATCCTTGGTCTTTAGACCACAGCATTACCTGGGAACTTTTTAGAAATGCAAATCTTGGGTTCTACCCCAAATGACTGAATAAAAAACAGCCCAGCAATCTTTGGCTTAACAAGCCCTCTCGGTGGTTCTGATGCCAGCAAAGTTTGATCAGCACTGCTCTAGGGCCAAGCCAAACCCAACTTGTGGCACTTAAACCAGCCGTTTAAGGAGCCCAATACAAGAATCACTGGCCCTGCCCCTCCTCGTGAGGGATACCCCTGTATTGTGCTTAGAGCTACAATGCACTGCGGTGGTGACAGTAGGGGTGGCAATAATTTAGTGCTCCCTGGGCACCACGCACTGTGCCAGTTGTTTTATTTGATTTCATCCTCATAACAAACCAATGAGGTGCAGTGTTCTTTGCAGATGAGGAAACCGAGGCACAGAGAGGCCAAGAAATGTGGCCCTAACTACTACGTGGTAGAACAAGGCTTCAAGTACAGGTCTGTTTGACTCCGATGTCATGCTCTGAATTATGATACTGCAATGCTCCCCCAAGCAGACGATGAAGTTAAGAGTTCTTTAAACCTGTCAAAAGTGAGTTCCTGGATTGGACCAGTGAATTCCTTAAAACAGTCATTCCTCATCTTCAAGGAAGGTCTGAGGGCTGAGAATGCACTTAACTCTGCTTGGTGCTACAGGGAAGATGGAGAAAATACATGATACACTGTCTGCATCTGACCACTGCCCTCAGGGAAATAAGACAAAATCTGTGGCTCCTCCCTCTGGGCAATTTGGTTTAAGAGACCATTTTTTCACTCTGCAAAGAGCTAATGCCACTTGTTGCTGTCGAGTTTGAGACACAGGCACCATTTGGGGCACCTGGCTGGCTCAGTCGGAAGAGCATGTGACTCTTGGTCTCGAGGTCATGAGTTTGAGCCCCATGCTATGTGTAGAGATTGCTTAAGTAATAAATAAATAAACTTAAAAAAAAAAAAAAGAGGCAGACACCATTTGATGCAGACTGATTTCATATTCTTCTATCCTGCCCTTCCTATTGCACCCTGCTACATGTGCCACGGTGTAGCCTTCCTGAAATGTCCTTGCTACATACTGCTGCCTCATTCCCTGTTAGTTTACAAATCACAGTGGAGGAAAAATCACAATGGCAGAAAAGCTGGCTGACCACACTCACCCTGAGACTAAGCTATTAGGTCTGCAGAGAGTGGGCTCTCCCTCATCGACACAGAGCAGGAACACATGCTCTGTGGATGTTCTGGGTAGAGATGTAGTTGTGTGACAACAGTGTGTATGTGGTGATGGCTTCTGAAATGCAGGTACCCAGGGGGAGGCTGCCCAACAATGCACAGAAATGCTGTCTCTGAGGCCAGCCCAAGAAGCAGTTGATCCAAAGTATGTGTGAGGTGGTAGAATGCAGCTGTAAGTAGCTCTGCCCAGCAGACACCCTAAGAACATTCCTGGAACTTAAAAAAAAAAAAAAAAAAAAGCACTGTTTTCTTTAACCGCACACATTCCCTTCCTTACTCATGGCAACAAAGAAGCATCCTGCTGGTGTCTCAATGATAAGGCAAAGCCTCCATTAGTCTGGGAGACAGAGTAAGGGCTCCCCAGAAGCCCTGCAGGACAGTCTGACCAATAGTGATTTTACTCCAGCTTTTATCTTATTCCCTTTCCATGTCCTTGATAATCTTCATGGAGCATTCTGAGTTCTGTACTGACCCTGGTAGACCTGGGTCATAATGAAAACATTAAGTTTAAGGAGTTAAGACAGTGGACTTAGGCAGTTCTGTGGGGGCTGGAGGGCACATGTCCTCCTCAGGCATCATTCAGTTACACTTAATTAAAACATCGGGATGGCCAAGCACAAAATCACTGGCTGCTGTGTGTGGTCCCTGGGATGCAAGTTTTCTGTTCTTCTCTTTATATAGAGGAGAAAGAAGGAAGTCTGGAGAGGTGATGTGGCTTCCCCAAGACTGCAGGGTGAACTGGTGTCCTCACAGAAGCCCCTAAGTCCAACCCTGAAGTTTCTTCTACTGAACCACCTGCCCCTCAACAGCACACTGCTTCAGGTTTCTGTTGTTCCCATGTGGAAGTCCTTTCTCTTCCAGTAAATTTGCAAACAACGCCTGAGGGCAGAACCTGGGACTATTATTTATTTTTTTTCGTGTTACCTTTTCAATGAAAGACAAAGTGTTAAGGCCATGGTAGGTGTTCAAGAACTACTTACTGAATTTCTGCATTAAGTTCTTACCAGCTAACAAGATGACGAGAGGGAACTGCATGGAAAGGGGGAGATCAGCAGGGAGAACAGGAAGAATCCTGGACTGGGATCCAGGAAACCGGAGTTTGAACCTTAGTCAATCCTTGATCCTAATATTAGTCCCCATGTGTTTCCTTAACCACAGAGTGGTTAAGATAAACGTTTTCGTCTACTTTGCAGGATTCCTGTGAGGATGACCAAGTGAGGTGATGGATACAGAAGTCCTTTGTAAAAACTCCAGCGCCATGCAAAGTAGTGGTAAAGGCAACCACCATCGACATGCACTTACATGTGCCACATACTGTTTTAAACACTTTATACTATTGAATCCTCACACCAATTCTGTGAGGAAAGTACTCGTATTGCCTTCATTTCACAGATGAGGGAACAGAGGCATAGGGAGGTTGCTTAACTTGCCTAGTGTCACACAGCTGGTAGGTGGCACCGATAGTCTGGCTCAGATCCCATGCCGAGGGCACGGTGCTGCCTCCCCCCACAAGCAGGACAGTATATTCATCTGGGGAAGAGGCTGCTAGGGCAAGCCATGGGCATGTTGCAGCACACGAGAAAGCGGGGCCGGAGCTCCCGGGCACAGGCTGACCTGCTGGCCACGTCCTCCTCTGCGCCTTTGTCCAGCACGCTGCTCAGGTTGTGCTCAGCCTGCGTCTCCTCGGGCACCTCCTCCAGCTCCTCTGCCTGTTTCACAGACAGGCGGTAGTTCTCCAGCTCAATCCTTTCAGGAGTACCCCTGAGTCTCTTAGCAATGCTAGGCTCTTCCAGGCCATTCACACTTGAACCTGCAAGACAAGCAAAGCAGCAAAGTTCTAGGACAAGTGAAGGGAAATGAATACATGCGGTGGGGGACAGAGAAAGTGCACGGAGGGAGGGGGCACTGACAAGCATATCTAAGCGACCAAGGGAGCCACCACTCATTTCAGTGAAAGGAGGGACAGGCCCTCCATGAAGGCCAGGGACCCAGACAAGGGACAGCCTGAAAGTCAGTAAGGTCACAGAGGCCAGGAAAGGACTGTGGGCTGGAGTGGCAGCCCTTCCCCGAGCAGGAGAAACAAAAGTCAGCCCCTAAGGGGGGGGCGCAGGCTCAGTCTCCTCTGTCATCCCTGAACCCAAGCCCAGTGGAGGGAAGAGGTGGTGGTGACTGTGGGGGAGGGGGTAAAAAGGACTTGGGCTAGACTCTAAGGAAGCGCTTTTCACTGATCCAGCCCCTCTAAAGTAGCTTTCATGGAGAAGGTGAGTCTTGCCAGCTGCCCCCCACCCTAATGATCCAGGACCCAGTCAAGGCTCATGCCCTGCATCTGGCCAACCTGCAGTGTCCAGGCCAGCTGCCTGCAGGACCTCTCACACTATGGAAGTGTCTGTCCTGTCACAATTAGATTCATGGTAAACATTTCCTATTTAACAAGAACACATAGGTGATGTTGTGCCCCTTCTGCTGCACAGTTCGGAGGAATATTGTCAGGTTGCCTCATTCTTGGTGATACCAGCTTGACTGCTTGGGTATGGTGGTGCCCAACCATCTTTCTGCTGTAAAGAGAGGATTTCCCCCTTTGTAATTAATGAGTAATCCATGGGGTCATAATGTAGAAACCATGGGACTATCCTGTTCCACTATACTTTCATCCAGTGGTTTTTGTACCAATCCATTGATGAATGGTGATTTAAAAATTTTTATCATTCCTTCTCCACTGTCATTCTTTGTAAAGAACTTTTCCCATTTCTCTGAGTACCACCATGACTCATGGATTTTGAAAAACTTAAATATTGTATTTGACTACTATGTTTTCTTACTCTCCTTTAACCTAGAAGTTTCCCTGTTTCCCCCATTATTATTCTTTTTCATGTACCTTTTTATCTCAAATTTGGTCAGAAGAAGCCCACCATATTTATTCTTTAATGTCTTCACTGTAATGTGATATAGTCTGTAAGCTTAGAATCAGACAAATCCAGGCTAGGCACCTGACTCCATGAGTGACAAGCTGAAGGATCTCAGGAAAATTTTCTGATCTATAAATGAGGACAACCTTCAGCTCCTATGATTATTATGAATGTGGAATGAAATTATATACATATATATACAAGTATGTGTACGTATGCCAAATCTGTGTGCACTCCAAACCTATTGTCTTCCTCTTCTGCTTAAACCCAGCACATGGGCAGGATTCAGCAAATATGAGTTAAGTGATGTAACTGATGCCCAGTAACATTCTTAGCACCAGTTTGTGTTGTATCCATTTGCTCTGGATTATGAACAACAGTTACTTGACAAAGATGGGAAGGGAATTCTGGGCAGAGGGAACAGCAATAGCTAAGGTACACTGACATGCAATGGCAGCTTGGCATTACTAGACTTTCTGGTGGCAGTGTACTTGAAATGGTAGTGAAGAGAAAGAGACTGGGGTGGGAACAGAGCATGCATGGCCTTCGGTGCCATTCTAAGATCTAAGAGATAACACTGGGTTTTGGCAGGCAACATCATACCAACCCAGTGTTGAGTGACAGGTGGCTTATCAGGTGAAGGCCAGAACCTCTGTAATGAAGGACTAAAGTAAAGGGGTAGGAATATTGAATTAGTAATATCTGTGACATGACAGGTGTGCAGAAAATCTTCTGGAAGCCTGGCACTTTTGTTGTGTACAATGTTCTCAACCTCTCTGTAATATCATTAGAAAGAACATTTTATGAATCCAGGTAGTCACAGAATAAAGTCTGAGTGCATCTATTGGATTACCAGGTTCTTCCACCAAATAGCATCTTTCAAATTTACTAGAGAATCTTTACTGAAAAGCAAAACCCAGGGCACGTTCATCTATAAATTCAAGTAAATGTCTAATGATGGAGTCAGAGCATGAATCCTTGGGCTCACTAGGGCCCTGTGCAACGCCCACCTGTCCTAGTCTTTGCAACTCCAGTTGGGGCATTTTACACATCCCTGGCCCATTGCCCAAAGTATAAGCTATAATGCTGGATCAAAGCATCTGGACAATTAGGAAATATGTGGGCTTCAGGTAATAGAAAAAAGAGACAGGGAGCACATCAGGTGGATGCTGCTTCAGCATCCTTCAAACCAACCCCCCTATCCCTGGCCTCTGGAGTGCACAGGCTCCAAATGCACTGGTTCATCATTTCCAAACATCAGTCTTCCTGTCCTCTGTTGCTCCTTCCCTTCATCAAAACCCAACATGATAAACATGGGAAGGCTAAGGATCCCCTGACTATAATATCATCTGATTCTTTCCTTCTCATCATGTATTTTTGACAAATGTCCTTAAAACAGAACGCAGACAAGAAAGTGAAATACATGTGAAGCCACTACCCAAGTATAAAGTTTTGGGGAACTCCATAGATAGAGAATAAAAATCAGTATTTCTTTTAGCTAGGGAACAAAAAAATAGAATAAGAACTACCACTTCAGGGAAACAAACAACCAACACTCATCAATTCAGATCCAAGCAATTTCAAGGTAGAGTGAACAAACACACTCATGCAGAGAAACACTCAATACGTGATGTCTGTTTTTAGTGGGTAAAAACCATACTCTGTGCCAGAAATTCTACCAGAACCTTGAGCAACAAAGCAGACTAAAACACTCTCTACTCTTAAAGATCTGTGGGCTAGTCACAGAAGAGACAGTCCTGCCCAGGAATCATTTCAGTATGATGTGTCAAGTATCATGGCTTATGCATGCATGTGGTGCTATGTGCATACATAAAAGGGCAACTCTACCCAGAGAAGTCAAGAAGATGTTCTGGAGGAATATGGAGGTTGCCTAGCCAGCTTTAAAATAAAATTCCGTAAGGGGCGCCTGGGTGGCTTAGTCGGTTAAGCGTCTGACTTCAGCTCAGGTCATGATCTCGCAGTTTGTGAGTTAGAGCCCCGTGTTGGACTCTGTACTGACAGCTCAGAGCCTGGAGCCTGCTTCAGATTCTGTGTCTCCCTCTCTCTCTCTGCTCCTCCCCCACTCACACTCTGTCTCTCTCTCTCAAAAATAAGTAACATTAAAAAAAGAATTTTGTAAGGGAGGTAATAGCTGGAAATGAGGTATCTGAAATTCAATTCAGAGACATTAAGCAACCTGCCCAAGGTCACACAGCCAGTGAGCAGTGCAGCCAAGATTTGAGTCCAAGGAGGACAGCATTACTTCAGAAAACTACCATGGCTGTCCCTAGGCCTATGATGTGAAGAAAAGAAAAGGAAGGAGTGTTTCCACAGAGTCCTATTCTGCTTTCCCCCTTGGGACTCTTCACCATTCTCTCCTCCCCACTACAGTTTTCAAGAGGAAGGGCACAGAACTTCATGAGAGCATCTTAGAGCACAGAATCTGGCATTTGGAAGGACATTCCATCCTCCTTGAAGAATTTCTATAAGCTCTGGAGTCCTCAAAATGCTATGGGGAATTAAAAAAAAAAAAAAGAAATCAACAAAATTAGCATGGTTGGTTCTCTGTGCTAAAGCAAGGGGCTCTCTTCTAGATTAACCAGATGGGGATGATAAACTAAGATCTCAAAGGAAGTAACAGTGGAGGAGACCTGAGCAGTGGCTATAACACTGTGACAAACACAGAACTTCTCCCTCATCCCCTGGATCCTCCCTCTTTCAACAACAGAAGAGCTCGAGGGAGCAAAGACTGTAGGAGAGCAGATGTAAAAATAGCTGACAGATGCTGGTTTGGCAAGTCACTGTGTAACCAGTGGGGTCAGGCTGGCTGGCCCAGGCCCACCTGGCCTCTCCACTTCACATGCCTCAGTGCAAGAGCAACTATACAGGGACTTTCCAGCTAAAAGTGGATGAGAGATTTGGAATAATTTCTAAGGCTGAGTCTTCACTAAGTCAGGGCAGGCAGATCTCGGGTCATTGGAGGCCAATTCCAGCTTCACACATACCAAAAGGAAACAGCTCCCAGGATCTGGGTCGCATCCTAAATAGGAAAAAGGCACTGGGCCTGACCTAACGGCTCTGTTTTGGAACAGTCACTGCCTGCATGAGCTCCATACATCATCCTGAAAGAAATATTTTTCCTAACAGGACAACCTGCTCTCAGCTGATGTGCCACAGCTGCCAAAAGCCTTTATTTGTGTCTGTCTGATTCCTGAAGGGACACGAGGGATGTACATGACACTCTCGAGGCGGGCCTTCCCAGTCCTCAGCAGGCAGCAGCGCCATTCCCCCTTTTCCTCCTGCAGTGGCAGAAATGCCCTATTACGAGGTGGAGCCAGATGCATAGGACACTGTAGGACTTTGGGCAACTGTGAAGGGTATCACCTAAGAGACTGGAGCAACTGAGGGGATGCTCTCCTTCTGCCCATATTCACTTCTGGCCTGTTTCCCCATTCCTTTTCCTTTCCTATAAGCTTGGGAAAGCTTGAATGAAATCTGAAAGTCTAAAAAGGACGTAGGAAAGGCACAGTAAATTGAGATTGATAATTGATTTTCATCATATTCCCCATATTTAGAAGTAGAATGGATGCTACGGTTCATTCATTCAAGCATACACTCAACAAATATTTATTGAAATGCTACTTCTAGCCAGGCACTGTGCTAGGTGTTCAGGCACACCCGCGGACAACACGGGCAAGATCTCTGCCCTTGGGGAGCCTGCACTCTGATGGACTATGGGTGTCACATATCTGTTAAGAGAAACCAATGACTCAAGGTGTCAAAAGGTTTCAACTGTGGTCATGTTCTGATAAAATGGCCCTGTGATTTGCAATGATTAGTATCATTTGAGGAAAAAAGTACTCTTGCCATTTTGATATACAGAGATTTTTCTCTTAAGGATGCTCTCTCTTATCAAAAGTTCCTGGATATTTTTGTTGCAACTTCTTTTTTTAAAGAAGGTCAACTAATTTCAGATGGCCTTCTCACACATTCATCCAAAGCCTTGCCTGTCCACAATCCTGCACAAAGGAAAGCACCAAGTCATGAATTAGGTCTGAGCTATAAGGTCTCAAGGAGGTGTTAAGGAAAATAAAGTTTCCTGAAGAAAATCACCAGGCTGGCAGTACAAATCTAAATTCGTGGACCCAGTGCAAAATCTGTCACAGTGACTTTTATGTTACCTGATTGTTCACTGGTCTCAGAAACATTCACAAAATCACCCTGGGAGATTAGGGTGTCCCTCCTCACACAGAACCCCAACCCTTATAAGGCTACAGGGGGAATTTGTGTCTTAATTTTGTTTTCTCCCTGCTCTTGTTGGAAATGATATAGAAACTACACTCTCTCATGTTTCCTCATATACTGGGAAATAAGGATGAAACCATCTGAAGTGGTGGCTGGTCTAAAATAGAACCACCGTCCAGCCCAGAGAGTTTCTCTGTGTGGGACAAAGCCTGGGTCTTGGGCCCTGCTTCCTTTTGGAATGTATTAGGCTGCAGCTGGACCCCAATGACTTGAGCAGGGCTGGTCATAACAGTAAATAATCACCGTGGGTATTAATCCACTCTTTCCATCATGCTTTGAGCTCAAGTTTCCATATGAGTTGTTGGCTTAGTAGCCTGAAAAGCAGGCAGAGCACATACCATGCAAATTGAGTGCCATTTTGGCTTTCACCTGCCTTAGGGACTTCCTCACTGCTCTAGTCAAGCTGGACAATGTGATCTGGTATCTGTGGGAGAAGGACTTTGGCCTGTGTTTAGGATTAGGATGTCACTCCCAGCCTAGAACCCAATCTAGGGAGGAAAGATTTATTAGGGCTAGATAAAAGGCCCTACAGTTTGTAAAACGCCTTTCTTTGCTTATTATAAGGTGCCTGGGACCACAAATTTGGGCTCTCCCCCTCTTTAGCTCCTCAGTTCATTTGCCTTAGTAGACTCTGCTTGACTGGGCTCACATTTTTACACCTTTTACAGAGATTTCTCATTCTCTGCACTATGCACTTTGCAAGCATTGCAGCTGTATATGGAAAAGGACCCTCTTGCTTTGGAGACCAAAGAAAGAAGTTTCCAAGCCACTGTTAGGGCTAGGTGGCTTTTGCCCCTCTACCATCTAGCCCCCAAGAGACTCTACTATGGCTTCCTACTAGCAAAGAATCTGCTTCTGAAGCAGGTGATGAAGGAATAAAGACAACTACCTGTGTCAGGCACCATGACAGGTATGCTACACACACTGGCCAGTGACTGTCACAACACTCTTGTCAAAACTATTATTACTATTATTACACTGAGGGTGCTGAGTCTCTGTGATGTTAAGTAATATGCCCAAAGGTTCAAATGAGGCAGATCCAAGACTAAACCCAGGGCTGTGTTACTCTGCAGCTTGGGCTCCTTCCATTAAACTGTGCAGGGTAGAATTGTTAACAGCCCCTTACTCATGAACTATTTATTCTTCAATTGGGGTAACTGTATTTTTATGTGGGCACAGAGAAAAGGAGGTTATGTGGATTCAAGGGGAAGCTCAGTTGCTTTGGAGACATTTAATTACCAAGAGTTGAGAAATTCTGTGCTAAATATTACATGACAGAAGCCAAGAAGGGAAAAACCCAACAGGGATCAAATCAGAACAGTGTCAGAAAAAAAAAAAAAAAACAAAAAACACCTGCATGGGAACGGGGGCTCATGCAGACTGGAATGCTGTCTCTCAGGAATGCTGAGGGCACTTGCCCTCCCTTCATCAGGGTACTGAGGGGCTCTTTCTCCACCACAGCTCTTTGCTCTTCATCTGTGTGATTCCATGGAACTTTTACCCTTAAGTCTGTTTTCTAATGTTAAATTATTCTTCCTGTTATTATTACAGTATCTCCCAAAGGTGCCTTTTGGCAGATGGAAGTCCTGGTACACGTCACTATATGTGGCCAAGGCAAAAAGGTTTGTTTTAAGGTATATACCTGACTCTTCCTTACAAAAATTCTTACCAGTTCATCATATAGCTGTCTTGATAATATATTTTTCATGTGTTGTACTGTCTCACAGATAATACTCAACTTGATCCTTAATAGTCAACTGGGTCACCCTACTAAAATAGCTACCTCTTTGGTGTTGGAAGTTGTGAGCATTTCTAAAGCACAGGGGTCTGGTTGTGTTTTCTCTTAAGTCTCATGAGAGCTGTGCTCTAGCTAATATTCTACCTTCCTTATCTGGCTGTCCACTTTCACATACCTGAGGGTGAAATATCAGAAGGGGGTAACTGTTGTGCAATGGGCCTTGAGCAAACTATTTTCACGTATTAGTTTATGTATATGCCCCACCACCCAGGAGATTCTGTACATTTAACTATATATAATCCATCAAATCAATCCAATGTGGAGCTGATCTCCGAAATCATAAAAGGCAGGTAAAGAGAAGGATGGTTCAACAAGGTAAGTCAAGACCATCCCTTCTCTTCTACTTCTGCCTATTGCTACCTAATTCTGCCTACTGGATCCACCTCTGTCCTCTTGAAGGGCTCTTTCATGCATCTATCTCCTGTTCATGGGGCTGAATGTACCCCCAAACCAGAGGCTCTCCTAGGGAGTGGAATTATTCCAGTCATCTTTGTGTTTCTGGTGCCAACTGTTGTGTCAATAATGTGTTTTGAATAAATGACCAAGGTAAAAGTTCTAACCCTGTATCTAAACTAGAATATCAATTCACTATAATTTTAAGAAGTTAGTTGAACATATTATGGTCTCAGTTTCCTCATCTTAAATTTTTTTTTAACATCCATTTATTATTGAGAGACAGAGAGAGACAGAGCATGAGCATGGGAGGGGCAGAGAGAGGAGGAGACATAGAATCTGAGCTGTCAGCACAGAGCCTGACGCAGGGCTCAAACTCACAAACTGCAAGATCATGACCTGAGCCGAAGTAGGATGCTTAACTGACTGAACCACCCAGGCACCCCTCAGTTTCCTCATCTTAATGCAGAAACTTTAAGGCCTCTGTGGAGAGCCCCGAGAACAAATGGGAGATACCACTCTGTGAAAAGGGTAAGTGTACCAAGACAGCAACTGTTCCCTTAGCACCTGGGAAAGAGAAATTCCTATGAAGTTGCCAAGGTCTTAGAAGACCTTGCATTAAGACTCTGAAAAGAGACTATCTCAAATAATCTGATGTCCAAAAGTAATGACTTCATTCATTTCACAGTAGAGAGTGGGTTAGTTCTAGCAGCAGCTTAGAACTGTTTCTAGTAAGACCAGACCCAATAACAGGCCAAAAAAGAGAGGTGCAAAGGCAGAGAAGTCTGCATGCAAGGCACTCCAAGCTGATGCGCTTTTCTCAAGATGCCAGGTTTAAATTCCAATCCCTCCTCCTCTACTCCAGAGCAGAGTGCCAGTGGCACTTCAGTCAAGAGTGTATCCAAACCTGGCTCTCAGGTGGCTGACACATGGCCAGTTGCTCAGCCAAGAAAGTGATTTTCAACTTCTCAGGGCTTTACCCATAATCAGACTATCAATAAGGACAAACCCACATCCCCATGAAAGCCTCTTCGAAATAGGTTCTCTCTTAAAGACACAAAATCTCAAACAGCCATCCCTTATCTAACCAAAGATATATTTTTGGAAAGGAACTAAAATCCCGTCCAGCAATGTCTACAACTACCACCTGATACTCATATTTACAACGGTTACATCTTTGTTTTCATCTGTTAGAAGGTCATGGAGACTGCCCTGGAGAAGAAACAACAGTGCTGGGGACAGAGGCTCTACAAGGCTGATGGAATGGGGCACACTGATCTGGACTCGGAGAGTCCTTGCTAACGAATGACGCTGTAGCATTGGCAGCAGGTGGGGGCTACGGTCCTCTGGGCCCCCGTAAAGTGCCCATCTGTACACTGATTCCAAAAGAAAAAATCAGACCCTTCCCTCCTGCAAATGGGTCATGAGGTGGCACTGAGGACTACAGGGGATGGCGGTTGTGGGTCAAGCCAGCAGAGATGCAGACAGTCCCTAGGACCATGTGTAACCCTAATTCTGCCTAGGATAAGGCTAACTGGCACCTGCTCAGGCCTGACTTTTGGGTTAGGTGTTAACAATTTAATGTAAACCCTATCTATGATTGTTTTCACTTTCATTACTATGGTGAAGACTCCCTAGGGTATCATGGAATTACTATGTGATTTCACATCCCATCCATGCAGGCCGAGAAAAAAGCAATGCCAAATTTAGCCAAGCACTTGCAGAGACTTAACAATGCTTCAAAAGAGCTGGCATTTGGTGCACGCAGGCCAACTCACCCCAGCCCATTCCCCTAAAGACTAAAGAGAGCCAAACCCTTCTTACTGTTCTGTTCCCCTAATCTCTCCCCCCAGTCAGATCTCCCCTTCCCCTAAACCTCTGCTGGTTAGAACATATCCCAATGGGCCTTCTTGTCCTAACCCCACAGGACACACAGACCAGAGCGGGAGACCATCAGCCAGTCAGTAGAAACAGTCCTAATTCATTTTCTCACTCCAATTATTCCAGAATTTTCTGGAATTCCTACAAATGATAATATGTGATATTCCTATAAAGCTTTTAAATAAACAAGTTTCCACACATTTTAGCTTATTTGCTTTTTACAACAACCTTATGAAATAGAGAGGAGCAGGCTCTATTTTTTTTTCATTTTATAATTTCATATGTTAGGCTCCAAGAAGGTAATGACCAAAGATGACAAGGATAATAGGCTGCAGACTTGGAACTCAAATTAGGATCTTTTGTTATCAAGATCTATGCTTGTTCCATTTAGACCCAGCCCATTTCTCTGAGGCTGTGGTCTTCCCAGAAGGGTAAGCACATTCTGAGGGTGCAGGGACAATTAATTCACTGGAAAAAACACTAGACCTTCATTCTTTACAAGTTTTTTTTTTTTTTTTAATGTTTATTTTTGAGAGAGAGAGAAGCAGAGTGTGAGCAGGGGAGGGGCAGAGAGAGAGGGAGACACAGAATCCGAAGCAGGCTCCAGGCTCTGAGCTGTCAGTGCAGAGCCTGACGTGGGGCTTGAACTCACGTACCGTGAGATCATGACCTGAGTTGAAGTCAGACGCTTAACTGACTGAGCCACCCAGGCACCCCTAGACCTTCATTCTTAATTTATTTTTTACCCTGCCTTCTAAAATGTTTTGTAAATGCCCAATAGCAAATGCAATGTTAGTGGGGTACCGGCATGTACATAAGTATACATATTTTGGAATGTAGGTGTTCATAATTTTCACAGGGCGAGGCAGAAAAACTTAGAGATACTCCTGTAAGGCTCCAACATGGTCCTGTATCACCTTCATTATTCTCACACTCTTTCCTGATCTCCTACTGGGAACAATAAAATTGAGGTTAACTGCATATCAATGTCATGCCATTTCTGACTTTTTCCCTCAGGTATGATTTGGCAATAGCTGGAGACAGTTCTGGTTGTCATAGTCTGGGGAGGGGGGTGTACTGACGTCTAATGGGTAGAGGCCAGGGATATTGCCAAATATCCTACAATGCACAGGACAGTCTCCACAACAAAGAGTTATCCAGCCCAAAATGTCAACAGTGATGAGCTGGAGAAGCACTGGCCTAGAATTTATATCAAACTATTTCTAATCTCCCACCAACAGGCCACCAGTCCACCAAATATTCTGACTGTGGCTTGACTGGACTGGGTGCATTAAGAACAAAGAGTAGTGAGCTCATGAATCTTCATCTCTGCTGCCAAGGTAAGACATCTTGACCAACGGAAATGCAATATATGAATGGCCAACTGAAAACTGCCACGCTGAACAGACAGCTCTTGGCTTGCTGCCCACAGAGAGGAAATCTAGGGAAGATGTTCAGATTGCTGAGTGAGGAGCTAGTTCTCATGCACACACTGAGCAGATGTACAAGTCGTTGCATGAGACACGGGGACTTTCATCACCCTATGGTACACCTCCACTTACAAAAGATGACCTTGCTCACCCTCAGCAATGCCACTCAAGGACAACTTACCCATACCCCCATACTGTCCACACTTATCTTACGTGCGAGCCCCACGATTAGGCCAAAGTAGGAATTAAAGGAGACTTCTCCTTTCACTCACTTTTAGCTAGAATAGTCTGTGACAGACACATTATGGCAGGACCTCTCAGTAAACCCAGGGAGAAAACTAGGCTTGAAGACACAATGTGGCAAAACGTATCTTCTTTCTCTTTTTCCACTTTCCAAAAACATCTTATCTGTGAGCTCTAGGAGCTCCCTATCCTGTCATGCCTTTCCAAAGCTGTGTCCAAATGTGTTCAGGACACTTCTTGAAATCAGTTCTGTGCCTGCACCAAATTTTAACCAACAGGGCAAAACCAAAATTGTTCACCCGGAATGATATGTATATTTAGTCCAAAGATTTAAAAGTCAGTCATTTGACATGTGAGTTGAGTCCAAAGTAGCCCAGACTTGTGCAGGTAAGAACATCCATGTTTCTCTGACATCACAGGTGACTCTATTCAAACTGTCGGTACAAAAGAGGCATAGAATCATCTCTCTCTTCCCTCATACCCAAACTCTACCCAGGGCCAGGGCAGGTAATTTCCTATGAGGACTGTGAATGATAGTTTTGTAAAAGCAGTAAGAATGAAAATGTCAGTTCAACCATCCTGGAGCGTTTTAAAGAAGTATAATAAAATGAGATAGTAGAGCCAGAGGATAAGCAAAGATTTATAAGTTAGAAGCAGTTTCACTGGGGTCCAGGGAACAACAACAATAAACATCCCCCGCCCTCCCCGCCCGCCAAACATAATTCCGTCTCCTCCAGGTTGTCAGCAAGGTATGTTCCCATTTGGAGGGACATATGCCTGTTCTGGGCTTATTCGTGCTAATACAAACCTTAGGCTTGATTTTATCTGTAATGAGCAAAGACAGCTGACATGGAGAAAACAAAGAAGGAGTCCATTTCATATTATTTACAGCCAATTCAGTGATTATTATTCTCTTCCTCAATTTTTGATGCTTTCCCCCCCTCACACCTCAGTGATAAAACCTTTCTCTCTTTAATATAGTATCTTCCCAAAGGCATACTCCTAGCCCTGGGATCACTGCCCAGGAAACTGGAGGATGTATATCTCTCAGAAATAATCCAAATGCACACTCATTGATTTATATAGCACATTCACACATGTTTACAAAAATCTTATTTGCGGAGCTACACATAGTGTTTTTCCCTTTTACCAAGTACTGACAAGGTGAGGTTACAGAAAACAGATGAAGGGAAGCTGTATGGCATAGTGTGTAAACAATGCTCTTGGATCTTCTGCATGGATTCTATCCTGACTCTGTATCGACTGTTTATGTGGCCTTGACCAAGTCTGTTCGACTTCTGTGTGCCTATTTCCTCATCTGTAATATAATACTTCCCTCACAGGCTACTGTGAGGATCACATGAATGCTATACATAAAACTCCTAGACAATGCTTAGTACATATAAGTGCTAGGTTATTATCGGTTATTATTACTACTATGTGTCTTCCTAAATTATTTTCTATGAGTTAGTACATAGACTATGGTAAATTAACCAGTATTCACCACATGGGGGAAACAATAGGAGTTAGCTTCAAGTTTTAATCTCTTATTTTTATTTGAGTTAAAGACTTTGGCAGAGAAGGGGCTCCCTTGATTATAAATACAGACAGCTCTCTGGTGCAATATTTTCAGCAGCATGAAGGATGGTTGCTAGCTATCAGCAATAGAGCAAAGCCTTTAAGACTCTGGCTGTTAACTTCTACATACTATCAATTCCCCGTTACCCCAGATGCCCAGTGCTGCCTACTTCTACAAAGCCCTTCACTGAGATTTGGATAGCCCTGGAGCCATCTTCCCTGCACCCTGTGTCCCAATGTTACTAGGCTTTTGTACCAATGCTGATTCCCCAAGAAAGGTGAACCAGCTAAAAGACAGGGAAGTAGCTGGTTTAGAGTAATTCACATTAGAGTAACTCTAGGAGAGAATATTTACTTTTAAAAGAAGAACCTACTAACTCAAGTAAGTCTTTTGTTGGTAAAATGGTGGGAGGGAAACTTTATAGTTGGTATCTCTCTGACTTAGTTCTAAAAACAGAGAAACAATAAATAAGCTGTTGGGGCACTTGGGTGGCTCAGTTGGTTAAGCATCTGACTCTTGATTTTGGCTCAGGTCATGATCTCACGGTTCGTGAGTTCGAGCCCCACATCCCATGTCAGGCTCCAGGCCCTGCACTGACACTGAGGAACCTGCTTGGGATTCTCTCTCTGCCCCTCTCTACCACTTGTGCGTGCATGTACTCCCACACTCTCACTCCCTCTCTCTCAAAAATAAGTAAATAAACTTAAAAAAAAAAAAGAATGAATAAGCTGTTATAATCCTATTATAGTCAATATCAGCTATTCACTGGTTATCGGGTTGAGCTCAGTCTAAGAAACCCCTTACGAGTTAACTTTTAGAGACAAACTCTTCTCCCTAAGGTTCCAGTTAGAGTCTACCTAGTCATACTTTTTAGTTTCAGGTTTGCTTTCTGAGCAGCTACCACATGTTAAGAGGATTACCCTCTCTAGAATGTACTTTCACAGTATTCCTGGCTTTATTATAACCTTGAAAGAACATGAGAACTGAATGAAAACATATTTATTTAGGCCTTTGCCAGTGAAACCGCTCTGGTTTTGTCCTATGTTTGCTGAGGAAACCAAAACTCACTGAGGTCCTGAGTTTTCTGGTGCCCTTATGTCCTTGCCTGGTAGTGGCGGTCTTTAGTAACTAAACTTGGGGCCCTTACCCTTTTAGCTGAGTTCATCTTTTTCAGGGACTTGGCTTTAGTAGAGGCCCAGTAATACTAGGACACAGGGTACAGGGAAGGGAGCTTTTGAAGCTTAGAGAGGCAGATAGCCCTGGGTGTAAAGTTCTTCTGGTAACAGGTGACTTACTATGAAATAATTACTAAAGGCCTACAGTCCCAGGCAAGGACCTAAAAGAAATCAGGCTATCCTATGAAACAGTGACAAAATGGAAATAATCCTGATATTTTACAAAAATACAGAATAAGGAATTCAATCACTTAATAGGCACATTTGGAACAGTTTCATATGATTAATGTACAATCACAACAAGCTAGGTAAGAAAGAATAGAGGTGAAGAAAACATACGAGGCCAATGGAAATTCTGACTCAGTTGTAAAAATTTTTCTACTAATTATCCTAGGATGGCCCCAGGAGACTCTGTTCTATAGCAAGGCAGAGCTGGGGCCCTGGACTCCCTTTCTGTTGAAATGTGTTCTAAAACTCCCCCTTTTATGCCAATGAGGGGCCCCGGTGAGGGGTGTGAGCCTTCTTCATATTTTGGGAGCTCTCGGACTATACTTGTGCGTACAGGTTGGGAGGAAAAGAACAACATCAAAGCAAGGCAAGGTCGAGTTTAGTTAGCTTGAGTTAGGGTTTGGGCGCTGGCAGTGACTCAACCTTTTGCCCATTGTCCTTCCTGGAGGCCCATAAAAATGCCTCAGAAATAATTCAAAATGTTCATAAACTACGCAAAGCTACGTGGAAGCTGACCCACAGGAAGTAAAAAAGGAAACAGTGTGCATGTGGCTAGTGAAACCTGGAAGTAATTGAAGGAGAGTCACTTCTGCTGGAGCCCCACCTCTCTTCTCAGGCATGTGGAAGGTGTTTCTGCGCAAAAGCCTACCCCGTCCAGAATGTAAGTGTTGAAGAGACAAGGAGCAATTGTGAAGAAAGAGCTATCAGGAGCCAACACACACAGCCGAGAATTATGGGCAGTGACGAGACAGAGAGAGGAACACAGCCCCATGGCCTAACCTAGGCAGGGAGTGCCAATTTGACTTCCCTCCCTCTCATTTCATTATGACTAATCTACTTGTTGGCACTTGCTGGATGCTTGGCTGGGTGTGAGTTTCAAGGTAAGGACTGGTTTTGGAGTCTCCATGAGGTTTTGGAGCCTTGAGAAAGGGACTGGGATTCAGGGAGGATTCTTCCTGAAATCTCTGTCTGGCTGCTATATTTAAGACAGCCCCACATGGGCATTTTTCTTCTATTTGTACGTCAAGGGGGACACTTGTGGGACCTGGGTCTGACATGGCATCATTTTGCCCTATTTTTCAGTATGAAAATAGAGTGGCCCATTTTCATTGCCTGTACTGCTTCCACATCTACACCAGAGGATCCCTCATAGGGAGTATCTAAATTAGGGACATCTTCAGGGAATTTATGAGAAAAAAAGAGAATGGATTTCAAGAAGTTTAAGAAAGAAACCGAGACCCAAAGGGAATTATTCAGGGTCTTCACAATGGGTGGCACAGAATCACATCAGGTGTCAACATCTTCTTGTTAGATGCCTTAGGACACTGTTCTGAACAATGTTGGCTCTTCTCCCCTTTATTACTGGGGCATGGAAAATGCAACAGAGGCAAAGGTCAAAAATTTGAAAATTATATACATATATTTATCCTTACTGATTCTTAGTCAATTTATTAATTGTTGCTTATTGCATCCCTCACATCCCAATTCTTTTTCTCCCAGCCTTTTTCAGGCACCAGGATAGGGACTGACTCATTTCAAAGAAAGGGGAACAACAGATCATAGACTTGGAGGTGGGGGTGGGAATGAGCAGGCCAAGAGAGGCCACTCAAACTCTCTGTGGGGATAAATTCTGAACCAGCCATGCTCTGAGGATTACAAACAACGGTGTTCTGACAGAACTTTAGGCTCCCTGACAGAGTAGTCTGGTAATCTAGAATGCCAGGAGAACCCAGCACTGTGCTTCTCTACTCTGTGGGTAAACCTAAGAACTCTAGATCCTAAGCAGACTGCTTCAGAGTAGAGGAGGCCAGGAAGGCCTTTTTAACAACGGACACCCAATTCCCTAGAGCCCAGTGGGAGCAGACTTGGTGCTGAGTGCTCCCTCACCAGCTGCCCTCTTTTGGCCCAATTTAGCACCAAAGGTGGGCTGTGCCACTGTGGTCAGTATGCCAACACTGCATAAGAGGCCATCACTGCTACGGTCACAGCAGTGTATGTGAGAAGGGCCCAGGTTCATTTCTCCAGGCTTGAGAGTGAGTGACCAAGCAGAACTGGATATCCTAGCTTAGTGTCTAGGCCACAGCAAAGACAGAAAGAGAGAGACATCAGCTGGGGAGAACAGAACAAGAACCTTCAAAGTCATCAGGAGTGAGGTCACTGTGCCTTAGGCAAAAGCCTCAAAGCCGAGGAGAGAAACATAACTACCCCAGTTCCCTATAGCAGTCTGCTAGAGTCAGGAACAGGAAAGGCAGGCACCTGGCTCTGTGTCTCCATGGCAGACATGGGCTCAGTGTGTGTTTCTATCCCTCCATCTGCTCTAGTCCTCAAGTCCCTCATGCTGGCTGACTGGATGTGGGGCACAGGTGGTGTCTTTCCGCTCTTTTCTATCTGCAGCTGCTACAGAACAAAATGTCTTCCACATCCCCCGTGAATAGAGGCCCTTCTGTTAATGACAATCTATATTTTAGGTGTAAACAGCCCATTTCCCCATTTTAATACATCTACACTCTCTCCTGATCCCACCCCAGAACTGATAGTCCTGAGGCACAATGGCTTTCAGGCCCACTCCTGAGACCTGAAAAGCTAATCCCTTTCCCACCCTCCAAACAGGAAAAAGGGAAGGAAAAGAAAAACTCAGAAACCTGAAGATTGTTTGGAATTTATTCTCTTAAATAAGAATGGTAACATTTGTTAAAAAAAAATTAAAAGCACAACACCTTAGTTTCACAGTAACGGCAAAAACAAAGTTACACAATGAAATTAAAAAACTCACAAAGAAACACACCAAAAACTCACATCACAGATTAAAAACAAGGGCAAAAATAAAGGCTTTAGGGAAGGCCAGAAGCGGACAGGTGATGCATTCCTTGGCACAATTCATCCTCCCTTGCTCTGGCATCTCTGTACCACTGCCATGGGAACCTGGCTTGTTGCCATCCCCCCACCTCCACCCCAAGCCGAATGGCCCAGGAAAAAGGGAACCCCTTAATTCACTGATCAGGACTTCAAGGCCATGCTGTGGCCCCTTTAAGAGGGACTGAAAACAGTCCACTGCCCGAAAGACACCAAACACCGAGACAATAGGGAAGCTACAATAACTAACCCAATGTAACTGATACACAAGCCTAGAAGCAAAACAGAGGTAAGGTGGGGGGTTTGGTCTTCTGTGGCATTTCGCAAGCAACAGAACCCCTGCTTTCCTAGTCTGCTCCCAAATCAACTTTCCGAGGTTGGGAGTGTGTGCTGCTCATTTTCTGAGACATCCATGCCGCCCCCCGCCCCCCCCAAAGTCTCCACCTCCACAGGTGTGCTGGTTGCTCTATTCCCGTAAATCCTGACCCTAACTCTAACCCAGGCCAGTGGCATGGTTCCCCAGTGTAAAAAGGCTCCCTTGATTTCCAGAACCAAGGAATAAGAAGCTTCAGAAACAGCTTCATTATTATTATTATTATTATTATGTTATGACACAATATATAACTATCTACTTGTATATATGAAATTAAATCTACATAAATATACATGTGTATGTGTATAAATATTTACACATCACCATCAAACTAAGACTTGTGGGGGAGGGCTGGGGAGTTCAGCTGGACTGTAAGATTCTCTTTGCTCTACTAAGAAGTTACCCAGAAACGCCTACAAGGGAAGGGAGCCTGGGAAGCAGTGAGATTTCCTAACTTTGTCCTGACAGGCAGGAACCCCAGGAGTGCATGGAATCCCTCATACTACATGGCTATTCTAGCCGGTGTGGGAAGTGCCTGCATTTCCTAATGGCCCGTGTGGCATCCAAACTATGGAATCTAATGGTGATCATGCAAGGGTTGTCTAGGGACAGGGAGCAGGCACCCGCCACTTGCAATCTGCTAGGCAGCTTTTAAAATTAACACTATCTTTTCCATCCCATCTCTGTGGCCTGTACTGGAAGAAAAAAGCTCTTCTCTTACCTTATGATTCCCATAGCCTTTATGATTCATTTTTGATTGTCTTCTATATGCTATATGAACTGTAAAGGGAATTCCTCTCACAAAGAAAGGATCCAAAAAACCTGCAGTTGAGGGTCTTGTATTCAAGGGGAAGATACCTCATTTAGGGTTTTTCTTTCTCTACCTGTTGTTGTCCCACTTTTTCTTAAAGTCAGGGCAGGTGCTAGGAGGCCAGGGTAAGAAAATCTGTGCCAGGTCCACTAATCTATTCAGTGTAAGAAGCTTAGAAACAAAGCATTTACAGATTTGGGGAACAGAAAAGAGGGTTTCTACATTAAAAGCACATTATAAACAACAGCATTGTAAACAATGTCCTCCTCCAAACACTAAATTAGCAGCAGTTACAGGTTAGGTTACCAGAGAAAGACAACACTGCAAAGCAGGCTGAAAGCAGGTTCTCTTAACTTGTGAGTGGTTTGGTTTTTTGGCAACGGCAGTAATTTTGGCATAACGGGAAAAGAACATAAGGGAAAAGAGGGTAATGCCACATATACGGAGGTGGCACAGGGCAAAAGCACAGCAGGTCAAGTGCCAGTCATAGCTTTTTCAGCTCTGCTTCCTGGGAGATGGGAATCTAGGAGGATGGTTTATTTATACACAGTGGAATCAAGTTCATTCATTTATAGCCTTTTCTTGTCTAGCGTGCAGGAGAGGAGATGTACCATGGGTCTGGGTTAATGACTGTTATTCATGACACATATTCTGGAACCCTGAAATACCTGAGTTTTTCTGAAGCTTTTCAAAAGGAAATTCTAGTTAAGCTTTAGTTTGAGATTTAAAGAAAGATATCCCTATCAAAGGAAAAAAAGAAATCTACTTCATGCCAACTCTAAACTACCACCCATAATTCCGTTCCTTTTCTACAGAGGCTAGCAAAGATCAGACACCTCCTAGGGGAAGTGTTGGAGCTCTGGAGCACGTTCAGACTCAGAGCTGTAACTTCCAAAAGCCCGAGTCTCCAGGGGCATCAGCCCCAAGCTCTAGTGTTCCCACTGCCCTACAGAGTACCTTAAAGTGGGGGGACAGTGCCTGCCTCATTCATTTTAGGAGCTCAGGTGGTGATTCCTTTGGGATGCCACATCTTGAACCCCTTGTGCTAGAACATGTAAGTCATGTTCAGAATCAAGAAACACAGGGGCTGAGACATCCTCAGGGCTTTGATTTTTTTTTCGCATTGCCAACTCTCATCTCCTTGCTTTGTAGAATATTCTTTTCCTTCTCTATGGAAGCTTTAATTCATTAGAACTGCTAAAAACCTGAGATCCATTATGCTTCCACACTAGACAGTAAGAATGGCAAAGTGAACCACATGGGAAAGTGAACAAACTTGGCTTGTTCAGAAATGACCTGAACTTCATTGTGTTTCTTTTTGAAGAGTGTTCTCCACTTGATACCCCAAAACCAAGTTCATTTCCTTGAGCTGTTTTACTGAATAGCCAAGTTCCTTGGAAAGTCCATCTCTGCTGGACGAGGCCCAGACTGATGAGGTGGAGCTCTCACTTGGTCAAGTGCATATTCTAGGGCTCAGAGCTGACCTCTCTGTCTAGATCCCTTTGGTAATTTTTCTCTGCCAGCACTTCCCTCTGGTGCTCTGAGAGTGTCAACTGCAAAAGGCTGCCAGCATTTCAGGGGAAAGACAAATTATAAAGGGTTTCAAGGCTATAGAAGGTTCCAAAGTCATTCGTGGCTTAAACATTCCTATAAAATGTTGGTCCAATTGGCAGGGCACTTAAAAAGCTTCCCTGGATTATAATAAGGGCATACATAGGAGGAGAGGCCGAATTTTACCTAGCTCAGCTGGGGTTTGCAGGGTCTCGGCTTCCAAATCCCTGCCCTCTCTGGGTATATTCTCCCTTTCTCCAGTTCTTAAGCACAGGGAAGGAAGCAACTCTGAAAATCTCTCATTTGAAAGTGGAGTGGATAATCCTTCTCTTTTCCAATTTGGAAATTTCACTACCAACTCCTTCTCCATAGTTTCTAGCATTAGCTGATAATCTTTAGTTTTTATATGGTAATTTTCATGAGTTTGTAAATGGCTGCTTGAGATATATCTGCTGTGAAAGACAGAAAAAGTGTGAGATATAGAAACATGGCCCTGTTGACTTCCTCTCTCACCTACACAATGACCCTGGGCTGTGTCTAGTCTGGGGCTGTAATGAGGGCATCAGGACCACTCCACAGTTTGTGGTACACATCTCACAGGCTGGCTTGACATATAGCAAAGAGACTCAATTTTAAGGGTCAATTTTAAACTACAATTCCTTACAACAAACCTAATGTCCACGAGCCATGAGCTAAAACCAGAATAAATGTGTTTTTTAGAGGTAGGGATAGTGTCATTCACCTCCTGACATAAGGAAATGATTAGTTGAAATGGAACAAATTAGGGTTTGGTTCCATTAGAAGTTCAAATGCCCCAAAGTGATCAGGACAGGGCATGTCCTTTAATGGGTTACAGGTCAAATAGAAGAGCCATGTCAGCTTATCTAGATACGTAAATAGGGAGTGGGATGCAAAAATTTCAAGTTTGGGTGAACATAAATCCAGATCGTGGGATCTTATTGCAATTCCATGCTCTGTCAAAGGAGTCCAAGACAAGAAGGCCCTGTGACTCTAGATTCTCACTCGGGTCAGTGATAAAAACAGCCTATTCAGAATTCCTGTTTACCTGGATGGGGCCTAGACCAACCACCCCAGTGTGTCTGATCGGTGTGGGCAGGCCCCAGGGCTATAGCAACAGTACTTTGAGATTCTGAATAGACATTACTGAAGCTTGGGTGATCCCGCTTACTAGATGGTGCCCCTACTGGCTCACGGTCTGCCAGTGAAACTCCCCTCTGATTTGTACCAGCACCTCCGACAGGCCATAGAGAAAGGGGACTCCAAATGCAAGCAGCTGGCACATGAAAAAGGAGTCCAAAGGGTTTTGTGTCACTTGATGCCCAATCGAAGAAATGTTGCTTTGGAGGTGCTGGCTCATCCCCTTGGCCTTGTCACAGAGGCCAAGAGAGTGACGCGCCACCCAGCCAAACAAGGAAGTGAGGCTACCTGGGGTTCTCTCAGCAGGGCTGGCAATGGCGCTGGCCCGTCCATTTGTGTCCACAGTGGGGCCATCCTGCAGGGGTTCTCTGGCCTCCTAGGAAAGTCCGCAAGAAAAAGAAGAGTGACTGACTGAAGCACTCAAATCTCAGGAGGCGGTGACACCTGCCTGGCTGGTTTACTGCGCTCACCTGTCAATCCAGGCTGTATGTCTCACAGTATTAAAAAAAAAAAAACAGGACATATTTCATGTAGAAATCACCAAGAGTCAAAATCTGGGTCTACCTTGGAATACCTTTCCTTTCCCCACAAGTCCCACTGCAGTCAACAAAAACCTCTCAAGGATGTGTTAGCCTGCATGCTGACAAGGTAATATCATGTAGCAAAGGGAATACCTGGTTTATCTTGATAAAGACAGGTGGAGGAGCTAGTTACTCTCATTAAAAAAAAAAAAAAAAGAAGGAAAAAAGGTACTTAGTAAAGTAATTCACAGAAATAAAGAAAGTGCAGATTATTTACAGCCACGTTCCTTTTCAGGGTGTCCGTCTCTCAGAAAGATGTTTATTTACAATGACAAAAGTCTTTTATATGAGCGAGCCCGAGGGAGGGTCTAATATAGTCTCTCAAATCCAACTCTGGTGGTGTGTGGAACATTACCTTAGTGAAATGCAACATTAGATTATACTTGAAGAGTTGGTTTCCTTCCCAAATGGACTGCGACCATCTCTCAGGCCATTCCCACCCAAAGGAAAGGCAATTTAGTGGCCTTTCAGCAGGCCCTGCTGGCCACACCTTCACCTGTCACTGTGCAGAAATGTGCCTGCTGCTTCTCTCCCACTTACAGATAGATTACCATTACCTTTCCAGACAGAGGAGCCACTGCCGGTCTCTTCCTCTGTGCGGAGCCGGAGAGTCGATAACAGTAGTGTGGTTTGCAGTAGAATTTACCTGTGCAGAAGAGGCAGGAGACAAGAAGTGAGCAAGACTCTTAATTCTGAACTTGACTCCCTCGTCTTAGCACACTCCTATCTCTCTCCTCTAGCCACAGGGTGCTGTCACCACTGCCCAGGGTTCTTGTCCAAGGAGGCCAAGCCCTCCCTATAAACTTTGATTTCAGCCCTCCTCTCCCTTTTGCCCGAAGGGGGAGGGGGTTTCTTTTGGATATGTGAAGGCCATTGAGCCATCACCCAATCAGCGCCCAGAGCAAAGACGTGAAGCCTGCATGGCAGGGCCAGCAAACAAAGTGGCAGTGTGTGTAGAACAAAGATGTGGTCACATGGAAAGCTGGGAGTAACATTTCTGGGGAAACCAGAATGAACATAAGCGCAGGGTGGAGGCGTGAAGACTGCAGGGGGTGGGGCGGCATTGAGCACTGGCTTTAACAGGACCCCCTCTGCTGCTCCCCTCTCCCACAACTATCCACAAGCCAGCCTTATGACCCCTTAGTGGGTGGGATCAGCATTAAAAACCAATACAAAATGAAACCAAACAATCCTGCAATGGACTATGAATAGAATGAAGCACAACAGAATGCATTAAAGTGCACAGTGGCATACTTAGAGTTAAGTATTAGTCCTTACAGCTTTTAGTTGTGTTTATAGGTGTTTACTGGGTCCTAAACGTTTTCTTTTGCAGGTGTGGCCCAAAATTTGAAAAACAGATCGTGGCTTTTCCCATGACACTGGTAGTGGGAGTCAGTCACAAAAGGTCATTTTTTTTTTTTAAACCTTCCCTTACTCCCACTTTAAAAGAGCCAAGGCTTTTGAAAATTAAAGGACAGACCATACTATAGAAACTGTTGAAACAGGAGTAATCCCACTTATCCTTTTCATTTGCAAAGGGTACTCCTCTGACAAAACAAACTTTTCTGCTCCCAAAGTTAACATAAGAGAACCTAACCAGAAAAACAATAAAAAAGAGTAATGAAAACTAAGAGCCAGCTTTTTGAAACAATAAACCAAATGGACAAACCTTTACTATACTATACTATACTACACTACACTACACTATACTATACTATACTATACTTTACTATACTAATTCAGAAAAACAGAAGACTCAAAAAAAAAATCAGAAATGAAAGAGGAGACATTACAACTGATACCATAGAAATAGGATCATGAGAAGCCACTATGTATAATTATACACCAAAAAGCTGGATAACCTAGAAGAAATGAACAAAGTCCGAAAAATATATATCATACCAAGACTGAATCAGGAAGAAAGAGAAAATCTAAATAGACCAATACTGAGCAAGGAGACTGAATCAGTAATCAAAACCGTCCCCAGAAAAGTCCAGGAGCAGATAGTGAATTCCACTAAACATTTATTTATTTTAATTATTTATTAAAACATTTTTTTAAATGTTTATTTTTGAGAGAGAGGAGAGAGAGAGTGAGCATGTGTGCGTGCACCTGAGTCAGGAGGGGCACAGAAGGAGACACAGAATCCCAAGCAGGCTCCAGGCTCTGAGCTATCAGCACAAAGCCTGCCACGGGGCTCAAACCCACTAACCATGAGATCACGACCTGAGCCCAAGTCGGACGCTCAACTGACTGAGCCATCCAGGCAGGCGCCCCCCACCCCCCCCGCCCAATATTTATAGAAGAATTAACAGCAATCCTCAAACTCTTCCAAAAATCTAAACAGGAGGAAATACCCCCCAAATTATTTTATGAGGCTAGCATTACTCTGATACCAAAGCCAGATAAGTATACTACAAGAAAATTACAGACCAATAACCCTGATGAATACAAATGCAAAATTCTCAACACAATATTTGCAAACCCAATTCAACAAAACAACAAAGTGGGATTTATCCCTGGGATGCAAGGATGGTTCAACATACACAAATCAATAAATGTGATACACCACACTAACAAAGTGAAAGATAAAAATCATATGATCTCAATAGATGCAGAAAAAGCATTTGACAAAATATAACACCCTTTCATAATAAAAACATCAACAAATTGGGTATAGAAGGAACATACCTCAATACAAGAAACATCATATACAACAAAACCATAGTCAATATCATTTCAAAGGTAAAAGGTTGAAAACTTTTTCTCTAAGATGAGGAACACAAGGATGCCCACTCTCACCACTCCTATTCAAGAAAGTACTAGTCCTAGCTAGAGTAATCAGGTAAGAGGAAGAAATAAAAGGCATCCAAATAAGAAAGGAAGAAATAAAAGTGTCTTTGTTTGCAGATGGTGATCTTACATATAGAAAATCCTAGACTAGATTCCACTGCCAGAGCTAATCAACAAATTAAGTAAAATTGCAAGATACAAAATCAACAATACACAGAAAGTAATTGTTTCTTTTTTTTAAAGTTTATTTACTTATTTTGAGAGAGAGAGGGAGAGAGAAAGAGAGTGAGCAGGGGACTGGCAGATAGAGAGGGAGGGAGAGAATCCTAAGCAGGCTCCACACTGTCTGCACAGAGCCTGACACAGGGTTCGATCTCACAACCTGTGAGATCATGACCTGAGCTGAAATCAAGAGACAGATGCTTAACTCAATGGGCCACGAAGGCACCCTGAAAGCAACTGTTTCTATACATTAACAACAAAACATCTGAAAAAGTAAAGAAAACAATCCCATTCACACCAGCATCAAAAACAACAAAATACTTAGGAATAAATCTAATTAAGGAAGTGAAAGACCAATACACTGAAAACTACAAGACTTTGATAAAAGAAATTTAAGAAGACACAAACAAGGGGAGCCTGAGTGGCTCAGTCAAGCGTCCGACTCTTGGTTCCAGCTCAGGTCATGATCTCATGGTTCGTGAGTTTGAGCACTGTGTTAGGCTCCGCACTGACAGCACAGAGCCTGCTTCAGATTCTCTCTCTCTTCCTCTCTCTGCCCCTCCCCTGCTCTTGCTCTTGTTCTCTAAATAAATAAATAGATAAATAAAAGACAATAAAAAAAGACACAAAGGGAAAGATATTAATGAATTAATATTGTTAAAATGTCCATATTACCCAAACCATTGATCAATTGTATTGATCCAATGCAATTTCTATCACAATTCCAATGGCATTTTTCACAGAGATAGAAAAAAAAAACCCCTATAATTTGAATGGAGCCACAAGAGACACTGAATAGCTAAAGCAATCCCGAGAAAGAAGAACAAAGCCAGAGGCATCATACTTCTTGATTTCAAACTATATCACAAAGCTACAGTAATCAACATAGTATATGGTACTGGCATAAAAACAGACACAGACCAATGGAACAGAATCAAGAACCCAGAAATAAACACCACATATACAGACAACTAATATTTGAGAAGGGAGCCAAGCTTACTTGATGGGGAAAGGACAGCTCTTCCCAACAGTGATGGGAAAACTGGATAACCACATGCAGAAGAATGAAATTGACCCGTCTTATACCACTCACAAAAATGAACTTGCAATGGATTAAAAACTTAAGTGTAAGGCCTCGAACCACAAGACTCCTATATGAAAACAGGGGAAAAACTCCTTGACAGTGGTCTTGGCAGTGATTTCCTAGGTATGACAGCAAAAGCACAAGCAACGGAAGCAAAAACTACAGAAGTGAGATGACATCAAAGTCAAAAGTGCCTGCACAGTAAGAGAAACAATCAACAAAATGAAAAAGCAATAATTCTCCCTACAGAATGGGGAAAATATTTGCAAATCATGTATCTGACAAGGGGTTAATATCCAAATATATAAAGAACTCATACAACTCAACAGCAAAAAAGCTAACAACCTGATTAAAAAATGGGCAGAAGAACTGAAGAGACAGTTTTCCAAAAAAGATATGCAAATGGCAGCAGGTAGATGAAAAGGTGCTCAATATTACTAGTCATTAGGGAAATGCAAATCAAAACCACAGGATATCCCCTCACACCAGTTATAATGCTACCATCAAAAAGAGAAGAATTAAGTGTCGGTAAGGGTACGAGGAAAAAGGAACCCTAATGAATTTCTGGTGGGAATGTAAATTGGCGCAGCTACTTTGGAAAACAGTGTGGCTGTCCCTCAATAAATTAAAAATAGAACTGCCATATGGTCCCAAAATTCCACTCCTGGGTATATATTCAAAGAAACGGAAAATCAGGATCTTGTACAGTTTCTGCACTTCCATGTTCACTGCAGCATTACTCACAATAGCCAAGATATGGAAACAACCTTAAATGTCTGCCAATGAATGAATGGATAAAAAAGATGTGGTATATATACACAAGACAGTATTAGTCAGCTATGAGAAAGAAGGAAATCCTGCCATTTGTAATAACTTAGATGGACCTTGAAGGCACTTTGCTAAGTGAAGTAAGTCAGATAGTGAAAGACAAAAACTGTATAATCTCACTTATATGTGGAATCTAAAAAAAGACAAACTCCGGAGATAGCACAATGGTGGTTACCAGCGGTTAAGGGGTGGGGAACATGAGGAGATACTGGTCAAAGAGTACAAACTTTCAGTTACAAGATTAACAAGCTTGGGGAATCTAATGTACAGCATGGCGATTATGGCTAACCATGCTGTATTATATGCTTGAATGCTGCTAAGAGAATAGACCTTAAAAGTTCTTACCACACAAAAAATTAGTAACTATGTGATAGGATGAAGGAGGTACCTAACACTATGATGGTAATCATTTTACAATTTATAAAAGTATAAATCAACACACTGTACACCTTAAACTTATATAATGTTATGCGTCAATTATATCTCAATAAAGCTAAGAAAAAAAGGGGAGGACCTAAAAGTCAAAGGAAATAAAAATGAGATGGACTTCTTTCTTTTTTCCCCTTTACTTGGTGCTCTGATTACATCTTTCTTCTTTTCCTTCAAAGTAACTGATTTCTCTGTTCTTTTACCTGTACCCTGCTTCCCAGCATGAAATCTTTTAGAAAAACATAGTTTATGGACTTTTATAAGTCAAATAATATTCATACACATAATATGTTTTCTGAAACAGAATTTCCCACTACCTTTTGGCACTTAACCAGAACTCAGAAACACTACATCTATTGTCAGGAACACTGATAGCCAAAGGACCAACAATCTCACTGCTTTTTTCTCTATGAAGGGAGATGAATCATGGGTTGTTTTTTTCAGCTTGGACAATCTGTAATAAACCATTTCACTTTTGTGAATTTTGGCTAAGAGAGAAAATGTAATTAGGAAAAGGCAAAACTATTAGTCCTTGGATCGTATACTACTTTTTTGTCTGTTCTGTATTTTAATCTTCTTTATGGAACACTTCCCTCCTCCACGTGATTTTGATGGGCTATCAACCATGAGGCCTAAAATTATCCACCACAAAAATAAATATATGACCTATATAGGCCAATCATAATATCCCCTTTCCTTCTAGCCCACTCCAGGATATAGCATGTGGCTAAGTCAGGCTAACCAGAGCCATTCTTGGGGATTCTCAGGGATAGTGAGGAAGGGCAGCCCTTCTCTGAGACTGCTATCTAGAAAGAAGATATAAATCTAATGCTTCAACTTTAATCTGACTTGAGTTTCTATTACTTGTTACCAAGTCTTATTTTATTACAGTATCAGAAAACTACAGTTATAGGGGTGCCTGGGTGGCTCAGTCGGTTAAGAGTCCAACTTTGCCTCAGGTCATGATCTCGCAGCTCCTGAGTTTGAGCCCTGCGTGGGGCTCTGTGCCGACAGCTAGGAGCCTGGAGCTTGCTTTGGATTCCGTGTCTCCCTCTCTCTCTGCCCCTTCTCAGCTCACATTCTGTCTCTGTCTCAAAAATAAATAAATGTTAAAAAAAAAAAAGAAAAAAAAAGAAAACTACAGTTATAGTTACTTTCACTCCTTTCTTGTATTTTTTCCCCTGCATTAGTTTGCTTTTTTCTACAAAGTAGAATCCTAGATTTTAAAAAACAGCTCAATAGGCTAACCTCCAGGGAATCCTCATTGAATTCTGCTACGGTATTCTATTTTAATAAAGAAAAGAGGCTTAGGTTTCAAAACAAGTCCCACAAGCCTAACCAAAAGGTAATTATCAAGAAAATTCCAGAAACTTGTTTTCTCTATAAATGCAGTACAATGTGATAGAAGGAATATGAGCTCTGAAGTCAGATCTCAGTTTAAATACTGTCTCAACGACTCAATAGGCATGTAAACTATTTAGCATTTTGAAACATGTTTCTTTATGTAGAATATGAAGATACTACTCATAGGGTGAGATAAGTAAATGAGAGACCACATTATGTGTTATAGGTGCTCAATTAATGTCTCCTGCCTCAAACTCTTCCCACATTCAACTTGGTGGTACTTTTTGCTTCTTAGATTAATAACAAAAAGAGCTAATTATTATTTTATTATTTTTAAATACAATTTATTGTCAAATTTGTTTCCATACAACACCCAGTGCTCATCCCAACAAGTGCCCTCCTCCATGCCCATCACCCACTTTACCTTCTTCCCCACCCCCCGTCAACCCTCAGTTTGTTCTCAGTCCTTAAGAGTCTCTCTTATGGTTTGCCTCCCTCCCTCCCTCTCTGTAACTTTTTTCTTCCCCTTTCCCTCTCCCATGGTCTTCTGTTAAGTTTGTAAAGATCCACATACGAGTGAAAACATATGGTATCTGTCTTTCTCTGCCTGACTTATTTCACTTAGCATAATACCCTCCAGTTCCCTCCACATTGCTGCAAATGGCCAGATTTCATTCTCTCATTGCCAAGTAGTATTCCATTGTAAATATAAACCACATCTTCTTTATCCAATTGTCAGTTGATGGACATTTAGTCTCAAAAAGAGCTAATTTTTTTTTTTATTAAAAAAAAAATTTTTTTTTTAACATTTATTTATTTTTGAGGCAGAGACAGAGCATGAACGGGGGAGGGTCAGAGAGAGAGGGAGACACAGAATCTGAAACAGGCTCCAGGCTCTGAGCAGTCAGCACAGAGCCTGACGCGGGGCTCAAACTCACGGACCGTGAGATCGTGACCTGAGCTGAAGTCGGACGCTTAACCGACTGAGCCACCCAGGCGCCCCAAAAAGAGCTAATTTTTATGTAACATTTACCACATGCCAAATATGTATTATAACGTCTATCAATTCATTTAATCCTCAGAACTCAATAAGGTAGATATTATTACCCACTTTTTTCTAGTTGAGGCACAGAAGCGTTAAGTAACCTGCCCAAAGTGTCCCCTACTCAGTAAATCTCACAGAGGACTTGAACCTACTAGTAAGCTTGACTCCAAGACCTATACCTTTAGTCACTACACTATGATGCCTGTCTCAATTAGTGAATACAACCACGCTGTTATAAACTACCCACAAATTATGGTTGATTCAGTCAAGCCACTGATTTTAGATGATCTAAATAAATGAAATCTTGATAATTAACTATGGGAAAGACTAGAAAAAGAAATTGGAGGAAACAGATGGCTAAAGGACAAGCTTAAGCCAAAATGGGGCCATGCATTTATTCATTCAATAACTTACTGAGTGCCATTATAGGACAGGTACAAATCTAAACACTGAGAATGTTCCAGTCAAGAAGACAGACTAGTCTCTACTTGGATGGAGCAGATGATATGTGAATAAGTACCAAGCAGTGATGAGTACTAGAGATCAGGAGGTCTGAAAAATGCCCCTCTGAGGGGAGAATATGTGAGTGAAGAAGTGAATGACAAAAAGCCCACCCTGTAAAGATTAGGGGGAAGTGTATTCCAGGAGAGGAGACAGTGCCAACTGCTAAGGTAAGCAGTGGCCTAATCATGTTTATGAAATGGAAAGAGATCAGTGTGGCAGGAGTATAGTGAGCTAGGGACAGGAAATGCAGGCTGGGGTAGACATGCCAAGCTCTCAGCCCCAGCAGATTCTATTTGTACTATAGCGGACCATAAGAGTACAAATCAGGAGGTTGCAAAAATCTGATTTACATCTTTTAAGATTCCTCAGTTGCTTTGTGGAAGCAGACTATAGGGGGCAATGGTGGAGGCAGGGAGATCAGTAGTCCAGGTGGAAGATGCAGAGTGTGGTCAGGGTGGTACTCGCAGAGACGGAGAGCAGTGGACTATTTTAGGCTTGTTGCTACCAATGGAGGCCCTTCACAAAACACCTTAGCCAGTAGGGTGTTCTCTCTCCTTGAGACAACAGGGAATGACCTGATGTACTGTCTGATTTAGAGTCCTTGTCTTCAGAGTTGGCAGCAGTTGAAAATAAGCGAGTATTTGGGAAGAGAAAGAAGATCTTAGTTTTAGGGTAAACTGCATCCTTTTAAAAGAGCTGAAGGGAAGACTAATTAGGGACAAGGGTAAAAAAAGGTGGATGTTTCTCTAAAGTGTAAGATTCTCAGTTTACCTGTGTGGAGCTGACATGGGCCCAGAGTCACTAATCCCAGGAGGCCAACCTGGAAGGGATCCCAGAGGTCATTTAGTGCAAACCAGTACTTATTAGTTGTGTGAACTTGAACAAGCATTTACAACTTCTCTGAATTCACTTTCCTGATGTATATAAAACTGCAATAATAAAACTAGTTCTGTATAGGGTTGTTGTGAAGGCAGAATGACACGGTACATGTTAAAGAGCCCAGCATAGTGCGGGGGTTATTTCTTTCCTCCTACAAATGAGCTATGACTTTCCTGTCTTTTTCTTATCTAAGGGCCTTCAGTTAGATTTCTGAGTCACATGGTAATGTGGATGAACAACAGGCTAAAACTTCAGGAGCCCCAAAATTCCATTCTTTTCTCCAGTTCACTTGTCTTTTGTCGTGGGGCTGAGCTGATGAAAAGTTTATCTGGGTTAGAATTTGGGGAGCTTGTTTGGATCCACTGTCCTCCCCGCCCCAGTGTCAACAACAAAGCACCAACCAGCCTCGTCCGTGCCCAGTGTCACAGTCATTTCCACCTGAGCTCCTGTCGTTCTCTTGCCTAGTATGCCATCTCTTCCTCTACTTGGCCATTTCATACTTCTCTCTCAGAGTCTCACCTAAGGTCAGTTAAGTCATTCCTAAAGGCTACTGAGCTTCATTGATTTCTTCTTCCTCTAAACTTCTACAAAGTTAAAATCTGTATGTCGTCTGTTAGCCCTTAATCATATACTCTTCATTGTTGTTGTTGCTCCATGTGCCCTGGTCTTATCATGCCCACCAGAATGTAAGCTCCTTGAGGAACATTTTACATTTCATCTGTATCCTCAAGAGAATGTGGCAAAGACAAGTACACAACAATCTATGGGCAAAAATATTTGTAAATCAATTAATTGGCTGGGCCTTGAGCGATCTTCTTTCTAGCCAGACTTCATAAAAGGCTAACTAAAATAACCCCAGCATCAAGGACAGTTAAAAGACACTGGATGGGCTCCATCTGCCAATCCCTACCCTTAGAAATCAGAGGCGTTACAGAAAGAGCAGGTGTGTAGGAATGGTGGAACAGAAAATTTGATACCTAAGAATATACTTTTGTTATTTAGTCAACTGTCTTAACTCTTCCCTCACTGGGTGGTGCTTTTTACTAAAGTTAAGGACCAGCTACCCCATAATGGTAAGAGTTAGCTTTTCTCAGTTCAGTACTTTGGCTGCTTTGTTGCTACTTCTGATAGAGCTGCCTATTTATTCATTATTAGCAGAGCCTGGATGACTAAAGTGACCACTTCCTAATGGTGGTGTCCCTCTCCTATGTGATATCATCTTACCATCTCCTCAGTCAAAAATTACCTACCAATATAATGGACATACCATAGTGTGATTTATAAGACATATATATTTAGTCATTCAGATAACCAAATATATTTCTCATGTATATTCAGTCTTCATCCAGTTTCTGACTCAGCTCCAAACCCTTGGAATTCCCCAAGTGTTGACAGAGATAAAAGTATCTTTGGCTGTAACAATTAATGTGACTTTTGGATCCCACCCAAGGGCAGGGGCTGTTGCCAGGAGGACCAACCATGTGATTTGAGGGTTGGACTTCCAGGATACCTCTCAACCCCTCAAGGGAGATGGGCTGGAAACTGAATCAAACAATGGCCAATGATTTGGTCAAACATGACTACACAATGAAGCCTCCATAAAAACCCAAGAGGATGGGGTTCAGAGAACTTCCAAGTTGGCAAACATATAGAGATGTGGGGAAAGTGGTGCCCCTGGAGAGGGCATGGAAGCTCTATGCCCTTTCCCTAGACCTTGCCATATGTATTTCTTCATGTGGCTGTTGATTTGTTATCTTTTACCATATCCTTTAATAAACTGGTATGTAATTTTTTTCCTGAGTTCTGTGAGCCATTTTAGCAAATGAGAAGAACCAAAGAAGGAGGTCGTTGGAACCTCCAATCTGTAGCTGGTGGTCAGAAGCACAGGTAATAGCCTGGGGCTTATGACTAGTGTCTAAAGTAGGGGGCAAGGGACAGTATTACTGGCCTGAGCTCTTAACGTGTGGAATCTGATGCTATCTCTGGGTCGAGTAGTTAGTGTCAGAATTGAGCTGAATTCTTAGACACCCTGCTGGTGTTGGAGAATTACTTGGTATTGGGGCGGGGGTAGGGGACTCCACCACCCTGCCCCCACATTGGATTTGGGTCCAGGAATCCAAAGAGAGGGCACATAATGCCACCTCTATGAGGACTCCCATTAATCTAGATCTTTTCATTACTTTTGAATCAGTAAGCCTGCCTTTCAAGACATTCCTTCAGCATTCCATAGGAATGAGTGTAGTAGTCAGTTACTTTAAGGAGTTTTAAAGAGTCTTTAGATGGCAGGCATGCCAGCCTGCCTCTGTCTATTGGGCTTTATTAATTGTTTGCATAATTCTCCACCTTCTGCTCCATTAACATCGTTCTATTTATAAAAGCAACAAACATTACAAAAGGCCAGGGCTTGGACACTGTAGTAAATTAGATTTAGATCCTGTGCTACAAACTCTCAATTCATCAGAGAAACAGTGATGCTAGAGAGAGGTGGGCATAATTCGGTCATTCTCAGGAAGCAAAAGTCTCAGAACCCGAAGGGCGTGAAATCTAGTTTCAATTTGCTGTTATTGACCGGAGGCAAGAAATGTGACTTCCATAGGCCTGTCATTTCCCCTTCTCTAAAGTAAAGACAAAAATACCTTATTCGCTTTGTGTCCCTTTTATCTTAAGATCCCACCCTGAGGTAAGAAAGCAAGTGTCTGTGAAGCCAGGGAAGTGATTTACATTAATGCATGCCATTCTCATTACCGTCATTACTGAGTAATACTGTGCTACAGCTTGGTGACTTTAGGGAAATATTTATAAGAGTCTTAGAGAAAAAATAAAGAGTAGAGGGAGATGGATGGGAAGGGTTAGGAGAGGCAGAAAAAATGTATATATAAGAATGCAGTAAGAGCCCTAAGGTCAGCTCACGTGGAAAAAAAGTGCCCCTAAGCTCAGTTTCTAAGTATGGCCTCAAGTGCAAATAGACTCACCATCCTCGATGTCATAGGCGTAAGCAGAGAGGCGCAGGGTAGTGGCGCAGTACTCGCATTTGAAGCAGCTCCGATGGAAGAACTTGCCCTCAGCACTCAGCCTCTCCATCACGTAGACCCGCTTCTGACAGAAGTAGCACGTGTCGCTGCCTCCTAAATTCTGTGGGAACTCCTTCTTTATCGAGCCCTGTAATGGGGGATGGTGGAAGATCTGTCAGAGCCAACACTTCTTAGACTCACCTCCTGGAGGTTCACGACCCTCTCCATATGTGAAACTAACCCTCACTAAGCAATTTTGTTTTGAGACAGACTACGATGACTCACTTTATTATTGGCTCTCCTGAAAAACAATGGCACTACTGCAGTGACTGTCACATGTGCCCTCTATATAGCAATCGGCATTAGCTGGGTTCTGAATCGATGTTAATCAACACCCAAGAGGAATCCCCAGTTGGTTTTACACAATTTCATAACAAACCAAATTATTTTGACAGAATTGTGTTTTGAAGGTAGCATAAAAATACCTACTCAGAGTTCACGTCGTTCTACATGAATGTGGGCCTCCAGGACTCCAGAGCAAACAATCACTTTTACAGATACTAAGTATGTTTTTCCACACAACATTCTAAACAGTCAGTCAGTCCTAGAAATTCAGTTACAAACTTCAGATATCTTTAAAAAAAGTTACCGCATGGCATATATTAGGTATATATGTTACTAAGCTACTTAGAATAAACCAGGTTTATTTACCACAGCTGTGCTATATCTAGACAGACGGTGCCCTTAATACATCTCTTACCAGTTCCTTCTTGTCTAGAAGGGTTTTGGGCTGTTCTTTCCTTTGAAGCTGATTGGCTATCTGCTCAGCCAATGAGCTCACTCCGCCAGTGTACATCTTTATATACTTCTATTGGTTGGAGATTATAAAATGACCAGAATGATGGAAAATGAGAAGGAAAAAAAATAAATAAATTAAGAAGACAGGGGGAAAAAAATCTTTGAAAGGTATAAAATGAATACAAGGTGCAGCAGCAAACCATGCCAACACAGTGCCCACAAGCAGGGAAACTTGGTGGTCAGAAAAATGGGTGTCAACGTCCACACAGAGGTATCAGCAGAGGTAAGAGTAATGCCTGCAGGAATAACTAAACTCAGTAAGGGAGAACTTAGTCTTCCATGTCTTTTCGGAGCATATAGTTCAGGGAGGTGGGAAGACAGGATGGATACAAATATAGAACAGAGTAAGAAGGGCCTATACCCTAGTGACTCAAATTACATACAAAGAATTCAAGAGGAATAACTCCCACCCACATGGCACATGTCCAGATTAACATTATGTTTCAAGTTGGGTCTAGGAGAGGGCTTGGCAAGTTATTTCACATTTAGAAAAAAAACTGAGCTTGGGGTGCCAGGGTGGCTCAGTTGGTTAAGCGTCTGACTTCGGCTCAGGTCATGATCTCGTGGTTTGTGGGTTCGAGCCCTTGCATTGGGCTCTGTGCTGACAGCTCAGAGCCTGGAGCCTGCTTTGGATTCTGTCTCCCTCTCTCTCTCTGCCCCTCCACCACTTGCACTCTGCCTCTCTCTCTCTCAAAAACAAATAAACATAAAAGACATAAAAAAAAAAAAAAGAAAGAAAAACTAAGCTCACACTTGCAAGGCTGATTCTCCACTTGGGTAAAAGATGCCAACAGCCTAGTATTACTCGTGATGATCACCTTCCTCCTATTAATGCTTCACTCATAACCCCCGTCATATGCATCAAATATTTCTGAGCTTTATCTGGAAGAATCCTTCTCAGTCCATTCTCCCTGTTAATATTTATCTGTTCTACCCAGGCACTAAGGCCAAAGTGTTCTAGACTGGGTGGGCATCTTAAACACAGCTGCAGGAGGCTAACACCTGGAGCCATGCAGACAAGTTGCTTAGTTTAGTCTTGGGAAGTCAGGAAGTCAGGAAGTCTTGGGAAGTTTCTAGTCCAAGAGGGGTTATTTTTTCATAGGTTGGAAAAAGAAAAGAAAAAAAAAAAAAATCCAACCAATTCAATCCTCTTTCTAGCAATGTTGAAGAAGTAACAAGCAAAACTACAAAATTTCAATTGTAAGCCTTCCTGCTAGGCAGCCTAGCTTTGAGCCTGTCCCAAGGAATGAGGTCAAAGTCTTGCTGACAGTCCTTTAGAGACTCCCAATGTGGAGATGGCCAGGACACCTAGTGTGCATGACTCTCCTCTCATAAACTGTGTGGAATAAGAGAACTGCCTAATGAGTTTGGGGAGCCCTGTAATTCTGACTGAGAAAAACACTCCAGGAGCAGTTGTCTTGGGGATGTCCACAACCCTGTCAGGAAGTGGTTTGAATGGACAACACACAAAGCCAGGTGTGAGAGAATCACTGACTTGAGCAATGGCGTGCCCTGGGCTGAGAAGGGACAAACAAGAGAAGTGCTCCAGGGGTGGGGGAACAGGGGGAACTAGCTCTATGTGAACACGAGAATAACAGAAGCACAGATGAGCAAACAATTCTCCAAGGTTCAGCTGGAACTGAGGAGTCAATTCTATTTTTCAATTTAAAATAAGGAGATTTCCAAGGATTGGTGCCATTTGTTCATTAACTCCACAGCTTATACCCATTAATGGTTGAGAAAAACAAGTGGCTCTAAGATCTAAACCTTCTTTAGATTAGAGCTGTTAGGGAAACTTACTCCTGGAACAGACTGACACCAGGCAGAGCTGAGCAGGTCACTTAACAGCTGACACTGAGGGTGCAGAAAGTAAGTGAGGGTGTAGGCCAGATGCCACCCTTGAGGCTGGGACACTGAGCAAGCTCTGGATCCTCACTGCTCGGCCAGGACCCTTCCCTCCCACCAGAAACTGGCATCCTCAGCAAATACAGCCCAGGGCTGCCTGCGTGCAAAGGCATTTGTCACATTCAGTTCTCAGCAATGCGGTAATAATGACAAGCATCCCCCAAGAGAGGTGGAAACTCAAGTTCTATTTTCTTCTGGCATGAATAGCAGATGGTATCCTTCTCCCCACTCTTAAGAAACAGTCTAAATGTGGCAATTGCTGGACTTATACTTTTGCCGCCACACATGCATATGTTTCCACACACGTACCACACAGACTGCTTGAGGACAGGAAACATAAACAGAAAGGGCAAAAGGATCTGCCAACCTCTCTCTAAACTACTCTATAGCTGGATCAGTTCCACTGTGGGAAATAGCAGGGTTCACTCCTCAAGTGATTACAATGCAAGAGGCACCCACAATACTGCATATTCACCACTCCATTTAAGAGATTTAATTACACTATTGTTCATATTTTTTAATACATATCCATACGAAGACATTTGGAATTTAAAAAGTTAATGGCTGAAAAATGTTTGTTGTTATTTTATATAGTTGAAATATAATAGAAGTGGGTTTACTGTGACAGAATTTGTTACAATGAAAGCTAGCAGCCTCTTTAACTTTGGTGTTTGCCTATAGACCTCACATGCAAAACTGACAAACACACACACACACACACACACACACACACACACACACACACGTGGATTCCCACAGAAGACAGGCCAAAGTTAAGAGCTCTGCAACCTCCCTCGGGCCTGATGACATTTGTGTAGGTGAACTGAGGAGAGGCTGGAGAGCAAAGAGCTTTGCCAAGTTCCAGGCTGTGCTACCTGTCGGAGAGAGTCAGAGGAGGGAGAGGCGGGGCGGTTGGAGGAGCGAAGACTAAGAGAAAGCTCCCACTGGTCAACAAAAAATCGGCGAGAAGGTTCAGGCTCTGGCTACAAAATACAAGATGGAGAAAAAAAAATCAAAGGAAATGTTAAATAAAAAGTTACACACTGACCTGAATGTAAGGAATTTGGGAGTTTTAGACCTTTACCTAAGTAACTAATGCAGTAAAGAGACATTCTTAGTTCCCAAAGGTGTGAATGGCTCATTCAAAGCTTCCATTTTACTTTCAGCTCGCTCACCCTTGCCTCATGCTTACAGTGAAGCTCGCTCTGGAACATGGTCACTGTAGACATGAGCCGTCTCTGAAAGCCTTGTCTTCTCTTGCTTGGTGGTTTTACTCCATCCACCCCAAGTGGATAAAGCTGCCTGCCAGCCAGGAGGAGACAGAGGCCAGGGGCTATGTCCTGCTCACACACCCACTTTATGTCCTCTGTAGAGACCCTCACAGACTTGAGCTGGGAATTCTCCTGGGCAGAAGGAGACTGTACCACCTCATCACTCCACTGGCCTTACAAACAGCAAACAATAGCAATAGCAAATCTAGAATGAAGTTTACTCCTCCATAAAGGCCAGAAATGTGGCTTTGCCTCTTCCTATTGCTAGTGCTCAGAGAAACTCTGCCTGCCAAGGAGCCAGCCAAATCCCAGCAATGATCAGGAGAAAAGATCCCAAGTCCTCTGCAGACTGCATGCAGCATGTGTTGCAAAAGTAAGCTGGCATCTTCCTCGGTGGTGGGCCCATGCAGCCAGGAACTGTCCAGTCCCCAGAGAGGGAGAAGGGGCCTGAGAGCTCTGGCAAGTGATAACTGCTCAGTTTCCTACAAGGTTCAGGATGAAATACTTGCAGGGTGGAGGGAAGACCTGTCATGGTAAGAGAAGCCCTCTGCCCCTCTAGCTCCAAGCAGATCCATCACACCCCCAATTTAGTCCCTCACTAAATTCACAGCTTTGAGCGGTGACGAAGTGGAGTGTAACCATCCCTGCTCCAGATTCTCAGCCAGCTCACTGGCCCTCGGCTCAGCACTTGGGGCAGGCTCAGAAACACAGGCCCAAGGGGGGGATCTCTGTAGAAGACTATCACCCACCCGAGAGAAATAAGAGAGAAGGCAACTCTCCCAGGGGTGGCAAAGCAGTGAAACTAATGGGAAGACTTGGGGGTGGGGGTGGGGGGTGGATAGGAGCAGGTGAGTGCACAGGCAAGATTATGGAATAGTGAACAGAAAATCCTGGAAGAGCACACATACAGTAACCCTTACAAGTATCTAGACAGGACCCCTGCAGTGAAGAATCTGGAAACCAATCCATTGGGAAAATGAAAGAAAATTCCCTGCAAACCTTCTTGCTTCCTGAGCTCAAAATCCTACCTTTCTTCCGGGGGCATTGTAGCCCTAGACTTCTGATAATTTCTCCCTGCCCATCTCTCCTTTTATTTTACACACTTCCCTCTATTCTTCTTTGCTTAGGCACTGCTTCATTAAAAATCATCAGGGTCTCATTAACTATGCATTCCCTGAAATGTAGGGCTTGCCCTTCTTTGTGAAAATACCTACTTTTCTTTTTGAGGGGAATACAGCCTGGGAAGAAGGAAGAAAGAGGCTGGGCACACAGTGCTCATGGTAGGAAGCAGCCCCAACAGAAGTGAAGAAAGCAGAGCTGGGCCGTGCGTGAGGAGATGAAATGGACACCCTCCTTCCACTTCGGCCCCGGTCTCTCTCCCTAAGCCAGCACCGATCCACGCATGGTCCTGGCAGCACAGATTGCCTGCTTCTTGCTTGGTGACGGGGTGTAAGAATACAGCACTAGCTTCCTTCGCAGTGACTGTATTTCTCAGAAAGCAAAGGCAGAAGGAGAGGTAAAAATAAAAGAAAAAAGGCCCATGTGAAATTAACAGTTACAGAGGATTCTTCACTCTTGCTGCAGAGCTTAACTCACTCAGGGATCAGGTTTAAGGGTAACAGTAACAACCGAAAGTTTCAGAAAATAAACTGGCTTTTAAAAATGGGCATCTCTGCTATTCATCAAATTATATGATGGCCAGGTATAATCACTAGATCCCCCTTCAGTTTTTCAGAAGAGACCCACTAAAGCTTTTCATTACACACCCCTATCTTGTTACCACCTTCCTTCCCCTCCATCAGTTCTTCATACTTGAAAAATCCCCACACCAGTAAGAGCTTTGGCTCTCTCATTATTTCTACCTCAAGATCCCCGAATGTCCAAAGATATAAGCAAATCCCACCCACTTACTGATCTCAGTGCTGGGCAGATGAATGCTCTCCTGTGAATGCTATTTACATGGGTCAACATGGTTAAGCAACAAGAATTCTTGCTCTTGGCTGAGTGACAAGAGTGTGCACAAAGCAAGGGGAGAGGGGACCATCCCCACCTTCCCTCTGCCCCACCACCACAGCGTGCCCCGTCCGTTTGGCTCTCAGCATCCCATGCCATGATTCATGCTCTTTTACCCTCTCATGGTGGGGACTCTGCTTGCCACGGCTGTCAGCATCAAGATCCCTGTATGTCTGTTAATAACAAAGTAGAGACTTAAGCTCCATCCAAATGTTCTATGTGGACCTACTAAGTGACAGTGCCAGATATTCAGAATTCATTTCAACACATATCCCCTGCCCCTGACAGATCCCCACCCCAGGAAACCACAATCCCATCTAAATCAAATCCCATGATCCCAGGACAACTTTCTGTCCAGCACTCTGTCCATCTGGCCTCCAGTGAGGTCAGCCACACAAATAAAGAACTATGGTTAGTACAAAAGTGGAACAAACATATTTCTTTCACACAGTGGCACAAGATCAGAGGCATTAAATGGAAGGTTTAAAATGAGAAGCTGGTTAGGAGGGTGAAAGGGTGAAGCTTTCCACAACAATATATTAGAAAGGAAAGGTGGGGAGATGGAAACTGCCTGGAACAAATGGCCGTTAAACAGTCCAGAGGAAACTCGAGGATGGGGAGTGGTCCCTGAATAGGAATATGGGACCAAAGCATCATTTATTAAAGGGAGAAGTGGATGACGACTGGAAGCATCTTCAGTCAACAGATAGGAATATGTACATGATAGGCATGGAAATCCTGAAGACAGGCATATGGCTGCCTCTACGGACCCAAGGAAACAACTATCAGCAATTGTGTGGGAAAAGGGAAGGCCACTTTCATCACTCTTTGGATTACTGGTGAGGATTCAGCTTATGGCCTTGTACTGGTGGAAGAACTAATCCAAAGCCTCTAATGTGGCCCACAAACATAATGGTCTCCACAGGCAGGATGAGGCCAGAGGTTGGGTTCCAGAGTCACACCACCCACATTCAATTCCTGGCTCCATTACTTACTGTGTGAACTTGTACAAAGTACTTGGCCTCTCTACCCTATGCCTCAGTCTCATCTGCTACATGGAGATGATAACAGTACCTGCCGTAGGGTTACTGGGAGAACTGATGGAGGTTAACACAACAAGAACTGAGAATGCCGCCTGGGACTAAGTGTTAGTTATTATGTAGAGACAAGGCATAGGGTAATTACTCAGTCTACAATGGCTGAATTCTTAGGCCCAGGGACACAGTGTGCGCCTTTAACAATCAGACACATTACTCAGGGGCCCCTTTTAAATAGGCCACTTAGTTGAGAAAATGTCTTTCCATAGATCCTGCCTTTAAAATTAGTATTTTATTTTATAGAAATATCCTACAAAGGTCAATTTCTATTCTATAAATATACTTTATTAATGTATGCTTATTATCCTCTTTAATCATGTCTGTGGTTAACTGCTCTATAACACATTTTCAAATGGTCTGCCTAGAGTGTGAGTGGGGCAGATGGGAAGGACAGGTGTTTGCTGGCATAAGCTGGATAAGTGAGAGGCAGGGCTCTCAAAACCAGAAGGAACCAAACTCATAATATAGTGAGGCCCTATAAAAAGCTTCCAAAAGCCCATCCTAATTATATCTCCTTGGGCAGCAAGACAAAAGTGGCTGCTTTAAATGAGGTTATATAAAAATGTGTTGTTCCCCAGGGCTTTTTGGACCTTGTATCTGTGACAAATATAGTTTAAGTCTTAGTCTGTGCTTGCATAGTTGTTCTCCTATGATGTGGAACTAGATTAAACCAGGGTTTGAATATATTAAGTGCTATCCTGAGGTCTAATTGGAAATTGTTCATCTGTAGCAATAAAGGTGCTTCTGCTACAAATGATCTTTCTGTTTTTTTATTGTGATTTCTGAAAAGAGGGAGTTCTGATTTGGTCTCTACCCTAGCCACCTACACAGGCAGGCAAGAAGACACAGACGAGGACCACGGAGCATGCAGAGAAGATCACCTGCTGGCTGCCAGGCGCCCGACAGGGAGGTGGAGAAGGGGGAGGAGAGAGTGTGATCACTTTTTTGGGGCAGGTCCGAGAACACTCCTTTTCCCGTCGCTTTTACACCAACAAACACAAACAGAGAGAACATTGGTGAAACAGGCGCCACGTTTTGGCTGGTTCTAGAAAGACTAAAGGTCATCTGCCAAAACCATCCCTCCCTTGCCTCTCCATCCTCAACAGCAATCACTGTATGGTTAGGGAGGATGGCTTGTCACAGTCGATCGTTGGCCTCTGGGTCACACTTGCGCTGTTTGGTAAGTGCAGACCACATGGGTAATCTCCGCAGCTGGCCTTGGGGTCAGCACTTGCAGTGTAACACTTTCTAAATGCCAGGGATCAAGGCATTATAGGGTATATTCTTTGTGAGTTTTATCAGAGAAGCTGAGGACAGAAGAAATGGGCTTGGATGTAAGTAGAGAGAAAGGGCACACAGGCCAAATAGCACGAGGGGAGCATGAAGACTGTCTCCTGATGGCTCAGTCACCTCTACACCCACCAGCAGCAAAGCAGCACTCTCCTTGAGGGCTCACCCAAGACAACACCCTGCCATGGCTTCCCTCTTCTCAGTCCCCTCACTCATGCTCAAAAGGTTCTGGAAAACTACCAAGGAAATACAAGAAAGTATAGGAAACAGAATATAAAACTTAAATATCTTTCACCAACTGAACACCACACATATCCATGGATTATTTCCCCATTTTGCCCCTCTCCATTGTACTCCCTTCCTATGAATCTATGATTTAGAGAACTCTTCGGTACTTAGGGAACAATTACTTATTTCTAGGCCAGAGGAATCCTCCATTTCCTCATGACCAGAATGACCATGTGGGGCAGCACACAGGTGAAGTATGGGAGGGAAAGAAGAGGTTGTGAGGCCAGGGGAAAGAGCCCCATCATCTATTCCAACTTCACATGATGACTTACTTCCAAACCAAGGCTGGTTGCCTGCAGGATGCATTTCTGAGATCAAAAGGTAGAAGGGTGGGGAAGGAAGGGCCAAAGTGTTTACACAGGAAGGTAAAAAAGAGAAGTCACTGGCAAGCAAAATTGTTATTCATTTTTCCTCTTCCATACCATGACCTAAGTGAAAACTGATCCTTGTGCCAACTCAGCCACCATGGCTGTGCTTGCCACACCCTCCTGCCTCAATCCAAACCTCTTCAAGAAAAACAAAAAGTGAGTCATGGTAAGGTATTGCCAGTCAGCTCCTCAATCCTAAAGGGAGAGAAACAGGGTTGCAGACAGGATGAGTCAGAAGCAGAGGGCCAGTGGAGCACACCACTGGAGTTCTTCTGTTCCCACATTTCTGGAGCATGTGGCACTGCCTGCCAAGGTTCTCTTTTAGGAGATAAATTTACAAGGCCAAGACTCATGATGCCACCCCTGATTAGTGCTGAGAAAAAATTACATGTAACTGTGAGTTACAGTTCTTTCACAGCCAAGTAAATTCACGTTCCCAACTCCATAGAACAATGATCTAACAGGATTTTCATTGTTCATGGTTTTTCACTTACCAAGATCTACCCAGATACCCTTTCCACTGTAATCTCTGGTACCCACTCCATAGAACCCAGGTTTGACTTCAATGACTCTATTCTGCTACCCAAAGAGCCCGGCAATATTCTGCTTCATTCACTGTAATCATATATTACCCAGATGACAACCTAGCTATATGTCTCCATGTAGCACCCCATACAAGGTTAGAGGTCACCAGATGTTTCACAAACAGGTCCACAAACACCAAGCTCTTGTCTTGATGCCCCTTTGGTACAGTTCCATCAGGTGATGAGCTGATGTACCAGTCTTCACCAGGACAGGGGCCTCAGCTGAGCGAGTCTCCTCGGGTCACACTTAATACCTCTGAGACCTCCCAGGAAGCCAACTCAAAGCTGCTCTGGGCACATGCCTTTTAAAGTCATCAGTTCATCCATCTACACATGTTACTACTGACTTCCCTTCTGTTTTGCTCCTTGCACCTCAGAGGACCTTTCTGGACATTGTCAGAATCTAGAGTTTGGGGGAACCTAGTTTAGAGTTCACTTTCCCCTTCAGCAGATCCTCAACTAAATATTACCTTTCAAATCATACAACCACGTAGACTTCAAGGCAAAGGGTAAGAAAATAAAATGGAATTTTTAATGGACTTTGTTTATTTGTTTTCCTAGGCATAGAGAAGGAAGCAGGCTGGGGTCTGTTGTGAGTCTGGACATTGCTCCCTAGCTTCCATTTCAGACTCATGGGCCCTGCCTTTAATGTGGCATATTATTAAAAAAGAGGTTAGAAAGGTAACTTTTGCCCTGAATATAATTCAAATAAAACCCACCTGCCACTCCCTAGCACCTCCCAGCAATACCTGGCACTCTGCAGCACAAGAGGAAATTGAGGGTTAGCTCACCTGACCTCTCAGAATCTTAGTCCTAAATGATACCAAACCATAAGACAGAGAATCCAGGCTGCACTCAGTAGAGCAGGAACTTGCTCAACTGTGACTTGGGAGAGAGAAAATACAGTAGAGGCCCCAATCTTTCTGATGGGCTTCCTATTATCAGCCAGGTGCAATTCCCCACCCCCTTCTTTCTGTCCTATCCTATACTGCTAATGAGCAGCTAGGAGATCCTGTACAAACTTCACTGAAAATTTTCAAAGAGTATTTTAAATGGAGACAAAACACCTAGAAAATGCCCACCATCATCTTTGTTGAGGGTCTGAAACAAATAAAAATCATAGTTTGAGACTATTTCTCAGCTAACATTTTCTTATTTAACATGAAAGGCTCCACTGCCCCAATTCTCAGCCTTGCTGAATTCAGGATTCTCCCTGCAGTGGTTACAAGGACACATGTAAGCAAAATGTCAACTTGGGACAAAGGTAATAATGGTAAAACTGTAGAAGCTAAGGTAGCTAAACTACTTCCCACATAGCTTTAGCAAGTTTCAACACCAAATTAACCACCTACCCTTTTAAGTGATTTCTCAAATCCCAACAAATTAAACAAATCATGCAATACAATCAGTATGGTCTGTTAAACTTCCCCCCACAGTTGCTACTCAAAGGAGTACAGAAGTTTCCTGTCCTTGAGAGCTAGGATTCTAAAGTGTAGGAGGCCTCAGCTGTGGCTGGTTCAGAGGGAGGAGTGGGGTTGGAAGGCCCAGGGAAGCAGCACCCATTCTGGTCCCTGGGCAGCAGCTTTACCTGTTTCCACTGGGGGGTGGGAGCAGGGCGACCCTGCTCAGGTAGGCAGCAGGACGGCTGGCTGACCCCACGCTCTTGTGTCGGCTGTGACACACAGGCCAAGTATGGGTGGGGGACAGGACATGGAGACAAAACAAAATAAAATACATTAAGGTAGGAGAAGACACAAAAAAGATACTCATGCATGGCTGACAGACACATATCTATGAGCTGGGAGTGGGGGGAGACACGGAATTAATTCTTAGAAAGTTACACTTATAACAAAAACAAGATACCCTACCCCCGCAAACCAAAAGCAAATGCAAAAGGAAAAAAAAGAGGCAATCCAAAGCTGGAATTTTCATTATCCTCTTCCTTAGCTCAAAGCTCTGAGCCTAAACTACTAACTCAGGTTTGGAAAACTAATCTTTCTACTCAAAATGAGGAAAACAACCTTCTCTTAAGGGCAAACTTCCTCTCATGGAGAGCATTCCAGCCTTCCCGAAATGGGGCCGATCCTGCAGTTGCCAGGCAACCTCAGATGTTTACCAATGAATATTATCATCTTCTCTATGAACCATGACACGCATGATTGGAGTGTGAAGATTAATAACCAAAGGCTAAATGTGAGAAAAAGTTAATTATGGCCAGACTCCAAGCAAAGTCAGTAGCCCCCTCAGCCCTGGTCAATTGGAACAATGGCTGATATATATGGAAAAGATGAAGAAAGAGAGTAAAAGAATAAAAAGAATGGGGTCCCTTTCCTCTGGATGTTCTCTCAGGTCATTAGGGAGTTTTACAAGAAATTTTTTGTGTAAATCTCAGAATCCCAGCACCTCCTCTTGTAAGACATCTTTGTAACTTTCAGACAAGCAAGAGGGAGACAAGACATAACAAAGACACCTCAAGTTAAATGCTCCTGTCTAGCACTCTCTGGTTTGACTTATGGGAATGAAAGTTAATTTCTACGATGACTCTTTAAAATGTTCATAACTCTTGAGGATAGCCTAGGAAAACCATCTGCAGCACACAAAAGAAGATCTACCACAAGAATGTTTATTACCTCTGTACTTTATCATGAAAGATGAGAAACAATGAAAACATCCAACACCAGAGAAGAGTTAAGAAAAGCATGGCACAACATGGGAATATGCCCAAAGTTATGTGAACAATGCAGAACAGGAAGTGTATATTAAGAATGACCTCAACTATGGAAACAAAAATGACTAGAAAGAAACAACAAAATGTTAACAGAATTAGAGGTGTCTTGATTACCTTTATTATAGTTTTCAGCATTTTCCTCAATAAACATCCACCTCTTTCATAATTCAAATATGTTTGCATGTATATGAACATAAAAACAAGTATAGATATATACAGAAATTTAAAACCCTTCTTTGGATTTTTTTGTCACAGACACCTCACACCTGAATGGTGAGGATAAAGCAGTCCTGAAAGCACACAAGGAGCTTATAAAATACTTTTTCTCTGCTGCAGTCAGACAAGGGGAAAACCAGACACCAGTCTTGAGTGCATGAACACTCGGCTGAGACACACCCATTTCACTTGACTGAGAAGATCCCTCCTTCCTATGTGGTCAGACCAAGTGTGGATGGGTGAGATGTAACATGGGGTTTACCTGTCTCCTCATGCCAGTGGACTGTGGAGGTGCATTCTCTTCAAATTTGGCCAGCAGCTGGGTTGCCATGTATTTCACTTTGTTCTGATTGCCAAGGGCCACATCCATCCTCCTGTCTGTCAGAGTGCTCACCAGTGTGGGCCTTCCTCCTCTGTAGCCCCGGGGTGCTTCCTCCTGATAAACACCAACACCCAAAACCTGGCCTCTGTTACATAAGCCCCCCCGCCACAAATGCCCTTCCCTCAAAGAAGAAGGGCGACCAGTGCCTGGAAAGGTGGCTGGTATTTTTGCTTTAGGTTAAGCTTAACAGCTTCCCTTAAGGTTCTAATCTCAAGATGCTGTCAGGAAGACTTTGGTGCATGGGGCAGTATAAAGAGGTACTTGGACTTTTGCTGGTATTGCTGTATCTCAGAAAAGTCACTGCCCTCTGCCAAATATGTAATTCTAAAGGGACAGGAAAGCACCAGGGCACACGTGTCTGCTCCCTTGGATGTTCTCCAAAACATTAAACAAAGGCAGAAGCCCAATGAAAAAGCATCTGCCCACAAAAATTCTCATAAAAAATGAGTATGAGGGGCGCCTGGGTGGCTCAGTCGGTTAAGTGTCTGACTTCAGCTCAGGTCATGATCTCGTGGTTTGTGAGTTCAAGCCCTGCGTCGGACTCTGTGCTGACAGCTCAGAGCCTGGAGCCTGTTTCGGATTCTGCATCTCCTCCTCTCTCTTCCCCTCCATGCTCATGCTCTGTCTCTCTCTGTCTCTCAATAATAAATAAACGTTAGAAAAATTAAAAAAAAAAAAAAAGAATACGAAAAGATCTAGCAATATCAATTTGGAAATTAAGGATTTAAGCCAAAAAGGGGAATTTGATCATTCTAGCAAATCCCAGATAATTCTTACCTCTTCCGATTGACTGGTCTTTCTCCTCTTTCCAGCACCATCCAAGTCCTTTTCCTTTTTATCCTATACCAAGAGAGGAGGGACACTGCGTTATCCTAGGCACTATAACTTGCCTTTAGGTTTGCAGTAGGTCAAAAACCTCTTCCATTTTACCTTGGGAGAACGTTTCCGAGAGATGGTCTGCCCAAGTTTGCTTAGGAAGGAGATGGGAGATTTGGTGCTAGCTATAAGGACTGCTTTCTCCTCAGCATTCAGGTCCAAGGCATCTGTGAACAGAAAGCAATGTTTGAGGACAGCCCTGGAGGGGGCTTCAAAGTACTGACCAGGAATACCTCCTTGCAGGTGGCTCAAAGAACCTCAGAAAATTCTAAAGGCTCATCTGCTCTGACAAAACCAAGGAGAACTCAGCAGGAAATTCCACAAAGGAAATGCACACTTAGGTGTGGATGTTGAGCTTTTTCTTTTCCATCCATGTAAACAGAACCAACTTTTTCTTTCAATCTACTTCAGTCAAAAAACCCTCCATTTTTGCTTTTCAAAAGTTGGAATCTGCCTATGATTGTTAGTTACAATTGATTGCTAAAGCCTCACCTTTGTGATAAAAATTTCAAGGTGGAGGGAGAAAGGGAGGTAGGGTATGTGGTTTAGGGTCAATGGTTTTGATTATGCATTTAGCTGCACATAAAGGCAGGGCTCTCCCTAAATAGGTATACTGATGCTACAGTGTGGATTTCTGCTGTAAGAACTGCATATTTTATCAGAAAAAGCCACGGACATCTCTATGAGTAAGTGGACTGGAAGACATTGGAGAACCACCAACTCTGTGGATTCTAATGTTTTATTAGTAATGCTAATAATTTTTTAAATAATTGAAACAAATAATATACTGCAGGTATTTGTTAAGTCCTTTTGTCTGCCAAACATTCTCCTTAGCATATCACAATTTTATGTTATACATACATAAAATCCAGTTTGCAAATGGGAAAACTGAGGCACAGGGAAATTTAGTAACTTGCCTAAGGTCAAACAGGTCAAAGAACTGGGAAATAAGCCCAGGTCGGGTACCATGGTGAACACTCTAAAGCATTACACTACACTTACTCCAAGGGACAATAAATGACAACAGGGACATTTTTTTATAGTACAGTACTCTGGTAGACTGAGGCAGCAGGCTAAGGGCCAAAGACTTTGGAAAGCACTAAAAGGTAGGAGAAGAGAAAGAAGCCATAGAAGCAACAGTTACAGAAGAAAGAGAATGAGGCAAACAAGTACAGGACCACAGAAGCCAACGAGCAGAGAGAACTTCAAGAAAAAGGGCATCACTCCATAGTTCTGAATAACGCAGAAAAGCCAAGTGCATGAGATGCAAAATGAGAAAAGAATACAGATTTGGTGATTTTTCATGACTGTGGAGAACAGTTTTGGCAGAGCAGTAAAAACAGAAGCCGGGTTGCAAAGTGTTATAAAGTTTAGGCCTTAGGAGGCTGAGGCCTTAAGTATAAACCACTTTTTTTCAAAAAGGCTGGTTCTGAAACGGTGTGAGAAAGTAGTAGAGTCAGGGAAAACATTTTGCATAGGAATGATTTTTGTGTATTTATAGGTTTAGAGAGAGAGATGTGGGAAAAGAAAGAATGGTTGAGAACACACTAGCAGAGAAGGAAAAATTAATGGAACAAAGTTCCAGGGACTTATCCAGAAAGCCAACTAGGAATAACAGAGTAAGTGCAGGTTTGCTTTTGGTGGTAACGATGAAGGACATGGTTGGAAGGAAAGACAGGAAAGCCAGGCAACAACAAAGAAGAAATGGAAGATCTCCATACCAGTGTCTGCCAGCCCTTACCACTGGAGGGGAGTGAGTCCTTGAACATCTCGTAGAACTGAGTCAGGTACATCACCATAGTCAGCTTGTCAGGCTCCCCCACTGAGGCCATTTCTTTGCCTGTCATAATGGGAGAGATGCCCAGTTCTTTCTCAGCAATATCAAAGGCCAGCTGGTTATTCTTCTCCACATTTTGCTCATCCAAAGAGTCAAAATCTCTAAGAAATGGGATAAGAAAAACATATCAAGAAGGCTTGCTTGTCTTCACACCAGAAAACACAGTATCAATGGAGTCATCACCATTTCTTAGTCTTTTAGCTAAAATCCAGGGTGCAATCTGAGGGCCAAACTATTGATCTCACCTTTTAGTCTCCTTTTTACTAAGAAAATGAAAATCATCCTCAAGAAGAAATGATTAAAAATCTACTTAGAAAGGAAAAAAGAGTGGAAAAGATGAAGAACTACTCTCATTTTTCCAGTAACATAAATTTCTTAAAGGGTAAGCTTAAGAAGAGGAACTATCTTTAACATGTAATCTCTTGTATGTTGCATGTCATCTGTACATATTAAACTAATGTTCAATAATGATAAAAATCCTATTTGGATCAGACTGCTTCTAACGGCCTAGGATTATCACTTGCTGTGTCATTAGGACCAGACAAGCTGTTGATGTACTAACTCAGCTCTGGTAAATCTTACTCAGCCTTCTACTCGAAGGGAAATTCCAAAACCTTCCTCAAAAGATTTTTCCATCGCTAAATTTCTTGAGTTTTCCCAAGATTTTAGATTAACCAACACTTCCCACTGGATTTCAAGCTTCTTGCCATTCAATCAAGTAAAGACTGATAGCATTCTTCTTTAAAAGGTGATTTCAGATCAACTGGGCAGGGCTTATTTTGTGTTAACCTACTACTGACTTCCATAGCAAGTTTTTCATTTTTCTAAATGCCTTCTCTCTATAGATTAAGCCTATTAAACCATAGAGGCCTCATCCTGAATGAAGTCATCATAGTCTAAACTGTGCCAAATTACCTACTCACTGCTTTGTGTTCTATTACAAGGAAATTCCCTAGACCTTCTGGAGGCAGGCTTTGGTTCTTTCTAACAAGAATGCATCCCCTCCCTCTACCATCCCCCTCCACCTCACCTGCTAGGTTCCCTTCAGTTACTTTTGCTTCCATTTCCTTTTCTTTGGTTCCTTCCCTTTGGAAGAGAACTGATTGACCTGAACCTTCTTCTAAAGCCTTCTGTATCATTCATCACAATCCTTCTCAAGCTAGTCTCTCTTCCTCTCCCGCCCTTTTTTGGTGGGGATGAAAAAGCCCTACTTTCACTTACCATTTACCAACCTCTGCATTAGCTAAGGGATAGGAACACTAGAGATCACTTAAGTTTATCCAAGCAAATCAGAAACCTCCATTCCTAAATCACACTACATAAGGCTATTTTTACTAGCTCTTGCCTCATTAATTTATAACCTATTATAAACAGAAACTATGTTTCTTATGTTTCCTTAAGCAATCATTAAAACAAAGCAAATGCACAAATTTGGGCCCTAATGATAAAAGGACAGGCAGCCAAAATAATTCAACATGCTCTGCTTCTGTTTTTGGATCTTCTTGTTTGGCTTCCATGGGGTAAATCTGAGTGCACCAGTCACTGCAATTGACTTGGGGTCATCCTATTGTACTGATTCTGCATTTAGGTGAGTGAAGAATGGCCAAAAGGGAAGATGTTACCGATATAAGTGGGTAAGGTGGCCTGAACTTTATGGACTGGACAGAGTATGTTTGTAAAAGGTGCAATTCTTAAGAAAGAGATAATACCAATGAACCATGATAAATCGGGTAAGTGTTCATTGTTTTCTGTTTTGTTAGTAGGGACATATTTGCCTTCGGCCAGCCAAATGTTCTAGTGAGGTTTTCCTTATGCCCAACAGCATTTGAGAGACAGCTGGCTGAAAAGAAGAGTTCAACCAGGGGCCAATGAACAGAATTTTCCTTTGTGTGATGTAAACAGGTCCAGGTGGGTGTTAAAACCAGTTTTTGACGTTCTGAGTGCTGTGATTTTAAAATCGCACCTGGATTCAGCTACATGATGCTTGACATACAGTTTTAAACATAACTAAATCAAAATTAATCACTGCTTTCTAGAGTAGCTTGCTACGTAACTCATTGTAGAAAAAAGTACAACATTTGGCTATTTGATAGCAAAATACTCTGAAGTGCTTAGGGAATACAAAATAAAACACAAAGTTTGTCACAACTTACATCAGATCAGGGCGGTATCTATGGATGATCGCACACAGAGCCAGTCCACTTTTCCAGGACATAGTGAGATCTGTCACATTTACCCCTGCATAGCCATCTGTCTGCCTTTGGCACCAACCCAGTAGTTTGCTTGAACGAGCTACAGACTCTAAAACAATAAAAAAAATATCAGAAGTGTGGTCACCTGGTAGCATTGATAGAGGATCCTCTTTGCAATACCCATACCTAATTTGAACAGTTACTAAAGGTTGGGACAAAAGAGCTGTCACGGTTTTTCAAAAGTCAGAAGCTATGTAACTGGTATCATGACAGTAGAATTTTAGGTAGATAAGAAACTACCAATTTACCCAGACTCTGAGGTCAATGCCAGTCACAACGGGGGTTATCTGGCCTTGCTCATGTAAAGCCCAGTATCACTGCCGCATTGTTTGATAGGGACTTAGATGGAACAGCGCCATCTACTGACCTGTCACCCTCCCTGGATAGTTGCGTGGCAGCTAGCTGAGGAAGCTCCTTCCCTTCAAAGCAATACTGGGGGGAGTAGAGCAGAAAAGATTCCATTCGCTCTGGCAACATGTTAATCAAAGGCAAACACAGCCCACTCTTACACTTTCCAGAGTACAGAGCGATTTGCCAAGTGAAGAAACTGTAGGATTACATTGGCAAGGCCAAGGACCCCAGACCGGAACAATCAATCCCTCAGGTCAGGCTTGGCATTGTATATTATAAATGATCACATCTTGAAAAGGTGAATACAAGAACACATATGCTTGGATGTTTTCCAGTTTATTGCTGTGCCTTATAAAAATCTGTAAACTGCATCAGAGAAGCTCTGATATGCAGCATTTAAAAGAAGCTGTAAACTCCTATTTGTGTCCAAGAATGTCTGCTCTCTTACTTTTAGCAGCTGGAAATAACTAACCTTCTACGAAGTCCTTTAGTGTTTGGGAACTTAACAAGGTAAAAACTGCAATATCATAAAAGTCCTATTTAAGTCTGAAATCCTATTTAAGTCTGAAAATGTATCCTAAAACTACACAGGGAACCACTGCTGGTGTTATTATTGTAAATCAGAAATTTACTTCCGAAATTAATTTTATTCAAATGTTTTCCAAGTCTGTATATCCATCAATCTAACATGTATTAGTCAACTTCAATACTCTAGGCCCTAAAATGACATTGACAAAGGTGTATTGTCTGCTTAGATGAAAATGTTTCCAACTGCCTGCTGGTTGTGATGTCCACCTTGATATCCCAATAGCATGTCAAACTTTCTCATCCTCCCACTTCCTTCTCCAAACTGATGGCAGCACCATTCACAATGCTCTCTTGACCCATAATGCAACCAAACTGCCAATGCCATTGATTCTGGCTCTCTCACATAATTAATAATGACAATGACAAAGTGGCTGCCATTTGTGACCACTTGCTGTATGCCAGATGTTGTAATAAATACTCTATACATGTCATAGAAGCCTCATGACTATAGTATGGAGTAGGTATTTGTTAGGCCCATTTCACAGACAAGGAAACCAAAGTTCACAGATGCAAAATAACCCATTCTTGCCCACACACTTCACAAATGGCAGAGCTTGAACTGGGACTCCATTGCACCCGGCCCCAAAGTCAGAGTTCTTCTAACTATGCTCCATGGCCTTGTCCATCCTCAACATCAATATCAGATTTAGGCCTTCACCACCATTAGCTTGACTACTGCAATGCAATTCTTTTCTTTCTTTCTTTTTTAATGTTTATTTATTTTTGAGAGAGAGAAAGAGAGTGTGAGAGTGGGAGGGGCAGAGAGAGGGGGAGACACAGAATCTGAAGTAGGCTCCAGGCTCCAAGCTGTCAGCACAGAGCCCAATGAGGGGCTTGAACTCACGGACTGCGAGATCATGACCTGAGCCGAAGTTGGACTCTTAACTGACTGAGCCACCCAGGCGCCCCCTGTATTTCTTTTTAAGTTTATTTTTATTTTTGAGAGAGAGAGAGACAGAGAGAGAGACAGAGAGAGAGACAGAGAGAGAGAGAGAGGGAGAATGCATGTGCATGAGTGAAGGAGGGTCAGAGAGAGAGGGAGAGAGAGAGAATCCCAAGCAGGCTCTGTACCATTAGTACGGAGCCCAACATGGGGTTCAAACCCATGCACTGTGAGATCATGACCTGAGCCGAAACCAAGAGTTAGACACTCAACCGAATGAGCCACCCAGGCACCCCTGCAATGTACTCCTAACTAGTTTCCCTGCCTCTGACATTTCCCTTCTCCATCCCATCTTACATGCAGCTGACCAGGCATACTCTGGTTGCTCTTCTTTTAAAAAAAATCCAGGGGCCCTTCAAGGCACACAAAATACAGAATGGCCTTTATCTCTGCAACCGTATCCTGACAATGTCATAATACTCAGCTAAAATACCACTGCTTCTTCATAAAGCCTCCCCCAGAAACCTTGGTTGGTGTATGTGTGTGCACTCACTCCTCTCTCTCTCATCAGCATTTGTATCTGGTTTCTCTTTATATCCTCCTAAAACCTTAGACCGAGGGTTCTCATCCTTGACATTACTGACATTTTTGGCTGGGCAATTCTTTGTTGTGGGGAGCTGACTTGCGCACTTAGGAGGTTGGGCAGCATCCTTGAATGACAATAGTACCCTCCCCTAGTCATGACAATCAAAAATGTCTTCAAAGGCTACCAAATGTTCCCTGAGGGGCAAAATCACCTCTGGTTGAGAACTATTGCCTTATACAGTACTGTGCACACTAACAGCTCAGTACTGACTTCTCTGAATAGGTTACTTACATTTCAAAGGTCATTACTTAGGGGGGTCTGGGTGGCTCAGTCAGTTAAGCATGTGACTCTGGCTCAGGTCATGGTCTTGCGGTCCTGTCTGTGAGTTTGAGCCCTGCAGTGGGCTCTCTGCTGAAAGCTCAGAGTCTGGAGCCTGCTTCAGATTCTGTGTCTCCCTCTCTCTCTGCCTCTCCCTCACTCACACTCGGTCTCTCTCTCTCTCTCTCTCTCTCTAAAAAATAAATAAACATTTTAAAAAAATGTTTTCAAAAGGTCATTACCAGAACTCACCATTACGAGTCAACTTTGGGGTAGTTCGGGAATTCACTAGGTTCTCCATTTCCAGATGAATATCTTTTGTTTCTCCAGTATCATATAAATGACGCACCTGGCAGAAAGTTAAAAAGTTGTAAAGAAGGAAAATCAAACACCAAGTAACAAGTTCCCACCAGAGAGCAAAAGACTGAGAGAGCAGGTTGGGCAAAGTTCCGATAAAAGTTACAACAATGACCTTTAAATCCTTTCTGGAATGTGGTGGGGTTTACAAATAAACAAACATATATTAACAGTAATAAGTTGTGCTCTGGGGTGCTTGAGCAGCGGTTAAGGTTAAGCATCTGACTCTTGATTTCACCTCAGGTCATGATCTCAAGGTTCATGGGTTCGAGCCCCACATTGGGATCCATGCTGACAGCGAGGAGCCTGCTTGGGATTCTCTCTCTCTGTCCCTTCCTCTCTTATGCTCACTCTTGCTCTCTCTCTCAAAATGAATAAACATTAAAAAAAGAAGTTGGGGCACCTGGGTGGCTTAGTTGGTTAAGTGTCTGATTCTTGGTTTCAGCTCAAGTCATGATCTCACGGTTTGTGAGTTCGAGCCCTGCATTGGGCTCTGTGCTAACAGTGTGGAGCCTGCTTGAGATCCTCTCTGCCCCTTCCTTGCTCATGGTCTCTCTCTCTGTCGCTCAAAAAAAAAAAAAAAAAAGAAAAAAAAGAAAAAAGAAAAAAAAGGTTCTAAAAATTAGCTATTCAGCCTTAGAGGGCCTTCTGATAGTCACTATTGGACCACTAATGTTGCCCATTGACAGCAGGTCTCATGGACCCCTTCTACAGAAGTCTACAGAAGGCTTGAAGCTATAAACTTCAGGCAGAAAGTAAATAAAAAATTACACAAGTACATAGGCAAATATGTTGAATGGGCTGCTTTCTAGAAATTGCTGGGGTCTATGGGATTACTGTGCTTTGTAAAATGTCATTCTCAATGCATTTATAAGGCTTTAGACATTCTGAGAAATAACTCAGCATCACAAAAAAATTGACCACCAGTATCTTTTACTTGCAGACAATGTTCTAACATTCAAAGTTCTTTCAACTGAATAATCTCATTTACCCTCACAATGATCCTGTGAATAGCAGGGGTTATTATCTCCATTTTACAGATGAAGAAACTGAGGTTCAGAGAAAATGACATGTCCAAGTCATAAGTGATTGGTGGCAATAACGCAAGTGGAAGTCACATTTCCTGAGCAGTGAACAAGTGCTCTACCCCCTACAACCTGCAATTTTAATTAGGAGGCACAGGATAAAGTCTTAGGTCCACCATTTTTGTCACATGTGATCTTCCGGCAAGTCATAAACACCTCTCTCCCTTTGCTGCTCAATCTGTTGATGGAAAGTAATATCTACCTTCAGTCATTCCAGAGAGACATATACGTGCATTATGAAAGAAGGGTGGGTATACGGTACTAATAGACACGTTTCAGTGTTTCAGAGGTCTGGTCAGTCCTGAAATGGGCTGAGAGGTAGATAACTGACTAGAAGGCTCTTACCTGGCTTGGACGGAGGAAGTTGATGTTAATATTGGGATATCTGGTGACAGGGTCTATGCTGTATTGGCTGAAGTTCTTACTCACATTCTCAGGGGTGGTCTGAGGCAGCAACCTATAAATACTTTCCCTGCAATAACATACAACAATATACTCAGAGCAGTGGCAAGCACCATATACCTCTCCCTCTCCTTTGATAACATTCCTATTTTTTGACACTGCCCCCCAAAAATCTGAAGGATATGACAAATCCTCATCCTTGACCATTATTTTCCTCCAAACCTACATTAGCCCCTGCTCCCATTCCCACCACGCCAGTGATTCCACAGACACTGAACTGGTTAAGGGCCGGTAGCAAAGGAAAATACACTGTGGTGGGCTGGGATAAAAAGCCTGATCCTAATTTAAAAGGCAACTAATTTACTGTTTTGTTTTGTTTTGTTTTGTTTTTTTCAAGGAGGACAATATTTAATTTTTAAGAAAATTACAGATGAAAAAAGAACTTGCTACCAAAATTGCCCAGAGTTTCTTAAGTAACAGACTTAAAATGCTGTCAACCACCAATTGCACCCAGGAAATCTTATTTCTCTAGTTCTTCTGGTCAAGGCATTTGTTCTTTATTAGCAATCAAATCCTAGGATTCTTAACCTCTTTTGTAATAATCTGCTTCAAAATATCTGACATTTGGGAGTTTGAGAAATGTTTACAAGCAGTTTGGGATTTTCTTTTGAATTCAAAGTCATTTTTTATTTCTTTTCTTATGTTAGTATGTCCCCTGCTACTGCACTGATTTCATTAGTTTAAGTCTTTCTACTTTGACAGAAGATTTAATGTACTATTTTTATGTATTTGTTCATGTGACTGTCATAAAGAATCAGCTACTGTCCTTTAATGGAATGCAAAGATTCAGATACTATTTGTCAGTAACAAATTTAATTTGAAAAGGAATAAAAGAAGACCACTTAGATTAAATAATTTTTACATACCTATGATTTTATAAATAAATATCTTGCCTTTCCTTTCTTTAGTAGGAAAACATCTTTAATTAAGAAAGGAAGAGAGAGAGAAGGAAGAAAATTTGTAGTCTGCCTGAGGAGCAAACCATTCATCACTCCCAGTTTTCTCGTGGAAGAGACACCTGGCTGCGTTCCATTACCTCTCAGCCAGGACTTCCAAGGGGCTTGTTCCTAGAGACCAACTTCGTACCATCCAGGCAGAGTCCATAGCAGCTAGGAAGCCCCGGGCTATTCCTGTTCCCATTGGCCAAAAAGGCTATGAAGGAGAAAGGAAATGAGGAATTAAATAAATTGTATTTTAAAAGAGGGAAACTAAATTGAGAAACGAAGAAAGTTTGCTGTTGACAGTACTTTTTGGCAACTATTCAGATACTGGGCTTTTCCACCTCATAAACTGGTAGAGGAGCAAATCACAAAAGCTGCAGAATTTCCATCCATACTTAGCATGTCTGGATGCCCTAGAGCCTGTAATCCTTCCCTACTTCCTGGTGTAACTCCTGTAGGGAGCTGACCTATGCTGCAGCATGTTGTAGACCCTCACTCTACAACCAGGGGTACTCACATTTGCTCTTAATTATTATTGTTTCCTTACTATTGCCTCTTCTATAAAGTGCTGCCATCCTTACTACTCACCTCTAGGAGGCTGTCCCCAACCAGAGCCACTAACAACTGGTGTCCATTCTGCTCCCGCACCAAGGCAGCATTCTCAGAGGCGTACATACAAGTGAAGTCGAACATGGCCACGTCAGGCTGCCCATAGTGATTGATGGCAAAATCCAGAGACGGCAGCTGCTGCTGAGTGGAGAAGTCTGCTGCCTCCCTGGCATAGTTCAGCAGAGCCTCTTGGTCCACGTTCTCCCGGGAAAGCAAGAGCTCTGTGTCGGCATAGTCCTGTCTCCAGAGAGAGAAGCAGCTTGAAAGAGAAGCCCAGCAAGATCTACACTAAACATGTCAGACATAAGCTAGTTTCACAGCTTTTCCTTTATTCTTAAAGTGATTTCATATCCCAAAATAAGTCTTCTACACAACTTAAAGAGAAAAGAGGCAGGCTGTTTCCTTCTTTTTTTTCTTTAAGGAGGCATCACACCCAGTGCAAAGCCCAACGTGGGGCTTGAACTCACGACCCTGAGATGGGATCAAGAGTTGGACTTTAACTGACTGAGCCACCCAGGCACCCCAGGGTTGGGAGGCTGTTTCTAAAAGTACAGACTTGGGGCACCTGGGTGGCTCGGTTGTTAAGTGTCTGACTTCAACTCAGCTCATGATCTCACAGTTCGTGACTTCCAGCCCCACGTTGGGCTCTGTGCTGACAGCTCAGGGCCTGGAGCCTGCTTCAGATTCTGTGTCTCCCTCTCTCTCTGCCCCTCCCCCACTCGCATTCTCTCTCTGTCTCTCTCTCAGAAATAAAAATTAAAACTTTTTTTAATTAAATAAAAGAGCACAGGCTTTGGCACCTAAAAACACAGTCCTAGCATTTCCATTTACTTGGAGCAAGTCATATTTCTTTGATTTTGCCCAATCCATCTCTTAGAGTTGTTTTGAATACCAAATAAAATAATTTATGTGACGGTACTTTCTAAACTGAAAAGATATTTTATAATTTATGTTATTATTGGCAATCATTATCTTCTGGGTAGCAAACAGCTTTTGGCAACTGGGACCATATACAATATTTAGCACTGCATAATTTATCAAATGCAAAGGGAGTACCCGAAAGCTCCAGTGCCAAAGATATAGTGTGGGAGCAACAGCAGTTCCAGGGGGCTGGCAAGAAATAAACTGAAGATGGAACAGAGGTTTTCAAAATAATACATAAGATTCTGAAAGGCTTCAGAGAAACCCACCAACAAAGAAAAACAACGATGAGAGGAAAACGGGCTTTCCACATAAAGAAGTGAAAAACTCCTTTTCTGTTTTGGGGATTCCTGGCTAACTGAGCCAAATCTTTACTCTTCTAACATGGGGCCTAAGGTTTGTTTCTAAATGTCCCTGATGGTGCTTTAGGCTAGCACTACAAGATGTTAAAAGTCAAAACACAAATACTCAAGTTGGTCCTTGAAACAGTGTTTGTTCAACATTGAGTAAGTGACCACAATGGGTTTAGTACTTAGCAGCACACATAGAAACATGGCCCCTGCCCTCTAAAAAAATAAATAAAAAGCAAGATTATTCCTACATATAGCCATACCTTGGAGAAACTGCAGGTTCCGTTCCAGACCACTGCAATAAAGTGAATATCGCAATAGCGAGTCAAATGAATATTTTTGGTTTCCCCGTACATAGAAGTTATGTTTACACTATGCTGTACTCCATTAAGTGTGGAATAGCATTTGTCTAAAAAAAAAACAGCCTACCTTAACTAAAAAATGATTTATGGCTGAAAAATGCTAACCATTATTAGAGGGTTTAGCAAGTTGTAATCACTGATCACAGATCATCATAACAAATGTAATAATGGAAATGTTTGAAATATTGTGAGAATTGCCAAAATACGACACAGAGACACGAAACAAGAAAATGCTGTTGGGAAAATGGCACCAACAGACTTAGTGCAGGATTGCCACAAACCTTTAATTTTGTAAAAAAAAAAAAAAAAAAAAAAAAGGGCAGTAACCGTGAAGCACAGCAAAACAAGGTATGCCTATAATTTCAACTGATAACCACAGTTCTGCCTAAGGTGGTAGATTTGTCTTAACTTAGTCCCAAGGCATACATACCACCAGGTTCATTGGCTACTTCTTATTGATAAAGCATCCAAACAAGTATACCTTGCTTATGTTTTTGGCAGAATGGGCTGTACAAACTGCTTTGCCCTATTTCTGCTTATATACATAAAGGAACACAAGGCAGAGAAACAGATACAAGGTCCATGAATGGAAAAGAGACTGTGCTGCAGGCACGTGCTCATTGGCATGCCCCCAACACTGCTCTCAGATAAGGCAACAGTGTAATTCAGTGACACGACTCATTATCATCCTGAAAAGACAAAAGGCACCCTGAAATTCAGCCATGAGTCTGTGGTAAGAACTGTACAGGTCTGAATCAGCACATCTGGTGCCTCTTCTATCCATTTCATCACATGGGGATAGTAATTCTGATTCAGACTGAAGACCAAATAGGACTTAAGAAACTCTCCTTAAAGAGCCACTACTCTGTGGTTCTCTGATTTCATTTTCTGCTCATCATCTTAGGGAATGTCCTACAATTATTCACTTAGAAAAAAGGCTGAGCCAGACCTCTCATCCATTGTTAGATCATGAAGAGGTCAAAATATACCCTGATCCAGTCAGTGTTCCCTAGACTTCTGATAGTTGTATCTGCAGGAAAACCAGAACCATTCTCAGGCTTCCAGGTCAAACTCCCTTCCCCCCTACCACCTTCTCCCAAAAGACGACCTATTAACCAACCAATAATCAGTCATACATGGAATTAACTATAACCACAAACCAAATCACCTAAAATTAAACTGAGTATCAGAGATAACTGAAATCTGACATTTGCTTTAGAACAATCCAATGGCAGGAGTGGGGAGTGGGGTGAGGTACTACTGAAATAATATTGGCCACATAATTGGTAGAGCTGGAAAATGGGCACATGGGGGTTCATTATACAATTCTCTCTAATTTTGTTTACATTTGAAAATTTCCATAACAAAAGTTTGGGTTTTTTTTTAAGTTAAACTAAAAAACATTAGAGGAGTTCATGTTCCCAGGAGATGAGATGGGTGCTCATTTTCATACCCTTGAAGGAAAAACTCATCAGACAATAAAATTCTTTCCCTTAGCGGTCACATTAACTAGTACGACATCAAAAGAAGTTTGAAAGAATACATTACTCACATGCAGTATCACCCCTTTGTCTAGCAAACTCTGCTTTTTGGCTGTCATAACAAAATAGTGTGTATCATCTTTGTAGTAGACAATATTCTCCAAGTCGATACCTGCAACCAGAAAACAAATGTGTCACCTAAGGGCTTGCTGAAACGAAGGTACATTAGGGCAGCCAGAAAGTTGTACACAGGCCCACAGAGACAAGAGCTGTAAAACTCCAGGTAGAGCACATGAAAATAAAGAGATGTCTGAGCCCAGATTTTCACTTCCTGCATGTTCAGTTCATGAGAAGAGGGGGAACTTTGTTTTATACCTGCACTATCCTATAATTCACTTGATACCCTAAGGTATCCTAAAAACCATGAATAGTAGGCAGAAATATATGGATTTGAAAAAAAAGGAAAGGCTAACTTCTAGTAAGAGGGTTTGGGTTGGTTCTCAGGTTAAACCTCTTAGATAGTCATCAAAGCAACTGGGAAAATCTCTTTGGCTTTTAATAGGACAACTAGATGCCTGGAAGCAGAGTATGAACTACTGACTTTTTAATTCAATTAATCTAAAACATTGATGTAATTAATGGAAAGAAATCATGTTCTAGAAGATGGAACTGAAATTTGCTGCATGTTTTTGTTGGATCAAAAATATCAAAGTTAATGTATTCAAAAGTTATCACACAACAATCTCATTCCTGTCTAGCACATGGTTTACTTCATGCCCAAACTGGACCACAAGACTGTATACTCAAGTGTGTAAAGTCAGGTTCTCAGTGAACCAGAGAACTATCAACCAATAGCTTACTGCATTGAGCACCATCACTCAGAGCCATAACATAGGGGAAGGGCTTGGAGAAAAGCGGGTAGAAGACAGAACCCTTAAAAACAAATAAATAAAAACTAAACCCAGAGCAGCCCTGTCACCATAAGGAAGACAAAGAACACTAGAGTAGGAGATAGTGATAAGGAAAGCATTATACTAACAACAAAGTATAGAAGTGAAGAAAGAGCAGAGGGGCAAACAAGCAATAATAGCAATGACCACCCACCCACTCTACCAAACCCTCTAAGAGAAGAATCACAAGCAGTTATTTAAATTTTTATCCTAATTGCTTTGGAGGCATCTATACCAACCTGTGGCTTCTCTCAGTTCCTGGAAAAACTTTTGGTTGAAAATAAAAGCCACACCACTGATCTCTTCCACTTTGGCTTCTGCTGTTGTATTTCGGTTAATAAAATTTGCTGTAATGGCAATTGCCAATTTGCCACGGAATTCTTTCCGGCGAAATCCTAGAAGGAAAGACATTTTCAGAGGTGGCCTTCAAACAGAAAGGGATGCTGATGAAGACATTAGGGAACATGAGGGATGGGAATCAATGGGAAAATTTTAGGGCAATTCTTCTCTATCTGAAAATAAGGTTTACCTGCCAAAAAATATAAGAGTTCAGGAAAGAAGTCAAAGTCTCCCCCATACTAACAAGCAACATGAAATCTAACTGACCAGAATATTACTTAGTGCAAAGATTTCCAAAGGAAAGGAAAGGAAAGGAAAGGAAAGGAAAGGAAAGGAAAGGAAAGGAAAGGAGAGAAAGGAAAATAAAAGAAAAGAAAAGAAAAGAAAAGAGAGAAAAGAAAAGCCACCAGCTTACTAAACTTAGATTTAATCCTGCAACCATTTAAAGTCAACCATTTAAAGTACAGCTTATCTCCTAGTGCCCTAACAAGTATGTCCTGTAAGAAGTAACCAAGTACCAGTTGGCTAGTGGAAGGCTGGGCTTGCTATTCAATTAGTATAAACAGCACACATATGCTGATTCTTAGGAGTATCGATTCTGATGACACAAACTCTCACTCACCCCAGGGTTGGGAAAGGGTTACCCTTCCCTCTGCTATGAAGCAGGCAAAGGGGTATTGACAAATACCTTCCAAGGTGTTCCTACGGCCATCCCCTCCGATGATCACTTCAAATTCATACTCTGATACAGGATGGGTTTTGGGGTGGACCAGTGCCCGCCAACCTATCCCTGTGGACCAAAGTCAAAAGGAAGGTCATCACCAAGACCATATTCATATACCTAAAACACCTTTTGGTACCAAAGGCAGACCGCACAAAACCCCAAACAGAAAACACTAGGTGTAAAAGCATGAGGTACAAACACCACAGAAAGAAAGAAGCCTTGAAGAAGGCTCACAAAGGAACATTCCCCATCATATGATTTGCAATAATGAATACAAGTGTTTGCAAGAAAGGCCTCCTCATTCAGGCAAAAGTTCCTCAAAAGATATAGTTTGTACAACTGGAGAAGGCTCTTTAACTAGTTCTGAAAATAACCCAGAGATTCTTGTAGTTTTCTTCCTTGATTTCATCTTTTCTCACCCATTCAATTCCCTTTTATCCCTTCTTCATTCCAATCCAACTCACGTTCATTTTCTTGGTCCTCAGGAGGCTGTACAAGGCCTTGGAATTCCACATTGACATGGATCTCAATGCCTAGGATCAAGGCTACTTTCAAAAGTATTAGCTGAAGCTGACGGATACCTGGGGGAACAAAAAGATCATACTAATGAGGGCACACTGAAGTGATTACTGCTCAGGTGCTCATCTGCCCACCTATACAGTTTACCCAGATTCTCAAAGTCTTTGTAGCTGGAGACATTTTCCAAACCATGCTTTACAGCTTCTTTCCTTCTTTTTAAAGGGAAAATAAATCCTCTGCAAGAGATGTTCTAGAGAGACATTCAAGGTCATTCCCACCTCTTGGGTTAGGTGTTCAAAACCACCAAAAGCTCTGAGACAACAGAGATTGCGGACAACAGGAGACTCTCTTTTCCATCTTCCCCTGATTCAGTCAGAGCCACAGTCATCTAACAGCATCTACAATCCTGACAGGACATTGTACCTACCATAAGAGGCAAAAGATGTGCACCCATACGTAGGCTCTCCAGTCTGATACAAAGGGGCTGCACTACTTGAGATTTCCACAGCATCTCCCTTTCATCTTATTATCTCACTCATCTTCACACACTCTTATAAAGTAAGAAGGGGAAACCTTAATCTCTTACCATTCCCCCTCCTACCACTGGTCTACAGGTGCAGAAACTAAGGCTCAAAATGACTGAAAGTCTTGCTCATTATTACACTGAGATTTGTTTATTTCATGTCCAATGAATGACTACCAAGTGGTAAGATAAAAATCTGTCCCTCATGTAGGACTCTCTCAGCTCCAAGGCAAATCCTACATAAGGCAGACAAATCCACTGAATCATATGACCCTTGGTCCTCTCTTAAGACCAAACTCACCTGCAGCTTCTGACTAAGCTGGTACATGCAAATCCTCATCTAAGCCATCTCGGTTATTTTCCCCTGCTTACCACAACCACCACCCTTCTGAGTCACACTCCTAAAGGCTCATTAAATCCCATTCTAACACATATTGAATATTTGCAGACAACCGGATTCCAAGATGCTTTACATATTATAGCCCAACAGATGGGCAGAGTACTTCCTCTGCCAGTGGAGTGTGGTAGCTGTTGGCCAATATTTGAAAAGTTGGCACAACTGCCTCAAACAGCCAAAGTTAAGCAGTTTAATGTTTTTTGCAGGACACATCTGGAGGAGCTCAGAACAAAAGTTCCTTGATAAGGCTTTCCTGGAATCATTAACGATGATCAATAAACAAGACTTGAACTTCATAATGTAGACATCATCTGTTCTGGATCACTTTTTAGATAGGCTGCTTACTCATGAAAACAAAATCACTGTCTGCATTAACTTGTATTTACTCTATAGGGAAAAGCATGGGCCCAAGCTGAGCTTGGAGATGACAAAAGTACAGCAAGAGCTATCCAGGTTGTAGACCTTATGAAAATCACCTAACCAAACGAATCTCATTACTGATTTGCCACTTGTGACAAAATTAGGAGGCTGCTTCCATAACTGTGGCTTTACAGAAATGTGTCCCCATAGCATTTTGTTCTTACATTACTAGAGTATCTATCATATCATATTAGACAGAGCCTCATGCTTTGTGCTTCTTCCCCTGGACTAAAAACCACCAAAGGGTCAAGGCTCAAATTGGTAGTATTTCCTAGCCTGGCCCCAATGCTGATCCCACCCACTGCAAGTGCTCAGTAAGAGTTCAAGACCTAACTTTAGAAATCCTTAAGCTAAACTCATTTCATAGGAGATAACCCTTGCAGTTAAGAGTCCTAGGTTACAGACCACTGCATCACAGGTATGTTGACTCCAAGCAGAGTGTATTTTCTATACATTAGATACTAATGATATCAGAACAAACTGGGCTGGATGAGTATGAATTCCTCAATCTGCCTCTTTTTATCGAACAAGTGGGTAGAGGTAGGGGTGAGATCTTATAGGGGAACTGGTTTTACTTACTGATATGGTCAATAGCTCCAGCACAGAACTTGCCATAGAACTTCTTGGCACCCAGACCTCGTAGATCATGTATGGTGAATGGCCAGAGATGCAAGACATTGTTGCGGGAGAAGGCATCTCGTTTCTCAATAACAACCACTTTAGCTCCCAATAAGGATAAGTCAATGGCTGTACGGAGACCACAGGGGCCAGCTCCAATGATGAGACACTGAAAAACACAGCTGCTTTCAGGGCAAAGGGAGCACCTCTTAGGAAAGTTCACATTTCTATAACAGTTTCATGGATCACATAACCATCATTCTCCAAAGCCCCCAAACAGGGCTATTTTCCCAAGAAATCTTGGGAGACCCAACTGGGTCACAGGAGACCACCTGCAATAGCTTGAGAGAAAAGCTGGTGATTGTTATGGATACCGGAGGCTCTTAACTGTCAGTGCTGGACATAAACCCAGCACGTGTGCACCTGTAGATTTGTAATACATTGAAGTGGATCATCATTTCAACAAATGATTTGAAAATCAGACGTCACCTTAATTGACAGGAGAGGATCTTTTGCGAGGTTTCTAAGTCAAGGAGATTTCTGTCCAAAGAGACACAGATTATTAAATACATAGTTCAGGCAATCTTTTTCTTTTTAATGTTTTATTTATTTTTGAGAGAGAGGGAGAGACAGAGTGTGAGTGGAGGAGGGACAAAGTGGAGAAAGAGAGACATACGGAATCCAAAGCAGGCTCCAGGCTCTGAGCTGTCAGCACAGAGCCCGATTTGGGGCTTGAACTCACAGACTGTGAGATCATGACATGAGCCGAAGTTGGATACTTAACCGACTGAGCCACCCAGGTGCCCCATATAGTTCAGGCAATCTTAAGAGTCTTGGAATGAGTCTACTACTCAAGGATTCCTAGAAGGTAACTTTCAAGAGCCAAAGTTTTATGTGCTGAAAAGAGTTCTAAAATCACCATCTTTAGACCAAAAATCCAGGAAACTGATCTTCAAGACCCTTATTCTAGAAAGTACTCAGGGTGAGAATGGACACTTAACTAATTTGTACTCTATTCACAGAAGGGAAAAAAGACATAAAATGTTTCTGGTTTTGAATTCATTTTATTTGCAATAAAACTCCAGAACTCAGTCATAAAAGTCATGCCTTTAAATTTCTTGAATTCTGATGAGTATCTACCCAGATGCAAATCCACTGGAGGAGGTATCCACACAGGGCAAAGTAAAGCTCATGAAAGGACATTAATGATCTAGTCACGAAGTCATACACAACTTCATTTCTTTGCTAGCCTGCTCCAAATTTCTCACAAAAGGTGTTTTCACATAAGGAGGAAAGCAGGAAATATATTATTCCTTCTCCAGTTCCTTGTACCTACCCCTGCACAGGTGACTGAGTATCTCCCCTGTTTCATGAAAACTCTCTTTCTCTAGATTGTGAAGAAAGCAAAAGAAATATTTTGGCTTACAAGGCCCTTGCTTATCAAAACAAATCTTTGGAATACGGATGAAAAGAGGTTTGAAGCTTGCGGCAAATCCCCAAGTTAGCAAATACTATCTATACCTTATCGGTCATGAGTATGGAATAAAGACTTTATAAACATGACATGACAGGTAATACGAAGCCATGTTCAGATAGGATGCTAACAGGCCATGGCTACTTCTTTGCTAAGTGACTTGCATCCTCCTAATAGTGTGAGATTCAAAATAGAGCCTCAGGGAAAAAAAAAGTTCCTATACCACTTGACTTCGGGGTTGTTCAGCTCTTAAAGAGCTGAAACACTGAATGTTCAGTATGTGAATACATGAAGTAAAAATAGGGTCGGGGGTACCTGGGTGGCTCAGTTGGTTACGCACTAAGTGTCCAACTCTTGATTTCGGCTCAGGTCATAACCTCATGGTTCACGGGATCAAGCCCTATGTCAGGCTCCACACTGAGTGTGGAGCCTGCTTGGGAGTCTTTCTCTGTCCCTCTCCAACTCGCACACACACTTGCACACGTGAGTTCTCTCAAAATAAATAAATAAACATTTAAAAAAAAAGAATAGGGTCTGGGAAATGGGAACAGTCAACTGAACACAGGTAACGAACCCACGAAGTTTCAACAAGGTAGAAGTTGGACTCTCCGTGATAGGTCTTGGCTAGACTCTGCCTAGTTCTCACCCAGTCTACCTCTACCCAATCCTTTTCTTTGGCCTACCTCTACTCAAAATCTTTTCTTTTCTGGTTAAATCCTTAGGTCAGTGACCCCAAAGCCTGGGAGAAGCCAAACCCTTACCTTGGTGTTAGTGCATGCTTTTCCCTTTTTGTAGTCTTTGTGGCTGCCCCGCTTGTCCAACTTTGCCCACAGGGCTTTGGCTTTCCAGTAGTTAAGCTTGGACTTGAGCTTGTGATAAAAGGAGCGGTAGTCCTTAGGCTTCAGTTCTAGGTGGTCACATAGCTCTTGGAAGGCCTTAAGGGTTCCCTTGCAGGTGGTGGCCTGCACAAACCGGTCAAAGAGGATGTGAGCGCGATTCATTGTCTCATTCTTACTGTCCTCCATGCTTCCCCACTCTCAGCACCCCCAACAAAGGGGGCAAGGGGATGGCTGTTGATCCACCCGATTCTGTCACATTAATCTAACAAAAATAAAGAAAAAAGAATGGTTAGCAAATCCAAATGCCTACCTACAAACATTTCCTTTTCTTTTCTTTTTAAATGTTTATTTTTGAGAGAGAGACAGAGTGCAAGAGAGGGAGGGACAGAGAGGGGGAGACACAGAATCCAAAGCAGGCTCTAGGCTCTGAGCTGTCAGCACAGAGCCCGATAAGGGGCTCGAACCCACAAACCATGAGATCATGACTTGAGCTGAAGTTGGACACTTATCCAATTGAGCCACACAGGCACTCCGTACCTACACACATTTTCTAGGATATGTACCTCTTTTTCAAAGTGGAGTTCCTAAGTGTCATATTCATTCAACAAATGTATATCCTATACCTTTTTGTTTTAAGTTTTTTTTCCTTTAACATTTTTATTTATTATTGAGAGACAGAGAGACACAGAGCATGAGTGGGGGAGGGGCAGAAAGAGAGGGAGACACAGAATCCAAAGTAGGCTCCAGGCTCTGTGCTGTCAGCACAGAGCCAGACATGGGGCTTGAACTCACAAACTGCGAGATCATGACCTGAGCTAAAGTCGGTCGCTTAACCAACTGAGACACCCAGGTGCCCCTACCTTCTACATGCCAAGCACTATCTCAGACACTGGGGATGGAAAGATGAGTAAGACAGTGTTTGCTTTCAAGGATCTTACAGTTCAGTGGGTGAGACAGATTAATAAACAAAATGTTAAACGTACTGGGGCACCTGGATGGCTCACTTGGTTGAGTGTCCAAGTCTTGATTTTGGCTCAGGTCATTATCTCATGGTTCATGAGATTGAGTTCTACATTGGGTTCTGCACTGACAGTGCAGAGCCTGCTTGGGAATTCTCTCTCCCTCTCTCCCTGCCTCTCCTTGGCTAGTGCACACGCACATGGGTGCACACACAGTCTCTCTCAAAAATAAATAAATAAACTAAAAAAAAAAAAGAATGTTAAATGTACTATGCTACGTGTCATTAGAGAGAGAGGCATGAGGGATTTGGTAATATAGAAGATAAGAACCTAATTGCAGTGGGTCCTTGTTGAAGATGAACTTCTGAAAGGTGACAGCTGAGTCTTTCAGGATAAATCAGTGTAGCCAGGTGGGGAAGAAGTGTAGAATGTGGAAAAGGAAATAAAATAGGAAGGCTTATGAGTGATTGACTCTTACAGATGAAGGACTCCAGAATGATTTCCAGGTTTCCAGCTAAGGCAACTGAGTAAATGGTGCACCAGGCCAATGGATTAAAAATAGAACTCATCTGTGAGGGTAGAGTGGTGAGATCCCTTTTGGCCTGTTACATGTGAGCTGCCTTGCAGAGGTTCTCATTAGGCAGCCAGGTATGTATCTGCAGCTCAGGGGAGTAGCTGGGGGTGAACGCCTAGACTGGGGAGTCATTAGCATACAGGTGGTAGTTGAACCTACAAAAGTGGTACAATCACACAAGGAGAGCCCATGGCAAGAGAGAGCCAAGAGCTCTGGATAAGATCTGGGACTCATCAACTTGTAAGGAATTGGCAGAGAAAGAAGAGCTCTCTAAAAAGATTATGAGGTACAGTGGAGAGAGGTCTGAAGAGAACCAAAGGGCAGTGTCCTAGCAGTCTAAGAAGCACAAAGTTCAGAAGCGTTAAAGTAAGTAGGTATTCAAATGACTGAAAAAGTCCTGCTGCTACACATGATACATGGCAGGGTGGGAAGATTTTATAGCCATTCCATTTTGCCCACAAACATATTTGACAAAAATGATAATGTCTACCCCTTCCATTTATCCAAAACATCTACACATCCACCATCCTATGTTTGCTGGCTAGAACTTTAAGATGGGAGAAGACACTTTACATGCTCTTTTAATGCACTCACTTCCTTGGGTCTGTTTCATCATTTTTGTAGCACATTTTATTTATCATCACTACTTAGACCTATTATTGGGAGGTAGGAGGCAAAGGGCCGAAGACCAAAGAACAAAGAAGCAGACCAGAGCAAGGAGACAAGCACTAACACAGCGCTGAACCCCCCTGTGACAGATATTGGTTGCATGACCCTGGACAAGTCACTTTGTCTCACCAAGCCTTGATTTTCCCTTGTGTAAGATGAAATTATACTGGATGTTCTCTAAACTCCTCTTCCAATTCTCAAGTTTTCTGAGTTTAGTAGTGAGGAAATACTCATGGTCACAGTACTCACCTCTGGTGTTCTAGTCAGAATGCTCCATCATAGGCATACCACCAATTTGCTATTAGTGTGACAAACAGGACTGCACTGAAACTTTACTTTAAGGAGGACTTAGTCTATACTACCCAAAACAATCCACACATTCAATACAATCCCTGTCATCATACCACCAGCATTCTTCACAGAGCTAGAACAAAATGTTCTAAAATTTGTATGGAACCAGAAAAGACTCTAAATAGCCAAAACAATCTTGAAAAAGAAAACCAAAGCTGGAGGCATCATGATTCCGGACTTCAAGCTGTATTACAAAGCTGTAATCATCAAGGCAGTACAGTACTGGCACAAAAACAGACACATAGACCAAAGGAACAGAATCCAGAATCCAGAAATGGACCCACACATGTGTGGCTAACACATCTTTGATGAAGCAGGAAAGACTATCCAATGGAAAAAAGACAGCCTCTTCAGCAAATGGTACTGGGAAAACTGGACAGCAACACGCAGAAAAATGAACCTGGACCACTTTCTTAGACCATACACAAAAATAAACTTGAAATGGATGAAAGACCTAAATATAAGACAGGAAACCATCAAAATCCTAGAGGAGAAAATAGGCAACAACCTCTCTGATCTCGGCTGCAGCAACATCTTACTAGACATGTCTCCAGAGGCAAGGGAAATAAAAGCAAAAATGAACTATTGGGACCTCATCAAGATAGAAAGCTTCTGCACAGAGAAGGAAACAATCAACAAAACTAAAAGGCAACCAACAGAATGGGAGAAGATATTTGCAAATGGCATATTGGATAAAGAGTTAATATCCAAAATCTATAAAGAACTTCTCAAACTCAACACCCAAAAAACATATAATCCAGTGAAAAAATGGGCAAAAGACATGAACAAACACTTTTCCAAAGAAGATATCCAGATGGCTAACAGACACATGAAAAGATGCTCAGTATCACTCATCATCAGGTAAATACAAATTAAAACCACAATGAGATATCACCTCACACCTGTCAGAATGGCTAAAATAAACAAGTTAGGAAACAACAGATGTTGGCGAGGATGCAGAGAAAGAGAAACACTTTTGCACTGCTGGTGGTAATGAAAACCAGTGCGCCCACTCTGGAAAACAGTACAGAGGTTTCTCAAAAAATTAAAAATAGAGTTACCCTATGACTAGGCAGTTGCACTATTAGGTATTTATCCACAGGGTACAAAAATGCTGATTCAAAGAGGCACATGCACCCCAATGTTTATAGCAGCACTATCAACAATAGGCAAATTATGGAAAGAGCCCAAATGTCCATTGACTGACAAATGGATAAAGATGTGGTGTACACACACACACACACACACACACACACACACACACACACTGGAATATTACTTGGCAATCAAAAAGAATTAAATTTTGCCATTTGCAACAACATGGATGGAACTAGAATGTATTATGCTAAGCAAAATAAGTCAGAGAAAGACAAATATATGATTTCACTCATGTGGAATTTAAGAAACAAAACAGATGAACATAGGGGAAGGGAAGGAAAAATAAGATAAAAACAGAGGCAAACCCTAAAAGACTCTTAAATATAGAAAACAAACTGAGGGGTTGCTGGCAGGGCATTGGGTGGGGAGGATGGGCTAAATGGGTGATGGACATAAAGGAGGGCACTTGTTGGGATGACCACTGGGTAAGTGATGAATCACTAAATTCTACTCCTGAAACCTTTGTTACACTATATGTTAACTAACTTGGATTTAAATAAAATTTAAAAAATAATTATAATAAAATAAAAAATAAAGAGGACTTATTCTTGGAGATGGGGAAAGACAGAGGAAGGGAGCTGTTGATCCATTGTGGTCAGGAGGGGTACAGAAGCAAGAAGTGACTCATTATTTAGGGAACCAACCCAAGAGCACTAGGAGCCACCAAACTGTATTGCTAATTAAATCAATTCTCAGAAGGCATCAAGTTCCTAACATGGAAGAGACCAATCTTCTGTCCTAAAGCTCTTATACTGGGTAAGCCTCTGAGCAACAGAATACCCCTTCGTGAAGTAGAAATAACATCCTGCTTCTCTCTACCATGATATTATAAGGCTAAACCAAATCAACTGGAGATGTGTCTTAAGTATCATGGGAGAAAGTAATAACTACATAAGAACTGACATTTTCCCTTTACATCAACAGATACGACAGTCTTCATATACTATGGAGGCCGAGTTGAAGATGGTAATTCTTTACCTGGAACACACTGACTCGGCTTCTCATCTCAGATACATACTTACTCAACAATCTCTCCTGGCTCTGGATATAAAAAGTACACTGGTAAAAAAAATAACTTGTCTCAATAACCACATGGCCAAGAGTCCATCAAGAGATGGAATTAAATAGAACTAACCTCTAGTCCCCTCTAAATAAAAATTTATTCTAGGTAACAGTAAGCAGCAAGAGAAATATTTTAAAGTTCCTAAAAAGAGCCCACTCTTTTTCTTATATGCCAAGGCTTATCTTAGAAATGGTACAGTACCTGGTTGGCTCAGCTGGTCGAGCATCTGACTCTTGATTTTGGCTCAGGTCATAATCTCCCAGGGTTGTGGGATTGAGCCCTGTGTTGGGCTCGGTACTGGGCGTGGAGCCTGTCTAGGGTACTCTCTCCCTTTCTCCCTCTCCTTTTGCCCCTCTCCCCTGCTTGTGCTCACTCTTTCTCCAAAAGACAGAGAGAGAGAGAGAGAGAGAGAGAGAGAGAGAGAGAGAGAGAGAGAGAGAGAGAGAAATGGGACATATTCAAAAGTTGGCTTGTGGGGTCAGAAAAAAACAGATGTGTTTATCTAAAGGCAGAAGAAAGGGTGACAGGTAACAACCAATGACTAGAAACAAAGTTCCCAGAGTGATTGCCTCTTGGCTTCCTTGTGTGGATTTCTGTGCCTTTATTTGCTTTTTTGGCAAACAGACAGCATTTTGCAATCCTGACCCTGATGCCAGACCTGCTTTGACTCCACCAGAGTCACAATATTTGGGGAGCTTTGAATATACACCTAGTTTGATCTCTCTGCCTCTTGTCAAAGAAGAAAATGATTTCTTTCAGTTCCTAAACAGCAGCGACCTTCCACTCCTTGCCAAGATTTGGGGCACTCAGTACCAGATGTTCTTGCTGAAACCAACCCATTAAAAATCCTGCAACATTATTTCTAAAAGCCTTTGCCCTGTCATAATGCCTGCCTTGTGCTCACACTTCCCTAAAAGTGTCTTGAGCATTTATTTTCAAAGAAAAATTCTGATTTGTACACTAACTCCCCCTTGACTGGCTGTAGCCTGCTCTGTTTTACGTCCACAGAGCTACCAACCACCACAGAGAATTTCCAAATCAAACCCCACCACAGATGAACACCTTCATTAGTAACTGGCCCCCAATCCTTCTGTTGACTTTCAAGTTAACAGGTTTCAACCACAGCTCCCAGACAGCTGCAGAGAGTCGGCTTCCAAGCAGTAGTCAAGTATTAAATGCCCAGTCTAAGGGATTTCGACCTGCAGGTCACTAATGACAACAGATAAATAGAGGTAAGTTGGTTCCTGGAACAATGTGACAAGCACCCACGGTAAGAGTACACAAGATTAATTCCCCTGGGCTGCCTCACTTTTCCTACTTTGCAAGCCAAATGACCACAGCAGGAAGACACTCTCAAGTACTACAGTATTATTCTGTAACTCTGCTGGACTATGACTGTGTCATTTAGCAAGGGGAATCTGGCATTCTGATTCACCGAGAGCAGCTGGGGAGAGCAGCAGAGGGGCCACTCCTGTTATTGCCCTCGCTTCCCTCATTCCCGAAGGTCTAACTCATCCTGCTCCTCTGGGCCTCTCCTGGGCCATCCCTGGGTGCCATATATCCTAGTATCCTGGAAAAATCAATATTCATAATTACTGGAACCTAGAGACCAGGAAACCTGGCCGGAAGGTGCCAGAAACCCTGGGGACTGAAAAGCCAAGGTGTGGAAGGAAGGGAAACGGGAAGTGAGGAGCCCGAGGAGGGAAGAGGAAGAGGAGATGATGCCAGGTTTCCAGGGCACTGGTGCAATTTCTGCCAGTGGACAATATCCTGCATGTTTTGTTCCATGGCAGCTGACTGCTGACTCAGAAGCCTTGCACATTCCTTGGCCGTGGAGGAAAATGCTGGAGAGACAGCCTATGAAGTACATTCAGGAACAGAGTTTATGTTTCTATTTACAGCAAGAGTAAAGGTCTGTCACTGACTCATAGCTGGTTATGAGAACACTCAATCTCTACCTCTTAGAATTGGTGGATGGTTATTTGTAAGAGGGGAGAACTATCTTTAAAAATAGAAAAAGGAGGGGCACCTGGGTGGCTCAGTTGGTTAAATGTCTGACTTTGACTCAGGTCATCATCTCACAGTTTGTAAGTTTGAGCCTCACATCGGGTTCTGTGCTGACAGCGTGGAGCCCACTTCAGATCCTCTGCCCTGCCTCCTCTGCTCCTACCCCACTCGCTCACTCTCTCTCTCTCAAAAATAAACATTAAAAAATACAAATAGAAAAAGGAAAGAGAAACAAAACAAAAAAATAAGAACTATACTTCAAGGGGCACCTGGTTGGCTCAGTCAGTAGAGCATGCAACGCTTGATTTCAGGGTTGTGAATTCAAGTCCCACGTTGGGCATACAGACTACTTAAAAAATAATAAAAAAGAAAATAAAGAATTACACTTCAAGAGTATGAAACCAGAGTCTGCTTAGCCACTGCACCATCAATATACCAGCAGATGTGCAAATCTCTGAATCTTATTAAGGACTCAACGAAATGCTCCTTTCCCTAGCCCATTCAGAGGTGTAACTTGTCTAAATAGATCTTAGGAGTAAGTCTATACATAGGAAGGCATATTTTGGAATGTGATTAGGAGGAAACTCAGATGAAAAATGCACTTCAGATTATAGAGATTCCTTTGTGTTTTGCCTGAGAAACAAAGACCAAAGTCGCCAAATGTCTTGAGTTCTGCATCAGTTTTTCTGCAACCAAAGCCACTAGGGCCATTATCATCTGTGGATGGGGACACTGAGGCCCTCACCTCAGGAGGCAATGAGCTGACTGAATCAAGCAGTCTGGGCACGAGACTCCTTGTTGCCTCTTACTGCTCAGGCCCCAATGGCTTATCTCTCATAACCTTATCTAAGGTTCTCTGGGTACCTAGGAAGCAAGCCAAAATATAGTAAGGAAGCAGTCTTTCCCCTGTTATTCTTGTTTCTGCACTATTCCATTCTCTGCTCTTTTCTGACTTCCCATCCTACTTAGCCTCAAAATGACATTCGGCAACATGCTAAGGAAACAGGAAACCAGCCCCCACCCCTGCCCCCACCCCTACCTCCATGTCCCTCCTCATTCCGTGGATCTGCTCTTTAGTCACATGGTATTACTCATCTGCAACTGTCATTGAGCAGACATTATTTAAATGGCTCTCTCCTCCAATAAAAGCCTCCTTAGTACAAAGACCAGGTCTTTGTAGCTATAGCCTGACCTGTAGTGAAAACACTGTTTCTATAGAGCTGATGAGGGGAACAGAACCCCTTGAGGAGATTCTGTATGAGAGCCCAGAAGCTCCACATTGGAAGGGTGGATCCTGGGGAAAAGCCTTGGCCTGCATGGCTGAAGGACCATGGAGGAGAAATGGATAGATGCTATAGAGGAGATTTCTACTGTGCTACCAAAAAGTTGTATCTAAAAATGCAATAGTAAGCCTGGATAGGGAGTGATGATCTAAGAAGAGCAATAGCAAGAATTTAGCACTTTTCAAAACATGGAAGCAACCTAAGTGTCCATCCACAGATGAATGGATAGAGATATGGTGTATATATACAATGGAGTACTACTTAACCATAAAAAAGGATGGAATCTTGCCATTTGCAACAACATAGATGGATCTAGAGTATAGTGCTGAGTGAAATCAGTCGGAGAAACACAAATACCATATGATTTCACTCAAATGTGGAATTTAAGAAAAAAAACAAATAAACAGGAAGACAAACAAAAAACCAGACAAATACAGAGAACAAACTAGTGATTACCAGAGGGGAGGTGCGTGGGAGATGGGTGAAATAGGTAAAGGGGATTAAGAGTATACTTACCTTGATTAGCACTGAGAAATATATAGAATTGCTGAATCATTATATTGTGCACTTGAAACTAATATAACACTGTGTGCTAATTATACTTAAATTAAAAAATGTTTTTCCCTTGTTCAATATACTGCATTCTAGATAATCCCTTAATGTGTATCTTTAGATTTTCTCTAATCAGCTGTTCAAACCATCCAGTTTTTAACTTCAACATTTTTATATCTCCTTTCTTAAGGTTCTTTCTCATATTTTCCTGCCCATTTTTGATAGTCACTTGCTCTAAAAAAATCAATACTTATTCTGTTTTTCACTTTTAAAAAACATATTATACTAAGTATCTAGTTATTACAATTCCTGGGGGACTTTTTCGGTAATTTTTTGGTAATTTTTACAAATTAAATGTGTCATTTATTTTTTCTATTGAAAATGTGTTTATTAATTTTCTTTTTTCCCAGAGGGGAGGTAGGTGGGTGGGGGGATGGTGAAATAGGGGGTGGGGATTAAAGAACAAATTTATCATAATGAAAAAAATAAAATTAAAAATGGGAAAAAATGAATAAAAATTTTTTTAATTAAAAAAATGTAGCACTTTTGCTATGAATTCTCACAGCACCCTTTCCTTGGTTATGGAATGGCCCTCTCTAGAGGGACATGAGAAACAGACTGGACAAGATGATCTCTGGGTTCTTCTCTAAGTTTCCAATTCTGAAAGAACTGGTATGGCCCTAACCCCTATGTTATATCTAACTTTTTAATTTTACTCTTTGCTAACAAACTATTTCTTCAAGAGCAGCAAGTCCAAACACCCAATAAACACAATGGCTGATGCCAATGCTGATGCTTGCCTCAAATAAACCAGAAAAACAAGGAGTTAAAAGAAGGATATGCCCCTCCCCTGCCAACCAAAAAAGGCTAATGCCCGAGGCCCAGTCTCATAGTTTCCTCATCTGTAAAATGAAATAACACCCATAGAATCACAGAGCTTTGCAAAAACTGAAGTTAATGACTGTAAAATGTATAGCAGTTCCAGGAACAGGGCAGGACCCTGTAAATGGGAGTACTGTTATTACCACCCAGTCGTTTATAAACGCAGCAACAAGAGGTTATATACTCAGGCTGAATAAATGGCTACTATACAAGAAAACTAGAGTGCTCAGAGAGTTTTGATTTTTGAAAGAAAAATGCTTCAGAACTGACTTTGTTCCATCACCACTTTGTACCCTCTCTATTCTATCTGTTCTGGAAGGTGTGATGATGGCACTGATGGAGGGGCTAGAGGAATAAGGGTTGTGTCAGGAAGTTCTTGCCAAACTTAGATCTATTATACAGGAAAGATGGAGGAGTTCCATCTTGTTTACAAAATAAGGATTTCCATCACTAAGGGTACAAATAGCTGACATACTGTCAGATCCATAGCTCACCTCATTTCATCTTCGCCACAATCCTGAAGTAGAATCTATTATCTCCATGTGCAGATGGGGAAACTGTGGGTTAAAGAGGTTTAAAGGTCACACAGCAAGAAAGGAGTGCAGCCATGATTTGCATCTCCTTCAGAGCCCAAGACCTCATCCACTGCGAAAAACCACCTGAGAATATAGCTTGAGAAATAAAAGCTCAACAGAATGCATGCTTCCGGCCCCTGGCTGCCTGAGAGCCAGAACCTGCAGATATACACACAGACCAGAGGCAGACCCTGTCTGCTAGGAAGATAGCTGTCCAGCTCCCAAAAGACATGCAGCTTCAAGTAAATTTAGTAAGGACACACAATACAGGATTCTTTTTCTCACAATTTATCGCTGCCATCTGCTCCTTTGAAATGGAGCCCTTTCATAAATGGAAGCAAGGGCGGTCTGGTTTCACAGTAATTGTTCCCATTGGCTGCTGAAAGGCTGGGTGACTAAAATAGTACTAACAGAGTTCTTATCAGTCTGCATTCTTCGGTAGGCTCTAGCACTCTAGCCAACAGCAACACCTTTGAGGAGTCGATTACAAACAATTTTCAAATCATCTAATGCCATTCCAAGCATTGTAAGAACTCAGGGCAGGACAGGGGATGAACCTCAACCTACCTACTACCAAGAGTACAAAGCTGAGCTACAAAGAGACCAAAAAATCAACAGCTCCCTGCCCTATAATCTGAGAGCACTGCTATGACTCAGGCTCTCAGGGTGATGAAGGGCCTCAGACAGGGTGATGAAGGGCCTCGGACAGGGTGAAAGGCTCACTGAGTTTGTGGGAAAGCACAACCAAAAGCTGTTCGTCTTCACAAGGGTGGGCTCCAATCTACTTTGCTCAGTACTATGTCCCAGTTCTAGGCACAAAGAGATGTTCAATGAGGTTTTGTTGACTAAAGAGGCACCAAGCTACCTACCCTCAGGAAATGATCCATCTGGTAGATGTGCAGGGTGAGGTGGAGGGCCACTGCAGCACAGGGGCTCTGAGAACACCAAAGCTGTGGCAGTCCAAGGGACATAAATACCCCCATAAAGATGACTTTAGACCTGCTGGGGAAAATTTGAGGTCTCATAAAGACACTTGCTCTGTCACATCTTAATTATCTCCCTCTCCCAGGGGCAGACCCGCAGCTAAAGTGTGGCCAGAACAAGGGCGTCTGGGTGGCTCAGTCGGTTGAGTGTCCAACTTAGGCTCAGGTCATGATCTTACGGTTCATGAGTTCAAGTCCTGCATTGGGGTCTGTGCTGACAGCTCAGAGCCTGGAGCCTACTTCAGATTCTGTGTCTCCCTCTCTCTCTGTCCCTCCCCCCTGCTCAAGAATAAGTAAACATTAAAAAAATTTTTTTGTAAACAAAACAAACAAACAAAAGCATGGCCAGAACGTACAAACAACTGGCAAGAGATTAACCTGGAAAAGAATCTGGGGTTTCTCAGTTGTCTAGTCTGCCTACTACCAGTTGCCATGAATCACAAAATACACAATGGTCAAGGCTGGGTAGGACCTGTAAGATCATCGAATCTAGCCAGTCATCCCACACTTGTATCTTCTATATACCATACATAACACACAAACAGCTCCAATAACAGGCAAATTTCTACCTTAAGAAGTAGTCTTCATAATCCTCGATCAGCTTGCTAATCACCTTGTTAATTTCCCAAGGACTGAGTTTCTATGTAGAAAACCAAAATCATTCTGCCCATAGTTTTGTACCCAGTGGTCCAAAATTTACCTCTTAGAGTTATCCAGAACCAAATTAGCTCCTCTCTTTTACAGAACAACCTTCCAAATATCTATCTACACATTCTACACATCCCTACACATTCTCCTTAGTTCTTTCAACTGTTTCTATTTTGATGGAGTTTTCAGTTTCTTCACCTTTTTTAGCATTCTTTCACAAGCTCCTATCATTAAGTCTACACCCATCTCATCTGCCTTTCCTCCTGTGACAGTGAACAGACAACTATCCACCTGCCTATCTAAAGCAACCCTTCATCTGTGCACCCAATCCCACCCCCTCTTACTCAACAACACTGCCTCCCTTTTATTGGTCTCTTCTCTCCTACATCAGCCCCGTCCTCCTCCAAATTGAGCTATTTCCATCAACGTAAAACCTCTCATCTTTAAAAAACCTGCTCCGTCCCATCTCCTCTGACTAGCTTACTCCACTCCCAGAAAGAACTGTCTGTTTGAGGTTACAACTTTCTCTTCTCCTACTTTTTAAAAATTAAGTAATTAATTAATTTATTTATTGGGAAAGCACAAGCAGGGAAGGGACAGAGAGACCGGGATAGAAGACCTGAAGCAGGCTCTGTGCTGACAGGCTGACAGCAGCAAGCCCAATGTGGGGCTCAAATTCACAAACCACAAGATCATGACTTGAGCCGGAGTCAGATGTTCAACCGACTGAGCCAACCAGGTGTCCCTCTCCCACTCTCTTTTGAACCTACAGCAATTAGCTTCATCTCCACCACTCCAAGGAAATGTCTCATCAAAAACATACATGATTTTCACACTGTCAAATCCAACAGTCAACTCTCAATCCTAGTTTCCTCAACCGATCTACAGATGAGTCATAGCTGATCACCCCCTCTTTTTCACCTTTAGAACATCACTCTCTTGGTTCTCCTCTTGCCTCACTAGCCACTCCCCATATCCTCTGCTGGATCCTCACATATCACCATCCGCTGCATGTTGAAATGGCCACAGGATCACTTAGTCTTTGGGTACTCTTCTCAACCTACATCTACTCCCTAAACACCAGTGGCTTTAAAATTTTTTTAATTGTATACACAGTTACCTCTCTATAAATATATAATTTTTAAAAACTTTCACAAGATACAATCTACCCTTACTACTGAGATATTCTGATGTTTTCTATTCCATTTATTTAAAAAAAATTGCTGATCCCCACTGAACTGATTTCATGACCCATTAATGAGATACAATCCACTTTGAAAATTCTCCAGACCCGTGGCTTTAAGTACCATTTTATAGTAGAGATAGTTGATGACACTCAAATATTTATTTTCTCCCTTCTGAACTTGTATAACCAATTGCTTATTTGACATTTCTACTTGGATATTTGACAGGCAACTCAAACTTAACATACACAAAACCAAGCTTATGGTTCCCATTCCTACCCTCAACCTGCTTCTTCCTTAGTATTCTGCATCTCAGCAAACGACACCACCATCCACCTAGTCACTCAATCCAAAAACCTTGGAATTATCCTAATTTCTGTCACATCTCAGAGTCAATTCCTCAGCAACTTCAGTCTATCTTCAAAATACAGCCCCAATCCAACCATTTTTCATCATCTCCTCCTCTACCACCTTCATCAAAGTCGCCATCATATCTTACTTGGATTACTACGATAGCTTCTCTCAGCCTCCACTGTCCAAATCCCGCTCCCCCATCACCGAATATTTTCCATATGGCAGCGCTAGTATTCACTTAAATGTAGTCAAATGCGGTGACATACCTCTGCTCCAATGGCTTCCCACCTCATTGTTAAATCCAAAGTCCTTACAAAGGCCTATGATAAGGGCTTGAGTGACCTGCTCCCACTCCCAACTCCTTGTTTACGTCCTATCACTCTCCCCTATGCTCCTTAGGCTCTAGCCAGACTGGCCTCTTCCTGTTCATCAAGCACCTCCAGCAGGCTGCCATCCAGAGTCTCTGCCCTTCCTGTCTCTTTGCCTGATGATCTATACCCAGAAGGCTACATGGCTTCTTCCTCACTTTCTTGAGATCTTTGCTCAAGTACCACCTTATTAGATAAGCCCTTCCTGACCACTTACATGAAAGAATACCAGTCTCCTATCACCCTTTATCCCCCTCACCTTGCTTTAATTTGCCTCTTTGCATTTGTTATCACTTGATAAGGTATATGACTTATTTGCTTATTGTCTATCTCCTCCAGCATGTAGGCCTAACTAGAAAAGTAAAGAGCTTGACTGAAATGTACCCTAAACTGTTGACACATACTGTACAGTAGAACACCAAAGTCTTTTTATTACTGATGTACTGTTTCTAAAATATGTATCCCTCACCCTATATTAATGTGCTTTGTTTTCAAGACCCATCAGGATCTTTTAACTACTTTCACTGAATTTCATCTTGTTTGACTCAGCCAGAGCCATGGCTTTGGCTCCCATCTTAGTGAAAATGCAAACATTTCTACAAGGCCTTATAACAGTGCTTCACAAATTTTTGGTCTCAGGATTCCTTTATACTCTTAAAAATACTGAAGGCCCAAAGATCTATCCATATTTAGTGTATTTGAGATTAAAACAGAAAAAAATCTCAATACTTATGAACTCATTTCAAAATAACATTCCATTACACTGCAACATAATTAACATATTAAAAAAAAACCCAAATATTTTCCAAAACAAAAATTTAGTGAGAAGAGTAATGTTTTACATTTTTGCAAATCTCCTTAATATCTGGTTTATGAAGACAGATTCTCAGATCTGCTTTCTGCATTCCATCTGTTGCAACACACACATATCATGTAGCCTGTAGAAAACTCCATTGTACATTCATGAATATACAAAAGTGGAAAAGGCAAAGAAGGTCATCTTTGTATTATTGTGAAAGTAGTTTTGACCTAATGGACCCCTAAAATGGTCTCATGGGGCCCTGACAAGATCTTACGTCATCTTCTCACATCCTCTACTGCTAACCCATCTTGCACTTCCCCTCGGCCAGACTAGCCTCTTGCTGTTCCTCAGACACACCAGACACACACCTCAGCCTTTGCATTAGCTGCTCCCTTTGTCTAAAATACTCCTCCCTCAGATCATTCATGCATTCAAAAATACTGAGCATCTATTACATGCTGAGTACTTTTCTAGGCTCTGGAACAATACAGTGAACAAAGGGAAAAAAAAACAACAACTCTGCCTCCAAGGGCAGAAATCTTCTAATGGGAGCTGACATGAACACAATTTACTCTCTTACTACTCTTAGGGATTTATCCAAATATCATCTTTTTCATGTGGCCTTCCCTGACCACATTCTTTAAAACTGACTCCCCGCCCTGCTTACCTTCTCTTCTTGGTTTTCCCCGAAGCACAACCTGACATACCATAAATGTTATTTATTCATTGTCTATCATTCTCTCTAGAATGTAAGCTCTATCAGGGTAAAGATTTTTGCCAATTTATTCACTGGCATATTACTGTGCTTAGGGAAGTGCCCAGTTCATAGCATGTATACAATAATTATCTCTTGAATGAATAAGTGGATAGGTAAATAAACTTCTCCAGCCTGCCCAGACGTCTGAGGATTGAGGCAGAATTTAGTGTTAGGATTTGAGACATAAGTCATATCAAATGAAAATGGATTGAGTGTCTTTATGCAAGCGCCATCAGGTTGGGAGTTCTTAGGAATACACACACAGAGATGAGGGAATCCCACAAGGCAAATCCAGGTGGCTTCTACCCTCTGGTCCTCTGGATTATCTGCTCCTTCTTCATGACCACTATTTGCTCCAGGCCTGCCTTACACATGCTCTGCCCAGCAGGCCACTGCACCCAGCTGAGGACCTGTTCTTGCCAGCACTAGAGGAGAGGAGGACAGGAGCCAAGACCTGGAGACAGCTTTGTTTTCAACAGCCAAATAGGTTCAAAGTAACTGCCCCCTATGAAAAGAAACTAGTTTCTAGAAAAAAAGAGTGGTATCAGTGTCATGAAATGCTATATACAACAGCCCCCAGCTCACTTCCCTAGAGGGGTAAGTGAAGGACCCGTAATATTTTTAAATCCAAGTTATACGTGTTTTTTAAAAATCTGTATCAGAAAACCATAAACCTGTCTTAAGCCCAGGGTGTCTGAAAAGCCAGCACTTCTTCACTCAGGACAGGATAACAAAGGGGAGCCGAAGGGTTATTGTGCATTTCACTATTCACCAGCTTCTGATAAGGTTGCCTAGAGATTAGGTGGAGAGGTAGGGAGGCAAATAAAGACAGATAGCTAGATACTTGAAATACCAGCTTTAGAAGTGGAATGAAGATGGGGCAAAAACAACTCTTCTGAACTGCTGGAGAGAAAAAAAAGTCAGCCGTGCAGACTGATGTGGCTATGTTGCACCATCATGTCCAACCATAGGTGGGGTCTGGATCCCGCCCAGCAATTCTTTCACGGAACCCACACTGGTTCCTGTACACCTGGCTCTGTGTTCTCAGGTCCCCTATTCCATCCCCTCTTCCATTCCCAGTGCCCTCACCTTTCACATCGTCAAGAAAAGAGCAAAAGATGCCCTCACCATCCTGCTCCCCCATCTCAGAGAAAGTTTCCACCAGCCAGAGGCTGTCCAGGCCATCCCCTGGGTTCTCCTCTGAATCTGGCTCCGTCTACTAGCATACATTTTTTTTTTCCATTTCAACCATTTTTAAGTGTACAGTTGGTGGCATTAAGTACATTCATGTGTTGTAAAGCATCATCACCATACTACCAGCTTATTTCTTCTCCTTTAACCTGCCAATATGCTGGAGTCTCTCTCATCTTAAACATGTCCCCCTCTGTCTCTCTCTCTCTCTCTCTCTCTCTCTCTCTCTCTCTCTCTCACACACACACACACACACACACACACACCACTTAACCTGTATGCCCTTTAATCTACCAACCTCTCCCTCTTGCTTTCGTAATTGAGCCTCCCGAAAGAGCAGTCTACTCTTTTGTTACCACTTCATGACTCCTTAATGACTCCTCTGTCCATCTTTTCATTCCTTTTCCAATCCGGCTTCTGTCTCCATCATTCCACTGAGGTCGACTATGGCTTCCTAATTGTGAAAGGCTCAGACACTACAACACTTATCTTACTTGTTCTCTCTCAGTAGCTCTTCCTAGATTCTGCCCCTTCCTTGGTTCTGTCTCCTGCTTCTCCTACTACTATTCTCATTGTTGCTCAGCTCTCTCAAGTGGCTCCAGTGACCATCGGCCCCTCTCTTTCATAAAATTGGATGGCCCTTAAACTTTTATCTTTTGTGACCTTGCTCCTGAGGTCCAAATGCTATTAAACATCTTCACTTTGACATCCCATATTACCTCAGAGTGAAGAGTCCAAAACTGCTGTTCTCTTTCCCCCAATTCACACCCTCTTATACAGTCGAATGCCACAACCATCCACTGACCAAATGGAAATCTGGGGCCATCTCAGACCCTTCTCTGTCTTCACCTCTCAATCTGCTCACCAAAAGCAAAGTCCCATGGATTCTAACTCTCTAGGTCCTCTATTTATAGAGTTCATTTCCCTACCATTATCTTGGTGAAAGCACCCATGATTTCTACCTTGGACTATTTACAATAGCCTTTTAATCTTAAATCCCCTCCAATCCATCTTCCATGAGTGCCAAAGTGTTCTTGTTTAAGAGCAAATATGATTCTTTGCCTCTAATGTGATCCTGTTGCAGCTCTCCACTGTCTTTAGGAAATAATCCAAACCATCAACAAGGTTCAAAAGGTCCATCAAGATCTAGCACCAGCCTTATTTCCTACCCTTCCAAACACAAAACATTTTCTTTAGTCACACCTGCAGTTACTGGGATATACCACATTCTTACGAGCCTCATCAACTTTGTTCATGTCATTCTCCTTCACCTAATACGTCCTTCCTCCCCACCCCCTGTCCATTTGAAATTCCTGTTCATCATTCCAGACTACACTGAAATGACCCTACCTACCCAAACCCCCTGCCAAAGTTAATCACTTCCTCTTCTGTGTTCCTTCTCACTTTGGTACATACTTCCCTTTCAACAGTTACCAACAGTTCTGGAATTATGTCCATGTCTGCCTACCCATTACTCTTGTAATGCTAAGCTAGTAGGAAAAATAATTCATCTTTACACTTGCACTTATTACACATGCTAGTGGAAAAGCAAGTGCGAGGAAAGAAGGAAAAAGACAAATGAGAGGCTTACTTGGGACACAATGTTTAATATCACAGAAGCATTCAAAAGAAGAAAAGGTATTTGTATGACAATTAGTTTGTTATTAACTTGTTATTGATTTAGGGTGTAAGAGAAGGATACCCTAAAAGTGGTCAAAGCTGAGTTCCCTAAGGCATCTCTGCACAGTTCCTGATTATAAAAAGGACAACTACTTTCAATTCACATCCCAGAATGATATTTACCTTTTTCAGATACTAAATGATCCCTAAGTCACAGAAAATGTCCATTTTTTAAAGCTCCCAAAGTTAGAGTCTAAAGAAAAAGCAGTCACCAGATGCCCCATAGGGTTCTTGGAGACAGGAAAGGGGAAAGAAGGATGAAACAAAGCAAGTAAAGCATCCACTCTTCTGAGAAAACTGGCTATAACACAGGAGTGGTAAGATGAAGCTGTTTCAGGAGGTTGACAGCTAATAAAGGAAAAAGGTCTTAATTCTCCAGCAAGGTAGATGTGCCCCCTCCATCTCAACTCCAAAGTGAACCAACTAGGCCTGCCTTGACTCCAGGCCACAGAAAGGAGTGGGGCTACCAGGCTCCAAGGCTATGGTTTTTCCAACTATTTTCATGGAAAAAACTTCAGTTTGTTCTCTCCAAAGCAGAAATAAACTGAGAGGGCTAATCTTTTTTTTTTCTTTTTCTTTTTTTTTTTTTTTTACACTCAAGTTAGTTAGCATATAGTGTCATAATGATTTCAGGAGTAGAATTCAGTAGAACCCTACATATGACACCCAGTGCTCATCCCAACAAGTGTCCTCCTTAATGTCCCTTGCCCATTTAGCCCATGTCCCCACCCACAACCCCTCCAGCAATCCTTAGTTTGTTCTCTATATAAAGAGTTTCTTATTGTTTGTCCCCCTCTCTGTTTTTATATTATTTTTGCTTCCCTTCCCTTATGTTCATGTTTTGTATCTTAAATTGCACAAGTGAAGTCATATATTTATCTTTCTCCGACTGACTACTCTAGCTTAGCATAATACACTCTAGTTCCATCCACGTTGTTGCAAATGGCAAGATTTCATTCTTTTTGATTGCCGAGTAATACTCCATTGTGTGTGTGTGTGTGTGTGTGTGTGTGTGTGTGTGTGTGTGTGTGTGTACACACACATCTTCTTTATCCATTCATCAGTCGATGGACATTTGGGTTCTTTCCATACTTTGGCTACTGTCGATAGTGCTGCTATAAACACTGGGGTGCATGTGTCCCTTCGAAACAGCACACCTGTATATCCTTTGGATAAATACATAGTAGTGTAATTGCTGGGTCATAGGGTAGTTCTATTTTTAATAAAAATTAAAAATTCATCAAAAAGAGGAACTTCCATATTGTTTTCCAGAGTAGCTGCACCAGTTTGTATTCCCACCAGCAGTGCAAAAGGGTTCCTCTCTCTGAGAGGGCTAATCTTAAATCAAAGCCCTATAGAATATACGTTCCCTTCCGAATTAGCTTAAGAGTATGGGGGACTTAGGCATAATTTCCCCAGCAAAACAGAAGTTCTCTCTCTTCCTTCCTTCCTTCTTTCTTTCTTTCTTTCTTTCTTTCTTTCTTTCTTTCTTTCTTTCTTTCTTTCTTTCTTCCTTTCCTTTCCTTTCCTTTCCTTTCCTTTCCTTTCCTTTCCTTTCCTTTTTTAGAAACAGAAGTTTTCTCTGCATCAAATGCTGAAGGCCAACCCCTCACTCTACTCTGATTCTTGTTGAGCTCTGACATCAGATGATCACTCCCACAGCTGTATCTCTAACTCCTTCACATGGTAAAGAGTCCATTTAGTTAGAAATGAAACATCCAAAGAAAGCGGATAACAACAAGCTTTTCTTTTTTATGTTTAAGGAATAATACAAATTCCCCAAGCTATACTCTGGCAGGCTCTTGAAAGTATATAGCCCACAACTGCTCTCTACTTACCCCGTCCCCTGCCCTGGGGATGACCCCCAACCCTGACCAAGGGGGTGCTGAAGTACTGCCGAAACATTAGTTTCTTTTCTCCCAAAGACCAATCATCAAAAATCAACTGCCATGAAACCTTTGGGTTCCAAAATTCCAATTGCTCTGGGCTCAAAGCCAGCCCAGAAAAACCTACCAAAGTTTTTCTATAGAAGACTAATTAATCTTATTTCATTGCCAATGAGTTTAGGTGGTATAGCCCCCAAAGGGCCTAAAAGCTATATTCCCCATCCACCCTTGTCCCAAAATGCCAACAGCTAATGGCCAAGAGGCCCGGTGCTGCCACCAGGCATCATTCTCTGGTTCAGCAGCAGCAGTTTCTTTCAGGTTACAAGCTGTTCCTTGCCGGCCACCTGATTTTCTAAAACCCTTGCCTAATTTATTACAGACGTAGGACTACCATTAATTGACCTGCTGGCTCTGGCACACACAGAAGGTAAATGTTTTGGCTTGTTCCATGGACTGAAATCTAAAATCTGAGAGAACCCAAATGCTCCCTAGGGGATATTACAAAGTGCCACTTATGCTTCACCCTCTCACCATTTGGCTTAGGCAGATGCAACTCCAGGGAAGCCATCCTTATGAGGAAGGGAACCAAAGGATGCCATCTGCCCTTTCACAAACTGGAAGACTTCTATCTATGCCTGTAGCCATGAGTCAGGACCACTCAATACCAAGCATTATAAGCTGATGTGGGTATATCTCACCCTCTGGGGAACCTCGGGTTCCCCTTTTGAGTATACCACCTTTAGAAATATCACTCACTTTGGGATAGAAAACAAGTGAATGTATTCTGTTCAACTTAAATACATAATTGATCCAGACACTGGACATTACAGACATAAAGACTTTGTGTTAAAAGACTCTTAATTAAGCAACCTTATATTTCAGGAGACATCTGACTGGAAGCCCCAGAGCACTTCCAAGTACAGTGTGAGGGCAGTAGGAATTCAGTAAGTTTCACACTAGGATGACATCAAAAAGGGGCGGGGGGGAGGGGTGGCACCTCTTTTTGTGTTTTGACTGCCTACCTCCCATGGGGTAATTTAACACACTTGTTCATATTAAAGCCTCAATTCCTGTTAGTAACAGCAAATTTGGTTTTTAACAACCTAGTGTGTGACAAGTGCTGACCCATAACAGTGAAGGTGGACAAGATCATTGCCATTATGAAGCTTATGGCTCCTGAAGAGAAAGCTAGTAATAATCAGCGAACCAAACTTGTTTCATATTACTACAATCCAGCTGGGTAGAGTGGCATTTGGGGTGAAGGCAGGGAAACTTTTTACCTCATTTTCAATCATCTAGACAATCTGGGAAAGAAAGCAAAAGAGGGTAAAGAGGTTAGAGAATACACAGATAACTGGAATCATTAGTTAACCTTCTCTCCCACTGAATTTTCAAATGGAACTGTCGAGAAATGGTCATAATCCAAGATTATAGTTTCACTGAAATACCCTGCTTGTCCTGTAACCCAGGTGTTAACAGAGCAATAAAATGGCCCAACAGCAAGGGAAAATAAGAGACACCAGATCAGAATAAACCACAAACTGAGTAACTGGCCTCTGGGCCCTAGAGAGCCTGAGCTTCTCACCTTTTAGCCTGGCAAAAGAAACAAAAATGGGCTGGGCTTATTCCTGGTAGGTAGCCCAGCCAAGTTAGGTGCTGGATGCACTGAGCAGAGCAAGTGGAGAGGAGCCAGGTGACAGCCACAAGCTGGGCCAAACTCCTGACAGAACCCTGCAGGACTTGGCCAAGAGCCACAAGGACATCAAATAGGGCTCTGGCTGCCCCAAAGGAATAGCACTTAGGCAGGAGAAATGGTGCAGTGCTCAGGATTGGAGGGGATGTTTTTCTAGACAACTCTGGTGAGTTATAACTTACATACACTAAGAATTCACCTGTTGTAAGTGTACAATTCAATGATTTTTAGTAAACTTACCAAGCTATGCAATTACCACCACTAAATCCAGTTTCAGAACATTTCCATCACTTCAGAGGGGGTTGGTTTTTAATAACTCCCAAACCCGAAGATGATTCTCGTTTAGTCAGGTTTAAGAGGCTGATGGATATGAAGAGGTTAGTATCCATTTGCTATTGCTGCCAATTCAGCAACATGAAAGGAACTCTGAGCAAGCCACAGAAAGGCAGTCACAGCCATCTTGCCCGAAAAGTACTTGGCTGGGCTTGGCTTGGAGACCTGGAAACTTACACAATTTTTTTAAAGAAGTAACTAATACTGAGAATAATGCTTCCCAAACTGAAATGAAGAATCCCTTAATCTGTTTACATCTCCTGGCACCCTCCCCCAACAATGTCTCAGTAGCACTACTGCACAAATCTCTTATCATCAGAACAGATTTTGAGTGCTACAGAAAAGGAATCAAACACATTTCAGTTAATCTTGAAGCAGGCACCATCACTTCTTCCTGACAGCTGCGTGCTTTCAAAAGCACAGTGTAAAATAATGGGTTGTGAACCCCAAATCCAATAATTTTCCAAATCACCAATCAAATGAAAGAAATAATTTCATAATTTATGAAAAAAAAATGCTTTGACCATTTTTAATTTTTTTTGTTTATTCATTTTTCAGAGACAGAGAGAACACAAGCAGGGGACGGGTAGAAAGAGGGAGGTACAGAATCCGAAGCAGGCTCCAGGCTCTGAGCTGTCAGCACAGAGCCTAATGTGGGGTTCGAACTCACAAACCATGAGATCCTAACTTGAGCCAAAGTCAGATGCTTAACCAACTGAGCCATCCAGGCTCCCTTGACCATTTTTAAAAACATAAATATATAGGCACCTTAACTGATGTTACCCATGGGATTGCAGGGTTTTACAGATGTCTTTTAATGCTGAGAGGTTGTCGGCCAGAAGCTGTCAATTTTTCTTCATGTGCAGAATAAAAACAAAAGAAGCAATGAAGGGACAGTAGAGTCAGAAAATTAGAACAGGTTAGAAGACTAAAGGTCTCCAACTTCCCAATACACAAATGAATTGCTCAGAAATGAAATACCATCCCCTGAGTGCATTTTACCATACTCCCCTTCCGCACCCCCGGATGTGCATGCCCTCCTATAGCTAGCCTGACTTGGGAGATGGAATACCCCAAGAAAGAAGTGTGACTCCATGAAGAGCAACCAGAAAGCCAATCCCGCAAAAGACAAAGGATTATACAACTGCATTCTCCTCCCCTGGTTTCTCTCAGGACACCCCTCTGACTTCTGCCACACTTATAAATACAAAGAGCACCCAGGATTCTGTCCTTGGACCTTTGCTCATTTGTTTCATTTTGTACCATTTTTGTAACTACCTCCTGGACATCTCCATCAGAATATGTTAGGTTACCTCCAACTCAGGTGCTCAAAACAGAACTCTTCATCTTCTCTTCCAAAGTTGTCCCTCCACCTGAACTGCAACCCTACTATAAAACTGCCACCCACCGAAGCCAGAATTCCAGGTGTCCACCCCCACGTCCGTCTTACTCCCCAAGTTCTTCTCATTGCTGGAAAAAAGGGAGATGGGGACTATTCTGTGCTAAGTACTGCAGGGAATGCAGGATAGTACAAGATATGTTCCTATTTGGTCTTCCTAAATATGTCTCCCATATACCCCTTTCTTTTCAAATTAATTGTCTTGAAGTTCCTTATCTCTACGTAGATTCCTACAACAGTGAAGATGCACATTTAGATCTCCTAGATGTACATCCTGCCTCAAGGTGGGTTCTTTCAAAAATTTTATTTATTTATTTTTAAAGCCACAGGATTTGAGAGGCTCCACCACTTATTTTTTTAAAGATTTATTTATTTATTTATTTATTTATTTATTTATTTATTTATCTATCTATCTATCTATCTATCTATCTATCTATCTATCTATTTATTTTGAGAGAGAGTGTGAGTATGCATGAGTGGGGTAGGGACAGAGAGAGGTGGGGGTGGGGAGAGAGAATCCCAAGCAGGCTCCTTGCTGTCAGCACAGAGCCCAACATGGGGCTCGATCTCATGAATTGTGAGATCATGACCGGAGCCAAAATCAAGAGTCAGACGCTTAACCAAGTGAGCCACCCAGGTGCCCCCATAGCCAGGTTTCTATCCTTAGCTTTTAGGAGAGTCAGATCCACAACAAACATTCAAATCTTCATGGAATGAATTAAATTTTGGTTTGTAAGTATATTCTTTGAATGCTCAAGATAACTAGTACTTTTAAAAAGCAGCAGAAGGGGTGCCTGGAAGTTAATTGCTAACTTCCAATCCTGCACTATATTAATTCCCTGAGAGAAAAGCAATAAACAACTAAATTTTTTCCAAAGGCTTTCCTCTTCAAAGACACCTGAACCCCCATCTGTTCCCTGCTTCAGAAGAAACATTCCTCATTAAAACCAAAGGGCTATTTGTAACTGAGAAAAGTCTCATATCTAGAATATGTGAAGGATTTGTACAAACCAATAAGAAAGATACAGACACCCAATGAAGAATGGGCAAAAGATCTGACCAGGTACTTCATGAAAGATATCCAAATTGCCAAAAAGCATCTGAATACCTATCCAAAACCACACTGAGATACTATTATGCACCCATTAGAATGACTAAAATTAAAGACTGATAATACCAGGGGTGGTCAAGTATGTGGAGCAGTTGGAACTCTCAGATGCTCACAGTGTAAACTGGGACAACCGCTTTGGAAAACTGTTCAACAGTAGTTCTTGAAGCTAAAGATACATTTAACCATAAAGCTCAGAAATTCTATTCTTGGGGATACATCCAAAAGAAATAAATTCTATGTTGACCAAAAGGTAAATACAAGAATGTTTATAGCAGCTTTATTCATAATATTCCCAAACTGGAAACAACACAAATGACCAAAACTAGCAATAAGAGAAATAAGTAGCAGTTATATTCATATAATGGAATACTATGCAGCAGTGAAAAGGGATGAACTACTGCAACAGGCAGCAATACAGATGAACTCATAGATCAATGGTGAGCAACGAAGGCAGACACACAAAAAAAGATCATTTTGCATGATTCCATTTGTATAACAATAACAAACAAATGTAATACAAATCTACGGTGCAGAAGTCAGTCAAAATAATGACTGGGAGTGGTGTGGTGGTGTTACCATCAGGGAAGGGGTGAGAGGGGGGCCTTTGGGATCCCGATCTAGATAGTGCTGTGTCAGCTTGGTTGAGCTGGGAATTATGTTCCCCAGAATCCCCAGTTAGGGTTCCAAGTTAGAGGTGGCCAAAAACTTGCATGAGATTTAGAAGATGGAATTGAATTAGTGGCCATTACTCTCTGAAGGTCTTAGTTGTCAAATGTGGTAATGGACAGAGACAAAGGTGCCTGGCAGGTTCCAGCAGGTCCTTACTCTCCTCTACGCTACTCACAATCTGACCCAACAAGAGCCCAAGGCCCACCACCAGACACATGGCTGTGGACTGGAATGGATAGTAGCTTCCCAAAGGCAATGACTTCCCACAAAGCTCTCCAGGAACTTCTCTTTGGTGGCCCTGCTCCAGAAATGGACACGGCAAGCTTCTCAGACTTCTCTGTAGTCTCTGACTTGTCCTTTCATGCTGATGCTTCAGGGAGACTGGTTAGTGACTCTTCTCTGACTCCAATACCCTAATCTGGACCTTCACATTCCCAACTCTTCCTTCAAATGTATGTCTAATTTCTACAATAAATCCTTTATTCCCTCCCACACACCTCAATTCATAGTGGCATGACTCCCAAATGAACCCACTCAGATACATACAAATGTTTATATATGTAAAAATTTGAGTTGTAAACAAAAAAAGTCAAGCTGTACACTTAAGATTTGTATACTTCAGAACATACATTATACCACCATTAAAAAAAAAAAGTCAAAAAATAAACCAAAAAGGGCATCTCTTCAGTGTCCTAAGAGAACAGTAATCTAAGGGGGCACCCAGCAGCATACATGAATGAAATCTACTCTATGCCTCACATACCAAGGAAGAACCTGACACAGAGCTGGTTGGCATGAAATGGGAATAGACAGCTGGGAACCCAATGGGTGCGGCCTCTGACCAGAGCCAGGGCAGTATACTTTATAAATAGCAAATAGGACACATGCTCCCTGCCTGGCAAGCTATCAACTCCCTGGAGCCAGTTCCATAGTTCAGAGTAGTTTTCTCTTTTGAAGAGACAGATTCACCAAATTCAGTGTGCACCTGAATGCACATTTGAGTTTAGGGTCTCTAAATGGGTATGAAAAAGACAAGTGGGGGAAGGGCAGAAATGAGACACAAATCCAGCCTGTGGCATTTAGAACCTGCAATCTGGTGGTGCTATAGCAGTCTCAGGTATAGATACTCCTCTGCATCTGGGTCTACCCACCAAAGAATGAGATGTATATCTGGGCATTCCCAAAGTAGCTGTTTTCCAGGCAGAAGTCTTGCCTCCTTTCACTTCATTCATCAAATTATTTATTGAGTGTGTGTGGTATATATCAGGCCCTAGGCTTGGCATTAAATTTACATTGGGGAATGAAAACAGTGCCTGCCCTTGGGAAGTTTACTGTCTAGTGGAGGATATGGACAATAAACAAGTACGCGAACAAGCATGTAATTACAAAATGTGAGTGCCAGGAAGGAAATGTACAGGTTCCTTGACTTAGAATAGGAGGGGCCGTAAGGTAAGTTGGTCATGGAAACTCTTATGAGCAGGTGACTTAAAGCAGAGGTCTGGACAAGAAGAGGGAATAGCATGTCCTCAGTCTTGAACACTTCCACAGGTTTTCTCTCTAGCTGATTCTTAATGCCATCTTCCTCTAAAAAAAGAGTGGAATGGTGTGTGTCTATGGACTGCTCTCAACCCCACTGCCATGTAGGCAGCACTTCATGCTTCTTAAAGCACTTTCACATAAGTCATCCTACTTACTCCCTGCACAATTCTATGAGTACAGAAGACAGATTCTAATACCCCCCTCTTGACAGACAAAATAGGAATTGAGAGAGATGAACTAACTTGTCCTGAGTCACACAACAAGCTACCAATGACACCATAGTTCAATGGTTAAACTGTCTCCATTATCTCCTTTTGCTTCTTTACAACATACTTTTAAGCAAACCAGAGAAATATCCTCGAACTCTTCTACTCTCGGTCTTTCCAAGGACTCATCAACCCTCCAAAGATAGGATTTTAAATTTGATAATGCCAAAGTCTAGCTTTCCCCCCTCAACTTCACTCCTATACTGACTGTAAAGTTCAGCCCAAAGCAGGGGAAAAAAAAAAAAAAAAAGATGATCACTATCAAAGACAGACTGCTTATTTTACCATATCCCACACTGACTTCTATCATAGCACCTATAAGGTTTAATTATACTCCAGTATATTGCTGCCTGGGTTGTTCATCGGTTAAGGATCCAACTCTTGATTTTGGCTCAGGTCATGATTTCCCGGTTCATGAAACCAAGCCTTGCATTAGGCTCTGTGCTGACAGTGAGGAGCCTGCTTGGGATTCTCTCTCTCCCTCTCTCTCTGCCTCTTCCCTGCTCATGCATTCTCTCCCTCTCACTCAAAATAAATAAACATTAAAAAAAAAAAATTATACTCCAGGGGCGCCTAGGTGGCTCAGCCTAGGTGGTTGGGCATCTGACTTCAGCTCAGGTCACGATCTCGCAGTTTGTGAGTTTAAGCCCCACATCAGGCTCTGTGCTGACAACTCAGAGCCTGGAGTCTGCTTTAGATTCTGTGTCTCCCTCTCTCTCTGCCCCTCCCCCACTTGTGCTCTGTCTCTCTCTCTCTCTCAAAAATAAATAAACATTAAAAAAATAATAATTAAAAAAATTATACTCCAGTATATATGACTCCAGTTTACATCATAAACTGTATAAATTTACAGTATAAATTATGCTCCAGTATATATAAACTGTATATATATATAATATATATATACGTATATATAATATAAATATATATATAATTATACATATGTATATTATATGTATAATATGTATATATACATATATAATATATATAATATACATATACATATATATTATACATAATATACATATACATAATACATAATATACATATACATATATAATATATATACATAATAATACATATATACATAATATAATATACATATATATAATAATATATATGTATATATACATATGTACATGTGTGTGTGTATATGTACGTATATATGTACATATATGTACATATATACATATATATGTATATATATACATACATACGTGTGTGTATATATAATATAATATATATAATATATATACATATATATACAATATATATATAATTATATATATTATAAACTGTATAAATTTACAGTATAAATTATACTCCAGTATATATAAACTCCAGTTTATATGACTCTCTCCCAGATCTGTAAGCTTCTAGAGGCAAGGAGCATGTCCTATTCCCAGCATTAAAGCAGCTAAGATAGGAGTAAACCAAACAAACTTTAAAAACTCCATATATTGTCTTCTCCCTCTTGTGAATGGTTACAGCAATCAGATTTCAAGCTAAGAGTAAGATTTTATAAATACTCTCTGCTTTGGAAGGAGGAGTCATCTCTTAAGAAGTTTGGTGGTCATTTCTTATTGATTATAATAACTGTCTCCATTTATTGAACTTTCCTATATGCCATGCATTATGCTGGCACTTCACAGAAATCTTGCGTTTGGTCCTCATAATAACCCTGTAAGACCTCTTATAATTCTCACTGTGCAATAAGAAAACAGAAAATCAGATAATTAACTTGTCCAGCTAATAAGCTAAAAGATGGTAACACTCAAACCCAGGAATGCCTCACTCTAAAGCTCAAGTTATCCCACCTCCTCCCAAAGAATCCTAATGCATCAAAAATGGAACACAAGTTCACACTTCTGCAGAGAGACCAGAGCACCCAATGAGAAAGGAAGTAGTTATGAACTTTAGATATTTAATATCATCATTTATTTCATTACCAAGATCAGCAGGGTTCAGCTCCACACACTACTGAGGAACAGATTCCTGGGGTGGGGGTGGGGGGGTGGGGGGCAGTGGCAGTTTCCTTACAATGCTGCCCCTATCAACGTTAAACTTGATAGGTAACTGTGCTGTATTGTGGTGCTAAATACAAGTTTGGATAAAAAAATTGGGGTGTCAAGATGAATTAGGGGTCCCTTGGCCTAAGATGATGCTTTAATAACTAGACAACCAAAGGGACTAAATGGAAATTGAGCAGAGGGTGAGCCCACTTCTCCCTTGTGCTCCCAACAGTACTCCTGATTCTAGCTGAAATCTCAAGGACATTCAGCACTTATAGCAAAAGCCATTTGGGTAACAACTTAATGAAGGACAAATATACATCCATACAGACATTAAAACTCCAGAATCTGAATAAATACCAGGCTCCTGCTCCCCACCCCCTGGCCACCATGTGTGCAGAACACAGCAAACTCCCCAGTTAGAAGGGGGATTGGACAGGGGCTGAAATCCAGCCTATAACCCCACTCAGCAAACCATACACCTGGTGAGGAGCAGTATCCACACAGAAGAAGCAGTGCATTTTCCTAGCTCACACAAAGGCGCTATAAGGAGCAAGTGATGGCCATGCATCCCTGTCATACCTCCAGGAGAACAAACACCATGAAGCCCATGAAAGGTGGTCTGGACTATGGGCAGTGAATTCATTCAGCCTGGTAAAAGGGCTCGGACTCAACTTTGTGTATCTGTGAAGAACAGACCTGTCTCCGCAATTCTGAAAGGGGGCATCAGAAAATCACTTCCAAAGGAGTCAAATACTTCTTTCCATAATTAGAAATGAAAAGCCCTTCCTGGCTGGAGAGAAACTTGGGAAACTAGGCTCCTCTCTTTATGTTAAATTAAGGCAAATAGCCCCATCCATTACTGCTTTGTCTACTGCCAGAAAGTTACCTCAGTCAAAGCACCATGGAACCTTTAGACACCCATTCAAAAACCATCTGGAAACACCAACCCTACTGCACATGCTTTAAACAGACCTAGGAATACGTATTATATTTAGTGAAGGTACTAAAACTCCTCCAAGTAGCCTTAGAAGTCATGTCATTGCAATTAGCAATCCTGTTCTGCTCCTAGGTCAGAACATGCCTACAAGATCAGTACAGAAAGCCCTGGACTTTATAACTCTGAGGCCAAGGACAAAAGTCTGGTTGAAGAAATGCCAAGGTCTAAGAGTTCCACACTGCCACCAAATATAGAAACAATTTTTCTTCTTTTATTAGAAAATAAAATTATAAATACATTATTTGCTAAATCCTTTTAAAGATTTTCACATTTGCCTTTTCTTTTTATTGTTTAATGTTTATTTATTTTTGAGAGAGAGAGAGAGAGAGAGAGAGAGAGAGAGGAGACAGAGCACAAGCGGGGGAGGGGCAGAGCAACAGAGACACAGAATCCGAAGCAGGCTCCACGCTCTGAGCTGTCAGCACAGAGCCCAACACAGTGCTTGAACCCATGAGCCATAGATCATGACCTGAGCCAAAGTTGGATGTTCAACCAACTGAGGCACCCCAGGCACCCCTTCACATGTGCCTTTTATTTTATTTTATTTTTTTTGGTTTTACATTGGTTCTTTTTTTTTTTCACATGTGCCTTTTAAATAAAGGTATACATGTTGAGATGAGCACTGCGTGTTGTATGGAAACCAATTTGACAATAAATTTCATATTTAAAAAAATAATAAAAAGAAATAAAGGCATATATATGTGCTATATTTTCAAGACAAAAGAAACAAGTAATATTAATTTGATCACAAGTTATATAAAAATATATTAGTCAGCCATAAGAAAATGAAATCTTGCCATTTGTGACAACATGGATGGGGCTAGAGTATTATGCTAAATGAAGTCAGTCAGAGAAACACAAATACCATATGAATTGACTTATATGTGAAATATAAAAAACAAAACAAATGAACAGATTCTTGAATACAGAGAAGAAAGTAGTGGTTGTGGGGGGGGGGGGGGTGGGGGAATGACAGGCAAAATAGGTGACGGGGATTAAGAGATGCAAACTTCCAGTTATAAAATACTTATAAAATAAGTAAGTAACCTATTCCTGATTACAATCTGAATTTGTCAATAATCAAAATAGTGTTTAAGGTAAAATAAAATAGTTAATGCTGTCTCAAAAAGATGTTTAAATCTGTAGGTTAACTTGATTTGTGGGTAAAAGAAACTAACCGAATATCCTCATATCATTAATTAACAAAAAAAACCTGGGACAACTGAATTTTATATAAAATTTGACAACACATGATATTGAAATTTTCTGCACTGTCTTCCAAAATATTGTAAATATGTTAGTGATACTGAGATATTTTTCCAGGAAGCCTCTAAGCACTGGAAGTCTTTCTGCTCTCAGTCACCATATCCCAAAAAGTTCCCAAAGAGCACGTATCAAAAATAGCCAATGAGGGGCGCCTGGGTGGTGCAGTCGGTTAAGAGTCCGACTTCAGCCAGGTCACGATCTCGCGGTCCGTGAGTTCGAGCCCCGCGTCAGGCTCTGGGCTGATGGCTCGGAGCCGGGAGCCTGTTTCCGATTCTGTGTCTCCCTCTCTCTCTGCCCCTCCCCCGTTCATGCTCTGTCTCTCTCTGTCCCAAAAATAAATAAAAAACGTTGAAAAAAAAAAAATAGCCAATGACTGAGAAGCAAATCATCTTTATTAACATGATGTTTTGTATCCAAATGCCAATATTAATTTGGGTTAAACCATGTGAATTTTCCTCTTCCTGGACTGTATGCCAGATTAGGCCCCCAGAGCAAATAATCAAGCTTCTTTTGTATTCTTTTAAAAGACTAATATGTTGGGGCGCCTGGATGGCTCAGCTGGTTGAGCATCTGACTTCGGCTCAGGTCATGATCTCACAGCTCGTGAATTCAAGCCCCACGTCAGGCTCTGTGCTGACAGCTCACAGCCTGGAGCCTGCTTCGAATTCTGTGTCTCCCTCTCTCTCTGCCCCTAACCCACTCGCATTCTGTCTCTGTCTCTCTCAAAAATAAACATTAAAAATTTTTTAAAAATAAATAAATAAAATAAAAGACTAATATGTTAATATATTATTTGATTACTGACAACAGGTAATAAAAATGAGCTAAGAAATAAAATAAGTCATGGAGATGAAAAGCACAGCATAGGGAGTATTGTCAATAATATTGTCATGACATTGTATGATGACAGATGGTGACTACACTTATAGTGGTGAGCAGTGAGTCATGTACAGAATTGTTGAATTACTATGTTGTAATACCTGAAACTAATATAACATTGTATGTCAACTATACTTCAGTAAAAAGCAATATAAAAAACCATAATGTTGGGACTGTGTGACTAACTTGCTCTAGTTAAGCTGATCTACATAATTTACTTGATGAGAATGTCATTTTTAATGATGAACCAAAGATAATCTAAAATTAATCACCCTATATTTTTCTAATATCAAAAATTCCAAATCCTATATATATCTATTCAATAAGGGACTGTTAATACTGATGATCCCTCAATTTTCTCTGGTTGGGTTTAAATAAAAGTAAAAAAGAGTTAGCAGCTATAAGGAGCAAAAAGTAATCAAGATTACCACTAGGACTAGTGTTTACTCCTCTCAACAAAAACTGACACAAAATTTACCAAACACCTCATTTTCAAAAGTCAACAAATGTGTAAGACTCCTGAGCTGTTACCACACTTTTCTTCCCATTAACGCTCTGAATTTCCTTCTTACCTTTAAATCTCAAATCTGACCATTGTGCATTCTAGAACTATGGCTCCATACCCAGCCAAGCCCCCTACATATTCAGTCTCATTTCCTAGAGCTTTCTCCCTATTCTTATTTCATTTTACCTCTCTCCGAAGACACATTCTATGTAGCTTTTCCAACAGGTACTTATTAGGAGGCAATATGCTTGGAGTCCACTGATTTCTACGGTCTCTTCCAGACTTCACCTCACCACCATCTTATAAAATACCTGGACTTTTGAGGACCAAGGTCTGATTATTCTCAATGTATCATTAGTTGCCATTTTAATATCTGTTCTTTCTGGGCTAGTTGAATACAACTTCAAAAACAAGATTTCATATAGGTGAGTGAAAAGTATTTGTGAGTCAGCCTACAAAGAAGAGAACTGACCCTGATGAAAGCTGTTAGCCCACACAACACAACATTAGAAAAGCCAAGTGAAACCCAAGGGAAGGATTAATTCCTTGAAATAGTCAAGTTCAGTGGTGGAATACAGAAGAGAATATAACATACCTGGGAGTAAAAGAATTAAAAAAAACCCTTCATCACAGAAAAGAGGCAAAGTAGTAGAAACCCAAGGCTGCGTAAATACAAAAGCAATGGCAGCTTCGGAGGGGATCAGAAAGGGAAACCAGGCAGAGAAGGGTGTAGATATTATGTAGTGAATACTCAAGGAGTTAGAGAACATTTTCTCAAACTATGGACTAACTTCTCAAAGAAAAAGCTATAAATTTTGCCTCTGACAGGTTAGTTCAGAGATGCTATTAAATCACAGTGTAATAAACTACACAAAACAAGCCAAAAGCCATACAAACTCCCACAACCAGGTCAGAACCCTAATAGAATGCTGGGCTAATCTACTCCCTCCCATCTGCCCACTAAAAATGTACATGACAGCCAGCTGTGCTCAGAGGACACCAGACAAATGGACCAGGGAGAGCACTTCTTCTACCACTTCGTCACCGGCACAGTAGGTGCTTGCACTCAACACTGACTGTACCCCACAATTCTTGTTTCCTTAAACCTACACAAGTCTTCATTTTGGTTACTGTGTGGGGAAATAGAGGCAATAAGAGTTATTCCACACCATTTTCTCTGGCCTGGAGAAGTGAACAAAAACATTAATGTCTACTGTCAGCTAAGGTGAAAAACGAAGTCACCCCCAAGAGTGGAATGAATGAAGCCTTTCAATCAGTGGATAGTGGTGACAGCAGGCCATGATCTTGAGCACTTCAAGCACTTCCCCATTCTCAGTTTTTCTGGAGAAAAGTACCTGGGCTGATAGAGAGACCCTCAGGAGAGCTATGGCTGGGTTCCTCCCAGCAGACAAGGGACTGCCTTGCAAAGATGGAAGTTAAAAGAGGGAAAGAAGAAACAAGGTGAGCTTCAAATGCCACACCAGGGCAACAGGTGTCACTGTTCAGAAAATTTAGGCAACTCTCACTTAACAGAATTAATTATTTTATGATTAAGAACTTTATGGTGGGAAAGAAACTACCATGCACTTCATATGCACCATTTTTCAGGTGTGTGAACTAAGAGAGGGAAAAAAAAGAAAATATATTACATTTTACTATACTCTTGAGATTAGCTTTTTGTTCATTAGAATCATTGAGGAACTTGACAAAATTTGCCAATGTTCAGGGCCTACTCCAGACCAATCCAATCAGAATCTCTGTGGTGGCATGGGATAGGTATATGTCACTCCTCCTCCACCATGATTCTACTGTTGAGATGAAGAGAAACCAGGCAAATCTAGGAATTCAACACACATTTGGCTGGATAATCAGAGGCTCACCTACCTTTGGATGGGCCTTCTCCCCTACATACATGTCAAACATGTATTTGGAAAATCTCTACTATCCACAACCTTAAAAAAACATTAACAAAAGGAGAGTTTCCCAGTAAAGGAATTGAGAAATATTCCACACAGCTCAAGGAAATGGTATGCATAATCTCTCAGTGTGTATGTTTTGTTCAGAAAAATGTAAACCAGCTGTAATGTTCTGTCTTTCGTGGGGTGAAATTGCACCACAACATATCTAAAGATAGCCCAATGATTGTATGTTTGCAGGGAAGCACAGAATTAAGCACAATTCAAGTGGATGAAGGAAGACTGTACATGAGTGACTGTGGTTGCCAGACCAGCTTTAGAGTTTCCTTTTGCCCAACAAATCAAAGTCCTGGGTGCTTCACGAAGGGTAAATATAGACTGGCCTAACCAAGAACAACTCTGTGGGTTGGGAAAGACTCCTGTGCAGTCCTCTATCTTGCCAATGATGCCTCCTGTCAGACACGCCTCACCTCCTCCACTTACCAGAGTGATGTGACTTTTCCGGTCAAGCTTTTTGGAAATGCTCATTAAGGTTAGTGGTAATTCATGTATTACCACGGGTCTGAAAAAAGAAAGGTGGGTTGAAAAACTGTGTCCTGAGGTAACTTGCTGGGCCTCTGGCCATGATCATATGTAAAATCTAAGGGGAAAGGCTTTCAGATGCTCAGAGACCTTACAGAGCCTAAAGACAATCACCAGTGAATACCTGATGAAAGAGAGCTTTCTTTAGGTGCTTCATTCATTGGTGCTTCTGCTGCAGAACCCTTGAAGGAGCCTGGCCTCTCCACTAGGTTTCCAGATGTTTTTGAGCAGCCAGAGGTGACAAGTGTCCAGTGATCTAACAATTTTGCTGGGCAATACAAGGAGTGCCTAACCCATGATGTCAACCAAGGCAGTCCTGAAGGTTCTAATGAGTACTACCCTACTCAGGCCAGGCCAGCCTGCTCTGCTGATCCCTGAGAGCCCAACTGTTTTGCCTACACCACCGGAGGCCCAGTAAGGTCCAAGGTGAAAGCAAATCTCATCAAGTCCACTCAAGACTAAACTCACATGTAAATTCTCCTCTTTGGGCTCTTTAGATAAGAGATAACACTCTGAGGTTGTACCATTCCCTTAATTCACACGTTAGAGTTGTCATTATACAGCTAAAGTTTACTTCCATGACAAAAGCATGCTGAGAGCAAGAGCTGCCAAGTTCTGTGAGGAGCCAAGTGAACATTTCCAATTATTATTCATTTTCCTGAAATTAACTCCTATTCCTATCCTTTCTTAGGCCAGTAAAATAGAGTTTCCTTGAAAATGCCTCTATCCTCCCCTTAACAGAGAAAATTAAAGAAGAAATATCAGAATCTCTTCCATGCAAAAAGTACTACGTGCTTCATGAAAAAACAAAGCTCTTTCCCTATATGAGAAGCTTCCCTATTCTAGGTGCCTGAGACTGAGCTTTGTGAATAAGTCAAAGTGATGTGCTGTCACAGCTCTGCTCCCACCTTTTCCTATCTCGTTTGATAGCATGAACTGGAGGAGACAAAAGAGCAAGAGCTCTGCTGTCTGCTGTTTTTAGGCTTGTCCCATAGAGAAAACAATCAGTCTGAGTTTTAGGCCATGACATCATCAGCCACCAATCAACACAGAGAAGGTAGGCAGGTTTTGCCTATGACACCAACCACAATAATTTTCAAATTTAAAAGACAGTACAGGTGTGAGCTAGAGTTTTCTTTTACCCTGTTTTTGTGTTAAACTACAGGGGAAAGTGAGAAGTAGAGGGAGAAAAAGTTGTCTAGGGAAAATATAGAAACCCCCAAATTCTCTTATACCTGTGTTTCTATCCCTCTCCACCTGCCAAGACTGACACAGAAGCCTTTGTTCTGGGAGGCACTGGATGGAATCTTCCCAATGCTCCCCACCAAGGAAATAGTTTTAGGAAAGTTGTTTTTTATTACTTGAGTGTGTGTATGGAGGTGTGTGGGTGTGTGTGCGTGTGTGTTTTCAAATAGGGTTCCAAAGCAGTGACGGAAGTGGGAAATACAAGGAAAGTACTTTGCTTATCCAGACACTAGTTAAAATCTCTACCCAGAAACGGAACAGTTGTTTTTACTGGTGCATCACAGCTGGAGGTTCTTGGGACTTGGGTTATTTTCAGTCTGTTCTCCCCACCAGAAAGCACTGACCATCTTATGAATGAAGCTGTTTAGCCAAGGTTAGAATATGCAAGGAGAGAGGGGGTGGTGGTGGTGGCAGAGGGCACAGGGCTCCAGGAGAGTAGAGGGTGAAGGAGAAAACTCACAGAGAAATATTGTTTACAACTGCAGAACCAAGCTAATGTGGTCTCTGCCTGTTCAAGCATATTATTACATTAAGTCCTGAACAATAAAGTCGGAGGCAGGGAGAGCAGAGCCGACCCAGCCTCCGCTTTGCTAATGGCATGAGGGCAACATTCCATGCAAAGTTCGCCCAGCAACGTGTGTGCCAGTTCTCCTCGGGCTCTACAGGCTGAGACTGCTGGGCACAGCCAGGCAGCAAGAACAAGCCCTCAACTCTGGTTAAAGGTCAAACCAACTAAGTTGCAAGAGATGGGCACTATGTTCACATGCAGCTATAAGAAGGCATGCAGGAGAAACTGCATTTTTAAATGAAAACAGGGTGCGACTGAACATGTTAAGAGAAGTGTAGGCTGCTGGGATGTCAAACAGCCCTCTGAGAATGCCATGCTGGTGGGAGATGGAACAGTTCCTGGGAAATCACTGCACCCCTCTGAGCTCTTAAAACTTACTATAAGTGAGAAATATACTATTAAATGCCATTAAATATAAATGTCTCACACATAAGCAGTGGTGACTCCACTTTTTTTTAAAACAGTGTGACTAGATGTAAGATTAAGCCACTCAATATAATCTACTATTAGGTTCAGGCTAGACTTAATCTAGCTTTTTAGGGTGGACTGTTGTCAACTGTGATTCTCCCTGACTTCCAGCAGAGAAGATTCTGTTTTTCTCTCACACTGCCATTTCTGTCTTTACCTTCTCCCGACAGTTGTTTCTCTGGTACAGGGCTGGAGTTCCATCTCACTTCAGACTTCCTTCCCTGGTTCAGCTCAGCCTAAGGCTGCCAGCCTTGACTGCCAGCCAATAGCCTAAGTCTTAAAACCACCCAAGGGCCTGTGTCCCCTTTCTCTCAGCCACTAATATACATGAAAATCTGAATTCAATGGATACCTTGGGCTCTGGGCTCATGCTGAGGTTCACCCTGGCCCGAGTGAAAGCAGGGTCCTTGGCTACCTCACCCTGCAGCACACAGCACCAACATCTGCTGGTGAGCCCTGCGAGCATCCCTGCCCTCCCCCTGCAACCAATGGATTGTGTGAGCAGGACCTGTTACATAAAAACGGCACTAAGAAGATCCTCAATCATTTATACTCCCACATTTCCCCCAAGTAAAACAACAGCAAGATTCACATGAGGAACAGCTTTCTTCTACCAGAGAAGCTATTCCTTGTGACTAGGATGTCAAGGGGTAATGTGGACCCCAATGCCCAGGGAGAGGAGTTCTGGTAGAACAATGCGCCCCCCCCCCAAGCCTGCCAGCAGCATCAGTGTGTCCCAATTCTACCATGTGCTCCCATACCCACCCAAGAATGCCTTTCTAGTCCAGCTCCCCCACATTAAAGACCACAGACAAAGCTTCTCTTCTGCCCAGAGATCAGAGAAAGAAAGGGTGAGAGAAAGAAAAGGCTATATTTAGTTAGCAGACAAAGATAAAAGGAATGAAATGAGTCGCAGAGGCCAAGCACCACACAAGGACTTCACTATCGTTCAGTACAGTGGAAGGTCTGGCCCACGAGCCACGTCAGGGCAGGATCAGGGCTGGGGGCAGTTTGCTCAAGAGTACAGCTATTTTCTCAGGTTACAGGAAAAGGCAGAAACAAGCCCAGAGGGATACACAAGCAATAACTTTATTAAGTTGTTAAAAATCCAGTCTGAAAGTCAGGACAGAAAATTCTCCCTCATGAAAACAGGGTACTGAATACAGGTACAAATGACCTAAAGCAGATAGCATCTCAGGACTTTGTACTGTTTTTCTTGGAGTCTCCTTTCCTATCCCAGGGCGAGTAGAATGGACTCTCACCAGCTTTAGTCATCAGCTCCTTTGTGTCTGCTAGATAGTCTGGGAGGTCAGGGAAGATTTCATTTTCTGTGTTTGGGTGGGGAGGGAACCACCGCTTTTTAAAAGGACTGAAAGAGGCAGATGAGAATAGCTGGCACAGCTTGCCTTTTGACCCTCTGCTCTGCAAATGGTATGCCTCCTGTGTGCAACAATGACCCAGGCTGTGTATTTACTGTACAAACATAACCCAGGGGAGTTTCTTCCATTTAGTTAAAGAAGAGTTGCCTTGTAAATGGGACACATCTTTCTTTTTACATACAAAAGATCTCTTGGGAAAAACCTCTGTGAGAACACCTACCCACAGTCCCAGAATGTCTCAGCACCTGACACACTGAACCATTTCAATGCTAGACACACATGGACACATGCATGCATACATTCCCAGACACATGTATCCCCAGAATTACAAGAGGACACATACCCAAAACCACTAGGCTATTTGGAAAAGTCCCCCGTATCTGGAACATATAGTAAAAGCCTATACTTTGTGGTGATGTTTCTTTCTTTCTTCCTTTTAACAAGAGTTGATTTATTTCACCTTCTTTGTTCTAAAACCATCACTATGCTCAAGCTCAGTTATCACAGAAGGACCACATCTGACCTGAGAACAGTAAGCAGGTTCTTCCAAGCTGCCTATTTTTAGCCTCTGGTTCTTCCTGCCTTCTTCCCTAGGGATGCCCCTCCCTGTGCTCTCCAGCAAACTGCTCTGACTGGAGCACAGGATCCTGACACCAAGCGGGAAGGTGAGGCTGTGGGAGCCTTGATGTTGCCTCTCCACACTGCAGACTTCAAAGAGTATGGACTGAGGAGCTGGGAGTAAAAGCGGGAGGGGAGAAATTTTTTAAATCACAAAGAAAGTAGGAGTCTGACTTCAGAAGAGAAACACTGTACATAAATTGTTTGTTGTCCACCTAAGATCAGAGCAAAGCTTGCTGTGCCACATGGCTGGATTGGCGTAAATTCTCCTCTTTGTTCTCTCAGGCCAGCCCACGACTACGGCACACATTAATCTTGCAGCCTGTACCCCTGTAGGCAAGGCTGAACCAGCCAAGACAGCTACTCAACCTGAAGAGACCAAGGCCACCCACCAACCTAACAACAACTGCAATCAGACAGCCAGACTTCACCCTTTAGAAGGGAGGTAATTCAGGGGCGCCTGGGTGGCTCAGTCGGTTGGGCATCCGACTTCAGCTCAGGTCACGATCTCGCGGTCCGGGAGTTCGAGCCCCGCGTCGGGCTCTGGGCTGATGGCTCAGAGCCTGGAGCCTGCTTCCGATTCTGTGTCTCCCTCTCTCTGTGCCCCTCCCCCGTTCATGCTCTGTCTCTCTCTGTCTCAAAAATAAATAAACGGTTAAAAAAAAAAAATTTAAAAAAAAAAAAAAAGGGAGGTAATTCCGAGGAAAGAAATCCTTTAAGGAAAGAGGAAAACACTCAGATACCTGCCTCATGCTATGTCCAAGATACGGCCCTCCTTTCACTCAGGGTATTAGATACATGCAGCTGTTACAAAATCACCAATGTGAACAGAAAGGTCAATTTTCACTGACTTGTCATTGTCAAAATGCTTCAGAAGTTAGAAATTTTTTACCATGATTTATAACAAGATCAGACATCCACTGCTGAAAACAAGGCATATTTTATTTTTAATCAAGAGTAAAGGAATGATGGTCCAGCTGGTAAACTTAATGATTTTCATCTTCAAAGAGCTTGAAGTTTATTTGAGAATTCATCCACATGTATCATGCCGTGCTCCAGATAGACACCATGCGTTCAACAGCAAAAGGTAACACAACCTGTCAGCGTGGATCTCAGGCATCAACTCTATGGTCTCCGGGTCCTCAAACCTCCGCTCCAACAAAGTAAAAGCACAATAGGCTCAACAGGTCTCACACCGCTCTACCAGATGCCCATACCATCCACCTCCCCTTCTGCGGCTTGCCATTCAAGGCCAAATCAGTCTGCAATCTGGCAAGCCCTTACTCCCCTGCCCTGTGCAGAAGTATAAGAGCTTGGGGGAAGATGTTTCTACCATGTTGCCACAATGTTATTGACTTTCTGTTTCTGAGAGCTTCCAAGACAGTTATGTAGGCCAGAGTTCACCTTTCAGCAGTCTGCTTTGTGCACGTTTGTAAAAGTATAACTACAAGATGGGAGACGGGGAGATGGGACGGGCACAGTGTTCCAAGGCAGGGCTAGCAAGGCAGGAGTGTTCTCCCTGTCAAGCTCCTGCTCCTCCCCAGTCCTCGCATATCAGCCAACAGCATCTGAGACCAGGCACTCCTCCCTTAGACTAGTGTTCTTGCAGAAATCACATATACAGGACGGGGACCTTATTTCTCAGGAGCTATGGCCTATCCCAGAAATCATGAAACAATTCAAGGAACAGTAGAAGTAACAGGACTCTTAAGAAAGTTATTCATGGGGCACCTGGGTGGCTTGGTCGGTTAAGCGTCCGACTTCGGCTCAGGTCATGATCTCACGGTCCGTGAGTTCAAGCCCCGCGTTGGGCTCTGTGCTGACCGCTCAGAGCCTGGAGCCTGTTTCAGATTCTGTGTCTTCCTCTCTCTCTGCCCCTCCCCTGTTCATGCTCTGTCTCTCTCTGTCTCAAAAATAAATAAACGTTAAAAAAAAAAGATTAAAAAAAAGAAAGTTATTCATATTTTATACCTTTTATAAAACAGATTATCTCAAAGATTAATAGGAATCCAGTGAAAGTAACTTACTCCCCCCAAGTCACACACAGACAGTTAAGTGATGAGGTTGAGAGAATTTATCTCCTGAAGGTTGGCTGGTTCCAATATCTACATGCCCCTTCCAGAAAAGCTGCTTCATTTGGTGAATTCAAATTTGTGTCCTCTCTCTCTTTTTTTTTTTTTTGCCATTTAGCAGTAAATTTTTATGAGCATGTATGTCATATCTCTCATACGATCCCTACATGCTCTGACAAATTTTTCAATAAATGATCAGTCTAAAGCTATTGATTAGTGATTGCTCTGTACCAAATTTGCATCAAGTACTGCAAAGAGATAAAAAATAAATAAATTTGTAAAGGGGAGGAAGAAAGGGTGAAACAATGAACTAATAATAAAAGCTGATAAATAAATACAAGGTGAGAACTACAAGCAAATGCTTCTCCATGCACACACAAATCAGCTGGGAATCCTGTTATAATGCAGGTTCAGATTTTGTACGTCTGAGTAGGGGCCTGAGATGCTACATTTCTAACAAGCTCCTGGGTAATGCCCAAGCTGCTGATCAACAAGGAGCTAAATTATTTCAAAGGTCTAATTTCAAAGTACCTTGGCTGGGGTGCTGTAGAAAAGGTAAAGAAGTGAATCAGAAACAGAGCCTTTAAAGGACTGAGTAGAATCAGATGTCTGGGGGTGGAGTGTTGAGAAGAAAAAAAAACAATACTTTAGATGAAGGGGGGAAAAAAACTAACAGAAAAGAGAAGCATGGACACACAGGTCATTCAGGGTTAGAGCTGTCTATTTAAAAAAGGATAAGAATACTCTTACAATGTATCACCACTTAATTCCCAGGAATTACAGAGACTTCATTCTCTTTGAAGAACCCTGAGCTTCTTATTGACTCTCCTGAGAATAAGTTCTAGATAGGGAATAACTTTAGATAACTTTAGTTTGTTGACCTAATAAACAGTAACGCCCATGATAAATATCTTACAGAAGGCAGCCCCAACGACTCAGCTACTTGGTGATGCTCAGAAGTTCAGAGCCATGCACTCTGGCACAAACCCAGTCACTAGCCAAAGAATGTTTCATGAGACATTTTTAAATACTTACCATCCCATAATGAACAGGAAAGGAAATCCCACTGTCAGCTCCACCCTACATTGGCCTCCTAACATGGATCTCCCAAGAGAAGGGGCAGAATAGTGGTCTCTCCCACTGTGCCATCTGGTGATGTGGCCTAACTTCCTGGCTGGGTCATTTCCTCTGCTGTTTCAGACAAAGTGGCACTGCCTTTTCCCAATGAGTTCCTCAGCAAACAGAAATGAATGCCCAGATGCAAGGAAAGGTCATACAGTGTGCACATTGTGTTCGTGAAGAGGCAGGGTGGTATGGCAGGGGAGCAGTATTCAGAATTAGAAACAGGGATCTGAATCAGGGTTCTATCATTTACTAAGCTACATAACCTCTAAATCCAGTTTTGCGTTTACAAAATGGAAATTATAATCCAAGCTCTACCTACCTTACTATTATGAGTCAAATTCGGCAATGTATGTGAAAATGCTTCATAAGTTGTAAACACAGTTCCTTACTCCTAAAGGCCTGAAAAATAAGAGGCCCTTTATGACACTCTTCCTTTCATGTCAGTACTCCTTTGTATATAGCTGCTATTTATTATCCCTTTTTTTACAAAAGGAAAAACTCAAAGCACAAAAAAACCATGGACTTAAGGTCAAACACCAACACCAAATACAGTCTGACTCTTGAACAACATGTGTTTGAATTATGTTGGTCCACTTAAATGTGGATTTTTTTTTACAGTACAGTACTGCAAGTTTATTTTATTTTCCTTATGATTGTCTTAATATTTTCTTTTATCTCGCTGACTGTAAGAATACAGTATACCTATAACATACAAAATATGTGTTGACTGTTTATGTTATCAATAAGGCTTCCGGTCAATAGTAGCTATTAGCAGTTAAGCTTTTAGGGAGACAAAAGTTTTATGCAGATTTTCTACTGTGCAGAGAGCTGGGACCCCAACCCCCGCACTGTTCAAGTGTAAAGTGTACATGACTTTTGAGGAATGAAATGACGGCTAATGGTTGCCCTGAAGTCAAATATTTCTCTGTCATTGGATAATAAGAGAGCAATCTACTAATTCACTTCTAGAGAATCAGTATTTCAACATTTCCTAAAGCAGCCCTGCAGAAGTCAAATCACTTAGAACTCCATTTGCATCACCTGACATATGAAAACCCAAAGTGGAAGGATGGCGACAAGATCCCAGCACCAACTCAGTGGCTTATTAGATCATACAACTGTGGATACAACACTTGTTTGGGCAAGGATTCAGATTCCTTCTCTGTAAAAAGACAGGACTGTACTAGCAAAGTGGTTAAGCCTTTTGTTAGCAACCAGTCCCCAACATGTATCTAGAACAGGTAAAAGCTGCTCTCACTGAAAGAGGGGTAGGTGGCCCCCAGCCACTCCAATACCCCATTCATCTCTTTCTAGACTCTTTCAGCAATCTTGTGTTTTCATTTCTATGTGGCACCACCAAGGAAACCCCAGCATCAAGATTATAAGCCTCTGGAGTAAATGACCAGCTCTGACATGCAAAGGCAGCATGCCTCCTCTTCAAATCTCTCACTGCATTCCACTCTCCCAGCCTTTTAAAATTGGCTACAATTCTAGAGATGAGGAGACAGAACTAAGCCAACTTGGGTGCATTTGGGGGAAGGGAGGGAGGAAGGAGTGGGGACAGAAAGAGGGGAAAAACCAATTATAATGAATAGGCTCAAAAACCAATCACACACACACTGCAAAAAAATCTGAGCTTTATGATTTGTTATAAAAGTAAGGGAGCTGTGGACAGAGAAGTTCACATCCAAGCTGGCACGTCCGAAAGAGGGTTGTGAAGCACAATCCAGATACAGCACCTGACTCTACAGGATGTACCTGATAAGCAAAAGACAATCTCTTGGGTATAAAGTCATAGAAAGAACGTGGAGGTTTGGGGCCCAAAAGACCTCAGTTCAACCCCAACCCTGTTCTTTCCCTATCCATGTGACTTTGGGAGATTCCTTAACCTCCTTCAATTTCCTTTTCTGGCAAAAAAAAAAAAAGTAAGTAACATTTACCTTAGAGGAAGGCTGTAACACGTAAAATGCCTCTTAAAGTGCCTGACACTAGTAATACTAAATAAAGGCTGGAGATGACAAATGGTGATAATGACAAGGATGATGGGGACTCTGTCTTCTATTCCTAACGTCAAGAAATTGATGGCAATGTCAAATTCACAATTCTTCATTCAATAGACCTCATGGACCCAAGATAAGTATACTTACTCTAAGCCCATAAACACCTTGCTCTTGGTGGAAAGAAATCTCCTGACATCTTCCCTCCTCTTTCCTCTGAATCAAAAGGAAGTCGTCTATCTCCAGGTCTACCTGAATCTGATTTGAGGCAGACAAAAACATTCAACTAATCTTCTCTTATATCCATAAGGCCTGAATCAAAAAGAATTAGATTGAAATCCTGGTTCTTCTACTTTTTAGGTATGTGACTTCAATCAAAAACACTCAAGCTCTCTGAAACTCAATTACATCATAGGATTCTTGTTAAGGATTCAATGACAACACATTTAGCTACTTAGAATGCCTAGCATACAGTAAGTGCTCAAAAAATTGTGGCTATTACCTGTAAGTATCTTCTCTCCCCATCCCATTCCTCAAAATCCCCCTGGTTTGGGGGAGAAAAGAAAGGCAGGGACAGTAAAGAATCAAAGGACCAGACTGGAATGGCAGCCGTGTTCCATCCCAACCCTAACCTAAACTAAGCCACAGGTGTCTGCCTCCCATCCCTTTGTTCCTGTGAAATCCATGCCCACCCATGCCCCACTCTACGGGGAAACTTCTTTCTGTCCTGATAAGGAGCGAATGTAAATGCCAGTACACTGAGGAATTAGCAGTGACTTGCTCACTCAAGGCAGACCCAGCACTGAAAGAAGTGTGTACAGCAGGGGAAACAGACGGCACCTAAAAAGCTGCCAGCTGAGAGCCAATACAGTCTCCTACACTCACACACTTATTCCCACCTACTACCATCCCATAATATACTAATTTAATTCTTACAAATTAACACTTTCTCAAGCTGCTGCTGGGAGCAACATTTTCTAAGATGAACTGCACATTTTTCTAGACAGCTCCATTTGCTATGCATCTCAATGTGTCAGTGACAATTTCCGGACAACTTCCAGTCAGGGGTGGGAAGTGGAAATAGATCTCATGCCCAAAAAGCCCCAAGACGACATCACAGAATCGGAAAAGACCCGAGAAATCCCAATTCACTCGCTGAGCTGATCCAGGTTTCCTGAGGACTTGGGTCCAAAGAATTTAGGAATTTCAGATTTTTAGCCATAAACCAAAAACGTGGACCATTAAATAGCATTTGTGAATATGTATGTACAAAGGGGGGAAAAGTGAGCAGGAAGAAGGACCCTTGAGAATGTGTTCTCCATAATCCCCGGTCTCTTGGGAGATGCTGCAGAAGAGAAGTTGCAGATAAGAGAGGGCACATAAACATACAAGCCACTTTCCCACATGTAAGTCTGCACTGGTTAGATCCACCATGTTCAGAGGTGCTGTGTACTCACCCTGCTAGTGTCCAATCTCCCCGAGGCCTTGCAATGGTAAGCTAAGCTATGAAGCTAAGAAGGTTTCACATCAAGATCACATCTTCTAAACAACAAAGGATTCAGAGAGGAGAAGAGGAAGAACCCAGAGACACAAGAAAAGCTACCTCCCAGGTATGCCCAGGCCTGCACTACCACCACTGCTACTGACCAAGCGGTCACCCACAGAAATACTTGTATTCTCTCACCCACCAGGCTTACAACTGACTCCTGCAATTACATTGTTATTTAGCTAAAAGGAGAGATGCAAGGACAGAATCTGGAGAAAAGATCACTGTGGTTTTATGTTCAGCTCCTCTTGATGTCCATGGGAGACAGGGCAGAAAGAAGTTAGACACACCAAGTTAAGAGCTCTTTCTTAAAATAGAACCCCAATTTTATTAACAATGTTACAAACCACATTTCCCAGCCTTCCTTGAAGCTAGCTGTGACCACATTTTCTAAGTTCTGGCTAATGAGATATAAGCAGAAGTATGTGAGTCTTCCCAAAAGACTCCTTTAAAGGAGTTTTCTCATATGGGAGAACAACTTTTTGTCTTTCTCTCCATTTCTTCCCTTTCGTATTTTCCCTGGACATAGAAATATGATGGCTGGAGCACCAGCAGCTATCTTTGACCATGAGGTAACCTAAATGATGGAAATTATGTGCTAGGGTAGTGGAATTAAGGTCAAGTTAAACTCTCACCTGTGAACCCATGCAGTGGACCACATGATGCAGCTATTAAGGCAGAGCTTCCTAGACAGAGCAAGCCAAAGTCCTGATGTCCATGGAACTGGCCCTATTGGCTCTGGGCTTCTCACCTCTGGGCTTCTTTTACAAAATAGAGAAAATCTTCGTGTTTAAGGCATATTTTATAATTTCTAAATGAAACTAACCCTGATACCACTGACCTTAATAGAAGCCTTTTACTTACTAAAGAAAGCTTTGAAGGAGATAAAACAGTACAGTCTTACATATGGAGATAGGACAGACTCCACCCAGCAGCTTATCAATTGATGCCTGCTTACAGAAAATAAGTGTGGGCTGCAGTTTCTTAAGTGGTAAAGTCCTGCTACTAATAACAGCAGAGCCTTTCCTGGGGAGTTATGAGAAAGGAAGATTCATCCCCAAGAAACCAAATATTCCACATTATCCATAACTGAAATCTCAGGAAAAACTGATTTAGTGAGGTGGCATGATCTGGTCTCTTCAGATAACATAAAACTATAGATTTTCCTCACCAATTAAAATAATGCAAACCCCATAACAATCAGTTTCTAACAGTTTTAGGCCAGCTTATCTTCTCCTATTACCTCCTGCAGAAAAGCCTTACCAATCCAAAGCTCAGCGAATTTCTAAACCTTCAGTTCTTTAAATCACCAAACAAGATTCACCCTTATTAGGGTACAGTCCTCAGGTCATGTTGTTAATTGCATTATGTTCCCCCAAATGTAAATGCCTAATAGTCAGAAACTCAGTTGAATGAATACTCTCTATAGAGCTGATGATGGTAACATGTGGCTGGAGGCAGTTACAGAAGAAAGGAAAGTGGGGCTTCAGTACGGCTCTGTCCTCCTTCCAAAGGTGTCTCCTCTGCCAGCCTGAGACTCCACCCTCTTCTCCTGTCATAGCTGAAACAGATAGGCTTCTCTACCCCAAAAGCCACAGATAACTCTCAACAGGTCAAACTGAACTATCTATCCATGGAAATCAAACCACCAGTATACTGCAGCTTGCAGGGCCAGAACTGGCCATAAGAAAGGCACTTAGGTGGTAGTGCACCCAGCCCTGGGGCCTGTTTTATATGAAGGTATGGTGCTAAATGCAGCTAGTACCAATGCAGCTAGCACCATGACTGCCTACGGTTTGGAGAAGAGTGGAGGGGGGTTTAGCTAGTAAAATATTAGGTAGGTTAAGGAAATAATTTCCTCCTTGATGGGGATGTGATCCATCTAGGACAGAAAAACAAAGATTAATAAAGAGGGCAAAAAACTGGAAAGGGTACAGGAAAAAAAAAAAAGAATAACTGGATAGAAGACAGATCTTATAAGGGAAGGTTAATGGAATTGGGACTCAATTGGCACGAAGATGACAAAACTCATGAGACCTTCCCTTCTTTTAAGATTCAGTAGTATTGCAGTGCCTACAAGTATACAAGTGTATGCAAAAAAGCATTTCATACTTACTGGCTGACTGATTAGCGAAAGGAAGCTGAAAAGTCTCACTCAGCTTCATGGGGAAGAGGAAAAGAAGGAATGCACAAAGAACAGCAGAATGGTTTTAGGGAAGTCATCCTCACTTTAGAGTTGAGAGTCTGTGCTGCTGTCTTAGCCCCTCACCCTCCCCCAACCCGGTCAGTTTCCTCCTTATTCCCACAGAAGTCTGTTTATCTCTCCTTCAGTATGACTTTCACTATACTGTCTATACTGTCATTACTTCCTCATTTGCTCCTCACCAGGCAGTGAGCTCACTGGGGACAGGGGGCAGCAATTCATGTCTTATTCCTGTGTGTATGTGTGTGTACGTATGTAGTGTGTGTACGTGTGGGGCCCCAGAGCATGGTTCCTAGTACATAATGGATGCAGAATAAATGAATGAAGCCACCAAATAAATATTTATTGTTCAGTCCCCATGTGCCTGGCACTGGGGAGAGAACAGTGAACAAAACAAAAATTCCTGTCCTCATGGAGCTTTCATTCTAGTGGGGGAGACAGACAACCTGCAAGCGAACCCTGACATATTAGGGGAAATACATGTTATGGAAGAAAAACAAAGTATGGAAGGAAGCTAGGATGGACTGGGGGTGAATTGAGGAAGAGGAGGAGGGAAGCCTGTGAGGAAACTGGGAGCAGAGCAAAGAATGAAACGAGCAAGCCATGGGATCACCTGCAGGCGGAGGAACCTGTGAGGCAAGGGAATAGCAAGTGCAAACTGAAGGCGGCGACCTGATGTAAGAGGGACAGTCAGACTGCGTGGAACCTTATAGGCCACTGTGAGGGCTTTAGCTTTTATTGGGGTGCCATGGGGAAGCACTGCAGAGGTGTGAACAAGGTAGAAAAAACCCAGGTTTTAAGAGGACCCCTCTGGCTGCTGTGTTGGCAATACATCTAGGGGTGAAAAGGAGGGAGCAGGGAAACTGGTTTGGAGGTTACTGTAAAAATCCAGGGGATAGAGGATATTGGCTTGGCCTAAAGAAGTATCAGTGTAGGTTGTAGTCAGATTCTGGATCAAAATATTAAAGTGGAGTTGACAGGATTTGCTAATGGACAACACTCAAGGTGTGAGAATAAGAGAAGGTAATCCAAAGTGTTTGGGCCTGAGGAACTGAAAAGGTAAGTGAAGAACAAACTAACAAAAGGACAAACATAAACCTCCCTCCTTTTGGGTCCTACTGGAGCCAGAGGAATATGTGAAATAAACCCATGGCCACTGTCACTGTGCAGGAGTCTGCCCCTGGGGAATACAGTCATCTGGCAGAGGTCCTCTCCCATGCTTAAGATCTCCCCACCAAGGCATTCATCCCCAGATCCAGCCTCTCACCCCCCATTCTGCCTCCTGCATTGTCAACCCCAGGACCATTCCCTAGCTGGATGGTCACATGGTCTCACACTGGCAGAATCTCTTCCTGGAGCTCCTTATCAATCCCGAACATGTCCACAACAGCTGAGTGGAACTCCTGATAAAGCAGAAACCCACATTTCTTAGCACATACACTACTGCTAGAGTTTCCTCTCCACACTTTGTGCTACTTGAGGAGGTAATAATATTTCCCAACATGGCAGGAGGTAGAACATACTTAGGGGAAGGGGTAGGAGAACAGGAGATAAGGAAGGTAAAGCAAGAGAGCTGAGGGTCTACACCCCAAACCCACTCTCAAGATGAACCTGCCCTCAGCCGTTCTAGAGCATCTCCTGCTCAAAGAAGGCTGCCCAGCCTCCTGCCACACCTACTACCACTGTATCAACCATCTAGAGCTACTCCTTTCCTCTACCCCCTCTCCTTCAAAAGAATACTTTGCATTTCTGTGAGATTCATCTTTAAAAACCTACTGTTTGGGGTTTCTTTTCTAGCCAAATCCATACAAGCTATGTCCTGAATATTCAGCCTGAGAAAAACAATAAGACCTACAGAAAAAAGAATTCAAAATGGCACAAAGGTAGGAGAGGGCCTCTTACTATTTTCTATGCCAATGACTCAGAGAGTGGTAAGTTTAAGTGTTTGCTGTCTGCTCTCAATGTGACCACTGTATGATAACTGATGAAAGAGATATGCACAAGACAACAGTCTCACCCTCAAGAAACTTAAAATCCAGTCAAGGAAAAAACATAGGCACCACAGCAAAGGAGCAAACATTTCCTAAAACTGTATGGCCAAGCTATCAGGTTAAGGATGATTAGAATTTGGGTAAGCCGAGAAAAGAAGGTCTTTCAGGTACAGAGAAGGCACAGAAAGGGTTAGAAGCAGGACTTAGCAGAACGCATGTAGGAGACTGGGAGGAGGGTGAGAAGTTCCCTGTGAGCCTTCAAAGCCAAGTAAGAGAACTGACTGGGGCCATAAGAGGAGCAGCCCAGTCTTCAAAGGGGAATGGCCTGGCCCAGGAGGGTGGCAAGAAGCAAGATGGAACCGCAGCCAAGCAATGTCCAGGAGGCCTGCACAACCACACTGTGCGTGGAATGAAAGGGAACCCGATTGGGTTGTGGCAGTGGGACCACAATTTTAAAAGGGAAAGTCATTTAACAAATACTGAGAATCGATTATGGATAAGCAATTTCCAAAGACATTTTGAAGGAAGAAATAACAAAGCAGATTAGATAGAGAGGGTATACAAACCAACTGTTGACTTTATTTATTATCTGCATCCTGTTCAAAGGTGGGAATGCTGACAAATACTTCTATACTCCAGCCAATGCCTTCACTCTACCTACAATTTTCCTAGACACAGAATGTTTAAATTTTTTTTTTTTTAGTGTTTATTTATTTTTGAGAGAAAAAGAGACAGAATGTGAGCAGGGGAGGGGCAGAGAGAGAGGGAGACACAGAATCTAAAGCAGGCTCCAGGCTCCGAGCTGTCAGTACAGAGCCTGATGTGGGGCTTGAACTCACAAAGTATGAGATCGTGACCTGAGTTGAAGTTGGACCCTCAACCGACTGAGCCACCCAGGCGCCCCTAGACACAGAATGTTTACAGGAAGACTCTGTTAGTCTTATGTGCATGAGATGAAATGATAGCCAACTCCATTCTTTCATAGCAATTATTTTGTTCTGCTCTGTTTTACATAAATATCGAGGAAAAGATCTGAAAATTCTTAACTATCTCCCAAAGAGTAAAACATGACAGTTGTTAACATTCGATGGGACTACTTCCCCATCCCTTACCTTGCCGTGGTCAAGCACCACCTTCCCTCTGTGGGAACCCGAGGAGATGAAGACAATGGGCTGAAGCTTGCAGGGTACCTATGACACTCCACTGGCACTAAGAAAAACTTTTCACTTACCCGAGCTCCCTCCCAGCCCCTTGAGCCTCAGGAGTCCCCACAAACCTGGCAAGTGTGCTCTGCTGAAGACACGACCACATGCGCTTGAAGGGGTCACAAGTGTCTTCAGCCACCTCCCACCCCATCTTAACTCACAACCAAATAAAATGTCACACACTTAATTATCAGCTTTTCAAGGTAAGATGCTCCTAGCTTCAGACAAATAGCCTCTTCACCCATTGAGTAACCAGCTGAGGATCAAATATGTGTAAGGTCCTAGGGACATTTTTAAAGACACTGTCCCCATCTTTACTGCATTTATAACACATGGCAAAATCTGAGCCCCTCACAGATTTTTAAGTGCAATGGCAACAACGACCACGGTAGTAATAGACTTTCTTCTAAGTCTTCCCCAAAAACAGATGGAGATCTGTTTGCTTTCTAACCCTAATCTACACGACATAAACAAATTTTATTCAAAATGGTATTATTGTTGAAGTCGGAATTCTGTGTTCTAACAAGAATAAAGAAAGAGCCAGTCGTTACCCAAAAAATCAGCCTTTCCTCAGCACCCGTACAAATCCAAGAAAGGCAAAGCTGGAGGCAAAGCTTGTTGCTATCATTCTGTCACTCTGTGTTCTTCAGCACCCAGCCCTCCCTCCAACAGGCCTTCATCCCGTCATAGCCTTCTGATTGCATTTTTATCTTGCACAGTTGAGGCCAAGTATACACAGCCCAGTCTTTTGGCCATTTATAATGTAACTGCTAACCGAGGGCACTGCTCCATGTAAGACACCACTGCCAATGCCAGAGGCTTCCAAATGATAAGTCTTCACTTCTGTTTGATCATCTGCCCATATGGCTAATGTGTACATTTGGGTTCGGCTCACCATCTCAGAACATGGCACACATCCACACATAGTACTAAACCATAATAGGGGTAAGGACTGGTATGGGGAGTGGGGAGTCAAAGGGATTAGTTTCACAAGACTATGAGCCTACATGAGATTAAAGTCTTAAAACCAAATTCATGCACCTCTGCCAGCTGTCACCCACCTCAACACTGTCACAGTCTACACTAGAATCCTACACACAACAAGGTTCTGTGGGTAGGGAATTTGGTCCACAAATAAACCATCCCTTTAAAGATCTGTAGCAATTTAAAAGCAGCTGGTTTCTGGTATGAACCAGTCCTCACAAAACAACTCTCACTTCATCTACAAAGGACGAGGTCCAATGATTTGAATTTTGGGTATTTAAAAAAATTTTTTTAAAAAGGAAAGAATTGCTCCACACAGATATATTCAAGACTCAGACACAATTGCTGGTTCAAGAACAAGAGGCTGGGGTCTTTTAGAAGAGCAGCCATCTGGCACTGGCCTTGGCTGATGAATGTAACTGCACTACTAAAGCTAGATGTGATAATCTAGGCCTGGGACAAGAGGAAGGGAACTATTCCTAAACAGAAACACTGTAGCAAGGCCCAGAATTCACCATGGGGGCCTCCAGGCCACTCAGTCCCAGGACAGATCCAGCAGGGCCTTGTCCCACACAGGCAAGGGTCTCAGTCAGAGGTAGGAAGACCTCTGACAGAGACAATTGTGCAGCTGAAGGAAATCCAGGCATTCTCTTCTCTCCTTTCCCTCCTCTCCTCTTTTTATTTATTCATTTTTGAGAGGGAGAGAGAGAGAGCGAGCAGGGGAGGGGCAGAGAGAGGGAGAGAGAATCCCAAGCAGGCTCTGTATGGTCAGCACAGAGCCTGATGTGGGGCTCGATCCCATGAATTGTGAGATCATGACCTGAGCCAAAACCAATAGTTGGACGCTTAACCTACTAAGCCACCTAGGCACCCCTCCTCTTTTTATTTAAAAAAGGGAAATATTTCTGTGCCTGAGAAAAGTTGTGAATTCAAGAGTCCTTCTATATCAGAAAACAATGACTGACTTTCTAAGGAAGATTCTGAAATTGGGGCAAGATGGTTATAATTTCAGTGCTTAAGAGAAGCACTGAAGGCATATCATTTCTACCATTTAATTAGAGGTAATTTCTTATCGTATATTTTGGAGGCTTTATTCTTTGGTTTCCTGTGTTAAAAAAAAGTGGGGCGCCTGGGTGGCTCAGTCGGCTAAGCATCCGACTTTGGCTCAGGTCATGATCTCACGGTTCATGAGTTCGAGCCCCTCCATTGGGCTCTGTGCTGACAGCTCAGAGCCTGGAGCCTGTTTCAGATTCTGTGTCTCCCTCTCTCTCCGCCCCTCCCCCACTCGCGCTGTCTCCGCCTCAAAAATAAATAAACATTAAAAAAAAAAAGCACCTACTCGGTACCAACTACCATGGTGGTGATGATGATGATACTAATGATAACAGCTATAATTTATTAATCACATTACCATGTGCCAGGCATTGTTTAAGAGCTATCTACTATCTATTGATCTATCTTTCCTTATTTAATTCTCATTGTGAAGTAGATATAATTACCAGCCTGATTTTTATAGATAAGAAAAAGATGATACAGAGAAGTTAAGTAACTTGCCCAAAATAAGTGATACAGTTGCCACTTGATCTCAGAAAGTCTGGAACCACTAGACTAAACAGCCTCTATATTTATATTTGTTAGCATCTTAATCCTGGAACAACTCTTTGTTGTCACTATTATCTGCAAGTCACCGGTGGAAGGGACAAAAAGCATGAAGAAAAGTTAGATTACTTGTCTAGCTAGTAAGCTACAGGGTCAGGAGTTCAATCTAGGTCTCTGACCTCCACACTCAGTACTTTTTCAGTTTACCTCACTCCAGGATGGTTTAATCAACCAACATGGGACCTCTGTACAGATGACTATTCTTGGGGCCAGAAGAGGTGACACTAGGTCCCAGGAGCACACAGGGAAGGAAGCATTAAGAAATGAGAACTAGGGGCGCCTGAGTGGCTCAGTTGGTGAAGCATCTGACTTCGTCTCAGGTCATGATCTCACGGTTCGTGAGGTCAAGCCCCATATTAGGCTCTGTGCTGACAGCTCAGAGCCTGGAGTCTGCTTCAGATTCTGTGTCTCCCTCTCTCTCTGCTCCTCCCCCACTTGTGCTCTCTGTCTCTCAAGAATAAATAAATGTTAAAAATTTTTGAGACAGAGAGAGACAGAGCATGAACGGGGGAGGGTCAGAGAGAGAGAGGGAGACACAGAATCTGAAACAGGCTCCAGGCTCTGAGCTGTCAGCACAGAGCCCAACGCGGGGCTTGAACTCACGAACCGTGAGATCATGACCTGAGCTGAAGTCGGACGCTTAACCGACTGAGCCACCCAGGCGCCCCTAAATGTTAAAAATTTTTAAAAAATAAAAAAAGAAACGAGAACTAGACAAGAGAGTGAAGGCAACAATTGTGCCATGAGGAATCTGCCATCTGCTGCCAACCTCATGGCTCTAAAACAAAAAAATTTATCCTGTCATATCCTGCTAAAAAATCACACAAATGATTTTCTGCTGGCTCCAGTCATCCAATCTCATCTCCCACTTTCCCTGAGATACTCTGCCCTCCAATTTGGCCATCTCATCCTCATCCCTGCCCGTAAACATATCCTTCTCATGCCGTGACTCCTGCTGGTCCTGCACCTGAATTCTCCCTTCCTCTTCTTACCTAGCCATATTCATACCCCAGCAGAAGATCATTTCCTTCATGAGGCTGCTCAGCTCCTCTAGTCCTTCCTGAGTCCCTCCGCCTCTGAGCTCCTTCACAGTTCTAGGTAAGTTAATACTTATTCATAACCAACAGTATAGTTTGCCATTGTTTCTGTTTCCCTAGTGGAAAATTCCTTAAGAGAACAACCATGCCAGATTGTCAGGAGGTGCAGATGCTAGAAGGCCTTCAAGCACAGGCTTGGGAGTCAGACTGAGAATGGATCCAGACTGCCACATGCTCAGGTGGCCAATTCTTACATAAGTCACTTGTAAAATGGAGACAGAAATAGTACCTACTTAATAGGGTATTTCTACAAAGTAAATGAGAGAATGTATAGCTAAGGTATTTTCTACAATGCCTGACAGAATGCTCAATAAATACTTATTTAAATGACAATGTATCTGCCCACAGTCTAGCCACGTGCTGGCTGAATGTGCAGCAGCAGCCCAACAAGTAGTTGTAATTCTCTGATGGGAAATTATTAGGGGTTAGGGATTATTTACAAAAACTGGACAAAGGAAGAAAAGCAAGAAGGAACTCAAGAAAATAAAATATTAGAGTAGGATAGGTAGTAGAGTGGGATAGGTAGTAGAACAGGGGTAACAATAATAAGATTTAAGGATTAAATCAAACCTGTATTTCCTGGGCACTGACTATGTGCAAGTGTTCTGAGGGACATAAAAGGCATGTGAGACAAAGGTCCCATACTCATGGGGCTTACAGTCTAGCTAAGTAGTTAAGACAACATAACTAAAAATACAAAAAAGTACATCATACATGCCGGGGGTGCCTGAGGTTAAGTCAGTTAAGCGTCCGACTTCAGTTCATACTTCCTGAGTTTGAGCCCCATGTCAGACTCTGTGCTGACAGCTCAGAGCCTGGAGCCTGCTTCATATTCTGTGTCTCCCTCTCTCTCTGCCCCTCCCGCACTCACTTTCTCAAAAAGTTTTTTATTTAAAAAAACTTAAATAAATAAATAAATAAATAAATAGAAAGAAAGAAAGAAAGCTGTGGCTCCTGGGGCACCTGGGTGGCTTAGTCATTAAGTGTCCGACTTCGGCTCAGGTCATGGTCTTATAGTTCACACATTTGAGCCCCGCATCAGGTCTGTGCTGACAGCTCAGAGCTGGAGCCTGCTTCAGATTTCTGTGTCTCCCTCTCTCTCTGCTCCTCTCCTGCTCATGCTCACTCTCGCTCTCTCTCAAAAATAAACAGTAAAAAAAAAAAAAAAAAAAAAAAAGTACATACATGCCAAATGAATAGGATAGCCAACAGTTACCAGTTTTGGGGGGGACACAATGGCTCCTTTGTACCATCAACTATTTTTTGTTGTTGTTATAGGATATAGTCTATTCCTTATAACCTACTGATTGGAAAAAATGCCTAACAATAAAAAGCCTATTATGAAAAACCTACTATGAATTCAACATTTTCCTATGAATTTACATGTCGTTGATCACAACAGCCATCTACACACTGCAAAAAAAGTCGAATATATATGTTTGAGATGGCATAAACTCAAGTTTGGCCACACACACAAATATTCACTGCCTACAGCATGAGGATCACTGGCATAGACTCCTACTGACAATAAGAGTTCAGAAGTGAGGTAGAGATTGGACTACAAACTTCTAACTGATTCATTTTGATAAACACATAACTAATTTAATTACAATGAACATTTAACTATTGTAATGGCAAATAATGCTTGTAAAGATAGGTAAATAGATGCAAGCAAATTTCATAGAAGAAAAGGTGGATTTGAGGAGATCCTGAAGGATGAATAAGGTGAAGATAGGCAGAGAGAAGGGGAAAGAAGAAACGTGAGAAAATTAGCAAGATGAGAAAGGAGGGAGATAGTAGCAAATCAAACTACTGAAGGCTGCCTTTCTGGGAATGGGGAAGAGGGGGGAGGGAGGAAAGGATAGTACCCTTGGCACAAACAAAAGATGAGTAGTACAGATGCCAGGGGCTACTGTAAAAAGGCCCTAGAATCCCACACATCTGGACTTGAATCCGGAATCCACCCATCACTACACCCCTGGATAGTCAAGGCTTCCTAAGCCTACATTTCCCCACTATGAAACAGAGATCCAATACTACTGAACTCACAGGGATATAATGATTTTGAGGTGAGGCTCAACATAGGCAACCATTGTGAAGTGCCTAAGACAGTGTCCGACACAGAACAGAGAACTCAGCGATCAGCATGACTACTCAAAGTCACAAAGTAGTCTTAAAGGTAAGGCCAGTTCCATGCTAGTCCACCTTTTCTCAAATAGATATGACAACAAAAGTTTCACATTAAAATCTGCAAAAGAATACTAAAAGAGCTCAAGAGGTATTAGGTGCACTTAGAGTATGGGACAACAAATTTAAGAAGTGCCTAATGATCCAGGGGCACCTGAGTGACTCAGCTGGTTCAAATGTCCGACCCTTGAGATGGAGCCCCATGTGGGGCTCTATGCTGACAGCATGGAGCCTACTTGGGATTCTCTCCCTCTCTCTCTCTCTCTGCCCCAAATAAATAAATAAACTTAAAAAAAAAAAAGTGCCTAGTTATCCAAACTATGAATTCAACAACATTTTGGAGAAATTTGTATTCTATTAATCATAAATCAAAAGGTCTCTCATGGATAAATTAACTCTTGTAGAAAAGGATCAGTTTTAAAAACTTTATAAACAAAATCCTCACTCCTACAAAAAAAAAAAGTAAAATTCAATCATTTTATTAAGAACATGTTTTAATTTTCTCTAGAACACTTCAAACACTGTTTAGGAGGCACTGCCTCAAAGTGGGGTGGGATGCTGAAATAGAGAACAAGATAAATAGAAACACAGAAAAGACAATAAATAATACATTTTTCCACACTTTTGTGAATCCTGCTAAATTATATGGCTTAGACAGTCAGACTTGGTACCTCTTCCCACCACCTCCAGTTTAAGAACTATTAAAACACCTACTGCATGCCAGGAACATAACAGGCATTAGGGCAATAGGACTTCATAAAAGGGAGGGGACATAGGAAGAGGCAGTAAGGGAGAAATGATCAAATTCTGCTTCTGAATTTGGATTTTTAAAAATGTATGTATGATATTGATGAAATCTGATGCTTTTTAAGAAGTGAAAACCAAAACTTAAAAATAAGACAATCTGCTACTGCAATAAAAGGGACACAATTCGAACTGCAGAAGCTTCTTTATCTGACTCCCAAAGGAAACCCTGCCCAGAGCGGACTGGGTGGAGAACGGAGATCGTCATGGTGTGGGCTTCATGGCTGGTTAATTGCTCACTCAAGGATGGACTGGAAGACAGGTTAGAATTTGGTACCCACTCCCAACTTGTATTCAACAACACAAGAGGGACCAATGAAGGAGAATCAGTGCCCCCTCTTCTCGCCTAGCTGAGAAAAGTAGGTGTCAGAGGCAGCTGAAAATGGCATGCAGGACTAAAGGTGGGCAGAGGTGACAGACATCCATCCAGAAAAGCCACAAACTCTGTCAAAGTGCTCACTCAGACCGCTGCCGCTCCTCAAACTGAGGACAGTCACTTAAAGTGTTTATCCACAGTGTGTGCCACCACGCCAGGAGGGGGGTTGGGAAAGATGATCCAGTTACTTTCCGTATGTTAATCCTGGCAGCCTAAGCAGCAGCAGAAGGCAAACCCAGGGCAGAGAAGTCGACCAAAGGAAAGTCTGATTAATAATTATACTCTGAGTTTACAGAGCACCTCTTTCTTCCCTGAAGAACTTGAAGTGCTTTGGAGACATTACTTCACTAGATCCTTCAGGTTCTTTATTTAAATATTTTCACAGGCAAGTCATAGACAGTATCCAGTACATGGGAAAGTTAAGATTTTCAATGCACCCTAACAGATTAGGAAAAGCACACATACCCACACCAATTTGCCCCAGGGAAGTCTAAAGAAAGAGGACTACCAGCAGCTCCTTCCCCTAGCTGCTCTGGCGAGTAGCAAAGTCTGTTTCTCAAATATGAATCTGAGAGCTCAGAAAAAAAGTCAGTTTCTCAAAGGTCCCAAAATAAGTGTCTAGAATTCCACAGAATTGAGAATAGAACAACAGTCCTGCCTCACCCTCCTCACAGTATAGAACAGATCAAGAGCCCAAGTTGCCATAAATCATTTACAAGACAAGCCAAAAAAAGGAGGGAGGAAAGATGGGAGAAAAAGAGAAGGAAAGAAAAAAAGCACATGTATTTTGCTTGGATCAAAGAAGTTTCCATTTTTATCTCAAAAGAGGGACACTGGGTGGGTCCATAAGGCCTATCTACTGCAAACCAACCAAAGCAGTATATCTACAAGATCATCAGTCATTTTGTTTCTTATCCCTTGCACAAAAAGTACATATGTTTCTGTAAAAATATTCAATCATTTAAGAATTTACAGTGAGACTACTAAACACCAGGCGTTGTGCTGAGTCTGACTGAGTACAGAATGTGAACAAAATGCTATGTCTCCTATTCTCCAGAAGTGGAAATACAGTGGTGGACATAACCATCAGTATAAAAGTGTCAACACATAGACCAGTAAGTTTACACTTATATGTTGCAAAAAAGTCTGTGGTGGAGAAGAACAGCAGAACTTATGAGAAAATAACAACAGAAGGGACCTTGTTGGCTGAGGTAGTCAGGAAAGGCCTTAGTAAAGAAGTGGTATTTTGCTTGAGTCTGGAATGATTTCACTAAGTGAATGCAGGAGCTTTTCTGGGGGCAGAAGGAAGCATATATGCACAGGTTGTCTGGTGACAACAGACTTGGGTCTTGTAAGAACCAAGGCCAGTGGGCTTAGAGTTCACTGTGAGAAGAAAAAGAAGAGGATGGCAGGGCAAGTGCGGCCATACCACCCAAGGCCAGGCTGGGCATCTTGAGGAATTTGGATGTAAGGACCTTGGGTTTTTTTTCCCTATGTCCTTCATAGCTACCAGCCCAATGCCTTCCTCATGGCAGACACTAAGAAAATACTTGCTTAATTCAGCTTATAAATAAAATATAAACCACTAACCATTTAACAAGCAATGCACTGACTTAAAATCTTGGCCCTCAAGAATCTTATAATCTGGTTTGTAGAAAAAAGAAACCAGACTACCCCTTCACCCCAAATGCCAAATGTTTCTGAGACAAGAAAAATATCCTAAGGCAATATCTGATTAAATGCCAAATGAAACTTTCAAGTCATAAAGTTCACTGGAAGGGGGAATAATCTGAGGCTATTGTGACAACAGGTTTCCTAGAGAGAGTGTGACTCCACGTAGACACTGAAGTGTGGGGAGAATTCAGCTATACCACCTGAGGAGAATGTTCGAGGCATGGAGAACAGCGTAAAAGGAAATGCAGAAACAGAAATGAGCAAGGTCCGTTAGGGAGAAAGAAGCACACAGGGACAGCTGGGCCTACCCTAGAACATACAGCAGTCCACCCCACAGGGAGCTCCAGGCCAGCTCACCCCAACCTCAAGGGCCTTCCTTGGACACAAGTGGAAGATTCCCACAAGCCAGGGCCCTGGGCTGGTCTCCTCCCTGGTATACTTTGAGGAAGCAGGAAAAGGAAAGTTAGTGAGACTGGCCCAAGGGAAGGAAAGGCAGAGAGCTATGGAGCCCATTCACTGGGATAAAAAAAATTAAACGCCAAGGAAGGGAAGATGGGGGAAAATCCAAGTTGTAGTATTATGCAACTGAAATTCCATGCATAAGCCAGGAAACTCAAAGGTCACAGTTCCCACAGCAACTGTAACCTGAACCATCAGCGCATGTAGTCTTTGGCACTGCTAGACCCAAAACAACCAACCATGCTCAGCGCTGGGCAGCCCACACGTCGCCCGCCAGCACATACCTGCTGCTCGGCCGCCCTGTGGCCCCGCCCCTTAGCGCCAGGGAGTCAACGCGCCTGCACTCTGCTCCAGGTTCACCTGGGCTGCCCATTATCAGGCTGCATTGGACCCTCGGCCATTCTCTGCAATCTCTGATTTTTGTGGGCAGAGCTTCACCCTGACTCCATGCCTACTTAACTATGGGTCTTTAATCCTAACTCTTCTGTGGATTGTGTTATCTTAAAAAAAAAGGAAATGGTAAGTGTGTTGGGGGGGGGAGGGGAGGAAGAGGTGCTACCACCTTTTCCTCTTGAATGTTGTGGCACCCCAACACGTGCAAAGCCTCACTGCATGGGAAACAGGTCAGGGTGTGGGGGAGAAGCCAGAGGAGTGGCAAGAGAATATTGGGCTTCAAAGGACATCCATCAAAAAAGTTAAAAGACAACCTACAGAATGGGATATTTTTACAAACCATGTATCTGATAAGGGACTTGTTTCTAGAGAATACGTAACTGAGCACATGTCCCTTCCCAAAAGAGGCTAGGACAAAGGCAGGTCATCCAGATTCTGCACTCACCCTGGGGGAACCTATATATTGTGATGATAGAGGATGGGGTGAGAACCTTCCTTCCACCTTCATCCCCCAGCCTGGGGTGGCAGTTAAGGCTGTGGATACAAGGAAGACCAATAGCGACCTGGCTTAGAAACCGATGATCATGGGCCTTTTTATTTTTTTTCATTAAAAAATTTTTTTAAGTTTATTTACTTATGGGTGGGGGGAAGCAGAGAGACTGAATCCCAAGCAGGCTCTGCACTGTCATTGCAGAGGCTGATGCAGGGCTCAAACGCACGAACTGCAAGATCATGACCTGAGCCAAAGTCAAAGACTTAACTGACCGAGCCACCCAGGCATCCCTGATCATGGGCCTTTTTACTTTTATTTTATTTTATTTATTTATTTTTAAATTTACTTTCAAGTTACTTAGCATTTTGTGCAGTAATGATTTCAAGAGTAGAATCCAGTGATTCATCCCCTACTTATAACACCCAGTGCTCATCCCAACAAGTGTCTTCCTTAATGCCCCTTGCCCATTTAGCCCATCCCCCCCACCCACAACCCCTCCAGTAACCCTTAGTTTGTTCTCTATATTTAAGAGTCTCTTATGTTTTGTCCCCCCTCCCTGTTTTTATTTTTGCTTCTCTTCCCCTATGTTCATCTGTTTTGTATCTTAAATTTCACATATAGGTGAAGTCATATGATATTTGTGCTTCTCTGACTAATTTCACTTAGCATAATACCCTCTAGTTCCATCCACATTGTTGCATATGGCAAGATTTCATTCTTTTTGATTGCCAAGTAATACTCTATTGTATATATATACCACATCTTCTTTATCCATTCATCAGTCAAACATTGGGGCTCTTTCCATACTTTGGCTAGTTGACAGCACTGCTATAAACATTGGGGTGTATGTATCCTTTTGAAACAGCACACCTGTATCCTTCAGATAAATATCTAGTAGTGTAACTGCTGAGTCATAGGAGAGTTCTAGTTGTAATTTTTTGAGGAACCTCCATACTGCTTTCCAGAGTGGCTGCACCAGTTTTCATTGATCATGGGCCTTTTTAAAAGACAAGCCCCCCCCAGGTGCCTGGGTGGCTCAGTCGGTTGAGCATCCGACTTCGGCTCACATGATCTCACAGCTCGTGAGATCGGGCCCCATCGGGCTCTGTGCTGACAGCTCAGGGCCTGGAGCCTGCTTCAGATTCTGTGTCTCCCTCTCTCTCTGCCCCTAACCCACTCACATTCTGTCTCTGTCTCTCTCAAAAATAAATAAACATTACAAAAAAAAATTTAAAAGACAAGCCCCCTGAGGTCCTCCTCCTCACTGTTCAGTCATCACAACAGAAAAGACTCACCCTGGAAATCTTACCTACCTCCGGGCCATTGCTTATGTGCATAGCTGAAATTACAGGCTCAAGGCAAAGAATGACTTTTCCTTTCCTATTACTTTGGCTGTCAAGGGGAACAGAGACAAGGGAAGCAACAAAGTGGTCAAGAGAAAGCCCAGCTCCTGAGATACGTGTGACTAAGATTAGCTCTACACTGAGCACCTGTCTGACTCTGAGCACGTCCCTCAATGACACTGATAAAACTACCTTGCATGACTGCCATGAGGACTAAATAAGGAAATACATGTCAGAGCCCATGCTATAGGGCCTAACACATAGAAGGTGCTCAATAAATGGAAATTATGAATACTGTTATTTCTTTTTACACTTCATGTTTTACCAAAAATACTGCTACCCAACTTGATTACCCACTTCATTTACAAGAGCTGGGTCCAGATTAATGTTTTGGTTGTTTCATACCAATAGTAACAACAATAATAGTTGTGTGTTTACTATGTGATGAGTGGTATTTTGTATGCTGTTCTTCGAACTTCACACAGGATTTCACTTAATCCTCACAAAACTCCATGAGATAGGTACTATTATACACATTTTACAGGTGAAGAAATAGAAATTTAGTATGTACTCAAGGTCACAGTTCTAAGTAATAGAAGACAGAATTAAACCCAAGCAGTCCCACTTTAGAGTCCCATACTTAACCATATCACATCCATCTTCACAGTATCTGCCCTCAGCAAGTAAAGTAGGCAAAGAGGACAAAGTGTCACAGGTCCCAAAAACATTCCAAGAGTGACTTCTTTGAAAGAACTGTCAGTCTCAGGTTGACCTTATGATCACAAAGCCATATGGCATGGTTCTATGGAAGACAAAGGCCAGAGAAATCCAAGATGGCATCATCATCATCCATTATCATCCGCTTGATCACAAGCAGCCCAATTCAAAGTGGGAATATGGGGGGGGGGGGGTACCTTAGGTGGCTCAGTCATCTAAGCCTCCGATGTGGTATCAGCTCAAGCTGTGTTACCTCACGGTTGTGGGATCAAGCTCCATGTCTCTCTCTTTCTCTGTCTCTCTGTCTCTCTCTCAAAATAAATAAATAGATGTAGAAAAACGAAAACAAAAACAAAGTGGGAATAGGGGACCATGCTTCATTTCAAAACTGCACTTGGTAAAGTCATCCAAGCATTTTGATACCTCATGGGTAACGCTTAGTAAACAAGCTTGGGAATCTAAATGGTCTTATACCCTACTTGACTCACTTCCTATTTCATAAATTCCCACAACTTTCTTGCATCTGGAAAGACAGAACTTCTCATCTTCTCCACTTTTCTTTAATTAGGTTTCCTCTCCCTCTCACATTTTTGTTCTATGTTCCACACACTCCCATCCCCCAGCTACATGATTTATATCTACTTGTTCAGATTACATGCAAAGAATAAAACCCCACAGATTCATTTTCCCCAACTTAGAAATGGAAATAACAAAGAAAGCTAAAAGGGATATGTAACAAATCAGGCTCTGAAATACCACATTTGCAAGTAATCCCAAGTATGCCCCCCAAAAGGGACTGCAGCATTCCTACCTACCAATAGGAATGTGATCTTGGACAAGAACAGCCCCTGCTGCATACCCCCTGAGCTGGCTCCCTCATTGACAGGAAACAGTATTTACTATCCTAGAGGTGTTAGGTGGCTCAGACAGCCAACAGAACATTATTATGTAAGTAAAATGTCTTCTTTTTAGTCTTGTCTGACAATATAGGAAGAAGGTGGACCACTAAAATATTTTGTAGGGATCCAGATAGGAGATAGTTTAAGTATTTCATTCTGGTAACTTATCTACATAATCTAGATGCACTTCATGCTATTAAATTCCTTGCCTTATAGAGTAAATATAGCCAAACATCTCATTAGATAACACAAAGGAGTTAAGATTACAGTAAGAAATGACACTACTCCATTTTCTTGGCTTGTGCTTAAATACAACCTCAATACACTTGTGTCCAACCTCCAGCTATTCCCAGAAACCTTCCCCCCAATGTGTTCACTAGTCATCAGCGTATGGTTGTGTTTTTTGTTATTGTTGTTGCTGTTTTACCAGTGACATGGTGAGTAAAATGCTATGAAGAGCCTATATGCCTTCATCTTTGCTTTCAGCGGATTTTAAGTTTCTAAAAGCTAAAACAAAATCACCAACATAAGAAGTTCCAAGTATTAAAGGTTATGAGACTGGTTATAGACTATTCAACTCTAGAGACTTGTTAAATATAACAGAAATACCTGAAAGCATAGAAATCTGTCATGCCAACATGGGTTTACTCAAGGACTAAGGGCAAATCTGACTCATCAAAATTAAACTTTTATGCTCCAAAGCAAAAAGGACACGATCAAGAAACTGAAAAGGCAACCCACAGAATGGAGTAAAATGTTTGCAAATCATATATCTGGTAAAGAACATTATCCAGAATATATAGAGACCTCTTTACAACTCAATAATAAAAAGTAACCCCCCCAAATGTTTTTCAATGTTTTGTTTATTTATTGAGAGAGAAAGAGTAAGTGTGTGAGCATGAGGAGGGGAGGGCGCAAAGAGACAGGGAGGCAGAGAATCCTAAGCAGGCTCTGCACTGATAGTGCAGAGCCCAACATGGTGCTTGATCTCACAAACCATGAGATCATGACTTGAGCCGAAATCAAGAGTTGGAAGCTTAACCAACTGAGCCACCCAGGTGCCCCAGCAACCCAAACTTTTAAATGGGCAAAGGACTTGAATAGATATTTCTCCAAAGAAGACATACAAAAGGACTTGAATAGATATTTCTCTAAAGAAGATATACAAATAGCCAATAAGCACATAAAAAGATGTTCAACATCATTAACCATGAGAAAAGTACAAATCAAAACCACAGTTGAGATACCACTTCACATCCACTAGGATGACTATAATCAAAAAGGCAGACAATAACAAGTGTTGGTGAGATGTGGAGAGAACAGAACCCCCATACATTGCTGATGGGAATGTAAAAATATGCAGCCACTTTGGAAAATAGGTAGGCACTTCCTCAAAATGTTAAATACAGAGTTATTATATGATCCAGTGATTTCACTCCTAGGTATATAAATACATAAGAGAAATGAAAACATTTGTCCATACAAAAACTTGTACACAAATGTTCATAGCATTATCTGCTATCTATCAAAACAGCCCAAAGTGGGACTGCTGAATGTATAAAGAAAATAGAATATATCCATAAAACAGAACATTTGGCCATAAAAGGGAATGCAGGTCTCATGCATGCTACAACACAGACAAAACTTTGAAACATTATGCTAAGTGAAAGAAGCTAGTCACAAAAGACCACATATTATATGATTCCATTTATATGAAATACCCAGAGTAACAAATTTACAGGGACAGAAAAGTAGACTAGCAGTTGCCTAGGGCAAGAGGGGGGCTGGAGAGAAGTGAAAAGTCACTGCTATGGGCACAGGATTTCTTTTGGGGGTGATAAAAATGTTCTAACATTGATTGTAGTAATGGTTGTACAATTCTTTGAATACACTAAAAGTGAATCGTACACTTTAAATGAATGAAAACGTATGGTACGTGAATTATATAATAAACCTGTTAAAAAAAAAAAAAAAAAGAAAGAACCCAACTGAGAGCAGTAACTGTGTCACTATTCTCTCCTACACAAGGGCCTGGCACAGAGCAGGTACTTAATAAATGTTAGTTAAATAAAGAAAATAGAAATGTGAGTCTTTCACCAAAGATTTCATTAGAGGAATTCATCACCATTCAGTGACTCCAATGAAACAGTCCCAACCTAGAAGAGACAGGAACCCCTCTATAGCACCTTCTCCCAGCCCAGGACACCCGCTACATATTAGGCTTATATTCGCAGTCTAAAGTTTCTTCTAAACCTGGATTCTATGTTTTGTCGGTAAATATAAAAAGCCAACAAGGGGTGCCTAGGTAGTTCAGTTGGTTGAGCAGTTGAGCGCCCAACTCTTGATTTCAGCTGAGGTCGTGATCCCAGGGTCATGGGATCGAGCCCTGCATCAGGCTCCATGCAGAGCGTGGAGCCTGCTTAAGATTCCTTCTCTCTCCCTTTGCCCCTTTCTCTCCCCTCGCACTCACTACTCTCTCTTGGGGAAAAAAAACAACAACAAAAAAGAAAAAAAAAAAGCCAACAAATATTTCTGAAAGCACATAATGTGAGCTCCTGGTCAGGTGCTATGAGGAATGAAGTCTGGGATGTGGGTCCCTCTCTAGCAGCCTGGTTAGAGGCAAAATTAGCATTCATGAAATAAGCAGAGACTTCAGGGCAGTGGATACTGGGGATAAATCAGAAAATTAAGACAGTAAAAGCCTTTGGTCAAAAGTAGGATATTCTTCTAGGGAATCCCTAGTAAATTACTGCAAACTACTATCATGCCTTGTCCATATGGCCTTCCGCATCCCACAATCCAAATTAATTGCTTCCTCAACAGCATTTTGCTTAAAGCCATCTTTTATTACAGTACACTGTACCTGTATCTGGCTCTCCCCACCATGCAATTCATTCCTAATTAGTAAGGACAATGTTAACAATTTATGTTTCCTTGAAAACCATTAGCACCGTCTTGCATACAGTAAGTGGGTAATTCATATTTGTCAACTTTAAGTATTCACTTCACAAAAACTATCATTAACGCCTTTTCTTATTTCTTAAACCCATGAGTTGGCCAGCCTAAAAGCAGAATCCTTAGATTGTTACCACAACTGTCACATGATCTACAAGCACCCACACAATGTGGCCCACGCCCACCTTTCCAGAACTCCCACCTTCCTTCTTCTCATCATTATGCTTCAGGCCAAAGGCTTTTCTCCTCAAGCCTGCAAACCTCCTGCAGGCCTACACTCTGTAGGCCAGGTACTCCTCCACTCCCCATTCACTACCACTCAGTGCTTACCTAACCTAACATTTTCCCCCCCGGAGGCTATTCCCACCTCCCCACTCCAGCCCAGAGTAAGTACTCTGTCCCACACTTTCTCTGGACCCTGCACTGGTCCTTCTTGCAGGCCCTTCATACACTTAGATATCTCTGTGACTACTTGTTTGTCTATTTCTCCCACTAAACTGTGAACTCCACGCAGGTAGTGTTCATTTAACTCACTAAGGTAGTGTGCTGGTAAATGCTTAATTACCTATTCTCCAAAACCATGTTCATGTCTTTAAAGGTATTTATATGTACATATATTTACATTTATTATAAATTTTACTGATATAAAAATGTATAGCATACAACAGTAACAAAATATACAGAAGAGTAATAAATATGTACTAATATATAATAAAGTATGTATTAATAACATATGTAATACTCTTTAATGTAAATTCCATATAGCCAATTGAGTTTCACAGAATGCTGTCATAGATTTTCGTCTAATTCATATCTACAGCCAACTCATGGATTCAATTGATAAATCAGTGAGTTGATATTTTCATTTACTTCAAGGAGTAAAACAAAATTAGAACAAGAAAGATGTATATCAAACAGGATATGAGCAACTTCTTTGCTGAACTGGACTCCAGCTTTCAAATACTAAATATTTCCTGAAATTTTTTGTGTTAATTCACAATATAATGGCTATAGACATAAAACACTAAGTTCAAACTGCAAATGTTAACATTTTCTCCATCACTCTCTTAGACAATGGACAAAATAATAAATCAGGCCCTGATCTGTAGTGTTGTCGGTTTCCATGGTATAAATACTCTCATCATGGCCAACTTCAGGCTACCAACTTGACATCTCTGAGCACAGACACAGAGCTGGGAAGAGATGCACCATAGCTCACTATTACATAATACTCCACCGTATAGATTACAAGAGACACAAAGCACAGTTTATGCTAAAATAATGAGGAAGTGAAGAATTTTTGAGTATTTACTACCCTTGTGTTAATATAATTTATTTAATTATAAGTATATAGAACTAATTTTTAATAATGGCTATATTTATCAGCCAACCTGCAAAATTCCTGAAAATTTAACTAGGTAAGGCAGGCCATGATTCACGATTATATTCCTAGTGTTTAGTACACAAAAGGTGCTCTGGTGTTATTTGTGGAAACAAAGCATTATCCTGTAGTTACTTCACTCCTAAGAGTCTGCTCTTCCAAAAGGAATCAAGACTTTCCAATAACAAGATTTTACTGTATCTGGGAATTTTGAATGCTAGAGAGAATAGCACAATCTTCGATGGAACACATTATCTTTCAAAGGGAGGGGTGTCTTTTAATATTTAGTGTAAGCTCAAATGAAGAATATTTTTGATAAATTCTCCCTGAGATATTTCTTCCACAAAAACACTTAGGCACTGGGAAGTTGATTTTAAATCCTTCAACAGTCTGATTTGGTTTAGCACCCTGGGTGGCATTATTCACAGGGTGTTCCTGAAAGCTCATGAGTTCTGGCTCCCATTCTGGAAAAAACAGAGCCCAACAAGCATCTCCAGGTCCTAGGGGGTACTGGGCTGGTACTGAGAACTGCTGGGAGCTGGGAGCTTACTCACCCACTGCCTGGGTCTCTTCTAGCTCAGTGTGGGTCCTCTTCATGCTGTTTCTTTTGATATTACTGTCGCTACCTTCCGTTTAAGTTTCTTTCTCTGCTCTTCACACTTCTCCCTGGTTCTCTATAGATTGCTTTACCAAGGCTGATTTTGGTCCCTGGCTTCTCATCATCCTCCCCACTCAATACCAACTGTCTTTGTCACTAATGACTTCTAGATCTACATCGGACTGTCTGAATGCTCAGCCTAAAGTACTTTCCCCAGTTATCAGCAACTGTAGTGTCCTTCAGATCATACTGTGTATCTCTATGCCTTTGACAATACAAGCCTGTCACAGCTGCTCCTCTAAGAATGCAACAGATAGACTCTACCACATCAGCCAGGATTTGATGGACCTTTATCTTCTGTAGACTGTAATATGAACAAAGAGCGTAGTGAAATTTCATTTTCCCGAGCATAAAATAAAGGTGAATTTGCTTTTTCAGATTATGCCTGCTGCTCTCCTCCCCAGAACACAGCATTGTTACATAGGAGACCTCCTTTCCCCTTGTCATCTTTGTCCTCTCCCAAGCAGTAATATACCTAAGACTCACTAAACATCTCCTAGGTCTATCTCCCTTTTCCCATTTCTGGTCATCACTCTGCCTTCATTACCCTCCAATGGAAATTATCCCAAACTACCTGCCCATGGGTCCACTTGGCCTCCAGCCCATCTTCATCAAGTAATTTTCACACAGTGCCACTTCTCTATTTAAGAACCTAAGGCTCCCTATCAAAATCTAAGAGAATATTCCTCTTCCTAGGAGATAAACACTGAAGTATTTAGGGGTCAAGGAATGCAATATCTCTAATTCATATGGAGAGAAAGAAAAAAATATGAAAAGCAAATGGGACAAAATGAAAACAACTGGTGATTCTGGGTAAACAAAGAGTTCCTTATACTATTCTTGCACTTTTCTGAAATTGTATCAAAATCAAGTTACAAAAAAACCCCTACAACTCTCATCTTAGCATCAAAGTACTTACTAACAGCCCCTTCTTACTAACCACTCCAGTCCAGCGTGTTGGTGATGGTCACCTCTTTATCTAGGATCTTGTTTTTGTCCCCCTCTCTACACCTAGACTCAGGATTTCCCCTGTTCCTCCATAACAACTGGCTTCCTTCACTGACTCACTTCTTCCAGGGGTGCTGAGGAAGGAAAAGAACTAACATTTACTGACCATCTGCTACGAGCCAGGCCAGCATCATGCTTGGCACTTTTTGCATATTATTTCACCTAATTCTGCTAACAACTCTGCAAGGGAAGTGAGAGCTTGAGCCTTGGAGAGATTAAGACCCTGGTCCAAGATGACACAGTGCAGAGCTAGAATGGGAACCCAGGTCAGCCTCTGCCATCCACAGTGCTGACCCACACCTCACTGCTCCCCTTTCCAGACCAACTCGTCCACAGCTCCTTCATTCGCTCAACATGTACTTCCTGTCTGCTTTGTGCCAGGGTTTGTTCTAAATACTAGAGATACATCAGAGGACAAAACAGATAAAACTCTGTGACCTCACGCAGCTTCCATTTGACAATAAAAACTGTATTTATCAAATACTTATGTAGCACCTACTCCATATCAGGTGTTAGGCTAAGCATTTAATAAACATTAATTCATTTGATCCTCATAAACATTCTATGAATTAGGTATTATTCTTACAAATGGGGAAACTCAGAATAAAGGGGTTACAGAATCTACCCAAGTTCACATAAGTAGTAAGTGGTGAGGCCAACATGGATACGCAGGCAGTCTGGCTCCAGAGCCCAGACTACTATGCCTCTCAATAAACATAAGTAAAACATGCTAGAGGGTGGGAAGTACTCTGAAAAAAAAGGAAAAAGCAAAGCAGGATAAAAGAGTTAAGAATTTAGAATACTGGGGGACACACTGAAATTTTAGACTAGGAGGCATGAGTATCGTTCCTAGAGAAGGTAACATTTAAGCAAAGGCATACAGAGGCCAAGCAGGTCAGCCATGTACCACCATAGGGGAGACTTGTTTGGGAAGACTGAACAGTGTGTGTGAGGCAGGGTGTGCCTAGACATCCAAGGAACAGTAAGGCAGCCAGAGAAACTAGAGCACAGGGAGCAAGGGGAATAGTAACCACTGCCTTTTGAGCAGCAGAAGACATGGTTTATACTCAAGTCTCTGTATTTGCCTGGTGTTCACTAACTGCTTTCATTATTGATCTTGACTCCCAAGATGAACTATGAACTATTAAGAACAGAGCCTGTAGCATCTACTCTCTTTGTTCATCCCTAGTACTTTTAAGTTAATGTTTACTGAATCTGTCTGCCTTGCCTGTGTGTATTCCCTGAACTGCACAGAAGACAAGCAGATCCTGTGAGAGCAGCTTCTAACATCTCTGACCATCAGTCCTCTCACACTAGCAGTGAGCAGTAACCTCTATCTGTGTTAAGCATGCTCCTGTGAAAATGTATGTACACGGTACTCGTAGTTTGTTTCCAAGCACACCTGCAAATTTTATACTCAAATTTTATCTCCAGTATGTCTCTTTAAATGGCTGATGGCCAACATCTGTCTACTTTACAAATGGCAAAACTGTGACACACAACCATTAAGTGATTCACTTGAGCTCACTGCACAGTAGCAGCTGAGTCAAGGTTTTCTCATGTAGACTGGGAGATCAGGGAATGCAGAGGCACCCAGCACCTTTATCCTCCTTTGTGACCCACCCCCTACCCCAAGGCACAGGGCCTTGCAGACCTAAGACACTGAGGACTCTTGACTCAGATTTCAGATGTCCTCGCTCACCAAGAATGGTCTCTCTGAAGGTCAGTAATGACTGAACACAGTGAAGGGTCTCAATCACGTCCACACTGGCAAAGATCAACCATTTAGTTAAGTCACATAGAACTTAGATAAATGGAATGAGTCACCCAAGTTACACAAAGATAAAAGCCTTCCCTTTATTCCTTTCTCATCAGGTGCAGAATTTCCAGATTCCTTTTCCCATAGTTCCCATGGAACTAAACAAGCTATTACTACTCATAAGGAATTAAAGAGTATGTATCAGACATTCCCCTATTTCTGGTTTCAGTCTCTAAAAATAGCCAAGAAAGGAAAATTCTTTTTTGCTCGAACTAGAAAAGGTAGTGTAGCTTTTCCTCCCATTTTATTTCCAAAATACATTACTCCAATTTAATTCCATGTTATTTTCCAGATCAGGCCTGGAACAAAATCCATCCCAGAAGAATCACCTTCCATAGCCTGAGGAGCAAGGGAGGAGATGAAAGCCAAAAGCAAGACTGTGTCTGTAACTGTAAGTGAGATCTTGGGTGTTGTGGCTGCTGTACTCCATTTAAGAGATTAACTTTCTCAAGAAGGCATCAGGAAATGGCAGGCGCTATGTCAAGTAAATAGCAGTGCCTGTCCTCTGGCAGCTTAGAAGCTCACGATAACAAGTGATCCTTCAGCCCTGGGGCTGCTTCTCCTTTCAGAGCAGCCCAGTGATCAGCCCAAGCATGAGTCCCAGAGAACTGCTACTGCTGGGAGTGTGGGTCCTGAAGACAAGCAGTTGGCAACTTGTGTCTCTAAGTGTTGTTGGGAGGGAATAGCAGCATCAGTATTTACCTATGGCCGATAATCTATGAGTAACAGTTATTGGAGGTGTGCTAGGTTCAAAAACAACCAAGATTGTAGCACTGTTAAGTTTCCTGCTGTTGATCACCATCCTGTCATTACCTTGTCATTACCATCCTGTCTTGACAAATCCATGCTGCAGTACTTAGGGGTAAAAAGGGGCACAATGTCACCAACTTTCAAATGGGCCAGGAAAAAATGGGAAGAGAGCAGGGAGAGAATAAAATCTAATTTAATAGATCTAGATAACAGGCACAAGGGAGCTGCTCTTGCAACATCTCTGTAAACTTGAAATTATATAAAAAGTTATCCAACAAATGAACTTTACTTGGGCCCCAACAAACAGGTGGGCATGCTGTCCCAGTTACAGCAGGAGCCACCTCCCGCCTACAGCACCCAGAGGCCAAGGCAGCAAAGGTGGCTTAGACACAGTGAGAGTCAGAGGGAGACAATTGGGACAATTAACAATGTTGACAGAAGTCTGGGAGCACATAAGGCATCCGCTATCTCTCAGTTTTTCTCTAGAATCAAGCCATGCTCTCTGGTTTTTCTCCAGAATCAAGTCCTACTCTGAGTACATGGAAAATAAGCCCCCAAAAGGGGACTGGGAAGGCACCAAACTTGAAGCTTCAGCATCCTCTGGAGCTCTTCCCTTTCCATATCTTTTCTATCTAATCAGTGTCCTCTTTCCAAAATGTCTCTGGCATGGAGTCCCTTCCTCTCTGTTTCTACCGCCAACAACCTGTTCCAGTTGCTTGTCATGTCACACCTGAATTACTATCAAGGTGGGCAAACCATTACTTGCGGGCCAAATCCAACCTCCAAGCAAGAAGGGTTTCACATTTTTAAATCGCTTGGGGAAAAAAATCAAAAGACTATTTTGAGACATGTGAGAATTGTATGAAATTCCAACTCAGAGGGCCACAAATAAGAGCTTTGTTGGCACAGTGCCATGCCCATTTGTTTACCAATGGTTTATGGCTGCTTTCCTGCTACAACAGCAGCTGCATAGCTGCATCAGAGACCACTGAAGCCTAAAATGTATACTCCTGGCCCTTCATAGAAAAAAGTTTGCCAACTCCTCCCATAGGTGGTCTTGCTTGACTTTCATTTTTCCCTCCTCCACCATATTAATGGGCACAAAATACTACTTCCACACTATTGCTCTGTGTTCAAACACCTCTGATGAACTTCCTGTTGCCTATAAACTTCATACTGTACCATGGCATGCATCAGACCAGGTGAATAAACTTGTTTTTAAAGGCCATGCCTTTGTTCATGCTGTTCTCTGCCTTTTAGAAAACTCTTCTTGGGGCACCTGGGTGGCTCAGTCAGTTGAGCATCCAACTTCGGCTCAGGTCATGATCTCACTGCCCGTCAGTTCGAGCACCGAATCGGACTCTGTGCTGACAGCTCAGAGCCTTGGAGCCTGCTTTGGATTCTGTTGTCTCCCTCTCTCTCTGCCCCTCCTCCACTCATGTTCTTTCCACCCCTCCCCCCGCAAATAAATAAACATTAAAACAACAACAACAAAAAAAGAAAACTCTTCTTGCCTTTAGCTGCTAAGCCCTCCTTTCAAGACTCTGGGAGCATTTCCTGGTTCCCTTTCCTGTGCTTCCACAGCACCCTATACTTACCCTCATCACAGCTCTTACCACACTACACTGAAATCATCTATTTGTGTGTCTGTCTCCCCAGCTACAGTAAGATTCCAGAGGGCAAGGAACACGTCTTACTCATCTCCCAACACCCAGACAGACAGTGGCACGGCAATCCCCAAACACTAAACATAACTCCCACCCAGTCAGGCTGGCCTTCTCACTGCCGTGAATGCATCCTGCTTACTCTCACTCCAAGCTTTGCTCACACCAGCACCTAGACAATCCTAACAGTGACCTGGGACACAGTCTATGGGCCCACGGGAGCCAGTGTGGACTAGGGTTCAAACCCCAGGCACCTCCCATGCACATGCTATGTGTCCTTGGACAAGATACTTATATCTCTGAGTCCTCCTCTATAAAGCAGGGATGATATAGTATCTCCTAACCTGCAGGGCTGACAATGCATGTAGAGCATCTAAACCAGTTCTTGGTATATAGTAAGTTCTCAAAAGGTAATACAATTGACCCTTGAACAATGGACGACTTAAGGTGCAGACCCCCATGCAGCTGGAAATCTGCGTATAACTTTTGACTCCCCACTAAGGGTCAACTGTTGACCACAAGCCTTCCTGATAACTTAAACAGTTGATTAACACATATTTCGTATGTATATCACCATGCACTATATTCTTATAATAAAGTAAGCCAAAGAAAATGTTATTTAAAAACCATAAGGAAAATACATTTATAGTACCATGTTGTACTTATCAAAAACAGCTTCGGGGCACCTGGGTGGCTCTGTTGGTTGAGCGACTGACTTCAGTTCAGGTCATGATCTCACAGTTTGTGAGCCCTTGTCGGGCTCTGTGCTGACAGCTCAGAGCCTGGAGCCTGCTTCTGATTCTGTGTCTCCCTCTCTCTCTGCCCCTCCCCCACTCATGCTTGGTTTCTCTGTCTCAGAAATAAACATGAAAAAAAAATAATTAAAAAAAAAGCCTCATATAAGTGGACCCACACAGTTCAAACCCGTGTTGTTCAAAGATCAAATGTAGTTACTATCCTTGTTTTCTCCAGACAGTAGAGTCACCTGTTTGTGCCACTTTGGTATTTCATTGCTTTCCTTTCCTCTTCACCCAATTGTTTTTTACATTCATATTGTATCTTCTGAAGCAGATGCATTAGTTATGAACAGGGTAAGGTCATATATTTCTATGAACCTGTTACCCCTGAACTACCCCTGATACCCAGTACAATGCAACATGTGGAGGAAGGGCCGAATAGATGAGAAATTAATGAACAAATTATTCCAGGAAGTCTACACAGTTGCTAACAAGAAAAAGAATGCAAAAGAAAAAAAAAAAAATGCAGAGCTAGGGATAAGGCTGAGAGTAATAAGGCAGAGAGCAGAAGTTGAAGGCAGGGGGCATTTGAGGATACTTTTATATTAAACATGGACCCACACATACTCTGTCCCCAGAAGAGGAGAAACCCAGTGTCTCAGTATTCTTCTCCAAGTTTCATAAGCAACAGTCAATAATAGTACTAGCTAACACTTAAGGTGCTCACTGGGTACCTGGCAGAATTTTGAATGCTTACGACTGTACAAAATAAACAGGATTGTTACACCATTGCACAGATGGTGCAATGAGGCCCAAGGAGGTTAAACAACACAAAGTCACACACCCTAGTAAACTGGCGCAGAACTGTCTAGTTCCAGTGTTCATGTTCCTAACCACTACACATTTTGGTGTTTCAAAAAAAATTTTTTTTAATGTTTATTTATTTTAGGGAGAGGGAGAGAGAGAGAGAGAGAGATGAGCAGGGGAGGGGCAGAGAGAGATGGAGACACTTCAGATGGAGAATCTGAAGCAGGCTTCAGGCTCTGCAATGTCAGCACAGAGCCCGACCCGGGACTCAAGCTCACGAATCATGAGATCACGACCTAAGCCAAAGTCAGACGCTCAACCGACTGAGCCACCCAGGTGCCCCCACATTTTGGTTTTTTAAATCTAATTTAGCTTCACTATTCACCAGCTGAGAGGTATCAATCAGGCAGGTCACCTCACATCACTGAGCCTCATGTTTCCCAACCTGTTAAGTGGGCACCATATACTTAACTGTTGTTAAGGATTAAAGGAGAGGGATGCCTGGGTGGCTCAGTCGGTTGAGCATCCGACTTCGGCTCAGGTCATGATCTCACAGCTTGTGGGTTCAAGCCCCATGTCGGGTTCTGTGCTGACAGCTCAGAGCCTGGAGCCTACTTCAGATTCTGTGTCTCCCTTTCTCTGCCCCTAACCCACCTGCATTCTGTCTCTGTCTCTCTCAAAAATAAATAAATATTTTTAAAAATTGCTTTTAAAGGATTAAAGGAGATAATGTCATAAGTGTATATATAAAGTAGACTCCTGCTATATTAGTTCCTTTCCCACCTGTCCCATACTTCAGCATAAGTAAGGCTTTTAGCCAACCCCCTTGGCCTGCTTCAGCCTACTAGCAGGGAACAATCTATATATGCTTCACTCTGGATTTTCTTGCCTTTCTACCTATGCCCAAACGTTTGGGCCTCATGAAAGCCAGCAAAAATAACCTGAGACAAGCATAAAAGGAAACTGTACATGGAGCCAAGTGAGGTACCACAGACAGAAATGGTCCAGATGAATCCTGGCACGCAAATGAATACTGCATGAGCAAAAGCTGGCCAGTTGGGCGTAACCAGGATGCACACTGACTGACAGTCATAACAGCAGCTGATTCTGCCTCCCACACCAACAAGCCTGGATGATAGGCCTGGGAGCCTGTAAAGACAGAGCCCAGTAACATCTGTGACTCTGAGGCTGCATGTATACCGGGGGAGGGAGAAAGCCAGGCAGGTAAGTGACATACAGTCATTTCCACCAATGGTGGAAGATCAGACTGCCTGAAAAAGTTGTATGTAGAAAAGTAAAATTTCAAAACCCTACAGAGGGAATTCTGTTGCAAAATTCCTTTGCTGTGATGAATTAAATTTAAAGCCAAGGAATACAGACACAGACTATTGTATTTTGGAGGTCAATCCAATTTCCATACATCAAGTTTGCTTAAAGCAAGAGATACCTTTAAGCAGATGAACCCTACTCTGGAGTCATTGGTCATGAACAGAAAGAACTTTTCATTAGCCGCACATGAAAGAGTCCTAAATGTTATTACCAAACTGAGTCAACTCAATTTCCAGGAGAGATAAGTAATTTCTACTTGAATGGAGCTGATTATAGTGATCCAAAGGTCTTATAAAAGATTAAAACACAAGCAAAAACTGTATGTAAGCCTAACAAGCAATATGAAGCCCTATTAGGCCTTTTCCACAATATATCAATTTCCAAGTATAGCATATGACAAAGAGATACTTAAGAAAGATGGAGGAGTAGGAGGGCTGGCAGATACCAACCACCACAAGGCTACCACTGGGTGCCCAGGTCACTATTGGCACAGTAATGTGGTCCTAGAGTTAGAAAGGAGTCATAGTGGCAACATGGTCTGATCTAATTCCCAAAACATTGGTAAAGCATCTCCATGCCCAGGACTGCTCCTTCCCCTACTAGAACACCTGGAAAGGGCACAGCCCAGCAGCATGCTCCTCTAGCAAGGGAGAACATATACATCCAAGCAAGTCACCAAATGACTACACAAGGACAAGCACACCAAACTCAACAGATCCACAGTAGTGACGGGCCTAACGGCAGCCTGCAGGAAAGGGAGGTGGCCCCAGCTGAGGGGCTGCAAAGAGATTCTCTGTTTGCTAAAACACAAACATTCCAGAAACAATAGCCACAGGGGGTAGGTAAATTTCAGAAATTCTCAACCTTATGTGCATGAAATTAACAAAACTGAATCAAAAAGAAATATTTTGTCAGTAAATATAAATTTTCTTACCACTCCATGTTCAGGGATCCTGGCCAGTTAAGTGACTTACCCCAACACACTATATAGTTTTCTGCATTTGTGTCTGCCTGCCCTGGAAATATGGTGACCTCTTGCTGGCAGACATTGTTTTAATACCTGGCACTTGCTTTATTATATAGTAGTTACTCAATAAATGCGTACTGAAACCAAGTCCCAGTGTGTAACCTAAAACTCTTAGGTTCTCAAACTTCTTGGTTCCCCAGCTCCCTTAAGGTGGTTGAGGTCCATGGACTTCTTTGTGCTCCACCAAGCTCACTGAAGCTAGATACACAGAGTGCAATAAATCCTAGGGGCTGTTGCCATCTCATGAACTTCTTTCTCCTGCCCAACACTGTCTTTTTCTTCCCCATTTTCTCTTCCTTTTGCTCCCTCAACATTTCACCCTATAATGAGGTGATTTAGAGTTATCCAGCCTCTACAACTTATTGGGTTTATGGACCTTACCCTCTCTGGAGCAGTTTCCTATCGTAAAATAGGAGTGACAGTACTTACCTTAAGACTTAAGAAATGATGTGTGCATATTAAAGCAGTTGGCACAGTGTATAGCCCATAGTAACACTCAGTAAATAACAGCTATTACTACATAATTGTCCACAGGACTCACTTGCCTAAAGATACTCAAAATGCCAAAGGCAGAAAGTTGATTTTTTTTCCCCTTCTTCTGCAAGTCTGGTTTTGAGAAAAACCTGTTTTGGAAACAAACTGACACATGTCCATGTCACTGGTCACACTATTTCCCTTTTCCTTTTTCACAGGGAAATAATGACTTTGATCAGTTATGACCAAACTGGGTAAAAGGTTCTGTTCCAAACATGGTTAGGACCCCAGACTAATTTATTTAAGTAAGTAAATGAAATTAAAATTATCCACTCCCCCTCCGTTGCTTGTGCTGTGCCTCTCAAAAATAAATAAATGTTAAAAAAGAATTAAAAAAAAAGGGGGGGGGGCACCTGGGTGGCTCAGTCGGTTGAGCGTCTGACTTCAGCTCAGGTCATGGTCTCCAGTTCATGAGTTTGAGCCCCATGTTGGGCTCTGTGCTAACAAACAGCTCAGAGCGTGGAGCCTGCTTCAGATTCTGTATCTCTCTCTCTCTCTCCCCCTCCCCTGCTCATGCTCTGCCTCTCTCTGTCTCTCAAAAATAAATAAAAGTTAAAAAAAAAATTTTTTTTTTAATCATCCATAAAGCTAGGGCAATGAGAGTGTTGCTTAAGTTCTAGGTCTTGGGAATAAGCAACCCATGCCAAGACAAAAGGTAGAGGAGGGAAAGGAAAGGGTTCCTCATCTTTTCTAGAAGTAGAGCTGTCATCAGCATTCTTTCCAGATCCCATGATCCAGCCCCTAAGTCCCTGAAGACTCTTATACTGTCCTAGGTATTCCTTCTTGGAAGCCCACCTGGGCCTGTGTTCTCTAAATGCTTCAAAATTACCTTCTCTGACTCTGCCCCAATTTTAAAGGAAGAAGCCAGTTAACCTAAATACATCTCTCCTGTAGCATTTCAGATCAGTAACTTAAAAGAACAGGGTTAAATGTGAAAATGAAGGGGAGGTTGGAAGAGAGGAAAGGTGACCCTCAGGATGGAGAAAACTTCTAGGTGCAAGTTTACTCAAGTCAGCGGCCCTTCACTGGTCCATGAGAGCACAAGTCTGAAACCAAATGCTTAAGTCTGAAGTCTGTCTCCACCACTTTCTAACTGAGACACTCAGTAAGTCGCTGCTCCCTGTGCCTTGGCTTCCTCGTGTACAAAGCAGGAATCATAACAGTACCTATCCTTCAAGGTTGCTGTGAGGACTGAATGAGTTCATCCATGTGGAGCCTGATACACAATTTGTCTCTCTGTCTGTGCTGCTACCACTGCTAATGTCATTATCATCATGATGCTACCTTCCTCACTTCTTTTCCTTTTCCACTCACAAACCCAACAATTCTCAATCACAAGGCAGCTCTGGTGGTAGAGGTGGTTGAAATGGGGGGAAGATGGGGAGGAGTGCAGTCGATTTTACAAGTCAGTGTTTTGTGGAAGCAGTCTGTGCTGAAGGTTTGTTGTAACCCAGAGGGGCTACAGCATCTAGGAGTAAGTACCGCCTACTCTTTTTTTTAAAAATATTTATTTAATTTTTGAAGAGAGACAGAGAGAGACAGAGAGAGACAGACAGAGTGTGAGCAGGGGAGGGTCAGAGAGAGAGGGAGACACAGAATCTGAGGCAGGCTCCAGGCTCCAAGCTGTCAGCATAGAGCCAGACATGGGGCTCACACTCACGAACCATGAGATCATGACCTGAAGTCAGCCACTTAACCGACTGAGCCACCCAGGTGCCCCAAGTTATTGGCTACTCTTAATGTTCCCTTTGGATTACTTAGCTCCTCCTGTCTTCCTAAGCTCCAACACTAACATAGGAAAGTCCTCCCCAAACTCAAGCCTCCTCCATACTTGAATCAACAGAAGAGAAGCGGGGCAGGAGAGAGGGCAAGGCTGGGACCAAAGTTTCACTTTGCCTTTCAGTTATTATTTATTTTAAAGTAGTAAGGAAGTCAATAAAAGCTACTAGTTAACCACCGGCTGTCTCTCTCCTTCCAGAGTTAACCAAACCATATTCTTCACTGGATATACAATATACAAAAAAAGGACAGACCTCTGTAGACCCATCTAATGCAGAAAGACGCCTTTCCTGGTTTTCATTCACATACCAAGACATGCTCGCTTCTCCCTGCTGTGACAGACACAGCAGGCCCTGCAAGAGGGATGCAGGGAGACATAGCTGTTCTTACCACAGAACTTAATACTCAGCAGAAGCTCCTGTCCTTCCGCCTCTCAGCAAGGTACAGACCAACAGTCCTACTTCTCCTCCCTTCTGTAATCTGATTACCACCGCTTTCCTTTTTTTGTAAATTGTGGCAATTTTCTCTCCTCTGGGAAATTCTGACTTGCCAATGACAAAAAGTCAATGAATTACAGGGTTTGGGGTGATAAGTTTCTCTGTCCTACCTCCCCAGTTTCTTGATGACTATAAACCTTCATAGCCAAGACAGCTAAAGCCCACACCAAGAAAACAAGTCATGTACTGCTGAGCCCACAGGGGTAGGGGTGTTCTATTCATTGATGTATCCCAAGCATCTTGGAGCCTGACACCCTCCACGATTCCACCCAATTCTACAGAATCAGAGCTGAATTCTGAAAAGTGGAACCAAAGATGGGGGGTGGGGTGGGGGAGGGGATAGAAGGAAGGGGAAGTCCACAAAGAGTTTAGGTAAAACTCCAAACAATATCCCCACCATTCCCACAACGTACTGTATTGTTTGAGGAAGCTAAAGACTGAAAAGGAATCAGATTTTCAACTTTGCCATCTAAAGTAGAAACTGAGAGCCTAATACTACACAGATTCTAGCCCAGTCCTGCTGTGCCTCCTGGTTTACAATTTCAACCCACAGCTTAAGTTAAAAAGCCTGGGTACTAAAGACATCCCCTGTGTTAGAATATCACAAATTTCCTGTCAACAAACCACCTTGATTCTCTCTTTTCCTATTCTCCCCTTTTGGCCTTAATAAATACTTCGTACTCTCCAAATATAGATGTTTTTTCAGCTCTGATTATGTTTTCTACAGTAATGACCCTCCACCTGGCTAGAGGAATATTTGTGGTACAAGAAAACTCCAGGATGTGAAAACTTTACTTCAGTGAAAAATAAAACCCCAGTACAATCACAGCTCATCAGGTCCCAGGCACCAGCAACAGGAATTAGGGACTCTGACGTCTGCTCCTTAGTCACCACTAAAGCATGGGAGTTAAGAGCACACACTATGAAATCAGACAGCCCAGGTCTGAGTGCCAGCCCTGCTTTCTGTCACTCCTTTGACCTAGGGTCTCATCAAACCCTAGTTCATTATCTATAAAACTGGGGGTAATAATAAGCCCTACCTTGTATACTGTTGTGAGGAATAAATGAGGTAATATACATAAAGTACCTAGCACAGACTCCCATACTTAAGCACTCAATAAGCATCAACTATCCGTAGCTGTCTAGCAAATCAGAAAAGCACAATGGTCTGTTATCTTTAAGTCCGTCAAGTTCCAAAAAAAAAAAAAAAAAAGTGGGGGTTTTTCCCTACAAAAGTATCAATTAAATGTAATATAAGAAGGAACACTAAATTCAAATCCAGTTCAGGCCCCACCTCACTTGCAACTGAGAGCAAATTATGTCACCTCCACTTTCTCATCTATAAAATGGGAATAATAAACTGTACTAAACTCTGAACATCTCAGAGACAAGAAAGAATCTATGAGATAAAAGGCAATGAAAAAGCTGGGGTTTGCCTAGGTGGCTCAGTTGGTTAAGCGTCCAACTTCGGCTCAGGTCATGATCTCATGAGTTCAAGCCCTGCATCGGGGTCTGTGCTGACAGCTCAGAGCCTGGAGCCTGCTTCATATTCTGTGTCTCCCTCGCTTTCTGCCCCTCCCCCACTCATGCTTGGTCTCTCTCCTTCAAAAATAAACAAACATTTAAAAAAAAAAAAAAGGCAACAAGGAAGCTTTTACTTCTACAAAGAAAAAATAAGTGAATCCAGAGTATGATTATTATTAAAATGTCACACCCAATATTATTGGACATAAATAAACCAGTGACATATCTTTCTCTTTCAAGAACATCAGGTTTGATAGCCTTTTAATCTGCTCACAATGAGCCTGCTAAAGCAGGAAGAAGTAAAAGGCTTCTTCTTATAAAGCCCACCAAATCTAAGACTGTGCCCCTGTCTGTTGGTCAAGCTTCAACCATCCTGGGCCATTTCTCAGGCACCAGTGTCAGGAGAAATTAGAAAAGGTTTTTAGTTCCACTTGACATGTTAAACCAACAACAACCAAAATCCTTATCTGCAGGATGACTGCTCAAAAGACCCAAGAAAGGGTCAATTCTGACCACCACTTTCTCTCTTATACTGAGTGGTTTAAAATGTAATATGTCAGCTGGGAAGAAGAACTCAATTTTTTCCTTGTTTGACTTTTACTTTTAGGTCCAGGCATTGAGTTTCATTTTTAACTTACTATAAAAATTGTGGTGTTAGAGTTAGAGGTTAAGGTGGGAAGGGAGGGTGGCTAATTTTCCTAACTTAAGAAGGAAGCGTGCAAAACTGCATCGGATTCATCAACCACATGTCTGTCTCCCAAACCCAAAGAGGGAAAAAAAAAATTTATCAACTTTTATTAATCATCTACTGTATGTGAGGCACTGAACTAAGTATATATATTATTCCAAAGCCCATTTTCTCTCCCACATCTACAAACACCATGAAGCAGTCCTCACTGAATGGGAACCATCCCAACTGGGGGTAAAAAATCACAGTCTGACAAACAAGTTCTAGACATTTCAAAGGTTAGTGTTGTGAACACACAAAGAAGTCTCGGATAGGAACAAGGACCCAGTTCCTAAAGATTCTTTGCAAGAGGAATACTCAAACTATGTTTTTCCACTAATTCTGGAATTAACTTGAAGCTATTTAATACACTATCCAAAAAGTTTAAGAATTTTTAAAAATGAAGCACAAGAACTCACTGTAGGGCTAAAACAACCTAAGCCAAATTACTGACCTGAGAGTACATTTAACAATCAAATACAGAATTTATAATATCCTCTTAAAGGATCTTCACAGATGTGCTCACAAGAGAAAGCAACCACAATGAATTGGCATCTGTACGGCCAGGTAATGAGAGGGCAAAGCCTTCCTGCTGGCAGCAGCAATTCAAAGTGAGATATCATTCTCACTATAAAACCCAACTCATTCTCACCCTTGGGGTACAAAGCCATCATCCTAAATGATTGTCTACATAGCAAACTGTCAGATGGGACCAAATACACACTGATGTTCCGATGTGTAAATGCCATTCTCTCCATCTACAACTCTCGAAAAAAGAAAAAAGTAATAAGCCTTAAAAAGGACACTTTTCACAACTGACCTCTGCATTAATGCACTTTATATTAACCATAATTAATGTCTGTGTTAAACACTAACGTTAAAAGAACATAATTGTGTTCTGTATTCTTGGAACGCTTTCCCTGAATTAAGACTCTGGAGAAAAATCAGCCAAAATATAGGGCTAATCCATGCCCCCTAATGGGATGAGGTAGAGGCCTTGCCTGAGGAGCCCAACAAACAATTGTGATGACTAGTTTACCATCCATGCCAGAACCTGCAAAGCTAAGGCTATCACCACGTCTGGCTTTCTGCTAACAGAAAGTGAGCCTCTGATCTGTGTATAGGGCTCCTTAGGGTGATTTTTAAACTAGCAATTTTCAGCGTACCACACAGACCTCCAATAACGCTATCACCTTGTAAGGCAGTTAGGCAAGGGGGGAGGGGGGGCGGTGGCTCATAGATAAGTGACGTATGTGGCTGCCATCATCTCAACCAGTCCAACACTACCATAAGAAAATAAAAGGGAAAAGCACTTCATGGTTCTCTCGTGGCCACCTGACCATAGCGACTCAGCAGCCCATACTCATCCCCCTGCTAGACTCCCGATCAAGGGTATCAGGACAAGATCTACCCTCGGGATGCGGGCACTTGCCCAGCCACGGTGCGACAGAGGAGCCCCATACCTCAGCTCCAGTGGAAAGCCAATGGCCCAGGGGCTGGGCTGGGGCGACAGGACAGTGCACACTCCATCCCTAAGCCTCCCGACACAGGTTAAGATAAGAGATCTTCGCCCCCGCCCCCAAAGCTTCCCCAGAAGACTCATTCCAAGCCACTCTCCCACTCACAAATCGCTGGAAGCCTCCCCCTTCCCCTGGCTTTCGCCAGTGCCAAGCTCCCCTGGAACTCTGGGGCCCGCGCGGCCGCACTTGACCGAACATCCAACTCCTGGAGGTCAAGGACAGGGGCCGGGAGGGCCGGGGAAGCGCGAGGAGGGGCTTCCTCGTCGGTCCGCCGCCCCGCTAGGGAAAGGGCTCCAAGGGGCCGCCAGAAGGAGGCGCCAAGCGCCCACGGCGGGTCCCGAGCCCTCCGGGCTGCCCAGGGAGGCAGGTCTTCAGCTACAGGTCGGGTCGCCGCGGTCGCCTGCTCTAGAGCCGCCCTCTGGGGGCCCCGGAAACCCTGCACTTGGGGCGCTGGTGGAATGAGGCCCCCACGGAACGGTTGGGGCCGGTCTGGGTCCCGAAGCCCGGTCCTCACCTCCGTCTCATGCTGGTGTGTCGTTCGGCGCCGGCGTCCCCTGGCCGGCCTGGGCCGCCGAGCCCCGCTCCGGGCCCGCAGCCCCGCAGTCCCGCAGCCCCAGCACGCCAGCCGCAGCGTCCGCACGGGGAACAGCAGCGGCAGCAGCTAAGGCAGCGGCGCCGCCGCTGGTGGCTGGGCGGGCACATGGGAGGGCGGGGGCTGCAGCCCTCGAGCCCTGACCATAGGGCCCCAGCCTCGGGGGCGACAGATCTAAGTGCGCCTCTAAAAATGGCACTTGGTTCCCATCCTTAGGGTTGCTGTTGCTACCTACAGGCTCAGACTTTGCCAGAATCTCATGGTTATATGCAGAAAGTGAAGAAATGAGCTGTCGCCACTCCCTTCCTCCTCTCTACTTCCCCGCATGGTCCATATGGTACATTCCTCAAAGCCAGGCCCAAGAGAGAGGGAGGATTTGATTGGTTGTGAATCTTGGAAGGGCGCAAGGAGCCACACAAAATGGCCAATGGAAAAGCACGGTGGGCATATCAAACCTGCCAGATGGGGAGAAGAGAGGATGCGTTTAAAGGGACCTTGTTTGTTGCCCTCAGAAGTCATGACAAAACAAAACCAGAATTTTTTTTACTAATCCTAGCCAGACCGGAAACAAAGAGATTAGGGGCTCCTCAAATGTTTGGGTTAGACAGCTAAAAGAAAATACGGAGAGAATTGAGCCAGACATGTGTGTGGCTTTGGGTAGGTTACTCCATCTCTCTGCCTCAATTTCCTCATCTAATACAATGACAATATTGGACTAGAAGTGATCTCTGATGGGCTTTCTCATATTTTGTGATCCTACAATCCTTTGCATGGGATTAGCAATATTTACATATATTCCTCAATATTCGCCATGCTCCACCGTCTTAAAGAACTTTGACCTTTTGGCACCAAATCCTTTATACAGACAGTATAAACCCATCTTTTATGAAGACAAATTCAATATACTTTGTCCCTTCTCTCTTAAAAGCATTCCTCTTATGTGTGGAGAGAACCCCATCTCCCTACTACCCCCAGTATCTCATAATTTCGGCTCTTGCAAGTCACTTCTTCTTCCTTCTCTCTTCATCCACAGCATCAAAGTTTCAATTAATAATTAATTCACCTGTTGAACTGTCCAGAATCCTTGCCAAAGCTTGCTAAAGTCTTCATCAGGGTTGCTGAAGTGCTATCTGAAGTCTCTGGCATGCCATTCAACTATACATGGCCAATTATGCTTTTGGTCATATTACATGTCAAATTCAAGACTTTGAAAACATCCCTTGGGGGCCTAGTCTGCTCTATTTTAGAGCTTTATACCGGCATCTAGGCCTATGTTTTGGCCACCAAACTTCAGACCAACTCCACCTTCATTTTTCAGAACTTTTTGACCTTCCATCATCTGCTCACCCTACATCCACTCAACCTTCTTCCACATTATATGAAGTATTTGGGATATTTTTCTTTTCTTTTCTTTTCTTTTTAATTTTTTAATGTTTATTTATGTTTGAGAGAGAGGGAGACAGAGTATGAGCAGGTGAGGGGTAGAGAGAGAGAGGGAGACACAGAATCGAAGCAGGCTCCAGGCTCTGAGCTGTCAGCACAGAGCCCGACGTGGGGCTCGAACCCACAAACTGTGAGATCATGACCTGAGCTGAAGTTGGACACTTAACCGACCAAGCCACCCAGGAGCCCCTGGGATATTTTTCTAATAAGCTCAACTCTACACCACCACCCCCCAACTCATCTTCCAATTATTTCTCCATGAAACTTTCCCAAGTTGATTAACAGAAGCTGCTAGCTTATAGAGCTCCTATTTCTATTCTGTGCTACCATAATCCTGAGTTTCTGCCCCAATATGCAATTTTTTTCTTTTCTTTTTAAATGGCATCATGGTTTTCTTTATTTTTTAACATTTATTCATATTTGAGAGAGAGAGGCAGAGTGCAAGTGGAGGAGGGGCAGAGAGAGAGATACACACAATCTGAATCATGTTCCAGGCTCTGAGCTGTCAGCACAGAGCCCACCCGGGGCTCGAACCCACGAACCACGAGATAATGACCTGAGCTTAAGTCTAATGCTTAACTGACTGAGCCACCCAGGCACCCCTCCAATGTGCAATATTTATTGACATAATTACCTCTCTCATTCATTTACAACAGCAGCTGCTTACATTCATTGAATGCTTACTATGTGCTAAGTACTGTTGGGAAGTGCTCTGCATGTATCATTTCATTTCATCATCACATCAAATCTATGAAGTGCTATTATAATTCCTGTTTTGTGGAGAGAAAGTGAGTCTTAGAGAAGCTGATTTGCCCAAGTGCACACAGTAGAGGTCTAACTGTAGTTTCTACCTTCACAACCCCACAACGCAATATTATCTCCTACTTCTTTTTCTTTTTAAGTTTATTTATGTATTTTGTCAGGGAAGGGCGTGAGTGGGGGAAAGGCAGAGAGGAGAGAGAAAATCCCACGCAGGCTCCGCACTTTCAGCACAGAGCCACAGAGCCTGACGTGAGGCTCGAACTCACGTACCCTGAAATCATGACTTGAGCTAAAATCAAGAGTTGGAGGCTTAACCGACTGAGCCACTCGGGTGTCCCCATCTCCTATTTCGTAAGAACCTACTGCATTCTATACAAGAGATAATGTTATACACTTATACCATTTTTTTTTACATTTCTATACCTATAAAATCATTTAAGGCTCAAAACAATCATGTCAGGTTAGAGGCAGTTTGTTTGCAGTGAGAAAGAAAACTACAGCTCAGAAAGCCTGACCAGTTTGGCTATGGTAACAAGGCTGGTAAGTAATGAAGTCTGGTTTTCCAAGTTGTCCATCTTTCCCATTGAAATCCCTGCTTCCTGAGTGAATACAATCTTTTCACATATAACACGTAGAAAACAATTTTAAGCAACACAGGAACAAATAACAGCAAACCCCACACCATGGAATCCAGGGAGAATGGTACCAGTGCTTACCATGGGCAGAAAATAAGTCAAGGAGGGCTTCTACAAAGAGTGAGAAGCACTATGTATTTCTTTCTACTGTCTTATTGTTTATATTTTGTCTCTGAGACTGCCTTTGACACATCTGGCAAATTCAATAGCAAATAGTAACAAAAACTGCCCCCCCCCCAAAACTGCCTAGAGCACCTGGAGATAGAACCAGCACCATGCCTATGAGGAAGGAATCTCTATGTGCAGGGCTGACAGATTCAGGGACGTTTCCAAATTGCTGTTTAGTAAAATATCCTGCTTCACTGACACTTGTAACATAGCCCTGAAAATAGAAGCTGGGCTAATGATTTCATTCTTTTTAAACTGCTGAAATCCTCACAGGGGAGGACACACTGGCAAAATGATGTGAGAGCCAGTAAACTTTTAATGTCAATCAAGAAGCTTGAGCATGGTAATTCTGAAGCCAATACTTGTGGTGCTCATTGCCTGGTCCAGAACTAGTCAGTCCAGTTAATTTTCACTCCCATTGTTCTCCTGACTTTTCTTATCTCCACAGAGCATTCAAATGCACTTATCTAAATGCTTTATTTATGCACTTTAACATTTAGTGGGCACCTACTATGAGCAAAGGACCATCAGATTGTTTGGGGTTATCCTGATGGATCATACATGAAGTTTATTAAGTGGAGAAGGTGATAAACAGCAGATCCACTTGGTGAGGAACGGATCAACCTGAACTCCTGAAAAAGTGTGTGATAGGATTCCATCCCCAGTCTAATTGCAAGCTCATGTTGGAAGGCCCATCCTCTAGAATAGGATGAGGACCACTGGGCTGAATTCTGGGCGAGGGCAGGGGTGGGAGAGATGGGCATATATATTGGGGAGGAAGGTGGAGAAATGTAGGGTACCCAGAAATAACTAGACATGTATAAAACAGTAGGGACAATAATATCAATCCATAATTTGGGCATTAGAAGAATTGTCTGTTCTGTCTTACTTTAGGAAACTATTTTTTTCTGATTTCAAAAGTAATACATGTTCATTGTTTAAAAAAATTTTAATACAGAAAAGTACAAAAAATTTAAAATTACCCATTACCCTTAACAGCATTTCACTTACTATTGTAACGTATTTTCCTATGTTTTCTTTGTGTATGTGTCTTCTTTTTTTGTATGTATCTTTTTTTTTAGTTTATTTATTTATTTTGGGAGAGGGAGAGAGAGAGAGAGAAAGCAAGTGGGGGAGAGGGGCAGCGAGAGAGGGAGAGGGAGAGATTCCCAAGAAGGGTCCACACTTAGCACAGAGCTGAATGTAGGGCTTGATCACACAGCCATGAGCTGAAATTAAGAGTTGGTCACTTAACAAACTGAGCCACCCAGGTGCCCCTGTATGTATCTTTTAAATAAAATTTGACCAAACTGTTCTGCAGTCTTTCTCCTTAACAATAGACTAGGAATTTTCCCATGCCAATAATTCTAATTCATGATTTTAAGTGGCTGCACTTTAAGGGGCTATACTTTAAGTTATTTAACCAAGATTTTACTTCCAGTCATTGATTATTTCCAATTTTTCATTATTATATGTAACTTCAAGGATTATTCATATATGTAAATGTTTATATATGTTTATGATTATTTTCTAGTATTTCTAGAAATAGAATTCCTTGGTCAAAAACATGCACTTTTTTTTATTTTTATTTTTTTATCTTTTAAAGTTTATTTATTTTGTTTATTTTGTTTTTTTTAATATATGAAATTTATTGTCAAATTGGTTTCCATACAACACCCAGTGCTCATCCCAAAAGATGCCCTCTTCAATGCCCATCACCTCCCCTCCCCTCCCTCTCACGCCCCATCAACCCTCAGTTTGTTCTCAGTTTTTAAGAGTCTCTTATGCTTTGGCTCTCTCCCACTCTAACCTCTTTTTTTTTTTCCTTCCTCTCCCCCATGGGTTTCTGTTAAGTTTCTCAGGATCCACATAAGAGTGAAAACATATGGTATCTGTCTTTCTCTGTATGGCTTATTTCACTTCGCATCACACTCTCCAGTTCCATCCACGTTGCCACAAAGGGCCAGATTTCATTCTTTCTCATTGCCACGTAGTACTCCATTGTGTATATAAACCACAATTTCTTTATCCATTCATCAGTTGATGGACATTTAGGCTCTTTCCACAATTTGGCTATTGTTGAGAGTGCTTCTATAAATATCGGGGTACAAGTGCTCCTGTGCATCAGTACTCCTGTATCCCTTGGGTAAATTCCTAGCAGTGCTACTGCTGGGTCATAGGGTAGGTCTATTTTTAATTTTTTGAGGAACCTCCACACTGTTTTCCAGGGCGGCTGCACCAGTTTGCATTCCCACCAACAGTGCAAGAGGGTTCCCGTTTCTCCACATCCTCTCCAGCATCTATAGTCTCCTGATTTGTTCATTTTGGCCACTCTGACTGGCGTGAGGTGATATCTGAATGTGGTTTTGATTTGTATTTCCCTGATGAGGAGCGATGTTGAGCATCTTTTCATGTGCCTGTTGGCCATCCGGATGTCTTCTTTAGAGAAGGGTCTATTTATGTTTTCTGCCCATTTCTTCACTGGATTATTTGTTTTTTGGGTGTGGAGTTTGGTGAGCTTTTTATAGATTTTGGATACTAGCCCTTTGTCCGATATGTCATTTGCAAATATCTTTTCCCATTCCGTTGGTTGCCTTTTAGTTTTGTTGATTGTTTCCTTTGCTGAGACATGCACATTTTTAAATGTTTCATTTATATCGCCAAATTGTTTCTCAGGAAGTTTACACCAGTTACTTTCTCACCAGCAAGGTATGTTGGGGCTATTTCTCTGAACCCTCAACAATCTGGGCATTTGTCTTCTTTTGTAATCCTTGTCAATTTGACAGATGAAAAACATCTCATTGTATAAATTATTATAGTGTGTATTTTTACCTACCAAGGTAATAAATATGCATTTTTCCTTTCAAGTGCCCTGGAATTAAACCACAAAATGAGTGTTTCCCTTTTCCTCATTCAACCATTCTTCTCCCAAATCCCTGAAAAACTATAGAAAAATCAGAGTAGAATCTGCCAAATGATCAATGCTCAGACAAACTCAGTATCATTTCACCTGAACCAATAAAAAAGGTAGTGGAACAGATGGCTCAAAATAACACATAAACCTATACATTATAACTTTGAAATGGGTAACAAATCCATGCATAGAAACTTTTTCAACTAAAACGGATACCAGTGACCCAAGTTATACTTACTACTGGCTAATATTAAAATCAGTTTGAGGGGCATCTGGGTGGCTTAGTTGGGTAAATGTCCAACTTAGGCTCAGGTCATGATCTCATGGTTTGTGGGTTTGAGCCCTGCATTGGGTTCTGGGCTGACAGCTTGGAGTCTGGAGCCTACTTCAGATTCTGTGTTTCCCTCTGTCTCTGCCCCTCCCCACTCCTCTCTCTCAAAAATAAACATTTAAAAATAACAATAAAATACAATCAATTTGAGTTTCTTCAACAATGCCCAATTCTGTGATGGGGACAAGTCCAAGATGGGCCAATCTGGCAGTCCATCCTCTATATTGAGTGGCTGACTAAGCCACTCAATATTACTTTCAGCTCTTGCTTAGCTTTCTTGTCCCTTGGCTTTATCTTTGTTTTGTGGTTGACCTTTACATGATCTCCTTTTCTCCAGCCATCAACAAGCCTAATATCCCATTGAAGAATTTACCCCTCCCCCATTCTCAGTGTAGTTTGCTGGTATTGATCACAACCCTTCTCTGGACTTGAAGTGGGATACAGATAGCTCTGGGAGCTGCTAGCAGCCATCTGGGGCCATGAGGTAGACCTGGCCTGCAAGAGGAACAAACCAGAAGGAGTGGAGTTGAGAAATGGAGAGAGGTAGAGCTGGACCTGGTCTCATCTGTGAGCCCTGAATCAAGTCTCATGGGAAGCCAGTTATATGAAACAGTAATTAAGCCCTATTTTTTAACTTAGATCAGGTCACCTTTCTCTCATGGCAAAGAAAAAAATGCTTACTGAAACACTGGCTGTGGATGGATTCTGTAGTTCAATAGGAACTCAGCCCAAGTACTACAAATATCACACCCATTACTGCCACTAGTTCAGTTCATCATGACCCCCAGAGGTGTTTAGCTTTAAGGCAGCTCCAGGGATATCCCAAGCTACATGTAGCCTAAAGTCTCCTAGGATTCCTTGGACAGGCTCAGAGGCCTATCTTCTCTATCTATAGGATAAGAGAATGAAGAGAGAGGAAGAGGATGATTTGATACAATTTTGATTCCTGGGCTACATGCATTGTCATATAGCCCTATGAAGACATGAGGATGTGAAAAGCTTGATGTCCTTGCTTCTCTCCTCTTCTACACCAAAGACTGGGTTGAAACAACAGTCTTTTGGAGAAAAGCCAAGGGGACCATGGACTGGGATGTCCCAGAGCTGGAAGACATCCTGGGTTCTGGGGTTTATCCCTAGGCTAACATTTCATAGTAGGTTACAAAAATAGATTTTTTAAACCTAACTAATTCTTGACTTGCAAGTTTCACCATCCCAGGAAAAATGAAGTTTAAATGCACCTTGAAAAGTTTGCAAATCTACTTTTGCATTAATTTTCCACAATACAATGTCAAAAAATTAAGAAGTGTTTGTCCCACGTCATTGGTATGTATGTTCTGTAATCAGAAATTCTAAGTATGAGCAAGCAAAAACCAAGACAGTCTATAGAAGAAATCTCTAGTCACCAGAGTTGCTGCAAAATAATATCTAGAATTACCACACTCTGTCATCACAATAGAGTTTCCTAGAATCATAATGTAACTTTGAAGAAGGCTTTTCCCTAATCCAACTCAGACCAAGTTCTTGAAAGTCTCTAGGAAGCACAGCAAATCTTGCTGTGTTTTACGTGTGGGAGTGTGTGTGTGTGCATACATATATGCATACCCTTGTGATTGGTTCCTTTTGCAGTGAGGAGGGACAGAAGCTGTCTTTCCAATTCTACCTTCCTTTGCTGCTCACAGTGCTCTTAAAAATAAAAACATCAGGGGCGCCTGGGTGGCTCAGTCGGTTAAGCGGCCGACTTCGGCTCAGGTCATGATCTCGCGGTCTGTGAGTTCGAGCCCCGCGTCGGGCTCTGTGCTGACAGCTCAGAGCCTGGAGCCTGTTTCAGATTCTGTGTCTCCCTCTCTCTGACCCTCCCCGTTCATGCTCTGTCTCTCTCTGTCTCAAAAATAAAAATAAACGTTAAAAAAAATTAAAAAAAAATAAATAAATAAAAATAAAAACATCAGCTTCAATATTCCATAAGGCATAGGTCAAGTTCAGTCCACTTGGGTTATATTTGAATAGGACTTATTTTACACAGCTCTGTTTTCAATTGTGAAAGAGAAAAAAATAAAAGGAATTGAGAAAAGAGAGAAGAGGGGAGAGAGCATATGATATTGCACATTTAGGAAGTGGAATAATGATAGAAGATGCACTGAGAAAGCCTCAGAATGGAACCAACAAGCTTGAAACTGCTGGTATACAAACTGGTATTTTTTAGATTTAAGAGAACACATGCAAATGGATCAGCTCTTTATTTTTACCTTATTTGATTTTATTTTTGAGAGAGAGAGCATGTGAGCAGGGAGAGGGGCAGAGGGAGAGAGAAAGAATCTTAAGCAGGCTCCACAACCAGCGTGAGATTATGACCTGAGCTGAAACCAAGAGTCAGATGCTTAACTGACTGCGCCACCTATGCACCGCTTTTTTCTTTCTTTCTTTCTTTCTTTCTTTCTTTCTTTCTTTCTTTCTTTCTTTCTTTCTCTTTCCTTCCTCCTTTCTTTTCCTTTCCTCCTTTCTCTCTCTCTCTCTCTTCCTAGAGCGTGTGGATCAGCCTTTTACAGAGAAGGAAAAGATGTCAAATCTACCTTTGTCCAGTGCCTACTGAGGGAATATACAGGATCCCAAATCCTCCTTATTCCCGCTTGAGGTCATTGAAGTTCTGTTTGATTTAAGCTTCCGATTCTTTTTCATTAATTCATCATGTTAAGGGCAAGGCACTTGTAGGTACTGATGGCATTCCAAGATCAAGTAGACATAGGGTCTTGACCTCAAGGAGCTAACAATAGGGCAGGGAAAGTGAGACACAGATAGAAAATGGACTTTGCCAGGTGGAAAGTACTATCTTGTGATACTAAGAAGGCTTCCATTTAAGAGATCAGGGAAGTTTTATGGCAGGGTTATTTGAGTGGTCCCTCAACAGAGAGGTATAGAAAAAGGCATTCCAAGAAGTGAGGCCCCTTTTCCCCTTGTTCCAGTTCCTACATGCAGAGAAGAATCAGCGATTCCCCCCTCCCCTCCCCCAACCTTATCAGAGCTTTTTGGAAGCACCTCAGTGCCCCACAGGGGAAGCAGATTGAAGTTTAAAAAGAAACATAATTTTAAAGGATAAATATTAACATGTGAACATCTAGGTGGAGAGAGGGATGGGTGGAGTTTGAGTTTATCTTCTTTTTGCTTATTTGTGCACTTTCATTTTGGGAAAGAAATGGACTATGGAATGTACTTTTGTAATGAGAAAAAATAAAAACAATTTAAAAACATCAACCCCACTCTCCCCCAAAAAGAAGAGAAAAGGAACAAGAAGAGCATCCACATCTTTTCCACATTTAATGGTATTTTGAGTCCTCTTACCTCTCCATGATCACAGGTCTTTTAGTATTGCCAGAGTTTCGTCCTGCTTGGAAACCCAGCCTGTATGCATCAACCAGAGCTGCACCATGTTTCAGAGCTGCCTCCGGAGAGTATGTCATGGAAAAATCATTGGCTTTAATAATACCAGAGGCAGTGAAATAAAATTTCTAAGATAGTTTAGGCCATTTGGGCCAGAGGTCCCTAACCTCATCTAAAAGAGAAGTTACTTTCATTTTCTGCCAATCTTGAATTTCTGACAGTGAAAGCCTTAGGAATGAGTGGGGACAGAAGATAGCTGAGGGTCACCACTATTGACTCCATCTCTTGCCTGCTTGCTGGGAAGCCTTGTTTAATTTGGGAGGAAGAAAGGGGGTACAAGCCGAGTCGAGACTATGTAATGGCAGGTGATCTGAAAGTTCTATTGTATAAGCTTAAGCTTTGCTACTGGTGTGTCACTAATGGGTGCCACATAGTGATGGCCTCAGCTCTCAGGGCTGCCTGGTAGGACCAGGAATGGCCAGAGCCTCCCATCAAGCCTCCTCCTGTGGGAGTACCTTGTCAGTTCACCCCAGGGTACTGGTCAAATACCATCTTCTATGTGTATCATAACTTGGCACACATACAGAAAACACTGAGATATAATTTCAATATGTAATGTTACACTACAATTTACTAGTCTGGAGTGGCTGTCTTATGAAAAGTGATGTGAAAACAACAACAGCAAGCATTCACAGAGCTGTTCCTTTGTTCCAGGTCCTAGGATGCTTGATGCATTAATTCCGTGGTGGATATCACCAGCTCTTGCCTGCTCAGCATCCAGGCCCTCTTGCTGGGTAATAGCACCTACATTGTCTGTGGGAATTGTCTTTCCACACTGCATGCAGGCCTGTAGGCATGACAACTAAGATGCCTTGTTCTCCACCTATGAGGTAGACAGCACATGGCCCAGCCAAGGCCACGCTGACTTCTCTTCCTATAATTCAGTGTTAAGCAGAGAGACACAAGAATGGAAAATAACCTGAGCTGATATATCCCATTGTGAATATCCTGAAGAAGGAAACTGGTTATCTTTCTACTCTCTAGATCCCATTAGCTGCCCTAGTCCTCATCCTTTGCAAGACCTAGTAATATAATTTTCATTCAATTATGTTAGCTAATCCATATTCTTCCAATAAGTTTCTTCCACCCTCCCCAAAGTTAGCCCTAAAGTCTATCTTTGTTGTTTGCAACAACAACAACAAAAAACCCAAAGGTATAAGCTAACCTTCTTAAGAACCTCATTTTGTGTCATTATTATCCCTATTTTAAGATAAGATAATTGAACTTCAGAGATGTTAAAAAATTTGCCCAAGGTCACACAGCTAATGAGTGGCAACCACAATCAGAATTTTAAGCCAAGTCCATCTGACATGGAGGCATGAGAAGAATGCAGATTTTGTCATGAGGGCAAAATTAACTCAACACCCCACTTCTCCACTCTCCGCATAGAACCCTGGTTACATCAATGTCTCTGAACTGCAGTAATTCCAAGTTAAAAAATGGGAAAAATAATGCTCTTTTCACAGAGTTGTTGAGGGTTGATGGAAATATGTACATGAAAGCAGTGGCCTGGAGTATGTGCTTAATACACATTAATATCTTTTCCCTAAATATGAAATTTATTATCTCTGCAGAGTTAATTCAATAAAATAATTGAGGTCTTATTTAGTTCAGAGATTACTGCTTCTGAGTTGACGCAAGTACAATCTCTCCCTCCTACTCTCTCTCTATTTCTCTCTCTCTCTCTCTCTCTCTCTCACACACACACACACACACACACACACACACACACACAGAGTTTTGTTTATGGGGGTTTCCTCTCATATCTTTATCCTCCATCTGTGTCCTGAGGTCCTCTCTGTGGAAGGCCTATCAGAAAATACATATGCCCTTAAGAAAAGGATCAGAGGGGATACATACATAGGCATACAATCTAAATCTTCCACACAATATGCTTTTGGAGAAGGCAGAGAGAAAAAATTTTCATTCCTCTTAGGAATGATAAAAATGAGGCACAGAGACACTAAATATCTGTCTTCAGATTACACAGCAAACCAAAGGCTAAGAGGGGACACAGAAATTCTACACTAAGCCATTTGGTCTGAAAATACCAGAGCCTGGAAGAGAAAGAGCAGGTTTTGTGGCGCCTGGTGGTTCAGTCAGTTAAGCCTCCAACTCTTGATATCGGCTCAGGTCACGATCTCACGTCTCGTGAGTTCGAACCCCATGTCAGGCTCTGTGCTGACAGCCTGGAGCCTGCTTCAGATTTTGTGTCTCCCTCTCTCTCTGCCCCTTCCTCACTCACACTCTGTCTCTGTCTCTCTCAAAAATAAATAAACATTAAAAAAGCTTTGTTTTAAAAAGAAAGAGAAGGTTTTTTAAGTTGCTGTTTTTTTTTCTGCCTCATCTCTTCCCTCCTTTCCACACTTCCCTTCCCAATTCAATTAAAACAGCACCATCATTTAAACACTTGCATTAGGGATGCCTGGGTGACTCAGTGGGTTAAGCATCTGACTTGGCTCAGGTCATGATCTTGCAGTTCATGGGCTCAAGCCCCACATCAGGTTCTGTGCTGACAGTTCAGAGCCTGGAGCCTGCTTCAGATTCTGTGTCTCCCTCTCTCTGCCCCTCCCCAACTCACACTCTGTCTTTGTTTCTCTCTCAAAAATAAATAAAAATTAAAAAAAAATTAAACATCTACATTAGGCACATTTCTAAGAAAATTTCCCCAGATCCCTGTCCATTCTATACCTTGTCTTTCTCTTCAGAATTGTGACATACTTTCAATGACCTTATAATTCTCTTAATAGGGGAAAAAAGCCCCAAAGATGTGTTCCCTATGCTGTAAAAATTAAAGTCCCCGGGGGCACGTGGGTGGCTTAGTCGATTGAGCATCCAACTTTAGCTCAGGTCATGATCTCACAGCTTGTGAGTTCAAGCCCTGCGTTGGGCTCTGTGCTGACAGCTTGGAGCCTGGAGCCTGCTTCCGATTCTGTCTCCCTCTCTCTCTGCCCCTAACCCACTCACATTCTGTCTCTGTCTCTCTCAAAAATAAACATTCAAAAAATGAAAAAAAAATTTTTAAAAATTAAATTCCTTTAAAAATATACAGATAAGGGCAAAGTGTTAATTGTACTGAGATTTCTGATGCTTCTGCAGAGATAAATTCAGGTTTTTCTAGGATTGTGAAAAACACAACTAAAAGACCTATTTAGTCAGTCAGTTAACAAGTATTTATAAACTGCCTGCCATAAGCAAGGAATTTACCCAAATAGACATTAGCTCATAACAAGAATGAAAGAAAATCCATACAGCTTGAACTTATTCAACATAATTATGACTCCCATGATTCTTCTGGTTTCTAGGGCCAAGAAAACAGAACTGTGATATGATAATATCTGGGATTTCTTTTCTTCTTCACATTCATTTCTTTCGATCGTGAAGGTTTTGAGGGTTCTTTGTTATTGAAATGGCAATATACAACAGCAAGTGAATTTTTAAAACTTAAAAATCATCTATAATACATTATTTTAGCACAGCAACTTGCATGTGAATATTGTGTCTTCCAGGTGCACACACATTACTCAATGGCACAAACGTGGTATGCTTGTTATTTTATGTTTCGTTGTCCATTTAATCATAAATCTTTTCCATGTTTCTTTGTACACGTCTCTGGATTTAAGCTTTTGTTATGAATGCAAAGTATTCCATTGTGTTGATGTACCACACATTTTCCCACTATTCCTCTAATGTTAGACTTTTCAGCTTTTCCTATTTTTTTCCTATTAAAGCTAACACAGTAGAAGATATCTTTCATGCATTTGGAATTTCAAAAATCTTTATTAAATAACTTTGTTGGGAAAAATTCTAGAATATAGTACTTCTAGGACTTTTCCTATACACTGGCATGTTGTATTCCTCTCAAATTTTACCTATTGCACTCTAAATAGCATTATGTTATTCTTTTTTAAATTTGTTAATTGTTAGCAAAAAGGAAAACAGTATCACAGTGTTGTTATAATTTGCACTTTTGAGTGTTGTCAAAATAAACACATATTTGTGTGTTTGCTCATTTGTTTCCTCATGTGAGTGAATTTCTTTTTATGGACCCTGAATTTATCCATGGAGGTTTTTTCCCCCCAGTCAGGTTTATGGAGGTATAATTTACATATTATAAAATTTACTGTTTTTAGTGGAGAGTTCTGGCTTTTAACAAGTACATGCTGTTATAAAATAGTTCTTTTATCCCTGAACTTTCCTTGTTCCCCTTTGTAATCAACTTCTCCCTCACACCTCCAGCTCCTGGAAATTGTTAATCTTTATTTTTTTTCTCTATAGTTTTGTCTTTTCCAGAATGTCATGAAAATGGAGTCATAGTGTATAGTGTGTGTGGTTTTTTTTTTAATTCTGAAGAATGTTTTTGGTAGTATTCAAACTACTTTATTAAAGGTTTGGTTCAATGTAAGAGAGCAACAGGAAGAACAGAAGTTGTAATTGTCACTCAGTTTCTTGTACCACCACACCTGGGATAAAGAGCTTTTTAGAAATGAGACTTCATGGGGCGCCTGGGTGGCGCAGTCGGTTAAGCGTCCGACTTCAGCCAGGTCACGATCTCGCGGTCCGTGAGTTCGAGCCCCGCGTCAGGCTCTGGGCTGATGGCTCGGAGCCTGGAGCCTGTTTCCGATTCTGTGTCTCCCTCTCTCTCTGCCCCTCCCCCGTTCATGCTCTGTCTCTCTCTGTCCCAAAAATAAAAATAAAAAACGTTGAAAAAAAAAAAATTAAAAAAAAAAAAAAAGAAATGAGACTTCAAAAAGCCTAAGTCAATGCTTAACTTTTTCTGCTTCTCCCTTTTCAACACCCCACCTCTCTCTCTCTCTTTCTCTCTCTCTTTCTCTCTCTCTCTGCATGTGTGAGCAGAGGAGAGAGAGAGAGAGAGAGAGAGAGAGAGACAGACAGAGACAGAGAGAGAATCTTAAGCAGGCTCCATGCTCAGCACTGAGCCTGATGTAGGGCTCGATCCCATGACCCTGGAATCAAGACCTGAGCCAAAATTCAGAGTTGGATGCTCAACTGATTGAGCCACTCAGGCACCCCTAAAGACATTAACTTTTAATCTATAATATAAAATGCAAATATTTCCCCCACTCTATTCATTTTTTGTCAAATTTTAAATTTAAATTTGAATGAACAGTTCTCTCCCCCACGGATTCATTCAAATAATCCATGATTATTGATTCAAAATAATCCATAGATATAAAATAGATTGAATTCTATTTTTTTTTTTTGCTAGCTGTTCTAGAATTTGACTTTTTAATATTTAATTTGATTCAACTTTAGTTTTGGCCAGTGTTTGCAGTAAGGCAAAGACTTTAAAACTTTCTCGGATGTGACCCACAATAAGAAATACGTTTTACATCATGACTAAGTACACACAAACAGATATACACAGAGATAAAACTGAAACACATGTTTTGGGAAACAAAGCTTCCACTCACTGCAGGGGATGCACTCTGATATTTTCTATTCTATTCTATTGGGTTTTCTTTTTCAAATGCTGGCCATGACCCACCAAACTGATTTCATGACCTACTGATGAGTCTGAAAAAGTATAAAATAGGATTTTATTAATGCATCACATTCCTGTTAGGTATTTGCACTCTACGCTTGGGTGACACCTGCAGATGAATGGATATACATGGATTAAACCGGGTCAGTTGGACATTTTCTTCCAGGGGCATGTTGAAGCAAATCGCTCCTTTTCATAGACTAGATTTTGGTGGTCACAGTAGAGAGGGGCATGGTTTTGCTCTTCCCAGTGTAGCCATCTAGTGGACTGGTAGCCTTCACAGGGTTGGCCTAGCCTGCCCTGTGAGGTGGGTCAGCTCTGAGGTGGCCTGTTGGTACAGGGTCTTTGGGTTTGGGGTAGCAGAAGCCACCATGAACCATCCTTCATGTGGAATTAGTCGAAAGCAGCTCCAGTTCATCTGAGAGCTAAGAGCAGTCCAGGTGAAGCACACCTATGGCCCAGCTTTGCCAAGTGAATGCTGGGGAAAGCCTGTGCAAGGCCCATGCTGGGTAAGTGAAGGCATTGTCTCAGGAGGTGAGGTGGACTCCATGAGGAGACAAAATAGTGTGTGTGTGGCTGTGCACAGTTTGGAAAAACAATGACTAAAGGGAAGGATGGAGGCTGTTATAACTATCTTGGGTTGTTTAGAGAGACGCACCAAGAAAGGGCTTGCTTGTCTAGGTCAGAGACTGAGAATGCAGAGACAAATAGTCCTGTGTAGCAGTGTGGGAGAGCTATGATCATTCTGTAGTCAGGAAATACCTCCCAGCCACTCACTCAGTGGCCCTGGCACATAATGTTTTGTGATCCACATTAGGTAGCTTGTATGATCTTTAAACAGCATCTTAATTCTCTTGCCTATTTATTAGGTGAATGACTGAGCCATGCTGAGGGTTTCAGAAGATACAGTACTTTCATACCTACTCCTCAAGGAGACCATAACTATTTATCTATTTAACCAAAATTAAAGAGTATAAGGCAGCTGTGATGGATGAATTTCTGGTTCTAGTTTGGTAGATGATGCTTAATAGTGTATTTAAAATTCTAACTTCTCATTCCCAGAGTTTTGAGGCCTTACCTCATTTCCTTGAGCACCTTAGGTATTGCTGTGTAGTTTCTGCCTCCCACCTGCTTTACAGCACTTATGAATATTCATGAGATAATATTAGAATGAGAGCATTGGAAGAACATACCACAACAAGGTTTGCTTGCCAGGCTGCAATAGTACTTGTAGAGAGCTTACCCTGGTGCCTGAATTTTCAGGGAAACTAAGATTTTAGGATTTCCCTTAAGCTTGGAGGAGTTCAAACCATTCAGGAGTTTGACCTGAGAAGGATAATGCTTTATAATTCTTAGGTGATTTTGTTGTTGCTTTTCCCTTTAGAGTGACCATTGCATTCCTAACCCCTCCTGTACTTTCTATTTCCGTTCTCCTTGCAGTGGGTGGAAGATTTACACATGTGACTCTGGCTAGTACTAACAGATGCGAAATCTATAAATCTACAGGGAGCCATGGCTTTCACCCTATAGACTTGCAAAGGCACACATCTCTTTTTCCCCTTGCACTGGAGTATAAATCAGAACATTTCATTTAGTGAGAAAACCTATTGTCGAGAGATGCTTACTCCCTCCCTCCTCTGAAATATCATCTTCATCCTGAGCCTCTTTGAAGCATCTGGATCCCTGCCATCTGTCTTCACTTGAGCTTCTAGGCATTCACAACAATTGTATACCCTGCCCTACAGCAGCACCTTATTTGAGAAGCTTAGTTTAACTATCAAGTTCAACTGGGAAAATGTCATCCTAATCCATTGGAATGGTGGATTGCAAATTTCATCATTAGGCTCACCTGGGAGCTTTAAAAAATCCTGCTGTTTAGGCTGTATCCCAGATAAATTAAGTCAGAATCTCAGGAGATGGGACCCAGGCATCAGTATTTTTTTAAGCTCCCCAGGTGTTTCAACATGCATTCAGGATTGAGAACCACTGAATAGTATTGCAGGGACCCAGCAGTTCAGCCTTCTGTTTATCTTTCATTTTAGCAAGATGTTGCCTTTCCTGTGAAAGGAATCTTTTTTTGTTATGTTTTTTAAAGTTTATTTATTTATTTTTGTGAGAAAGACAGAGAGAGAGAGAGAGGGAGAGAGAGAGAGAGAGAGAGAGAGAGAGAGGCAGAGAGAGAGAGAATCCCAAGCAGGCTCTGCACTTTCAGCATGGAACCCGATGTGGGGCTCAAGCTCACAAACCGTGAGATCATGACCTGAGCCGAAACCAAGAGTCGGAAGCTTAACTGAGCGACCCGGGCGCCCTGAAAGGAATCTTTACAACAATTAAAAACTCTAAATAGTTGATCACAGTGCTAGACCAATAAGAAAGCTTTCTTGGGGGGTGGGGGGGGGAGAGGAACGAGATGGGTTGGCTAGCAAGGAAAGGACTTCATACACACAAAGTATTTTGCTATGGAATTGTAATCATTCGATTCTGAAACAAGATGCAGTCCCCTAGAAGCCATTCGACCCTTCCCTTTGCTACCTGGAAGGAATGAACTTGACCATCCTTTTGTTAAAAATCTCCAAGAGAAGTAGTGTGCTGCATCCCGCGCAGCCTCCCGGTACATGCGTGTATGTGCATGTGCCTATTTTAGCTGTGGTTGTGTACTTAGCTGTGTAGGCAAGCGCTAGCGCCCTCTGCTGGAACAAAGTAGAATTCTCTCCTCGCGTAACAATTGTTTCTTCAGGCTGAGGTAATGGATTCGTTTCCTTGAGCTCACCAGAAAGGACGAGGTTTCGACAAGGACTTCCTGGCATTTATTCCTGTGACATCTGGCATACCACTGGTTTGTCTGGGTTATTTCTTTGATTGTAGGAAAGAAACACAAAGCATATTGGATGAAAGTGCTGGGAAACTGAGCCCAGCTCCTTCTCTGAGAGGTTTTGGAGCGTTTATTTGTGATGCTTGGTATTAGCACCAGTGGGGTATTGTGTGGTAATGGAGACACTGAGACTGGAGTGTAACTCCCACTGGTTAAGAGAGTCGTGCATTTAAAGGGAGACGAAATAATAATTCCAAGAAACCCAAAGATGTCAGAAGGGAAAACGCTTCCCAATCATAAGCAATTTAAAGATGTGATTTTTTTTTTTTTTTTTAAGGCAGCAATCAAGACACAACCTTGTCATTTGGGAGATTCGTTCACCCAAAGGAAGACTTGATGGTACTCACCGGTTAGAGCTTCAAAGGGCATCTCCTCGATACGTAATAAATGCTGGCTCTCCACCGTCAGTCCGTCCTCAGTATGCAGGTGCGGCTGCTATGGCTGCGCACATCGTTAAGTGCTGCACACTCCACCTTCCCGCTGGACCACCCACGGGAGGTTAGCATCGGGAGTCTCCAAGGTACAGCCTCTTCTCCCCCTTGTCCCTTCGCTGCAATTCTCTCTCAGGGTACAGGGATTAACAGTCGAGGCAACGAGGAAGGAATGAGATCCTGGGTGTCTGCCGCTCGCTCCTTGTCCTCACCGCTGCATCTCAGCTGGGGTTGGAGAAGTCGGTGCAGCAGAGCTGGATGCTGGCTCGTCACGGTTGCTATGGTGATCAGGAGCAGGCGACTTGACGGTGGCTGGGGAAGGCAGTGGAGAAGAGGTAACAGATGAGTGATGACGTGCTAGACTCTCCTGGGGTCTGTTGAGCCACAAGAGAGCTAAGAGAAGTGGAGTTCCTGGATGGTACTATCCAGAATGTCTGCTCTTCAGCTTCAAACCAAAACCAAAACCAAACCCTCCCTCTTCTGGGATTCTTTCCCTCCCTCCCTCCATCCCTCCCTGATCCCTATCTCAACACACACCCTAGCATTTTAAGGCTTGGAAATTCCAGTGCTATTTTGATGTTCCTTGCCCTAGGGAATCCCGCATGGCTCCCTGGGGGAAGTGTGCAGTTGCAAGAGGCCTCTTAAGGGTCCTTTTTCTGGGAAGGGCTCCTGCTGCTGGAGTCTAAAGAATCATCTTTCACACTTCCAAATGACTCCCCCTGGATTGTCATGGCCCACGGAACTTGAAAGAAATCTGCCAAGCACTGAAAGAGGGAGGACAGGATAGATTTAAATAAATTCCTATCAGGATTTGCTTATTATGATTATAGCTTTATAATCAGAGCAGGAAGAAGCCTTAAAGATTATTTTGTCTTCAAGGATCATTGGTTTCAGTATGATATCCTTCTCAGCTATGTGGTCAAAAGCAGATTGACTCCAGCCAGAACTCTCAGAAGAGGTCTGACCCTTGCCTGATGACTTAGAGAAGGGGCTCTTGCTTGTCCAAAGGGTATCCCTTAATCACATCATTGTCTACCTCATTAATTAGTGTTTCCCTTATTTCCATAATCATTATTATGAGGAGTGGAACTGACAGATTCAGGGGTTGTAGTGTAGAGGTGGTCCCTGCTTGTCATCGTGAGTCCCTCATTCATCACACAACTCTGCATCTGTGTCCGTTCCACCCATAGATCTGCAGGTGTTTTGCTCTAGTTCTAGAATAAGGGAGGGAATACATTTTTACTGAGCTCTGACAATGTTCCTGGACTTTTCATGGGTTATTTCATTTAATCCTCCTGTCAACTTGTGAGATTTTACATCACTGTTTTATAAATTAAGAACATAAAAGCACAAAAAGTAAGTTTCTTGCTTGTGTAAGGGTATTCAGTTAGAGAAGTGGCAAAGCTGGAATGGCTGCCCGGTTCTGTTTGACATGATAATGGAAGGTAGGAGGCCATCTGGGTTTAGCCCAAGTAGATTTTAGGAAAAACTTCCTGGGATGTTCAGAATCACTGGTAATTTCTCCCACTTCTCATGTACTGCTTTAATCTATTTCCACTGTTTTTAAAAAGAAATAAAATGTTTATTTTAGAAAACTTGAAAAATGTAGAAACATAAAGGAATAAAAGCCATCCATACTCCTTCCATCCAAAGAAAACTATGATTAAGGGCACCTGGGTGGCTCAGTCAGTTATGTGTCCAACTTCCGCTCAGGTCATGATCTCGTGGTTCACGAGTTTGAACTCCGTGATGGACTCTGCTGACAGCTCAGAATTTGAAGCCTGCTTCAGATTCTATGTCTCCCTCTCTCTGCTCCTCAACTGCTTGTGCTCTCTCTGGAAAATAAATAGAAACATTTTAAAAAATTTAAAAAAACTCTGATTAATATTCCTGTTTTCTTCCAGTCTTTTTTCTTTTTATCATTAAACTAAGACTGTCATACGTAAATGTTTGTGTCACCCCCAAATTCATATGGTGAAACCTAATCTCCAGTTGATGGTATTTGTAGGTAAAGCCTCTGGGAAGTGATTAGGTCATGAAGTCCTCATGAATGGAAGTAGCACTCTTATAAAAGAAACTTCAGAGAACTCCCTGGCCCTTCTGCCATGTAAGGTACACGGAGAAGACTGCTGTGTGTGAATCTTCACCAGACATGGAATCTAGTGATCCATGGTGATCTTGCACTTCCCCACCTCTGAAACTGTGAGAAATAAATTTCTGTTGTTAATAAGCCACACAGTCTATAGTAGTTTGTTATAGCATTCTGAATGAACTAAGACAAAGAATACACGCACACACACATACACACACACAATTGTCTACAATTGTACAATTGTAATTGCATCCTGATTTTCATTTAAAATAACATTGTGAAAATTTTACCCTCCATTAGGGTTATTTAAAAACATTACTTTAGGGGCGCCTGGGTAGCTTAATCACTTGAGTGTTGGACTTCCGCTCAGGTCATGATCTCATGGTTCATGAGTTTGAGCCCCACATCGGACTGGCTGCTCTCAGTGTGGAGCCTGCTTTGGATCCTCTGTCCCCCTCTCTCTCTGCCCCTACCCTATTTGCACATGCTTTCTCTATCAAAAATAATAAACACTAAAAAAACATTATTTTAAATGCTACACACTATTTCATCAAATGGATGTACCATAATTTATTTTTTAAATATTATTCATTTATTTTGAGAGAGAGAGAGAGAGAGAGAGAGAGAGAGAATCCCAAGCAGATTCTGCACCATCAGCGTAGAGCCTGAAGTGTGGCTTGAACCTACCAACTGCGAGATCATGACCTGAGCCAAAGTTGGATACTTAACCAACTGAGCCACCCAGGTGCTCCTGTATCACAATTTCTTACTGAATATTTGATTTATTTCCTATTTTTATTAACTGCATAGAACTGTAATAAAATTTTTTCTATATAAATCTTGCCCATGTTTGTGAATATTTCATTTACAATTGAGTCCTAGAAGTGAAATATTGGATTAAAGGTATTAACTTTTTTCTTTTAATTAAGACTTTACTTAAAAAAAAAAAAAAATATATATATATATATTTTTTTTTTTTTTTTTAAGTTATCTCTACACCTAACATGGGGCTCAAACTCACAACCCCAGTCCAAGAGTTGCATGCTCCCACTGACGGAGCCAGCCAGGAGCCTTAAGACTTTATTTTTTATTTTTTATAATTTTTTTAAGTTTATTTATTTTGAGGGGGGTGGAAGGGGCAGAGAGAGTGGGAGACAGAGAATCCCAAGCAGGCTCCTCGCTGTCAGCACATAGCCTGATGTGGGGCTAGAACTCACAAACCATGAGATCATGACCTGAGCTAAAATTGGACATTTAAGGGACTGAGCCACCTAGGAGCCCTGAGACTACTTTTTTAGAGTAGTTTTAGGTTCACAGTAAAACCGAGGGAAAGGTACATAGATTTCTCATATACTCTGTCTTTAGATATGCATAGCCTACCCATTATCAAAATCCCCCACCAGCGGGGTACATTTGTTGTAACTACATTGACACATCATTATTATCCACATAATTTATCTTACAGTTCATTTTTGGTATTGTACCTTTATGGATTTTGACAAATATATAATGATATGCATTAATCATTATGGTATCATATATTTTCATTGCTTTAAAAATTCTCTGTGCTCTGCTTATTTATCCTCCAACCCCTAGCAACCACAGATCTTTTTACTGTTATTACTGACTCTGTAATTTTGCCTCTTCCAGAATGTTGTATAGTTAAAATCATACACTACATAACTTTTTCAGATGGGCTTCCTTCACTTAATAATATGTATTTAAGATTTCTTCATGTCTTTTCATGACTTGATAGCTCATTTCTTTTTAGCACTGAGTAATATTCCATTGTGTGAATGTACCACATTTCATTTATCCATTCACCTACTGAAGGAAATCTTGGTAGCTTCCAAGTTTGGCCAACTGTAAATAAAGCTGCTATAAACAACAATGTACAGGTTTTTTTTTTTTTTAACATTTATTTATTTTTGAGACAGAGAGAGACAGAGAGAGACAGAGCATGAACGGGGGAGGGGAAAAGAGAGAGGGAGACACAGAATTGGAAGCAGGCTCCAGGCTCTGAGCCATCAGCCCAGGGTCCAACACAGGGCTCGAACTCATTGACCATGAAATCGTGACCTGAGCTGAAGTCGGACGCTTAACCGACTGAGCCACCCAGGCGCCCCAACAATGTACAGGTTTTTATGTAGGGTAAATACCACAGAACATGACTGCTGGATCATATGCTGAGTATGTTTAGTTTTGTAAGAGAATGTCAAGCTCTCTTCTAAAGTGGCTGTACCATTTTGCATTCTTGTTAACAATGAATGAGAATTCCAATTGCTCCACATCCTTGTCAGCATTTGATGTTGTCAATGTTCTAATTTTGGCCATTCTAATAGGTGTGCAGTGGTATCTCATTGTTGTTTTAATTTGCATTTCCCTGCAATGATGATGTGAAACATCTTTTCATACACTTATTTGCCATCTGTATACCTTCTTTGGGAGAGGTCTGTTAAGGTCTATGGCCCATTTTTTAACTGGATTGTTTTCTTTCTCACTATTGTATGTTAAGGGTTCTTTGTATATTTTGGATAATAATTCTTTATCAGATTTGCCTTTTGCAAATATTTTATCCCAGTCTGTGGCTTCTCATTCTCTTGGTACTTACTTTTGCAACTAGAAGTTTTTAATTTTAACAAGCTCCAAGGTATCAATTATTTCTTTTATGGACTGTACCTTTGGTGTTGTATCTAAAAACTCATTACCATACTCAAGATAATCTAGGTTTTCTCCTACATTATCTTCTAGGAGTTTTATAGTTTTGCATGTTAACATTTAGCTCTGTTGCCTATTTTCAGTTGATTTTTTTAAATTTTTTGTTTTTAATCTTTATTTTTGAGAGAGAGAGAGACAGAGTGAGAGCAGGGGAGGAACAGAGAGAGGGAGACACAGAATCAGAAGCAGGCTCCAGGCTCTGAGCTGTCAGCACAGAGCCCGATGTGGGGCTCGAACCCACGAACCATGAGATCATGACCTGAGCCGAAGCTGGATGCCTAACCAACTGAGCCACCCAGGTGCCCCTTCAGTTGAGTTTTTGTGAAAGGTATAAGGTCTGCATCTAGATTCATTTTTTTTTTTTTTTGCATACAGATGTCCAGTTGTTCCAGCACTGTTTTTTGAAAAGACTGTCTGAACTTATTGTATTGTCTTTGCTCCTTTGTTGCAGATCACTTGACTGTATTTATGTGGGTCTATGTCTGTGCTTTCTTTTCAGTTCTATTGATCTGTCTTTTCTTTCATCAATACCATACTGTTTTGATTATTGTAGCTTTATAATAAGTTGTGAGATCATGTAGCATCAGTCTTTTGACTTTGTTTTCCTTCAATCTTGTGTTGGATATTCTGGGTCTTTTGCCTCTCCAAATAAATAAACTTTAAAATCAGTGTGTCTAACCTCTTTTTTTTTCTCCCCTCCCCCACGGACTTCTGTTAAATTTCTCAAAGAGGTTAGAGATGGAGGGAGCCAAAGCATAAGAGACTCTTAAAAACAGAACAAACTGAGGGTTGATGGGGGGGGGGGGTGATGGGAGGGAGGGGAGAGTGGGTATGAGTATTGAGGAGGGCACCTTTTGGGATGAGCACTGGGTGTTGTATGGAAACCAATTTGACAATAAATTTCATATTTAAAAATAAAGAAATAAGTAAATAAACATTAAGAAATGACTAGCACAGAAAAAAAAAATCAGTGTGTCAATATCTACAAAATAACTTACTAGGAATTTGATCGGGATTACATTGAGTCTGTAGATCAAGTTGGGAATAATTGTCATCTTGAAAATAGAGTCTTTTTATCCGTGAACATGGAAGATCTCTCCACTTATTAGTTCTCCTTTGATTTCACTATCAGAGTTTTGTAGTTTTCCTCATATAGGTCTTGTACATATTTTGTTAGATTTGGGGATCCTAATGTAAGATATAAGCATTTTTAAGACCTTCTAATCCTCTCTGGTGGGGATTTCTGAATCACTGGCTGCTCCACAGGGCATGCATAATCCTATCCACTCATACGTTTCCCAGTGTCTGGTGTGCCCACAGCTGGCATTTGGCATTTATATTGTTTATCTCATAAACGCTTTAGGAAATTGAAGTTAGCTGTTTTCAAAGTTTTTCTGTTTGTTTTATTCAGAAAAACATGATAGTTATTTATTATTTTTAAATGCTCTATAAATAGCATGGCCCCTGCACAAGGATAATATGCAAATTCGTGAAGCATTCCATATTTTTAAAAAATGATCTACAAGCAAGAAATAGTAAAACATTAGTCTTTAAGAAGAAAAAATTTAAGACAGAAGTGGTAAGCTTTCCAAGGTCTTATAGTAAGTCAGTGATGCTGGAACTTGAAGCTTATTCACTATTGACTCTGATGGTGGCCTCAGTCCCATCCTGTTATAGAAAAGCTGCCTTTGATTTCCTTCTGATCCCTGCATTTTATTCATTTTTTATTTTTTAAGTTTATTTATTTATTTTTGGGAGAGAGGGAGAGAGAGAGAGAGAACACACTAGCGGAAGAGGGGCCAAGAGAGAGGGAGAGAATCCCAAGCAGGCTTCATGCTGTCAGCACAGATTGTGTGGAGCTCAATCCCACAAACCATGAGATCATGACCTGAGCCAAGATCAAGAGTCTTACACTCAACTGACTAACCAACCAGGTGCTCCAGATCCTTGCATTTTAGTTCAGTGTTTAACACTAACTGGATGATTAGATAAATTTAATAATGTTGTCAAAGGGGGTTGTGCTTGGATGATGAGAACTTCTGAAGAAAAGCAACTAGAGAAATAGAACTTTCAAAGGATGGGAGATAAGGCTGCTTGATGTCACTGATGATCTGCCTAGTGAAATGTGAGGAAAGCCAGGCTAATGCTGACTCCATTCTTCCTTGGCAGAAGATGGCAAAAGAGGGAGGACATGTAGGGGAGGGTGGGTACAACACTGACTGGAATGTCTTCAAGCTACTCATTCATTCATTCATTCATGCATGCATTTGTTCATTTAAAATAAGCTTTATGCCCAATGCAGGGCTTGAACTCATGACCCTGAGGTTAAAAGTTGCATGCTCTACCAACTGAACCAGCCAGGAGCCCCATCCAAGCCTTTTAAGCATTTGTTATTCCCCCATAGAAGAAGTTAGGTGTGGCAGGGTGAAAGGTGGATTATTTTTGACTATTTAAAAATTTGGGGCGCCTGGGTGGCTCGGTCGGTTAAGTGTCCGACTTCAGCTCAGGTCATGATCTCACGGTCCGTGAGTTCAAGCCCCGCGTCGGGCTCTGTGCTGACAGCTCAGAGCCTGGAGCCTGTTTCAGATTCTGTGTCTCCCTCTCTCTCTGCCCCTCCTCTGCTCATGCTCTGTCTCTCTCTGTCTCAAAAATAAATAAATGTTAAAAAAAAAAATTTAAAGATTTACCTTGTAAATCCAGATTATACTGAAAGGTTTTTGCTCTTGGCTATAGGGCTAAAGGATGCTGCAAAATTAATAGGAGTGGGTACATTATGGTAACAGATCTTTCATAAATTATCTTATTGAGCTATGTTAGCATAAATTTCCAAGTATAAAAACATAATATTTAGCACTGATTTCACTAAAAGGAGTATAAGACTGATATTTCATCAGGAAGTTTTAGTTAACATACAGAATTTGGGAACTGAATTTATTGCAGCTAAATTGATGAATACCTAAACTTTGTTGCAGCTTTTCTCTTTCACAGCTTTTCTTTTTCGTTATGCAAAAGTAGAATGTCTATGAATGAAGGTATCCACCATGTTGTTTTCAGAGTTTAATTTCTGTAAGGGAATACCTGAGGTTCAAAGTTGAAATCCACACATTTGAACACAGAATTTATGTATTAGAGTTCTTCAGAAAAAAATATAATGTGTGTGTGTGTGTGTGTGTGTGTGTGTGCGTGTGTGTAAAATAAGAATTAGCTCACAGAGTTATGGAGGCCAAGCAGTCCTATGATCTGTCATCTGTAAGTTGGATAGACATAAAGCGCATGGTATAATTCAGTTGGAGTCCGAAGGCCTGAGAACCAATGTCCGAGGAACTCTCATGTCTGAGGGCAAGAGAGGATAGATGTCCCAGCTCATGAACAGAGAGAGAATTTGCCCTTCCTCTGACTTTTTGTTCTATCCAGATCTTCAACAGATTGGGTGACACCCATACACATTGATGAAGTAGATCTTTGCTCAGTCTACTGATTCAAATGCTAATCCCTTCTACCAGACATACCCAGATATGTTTTACCAGCTATAAGGCAACCCTTAGGCCAGTCAAGTTGACACATTAAATTAATACTCACAATTTATTTCAGCAAGTTACCCCAGAGTGAAAGTGATCACTCCATTCTTTTTTCCCCCCTTCTCAGCCTTTTACCAGCTGGCCATTTGAATTTATACAAGACATATTGAAATTTCTTGGGACCCAGGAAATCATTCCCTGCCCCTTTATTATTTTACAGATGAGAAAACTGAGGCTTAAAGAGGAGAAATGACTAGTTCAAGATCACATTGAATTTTATTAGTGATCTTGAAGTCTGAAAGGAGACTAAATTTGCAGATTATAGAAAGCCAGGAAAGATAGCTAACAGAAATAGAAAATCTATTTCTAATATGTAGATAACAATATAAATATTAAAAATGGTCTGCCTGGAATGATAGACTAAAACCAATAAGTAGAGATTTAGCATCAATAATGATACAATGATCATACTTTTGGTTGAAAATCTATTGCATGGTACAGGCCTGTTTTGACTAAAGTTCATGTGAAACAATATGGTGAAATTAAGTCAACTATGTAAAAGCCGTAAGTGAGAAATAGCTGCTGAAACAGATGATGCAACCTCTGGGGCTATACTAATAGTCAGAGAGTGATCTGATGTTGCAGGGAGTATATGGCCTGGGAAACCTGGTGTTGGCCAGTTCATATTTGTAACACTATGTGTGGTACAGGGCACAATGTTCTGAGAAGGAGCTTGTCAACTGGCATTCATCTGCCAGAGGATAATGAGGGTTCTGAGCTCTGCTCCACAGGATGAAAGGCCACAGCAGCTAGGAATGTTTAGCTTTGAGGCTTCTGAAGGACACAATAACTGCCTTCAAATATCTCATGGGCTGTCAAATGAGGAAGAGGTATGTGGCTTGTTCTATGTCACTCAAATGGCAGAAGTAGGATCATTAAGGATGATGGTTTATGTGAGATGAATTTCTTCTCTAAGATTTTCCAACATTGCTGACTCTCAACAGAAATGGTCTGTAACTGTGCTCAAGAAAATGCTGGGGTCCATGTCTCAGAGATCTTCCAGGAGGGTACTACTCTGGAAGAAAAGTTGAGTTCATGACTTCTAAGTTCCCCTTAACTCAAAGATTCTGTGAGCCTCCAAGTGTCATTTCTCTTGTACTGCTATTTCACTCTGCTAGATAATGTTTTAATATTTTTGATCTTCTGATTTCTAAAACAATTCAGAGTGGTTTGTAATATTAGAATATATGTTTTTTAAAAAGCAAACAAAACTTTTAATGAAAAATTGAATCCAGAAGGACCCTTGGGAAAGAGTGAGCTGCTACAGAATTTGGGCATTAAATTAAAGTCTGGGCAAATAGAGAAATTATGATGTAGATTCTGTACTTTTATCAGTATTAGTGTTGATCTTGACTTCCTAATGGGATTATAAGATCCAGAATGACAGGGAACAGATCTTTACTTCATTTTAACTTCAATAACATCTATCAGAATATTTTATACAGAATAGGTACTTAGTGGGGCCCCTGGGTGGCTTAGTTGGTTGAGCGTCTGACTTTGGCTCAGGTCATGATCTTGCAGTTCATGAGTTCGAGCCCTGGGTCAGGCTCTGTGCTGACAACTCAGAGCCTGGAGCCTGCTTCAGATTCTGTGTTTCCCTCTGTCTCTGCTCCTCCTCTGGTCACACTCTGTTTCTGTCTCTCTGTTTCCTTCAAAAATAAATAAGCATTAAAAAAACAGAAGAATAAGTACTTAGTGTGTTTTGAATGACTTGCCTTTCTTAAAGGTAGAATAGAACTTATTTTTTCCTTTATATTTTTCTTCAGGGTCTGGTAGAAGAAGTGTCCTGGTTAGGCTATAAGTCATAGTTCTGAAGCTATATTAGCTTGTTCCAATGGGGTAGCCTGACCTTGGCCTACAGTAAGCCCCGACTGCCATAATTACATCTACTGGTGACGGTCATAATTACATCTACTAGTAACTCTTCATGTTTCTAGAACAAATTTCTGTCTTAAATGCATTGTGCTGTAGACTATAGCTGCTCTAGGACACTGGCTTCACTTCCACTGTAGTTCTCCATTGTACCTGGTAGTAACAGTAACCAACATTTATATTTCATTAACTTAGAGCACAAGCACTCTTCTAGGTGTTTGTTTTGTCCTACTTACTGCTGTATCAAGTAGTTACTCCTTTTAGTTCCATGTTTGGAAATGGAGGTGGAGAAGTTAAGTGACTTGCTCAAGGTCACAAGTTAGTAAGTGGCAGAGCCAAAATGTGAACCTAGCATTCTGGCTACAGATTTTGTGCTCCTAATCACTATGTCCTTCTATTTCTCACCGAGATGTCTAAGTGCAATGTGTATTTAATCAAGATGCTAAGGGACCAAAGTCCAAGCAAGTTTGTCTTCTTGGTGACAGGACACCAGGTGGTAAAGAGTTTCCTCTGCCCCTCCTCTCTCCATTGTTCCTTTTGTTCCCTGGAGACCAGCTCAGAAACCTCCCCACTGTATTTCCTTCCCCACCCCAGTTTTCTGGGATTGGCTGCTCTCCAACTCTGCTCCCAACTCTGCGTGGCTCAGGGCTTTGGAATGAAAGACGCAAGACTGAGCTCCTTAGAGTGACTCACATCTGTTTGGAGCAGTTATAGCCTGTTTTTGTGCCACTTAGCAATTCTTCCTCCCCAGATCCAACCCTTCTCCATTTTCCTAAAAATGCCAGATGGTATATACTTATTTTTAAGTCAATGTGAATTTTAATATACTTAGCTTTGGAGAATTTATCAACACTTTTCCTGTTTCTTCACCAACCTCCCTCCCCCAGGGGATAATTAGAATCACCCCATGATATTGCAAAACAGGAAAACCTGGGTAGCTGCTCAAGGGCATGGTGTTGCAGAAATGACTCTTCACCTCTGACCTACTGGTAGATGCTTAATGGGAACTTTCTGATGATGACATCCCAGGTCAGGTGGTGATAGGGCTAGGACCAAGCCCTGCTATGGCTTTGTTGAATCCAGGGTGGAAGGGGGACAGATCTGTGCCTGGCATCTCTTTCTTCTGTTCCTGTTAGACACAGCTAAGCCCAAGGGTAGGAAGAGGGTGTGCCCATGGGAACTTCATTTATGCAGTTTCCACACAGCTAGAAGTCAGCCCCTTTCTTTCAATCTAACCAGCCAAGTCACTGGCACCAAACACACTATCTGAAGTTGTGTAAATCCCCATATCAGTGAATGTTCTCTATTGTAGGAGGCCTCTTGGGGCTGAAGAGTTGGTAGAGGCTCCCAGGCTTGAAGCAATAAATGAGCAAGTCAACAATCTTCTCTACCTGGACACACTGAGCCTACATGCCTGGAAACAGCCAATATTCTACCATAGACTTAGTCAAATCCACTGAGACAAAAGCCAGATGGAGTACAAACATAAGGGATCACTCATAGAGCACTGTGATCTTCCACCCCTGTCTGGACCTGTTACAGGTAGCAGAAAGAGGAAGGATAAATGAACACCAAGGATACTTCAAAAATGTCTTTAGACCTAAACTAAAACAAGAAAGCCTAAGTTTGAGTTCCAGTTATACCACCTATTAATTGTGTAACCTTGAGCAAATCAACTTCTCTAATGTGCATATTTCCTTATTTGTCAAATAGGAATAGAAATACCAGTTCCCCTCATTTTGCAGGAATATGTGAGGATCAAATGACAATGCACATGAAAACACTTTGTAAATTCTAATAGTCCTATGGAAGGGTAAAGGATTATTATAAATTCTTATTTATTTTAGTTAAAATAAATAATAATAGTTTTATCAGTTTGTTCCTTTATTTGGTTTTTTAAAAGTATAGTTGACACATAATGTTACATTAGTTTCAGGTGTACAGCATAGTGATTTGATAAGTCTATTCATTATGCTCTCCTCACTACAAATGCTACTCAATTTTTGATCAGAACTATGTAAATAGTAAAGTGGAGAGCTTCAGTCTTCCGTCACTTTCTATTCCTTGTTCTGATCCAGGGAGGCTGCCAGGGGGCTGTGTTTGGTAGGTGCAATGCAGACTTGCAGGTAACATAAGAAGTATGGAAGAGGCAAGTACCTGTATATTCATCATAGGGAATAGAGCCAGACAGAATTCAGAGTCAGTGGAGATCAGTCTTGGTCACAGTAGTAGAACCACTCTAGACAGAGTTGACCATCAGGTGATGTGTTAGTGTGAAGCAAAAGGTAATCTCAAGCACAGTTTGAAGTCAAGACAGATATAACATAGAGGTCCTTTGACAAGGTCTCCCTACAGAGTGGGGTTTCCTAACCTGGGCTGCTCAGAAAACCCTGGTCACTTGCACTCTGGACCTTGACAGCCTGAAATAAACCAGAATTCCCATGAGGGAGGATTCTTGCCTGTCTGTCCAATAGGCTTCAGTATCACTGTCTAAATGAAAAGCTATGCCCCCCGGCAGACTTAGAATCTTCTTGTGTAACCACAACCCCCAAGGGTTTCCAGTTCAGATTCCTAAGGAGGTAGCATTGACTCATTGAAAGGAAAGCTTACATTTCTGATATCAGAAACTTCATCCTTAATGAATCCTGACTGCTTTCTGTGTCTGGAGTAAGAGTTTCAGCAGTAAGATGACGTTGTTACCCAGGCTAACCCCTAAGAGAGATGCTTGAGGAAAAGAAATCAGGAAGCTCAAAGGAGAACAGTGCAGAGGGTTCAAATCATTCCAAAACTAGCCTATCAACCCTGAGATAGTTAAGCATAATGGATAACTAAGGATAGAACCCAGGATCTTGGCTCCCAAATTAATATTCACCTGTTCCAAGAGGTGATTTTGCAGACTGAAAAATAACAAAACCAAAACCAAAACCCTACAAATGATTTTCCAAAGAAGTTTGTTGAGATTTAATACTTTGAGTAAAGAACTTAATAAATGAAGACTCTGGTCTTCCTGAAGTATCCTAAATAAGAAAAATAAACCCTCAGTTGATTAGTTTTTGACTTAGGTCAGGGGTTACAAATTGTTCATGGGCCATGTATGGTCAGAAGGTGTGTTTTGTTTTATCATTTTGTTACACCAGTGTTTTAAGGGCAATTTAACAGACACTGGGGGTTATCTGGTTGAAACATACCCTATGGACACTTAATAGGACTAAGAAAACAGTGAGAGCAGGTCCTCTGATTGGGCACACCAGAATATTTAATGAGAGAGCTGAGTTTATAATCTAGTTTGAGGAAATGTGATGCATTCACATGGAGGGAACTAACCCTAACTGTGAGATGCAGATGGCCAGTGGAGGTTGAATGACAGGAACAAGGACCAGAAGAGTTCTGAAGAAGGGGAACTCACTCTTACCTGGGTGGTGAGAGAAGGCTTTTAGGAGGAAGGGAACTGACACAGTGTTTGGAAATGAGGATGTTGGTGTAGAGCTGTATTCTGGGGTAGGAAATGAACAAGCTGAGACTTGGAGGCAGGAAATCTCCAGGTATATTCAGAAGACAAAGAGCAGGCTGAGGCAGAGAATTTGAGTTGGGGAGAAATGGGAGATCTTGAATGAAGAGAAGTAGCAATCCTGTCTCTGAGTCTAAAACTTTTGGAATTAAATGTCTCATCATTAAAAGAATGGTCTTTGGGGGTAAGAGACAAAGGCACCTGGTAGCCAGAAGCATCGGCTGCCTGTGGCTTAGCTCCCCTGGTATCCATCTCTCCTCTCTACTGCTAAGCTACCTATAGGGATCCCCCACTCAGTTCCCTCCTTGGGAGACAGATACCTCAGCCTGGTTAATCAGACAGTGGCTAATGGGGATTATCATCCACATCAGCAGGGTGAGGGGACTGTGAAGAAGGCTGAGAGTGGCAAGATTATAGCTGACATCATGATGTAGCTGGAGGGCTGCCAGCAAGGATGTGCTCACTTTGTTTTTCTTCTTGCCCAGAAACGCAGTCAAATGTCAGCTCAAAGCCCTAACTTCCCCACATCCCTGCCTGATACATACACATACACACATTGTTATATACCAACCTCTGTAGATGCACTGTCCCTCATGTGTGGCTATCAGGCATACCATACACATAAACAGATATATAACCTGAACAAGCAGATTTAAACTATACACATACTTATACAAAAGCATATACAGTATATATGTATATATAGAAAAGCCTATATATATATTTACTTGGATTCTTTTTCAGAATACTGAAAGTCAGAAGCATGGTGTCACATAAGGAAGATGAAGCCTTCAAATAAATCTGCAACCCCTCCTGCTATTTTATTTGGTCTAGGAAAAACCTTTGGGCTCCCTGTGCTAACCCCTCCATTCCATCTCCCTCCTGGGATTTCTAGGACAGCCATTTGCCACTCCTCTCTCTGTCCTTGTTCTCTAGTCCTCATCTGATTGGCTAACACAGTAGGCACTCCATATTCTGATGACCTCTTTGTGACATGCAGGGAGAAGAACTGATCTTGTTCATGGCAGGTTTAGCTCACAAGCCTATCTTCTACTTGTTTCCTTGCAACATCATTTAGCTACTGCATCTGTTAGCCACCCCTTCACTCAGAGGTGAGAAGCTCTTCCTTCTTTATTCTACCATAGGATCTCCCGTGACCTAATGAAAGCCTGTGAACTCCAACAGGCAGACCAGAGAACCTTCCTATTTTATAGAGAAGACCTCAGTTTTCCCCCAAAACTCTACTATGGAGTGACCTACTTGGCAAATCACTTTGTGAGAAAAAGTCATTAAATCCTCATTTCTATGTGTCAAAGCATGATTTTTCTGTAGCAACTTTCCTAGAGGTGATGTATCAATATTTATGATATATTTGTTATGAATACAGTGTACGGATATAAAACAAAAAGAATATGGTGCTCATTCCCTCTAGGAATTCACATTTTCACTTAGGAGACACATCCAAAATATATATCTAATTTGTCCACTTTTTTCAACTCTTCTGGTATAAGCCACCATCATCTTTTTGCTTGGACCTACCAAACACTTAATCTTTTCTTTCCCTTGAATTCATCCTGTAGAAAAAGTGATGGCTTTTTTTTTCTTTTTTAATTGTGGTAAAATATATATAACATACAACTTACCATTTTAACCATTTAAAAAATTGTGGTAAAAAACATAACAAAATTTACCATTGTAAACACTTTTAAGTGTATGGTATAATAGTGTTAACTGAATGCACATTGTTGTATAACTGATCTCTAGTACTTTCCATTTTGCAAAACTGAAACTCTGAACCCATTGACTCCTCAACAACTCCTCATTTCGCCCTTCCCCCAGATCTTGGCAACCACCATTCAACTTTCTGTTTTCAGAAACTCAACTACTTTAGATACCTCATATAAGTGAAATAAAGCAGTATATATTTTTCTTTTTTGTGATTGGCTTATTTAACTTAGCATGATGTCCTCAAGTTTCATCCATGTTGTAGCATATGACAGAATTTCCTTTTTTTTAAATGTTTATTCATTTTTGACAGAGAGAGAGAGAGAGATAGAGACAGAGCATGAGCAGGGGAGGGGCAGAAAGAGAGGGGGAGACACAGAATCTGAAGCAGGCTCCAGACTCTGAGCTGTCAGCACAGAGCCTGATGCGGGGCTCGAACCCACGAACTGTGAGATCATGACCCAAGTCAAAGTCGGACGCTCAACCAACTGAGCCACCCGGGTGCCCCCAGAATTTCCTTCTTTAAGGAATTTCTTTCCTTTAAGGCTGAATAAAACTCCATGATATGTATATATTTTTTCTTTATCCATTCCTCCATCAATGGACATTTAAGTTGCTTCCATCTCTTGGCCTTTGTGGAAAATGTTGCAGTGAACATGGGTGTACAAATATCTTTTTGAGATTGTTTTCAATTCCTTTGGGTGTATACTCAGAAGTAGGATTGCTGGATCATATGGTAGTTCAATTTTCAATTCTTTTTGAAGAATCTCTGTATTGTTTTCCACAGCAGCTGCACCATTTGACACTCCCATTGACAGTTCACAGGGGTCCAATTTCTCCATGTCTTTGCCAACACTTATTTTCTGCTTTTTCCCCCTCCTTTTAAAAAAATTATTTATTTAAATTCAAGTTAGTTTACATACAGTGTAGTTTTGGTTTCAGGAGTAGAACCCAATGATTCATCACTTACGTATAACACCCAGTGCTCATCCAAACAAGTGCCCTCAATGCCCATCACCTATTTAGCCTATCCCCCCACCTCCCCTCCAACAACCCTCAGTTTGCTCTCTGTATTTAAGAGTGTCTTATAGTTTGCCTCCCTCTCTGTTTTTATTTTTTTTTATCTTATTTTTGCTTCCCTTCCTCTATGTTCATCTGTTTTGTTTCCCAAATTCCACATATGAGTGAAATCATATGATATTTGTCTTTCTCTGACTTATTTCGTTTAGCATAATATACTATAGCTCCATCCATGTTGTTGCAAATGGTAAAATTTCATTCTTTTTGGTCACTGAGTAATATTCCATTGCGTATGTGTGTGTATATATATATATATATATATACATACATATACATATATATGTATATGTGTGTGTGTATATATATATATATATATATATATACACATTCATTAGTTGATGGACATTTGGGATCTTTCCATAGTTTGGCTATTGTTGTTAGAGCTGCTATAAACATTGGGGTGCATGGGCCCCTTATCCAAATCAGTATTTGGATAAATACCTAGTAGTGCAATTGCCTAGTCATAGGGTAGCTCTATTTTTAATTTATTTTTTTAATTTTTTTTTCAACGTTTTTAATTTATTTTTTGGGACAGAGAGAGACAGAGCATGAACGGGGGAGGGTCAGAGAGAGAGGGAGACACAGAATCGGAAACAGGCTCCAGGCTCCAAGCCATCAGCCCAGAGCCTGACGCGGGGCTCGAACTCACGGACCGCGAGATCGTGACCTGGCTGAAGTCGGACGCTTAACCGACTGCGCCACCCAGGCGCCCCAACTATTTTTAATTTTTTGAGGAAACTCCATGCTCTTTTCTAGAGTGGCTGCACCAGTTTGCATTCCCACCAGCAGTGCAAAAGTGTTCCCCTTTCTCTGCATTCTCACCAATATCTGTTGTTTCCTGAGTTGTTAATTTTAGCTATTCTGATAGGTGTGAGGTATCTCATTGTGATTTTGATTGGTGTTTCCTTGATGATGAGTGATGTTGAGCATCTTTTCATGTAATCTTTTAGCTATCTGTATGTCTTCTTTGGAAAAGTGTCTTCTGATCATTTTTTTCACTGGGTTGTTTTTTGGGTGTTGAGTTTGGTAAGTTCTTTATAGAGTTTGGATACTACCCCTTTATCTGATATATCATTTGCAGATATCTTCTTCCCTTCCATCAGTTGCTTTTTAGTTTTGTTGGCTATTTCCTTCACTGTGCAGAAGCTTTTTATCTTGAGGAGATCCCAACAGTTCATTTTTGCTTTTGTTTCCCTTGCCTCCAGAGACCTGTCAAGTAAGAAGTTGTTCCAGTTGAGGTCAAAGAGGTTGCTGCCTGTTTTCTCCTATAGGATTTTGATGGTTTCCTGTCTTACATTTAGGTCTTTCATTCATTTTGAGTTTATTTTTGTGTATGGTGTAAGAAAGTGTTCCAGGTTCATTCTTCTGCATGTTGCTGTCCAGTTTTCCCAGTACCATTTGCTGACGAGACTATCTTTTTCCATTGGATATGCTTTCCTGCTTTGTCAAAGATTAGTTGGCCATATGTTTGTGCATCCATTTCTGGGTTCTCTTTTCTGTTCTGTTGATCTATGTGTCTGTTTTTGTGCCAATACCATACTGTCTTGATGATTACAGCTATGTGATACAGCTTGAAATCTGGAATTGTGATGCCTCCATGTTTGTTTTTCTTTTTTAACATTACTTTGGCAATTTAAGGTCTTTTCTGATTCCATACAAATTTGAGGATTGTTTGTTCTAACTCTGTGAATTCCTTCCCTTTTAGATGGTGGTTATCCTAGCAGGTATGAGGGGATATCTCATTGTGGTTTTGATTTGCATTTCCCTGATCATTAGTGATGCCGAGTATCTTTTCAGGGGCATGTGTTTTTGATCATTTGAATACATTCTTTGGGGGAAATGCCTAATTAAGTCCTCTGCCCATTTTAATTTTTATTTATTTTTATTATTATTATTTTTTATTATTTTTTAATTTTTTTAAATTTTTAAATTTTTTTGAGACAGGGAGAGACAGAGCATGAACAGGGAGGGTCAGAGAGAGGGAGACACAGAATCTGAAACAGGCTCCAGGCTCTGAGCCATCAGCACAGAGCCCGACGCGGGGCTCGAACTCATGGACTGTGAGATTATGACCTGAGTCGAAGTCGGCTGCCCAACCGACTGAGCCACCCAGGTGCCTCTTATTTATTTTATTTTTAATTTATTTTTATTAATTTCTTTAATGTTTATTCATTTTTGAGAGAGAGACAGAGCATGAGCAGGGAGAGGGCAGAGAGAGAGGGAGACAGAGAATCTGAAGTAGGCTCCAGGCTCTGAGCTGTCTGTCAGAGACCAATGCAGGGCTCAAACCCACAAACCATGAGATGAGATTATTACCTGAGCTAAAGTCAGACACTTAACTGACTGAGCCACCCAGGCACTCCCTCTGCTCATTTTTAAATCAGGCTGCTTGTTTTTTGGTTGTTGAATTATAGGAGTTATATATATATATATGTATATATATATATACATATATATATATGTATATATATGTATATATATATATACACACACACACACATATATATATGGCATTAACTCCTTATCAAATATGTGATTTGCAAATATTTTCTTCCATTCCATACGTTGCTTTTTCACTCTGTTGATTGTTTCCTTTGATGCACTGAAGTTAAATTTAATGTAGTTCCATTTGCCTATTTTTGCTTTTCTTGCCTGTATTTTTGGTGTCACATACAAGAAATAATTGCCTAATCCAATGTCATGAAGTTTTCCCTTGTGTATTTTTTCTAAGAAAGAGTTTTATAGTTTTTGATCTTACAGTTAGGTTTTTAATTCATTTTGAATTGATTGTTGTATATTGTGTAAGGTAAGGGTCCAACTTCACTCTTTGGCATGTGGATATCCATTTTCCCAGCACCATATGTTGAAGCAACTTTCCCCATTGCATGGTCTTGACATCCTTATTGAAGATCATCTGACCATATATTGGGGTGGAGGGTTATTTGGCAGCTTTGTATTTTGTTCTGTTGGTCTATATGGAAGTACCATACTGTTTTGATTACTGTAATATAGTTTGAAAGCAGGAAGTGTGATCTCTCCAGCTTTGTTTTTCTTTCTTGGGTATTGTTTTGGGTATTCAGAGTCCTTTGAGATCATTTTTAAGTGTCCAATTCAGAGGCGTTAAATATACTCACCATGTTGTACAACCATCACCACTAGCCATTTTCAGAATTTTGTCATAATTCCAAGCTGAAACTCTGTACCCACTAAACCATAATTCCCCATTCTGTCTTCACCCAGCCCTGGTAAACCACTATTCTACTTTCTGTCTCAATGAATTCTAGGTACCTATTCTAGGTACCTCATATAAGTGGAATCATACAAAATTGTCCTTCTGTGTTGGCTTATTTTACTTAGCATGATGTCCTGAAGGTTCATTCACATTGTAGCATGTCAGAATTTCCTTCCTCTTTAAGGCTTAATATTGGTCCATTGTAGGTATACACCAGATTTTGTTTATTCATTTATCTGTTTTTTTAAATGTTTATTTATTTATTTTTGAGGGGGGGGGGGAGAGAGAGAGACAGAGAGAGAGAGAGAGAGAGAGAGCACAAGCAGGGGAGAGGCAGAGAGAAGGAGACACAGAATCTGACACAGGCTCCAGGCTCTGAACTGTTAGCACAGAGACAGACATGGGGCTTGAACCCATGAACTGTGAGATCATGACCTGAGCCAAAGTCAGATGCTGAACTGACTGAGCCACCCAGGTGCTATTCATTTATCTGTTGGTGGACAAGAGTGATATTTTATAAACACAAATCACATCATTCTTCTGTACCTTAAGGTGCTTTTCAATGCTCTTGGGATAAAGTACAAAATCCTTCTGGCCCGGTCTGATGGGACCTCTGTCTACTTCACAGCCTTATCTTCTGCCATTCACTCCTCACCTCTATTTATTTTCTCCAATAAGCCTCACATCTTCCTTCCTCAGACTTCTACACATTATTTTCCCTCTGCATGAAACATATTTCCTCCCCCTTCACCCACCCCATCGTTTGCCTGGCTGACTCCTAGTCAACCTCCAGGTCTCAGCTGAGACTTCTCAGGGAAGCCTTTCCTGACCTCTTTAAGAAGGTGTCCCCTGCCATCAATGCTTGTGGCACCTGCATCCCTCAGGAGGAGCAGTAACCACAGTTATAGATAATTAGTTCAATATCCATCTTCTTTACTCATACTGTGAGAATTCATCTTTTTTCTCCAGAACATTGAAAGAGTTATTATTACTCTTTCATCAGGAAGTGAAGAGTAGAGAAAAGAAGGTCATTTTGGAGCTATGGAGGTTACAGTGTGCAGGGTCCTTCTCTATTGACACCCAGGCTGCCTATTAGTGAACAAAGACCCTACACTAGAAAATACCATCACAAGGCCCTCCTGCTATCTCACCCCCAGGATGCCCAGTTTAGGTCCTAATACCTCTGCCTGCTGCACTCCTCCTTCACCTCCTTCTCTCCTTTAATTGATGTTTCTTAGGTTTCCTTATTTCCTACCCAGTAGCCATTTCCAATGCAAGATTTGTCTTTCACCTTCAACATGTTTAAATCAACTTTTCAAGAAGGTTTCCTTATAGCTGCATCCCAAACTGTGAGTCACAACCCACTATTTCTAGAAATGTATACGTTTCATTTGATTCTCAGCCTTAAAAAAGATTCTAACCTTACCACAGAGGAGGTTTAATCGTTGAAATCAGTTCTTGTCAATAAATATTTGTTTGGCTTTTATGATATGCTAGACATGATGCTAGACTCTGCGGATACAAAAATGAACCAAAATGGTAATCTTTGCTTTGAGCAGTTATGTGATGAAAATGTATACATAAACAGATATGTCGAATCTAATATAATTGCGGCTATGATATAAGTATGCAGGAGTCCTTGAACAAGGCTGGGAGTAAGGGGAAAGCTTCGTGGATGAGGAATATCTGAGTTGTTTTGAAGGGTAAATAAATGTAATTAAGGTGAAGAAGGGTGGGAAGGGCATTGGAAAGGCTCTGACTTGTGAAAGAGTCCAGTGAGTATGAGGGCAGGCTATAAGCAATTTGACTACTAGAACATAAGGAATCAGTGAATGAATGGTGGGTGAGAAAATTGAAGTACTAGGAGGAGCCAGGTTAGAGAGGACCTTGAAGCTGAACTAAGGAGCATAAATTTCATTCTGCGGGGGTAATGTGGAGCCACTGAAGAATTTTAAATAGCATAGTAACAGAGTTAAGATCTGAGTTTTAGACAGACCTGGCTATAGGTGGAATAAACCTTAAGATATACTGTTAAGTGAGAGAAGTAAGATGCAGAATGGTGTATATAATATGCTACCATTTATGCTAATAAAATATTATACAGATATATATATATATATATATATATATACATATATATATATATATATATGCATGTATATAGGTATATGTACTGGGATAATGCATAGACTACCTGTGTAAGTATATTTGGAAAGCAAGAGTTGTCTTGGGTAGGAGAGCTGGTTGTCTGGACACAGAGACGAAAAGGAGACTTATTTTTCAGTGAATATACTTTTGTACTTTTTATTACTTTTTAAGAATGAATTTAGTCTTTTTCAGGAGTCGTCTTTAAAGATGATGATATAGGAGATTCCTGAACCCTCCTCCTCCCATGAACACACCAAATGAACAGCTACACATGGAGCAATTCCCTCTGGAAGTATAATCCAGAACTGGCTGAGTAATTTCTATACATCAGTCAAAAAAAGAAATGCCCACATCAAAATGGATAGGAAAGGCTGAGATACACTCTCATCATAAATTCCACCACCAGCACAGTGCCATACAATCAGGAGGGAACCCCTAACTCCCAGCTTCTCTTTGAGGAGTAAAGGGTTTGGACCCCACATTTAGCACCCCAACTTTTAAGATTTCTACCTGGTTGATGGGCCCCCAAAACATCTACCTCCAAAGGCAATGGGGCTTGAGTCTGTGAGACCCACAAGAAGCAGTTATTCATAGACATGAGCCCTCTTTCTTGTTATCACCTCAGGGTTCAGTGCAGGGGAGCCAGCAAAACCTGCCAGTCTCCCAGCCTTTCTCTGAATAGTGTCCATCTACTTTCTTTCTTTAAAATCTGCTGCCTTTGGGTCAAGCTTCTAATTTAACAGGCATCTAGGGGCTGACTGCCATCATCCTCAGAGACCAGGGAAACTGGCAGACACCTCCCTCACCTTCTACCTCCTGCTTGCTCCAAATCACCATATGTCCCTAGGTGAAGCTTATATACATGTCTGCACCTCACTTTTATGGATGCCACCTGAGAGATGGGTCCACAGATCACATGGTTCTGATAGCCAATGGACTTCCATTCAAGAGTCCCACAGGACAGTAGCAAACAAAGAAACAGTTCTTTCTTTTTTCTTTTCTTTTTCTTTTTTCTTTTTTTTTTTTGCTTAAAATTTTTTTATTATTTTAGAGAGAGAAAGTGAGCAGGGAAGAGGGACAGAGGGAGAGAGAGAATATTAAGCAGGCTCCATGCTCAGCAAAGAGCCTGACACAAGGCTTGATCTTATGACCCTGGGCCAAAATCAAGAGTCAGCTGCTCAACTGACTGAGCCACATAGGTGCCAAAATGAAGCAGTTCTTAACTGGCTATCCCCCTCTAAGACTCAGTGCAGAGGGAGCAGGCAGAAATGCCCATCTCTCAGTCTTTCCATGAAAGAGGTCTATTTGCATACTTTAAAAGCTGCTGCCTGAGGGTCAAGCTTCTAATTTAGCACACAACTAGGAGCTAGCTGCATTCCTTTCCAGAGACCAGGGAAAGCCTGCAGACACCTCCTCTGTCTTCTTCCTCTAGTCTGCTAAAGTCACCAGTTTCTCCCTGGAAGGAGCTTGTGTGTATGTCTTGTGCTCCAGCTTTTGTGGCTGCCACCTGAGGAATGGGTCCCCAGATCACCTGGCTCTCAAGACCAATGGGGGCATCCATTCAGGAGTCCCATGGTATTATTAAAAACACAGAAGTTCTGGGGTGCCTGGGTGGCTCAGTTGGTTGAATGTCTGCTTCTTGGTTTCTGCTCAGGTCATGGTCCCGGTGTTGTGGGATCAAGCCTCAAGTCAGGCTTTGCACTGAGTGTGGTCCCTTCTTGGAATTCTCTTTCTCCCTCTGCCCTCCCCAACCCCTCTGCCCTTGCTAAAAAACCACCACCACCTACAACAACAAAAGCAGAGAAGTTCTTAATAGGCCCAGGACCAAAGTCTCATGGATGGTTATACATCAGGGCCCAGCAGAGAAGAGACAAAAATGCCCACTTTCTAGTTTCTGGACAATCACAAAGATTTTGAGAGACAACCAAGAGCACTGGTCAGGCTAATTGATGAGGTTCATTTCCCACAGAAGACTACTCTTTCAAAACGCAGAGAGATCTCTATTTTATTTAATACATAGAAACCAACACAGAGAGTCAAAGAAAATAACAGAGGAGTATGTGCCAAACAAAAGAACAAGATAAAACTCTAGAAACAGATCTTAATGAAACAGATAAACAGTTTACCTAACAGAGAGTTCAAAATAACAATCATAAGGATGTTCACTAAAGGTCAAAACAATGCATGAACAAAGCGAGAATTTCAACAAAAAGAAAATATAAAAAAATACCAAACAAATCGTAAAGCTGAAGAATATACTAACTGAACTGAAAAATTTAATACAGAGTTTCAGCATCAGTCTAGATCAATTAGAAGAAAAGATCAGCAGACTAGAAGACAAGGCATTGGAGTTCATCCAATTAGAGAAGCAAAAAGCAAAAAGAATGGAAAAGAGTGAAAATAGCTTAGGGACTTATAAGACACCATAAAGTGAAAAAATAATAATAATAAAAATATATAATAATAATAATAATAAAAAGAGAGAGATTAAAGGGGCAGAAAGTCTATTCAAATGAACAGTGGCCACAAACTTCCCTAACCTGGGGGAAATAAACAAATCTCCAGATCCAGGAACTCTGGAGAGTTCCAAGAAAAATGAATCCAAAGAGACCCACACTAAGACACATTATAATTAAATTGTCAGCAGTTAAAGATGACAGGATTTTAAAAGCAGCAAGAGGAAAATGATTTGCTGTGTGTAAGGGAACTTCCATAATACTATCAGTATATTTTTCAGCAAAAACTTTGCAGGCCAGAAGTAGGTGAGATGAAGCCTGGCTCAGTTGGTGGAGTGTGTGACTCTTGATCTTGGAGTTGTGAGTTTGAGCTTCACAATGGGTGTAGAGATTACTTAAAAATAAAAATCTTTAAAAAAAGGTGTGGGATAATATATTCAAGATACTGAAAGAAAAAAACCTGCCAACCAGGAATACTCTGCCCAGCAAAGTTGTCTTTCAGAATTGAAGGAGAGACGAGTTTTCCAGACAAGCAAAAGCTGACGGAGTTCATCTCCACTAAGCTGGCCTTATAAGAAATGTTAAAGTGAGTTCTCCCAGATGAAACAAAAGATTCAGATTAGTAACATGAGATAATATGAAAGTATAAAACTCATTGGTTAAGGTACATATATAGTTAAATTTAGAATACTCTAATGTTGTAACGGTGGTGGGGAAATCAGAACTCTAGTATAAAGGTCAAAAACAAACATTAAAATTACTATAATTGCAATAATTTGTTAATGGATACACAATGTAAAACAAAATTGTGACATCAAGAACATAAAATGGGGGTGCCTGTCAGTTAAGCATCAGATTTTGGCTCATGGCTTGCGAGTTGGAGACCCACATCAGGTGAGCTTGAGCCCTGCTTCGGGTGAGTCCTGCTTCTCTCTATTTCTCTCTCTCCCTTTCTCTCCCTCTCTGCCCCTCATGGGATTCTCTCTCTCTCTCTCTCTCTGCCTCTTGCAAGGGATGGAAAAGATATTCCATTAAAATTAGAAGAATTAATATTGTTAAAATATCCATACTACCCAAGATAATCTACAGGTTCAATGCAATTATTACCAAAATTTCAATGGCATTTTTCACAGAAATAGAAAAAAAAAAAAAAAAAAACAACAATCCTAAAAGTGGTATTGAACCACAAAAGTCCCGAATACTCAAAGCTATCTTGAGAAAGAGCAAAACTAGAGTCATCACAGTTCCTGATTTCAAATTATACTACAAAGCACAGTAATCAAAACAGTATAGTATTGGCAAAAAAAAAACAAAAAAAAAAACAAAAAAAAAACAACAAACCCAGACACACAGATCAGTGGAACAGAATAGAGAGCCCAGATGTAAATTCACACATATATGGTAAATTAATTTATGACAAAGAAGCCTAGAATATACAGTAGGGAAAGGATAATGTCTTAAATAAATGGTGTTAGGAAAACTGGATATACACATGCAAACACAAAAGTCACCTCAACATTGATTAAAGACTTGCATACAAAACCTGAAACTGTAAAATTCCTAGAAGAAAACATCAAGGACAAATCCTTAACACTGGTTTTAGCAATGATTTTTCAGATTTGACACCAAAGGCAAAGGCAACAAAAGCAAAAATAAACAAATAGGTCTATATCAAACTAAAAAGCTTCTTTATACCAAAGAAAACCATCAACAAAATGAAAAGGCAAACTAACAAATGGGAGAAAATATTTGCAGCTCATATATTTAATAAGGGGTTAATATCCAAAATATGTATGAAACCCATACAAAAAAATTCATCAAAACAACAAAACAAAACAAAAACAAAAACAAAAAAACCAACAAAAAACCCAAGCAGCCTGATTAAAAAATGAGCAGAGGAACTGCACAGACTGAGTAGACATTTTTCCAAAGAAGACACACAAATGGCTGTCGTATATATGAAAAGGTGATCAATAGTACAAACCATCAGGGAAATGCAAATCCAAAACACAATGAGATATCACCTCATACTTGTTAGAATATCTATCATCAAAAAGACAAGAGATGAGTATTTGGTGAGGATGTGGAAAAAAGGGAACACTTACGCACTGTTGGTGGGAATGTAAATTGGTCCAGTTACTATGGAAATCAGAGTTAAAAAGTAAAAATAGAACTACCATATGATCCAGCAATTCCACTTCTGGGTATATATCCAAAGGAAATGGAAACATCACCTCAAAGAGATATCTGCACCTCCACGTTCACTGCAGCATTGATTCATAGTAGTCAAGATATGGAAACAACCTAAGTGTCTGTCAATGGATGAATGGATAAAGAAGATGTGGCACACACACACACACACACACACACACACACACACACACACTGGAATATTATTCAGCTATGAATATGAGAAAGAAGGAAATTCTATTTGCCACAACATGGTTGGACCTTGAAGGCATTATGCTATGTGAAATAACTCAGACAGAGAAAGATGAATACTGCATGATGTCACTCATATGTGGAATCTAAATAAGCTGAACTCAGAGAAACAGAGACTAGACTGGTGGCTATCAGGGACTTGCAGTGTGGGGAAAATGGGAAGATGTTGGTCAAAGAATATCATCTTCCACTTGTAAGATGAATAAGTTCTGGGGATCTAATATACAGCATGATGATTATAGCTAATAATACTGTATTATATACTTTAAAGTTGCTAAGAGAGTAGTTCTTAAATGTTCTCACACACACACAAAATAAATAGTAATTATGTGATGTGATGGTGGTGTTAGCTAATAGTGTGGTGTTTTTCAATATATGTTTTTCAATATATATCAAATCAACACATTGAACAACTTATACAATATTGTGTGCCAATTATTATACCTCAATAAAGCTGGGGAAAAGTAAATTTATAATGAACTATCATGGTCAGTTAAAAAGCCTTGTGACTTTTCAATAAAAGTCCGTGTTTTTTAAGGCATGTATAAACCTAGCCACAAGTTAAGGAAAGTGGCAGAGGATGATGGCCATACCACACATTGGATTGTCATCCTTGTTAATAGTCTTATTTTTTTTGTACCTGGGCTTTGAAACATTAATATACATTGTTGAATAAAGTTACATCACTGTTAATTAATTACAAAATTATACAAAGTTATAATTATTGTTACAAAGAAAATAGAGAAAAAAATGACCTGTACACAAAACTTAATAGAACAAAAAGTGTATTCAAGGCAAGACAACAAGAAAAGAGGTGCTATGACTGTTTAGGCAAGAAATTGTTAGGGCTTCAATGATGCCAAGTTAGTAGAGAGGAGAAGGGGACATTGAAAAGAAAGAAATTGGTTGAGAGAGGAGACTAGAGATAATGGATATTGTTGGCAGGAATGGTCTGGGCATCTGTGGCATCAAACTGGGTACAGTTTTGATATGGTGGAAATAAACAACCGGATTTGGGGTCGGAGACTTTGACTTGAGTCCCAATGCTACTACTTATTTGAGCGACCTTGGGTATTCTATTTCAGTTTTCTGAGTTTTAATTTCCTCAGTTTTCCAGGGGTGATTGTTGTGATTCTCAGGGCTGTTGTAAGGGCTAAATGACTCAATATTTGCGGGATATACTTTGTAAAGAGCTAGACCTGAAGAGGCTGAATAAGGATGTATGCTTAAAAAAAAGACAAAAAAAAAATAACTGAACAAAACCTCTTATGTTTATGAGAAACTGTTATGCAGCATATATTGAAAAGGATATGGAGAAGCCATTTGTTCCTGGGGCAGAGAGTGCTGGTTGGCTAACCATTACCCACTCTCTTACTGTGTGTCATTGACAGAATCCTGATTTTATTTGGGTGGCAATGTTCTCAGCTGTGAACTACATTGCTCAAACTCCTTTGCAAATGGAGCTGCCCAATTAGGTATAAGAAGAATATTTGGATAGAACTTCTGGTGAAGTTGTTTAATGAGGGCTAACTCATCTGGGAGTACTGCTCTTTTGTTCTGACCACCTTCTACTTCCCGCTCCTGGGAACATGATGTGATGATTGGGGTTCCAGTAACCATTATGTGACTATGATGTAATCTTACAGATGAAAGCCATTGTAGTAAGGATGGCAGAGCAGAAAGAAGACTTAGTTTCTGATGACCACCAGGACGCTACATCAGCTCAGTGTGCCTATCTTCAGTTTTCTTTTACGTGAGAGAAAAATGAACCCCTACCTTATTTAAGCCGCTATCATTTCAGGTTTCTGTTTCTAGTAAACCCAATTTGTTCCTAAATATATAGAACGCTTCCCAGAGATATTTAGGGATTGAAAAGCCATACCATAGAGCAGGAGTCAGCAAACTTTCCTGTTAAAATATTTCCTAAATATTTTAGGTTTTGGGAGATATAAGGTCTCTGTCTTAGCTACTCTATTGTTGTAGTGCGAAGGCAGCCATAGAAAATATGTAAACAAGTAAGTGTGGCTATGTTCAAATAAAACTTTACAGACACTGAAGTTTGAATTTCATATAATTTCACATGTCATGAAATATTGTTCTGCTTTCTTCAACCATTGAAAAAATATAAAAGTTATCCTTAGCTCACAGATTGCACAAAAACAGGATTTGGACCTCAGGCTGTAGTTTGTCACCCCATACTATACAAGATACAATTTCAGCAAATAAACCAAGGAATAAGCATTGTAAGCATTTATTATGTATTTGTTAGTTATCTTTATGCTTCTGTGTGTTTCAAAACTTTCTTGGATATAGAATTGGACCTATAAAGTAATGAGACTAGTTTTTAATTAACATATGAAAAATTACACATTTAAATGAATGTCCCGCTAATGACTTTGAGAAGTAAAAGATCAGTCCCAGTTATGCTGATCACAATATCATGTGAAATTTTATTTGAATATCTAAGACTGGTCTGTTTGTTTGTTGGTTTTTAAGTTTATTTATTTATTTTTGGAGAGGGAGAGACTGTGCAAGTAGCGGAGGGGTAGAGAGAGAGAGAGAGAGAGAGAGAGAGAGAGAGAGAATTCCAAGCAGGTACCACACTGCCAGTGCAGAGCTTGATGTGGGGCTGGAACCCATGAAGCTGTTGAGATCATGACTGAGCTGAAACCAAAGGTCAGACACTTAAATGACTGAGCCACTCAGGTGCCCTAAGATTAGTCTTTTTTTTTTTTTTTTTTAAAGGACTATCTTACTTTATTTTTAAAAAAAATTTTTAAAGTGTTTATGTTTGAGACAGAGAGAGACAGAGCATGAATGGGGGAGGGTCAGAGAGAGAGGGAGGCACAGAATCCGAGGCAGGCTCCAGGCTGTCAGCACAGAGTCCAATGCAGGGCTCGAACCCATGGACCGTGAGATCATGGCCTGAGCCAAAGTCGGACACTTAACCGACTGAGCCACCCAGGTGCCCCAGAACTATCTTACTTTATAACCATACTTTGTAAGATCACATTTCCTGTTGGCCATTCAAGGTGTTAAGCTAGTAAAGACCAGTTTGAGGTAGCCTGAAGCAACATGAGGCATGCCAAGGATGCTTTTTCACTTTAGCTGTTGCTGCTTGCAGTGACTGATAAAGGCCATTAATTGGTGATATAAACATGTAGAAATAAACAGAGCAGGCTGAGTCAAGTTTTTGTGGGAAAGACTGAGGGGTGAAACTTACTACTGGGGGTCTGGAGGATTGGTTTTTGAAAAACCATGGTTGTGTTAATTTTTCAGGTGGGAAAGATGCAGTGTTAGTGGAAAAGAGGAGGATGGAGCTTACGAGTTTATATTGAAGAGAGAGGGTTAAGGACACAGACTGTAAAACTTTGAAGTGGTATGGAAAAGGCCAGTTGTGTGTGTGTGTGTGTGTGTGTGTGTGTATCTGTGTAAATTGCCAGAGCCACTGATACTTTCCAAAAAAAATCAAACTCTTCATCCAGCATCAGGTGCAGAGTATTGGGTTGATTAAAATGTTGACTTCCCTTTCAGTAGGTGTGATAATATATATACACACACCCTCTGTATTGTGGATGTGAGAGAGTGTGTGTGCTCAGGGGACGGTGGACAGGAATGTGGAGAGAAGCATGTGTGTGGATGGCAGAGGATGATTTGGGTGTGAATGGTCCAGAAATGGAGCGAGAAGTGGTGTGTTATGTAACTAGGGGTAGGGGTCAGGGAGAGAATGCTTTGATGGGCTTTTAGTTATGCCAATAATAATTGTTTAGCCTCACACATGGTAAGAATAGAACGGGTGCTCTCTCCATCTCAGTCTCTCTCTCACTCTTTTTTTTTTTTCTCCCCAGGCAGCTGTGCAAAGATTGAACCATGTGATCCTGAAAGCACAACACTGAAAGCTTCTGACTGTGCCAAGAGGAGAGAGTAGGGAAACAAAGGCCAAAGCCAGGGCCAAAGCCAGCTGCCAGGAACCCCCATCTCCAACAGCAACACAGGAAAATAATAGTGAGGCTCCGTTTACCATCACTCTCCTCCCCAGAGAAGCTCTCTGGATTGGAGATGAAAACTTCCTCCCCAAACCATATCTTTACCCCTTTCCCACCCTTCTGTACTCCCCACTCTTGGGAATGAAGCACCAGGGCTCAGGAAACAAGATGCTTTTTTCTCTCTCCCTGGAGGGACTGAGTGCTGCTATCCCAGGCCCTGCAGAATTCCTGAAGAATTCAGGGCTTAGGGAAAGTGAAGGAGGACCTCTTGAAGCTGAAGCCCAAAAGTTCAATAAGGACTGTATAACTTGAATAGGGGACCAGCTCAGTAAACTATTAGACTTAGGTTGTGTGCAGGGCTAAAACATCTCCAACTGGTTGTGTTCCCATTTCTCTATGCAATGCTTGTCCTGCTCTTGGTTGATGGATTCTGCTAGGAGGCCTTCAGGAGAGAAAAGAAACAATCTCTTCCCTCATTATCTTTTTCTCTTTCTTTACTTCCCCAGACTCACTTTTCTCCCTCCCTCTCTCCCTTCCTCCTTCCCTCTTTCTAAAGTCTTAGTTCTACTGCAGGCCCTTAACCTCGACACTTCAGTTAGACTATTACCAGACTCACAACATACTTCCTAAATAATCTTAAACCAAACCTTTTGACTTTCTTTGATTTTCAAAAAATACTCACTTCCACCTATCCTTTTTCTTGAGGATAAAATGGGGTTTAAAAAGTGACTGATAAAATACTTTAAACACCTATAGAAATATTACTACATAAATAAAGGGACAGATGTCACACATCCTGCTGATAAGTGTGAGAAGGATAGTTGTTAACTATAAAAATATTGGCAGTGTTCAATGGATTATTTTTTTTAAGATGATTTATTTTGAGAAAGAAATAGAGAAATCCCAAGCAGGCCCCACACTGCCAGCATGGAGCCTGATGCAGAGCTTGAACTCATGAACCATGAGATCATGACCTGAACTGAAATCAAGAGCAGCATGCTTAACCAACTGACCCAGTGGGTTATTTTTAATATAGGAAATTGAAGTTTTTCTTCTTAGAAGACATTTATTTTCTAACCTCTACTATTTGTCAGATATCCCTGACATCCAATAAAAAAGCCAGGCTTTTATTGACAAGTTGTTTTTGGTTTTCATTTTCATTCTACATCATAAGTTGAAACAACATCAAAATTATTTTTATGTGCTTTTCCACAGTGTTAAATTTGGTCACAATCACTCAAATCTTAAATGATATCATGGAATCTACAAGTAAATCTGAAGTGCTATGGGTTTGAGTGGAAATGAAGATCTTGATCTTGCCTTGCACCTTGCTGTGTGCCTGTGAGCAAGTGATTTGGTGTCCTTATGTGTTACATGATATTTAAGGCTTGTGTGGCACTCACAGTCCATTAATCTATAAGCTAATGATTTGGTAAGTCTTTCTTAGAATGAATACAGAATTATGCCATTGAACACCTATACTGACTACCATTTTGCTTCAAGATGGTAACTTACCTTCACAAATTGAACTTAAGGTGTTATCTAGGTGGCATTTAGGAGAGCTTCCAAGTGGTCTCACATCAAAAAATCATTTGTAGAAGGAAGAAGTTACAGACAGATAAACTTGAACGGCCAAATGATTGAGTTAAAATGGAGACCTTTTTTAAGAAAGTTAGTTCTGATCTCCCCACAAACAGCAATGTTCAGGAAATCCTAGGTCTCTCTGGTAAGGTCTTTATTAACCCTTACAATACTTTCCAACAAAGAACATTGATTTAAAAATAGACTATTGGCACATATATAATGTCCTATGTTCTCTGACAATCTTAACCCACATCATCTGGTACTTGGTGCATGTTCTATGTAGATCACATCTCATAATTGATTTTCAAAGAGATGGTGTAGGTGTCATGAAATATAAATAAGCTGATGAGCATAAATAAGAAAAATCTTTTTCTCCAGGACCTGAGAATATTTAATAAATATAGCTCCCAAATCTCCAGCATGTGTCAGTACATTTAAGAATCTAAGAAGCAGGGGCACTTGGGTGGCTCAGTTGGTTGCATGTCTGGCTTTGGCTCAGGACATGATCTTGTGGTTCAAGAGTTCAAGCCCCACATCAAGCTCGCTCCTGTCAGCACAGAGCCCACCTTAGATATTCTATCCCTCTCTTTCTGCCTCTCCCCCACTTGCGCTCTCCAAAAAAAAGAAAGAAAGAAAAAGAATCCAGGAAAGAAATGACAGATCTAGGACCACACAGGGAGCCAGAAGCACAACTAGAACAGACATGCACAGTAGTGACTTGCTCTTGCTGCTGGTTTACATTCCCTTACTCCTTGGAAATCATGTGGTGTCTGGAGCAATTCTTTCAACCCTCTTAGAACCCATTCCTTTTCCAAAGGGATTAGTTCCTTCCTTCCAATGGCAAACAGAAGGCTTTTCTGCCTTTCTCCATTTACGGATCTTGGCAATCACCAAGTGGAGCTCACTTGTTATTATTAGATCAAGCTCCTTGAACCCCTATTATCTCACCCTGATTCCTCTTACTCATCTCCTTTACCAACCCTTCAATTTTTATCTGTATTATTATATTGCCTTTAATGGAGTCCCCTTCCTGTCCTCCCTCATATTCTAAGTGCTTCATTTGCTTCACTTTTATAAGGATTTTCAAAGCCACTTTTGTTTCTTACTACCACTCCTGAGCCTGGAAAGTTAGATAGGTCCCTAGAAAATATTCATCTCGAGGGCTCAGGCAAAGAAGGCAAGGAAGGCAACATCTAGAGTGAGAAAGGTGGTGAGGTGTGGTTTTCACATAGGAGGCCTGGGTCACAGCCCTTATTCCCAGCATATAGAACCCAAGGAAAATGTACTTTGCAGAGGGCAGGGCAGATGAAATCCACAGTCCTTTGTGAGCACATCGTGCTTTTAGGCTGTGATAACTTCTCTAATTGAGTGGATCACAACCACTTGGAGGACACAGGGTAGATAACCAAATTTGTCTGACTTCCAAATTATCTGATAGCCTGAGACAAGATCATAACACAGAGGTGTATGAAGGAATAGTAACTTCAGAAGTTCTGAAGTGACCTGGACTGGGCTTCAGCCTGCTAGGAAGTGATTCCAGGAGGCCCTTGTACCATCCCAGAGTCTGAAAGTATGGGCTGTGTGTTGTACCATGTGTAACTAGGGACATTTTACCTATAGAACGTTACTGGAAAAGCTTTCCAAACATTCAGTTTTATCCTGTATGGGCTGCAGGTAGCTGAACGGGGAGTTAGGGGATTCAGATAGGGGAGAAGGGACCAGAAGAACCCTTGCCCTTAGAGAGTCTCAGTAGCAGCATGGTGGCAGGCAGCCAGGGAAGGGCAAGCAAAAGGCAGGATTTGAGTTGCCTTTTAGGGAAGCAGCCTTACAAGCAATTCCAGTTTAAAAAACGACTTTGGATCCTTCTGCCTTGAACACTGTAAGGAACACATTTTTGGGGTTTAGCCATAAGTCTTTCCACTTACTCCTTAGCCTGACACTTAAGAGAGGCAGTAGAGTCTCTTATGACCCTTTTGCTGGGGTAGGTCCCAAGGGCCTCAGAGAAGGTCAGGACTCAAGAGTTGGACTAGGCTGATAATTATTGATAACAAAACAGACTGTTCTATTGTGCAAGGAACAAAAATGTGGGCCCCATTGTCAAGGGAAAAAGATGTGGCTGGATTTCAGCATGACCTCTTTGGTTATTATCTTTCTGCCAGAATCTTTCAGAATTAGCACTTTCCCATATGCCCTGCAAATGAAGATGTTAGGAATAGGAAAGCCAATTAAGATTGAAGAAACCTTCTCTGCTTCAGAAGACAATACTTGTCCCCCTCTCAAAAAAACCAAACAAACCAAAACAAAACCCAGAAGTCTGTTGAATTCTGCTATTGTTGCTGCTGCTGACATAGGATGGCTCATGCCATCCTTTGTCTTTAGACAAAGCAGGTGAATCAGCTCTATGTTATTAGAGCAGTCTTGGGGCAATATGCATGATAAAGATGGATACAAAGCCCAGGGATTATAGGTAATAGAGGCCTCTGGTTTGGGGATGATTGAGTTCCTATAACCTGTCTTTCAAGGCTGAGCTCAGACTACTTCCACTGGGAGGCCATCCTTTATGCTTCCAGCACACAACAAATTCCATTTCCTCTGAATTTGGTAGGATGCTTTTCCATAGTATGCTCTTTTGGTTCCAAATTGAATTATTTTTTTGTCCTCACATTATTTCATTTACTAAAAACTTTTCTCTTTATCCAGACTGCACACACCTTGTCCCCCTCTGTACTCCCCAAGTATGTAGTGCAGTGCTAGACGTCTACACAGCAGCTACTCACCCAACACTCAACTGAGAATAAATAACTGGAACATACAGCAAAACCAACCTTGTATCCTTTGAGGCAGTTTGAGATACCAATGTTTCTTCCACCTGCCAGACTACCTTCCTAGTGAGCTCATCCCCCCACTTTGGAGAAGACAAGTTCATACTCCTGACTCTCATTTTAAGTCTCCTGCACCCCTTCCCTGCCCTTCATACTAGATAATGACCTTGCCTCATATTTCATGGAGAAAATTGGTGTGGTCGGAGGAGAACTATCTCCTCCACACACTCTCCTCTCTGGTCCGAATGCATTTGTACCACACAAGCAGAATCTCTTTGTTTCTGCAGCAGAAGTGTCCTTGCTACTATCTGAGGTCAATCTTCTACTTGGACTCTGGGAATCATTCCTGGTCTCTGCTGTGCACCCTGCTGCTTCCCTTTCTCTCCTAAATTTTCAAATATTTCTCTCTCTCCTCCTCATCACCATTTGCAACTAAAAAGAAAAAAACACTGCCTTACTATTAATATCAATCACTTATATCATGCTTCTTATTCTGAGACAGGAACTGTTCTAACTGCTTTATACATATTTACTCATTTAATCTTCACATCAATCCAGGAAGGTAGTAGGTACTATTATATTATAAAGAGGAGGAAACTAAGGCATAAAGTTCATCAGTTCTCTTGGTATGCAAGAGAGAATGTAGAGTAGTAATCTCAAAGTTAATAAGTCTAAAACAGAATACTTGACTCCTTCTCATTCCAAACCCATTTATTTCCTAGTCTTCCCCGTCTTATTAAATGAAGACACAATTTACCCTGTTGCTAAGGACAAAAACCCAGGAGTCATCCTTAACTCTTTGCTTTCTCTTACACCTTACAATGAATCTTCCTATTTTTTTAATCTTCAAAATGCATTTCACAATGGACCACAACTAACTGTTCCACTGCCTCCATCCAGATCTAAACCACTACCCTCTCTCTTCCTGGGACCCAAACCCCTACCTAGTCTTCCTTGTCTCCATTCCTGGTCTCCTCTGGCATGGTCCATTCTCTAATAGCAGCCTGAGTGATCTTTCTAAAATGGGTATGTGTCACAGCATTCCTCTCTTTAAGATATTCCCCAGAATTCAAATTCCTTTCCATTGTCCACAAGGCCCTGCATAAGTGGTCCCGCCTGCTTGCAGACACTTTTCTCCCTTTGGCTCTTGTTGCCCACTATGCTATTGCCCTACTTGCCTTCTTTATGTCCTCTGAATATGCCCAACTCTTTTCTGACTAAGTGGCTTTCCATTCCATGTTCCCTCTTCTTGGAACACTTTCCCCTGTTGCCTAACTGCCTCCTCACCTTTCAGGTTGCAGCATCTGGTCAGTCAGGCCTGCCCTAACCTCCTGAGCTAAAGAATCCCTCCAATCATCCTCTATCTCTATTTTGTGTTCTATATAGCACTTACCAGTATGTAAAATGATCTCATATATTCATCATTTATGTTGTCTGCCTCCAACTATCCCCCAGTCTCCCACACCCAGCTCCAAATGTAAGCTCTTTGAGGGAGAGACTGGTCTTGTTCATTGCCATATTCCCAAATGTCTAGAACTCTACTTGGCATGTAGCAGGGACTGAATATTTGTGGAGGACTCCAGCCCTTCTCCTGCTCCTGTCTGTATAGTGAGTGTCTTTCAGAGAAAAAGGAAGTCCCTGGGAAGTGGAGGCTAGGGATTTGTTCAGCCTTTCCCCTCCCCTAGGCCTATGTCCAACTCATGGCCATCTGCTTCTTCCTGTTTTTGACTCCATTTGTTCAGCGTGGGTAAGCCACTAGCTAGTTTGTTGCTGGGAGTAGGGGGTGGGTAGAAAAGGTGGGGGCCAGCATGTCAACAAAAACACAGACTACAGTCCAGGTTCATGGTATGAAGTCTTAATGACTTCAGCTGTATTTAATTAAAAATGGAATGGCTTATTGGAACGCAGATCTTGTGGGCCAGTAATCTGATTTCTGCTCTCATTTCTGTTCTCTTCCAAGCTTCAATTAAGGGAGCAACAAAAGATCCCTATCATGAGCCATGTGTGGTGATCTCATCAGCTAAGACAAATATTTTTTTTCTGGCTATATTTATAGAACTCTTTCTTGTTTCCTTGGACAATCCTAGCTGACATTATCTTGTTTACCTTTGTTTCATCTAGATTTGCATTTGGGGGAAGCTTTTTATCTGTTGCTCCTTGCTGCCTTGGATTTCTAATTCTTCTGTTTTTCTTCTCTTAGCTTTCATCTATGGGGCTTGCTTACTTGCTTATTTATTATTTATATTTTAATTTTAATGTTTTTTTTAAATTTATTTTTGAGACAGAGAGAGACAGAGCATGAGTGGGTTAGGGGCAGAGAGGGAGACACAGAATTGGAAGCAGGTGCCAGGCTCTGAGCTGTCAGAACAGAGCCTGACGCAGGGCTCGAACTCATGGACTGTGAGATTATGACCTGAGCTGAAGTCAGACACTCAACCGACTGAGCCACCCAGGCGTCCCTATATTTTAATTTTAATTCCAGTTAGTTAACAGTGTTATATTAGTTTCAGGTGTACATTATAGTCTATGGGGCTCTTTTAAACTCACTTTGTACTTTCCAGTTACCAAGGCGGTAGCTAGTATTAATAAAAAAGTAGACAACATTGGTTCCAGATCAGTGCAGTGTGATGACTATTCTTAGTAGTGTCTTGTTGCCTCCTCAGAGGAGAGTGGGACTTGGTATTCCTTTTCCCTTTCTGCTAGTCATGTGTTTCCTGATGTCAGGCCCTTTCTTCATCCATAACCAGGTGAAAAGTGCAGACTATGCCTACAGACCTCTGGACTAATGCCTGACTACTTTCTGGGGGCATCTGACCCTGCATATGGTCCCATAGTGAATCATGAGTGTCGTGTGGGGACCTACTTGCCCAGCAACATTGTCTCTTTCTCAGGGGCCAGTTAACCTAGGTATTGTCAGGGCCAGGGGAACAGGACCCTGCAAGTGGAGAAAGACTGTGTGTAAGCTGAATTCTGTTCCCATAGTCTGGGAATGGCTGTCAAGGATGCAGAAAGACAGCATGGTCAAATCAAGCAAAACAGTGCTGTGCAAGGAGCTTGTCTTTGGTGCCTCTCAACTTCTTAGTTATAACTGTATTTTCTTTCTGACAAATGACTTCTCAACTATGCATTCTCAATGGGTACAATACTGCCCCCAAGCAGGGAGCTTTGTACTTGGGGAACTGGAAAAACCACACTCCTCTTGGGTATAAAGGAAGCACTGATATACATACAATACATAAACAGATGTATGGTGTATTTGTGGTATTCACATTTCATGGAGGTGGGGTGGGTGGGGGGAGCGATGATGATCACAAAGATGTTTAAACACACTCTTTAAGGTGTGACAATAAGGTTGTCATTCCAGTCTCCTGCTCTTGCCTTTCTTTCTCTTGAACAAAACTTTGTTTTCAGCATAGAATCTAAAACACTTTCCCTCTAAGTTATAAATGGCTGGTAAAAGCTTAAGATAGCATCTCTCACAGAGATGTTTGCCCAGTAATATCTCTGACAGGACCTTCAGATAAAAAGGGATGATGCTCTAACTGTGGAACTGTAGGTTGGAGCAGGCAGATAAAATGCTGCTTCTGGAAAAACCTTGATTCATTGACCATAGTTTCTTAAATTAAAAATTTGGACACATTGTCTGCTGATAGATTTTCTTTTAAAATTGATTTTAGATGTAAGAAGCTTTTCCTTAGGTGTAATTTAGAAATAGAAATGTTGGGGGTGCCTGGGTGCCTCAATCAATTGAGTGTCTGACTCTTGATTTTGGCTCAGGTCATGATCTTGTGGTTTGTTAGTTGGACCCCCATGGTGGGCTCCGTGCTGTCAGCTCAGAAGCTGCTTGGGATTCTCTGTCTCCCTCTCTTTCTTCCCTCTCCAACTCACACAGGCACACACACACTCTCTCTCAAAATAAATTTAAAAAAATTGGGGCGCCTGGGTGGCTCAATCTGTTAAGCACCCAACTTCGGTTTAGATCATGATCTCACGGTTAATGAGTTTGAGCCCCCACATCGGGCTCGTGTTGACAGCTCAGAGGCTGGAGCCTGCTTTCAGTTTTGTGTCTCCCTCTCTCTCTGCCCCTCCCATGCTTGTACTCTGTCTCTGTCTTAAAAATAAATAAACAATTTAAAAATTAAAAAAAAAGAAAAGAAATAGAAATGTTGGCACTTTTAGGATAATTTGATGGTTTGTGGCAAACCAGAATAAACTTCTTGAAGTCAGGATAATTCTGAAAATTCCAGGACTTGTGATTATGGAGACATGGGCCTTCTCAGTGTCTCTGAAATCAGGGCTTCTGGTTTTGCACAGTTTTACTTTGCAAAAAGCAAAGGATCAGTACTTAACTGATCTACATAAAGGCAAGAGTAACTGTGGTGTGTGTGTGTGGGAAAGGGGAGGCCTTTTGCTGTCTAGATGCTCTTTCTGTCCTTTCTCTTGTTCGAAGGCAGTAGCCATGAGCCTCACAGTGCTTGGTTTGCTCTGTGGACACACCCAGCTGGACAGGGTAAGGCTCAAGGTCCATGAAATCATCCTTCCACTATTCTTTTCTTTTTTCATTTTATTTGATTTTTATTTTTTTCATAAGTGTACTTTTTAATCCCCATCCCTTATTTTCCCCATCCCCCTACCCACCTCCTCTCTGGTAACCATCAGTGTGTTCTTTATAGTTGAGAGTGTATTTCTTGGTTTTTTTCTCTCTCTCTTTTTTTCCTTTGCTCATTTGTTTTGTTTCTCCAATTCCACATATGAGTGAGGTAATGTGGTATTTGTCTTTCTCTGACTTATTTCACTCAGAATTATACTCTCTAGCTCTATCCATGTTGTTGCAAACAGCAAGATTTCATTCTTTTTTTGTGGCTGAGTAATATTCCATTCTATATATATATACCACATCTTCTTTATTCATTCATCTATTGATGGATACTTGGGCTGCTTCCATAGTTTAACTGTTGTAAATAATGATGCAATAGGGGTGCATGTATCCCTTTAAATTAGTGTTTATACCAAGTAGTGAAATTATTAGATCATAGGGGAGTCATCTTTCCACTATTCTTTTTTTTCCCTTCATTCTCCCACTATTCTTGAATTTAACCAGAATCTTACTGGTGACCCATGTCCAGTTTTGACTCTAAAAGTGAAAGAGAGAATGGGAACAATTGGATAGGGTCTGCATAAGAGCAAATAAAATGACTGAATGCTTGGAAAACAGATCCTATGTAAAATGCAATTAGAATCGTCTAACTTGGACCACAGAGGGCAGAAGGAAGAGATTATTTATATGGGGACTAATGATAAATTCTTCTCATTTTCTGTCTTTTTGGATGCAGATGAGATATAAACAGTGCTCATGCTTTATTTATTTCTCTGCTGAGAATCAAAAGAAATTGGGCTTGATTTGCAATGCAGCGATATAGGGTGAATGAATGTAAAGGAAAAATCCCAGATATTGGTCCTTAGGGTGCTTGGTTTTCTTTCTTTCTTTCTTTCTTTCTTTCTTTCTTTCTTTCTTTCTTTCTTTCTTTCTTTGTTTCTTTCTTTCTTTCCTTCTTTCCTTCTTTTTTTGGAATGTGTGAAAAAAGCAAGGCTCCTCAGGAATGGTTTTGCTACTGTGGAGCTAGTTAGTATTTTCTAGGTACCTGTGAACTAGGACCTTGGTAGGACCCTGTAGAAGCCAGAGGATACTATGATACTATACTGTTTAAGGAAAGGTCCTGATTTCAGAATTAATTATTATGATTTTTTTCATTCCTGAAGGTTATCATCACAGTCAAGTGGGTGGAAGGAAGATGTGAGCACTTATTCTGCATTTTCCATTCACTAACTTTCTGATCTTGGACAATCCATAGCTTCTTCATTTATAGTGAATGATGGCTGATGATGATGGTTTTCTTCTTACTTCATAGGTTATTTATTATTATTATTATTTTGAACAAAAACAAATTGATTTTAGGAATTTCTTTTTGCTCTCACATGCTATCTCTTGCTCACTTGCTCTCTTTTATTATTTTTGTTTGTTTTTTCTACTTTTCATAGAAGTTGGTTGCAAGTTGTAAACATGTTTTTAAATTAGGAATTAAGATAAAGTGTAGTACTCATTCTGTTACAGAGTGCCAAGACTTCTACTTGTGGTTGGTTGTCTCACTTCATAGGTTTTTAAGTATGTCAAATAAGACAAAAAATATGACAGTGTTTTATAAACTCTTGAATGCTATATATAGTAACTTATTAATTTGGATAAACCATACTTTAGGTGTTGATCAAAGGTATTTCCAGTTGAAAGTGTTGACTGAACCTGAATTTTCAGGTTTGAATTTCAAAACCTGTGAAATCCATCCATTTGAACATCCTTCTGTCTGCCCATCTACCCATCACTCAGACAGTATCTACTATGTGGTAGATACGGGATGCAGTGATAAATCAGATATTGTGCCTGGATTTAGGGAGGCAGATGACACTCTAGTGAGGGCAGATGGAGAAGTCAACAGGTATGATAAGCTCTGATCTGATCAGGCAAAAGGTGCTATAGAAAGAACCTCACCTGGGGCCCCAGATCCAACCTTATGAGAGTAGAGGGAAACTTCTAAGAGGAAGTGATAAGCTAAACCAAATGAAGAACAAGTGAGGTGGGAGGTGGTCTCTCTGGTCCAAGGGAGAATGGGTACAGACTCAAGAAAATGAACGCTTGGTGAACTTGAAGAACTGCAAGTAATGTTAAAGGCTATACATTGCCATGCAGGAGGGCAGGCAAGATGGGATGCATATTTACCAGAAGCCACATCACAATTGGTTTGTCTCCCTAGCTAAGGGCTTGACCTTGAGAGCAAGACAGCCACTGACAAGTTTTTAAATAGGGAGTGTGGGATGCCTGGGTCGCTCAGTCAGTTAAGCATCTGACTTTGGCTCAGGTCATGATCCCATAATTCATCTCACAGTTCATGAGTTCGAGCCATGCATCAGTTTCTCTACTGTCAGCACAGAGCCTGCTTCGTACCCTCTGTCTCCCTCTCTTTTTGTCCCTCCCCTGCTCTATCTCTTTCTCTCAAAAATTAACAAAAATATTTATAAAAAATTAGGGAGTGTTGAGATCAGTTTGAAATTTTAGAAATGTCACACCTATGCACCTAAAATTTTTTTAATGTTTATTTATTTTTGAGAAAGATACAAAGCACAAGTGGGGGAGGGGCAGAGAGAGAGGGAGACACAGAATCAGAAATGGGCTCCAGGCTCTGAGCTGTCAGCACAGAACTGAGCTCAGGTCCTGACTCGGGGCTCAAACCTGCAAACCATGATATAACCTGAGCTGAAGTCAGATGCTTAACCGACTGAGCCACTCAGGTGCCCCACACCTATGCAATGTAGAGGATGAACTGAAGGGGACAGGATTTTTCATGAAGACTGGTAAGGAAACTGTTGCAGCAATTCAGGAAGGAATAAATGTAGACTGGGAAAAGGTAGGTGACCAAGAGCTAAAATGATGCAATGAAGTATAGACATTAGTACAGTGGGAATAAGGAGTGTGGAAGCAAGAAAGGTGGAGGTGGAGATCACAGAGTGGGAGATAAACAGTTGTTGATGATGGCCTGGACTAGGGTGTAGTCTTGAAGATGGAAGCTGGAAGTGAGTAGGGATGAAGGTCATTGAAAGTGAGGTCAAGGGGCGCCCGGGTGGCTCAGTCGGTTAAGCATCCGACTTCGGCTCGGGTCATGATCTCGTGGTCCGTGAGTTCCAGCCCCGCGTCGGGCTCTGTACTGACAGCTCGGAGCCTGGAGCCTGCTTCAGATTCTGTGTCTCCCTCTCTCTGTCCCTGCCCCCATTCATGCTCTGTCTTTCTCTGTCTCAAAAATAAATAGCTATTAAAAAAATTAAAAAAAAAAAAAAAAAAAAAAAAAGAAAGTGAGGTCAAAGACCTGGGAAGCTTCTCTGATAGCTTTTAAAAAATTGTGGTAAAATATACAAAACATAAAGTTTACCCTCTTAATCATTTTAAAGGTAATAAATGCATCATATTAAGTGTAATAAGTATTTTGATTGGCCTTAAGTATATTCACATTGTTGTGCTACCATTACCACCATCCATCCACAGAACTTATCTTGCAAAACTGAAACTCTGTACCTGTTAAACACTAACTCCTCATTCTCTGCCCCCCACCCAGACCCTGGAAGCCACCATTCTACCTTCTGTCTTTATGAATGTAACTATTTAAAATGTCTCATATAAATGGAATCATTACAGTCTTTGTCCTTTTGTGACTGGCTTATTTCATTTAGCATAATTTCCTCCAAGTTCATCTGTCTTGTGGCATGTGTCAGAATTTCCTTCCTTATTGTAGGTACTCCTATCCCTTTTAAGCTTTGGATTATGGCCTACAATAAGAAATACATTTTACATCATGACTAGTATACATGTATATATTATGTTATTAAAGTAATACATTATTAGTATATGTTACATGATAATATATATATTATTGAAATAAATGTTTTACACCAAACTACCACTTCTACATGTGACATTTTATTTTATTATATTTCCATTCTGTTTCTTAAAAAAAATTCTAGTCACAATCCTCTAAATCAATTTCATGACACACTAATGGGTTGTGATTCTTAGTTTGTAAATAATTGGTCTGTTTGACATTGAAGTTACCCAGGATGATAGGAAGACTTGGCATAAAGTAGAAGACTAGAAGTTTGGTGCCAAAGTCTTCAATGAATAAGGAGGGCCTAATACACACCTTCTTCATGCATTTATCTTCATGAATGGCCTGTAATTTCAGCACAATCTAGTAAGTAAAGGTCTAAACTATCAATATATTTCTGGTGTAAACAGGATAATTCATGGATTTGCTGATTTTTCCAATGGTCTCCAGCTGGCATGGTTTTTTTGCTTTGACTTATTCACTATCAATGACCATTTCACTCTGTTTTTCTATCATTGGGAAAAACCAAGTAAACTGCCCTTCTTCATATTCCTAGATCCTCACAATCTGATCTGGGAAAGAGGAAGGTGGGGGGGGGGATCCTTGGAAACAGGTGACTGTGGCCTCCAGACCCTGTTGTGCTTCCAAAGTCTCCAGCTGTTTCACAGCTGCAAGAATCCCCCAAAGGGAGAGGCAATGTCCAGAGGAGATGGTGGGGTGGAGTTTAGGATCTGGGGGATATGCCTTGCCAAGAGATGAAAGTAGGATCCAGGGAACAATGAAGCTCAAAGGTTAAGTCTCCCACTGAGTGTCTGTGCAATGAGAGGAGAACAGGGGCAACTTGATATTGTGATGCCCAAAGGATTTCACCATTGTCTCCCTGGGTCATCACACTCCCCAGCTATTTCTGTTAAACATTAACACAAAGTGTCAGAAGAGTTTTACCCTTATTAACTAGCTAATCTCTGTGGTATTCCCCCCGGGATGAGGTCAGAAAGATTGCCATTTTGATTGCAATGAAAGAATAAGCAAGGACAAGGAGGGAAATCACAGATAAAAATTCATATATTCATCAAATATTCACTGGGCAATCACCACATGCCATGTGCTGCATTAACTGTTGAAGATAAGATGTGAACAAGACACAGTCTCTTCTGTCTACTGTTGACCTAAGATGTGGGGGCGGGAATGAGCAGACCACGCATTTTAAGTTAAGGGCATGGAGTTTGCAAACGTCCAGTGGTAAGAAAGAAAATTCAGAAAAATGGAATTGAGATTGTTTATATCAGGAGTGGACAGCTAGATAGGGTGATCTTGCCAAGTTGAGTGATTTGGACAATGAGAATCACAGAGAACCCTCACAGATGCCTAATACTTAGTGCATTTTATATTTAATAACTTAGTAAGGTCATTGGAGTGAACATTTACTTATCCTAATCCCTCTATCCTTATCCCTCATCCCCTTTCCTTGATAAAGGAACTGGGAATCAGAGAGTAAGTAATTTGTTTTCTGTTAACCAGAAAGAGAATCTGGATATTCTGATCCAGGCTAGGGCTCTCTCCACTACTTAAGGACACTTCCTCAGATCCAGAGTCTGTTCTCCAAACTGCTTTTCCTGCATAGCACTTTGAGTTCTGGCTTTGTTAGGATAAACTGCCTGAACTAGAAAAAAGGATACCTTGGGCTTTACATATAGTGGTCTTCGGAGGCAGCACTGTATGTGACATGCATGAGTCTGATGGACATTGAGAACTTCCTTTCCTTCATTCCATGTCTGGGAAAGGAAGAATGGAGCCTAGACTACATTGTCATGCCCTCCCTCCCCTGCCCCAAATCACTGACTTTTTTCCCCTGGAAGGAAACTTGAGAGATGGAGTGGTGTAGTAGGGTGGTTTTGGTGTCACATTTCTGGGCTAGAATTTTGGCTCAGGAATTTGTGAGCTAGTAACCTCAGGCAAGTTTCTTAACCTTTCTGAGCATCACTGAAGGATAGTAATAACCCCTTAGCAACATTGTTTGTACAATTAAACATAGCTCATTGGCTGACACTAGAAATGGGAGAAAGAGCTGTTATTACCAGGGAGTCCAAAGCCTTTGCCATTTTGTCTGAGGGTCCTGGCCCTGTACCCTCTCTGCTGACAGGTCAGGTTCCACAGAGATTACTCACTTAATCCAGGGCATCCTGAACATGGAAAACCATTGTTCAGGGGATCCAAGAGGCTCACAGTATTGCCTCATTGCATCCTGACCTAGTGGATCCCCTCCTTTAGGGGTGGCACTTTCCCATCCTTCCCTCACTACCTAATTTATCAAAAATAGCCTCAACGAATGGAATTTGTGTCCCAGCAAAGCCACAGCCAGCCCTGAGCATGGAGTTCCAGGAAAGGAAGGACTTCCAGGAGTCTTGCACTCTCCCAGCCCTGATTCCAGGCAGACACTTCCTATAGTGGAAATTTGTTAAAACTATGAACACATCAAAGAGGCTCTTGCTAATATCTAACTTCATTTTCCTTCCAGCCTAATCCTTCCACCACTCAAAGAGCTCTCCAAGATGGGACAGCATAGTCCAACTAAGTCTCCTCTCAGTTTTCCAAGCTAAATGCTGATAATCTCAGCTTCTATGTTTTTGCTTGCAAAAATCTTATTTTTCACACTGGATTCATTTCTCACATCTAGACTCTCTCTGAGGTTTTGTATCCCTCTTATGTTCAGGTAGGAGCTGAGGTGGGTGGGGGTGGAGGTTAATCCAATACAGTTTGGAGAGAGTGCCAGAAGCTAACATTCTCCTGATTTAGGCAGAGGAGGAGGAAGAAATGGAAGGTTGACATCCAAGAACACAAGATGATCTCTTTTTGGTAATCCAGAAAGACACTAGTGTTTTCTTATTCCAATGAATAATAATGGGGAGCCTCAGGGTAAAGGGTGGCCAGATGTGGGGGTGATAACTGGGTGGGGGTTGGGGGAAGGGAGAGGGGAGGACTTGAAAGTATGAGTGAAGAATTTTCCAGGAAATGGGTATGTTAGTTAATAAGAGAGTCGGCTGGCCTGGAAAACTGAGACCATGGCCTTAATTCTTACTTCACTGGTAGAGAACTCATTAGGCCAAGGAATCCTGGCCATTCAGTCATTCAACAAATGATCACCACCAGTTCACTGGGTTAGAAGTTGGAAATATAGAAATAAAATACATAGCTCTTTATCCTGAGGGAGTTAATAGTTTAGTGGGGGATTCATTTAAGTAAACAGACAGCTAGTGTGCTATAGCACAGCTAAGTACAGGATGCTACAAGAATACAGATGGGGAGGCACTTAATCTACCTGAGAGAGGTGAAGAGGGATTTAGGAAAACCTCCTCAGAGGAGATAATTGAGCTGAACTCTGGAGGGTTAGTCTAGTCTAGGAGGTAGGAAAGGGCTTCCCAGAAGAGGGAAGAGTAGGGCAGGGCATGGCAGCTGTATTTGCAGCTCTTTGACAGTTGTATTTAGTGCAGGAGTTAAAGGGCAATACTATTCCAAATGCAACGACTATATGGGAAGGGAAGAAAGAGGAGATCCTGGAGAGGTAATGCTGTTGGAATTTGGGTACGCGGCCCATTTTGTATTTACTGGGTCTGCCGTGTCCGAGGGAGTGTGGAAACTCAGTGTGATAGCCCAAGAGAATGTTTTATTGCTACTACTTATTATTGAGAATGTAAAATGGATCAGTATGGGCAGAGAACATATCAATCCCAAACATACCACCTTGTGCCCTTTCCTGGGGAAGCATGCACACATGCAACATTTTGCTGTTCCCGGTTCATGCAAATTCCCTTCTCTGTCTGGCTTTTGAGGGTTGAGGGAAGAAGAAGGCACAGAGAGGAATGCCATTTACTTTGAGTTTATTCTGCTTTGACCTGTTGCAAGAGCACCATGGTTTCCCCAAATTCAGGTAGAAGGAAACAGTTGGGAGACTCCTTGGTGAGGTGCTTAAGTAGGCATACAACTTATCCTACACACCCAGTAACTGGATGGTCAAGCTAACTGCCTCAGGGTCTGGGTCTTCATTAGAACTCCCAAAACCATAGTTCGGCTCAGCAGCTTGCTGCCCTACTGAGGCCCACAGACTAGCGGTACCATGATATCCTGCAGGAGAATGATCACAGGCTCTACTAATGATCACAGCAATTCTACTAATTCTACTTGCAGCTCAGCTACCTGAGCAATCCTTTTCTCCCCTCTTGTAACCCTTCTTCTCCTAGTTCCTTTACTTCCCTCTTGTGTTCCACTGGGCAAAAGAATGACCCAAATTAAGTGCTTCTTCCCTTGGCTCCTTTTTTCTTTTTAAAGTTTATTTATTTTGAGAGAGACAGAGACAGTGCAAGGGGGAGAGGGGCAGAGACAGAGGGAGAGAGAGAGAACCCAAACAGGCTCTGCACTGCCAGCACAGAGCCCAACTTGGGGCTAGATCCCACGAACTGCAAGATCACGACCTGAGCTGAAACCAAGAGTTGTTTGCTTAACTGACTGAGCCACCCAGGTGCCCCTCCTTGCCTCCTCTTTTAATCCCTCTTTTTTTCCATTCTCCTTCCAGTTCTTCATCAGCCAATTCTCCTCATCCCTGTTGATTCTGCAGCTAGTTCAGCTAGGCTTTAATCTTAAAGGTGATGGAAGCTACTGAAGCACTATGTGTCATCTGCGGGCAGGTTGGTATTTATCCTCCAAAATGTTAATCAGGGCCTCTGCTATTGTGCAGCTCCAGAGAACACCATTTGCCTCATGGGCTATGTCATACAATAGGGGGCGCCTTTCACATATGGTACAATGTAAATGGTGCCCTCTGGAATTGTGCAACTCAGTTGCCTTTCAATGTGGGAATCAAAAGCCTGGAAAGCAACAAGTGTCTTAGAGGAAAATGTTGGCCCCTGGTGAAAACCAGATTCTTTGGTTATTTCAGGTCTGTGAATAATGCCTCTGCGCATTCAAATCTCCCAATTACTGTTAACCTGAGATTCAGAACTTTCTGCCATAGAGACCTTAAATGTTTCCAATTCTTCCTCTCCAACCTCACCATCCACTACTCCCCCATATGACCACATCTATGGCAGACTGATGATCTGAACGTGCAATGTGCCATTCTGACTCCACACCTTGCCCCTGGAGTTCCTTCCAGCTGGAATGCTTTCTCTCTAGATCCAGTTCCTATTTAATTATTGACACTCAGCTTGCATCCCATTCTGCTGGGAAGCCTTCCTTGTCCATCCCAGTTCAGTGATCTCTCTCCTTTATTCTCCAAACTCCTTTACAGGTCTGTTCCCTTCATCTGGCATTTTACATCAAGTTATAACAAACTACTGCTAAAAACTACTGGTAAAATTTGTTTCCCAATTAGAACTTAATTCACACCTTGTGCCTTATAAGGCCCTGTGTGATTTGACGCCAGACTAGTTCTCTGACTTCATTTCTTCCTGCTCTAGTCCTCATCCACTCCCCTAATTTAGCTGCACTGGCTTGCTCTCAAACTCACCAAGTTCATTTCCATCTCAAGGCTCTGCACTCACTGTTCCCTCTGCTTGGAGGACTCTTTCCCCAGACATCCCCAGACATACCAGACAGTAAAATCTACAAGGGTAGAAGCTTTTTCTTTTGGTGTATTCACCATTGTATTCCAAGTGGCTTGAACAGTGCCTGGCCTAAGGCAGGTAATCAGTAGATAACTAAATGTTGGGTGAAAAGTATAAATAATAGACTGCCTTGCATTGTTTCTTTCTTCCCTTTGCTTCATCTTACCCTTTGTATTTACCCCATCCCTTAATCGTAAGCATCCTGAGGACAGAAATCTGGTCTTATGATTTATTTCCCCCTCATCATCTAGCCCAGTGCCTTGAGTGTCGGTGCTTTAGTAAGTGTTTGTTGACAGAATGAGATAGAATGAGGAAAGAGTTCTTTCAAGCCTCTCCCACCAGGCGGGCTCAGCAGCCTCCAAAGCAGAAAACGGAGTAACCCTTGTCCTCCCAGGGCTGCTTGTGCTTGGGTTCAGCAAGCTGGCCACCAGCCCTAGCCTCAGGAATGTCTGTTCCTATCACAGCAGAGCTATTCTTCACTGGGAATTTCCTTCTCACCACCACCACCATCACCTCTGAGCTGGTTGGACTCAGACAAAGGGTATCTGACCACCCACCTAGAACTGAACCATTCCTGTCAGCACATATCTAATCTTAGGAAAAAAATAGGATTCTGCTACAGTAACTGCTTGGTTTACAGAGTTAAATCTTCTAGCAAGATTTATTAAAAGATCATGACTTTGGCTGCTATATTTCAAAGACCGGGCAGACATTTAGGTGACAGAGTTAAATAATCCAAACTTACCTCATACTCCCTCTTTCTCTCCCTCTCTTTCAAGGGTGAGCATTCTGTTCTTCCAAAACCCAGTCCTTCTCCATATTTGGAAATCTGGAATGGGCACTAGGGGCACAGCCCTGTCTCTTCTTGGTGTCTGCTGGGAGCTGTAGTTCCCAATGAGTGACGGCTGCTTTTTTCTGGCCAGCAAGTGGGTTTTCCTTTCTAAGGAGTCTATGTCTATAAACATACAGTGGGGTGGAAGATTGCTATTAGGAGGCTTGCCTTCTATTTTAAGCTCTCTGGTTTTATGCAAGGTACTACTCTTCTGTGGCTCAATCTCCCTGCCTGCAAAATGGGGATAATTATCTTTCTTTTCCTGGCTGCCAGATTGTTGGGTGGGGTAATTAGCCAGCACTCATTAAATGCTTTGAGCTCATTCCAGCAAGGAGTGCTTTATAAATAAAAATTGTTATCTTTAAAGAAGAAAATATTAATTTTCATTGCCTAATTGCCTCCACAAACCAACTCTGCCTGTATATCAGAAAGATGCTGTTTAATTCCTTATATATGCCTTCCACCTACGCTGCTTTTAATGGTTTCCCTGCATCTCATTCCATTTTGTTTCATCATCTTTAGTTTCGTATCGTCAAGAATAAACTCTCTCTGCCTCCTCTCTGAAAGGAAAGGACAAGACAGACCAACTCTTCCCTATGTCCAAAGCATAAGAAAGCCAGGAAGAAGGAATGATTGGGACTTGATCTGAGCTCCACAACTTTATGTCTTCCCAACTCACCATGCACGTACGTGATCAAGAGCCTAGTTTCTGCAGAAGAGGCTGACCTTTGTTCCGTCTGCAGAAGAAACAGATTTCACTGCAGCAGGAAGGGTTTTGAAAGATCTTACATTCTTAAATGCCCTTCTCTGGAGCTCTGAAAGAAGCATTTTGACACACTCTGCATCTATAGTCAGAGGAAGGAGACTGGCACAGTATAGTGGAAGCAGCAGCCGGCTTAGAATTAAAATGGTTGGGTCCTGGCTCCAAGACTTCAGGCAAATCATTTGACCTCTCTGGCCTTGGTTTCTTTAGCTATGAAATGGAGATAACAATATATGTTTGAGTGTTTTGTACAGTGCTGCACTACAGTTAGTTGTTAATAACATGCAGTATGATGCTGATTAAAAACAGAAAATGTTAAAGTCAGACACATTTAGATTAAAATAGCACCTGGATTTGCTGTGGAAATTTGATCAAATCACTGTTTTCTGAATCTTAGTTATAGTATCTCTAAGATGGGGATAGTGAGGATTACATGAGACAGTGCATGCAGTGGACTGAACACAGAGTCTGGCGCATACTAATTTCTCAATAAATGTAGTTATGACTATTATTAATATATTATGACAATGTAAATGTGGCTATGACAATGCATTATCTCTCACTTTTGATCATCTTACTTTGTTACAATCAAATAAGGATGCTTTTGAAGTTGTAAAGTATTACACCAATGTGAGGGATGATTAGAATTAAACCTCAAAAGAAGGGAGATGGACTCCCCAGAGTTTTCCTTCCAGCTTCAGGATTACATAGGATTAAGGATGTACAACTACTTTTTAGCTACAAAGAACTATAACATGTGAATTGTTGCTAGTAGCAGCAGGATTATTTGTTTCTTGTTTTAGGTAGTGGGTAATACCAATATTCCATTGAAAAATAAAAAGGGGTCCTATGACATACTATGAATTAATAAGTCAGGTTACAGGGCAGCATAATTATGTATAATTATACATATATACTCTGTGTATTTGTAGAAGGATGTTCATCAGAATGTTAAAGTTGTCATTTATGGGTGATGGAATTTCAGATGATTCTTATTCTCTTGTACTTTTCTGTCTTGCTTGGATTATTTTTACTCTGGTTATGTATCATTTTAACAAAAACAGTTAAAAGACAAAAGAAAAGCAGATATCAAAAAGGCAGATCTCAGGTTGTAAAACACTAGGAGAATCCATTTGGTGGTCCTTTAATCCCAGAGAATGTTTTCTTAGGTATGGGAAATGGAGTTTCTGGCAACAAGGAGAAGTTGTATGACAAATGCCTCTGAAAAGAAGTTGGAGGGGAATGGAGGGGATTCCCTCCAAAATGGCCCTGAAAGGAGGGGAAGAGGTGACCTTTCATCTCTGTTTATTTCCTAAGCTGCAATAATATGGTAGTTTTAATCATAGCCTTGTACACCTGAGTTTCCTTATTTGCTATGGTAACATGTGAGTCCTGTTTTACTACCTCTGTTCATTCTGGCTTACCTTAGACCTGGCTGTCAGGTAGAACTATAACTCACCCCCTCATTCATGCTGCCCAGGTAATCACCCTTTGTCGTGACTGATTAGAGGAAGGGTGTGGTGAGCCCATTTGTAATCGGCTTCCACTGTCCTCCTAAATTTCAGAACCAGAAGCACAAAGAACAAACTTCCCAGTGGGACACAAAATAAAAGGGATGGTGCCAGCATGCCTTACCGTTCATGATAATCTTCCCAGAAAACTACCCACAGGCAAGTCCACACAAGCTTGGAGGCAGCTTGTCTGTTGTGCAGCCCATCCCCGGTGAGGACAAGAGAGTAGGAGGTGGGGGAGGGGAAGAGCAGATTCTTCCCTGTTGTCACAAACAACTGTCTCCAGAAAGAACTGAACCATTTTCAGATTTCAGCATTGAAGCACGAGTTAATGTGGAGCCAGGAAAAAAAGAGGTCTGCCATGTCAGGGTTTGTAGGTATTAAAACTGCACACCTCAGGGCACTTGGGTGGCTCAGTCTGTTGACCATCTGGCTTTAGCTCAGGTCATGATCTCAAGGTTCATGAGTTCGAGCCCTGGGAGGGGCTCTGTGCTGACAGCTCAGAGCCTGGAGCCTGCTTCAGATTCTGTGTCTCCCTCTGTCTCTCCCCCACTCGTGCTCTGTCTCTGTCTTAAAAATAAACGTTTAAAAAAATTAAAAAAAAACAAAACAAAATAAAACTGCACATCTCCAGAGGGTGCCATTCACACAGACTCCATGTGAATAGCACCTCTCAGAGTTGAGCTTGAGTGAATCCCAGGAAGGGTAATTTTCTCTCCCACTGAGCATACTGACTTGTAGAGAAAGGCTTTTACAACAACAGATTGGAGCTTTGCTGAGTAGTCCTTAATTTTTGAAATGAACGGAATTACCCTTGCTTAAAAAATATGCTCAGACATCTGTTTTCCTCACTTTACTAATTTTTTAATGTTCTTTCTGGTGTCACTCTGCTCTGAAAACAGTTGCTAAGTGGGGTCAGGGTATTTATGGGGTTACCAATATGCTCTTGAGATTGCTGAGGATAATAATTCTAAAAATGCAAAGGCAAGTTGCAATTCCTTTTATTTATTTTATACTTATACTTTATTTGTTTTAGGCCTTGGACACATGGAACAGTGTGGACAAATATTTGTTTTACTTGCTGTGCTCAACAAGGAGTCCAATTTTAGGGTTGACTAAAGCTACCTGGATTGGTAAGACTGAAGGCCTGCCCTTCAACATCTTTTTTTAATTGAAGTATAGTTGACAAACAATATTAAATTAATTTCAGGTGTATAGTGTGATTTGACAATTATATACATTACAAAATGCTCACCACTCGCTTTGGTTTTTAGTATTTCTTTTCTTTTTAATTTTTAAAATGTTTAATTATTATTTGAGAGAGAGAAAGAGACAGCGAGTGGGGGAGGGGCGGAGAGAGAGGGAGATACGGAATGTGAAGCAGGCTCCAGGTTCTGAGCTATCAGCACAGAGCCCAATGCAGGTCTTGAACTCATGAACCACGAGATCATGACCTGAACTGAAGCTGGATGCTTAAGTGACCGGGCCACCCAGGCGCCCCTGTTTTCTTCTTTTTTTTTTTTAAATTAAAGCTTCTTTGAGGTTCTTACCATACCCTTCTTTTCTTACTACCTTCACCTGGTTGAGATTAAAATTAAGTTTTCTGGAGATCCTCCCAACATTTCTCCCTTCTCTGCCGCTCCTCGAATACCTTAATCAGTGCTTGTTGGCTCAAAATTGTACTTCAGGACAGAATTTCAGGAAATAACTTGGGACATAAATATTCTCTCATGGTTTTCAGTCTTTTATTTTATTACTTTATTTTTTTTAAGTAAAATTTATTGTCAAGTTAGCTAACACACACTGTATACAGTGTGCTCTTGGCTTCGGGAGTAGATTCCCATGATTCATTGCTTACATACAACCCCCAGTGCTCATCCCAACAAGTGCCCTCCTCAATGCCCATTACCCATTTCCCCCCTCTGACCTCCTCATCAACCCTGTTTGTTCTCTGCATTTAAGAGTCTCTTATGTTTTACCTCCCTCTCTGTTTGAAACTATTTTTTCCCCTTCCCTTCCCCCATGGTCTTCTGTTAAGTTCCCAAATTCCACATATGAGTGAAAATATATGTATCTGTCTTTCTCTGACTGACTTATTTCACTTAGCATAATACCCTCCAGTTCCATCCACATTGTTGCAAATGGCAAGATTTCATTCTTATTGCCAAGTAGTATTCCATTGTATATATAAACCACATCTTCAGTTTTCAGTTTTCAGTACAGTTTTAAATACAAATTTAAATTTCAGTTTTAAATACAAAGGATCACTTTCAATTGCTCCTCTATCAATCCTATGTTTTGCAATGTTTTGTCTACTAAGGAGGATCCATTAACAAATAAACATTTAGAGCATTATCTCAAGTAAATGTATAATTTCTTCTTGGAATATTAAAGCTGTGTGTTGAGAACCCTTCCATCCCATTTTCCCCTGAAGGCCTGCTAGGGCAAAAACTGCAGGTTTTGAGAACTACTGCTGCTCTCCATGGTGGGAGGGGAGAGAGCACTGGTGTGATGGGTGTTAATGGCTGGCAATAACTCCATGTGCTGCTCTTCCCAGTCAGTATCTGTGTGTTAACAGTGACCTTGATGCTATAAATGACCTCAAAGTGGGGCATCTGAGTGTCTCAGTCATTAGGCATCCAACTCTTGATTTTGGCTCAGGTCATGATCTCACGGTTTATGAATTTGAGCCCTGCATTGGGCTCTGTGCTAAAAATGCAGATCCTGCTTGGGATTTCTCTCTTTCTGTCTCTCTCTCTGCCCCTCCCTGGCTCTCTCTCTCTCTCTCTCTCTCTCTCTCTCTCTCAATAAACAAACAAACAAACTAACATTAAAAAAGAAAAATAAATTGCCCCAAAATATGATTAATGACAAGGATTTCTGGGCTAGTGAGGAAAGCACTTTTGAGTGAAGGTGAGATCCTCTCTGGGGCAGCATGGGGCAGGGCAAGGAATGCTGCCTTCTTCAGCTGTGTAATATCAAGCTATTGCTTGACCTCCCCTGGCCTCAGTTTCTGGCTGTGGTACGTTAAACGTCCTTCCAAATCTAAAATTCTATCACTCAGGTTGACTGAGTTTATTAGAATATTTCCTAAGAAGTAAGTAAGAGGGAATAAGAAGGAACATTGCAAATTGCCTATGGCCAAGAAGGCAAGCTAGGGGTATTGGTACCTGGAAACACCTGTAGGTATCTCCTTTTTTTGGGTGGCTGGTCTAGGTTATGTAACTCCTCAGCTTCCAACCTTTTCACATAGTGCTTGCCAGTGAATGTCGAGACCAAATGATGCAGAACAGCTCTGGAGAGGTGGGGTCCCTCCTGAGCATTGGGTGTCTATTGCTTTACACCATGCCAGACCACACAAGGGTCCTGAGATGAGTGAGACCCTGTCCCTGCCCTCAGGAAGGGCACAGTTGAATAGTGAAATGACACAAATAACTATAAGAAGATTTGGAAACTGGGAAGGACCAACAAGAAAGGCATAAAAAAGCAAAGCACAATTGGGAGTTTGAAGGAAGGAGTGATTAGCTTGAATAAGGTGTAATCAGAAAAGATTCCAGGGAGGAGATAGCATCTTTCCACTCTTTCATGAGAGAGCCAGGGCTGACTTATTCCTAGTGAGCATCCATTACCTCTTTTATTTTTCAGGCTTGGTCTGGCATCACAAAGATTTGTTCGAACTTCTCTGAGTGAATACTCTGACTCCTGCAATAGGTGAGAAAAAGTGAAATTGGACTACAGGTCTCCATAGAGTGGCTGCCTCCAGTCACCTTCACCATGATGAAAAGGATCTATTGATGACCCTTTGAAGAATGGCCTGGGCATGGGATCTGGTTAGAAATCTCCAGTAATTATGTCAGCTTTGCCACTGAAACCAAATGTTTTGAGCAGTTTCTGAGCTTTAGTTTCCCATGTACAAGTAGGAATAATAATATACCTTGCTCACAGGCTGGTTGTTAAGCTCAAATAAAATAAGTGAAAGTATTTTGTAGGGCCAGTATTATGCATTAGTTAAGAATAAAGACTCTAGGGGCACCTGGGTGGCCATCGGTTGGGTGTCAGAATTTTGATTTCAGCTCAGGTCACGATTGTGGGATCCAGCCCTGAGTTAGGCTTCCTGCTGGCAGCTCGGGGCCAGCTTGGGATTCTGTCTCTCTTCACCCCCCCCACCCCACTCTCTCTCTCTTTCTCTCTCTCTCTTGACATGGATGGATGAATTTTTAAAAAAAAAGGAAAGAAAGGAAGACTCTAGAGTGAAATTTCTTGGATTTTAGTCCCAGCCCTTCTTTGCATTTTGTGTGTGATCTTTGGCAAGTTGCTTAACCTCTCTGTGCCTTGGTTTCTTCATCTACAATATAGGGATGACACTAAGACTTATGTCATAGGGTTATTGATGATTAAAATGAGTTAAATGTAAACCACTTAGAATAGCACCTAGTACATAGGTAATATCATACTTATAAATTGACCTGCCTTATTGTTGTAAAGCACTATAGAGAATGATTATGATTATTATAAGTACTTTTTAGACACAGAAGCAAAGTAAGAGTTCTGCTGTGTCTATATGGAGAGGAGCAAATGGGAAGCATTGAACTATGCCCTAAACACCAAGTCCGGTCTTTAAAAAAGAGTCATAAAAATGCCAACAGATGAAGTTCTGGAATGAGGGAGGCACACTCCTTGGCCATCCTGGAGAAACATTATCTTCACCCTGCTAATACTTATCTTTCTGGCTTGCTTCTGGTCAAAGGTCCATACTAGGTATGATTCTACTCCATTGGAGCTTTGCCACCAACATCCCTGGCTAGAAGAGATGTGTTAGATGGACCAGCTATGGATACTGTCTATTGTCACAGAATGTAGAATCAGCTTGGAGAGGGCAGGATAGGATGGGCTGACTGCAGATATGAGCATTACTGACCTTTGTAAGAAAGAGTCAAGAGTTGGATTCCAGGTCAGAAAATAAGATTACAGAACTTTGAGGTAGAATGAAATTCTTTCTTCTCCTTACTCATTCCCCAATATATTATACCTACTGGCCTTATAATCAGCCTGAACTATTCCAGAGATTTAAAGAGTTCAATGGGCCATTGTCACGTGGCCTCTTCTGATCCTTACAACCACCCTATGGGCAGGTGTTCTTATCCATGTCCTCAAATGAGAAAATTGAGGCTTAGAGGATTTAAGTGACTTTCTAGAGGTCTGGTGTAGTCACTGAAGGAACCAATATTCTAACTGGTATAGCTCATCTTCCAGTCTAGAGTTCTTTCTGGTACAAAAATACCAACTCATCACCTGCCCAAAGCAAGCAAAGCAAATCCACATTTCAGATTAAGGCAATCCATGGATAGATAGACTGAGCACCTTACAGAACAGAAGGAAGAGCACCAAGTTCCAGAGCTTGGGTCAGGGTTAGAGGATGACCCATAATATGGATTTTTCATCTCATTTACTATATTTTTCCAAAATGAGAAGATTCCAACGATACAAATATTAGCATGGACCAGACCTTAGATCTGGCTTTATAGATTAGGCCTTATTTCCACTCTTTGACTTATGCCAAGGGGAGAATAGGTAGTTTCAAGGCTTGTGTCATGAACCCTGAGTCAGAAAGACTGGTTTTATATACATAATATCTGTGCATTCCCCCTCAGGTGGAATGAACTTGCTTATGTTTAGGATTTCTGTGTCTTAGCCTGAGAAATTCTGGGTACATTCAGACATAAGGGGAGATAGTGGACTGTCACGGTAGTACGTTAAAGAATCAATTTGTGGACATAACAGTGCTAAAGGTTAAGTGATGACATACAGACCACTGAAGTCCCGTATAGTCAAAAATTGGGTGAAACACAGAAATAGGAACACAATCATGTTTTCATGTGATTTTTAGCAATCTCCTCACCCACCTCCCATCTCTTGTCCTCATTATGTCAGCTATACCACTAAATAGGCAAATTTTTTTCTAGCAAGTCTTTTAAGACTGTGCTGCCATCACCTGGAAGCATCAGAAACAGCAAGAAACTTCTTATTAGGATTTAAGGAAGAGGTTTCCTTCCTTCCTTCCTTCTTTCCTTCCTTCCTTCCTTCCTTTCCTTTTCCTTCCTTCCTTTCTTTCTCCTTCCTTCCTTCCTTCCTTCCTTCCTTCCTTCCTTCCTTCCTTCCTTCCTTCTTTCTTTTTAAAGTTTACCTATGTTGAAAGAGAGAGGATGAGAGAAGAGAGTGCATGTGAGTGAGAGGAGTGGAGAGAGAGGAAACAGAGAATTCCAAGCAGGCTCTGCACTGTCAGTGCAGAGCCTGACACAGGGCTTGATCTTAAGACCCTGAAATCATGACCTGAGCTGAAATCGAGTCAGATACTTAACCGACTGAGCACCAGGCGACCCTTAAGGAAGGAACCTTTTCAAGGAAGCAATCTGAGGTGGTGCTCCTGGAAGTAAAGAGAGGAGGTCTCAACCTGTCTAGGCCAGCATTTTCTGATGCTCCTACTGCTTTCCTGATTTTTCAGGGAAGACTTCTAAACCCAGTTCTGAGAACAAGGTTTTTATTTGCAGTGCTGTAATAATCAAATCTGAGGCAGAACTGATAAAACATTTTGGTCACTTCATTCTGAGACTGTGATCCACAATTTCCAAGGATCTCTGCTTGCCTCTGGAGTTTTCTGTGTGGGAATGAGCTAGTCTTGAGCAGAAGGTCCACATTTTCTCTTTGCTTTGTCCCCACCACTGGATTTCCTGTTAGGAAACAAAGTTAAATGTAGATATCGAACCTAACCCTCCACTGTTGTCACTCCCAATCACTCTTCTTTATTTCCCCTCAGCATTTATTATCATTTGACACACTACTGTTTGTATTTTACTTATTTTTTATTTTGTTTCCTTTCACTATGGCACAAACTCCACAAAACAGACATTTTTGTCTCTTTGGTTAACTGTGGGATCTTCAGTACTTAGAACAGGGCCTACCACTTAGTAGGTGTTCAAAAGTATTTGTGGAATAAGTGAAGTCCTGACTTCATCACCTTATATGGTTACGGGGTCTATACTTTTCTTTCCTCAGAAGTCTGATGGATTTCATGTTTCTGCTTCAGCTTTCCATGAAGACTTTCTACAGAGAGCTGAAAGCCCAGCAGATGGGTATATCTATATCTAGTGACAAGGGAAGGGAATGTATGGTGTAAATAGGTACTTGCCCTGTGCCTGGACTTTCTAATCTAATCACCAGCGGAATAAACAATTAGAGAAGTTTTACAAAGAGTTGAAAAGGTAAGGAGCTGAGGAGAAACTAAAGCTGAGAGAAGTATAAATTCAGCAAAGTCTGGGTGAAGCACAGAATACACAAATATAATTTATGTATCTGTATAAAATTATTTATTATTATAGCTATAATTTATTGAATACCTGCTCTGTTCTAGCACTTCATTATAAATTGCATTACACACTGTATGACTTTGTTTTTATTTTATAGGAATATCTCTTTTATAGGAAGCAATGAGGCTCAATGAGCTTATGTAACTTGCTTGGGCAATGATTGTAAATTCTCTGAATAGAAAGCATAGACTCAGTCCTGTCCTGCAGAACAGAATAGTGGTTAAATATATGTCTTTGGGCAAAAAGAGCCTTTTTGACTTTGTATTTTCCACCTATTCGTTGTGTGACCTTCAGCAAATTATTTAAATAGTCTCCAATGTCCTCACCTGTGCAATGGGGATAACAGTATTCCTAACCCCCAGGGTTGAGGGAAGGATTAAATGAGATTGCACGCAAAGCGTTTCGCATAGCACTAGGATAAGCACTGGATAAATGTGAGCTATGCCTGGGAAGGAGGAACATGGAAGGAAAAGTGACTAGCTCTGATGTTTCTTTTCAGTGTTTTTCCTGCTCCACTTTCTAATATTCGAATTGTTATTCCTGGAGAAAGCTCAGTATTAAAAGCCCGCTTGTAATTTCACCTCCATTACTGGAATTTCTTCTGTCCGGCTTCTGCTGGTTAGTGGTTAATGAGGGGAGCTCCCCATGTCATAACACAGCCTCTGCTTTGTAATTTCCCAAATCGTCCTTGCGAGTTTGTTTTCTCGGGGTACAGGGGCAGTTCCTGGGGCGTGGCATGCTGGGAGTTGTAGTCCGAACTCCTCTATCTGCATCGAGAGGGCGACTGAACCGAGAGCCAGGGAACTACAGCTCCCAGAGTCCTCCGCGCCGCCGGGAAGCTCCGAGTCTGCAGGCAGCTGCGAAAGCCGGAACGATGTCCTCGCCCTCGTCCCGCTCCTGCAGTGAGCGGCTCTATTCATAAAAACGGAACCTGGAACGGCACTCCCCGGGGCGAAGGTGGTATCAGTACATGTCGTGGGGCCAGAGAAGCTAGATCCAGGTATTGCAGGGATGCAGCTGTTCTGCAAATCTATGGTGTAAACTGGTTCCCCACGTGCCAACCTGTTTTGAGCTAGAGCAGCCGCCCAGTCAGCCCAGCCGTTGCCTTGGATATGGCCACTAACTTTTCCTTCTCCAGGACTCGGCCTCGGGAAAGGTTGTGGGCAAGGTTATGAGGACTGTCCCTTTTCTCCCAGGCCGACTCGGGATATCCCGGAGTCCCCGGAGAGGCTGCCACTCTGACGTCTGGGGAGACAGGCCCTAAGCCCCGGCTGGCTATGAAGAGTGACTTCTCGACACCTGCAGCCCCCCTTAGGGGGCTCGGGGGGCCCCTCAGGAGCAGTGAGCCTGTGCGTGCCGCCCCAGCCCCGTCGGCAGCCGTGGTTCTGCTGGAGGAGGCGGCAGACCTCTTAGTTGTACACCTGGACTTCGGGGCGGCGCTGCAGACCTGTGAACGCGCCTTGCCGAGCTTGGCCAACCTTGATGCGGGCACGTAGGTGCTGGGCTCCATTCATTTCCGGGTGATCTTGGGGAGGGACTAAAGCTCTTAGGAGTTCTGTCTTTCCCAGATTGCTCACAAGGAGCCTTACACCTTGGTTTCATTAGTGGTTCCTCTTTGAGAGGCTGGTGTGCCCATTCTACAGAGGAGGAAACTGAGGCACTGCACAATGAGGAAGAAGTGGTCAAGTCGTGCAACAGAGCTTAGTGAGAACCCACAGCCAGTTCTTTGCTTCCCTGTTCCAGTGTTGAATGGCATGTTGGGAAGATAGAATGCATATTGTCAAATTATTTCGGTAAGCAGGTTCAGCGAGCAGGTGGTGGAAGTCCTCTCCTAGGTATACTCCTCTCCCCCAAGCTGTTCACTTGACCTTGGCTGATGAATGGAAATGGAGTTCAGAGTAGGAGTAGTGTCCTGATCCTGTTGAAGGATTGATAGGATTAAAGAATCCAATCTGGAGGAAAGCTTGGTCCTACATTGCTGTTTCAAATGCTCTCAGCTTCTTTTTGAGGGCATAATTTCTCTGTGGATTATAATGTTGACATAGGCTATACTGGGGAGGTGATGGGTAGAATAGTCAAAGGTGACCCCAGAGAAGGATGAACTGGGGATCTCTGGCTTTTTTCAGGGGGTTGGGTAGGGGCTTGTTGCAGTAAATGCTGAAGACTGTTATTCCAGGTGCCTGGAGGCACCTTACTTGGTGGTGCCAACAGGCCAGTTGTGAAGTGCCTGTACCTACATTTAGGCAGAAACCTTGCTCCATGCCCATTTTGTCACTAAGCAAACTCTTAGCTCCAGCTCTCTTTCCACCTATACATCTGTGCTACACATTGTCCCTTTCCCCTTCCCTGATTTCACCTAGATACAAAGATGTGTGTTAGGCAACAGTTGATTTGCCTCCAGGAGGTTTTCAGGAACATCGAACTCCTGGGGAAAGGGCAGTTTTCTCCGTGTTGGGGCTCATGAGACCAGTTGTAATTTTTTAAAACATTTTTTTTAAGTTTACTTTTGAGAGAGAGAGAGAGAGAGAGAGAGAGAGAGAGAGAGAGAGAGAGAGAGAGAGAATCCCAAGCAGGCTTCTCTCTGTAAGCGCAGAGCCTGGTGTAGGGCTCAATCACATGAACCCTGAGATCATGACCTGAGCCAAAATCACGAGTCAGATGCTTAACTGATGGAACCATGCAGATGCTCCAAGACCAGTTGTAATTTGAATCCGAATACTAATGGGGAGGGTAGAGGTGATGACTGCTAAGTTGGGAGCTGGGGAGGAACAGTCCCAGGGTGGAAGTGAGAATGGAAACAGAAGGGGACCACTTCTTAAAACCTGAACTAGTTCTTCTGCCAACAGCTCCTTGGAGGTGAAGTGCTCCCTGTGTATTGTGGGGATCCAGGCCCTGGCAGAAATGAATCGGTGGCGGGAAGTCCTGTCCTGGGTTCTTCAATATTACCAGGTTCCTGAAAAGCTACCCCCCAAAGTCCTGGAGCTATGGTAGGTCATTGTTCTGACTCATTGGATCAGTTCAGGAACAAGAGGATATTCATGTCCTTTTCTGAATCAGTGCCTAATATCTTCTCTTTTGCCCTTCTCTACCATTTCCTTCCAAATATGATTCTTTCCCTGTGTTTTTATTTTTGTTTTGTTTTTTGGTTTTTGGTTTTTTTCGGACTTCAAAACATAGTGATAAAGGATGAGGAGGGGGGAATGTTGGGTAGAGGAAAAGAGGAGGAGGGGGACAAAGGGGAACAGGAGATGTGAAGAGGGGTGATACAACTGGAATATGTCAGAGCTGAGGGAGCTTCTTGCTACTTCCTAGGAATTCCTAATTCTTACCAATGTCATCATCCCCTAGGGAAGGACTGGAGGACAACAGGGAAGGGGTTGAGTGGGAGAATGTAGTGGTTTATGAGAGGTAAACCAACCGTGGAGCACTAACTGTTCTTTTTTTGGGGATTGGATTATTCGGGGCTGCAGTGTTCTTTTATACAGCAAAATGCAAGAGCCTGGAGCTGTGCTGGAAGTGGTCAGTGCCTGGCTGCAAGACCCAGACAATCAGGACCTTCCAGAATACAGAGCCTTGGCAGAACTTCACCTACAGCGGGTGCTGCTACCCCTGGGCTGCTTGTCGGAGGCTGAGGAGCTAGTGGTGGGCTCTGCAGGCTTCAGTGAGGAACAGCGGCTGGACGTACTCCAGGCCATTAGTAAGGCAAGGCAGCAGCAGAAACACCAATGCTTGGGCTCTGAGAAGGCCCAGAAGCTGAACCAGGAAGGTAGGACATTCTCCTTCTGTGGCCTCCGTAAAGTGGAGTTGTAAGCTTTCCCCTGGACCTTGGGGTTTATCATGACTTTTCCAAGAGCTTGGGAGCAATTATTTGTATGAGTAACTCCCAAATCGCAGAATAGGAAACCTGTTGATTTGATTAAAAAAGCCAAGCCCTGACCCTCTGTAGTTGGCAGTGGAAGGAGAGTCTCCATACAGGGAGGTGTCACTGAGTCTCAGGATCTTTAACTCTTGTTTCTTGAAAGCCACCTTTTCCTTGGGGTCCTTTCATTAGATCTCTTGTCTCTATCATGCTGGCCAGAGTGGGATGTTATTCCTCCTTTAAAGACTGGTCCAAATACAGATGCAGCTGAGGTATGCGGTGGGATACCAAAAGGAAAATAAGCTGGCACAATAACTTGGTAAATTGACTTAGATAAAAATGACTTACCTTCATCTTGGGCCCCACTGCCCAGTATGCTGTCTGCCTTTATTTACTAGATCTCTTGAGTATCTTCTTCAGTGACCTCTGTCCCCCCGAAGGGGCAGCCCACCTCTGCCAATTAGAGTGCAGTTTCACAAGATGGCTTTTACAGGGGAGCCACTTCAAGACTCAGCATCATACACCTGGCTGGCATCATGCAAGGGGTTCCTACACAGGGTTGGGTATGGGCTTGGGGGTTGTTTTGTTACAAGGGATTTTAAAAGTCCTCTGCTCCAGACCCTTGCCAGGTCTTTGAATCCTTTTCATCTCCTTTTCAAGTGATCATCTAGTCTATACAAGGACTGAAAATCCACTATCTCCAGAAGCAGCTCATTCCATCTGTGAAGAGTTCTGTAGAGAAGTTCTTCCTGATGCTGGATTTAAGTTTTTTTTTCTGGTAGTTTTTAGGTACTGTTCCTTGATTTTTCTCTTGGTATATACAGAATAAGTCTGATCCTTTTTTTTTTCTATGAAAGTTCTTCAGTTAAATGTAATCCTGTTCTCCAAAGTGTTTTTTCTTTGTGTGCTAATGAGCATGAAACTTCTGAGATAGAATCACTTCTTTGCCAACAGGTTGTTGGCTTCAAGAATGAGCTGTGACTACCCAGACTCTCTGCCCCTCCATCTCCTGGGGAGGAAAGGTTAAGAAAAGGGTTTGATGGCAAGTTCAGACTGTTCTATCAGGACTTGGCACCACTTGTTCTTGGGCTGGTGGTGTTCATGTTTATATTTAGAACTTAAGACTTTTGAATTCTTCACTATATGTATTAAGTGCACTTCATTTTCCTGTATTAATGTGATCATCAAGAACTATTGCTCTGTGTAACTCTCTGTACATATCTTAGGCCAGAATATAAAGAAAGCTATAAAATTATGAGTCTATTGAAAAAAACACACCAAATATGCCAGGTTTACCCAGCTGAGTAGGTGTTGTCTGTCCAAAATCTCTCCTAAGGAGATGATATTCTAGTGATGTTGTCTGTCCTCAAAACATTTTGGAGTTTTTAGAATTTCTTTTAGAACCACTTTATGAATTACATGAGTAAACTAGTCTTGTTACCTTTTGCTCAACTCTCATAATCAAGCTCAAAGCTCAGAATCAGTGAAGCTGGTTCCTGTGACTTATGTTGCAGTTATGCTTTATCTCCCTGACCAGGCTCCTTCTCCCACAAGTTCCTGTCACTACTGATGTTGCTCCGCCGGCTTTGGGATTCTACAGTGAGCCACTTCTTTTCCCTGCCCTTCAAAAAGAGCCTCCTGGCTGCCTTGATCCTCTGCCTCTTGGTGGTAAGGTTTGATCCAGGTAAGTGATGAAGCCAGTCTTCCCTCCCGCTCTTCCTGGGGAAGGGACAGTTGGATAGGGGCTGGGCTTGTGGGAGGCCTCCTGGGAACGGAGGTATCTATCTCCTGGGCCACTTCTCCCCAAGTCTCTTCTATAGGGAGGAGGGATTGTTGGGCCTCATTGGGATCCAGCCAAACCCACCTAGGAGAGAATAGCCCTGGAATCCATGAGAGCAATCCCTCATGGAGGAAACTGCCTCTACTCTGTTGACTCCTGGAACATTGACTGAGTCATTGTCATCTCCTTTATTCAGGGGTGAACTCTGACTAGAAACTCAGAATTAAAAAAAAATTTTTTTCCTAATCATCATATCTAAAAAAAATTATATTAAGTTATAAATAAAATACATGTATACTTTAGAAAATGTGGAAAATAGAAAAAAGTATAAAGAAAACAGAAATCACCTAAAAGTTTGCCATTGTAATGGCTATACTTTCGGTCTTTTTCTTTATGGATATAGGTACAATTTTGCAGGTTATAAATATTCTTTAAAACGTCTTTCAATGGCTAAATAATATTCCAATTGATAGAAACTTCCATAATTGATTCACAGTTCCCTATTGTTGAACACTTTGATGATTTCTTTTTTTTTTTGTTTTATGTTTATATATTATTGAGAGAGAGAGAGAGAGAGAGAGAGAGAGAGAGAGAGAGAGAGAGAGAGGAGCAGAGGGAAAGAATCCCAATCAGGCTTCAGGCCCAGCACGTAGCCTGAGCAGGGCTTGATGTATGCCTGATCCCAGGATCCTGGGATCATGACCCAAGCTGAAATCAAGAGTCGGGCTCAACGGACTGAGCCACCAGGTGCCCTTAGTGTCCTGGTCTTCTAAGTGGGGACAGCAGGAGACAGTTTGAGCTTGCTGGTTCCATGGTTGCTTGGAGCTTCCTTAAAATGCCCTGGCCTGACACTCCTGACCCCCAGTGGCAGTCTTGGTTCATTGCAGTGGTGGTGCTGCAGGAGAGGAGAACCCATGGCTAGGCTGCAACTAGAACTCTGTAGGAAGGATATAAAGAGAGGAGACTGTCAATAGCTTTCTTTAAAAACAACATTTTTCCTTTTAAGAAGAAAAAATCAGTTAAAAAATTAGTAACCAAATAAGGAAAAACAAACCCACCAACTCAGCCCTAATTCCAAAGAGGTAGATTTTACTTTATTTTCAATATAATTAATGGATGATAAAAATAGGTAATACTGTCACTTGGCTCCAGGATGAGAAGGTACAAAAAGGATTGGAGAGGAAGTTTCTTCTTAAAAACCTATCTTCCCAGAGGCAGCCACCATCACCAGTTTGTGTGTGTGTGTGTGTGTGTGTGTGTGTGTATATCAAAAAGTTAGATTAAAAATATAATAAGTTTCGATCTTTTTCTCAGCAAACTTAAGGTCATTGTAATCCAAGGCACCTGGGTGGCTCAGTTGGTTAAGAGTCTGACTTCAGCTCAGGTCATGATCTCACTGTCTGTGGTTCAAGCTGTACTGACAGCTCAGAGCCTGGAGCCTCCTCTGAGTCTCCCTCTCTCTCTGCTCCTCCCCTGCTCATGCTCCTGTCTCTCTTGTTCTCAAAAAATAGACATAATTTTTTTTTTTTAAATCCAAGTGAAGAAAATATCTCCCAGAGAATATATCCTAGAGAAAGTGAAACTCTTTATTGTTGGGGAGGGGAGGAGGAGCCAATAATATTAAACATCAAAATATGCTTTAAAAAGATCAGACATACTCCCAGAGTGGCAGAGTTTCCAAGAGATGGGACTTGAGGCTGAGGGAAGAGGAGGGGAGTAGAGGTGGGGATACTGACATCATACTTCCTTTTCCCTTGCAGCTTCTCCTTCATCCTTGCCCTTCCTCTGCAAGCTGTCTCAGCTCTTCCATCGGATTCAGGAAGCCATATTTTCTCTCTACCGGCTTCCTATCCATGACTGAGTGGTCTTTCCCATTCACCTCAACCTTGCTAATCCCCAAGTTTGCTGTGACAGAAGCAGAGTAACTCATCCATGGCGTCCTATTTCCTGTTGCTGGCTGGGCCCCCATAGGAGTGGGGCCAGCCCGATTCTAGAAAGAGCTGATCCAGTATGGTGAACTGTGTTTTGCCACCTGAATGTTTTCCACTTTGCACCCTACTTTGGCTGATGTTGGTAGGAAATGTGGAAACAAAGGGGGCCAGAGAGCTCAAGTCCTCCAGAATAGTATTCCCTTTTACCAGGGGCCCCTCATAAAGGAGGGGTTTGGGAAAGGAGACTGTATCCGTGAAATATTCCATCTTCTTGGCAAAGGCAAGGGGTTGATTTTTCAGGTCAGCAGGTTAATGAAGCTGGAAGTTCAGAAAACTCTGATGGAATGACCCTTGGCCTTTTACTTTCTTGAAAAACTTACCTTTGAGATTTGCTTCACAGGGCAGGTCCTTAATTAGGCAGAGTGTGAGGATCTATGAGGGCCTTTTACTTCTCCTCTATGCTCCTCTCCACAGATCTGGTCTAATTATTCCTGTGGTTTTGCAATGGGCTTGAAGCTGCATGGGCCCTCTCTTTTTAGACCAGGACATGGCTTTCAGAACCACCCAGGTCACTATTGAAAGCAAAGTAAGGCTGCTCTGCCCTTCTCACTGGGGAAATGATCCTGCTCGGTGCCTCTTGGGCTTCAGCTCAATTTTCCAGGTTGTCAGTGGCCAAGTCCTGCTCTATTACACACTCAGCATTCCTGTGCTCTCTTTCTTCCTGTCAGTCCCTTCCCCCTGCTCTGCAATAGTATTTTTGTACTTTGTCTGATGGCTGTTTTACCAGGTTCTACCTGTATCTTTGCTTCCTCAGTACATATTGTTGCTGGTCCGCCAACCCCTTCTATGTCCTGTTGTTCTAATTATATTTTATTGTTTGTATAATGTAGAAGTCTTTCTGCTTGTGTGGCCTTGAAAAGTAGGTTAGCCTTAGAGGCTGATGAGCTGAAAATGGAACTGGGTAATCAGGTGAGCTGGAAGGGATATGTGGAGGGAGTTGTGCAGAGGGAAGACATGGGTTTTGAAGGCAATGAACGATTTTATTCATTGTTAGGGGGAGGAGGCATTGGAGCCATAGCATTTGAGTATTTGAAATGTTTCAGTGTTTTCTGTCACTGGCTGCGAGAATCTTACATGTGTCTGTGCAAGTATATGTACACAATACTACACTGTCAGAATTATGAAAGGCTTCCTGCAGGGGTTAGCCTTTCTGAGGCTGAAGGCCAAACAAACCATTCATCTTCCTGGGGCTCTGGGCAGTGTTGATGCCGGAATATAGGAGATGCGTTTAGTAGTTTTCCATAGGTTCCTCTTCAGGAGTTCCAAGTCAATAACTTCTCTTTAGTAAAATGGGTAGACTAAGTAAACCTCACAGGTCATTGGGAGATAAATCCCTAGGGTGTGTCCAACTCTGTAGGAAACAAATCTGTGCTTTTATGTTTGGGCTTTTAAATAGTTAAGACCCTTGGGGAGAGGAAAGGAGACAAGGTGAGATCTCTGTTGGAATTATTTCTGAAAATAAAAATCTGGTCCCTTTCACTACCCTAGATAAAACTCTTTAATGGCTTCCCATGGCTCACGTGGGATTTCTTCTTAAATTTAAATCCCCTTATGCACTAGTTTTGGCTAACACCTCGTCTTTCATGTGGGGTCTCTGTTCCTTACTCACACTGCCCTTCAGCTGCTGAGCCAGTCACAGGTTTCTGAGCATTGCATGCTTCCTCACACCTCGGCTCCTTCGGTTCCCTCTGGAAGGTCCAGCTCCCACTTTTTGGCCAGCTCAATTCTAGACTTACTCAAGGGTTACCTTTGGGAATCCTTTCCCTATGTCCTCTGCTTCCAGGCCCCTATCTCATGTCCTTTCTGTGGTAGTGACCCTATGGCCTTATAATTGTGAAATCCTCTTGCCTCCAGTAACTGTGAGCTCTTTGAAGCTGGAGAGTGTGGCTTGTGGCAGTGTTTAAGAATCAAGTTTGGATTCCTGCTGTACCACTCACTAGGTGTGTGACTGTTGGAAAGTGACTTATCCTTTTCAGCCTCAGTGTCCTCATCTGTTAGTGAGTTATTATCTCATAGGGACTTTTGGTGGAGCAAATGAGAGCCTCCTTACCTAGTGCTTGGCACGCTGCCTCAAATAAGAACTCTTGTGAGTGGTAGCTATTTCTCCATTGCTTAGCTGAACACCTGGGAATTTGAAGGTATTCAGAGGTGTTTAAACTAATGAGCTGATATAGCTGCCATGACGAAATGTCTGTGTGCTTACAGTGTGTTTTGTATTGTGAAAACCCTGAGTAAAAAGAAGACTCAACTATGCCCAGTTCATTTTTCTGTCTGTCCCCTGAAGTTCCTTCATATTATTATGCTTATAGGCCTCTTGGTTCTCTGTTTTATGTTTGTCTTGAACTCTGCAATGTTGTCTGGTAACCAGCCCCAGCTACCTTCCCAGTCAGACGAGGAACTCAGAACCAAAACTGCTCTGATGACTTTGACCTTTTCTAAGGATGGAGGCTTGTATTAAATCAGTCTTCAACTTTGGGCTTAACGAGGTCAGAAATGAAGAGAGGACATCCTTGTTAGGCCTATACCTGTGCTGTCCAGTATGGTAGCCATTAGCCACGTGTGGCTTTTGAACACTTGAAATATAGCTGGTCCAAATCGAGATGTTCTATAAATGTAAAATGCTCACCTGGATTTTGAAGACTTAGTGTTAAAAAAAAGAATGGAAACTCGAATATTTTTTGTATTGGTTGCATGTTGAAATTATAATATTTTGAATATATTGGGTTAAATAAAATCTATTATTAAAATTAACTTCAACTGTTTCTTTTTACTTTTTTTGTGGAGGTACTAGAACGTTTAAAGTGACATATACGGCTCACATTGAATTTCTTTCGGACAGTGCTATTGAACACACACGGTACACATCAAGTTCAGGGGATGGCAATCTGAGAAGCAGCATTGTATGGTGGGATTTTACAGTGTTAGATCTGGAAAGATCATCTCTTATATTCCCCCCCACTTTTTTTTTAAGTTAAGGAAATCAAGACCCAGAGAGGTGAAGTGATTTGCCCTGAATCACATAGCCTGAATAAGATCAAGGTCTCCTGACCCTCAAGTGTGGTGTTCTTTTCACTGCAATATGATTCTGCTTCACTTGCTCTAAAATCAGTCACTCTCTGGCTGAAATTCACTGTTAATATGCAAATATATCTGGGAAGGGTAACTTTAGCTGGAGTTAGTTGATTTGTTTTACTGGGTTCTGAGAGAATATAACATAGAACAGATATTTTATAATTTAGGGATGCTAAGGAGGGCAGCAATGGGGGTAATGCTCTTCTGTGGTCAAATAGGAGGCTGAAGAGGTTGGGGTGAGGTGGAGAGATGAAATTAGGCTACTCTGGGCAATTGTAGGGGTAGATGGGCTGGACAAGGACAGAGTTGTTCTGCTTCTGGAAAGGGGCTTAGAAGGGACTGAGGAGCTTTGTGCAGGTGATTCCACTCTTTTACATGTATGTGTTTGCACATGTATACATGTAGACCATTTAAAAGTGATACTCAAGTTTTATATTTATGGAACAGAATTCAAATGTTACAAAAGGATATTCATGGAAAAAAATATCTTTTTTTCCACTTCTGGTTTCCTGCCCAGAGGCCACCACTGTTGCCAGTTTGTTTGTACTTCCAGAGGTAATCTTTGATATTAAGCTTTTCTTTCTCTTATATAAGTGATGGCATACATACACTACACATGCTGTGCCAAAATTTTTTAAATTAATTAATCTTGGATGATTATTCTTATTAGCTCATACGGAGCTCCCTCATTCTTATTAGAGATTTAGTATTCCATTGTGTGATAGGATCGCAGTGTATAAAACCCCTATGCTCCCCCCTTTTTTAAACTTTATTTATTTATTTTGAGAGAGAGATAGAGTGCTTGAGTGGGGTAGAGGCAGAGAGAGAGAGAGGGAGAGAGAGAGAATCCCAAGCAGGCTCCATGCTGTCAGAGCAGAGCCCGATGTGGGGCTTGAACTCACAAACTGTGAGATCATGACCTGAACCGAAATTGGATGCTCAGCTGACTGAGCCACCCAGGCACCCCTATTATCTCTATTTTGGAGATGACAAAACAGATACAAAGGGGTTAAATAACTTGCCCAATTGTCCCATAGCTATTAAGTGGTAAAGCTAGGATCTGAACCTAGACAGACTGGGGCTGGAGTTCATGTTCTTATATCCTTTATAACACATAGAATGAGCCATGCAGGTAAGAGGCCATGAAATAAAGATTTGTTGAATAAACTTGGATTCAGTCTCGAGAATTAGAGGAAGGAAGAAATAGACATAACAAAGAGGGTGGACAGAAAGACAAGCATCAGAGCTGAAGGGTGGAGGTGGATGTAGAAAGAGAAGAAAGGACACAGGACTTTGGCACCTGTTTTAGCCGTATCATTGCTCACTGCAGAGGGAAAGAGCAGGAGGTATTCCTTTTCAACTGTACCAGTGATGACAAAGACAGCTTGGCAGGTATCCTTCAGTGTAGATATAAATACAAGCTTGTGGTTCTATCAGATGACTTATATGGATATGCCAAGCTCTTGGTTACCAGTAGCCTCAGCTGGATCCCAAGGAATGGGCGGTTTTTCTGAAAGGAAGCCACTCTGTGTCTTTGATCACTTTCAAAGTGTTGTCTGAGAATTTTGCTCACCCTTTCCAATCCATTGCCAAGCTGGAAATCTGCTAAAATTGGCTTGTTATGCTAAAAGAGCCACCCTGCCCATTCCAAATCTCCCTTAGCATTTGGTCTGACTGTGGATAGCAGCCTCCTCCCAGCAGGTACCCATTGCTCTGGAACATTCTGAGAATCTACTCCCTCCCGTCTTAGTACTCATTACTGTTCTGTCCCATTTGTGGATTTCATGGTTTCCTAGGTGACAATTAGCTATTTCAGAAGTGTTAATGACTAAAAGACATGACCCATTAATCTTCCCAAGAAACACATGGATTTTTACAAGGCATTTTTTGTATTAAATATAATTTATTGTCAACTTGGTTTCCATACAACACCCAGTGCTTATCCCAACAGGTGCCCTCCTCAATGCCCATCACCCACTTTCCCTTCTCCCCCCTACCCTACAAAGCATTTTTAAAAATTGTTTTGTTTTGAAAAACAAAGCTTAAACCCAATTAGGTAATTTTGCTATATAAATGAGAGGGAGTGTGGGACGGTGTTTGAGAGTGTGAACCCTGGGGCCATAATACCCAAGTTCATATCTTGGTTTGCCAACTTTGACCTTGGGCAAACTGTCTTTCCTGTGCCTTACTTTCTTCATCTGTAAAATGAGGATAATAATGTATTTACTTCATAGGTTTGTTGTGAGGATTAAATGGTGCTAACATGTATGAACACTTAAAAAGTTCATGGCATATAGTGAGCAGGTGCTAGTTATTGTGGCTATTAATTAAGTGTGAGATGTGGGAGGGGAGAGCTAGTAGTGTTAGAAACCACTATCTTTCGGGGCGCCTGGGTGGCTCAGTCGGTTAAGCGGCCGACTTCCGCTCAGGTCATGATCTCGCGGTCAGTGAGTTCAAGCCCCGCGTCGGGCTATGTGCTGACAGCTCAGAGCCTGGAGCCTGTTTCAGATTCTGTGTCTCCCTCTCTCTGACCCTCCCCCGTTCATGCTGTCTCTCTGTTTCAAAAATAAATAAACGTTAAAAAAATTAAAAAAAAAAAAAAGAAACCAGTATCTTTCATATATCAAACTGCAAAACAGGTAGCCTCTCCTGATTCCCGATTCTCAGCTCAGGAACTAGGCTTTGCAGGTGACTCTAACTACTTAAAGAAGTGCCAAACCTTTTTTTTTTTTTTTTTATGTTTATTTAGGAACATATTTAATTAAAAAAAAATTTTTTTTTAATGTTTATTTATTTTTGAGAGACAGAGAGAGACAGCATGAGCTGGGGGAGGGGCAGAGAGAGAGGGAGACATAGAACATGAAGCAGGCTCCAGGCTCTGAGCTGTCAACACAGAGCCCGGTGCAGGGCTCGAACTCACTAGCCGTGAGATCATGACCTGAGCCGAAGTTGGACGCTTAACCAACTGAGCCACCCAGGTGCCCCAAGAACATATTTAATTTTCTGAATATGCAGGACAGTCATATAGTTTTTTAAAAAGTTTGAAAACGCTTTAATGTGAAGAACTTTCTATTCCTATCTACCATCTAGCAAGTTCCTTCCCAAGTACTCTCCCAAGTACTGGCCACTGCTATTTGTTTTTTTGTTTCTTCTTCTAGCATTTCTTTGTACATATCTAAAAAAATATGGATGTAGATCCTAATTTTCTTTTTTTAAAAAATACAATTGTATGTTATATATACTGTTTTATTCCTTGTTCTTTTACTTTTCAAAGGTGTAGAATGATTTTGAGGGAGATAAAGGAAAGTATGTTATGATGTGGACCTTTGGAAATAGGACTAGGCTGGTTTTGGTTCTGGCTCTGCTACTAACTTGCTCTATAATTTTGCAAAAGTCACTTAATCTTGGATCACAATTTTCTCACTTAAAAGATGGCAATAAAAATTACCTGCCTTATTTTCTTTATGATACTTTGTGTCAAGTGAGCAAAAATCTATACAAACTTTGAAAAGTATTAAGTGACATACATAGAATGGGGTATTGAAAATCCTACATAATATTTAATATTATGAAATAGGATTAAGTCTTTTTATTAAAATAGGTTAAAATATTTGAAATAGGGGCATCTGGGTGGCTCAGTCGGTTAAGGATCTGACTCTTGGTTTTGGCTCAGGTCATGATCTCCCAGTTTCTCAGTTCAAGACCCATGTGAGGCTCTGTGCTGACAGTTCAGAGCCTCTTAAAAAAATATTTGAAATAGGTGCATGAAATAGAAAGGTTAAATAGATACTGACTTTTTATATAGGCACATTTAGTTGAATTAAGTAAGACTTAAATGTTTCACTAGAGATTTGTGTATAGTTACATAGCCAACTGCAAATTATCACTTTCTGTGAACTATTTAAAAATTTTTTAAGTGTTTATTTATTTTTGAGAGAGAGAGAGAGAGAGTGAGAGTGAGAGGTGGAGGGGCAGGGAGAGAGGGAGACACAGAATTCAAAGCAGGCCCCAGGCTCTTAGCTGTCAGTGCAGAGCCCAATGCAGGGCTCGAACCCATGAACTGTGAGATCATGATCTGAGCTGAAGTCTCACAGCTGAGACTGAAATCACTCTAGGTCCATCCATGTTGTCACAAATGGCAGATCTCATTCTTTTTTTATGGCTGAGTAATATTTCATTATATATATATATGCCACAACTTCTTTTATCCATTCATCTAAGTCTGACTTAACTGACTGAACCACGCAGGCACCTCTGAACTATTTAAACTAATCAGGTAATATGGGGCGCCTGGGTGGCTCAGGCGGTTAAGGGTCCGACTTCAGCTCAGGTCATGATCTTGCGGTCAGTGAGTTTGAGCCCCGCGTCGGGCTCTGGGCTGATGGCTCAGAGCCTGGAGCCTGCTTCCGATTCTGTGTCTCCCTCTCTCTCTGCCCCTCCCCCGCTCATGCTCTGTCTCTCTCTGTCTCAAAAATAAATAAACGTTAAAAAAAATTAAACTAATCAGGTAATAGGTTAAAAAATAATATGCTTTTAAGAGACTCTTAAAAACTGAGAACAAACTGAGGGTTGATGGGGGGTAGGAGGGAGGGGTGGGTGGGTGATGGATATTGAGGAGGGCACCTTTTGGGAAGAGCACTGGGTGTTGTATGGAAACCAATTTGATAATAAATTTCATATAAAAAATAATATGCTTTCTGCCTTACCTTTACTTATGGCTTTTAGGAAGAGGAGGGTGGGGGCTAGTGACTGAGGAGGTAATAGAATTTGTAAGAGAATATATATTTTCAAACTAGTATAATATACATATTTATATATTTTTCTATTTCTTTTTTTAAATGAAGTTGATGCACAATGTTACATTAGTTTTAGGTGTACAGCATAGTGATTGGACAACTCTACATTATGCTGTGGTTATGCTGTGCTCACCATAAGTGTAGTTACTGTCTGTCACCACACAACGTTATTGATTACCATTGATTATATTCTCGATGCTGTGCTTTTTATCCCTATGAATTATCATTCCATAACTGGAAGCCTGTATCTCCAATTCCCCTTCATCTATTTTGCCCCTGCCCCCATCCCCCTTTCCTCTGGCAACCATCAGTTTGTCTTTTGTATTTATGGGTCTCTTTCTGCTTTTTGTATGTTTATTCATTTGTTTTGTTTTTTAGATTCCACAGATAAATGAAATCACTCTAGGTCCATCCATGTTGTCACAAATGGCAGATCTCATTCTTTTTTTTATGGCTGAGTAATATTTCCATACATATATATATATATATGTATATATATATATATACATATATATATATATGGCATATATATATCTATATGCCACAACTTCTTTTATCCATTCATCTATTGATGGATATTTGGGCTGCTTCTATATCTTGGCTATTGTAAATAATGCTGCAATAAACATAGGGGTAGATACATGTTTTTGAATTAGTATCTTCTTCTTTATTTATTTACTTATTTATTTATTTATTTATTTATTTACATTTTAGCTAACATACAGTGCAATACTGGTTTCAGAAGTAGAATTAAGTGATTCATCACTTATATACAACATCCAGTGATCATCACAAGTGCTCTCTTTAGTCACCCATCTAGTCCATCTCCTATCTACCTCCCTCTGTCAACCCATAGTTTGTTCTCTATCATTAAGAGTTTCATGTGGTTTGTTTCCCTCTCTTCCCACCCCTTCCCATATGTTCATTTGTTTTGTTTCTCAAATTCCACATATGAGTAAAATCATATGATGTTTGTCTTTCTCTTATCGACTTATTTTGCTTAGCATAATAGATTCTAGTTCCATACATGTCATTGCAAGTGGTAAGATTTCATTCTTTTTGATGGCCGAGTAATATTCCATTGTATTCCACACCTTCTTTATGAACTAGTATTTTCATTTTCTTCGGATAAATACCCAGTAGTGGAATTATTGGATAGTATGGTATTTCTATTTTAATTTTTTGAGGGACCTCCATACTATTTTCCATAGTGGCTACACCAATTTTCATTCCAGCAACAGTACACAAAGGTTCCTTCTTGTGAGAGAGTATTTGGTTTGGCTAAAGACAAAGGCTGAGAATACCTGGACCAAGAGGGGTAAATCTGCTCTGAAAGATAAGCAAGAGGCCATCACAGAGAAGCAGGTACAGGTGGGTAAGGTTTTGGTACGTACTTGAGTTTTAAAAATGGATTCATGAGGCAATATTTATGGGATCAAAAACCAAAAAAATCAAATTGACCAGAGTGAAAAATAGCCTGGGTCCTAGGCTGGCTCTGCTGCTACATGGAATGGACTTTATTTTCAGGTTCTTTTAACAGTCCATGTTACTTGTTATATTTTTAACATACAAAATACTTTTTATTCAGTCAAACAACTTTACTAAAAGAAACATGAAAAGTAGTGTATATCTTCTCTTTGATATACATTTATGTTTTTTTTATTATAAACACATATTGACTACTTTGAGTCCTGCAGTTTTTTTTTCATTTAATATTATCATCTACTCAGTTTCCAACATTATCTATTTCCTTATAATATGCATTTGTTTCCTAGGGTGGCTGTCACATATTACCACAAACTGAATGGGTTAAAACACAGAAATTTATGCTTTCACAGGTCTGGAGATTAGGAGTCCAAAATCAAGGTGTCTCTCTCTGAAGGCTGTAGGGGAGAATCTTTCCTTGCCTTTTTCAGATCTGAGTGGCTCCTGGCATTCACTGCCTTGGAGCAGCATAACTCCAATCTTCATTTGGCCTTCTGTGTTTCTATCTTCTTTTCTGATGCTTTCAAGGGAACTTGTCATTAAATATAGGACCCATCCTAATCCAGATGATCTCATCTTGATGCATCTTAATTGTATCTAAAAAGACCGGTATCCCAAATAATAGTGTGAGGTTCTGAGTGGCATATCTTCTGAGTGGCCACAACTCAACCCTCTCCTATACATTAGTAGCCATATAATATTCCTTCTTATTAACACGTTGACCATTTCAGTTCTTTCTGACTTTTTGCTAATAAGAACAGCAGCTCGAAACAGATTGCATATGAAAATGCTATGAAACAGTACTATTATTTTCCTTGTGTGTTATTTTCCTGGAATAATTTCCAAAGTCAATTTGTAATGTCAGTGGTAACAACAGGATTCCACCTCTTTTAACATACTGCCAGGTGTGGTCCAGAGAGACTGGATCACTTTGTAATACTCATACAAATATGTGAAATACACTATGAGTAGGGAGATAAAGCAACCAAAGTCACAACAACAAAGAGCAAGTAACACACTCCAAAAACCACCTCCTGAAGGGCCAGGCCCTGGACAGTGTATGACCCCTCTTTAATATGGTAGTGCTAGCAGGTGCAGGGCACATAACAAGCTTTTAAAACACTAGCCAGAATGATGAAATGGAAGAATTCCCCTCAAAAGAAATTCCAGGAAGAAATGACAGCTAAAGAATTGATCAAAACAGATATAAACAATATAACTGAACAAGAATTTATAATAATAGTTATAACATTAATCGCTGGGCTTGAAGAAAGCATAGAAGACAGCAGAGAATCTATTGCTGCAGAGATCAAGGAACTAAAAAATAGTCATGATGAATTAAAAAATGTAAATGAGGTGCAAAATAAACTAGATGCGGTGACAGCAAAGATTGAAGAGGCAGAGAAGAGAATAAGTGAAAAAGAAGATAAAATTATGGAAAAAGATGAAGCTGAGAAAAAGATTAAAAAATTCTGGACCATGAGGGGAGAATTAGAGAACTAAGTGATTCAATGGAACATAATATTATCCGTATTATAGGAGTTCCAGAAGAAGAAGAGAGAGAGAGAAAGGGGTGGAAGGTGTACTTGAACAAATCATAGCTGACAACTTCCCCAATCTGGGGAAGGAAACAGACATTGAAATCCAGGAGGCACAGACAACTCCCTTCAGATGTAACAGGAATCTATCTTCTGCACGACACATCATAGTGAAACTGGCAAAATACAAAGATAAGAGAGAATTCTGAAAGCAGCTAGGGACAAATGGACCCTAACTTACAAGGGTAGATACATAAGGCTAGTAGCAGACCTATCTACTGAAACTTGGCAGGCCAGAAGGGAGTGGCAGGAAATATTCAATGTACTTAATAGGAAAAATATGCGGCCAAGGATCCTTTATCCAGCAAGCCTGTCATTCAGAATAGAAGGAGAGATAAATGTTTTCCCAGACACAAAAACTGAAAGAGTTCACCACTAAACCAGCCCTACAGGAGATCCTAAGGGAGACTCTGAGTGAAATGTTGCAAAGACCACAAAAGACCAGAGACATCACTACAAGCATGAAACCTAAAGGTAACACAATGACTCTAAATCCATATCTTTCACTAACAACACTGAATGTAAATGGACCAGATGCTCCAATCAAAAGACACAGGGTATCAGAATGGATAAAAAAAAAAAAATAAGACCCGTCCATTTGCTGTCTATAAAAGACCCATTTTATTTATTTATTTATTTATTTATTTATTTATTTATTTATTTTTTAAATACATGAAATTTATTGTCAAATTGGTTTCCACACAACACCCAGTGCTCATCCCAACAGGTGCCCTCCTCAATACCCACCACGCACCCTCCCCTCCCTCCCACCCCCCATCAACCCTCAGTTTGCTCTCAGTTTTTAAGAGTCTCTTATGTTTTGGCTCTCTCCCACTCTAACCTCTTTTTTTTCCCTTCCCCTCCCCCATGGGTTCCTGTTAAGTTTCTCAGGATCCACATAAGAGTGAACACATATGGTATCTGTCTTTCTCTGTATGGCTTAATTCACTTAGCATCACACTCTCCAGTTCCATCCACGTTGCTACAAAGGGCCATGTTTCATTCTTTCTCATTGCCACGTAGTACTCCATTGTGTATATAAACCACAATTCATTCATCAGTTGATGGACATTTAGGCTCTTTCCATAATTTGGCTATTGTTGAGAGTGCTGCTATAAACATTGGGGTACAACTGCCCCTATGCATCAGTACTCCTGTATCCCTTGGGTAAATTCCTAGCAGTGCTACTGCTGAAGAGACCCATTTTAGACCTGAGGACACCTTCAGATTGAAAGGGAGGGGATGGAGAACCATCTATCATGCTACTGGAAGTCAAAAGAAAGCTGGAGTAGCCATACTTACATCAGACAAGCTAGATTTTAAACTAAAGGCTGTAACAAGAGATGAAGAAGGGCATTATATCATAATTATGGGGTCTATCCATCAAGAAGAGCTAACAGTTATAAATGTTTACAAACTCAATTTGGAAGCACCCAAATATATATGGCAATTAATCACAAACATAAGCAACCTTATTGATTAGAATGTGGTAATTGCAGGAGACTTTAATACTCCACTTAACAGCAATGGCAGAAAATCAAGAAAGGCACAAAATCATCTAGGCAGAAAATCAAGAAAGAAACAATGGCCCTGAATGATACACTGGACCAGATGAACTTGACAGATATATTCAGAGCTTTTCATCCTAAAGCAGCAGAATACACATTCTTCTCGAGTGCATGTGGAACATTCTCCAAGATAGATCACATACTGGGTCACAAAACAGCCCTCGATAAATATAAAAGAATTGAGATCATACCATGCACATTTTGGGATTGCAATGCTATGAAACTTGAAATCAACCACAGGAAAAAGTTTGGAAACCCTCCAAATGCATGGAGGTTAAAGAACATCCTACTAAAGAAAGAATGGGTCAACCAGGCAATTAGAGAAGAAATTAAAAAATATATGGAAACAAATGAAAATAAAAACACGACAGTCCAAACGCTTTGGGATGCAGCAAAGGTAGTCCTAAGAGGAAAATACATTGCAATCCAGGCCTATCTCAAGAAATAAGAAAAATCCCAAATACGAAATCTAACAGCACACCTAAAGGAACTAGAAGCAGAACAGCAAAGAAACCTCAAGGCCAACAGAAGGAGAGAAATAATAAAGATCAGAGCAGAAATAAACAATATATAATCCAAAAAAACTCAGTAGAACAGATCAATGAAACCAAGAGTTGGTTTTTTGAAAAAATAAACAAAATTGATAAACCCCTAGCCAGACTTCTCAAAAAAAAAAGAGAGAGGACACAAAGAGATAAAACCATGAATGAAAATGGACTTATCACAACAAATCCCTAGAAATGCAAACAATTATGAGAGAATAGTATGAAAAAGTATATGCGAAGAAATGGACAAATTCCTAGATACCCACACACTAACAAAATTTAAAGATGAAGAAATAGAAAATCTGACCAGACCCATAACTAGTGAAGAAATTGAATCAGTTATCAAAAATCTCCCAAAAAATAAGAGTCCTGGGCCAGATGGCTTCCCAGGGGAATTCTACCAGACATTTAAAGCAGAGTTAATACCTGTCTTTCTCAAGCTGTTCCAAAAAATAGAAATGGAAGGAAAACTTCCAGAATCATTATATGAAGCCAGCACTACCTTGATTCCCAAACCAGGCAGAGACCCCACAAAAAAGGAGAATTACAGGCCAATATCCCTGATGAACATAGATGCAAAATTTCTCAACAAGATACTAGCAAATTGAATTCAACAGCATACAAAAAGAATTATTCAGCATGATCAAGTGGGATTCATTCCTGGGCTGCGGGGCTGTTCAGTATTTGCAAATCAATCAATGTGATACATCACATTAATAAAAGGATAAGAACCATATGATCCAGTCAATAGATGCAGAAAAAGCACTTGACAAAATACAGCATCTTTTCTTAATAAAAACCTTCAAGAAAGCAGGGATAGAAGGGACATACCTAAACATCATAAAAGCCATATATGAAAATCCCACAGCTAATATCATCCTCAATGGGGAAAAACAGAGCTTTCCCCCTGAGATCAAGAACACGACAGGGATGTCCACTCTCACCATTGTTGTTTAACATGTTTCGGAAGTCCTAGCATCGGCAATCAGACAACAAAATGAAATAAAAGGCATCAAAATTAGCAAAGAAGAAGTCAGACTTTCACTTTTCACAGACCACATGATACTCTCTGAAAGACTCCACCAAAAGTCTGCTAGAATTGATACATGAATTCAGCAAAGTTGCAGGGTACAAAATCAATGTTCAGAAACCGGTTGCATTTCTATACACCAATAATGAAGCAACAGAAGGAGAAATCAAGAAACTAATCCCATTTAAAATTGCACCAAGGACCATAAAATACCAAGGAATAAACCTAACCAAAGATGTAAAAGATCTGTATGCTAAAAACTATAGAAAACTTATGAGGGAAATTGAAGAAGACACAAAGAAATGGAAAACATTCCATGCTCATGGATTGGAAAAATAAATATTGTTAAAATGTCAATGCTACCCAAAGCAATCTGCTTTTCAGTGCAATCCCAATCAAAATTGCACCAGCATTCTTCTCAAAGTTAGAACAAACAATCATAAAATTTGTATGGAACCATAAAAGACCCCGAATAGCCAACATAATATTGAAGAATAAAACCAAAGCAGGAGGCATCGTAATCCCAGACTTTAGCCTCTACTACAAAGCTGTAATCATCAAGACAGTATGGTATTGGCACAAAAACAGACACATAGACCCATGGAATAGAATAGAGAACCCAGAATTGGACCCACAAATGTATGGAGAACTAATTTTTGACAAAGCAGGAGAGTATCCAATGGAAAAAAGATAGTCTCTTTAGCAAATGGTGCTGGGAGAACTGGACAGCAACATGCAGAAGAATGAAACTAGACCACCTTCTTACACCATACACAAAAATAAACTCAAAATGGATAAAAGATCTAAATGTAAGACAGGAAACCATCAAAACTCTAGAGAAGAAAGCAGGAAAAAACCTCTCTGACCTCAGCCGCAGCAATTTCTTGCTTGACACATCTCCAAAGGCAAGGGAATTAAAAGCAAAAATGAATTATTGAGGCCTCATCAAGATAAAAACTTCTGCACTGCAAAGGAAACAATGAACAAAACTAAAAGGCTACTGACAGAATGGGAAAAGATATTTGCAAATGACATATTGGACAAAGGGTTAGTATCCAAAATCTCTAAAGGGTTTACCAAACTCCACACCTCAAAAACAATCCAGTGAAGAAATGGGCAGAAGACATGAATAGACACTTTTCCAAAGAAGACATCCAGATGGCCAACCGACACATGAAAAGATGTTCAACATCACACATCATCAGGGAATGCAAAGGGAAACCATGATGAGATACCCCCTCACACCAGTCAGAGTGGCTAAAATTAACTCAGGAAACAGCAGATGCTGGTGAGGATGTGGAGACACGGGAACCCTCTTGCACTGTTGGTGGGAATGCAAACTGGTGCAGCCACTCTGGAAAACAGTGTGGAGGCTCCTCAAAAAACTAAAAATAGAACTACCCTACAACCCAGTAATAGCACTACTGGGAATTTATCCAAAGGATACACTAGTGCTGATACATAGGGGCATATGTACCCCAATGTTTATTATAGAGCTTTCAACAATAGCCAAATTATGGAAAGAGCCTAAATGTCCATCAACTGATGAATGGATAAAGAAGATGTGGTTTATATATACAATGGAATACTACTTGGCAATGAGAAAGAATGCAATCCTGCCATTTGCAGCAACGTGGTTGGAACTGGAAAGTACTACACTAAGTGAAATAAATCAGTCAGAGAAAGACAGATATCATATGTTTTCACTCATATGTGGAACTTGAGAAACAGAAGACCATGGGGGAAGGGAAGGGGAAAAAATAGTTACAAACAGAGAGGGAGGGAGGCAAACCATAAGAGACACTTAAATACAGAGAACAAACTGAGGGTAGACAGTGTGGGGAGAGGGGAAAATGCGTGATGGGCATTGAGAAGGACACTTGTTAGGATCAGCACTAGGTTTTGTATGTAAGCGATGAATCACGGGAATCTACTCCCAAAACCAAGAGCACACTGTACACACTGTATGTTTGCCAACTTGACAATAAATTATATTAAAAAAATAAAAAATAAATAAAATCACTAAATTAAAAAAAAAGAAAGAACTGGATAGAAAAAAAGAGATAATTCAATCAATAGTTTCAGTATCTGACAGGAGGTAAATATCTAACAAGTGAAGAATTAACTATATACAGAATACCAAGGCCTCAAAGAGAAGATAATGACCCAATCGCCTAATCTTTCTTATGATGCTACTTTACCCCACACAGATCTGTTGATGTTTTTTTAGGGGCTGGCAGCTGAAGAAGGTGGTTACCTGAGCTGTAACAGAGACTTAGATGCAATGAGGGTAAGGGCTTCAGCACTGGCCTCTAATCAGCTTGAGCCAATTTGTCAGGGAGATGAGTTTTTTCTTAGTTCCCCAACCTCAATATTCTTTGCACTTTGTTAAGTGTATCCCCAGGCCTAAGTGCCCACTGCCTCACATTCTCACTGCCTCATCTTTCCGCTGAATTCTATGTAGCTGACTGATGTCACTGATGTCACTCCCAGGAGAGGTGAGCTTAAGAAGGATTAAAGCTAAAGTTATGGAGATGATATCCTGAAAGTTGCCGTTTTTGGCATCAACCTGTTGGGAGGAGTGTGAGCAGGGGAAGAATCAGGGCCAGTAGGAAAATGTTGCTTTCCCCAGCTTAAAAAAAAAACAACCCAGATTCCCTAAGGTTGGTTTTGAAAGGAGACTTGCCTGGGAGAAGGGTAAACTGGATTGTGTGACTCCAAATTTGTCCTGTCTCACCTTCTCCTTGATGGTCTATTGATGATTATGGTGGCCACAACCATGCAGACCTCAAAGGGGAACCATTTCATCTGTGATTACTGTGGTCAAAATGCCCATCCTTCTTTTCTCTTAGTGCCTGGCAGCATATGAGAAACAAGCTTGGAATATTAATATGTATATTTGAGAGTACTTAAGGCTAGGAAATAACCAAAGTTAAATAAATGTGGTGCATACCTAAATCTAGATAATCTGATTATAAAATCTAGTCTGCTCTCTGGAATGCACAGGCTCACAGCAGTGTAGGTGCCTGGATATTAACAGATCTTTTTCCAGCTCTTTCTCCAAGTTCCTAGTCTCCTTCCACATGGGAAACTCTACCTTTAATACACATCTCTGGGAGCACCAACCTAGATATGTGGACTCTCAAAGTCTAAGCTAAGAGAAGGAGGAGAAGCCCTCTCTACCTACAGTCTGCCCTTCCTGTTCCAGTTTATAGGTAGTAATTAAACATTTGAGTTTAGCCTCTGGTGCCAGATTCCCTGAGTGCAAACTCCCTTTCTACCCCTTAACAGTTGTGATCAGGATTGAGTTAACATTTCTAATTCTCAGATTCTTCATCTGTTAAATGGAATAATAAAATTTTAATTTCAGAGGTTTGTGGTGAGGAGCAAAAGAGATAAACCCTTAGCATTGTGTTTGGCTCAGTGTCAGCAAATATTACATAAATAATAAGCACAAATAAATATTGTATAAATAATAAGTATATAAATATCATGAAGACTAACTCTTCTCTTGGATGATTGATAGAAATTACCTTACCTCTTATTCAAATGGAATTGGCTCAACTCTTTAGACTATCACAATAATGATTATATTTGAGATTGTGACTTCACAGCCCAAAAATTCATGCAAGACAAAATACACTCACAGGTAGTAACCAGAATGTGAAGTAATTTCTTTGCCAAGCCTAAATTATGATGAATAAGAACTTGTTTTCTCATAAATGTAAATATAAATATAAAGATAATCACTAGTACTGTTATCATTTTTAGAGAGAGAAGGGAAAAGGGAAGTATTTACTTAAGAAATTGGCTCATGTGATTATGGGAGCTGATAAGTCCCATGATATGCAATCAGCAAGCTGGAAACCCAGGAGAGCTGAAGGAGTAGTTTTAGTCCAAGAGCAGGAGGCTGATGTCCCAGCTCAGCAGTCAGGTAGGTAGCCATTCTCTCTTAGTCTTTCTGTTCTATTCAAGCCCTCAGTTGATTGGCTGAAGGCTACCACATTATCAAGGGTAGTCTGCTTTACTCAGTCTACTGATTCACATGTTAATCTCATTCAGAAATACCCTCACAGACACACCCAGAGTAATGCCTGACCAAATATTTGGGAATCTTGTGACCCAGTAAAGGTGACACATAATTATCATCACATGGACTAAAAAAAAACATGTCCTTCCTTCTTTTCAAACTTTTACTCAGGGCTAAGGAATAGGATGGAAGTGGGATGGGGAAGTATCAATGAGATCTGGGTTGCTACAAGTCAAATAATTAAGACAGAGGACTTAAAAACCAAAAGGAAGCAAGCATTTTTTTTTTTTTTTTAAATTTCAAAGACTCTAAGGTCACTGTCTTAGTCTGCTCCAGCTGCCATAATAAAATATCACACACTGGGTAGCTTAAACAACAGAAATAAATTTTCTCACAGCTCTGGAGGCTAGATACCCAAGACTAAAGTCCAGCAGGGTCAGTTTCTGGTGGACCTCTCTTCCTGACTTATATACAGCCTCCTTTTTGTGTCCTCACATGGCCTTCCTCAGTGCATGTGCACTCCTGGTGTCTCTTCCTCTTCCTATAGGGATACCAGTCCTATTGGTTTAGGGTCCCACTTTTAATAACTTTATTTAACCTTAATTACCTCCCTCAAGGCCCTATCTCCAAATACAGCCACAGTGAGGATTAGGGCCTCAACACAGGAATTAGGAAGCACAATCTAGCATTTATAGAGTAGTCATGGCTTCCTCCATCCCAAACCCAATAAAGGGAAAGAGGATGGAGTTCAAAGGGCATCATGATAATGAAAAGCAATAAATTGCTATTGTAATCACTAGTATTGTCATTATCTATGTTGAGACATTAAGAACCTATTCATAACATATTTGCTGGTTCACAAAGGGAACTTGAAAAATCAGTTTATTCAGCAATGTTTATTGAGCATCTTTGATACACTCAACTAGCTACTTTTGATGGGGAGGACAACATAACTCCTGCCTTTAAGGTGTTCCTATTTGTAGGAATGTTTAAACACATGCACACTCACACATATCTAGAATCCAACATAGAAAGGGATAAACATAACAGAAGAAGTAATGGAATATGCTATGGGAATTTAGGAGAGAAAGAAATATATAATTAGTAATAGTCATTAGCCTTTACTGAGCATTTACCATGTGCTTGGGAGTTAGCTTAATCATGATTCTCAGTTTTTAGGATCTTATAAGACAGACAACAACAGTTCAGCTCATAATTTAATAGTGGGTAAAATTTAGTACTCTGGTCAAAGCAGCTCATTTCTTGCAGAAAAGCTATGAATTTGCTTGGAGTGACTTGATGATTGGTTGTCAGGTGCCTGAGAAAAGTGGGATGGGAGAGTGGATTTCATATTTCAGCAGGGATTGACCTCTGCTGGGGAAAGTGAATGGAGGTTTAATAATGTGGCCAAAATATGAAGTATAAAGAGAGGGGCTCCTACCAAGGCCAGACCCAGTTGCCCTCTCCCTCTAGAGAGTAGGGGAAATCTACTACCCTTCAACATCACTGTGGCCACCAAAAGGCCACAATGGCAAAGAGGCAGCCAGAACCCTGACATCATTTTGTACATTCTAGGCTTACAAGTAGGAAGAGGGAGTAATGATAAATGGATCAAGAAAGAGATTTTAAAATAATGGTGTGAAAGTCATGCACACAGAGCAGTAGAAACAGAAACAGCTTTAGTATTGAGCACCTGCTGTATACCAGGAGCTTTATGGCTTTATGTATGTTATTTCATTTAATTCTCCAGTGACCACCTGGGCTTTGATGGAGCTAGAAACAGGTTACCAGAGCAGAGGCTCAACAACTTGCTCAGGCACAGGCATAGGCACATGAGAAGCAGAGCTGAGCTTGGAGCTATTCCTCTTTCCAATGAGCCCAGCAGTCTCCTGGGTTTAGGGTAACTGCAGTCAACTAAATCCCAACCAGGTGCCTTTCCTGCCTGGGTCAGTCCTTCCTGGCAGCTGGTGTTTGGCAGCTGGAAGACAATGAAAGTTTGGGGGAATGGCGAACATTTTGTCTAGCAGCACGTTTACATTTCTTTCCTAAGCAGCTGGAATTATAATGGCCAATCTTACAGAGTGTAGGAGTGCCTTTGGTAATAGGACCGCCTCCCGCCTGGAGCCTCTAGGAACCCAACCTCACTATTCCCACAGCGCTGTGCTCTACGCAGCCGAAGCTGGACCCAGAGGCGGGGCGGGGCCACCGCGGGTGCCCAGAGATTTGAGCCGTGGGTGGGCGGAGAGGAGCAATTGTGACCTGTCCCGGTCCCTCCCCTCCCTGGGCACTGTGATGCTGCAGGGCAGCTGCTGGCCCAGCATGTCTGTCCCTGGCCCCCTCCCACCCAGTGTGTCACAACAGCGGAGGCGGCTGTATCTGGAGCAGTTGGGGTGGGCAGGCCCAGCTGGGAGGCGAGCGGGCGAGGAGAGCAGCCGCGATGGTGAGCTTTTCCAGGGCCTGGGGCCGCCGGCCGGGGATCTGGGGCGTAGGGCTGGCACCCAGCCGAGAGCCATATCTACGCGGAGGCTAACGGATCCATCGCTTTGGATCTGCAAACCTTGAAGTCTCCTGGGGTGTCAGCTCAGGGTCGCGGGGGCCGTACCCTCCGGCGGACGGCAGCCCGTGTCAGTACCCTAGATATAGAGACCTGGGACAAGTCGCCCCTCAAAGGGACCTAAGGGACATTTGCGCACACAGGTGAGGAGAGGGAGGACATGGGAAGCCGGCGCAGAAGAGGTGAGATTCTGAGGGATCCCCAGACAGGCAGCTCAGAGACTAGAGTGGGCTAAGTAGGAGACAGTCCAGGGATTCCAGATGGGTGGGCTGCGCACGGGCGGCTAGGGGAGTGGGTGCAGTCAGTCCCTAAACACAATGAAATGTGACAGAGCCCCAGAATATGACAGAGGACTTAAGACGTCACAGTCTCCCTAGGCTTGAGGTTGTTTTCCTTACTGTCTCTGGACATTTGCTTGGGTTTGGGGCACTTAAACTTGAGTGCGCTCAGCTTCCCAGACACCGGGCACCTACGCCAACTCCCGTTTTTCCAGCGGTCAAAGTCAGAAGGACTTTGGCACACAGAAGTCTCCCTCCGGAAGGCCAGGGGACCTCACACTTCTCTTTTTGTTTACTATCGTGGTTAGGGGTTCAGCAGCAGCTCCTTTCTCCCTCCCCCACATCTACCTTTTTTGCAGATGCAGATCTTACTCGTTGGAGAGGGGCTTTCCAGACCTTCTAGAATCCCTCCCATCCGCCCTCCCCTCCTCCCGCCCCGGGCCGCCTGGAGCCCCGGGGGTGGGTAAATTCGTCCCCAATCCATTTCCCAGAACGCCTGAAAACCCAGAACCTCCTTGTTCAGAGCCCTGCCATTTTGGCAGCGGGGAGGTAGGTTGGAAAGGTTGGGTGGGGGAGGGGGACAGAATAAGCATGTCTCATAAGCCAAGGTCAGGTTCTCTGGGCACTCTTGCTCTAGGTGTCAGTGACCGAGAAAACTCCCCTCCTCCCCTGGCTTCTGCTCATTTTGGAAAGTGCCCAGGGCCTTCTGGCTCTGGCTCCAGCTCTGCTGTTCCTAGCTAGAGGTCTGCCAGCAGCCCTCTCTCACCAGCATACTCCCAGACACACCTGGGAGCTTGAAGAACGTGGGGGCCATAGTGGCCAAAGGAATCCACTCCTGTCTGATGCCCCTGCTGTGAGGCCAAAGAAGCCCAGAGGAGAATTTTGACTCCTGGCTCTGTAGCTAGCTATGTGACTTCAGGAAGGTCATTTAACCTCTCTGGGCTGGTTTTCTCATCTACAAAATGAAGAGGGGTTATGGCTCAAATTGCAAGGCTACCCCTAGCTTTACTATTTTAAGCTTTTTGTTGTGGAGAATTTCTTTTTTATTTTATTTTATTTTTTATTTTTTATTTTTTTTTCAATATATGAAGTATATTGTCAAATTGGTTTCCATACAACACCCAGTGCTCATCCCAAAAGGTGCCCTCCTCAATACCCATCACCCGCCCTCCCCTCCCTCCCTCCCACCCCCATCAACCCTCAGTTTGTTCTCAGTTTTTAAGAGTCTCTTATGCTTTGGCTCTCTTCCACTCTAACCTTTTTTTTTTCCTTCCCCTCCCCCATGGGTTTCTGTTAAGTTTCTCAGGATTATTGTGGAGAATTTCAAACATATAAAAAGGAGAGAGAACGGTATAATGAACTCCTGTATATGCCTTATTCAATTTCAACAATTATCTACTTATGACAAGTCTTTGCTTCATATTTGTCCCCCCTTTGCTCACTTCCCATTATTTTGAAGCAAATCCTAGGCAGGATACTCAAGATTTGATATTTAATATTTATGTCTAGTATGTAGTGCTTTATAATTTTCAAAGTGCTTTCTCGTGCATGTTTTAATACTGACCTGAATGCCATAGTGACTCTCAGTGTGGAGCCTAAGGTAGGCTTATAAGGGAGTCAAGGATCGTAAAAATGTGGCCCTGTGAGCAAACTTTGATGTATTTTCAATAGGCAAGTTTCTAAAAATATCCAGGAAATAAAAATTCTAAACAGTAAAACTGTACTTTAAAAGTGGCTGCTTAACTGAAAACCTGTGGTTGAATATTTTGAAAAGAGAGTATCTTTTATTTTGAAACTGACTTTTATATAGCAGGTTCTGTTTAAAATATTTAATCATATGGATAGCATTGTCTTAATGGGAAAACACTTATTGACCATTTCCCACTCATAGAACCTCTTTTTAAAAATCTCTTGACTCATTCCTTAAAGGCTAGAATGACACATCTAATAAACCTAGAACCCAAAGAATCCCACTCTTGCAGGAAGGGCTTCACTTCCTCCAACAGGTTAAGTTTCAGGCACCCATTCCCCAGGCTCCCCTTCCCTTGTGGGGGTTGAGGGGAAGTCTGCCTCTGTGTTAAGAAGAATTAGCTACAACATTTCTGTAGGTTCTGAGTAAGAAATGTATAACTAATCCTATAACTGAGCATTCCCATCTGCTCCTAGTGTCCCTCCAGTGAGCAGTTCTCCTGGGAACTGAGACTATGACATCTTTTGGGAAAAGTGTTATGGAGACTCCTGGTCAAGTGCCCCAAGCCAAGACCATGTCAATGATACCAGAGCACAGAGAAAGTGTATGTGGTTTTTTTGGGAGGTGAGAACATCTGCAGCATAGCCCCCTTCTCTGCATTCCTTCTGAACTGGGGAGCGCCAGTTTGGATGGGAATAGGCATAAAGTGGCAACAAAGAGCCTGTTTCGTGGCAAAAATGGACAGCTAGAGGGGAGGGGAGAATGGGGGTGGGGTGGACACTGCTTCCGTGTCTGCAGTCCTCTGCCAACTGCCCCCTTGCAGGCAGGCATGGCTGAGCTTTGCAGGGTCCGTACTTCTATTCTGACCTCAGAGCACTGTTGGAGTCACTGCTGCACTGCCTTTCCCATCACAAAGTGCAGGTTTCCCCAGAGGTAGTGGGGTACATGCCTCTGAACAGCAGAGGAGCCAGATGAACAGAATTTCCTTTGGCAGTGGATTGGGCAAAGGTGCCAGTTAAATGAGGAGGAGTTTTCATAGGAAGCTTCCAAGCTCAGGTCAGGCCCTGAGCTAAATGGCTAATGCTGTTGCTGAGTGTCTTTTCTGAGAGTGCTCCTGAGTGACCTTGAGAGGAAGATGAAAAGTTAAAAATAAGTTCTGAGGGGGAAATAGCTGGGGAATTCAGGACCAGTGATAGGGGGGTGGGTGGGAATCTTGGGGGCAGAAGTAGACCAACTGCTCCTTTTCCCTTTGGCCACCAAGGGACCAGTTGTGCTATCTGTGGCCTTTGTGGTTGACATTTCCTCTGTCTGTGTCTTGCTATTAGAATTTGTCCCAGATAATGAACTGTGGAAGAGAATGGGAAAATGGAGTGGGCAGTGTGCATCAGATTAAAACTCCTTAACTGTCTCTCACACTTGCTCCCGAAGTCAGCTAAAGCTTAAGGGCCTTCTGACATTAATGGCTCTCTAATGCTGGGAGTCTACTTACCAAACATGCCTGCTACTCTTAAAGTTGGTCTATGTCATCCCTATTGCTGCCCTAACTGCAGTACCTATAATCTGAGCCCCCTCTCTTGAGCCACTTTCACTTACTGATGTTAATTTAGGTCAAGTCTTTGTTCTTACTGTTTCTGGCTTGCTATCTATTCTTTGTTCTGAGGGATTCCAAATGTGCTTTAATTGAAGGGCTTTGAGCAGAGATAACTCAATCTTTTACAAATAATATTTCTTCTTTAATTATTCCTCCATAACACTGTGGATCTACTTTTTGTTTGCTATCTCTGACCTAGATCCTAAAATATAGGTAATTTATTAGCCCAGCCTGACAACTAGACATAATCTGGTGTAATAATATGCTTCCTGAAAGCAACTGTGTGACATTTGACCACATTGGTAGTCAGGGGATGTGGACTGGTCTCAGATTTTCATGTGGCATATACTGCTGGTCTGTGTTATTTCCTCTCCTAGACAATATGTCAGTTTTACTATTTTATGGTACTTCAAAATAACTTTTGAAGCTACAAAACCTCCTTCTACAGAGGATCCTAGAGCTGATCTTAGTCCTTTGGCAGTAAAACAAAAGGGAATGACTAATATTGAAATAGAAATTATATAATATTGATATAAGAAAAGGTTTCTTATAGTGGAATTATAAAAGGGCTGTAAAGTTCTAGAATTTATTTTTTGATGTTCTGCAAAACATAGGCTCCCCTCTCAAAGGAAGATGATAGTAGGTGGCACAGATTTCTCATCCACTCTGCCTTTCATGAGCCGACACTTCAGGCTAACTGAGTGGTTGGCGAGAGAGACCTGTCCTAAAATTTCCTGCCTCTTGTTCACCATGCTCCTAAGCCCAACTAAAATGATCATGTTGGCATGTCTAAATTCATCAAGGTCTCTGCAAATATTCCTCTTCCAGGAAACCAAGCCAGAGTTGTTTTTTTTCTCCTTTGAACTCCCATTGTCTTTTAGGCATTGGCTACTCTCTTGTCAGATTATAAGACACCCCCCCCCGCTCCCAGGATAGAGTTCTTATTCTAATCATTCATATATTTATTGAGCACCCAGTACATTCAAGCACTGTGCTTGATGCTGGGGATGTAGTGAATAAACAAGGGTTCCTTGCCCTCATAGAACTTACTCTCTCTGCTAGGAAAGTCAGAGAACTGAATAAGCAACTATAATGTGGTATGATAAATGCAACAATAGGGAAGAAGAGGATTGCAGGAGCACATAGTAGGGGCTCTTTGCTGCTTTGTGGTTTTCCAGACTTCCTGTAAGAAGTGAAATTTAATGAATAGGATGAGTAGGACTTAGCTCAGTACCTTTTGGTACCTTTTTGTACATAATAACACAATAAATATTTGTTGTAGGAATGGACAGAGTGGGTAACTTTTGTAGTTATCCCAGCGCTAGGTCTGTGTAAGGGTGTGTCTTACTTTTCTTGAGGAAAGGAATTCCTCTGTTAGGTCTCTCTGTCTCCCTCATCTTCACCCCCTGGATTGCTGGGAGAGAGGTCCAGTAGCATACAGGGGACCCCCTTTCCATCACAGCATACCTAGGGCGCAGAAGTGGTCTGAGCTCTATAAGCCCAGATTCAAAATAGAACTGAGAGAGAGAAATAGTGTGTGAGAGAAAGCATGAGCTCTGATTGGCTAGAGAGGGGAATCTGAAATCTGAGTTTGGAGCAAATGTATGACTTAAATATCCTTTGCTGGGTCAGCTTACTCTGTACCTCAACCCATTCCCTCCCCTTGCACACACCAGCCCTGAGAAACAGATCATTGGTTCTGTCAGAGAAGGATGACCCATTTTCAAAAAGGCTACCACCATAAGACATTCTCAGTTTCTCTCTCCCTGGAGCTTTTTTCTGTTTGGAGTTTTGCTATACAAGCTTGGCCTGGCTATACACAATCAGGCTTGCATTGATGTAGATGTTGGCACAACCCAGGGCCCTGGAAGTTCAGAGTGCAAGTGAGGCAGGAGGTTGTGTGGTGTAAAAGAAACAACTCAGCTGAGGTCAGAAGACCTGGATTCCAGTCTGGGCTCTTGCTAAAGAACTGTGAAATCTTGAATCTGTCCTTTTACTTTTCTGAGCCTCTGAGTTTTAATCTGTGAAATGGGAAGGGAATCCTATTTGGTAATCCACAAGGCCAGTCTAATTCTAGTATCCTAAACATTTGGAGTTGGCAAAACGTCCCTGGTTATCCCAGGTAGGTGACCTTTCTTGGACATGATAGGTGGCCTCCTAAGGCCTGGGTCCACTCTGTGTTTATCTATGTAGAACTTCCAGGCAGGAAGATGGGGATGGTGATTGGGTAGAGTGGCTGGAGAAGGATAGCTCAGTGCTCTGATAAATTAGGTTCTTAGTAAATGTTAGTTGAATAAGTGACCAAGTGAACTGGGACAGGAAGGGCCTGATCCCTTCAGGATAAGGTAATTATGGTGAGTGGAGTCCTTACTCCCATTCTTCCTCGTTCCTTTCTTTAATTATTTTCTTCTTAGTATGAAAATTTTCAAACTTTTCAAATGCTATTGAATAGCATTATAATGGAGCTATGCATCTATTAGCTAGCTTTAATAATAATAATAATAATAATAATAATAATAATTTTGTCATATTTACTTTGCCTGCTGTATTTATTGAAGTATTTTAAAGTAAAATACAGACTCATTGACATTTTGCCCCAAATGCTTTAGAAATTTACTTAACTAAAAATAAGTAAATTGTCATATTTAACTGCATTTTCATTATCATGCTTAACAAAATTAATCAATTTCTATATTTATCCCCCAAATAATTTTGATTTGTTCAAAACAGAATTCAGGCAAAGTGCACATACTACATGTGAATGTTATGTTTCTTAAGTTCCTTTGATGTGGAACAAAGATATGATCTCTTCTATCATCCTTATTTTTCATGAACTGAAAAGATTGGATCAGTTGTCCTGTAGAATGTTTCACCTTCTGGATTTATTTTACTATTTTCTCCTGATGCCACTTAACATCACTCTGATCCTTGTGTTTTCTAAAGTGTGGAAACTAAATCTAAAGTGTTTAATAGATTAAGGCTGAGTATTTTTGACAAGAACCCCTCATGGGTGGTGTTGTGTATGTTATGTTGCATCACATCAAGAGGTCTATAATGTCTGGTTTTCTCACTATTGGTAGTGTTAAGATTGATCCCAGTGTTAGGCTGGTAACTGTTGTTAGTTACCTCCCCCCACCCCTGTAACCTGTAAGTAACAGTGATTCTTTGGCGCTATATGAATATCCAATTCTTTTCCAATCAGCCTTTCACTTAATGGTGTTGGCATCCTTGTCCAAATCAATTATGTAATTAGGAACTGTAATGTGGCAACATTTCTTGATATAATATCCTTTTCATTGATTAGTTGGGATTCTTTAGTTCTCCCTCATCAACAGGGCTGTTTGAATTGGCACAAATAAGTTTTATTTCTGTTTTCTTTTTTAAATAACACTAAGGAGTTGTGGACTTAAAAAAATGTTTATCTATTTATTTTGTGTGAGAGAGATAGTGAGCCAGGGAGTGGCAGAGAGAGAGGGAGAGAGAATCTCAAGCAGGGTCTGCACTGCCAGTGGAGACTGACATGGGGCTGGATCTTATGAACCATGAGATCATGACCTGAGCCAAATTCCAAAGTTGGATGCTTAACTGACTAAGCCACCCAGGCACCCCAAGGAGTTGTGGATTTTTACATATATACCCTGTTTCAATCAAGTACCATTATTTTTCTTTTTGATGCTCATATTGTCTCATCTTTGGCAATGGGAGCCTCTTCAAGTTGATTCTGAGATAACTTTTGACATCACTCTAGTCTGTGTTAGCTTCTGTGCTTTCAGGCACCAAACAATTTTCTGGGCTCATCTTGTACATTGCTTGCCCCAGACTTAGAATTCTTTATTTCTCCCAGGAGCTCTGGTTCTGTTAGTGGGGAATGGCATTGGGGGATTTTCATTTTCTCTTGATTAGCATAGCCACTTTTGGGTTTTGGAAGACTGTCAGTTATTTTGGAGTCTATTTTATATTTCTAATTACTCTTGTAAATTATCTTAACAGGGAAAATAGCTCTTCCTAAGGTGTGTGTGTGTGTGTGTGTGTGTGTGTGTGTGTGAGAGAGAGAGAGAGAGAGAGAGAGAGAGAGAGAGAGACAGATTTTGTGAAGACTGGCATATTTATTAGTGTGTGTGATATTAAAGGGGATATCAAAAGAGGCTGATATCATTGATATCAACATATTGGTAGTCTTCTGGTCCCAAAGAGCCTTTACTCTTCCTCATATGATCTTTGATATTTCTGAAATATCCCTGTGTTCTTGCTGGAAAATCTCAGGGTGTTCCAGAAGGGAAGGCTGACTGGAAAGCGGACAGCATCACAGATAGGCCCAGAAGATAGTTGGAGTGTAGTGGTGGTTGGGGCTGGGGGGCAAGGTTCAGAAGGCTGAGTGTCAGAGCCACAGAGAATGCTGTCACCTAGAAGGATGATACACAGGATCAGAGTCCTTTTAGGCCTCTACAATGTCCCCTCAGTTTTAGACACCTCCTTAGGAAGTCATGTCTTCATGGATGTGAAAGATGTGGACTGATTGATACTACACTGATTTGGGGGTGGTTCCTGGGTGTAGGGTGCTTTTTTAAGGTCTGAATTGAGACATAAGGTGAAGGCAGAAAATAAACCTCACAGTAAAGGTGAGTGGAATGGGGACCTAAGGTCTCTAACTTTCTACCTGTGCCTCCTCTGTGTGGAGAATAAAGCTACAAGGTAGTATCATAAAGAAAATGATAATGGCTAAGGCAAAAACAACAATAATCATGGCTAAATTATTATTTTAAGATGAGGGGAAGTTAAGTAACTCAGCCAAATTCACACAGCACAGCAAGTAAATTGTGAAGGCAAAATTCAAACCCTGGGGTATGGACAACTTTGTGAGTGAAGCCTTTCTCTGGCCACCAGACTCATAGAAATATAGCTGGGTTGTATTCCCAGATAGGGCTATGTTCCAGTTTGGCTGCTGTGAACATCTGTGCTCTATGCTCCCTAAGGCAAGGGCATAGAGACAGGTGTAGGGTAGGGACACAGTTCTAAAATTGAATCAGGGAGTAATGGGTCCTAACACCTCTGGATTTTTGAGGTGTTACTTAGGGTAGTTGCCCTGCTCCCATGCCCAGAGAACCTCCAAGTTCCCTTTGACTCCATGTGTTTCAATGCCCAGCCACATTCTCTGGAGGCTCTGCTCCTGGCTTGGTTTATTCAGTGCTAGAAAATGCCAGGTTGGGTCATGGATAAGAATAGAAACCCACAGACCAAGCACATGCTTCCCTGCTAGGCTCTTGTGGGCACTATGGGCACAGAGCCACTTTCTGCTGGCCACTGCTTCCTCACAGTTGGGATATATGGAGGTGATGAAGCCATACCTCCTAGTAAAACCCCATAGTCAATTTCTTTACACAAGCACACACACATATTCATTGTCTCTCTGTTCTCTCTCACACACACACGCACACACACACACACCCTCATCCTCAACTATTAGTACTAGGACAAATCAAGTTGTGGCTTCACGCCAGAGTAACAGGAAGTAAGGACTTTCTAAAGGTCAGCTTTAATATGTGGCCTGACATAGATAAGGGAGCAGGTTATGGTGGCTACAAAGAAAATCTCCAACTTCTCAGTTCAGGAGGAGCCCAATTTAAACACTCCCAATTTTTCCTTGCTGGTGTAACAATCCTTTCTTCATCCTACATTTATAACCAGAACACTAAAGACATGATACCTACTTAGAAAGTATATTCCTTCCATGAGTGTTATCTGCTCTATGATATTCTGAGACTCTGTGTGTGTGTGTGTGTGTGTGAGAGCAAGAGAGGAAGGGAGGGAGATGGGGAGAGTATAGAGAGAGAGGATGCTGTCCAGGATGATTAGGGCCTAGGCATGAATATGAATGCTGCCACTGTGTATGGTAGTGAATATACAGAGTTTCTGCTCTTATCATTGGTTCATCCTTTGACCTCCTTCATCAGTCTAGGAATTTCATGGTTTGGAATGAGCCTCTTGTTTTATCAGTGCAGCTGCCCTTTTTCCTTTTCTTGGCACAAAGGAAAATCCTAAAAACAAACTTTAGAGCAAATCACAAAACTGTGATTCTTCCTCAGAGCCAAGTCTCAGTCCAGATGCAGTGGTGCTCAGACACTTGACACTTCAGACTCCCATCTGGTTCTAGATGACATGGTTGGAGGGATGGAGATCTTGAGGATTGAATGCCAGGGAGAGACAAGTCCTCAGATGTGCAGGATGTAGCACAAGGGCATGACCAAGGCCTGGGACTCTCTGACCTTGATTCTTCACTCTCTCTACAGCGGGAGTGCATATCAGTCCACGTGGGTCAAGCAGGAGTTCAGATTGGCAATGCCTGCTGGGAGCTCTTCTGCCTGGAACACGGCATCCAGGCAGATGGCACCTTTGGTGTCCAGGCCAGCAAGGTCAATGATGATGACTCATTCACCACCTTTTTCAGTGAGACTGGCAATGGGAAACATGTGCCTCGGGCTGTTATGGTAGATTTGGAGCCTACTGTTGTCGGTGAGTACGGGCTAGGATCCTTTCCACAGAAAACAACATGAAGCTGCAGAGGCTTTGGTTCATGGTAGCTAAGGAAGCAGAATCTCTAATTGCAAGATGGGAGTGGCTCAACCAGAACCTTTCCACTGCACATGACTTCTGTTACCTCCTTGAAATCTCCACAGTCTTGTAGAGTCTCACAATAGTAATCACAGATCCCTGCTCCCCCATTACAGCTCTAACCTATGCAGAACAAAATACCCTGTACTTAACCCCCTTAAATCTGCTGAGAAAGATCCAAATTGTCAAGATTCTTTACTATAAACCAAGAGCAAAAAATAAAAAATAATTTTAGAAATTATAAGAAGTCTCCAAATAGTCCAGTTCCCAAAGTATAGGTTTCTGATTCTATAATAATTACAGTCTTTTCTCATGGGTGTGGTGTAACCTTGTAGTATCATGCACACAAAATAGAATAACAGATGACATATTTTCTTATAGCCAGAGGTTGCTGTAGTTCTAGACTGAACCTCTTCTGGATCATAGAAAACAAGAATTCTGACTTGTGTTGGAGCAGGATTTTTGGTGCTTCACCTTTCCTGTAAATCCCCCTCTGCCCCCACCATCACTTCCCCCTGGGTCTGACTCCTGAGTCAATCTTCAGCTCAACATCAGGATTTCCTCAGCTTCAAGGCTGACTCACCAAGCAAGGATGGTTAAGTTTCACAGAGATATCTGGGCAAATGTCTGTAATGCCTGAACACTAATTTCTAGGGGCAACAGACTACAGGTACACAATCCTGTACTTTGTACTTTGTACTTTATACAAATACAAAATGTGCAGATTACCCTCCCAGGCTACTGTGCAAATGGGTATTTCCTTTGGGGGTGTGTGTAGAGGAACTATGAATAAAAGAGGGCATGCAGTTGGGGCTTGATACATCTTGGTCAGCCATATGTCCACTTTGTGTAGATCCTTGGAGGTGAGCAGAATAGCCACCCTCTTTAGGACTCCTACTCTTCTAGAACCTAGAGCATAGCTCTGTCTCATTGCCATTCTAAAATATCTCTAATGCCTGACATATATTAGGTTATGGTGAGACTATTGTTGAAAGAGCAGATCACCTTGAATCTTTCTTTGTATCCCTAGAACATTTTTTGAGAGAGAGAGAGAGAGAGAGAGATAATCCTAAGCAGGCTCCACACTTAGCACAGAGTCCCAACATGGGGCTCAATCCCACGACCCTGGGGACATGACCTGAGCCAAAATTAAGAGTTGGATGCTCAACTGACTGAGCCACCCAAGCACCCCTCCCTAGGACATTTTAATGCAAGTGAAATTGAGTTCAGGTTTTGGGTAACTTTGTAGCATGAAAGAAAAAACAAAAGGGACTGAGGGGTGAAAGTGGAAAGAAGGAGGGGCAATCAACTTTGGTGTTTTGTGAACGTTGTGAATCTAAGGCTTTGAAAAGTTCCAACCAGCAGAGCAGTTGTCTTCTCTTTGCCTCCTTGAGTCACAGACTTCTGATTCTATTAGTGCCTATGTTACTCTTGCATTCTTTTAAGCTTTTGCAGATTTATTATGGGGTTGTCTGGTTTTACCACAGTAGAGTTTTATAGGTAGAGGAAATGGAGACCCAGAAAAGTGTTTTATGTTATTTAATGGGGAGGGATGCATCTCCTCTAGAAACAAGGTTGGAAGAGTTGATAGTTTCCATCTCTTGGTAGATGAGGTTCGGGCAGGAACCTACCGCCAGCTCTTCCATCCAGAGCAGCTGATCACAGGAAAGGAGGATGCAGCTAACAATTATGCCCGGGGCCACTACACAGTGGGCAAGGAGAGCATTGACCTGGTGCTGGATCGCATACGGAAGCTGGTAAGTATTAACAAAGGTGAGGAACTGGTAAATCAAGCTAAGATGGATAGGCCTAAGCCTGAACAGGATTAGTGGAGGCCTATGACCTCTGGCTACAGGACAGAACTCCTATGATTTGGGAATTTCTGCTTGTGCTCTGTAGGAAACATTCACAGGATGATGCCTCTTCCTCCACCTGGACATCATGGACTACCCTATAGGCTGACGCTCTACTAATTCTTATTGATGCTCTATGATAGTGTTTGGGGGAAATTCTAAGTATAAGGAAGGCTTGATGTTTGCTTGTTGGAAGCCTAAGTTAACAAAGAATTTAGCTGGGAAGAGAAGAGGAAGAGATCATTGATGCATATGAGCACTTACAAATGCCATTACAAATGTCAATTGAATATATTCCTTCACTTAATTCCCTTAATGATACAAAGGAAGTCACTTCCCTGTACTTTACAGATGAAGAAATTGAGGGCATGTAGTTTAATAATTTAGCCTGGGTCACACAACTAGGATTTGAATCAGGTTGGTTTGACTAGAAAGTTCTGAGTTGTGGGGTGGGTCACTTTGTCTGTTTGAGCTTTCATTTCCTTATCTTTACAATGGAAATGTTTGGACTTGATTAGTGGTTCTGGAGAGCTAAAGATACCAAATTTTTGTTTATGTTAACTTTTTCTATTTAGTGGAGGGCTCATAGGGGTTGTCTGTCTCAAAGCTGTCTATGGGCCCCCAAAGTTCAGAACTAGTATCATAGATCATACCCAATGGGAAAATTCTAAGACTGTATGAATTCCTTTAGTTCCTTTTTTTTCATGATTGAAATTAGTTTTATTTATTTCTTTTCTTTTTTCTTTTTTAATATAATTTATTGTCAAGTTGGCTAACATACAGTGTATAGAGTGTGCTCTTGGTTTTGGGGGTAAAATCAGTGATTCATCACTTACATACAACACCCAGTGCTCATCCCAATAAGTGCCCTCCTCAATGCCCAACACCCATTTTCCCCTCTCCCCATCCCCCCATCAACCCTCCAGTAAGCAACAGTTTGTTCTCTGTATTTAAGTGTCTCTTATGGTTTGCCTCCCTCCCTCTCTGTTTGTAACTATTTTTCCCCCTTTCTTTCCCCCATGGTCTTCTGTTAAATTTCTCAAGTTCCACATATGAGTGAAAACATATGATATCTGTCTTTCTCTGACTGATTTATTTCACTTAGCATAGTACTTTCCAGATTCATCCACGTTGCTGCAAATGGCAGGATTTCATTCTTTCTCATTGCCAAATAGCATTCCATTGTATATGTAAACCACTTCTTCTTTATCCATTCATCAGTTGATGGACATTTAGACTTTTTCCATAATTTGGCTATTGTTGAACGCTGTATTATAAACATTGGGGTACATGTGCCCCTATGTATCAGCATTCCTGTATCCTTTGGATAAATTCCCAGTAGTGCTATTGCTGGGTTGTAGGGTAGTTCTATTTTTAATTTTTTGAGGAGCCTCCACACTGTTTTCCAGAGCGGCTGCACCAGTTTGCATTCCCACCAACAGTGCAAGAGGTTTTCCATTTCTCCACATCCTCGCCAGCATCTGCTGTTTCCTGAGTTGTTAATTTTAGCCACTCTGACCAGTGTGAGGTGGTATCTCATTGTGGTTTTGATTTGTATTTCCCTGATGATGTGTGATGTTGAACATCTTTTCATGTGTCGGTTGGCCATCTGGATGTCTTCTTTGGAAAAGTGTCTTGAATTCACTTAGTTCTGGTAAGAGCTAACATTGAGTGCTTACTATGTGTCAAGTCCTTGCTCAACATATTATGCTATCTCATTTCATAATCACAATATCCTTGTGAGATGAATATTTTTTATTGCCCTACTTTAGTCAGGAAGAAACAGAAGTCTGGAGGTGTTCAATAACTTGCTCACGTTTTTACAACTGGGAAATGGTAAAATTGATATTAAAACTCAGGTTCTCTGATTCCATTTATATTTCTGAAATTGGTACCCAGAGCCACCTTTCAAGACTGGGCTGAAATATATAATCGGCAGTTCCCACAAAACCAATGACAAGGGCAGGGAAAATGGAGAAGGAGTTGGGGCTTTCAAAGAGTAAGGTTATTAACCACTGTCATTCTGAAACTCTTATTCCTGGTTCAACCAAGCCACTGGGCTAGAAACTTCCACATACCTCGTAGCATGTACATGTGCAGTTTGCCACCCTATATATTTCAGCTAGTCCTCCCAAGATCAATCCATCTCCTTTTATCTTACTTCTTCAAGGCTGTTTCAATTTTACCTACATAAAAAATGTTGAGGAGTGGAGTGGGGCAGCCAGAAAGGATTGCCTGCCTTTGTTCACATGAGGGTATTCTTATAAACATGTTCTCTGGTTTCTTCCCCTTCTCTACTCTCTCCAGACAGATGCCTGCTCTGGCTTGCAAGGCTTCCTGATCTTCCACAGTTTTGGTGGGGGCACTGGCTCTGGCTTCACTTCTTTGCTGATGGAACGCCTCTCCCTGGATTATGGCAAGAAATCCAAGCTAGAGTTTGCTATCTACCCAGCCCCTCAGGTCTCCACTGCAGTTGTGGAGCCCTACAACTCCATTCTGACAACCCATACCACACTGGAACATTCAGATTGTGCTTTCATGGTGGATAATGAAGCCATCTATGACATCTGCCGCAGAAACCTAGACATTGAACGCCCTACCTATACCAACCTCAACCGCCTCATCAGCCAGATTGTGTCCTCCATCACTGCCTCTCTCCGCTTTGATGGGGCCCTCAATGTGGACCTCACTGAGTTCCAGACCAACCTAGTGCCCTACCCCCGTATCCACTTCCCACTGGTCACTTATGCACCCATCATATCTGCCGAGAAAGCCTATCATGAACAACTCTCTGTGGCTGAGATAACGAGCTCCTGCTTTGAACCCAACAGCCAGATGGTAAAGTGTGACCCAAGACATGGCAAGTACATGGCCTGCTGCATGCTCTATCGGGGGGACGTCGTGCCTAAGGATGTGAATGTCGCTATTGCTGCCATCAAGACCAAGAGGACTATCCAGTTTGTAGACTGGTGTCCCACAGGCTTCAAGGTGAGAGCTGATGACTTAGGGAGGAGGTAGGCAATTAGAGAAGCAGAAGATTACCAAGGATGGGAAAGGAGGATGTATAAATTCCAGGGTCTTAGGCATACAATTCCATGGGATCTTCAGATTTCATGGGATGATATGGGGAGAGGGGCTTAAGACAAAGATAGCATTAATTTCATTCATTCATTCATTCATTCATTCATTCATTCATTCATCATTCATTCATACATTTTAGGTAAGGAGAGACTTTATTTGAAAGAATTATGAAAAGAGAGAGGAAAAAAAAAGAAAAGAGAGCGGAGGACAATTGCAGTATTCAGAGGGGTACTACTACAGTAGGGAGAAGTCTCCTACTGCTCTTACCCTAACATCTGTAAGCATCTCAAAGGTCAGGAAGAAAAGAGCTTTTCTATAATAGGGAGGAGTGTACAGGGTAGAAAGAACACATGTGGGCAAGTGCGATGAACAGGATGAATGGGTGGAGGTAGATGAAATCTGATAATAGATCAGAGAATGGAATTAACCAAATTATTCAAATTATCAGAGAGATATAATCCCATCCTTTAATAAAAGATGTGTTTCTCTCCCAATTTATCTTGAAAAAGTAAGTGTTCACCCTGTAAGTCTTAACTCAGTGAGGAAGAAATTTTATGGTTATTATAGGATTGTGAATCACTTATTTTGTGAAGCCCTGAAATTTCCCATTAACTAGAAGTAAGCAGAAGCTGAGGAAGCCTGTTGTAGATCAGGTGTCCACAGTATGGAAAATGCCAGACTCTGAGGGTTAGTAAGGAGATACAACAGCCAGGGAAGACCCATGGATCTCAGGACTAGTGAATGTTGAATGTTAGAAGGCACTTCTTTGAGTTGCACTGGCAAGACATGCAGCTGGTTTTGTGCATGTGAACTGCTTGACCACTTTGTCCTGTGTTCCTATGGTCTTTAATCAGATTCTGCTATCAAAATAATTATCATCATTTACATTAATATTAATTAGTAACCTCCCAGTCATGCCTTTAATAATTCAGAGGTTTACTCAGCACCAGGGGTTGATGTACCAGTTGGTAGAGATACAGAGATGAGCATTCTGTAACACAGATTAGCCTACCTAATCTCCTTTGGTAGCATTCTTCCTCACTGCTATACTCCTAGCTACATACACAATCTTTCCTCTAGACTACACCCATTTTTAAAAATAATGTTGCTTACATTAAAAAAAAATGTTTATGTATTTTGAGAGAGAAAGAGTGTGCATTCATGTGAGTGTCAGGAAGGCGCAGAGAAAGAAGGAAAGAGAATACCAAACAGGCTCTGTGCTGTCAGTGCAGCTTGATCTCGGATCATGACCTGAGCCAAAATCAAGAGTCAGGTACTTAACTGACTGAGCCACCCATGCACCCCAAGACTACACCTATTTTTATGGGTCATTTCTGGTCATTCTGTGAAAACAATCAAGATCTTCCAAAATATGGAGTTCTTTTTAAAAAATTTAAATGTAAACAAACAATAAAACAAGCTAGTAGGAAAATGAATAGGAAAAAAGAAAAAAATGAGACGTGAGGGTGGTGGGGAAGTTAACATAAAGGAGATGCCCCTCTTTCTATCTTTTATTTTAAGCTGAAGTTTGAGGATTATGTCCAGAAAGATAGGTAGTGCAGCATCTTTAGCTGCTTTTCAGAAAAGCATATGATTGTTGAATTTCATCCTCTTGCATTCTTCCCAAGGGTGTTTGTCCCTACTTGAATCAGTTGAAGGAATAATTACTGTTTGAGAGAGGAGAGTTGGCTTCAGACACAAAGTTTTTTTCTAGTCAGGGTCAGATTGAGCAAAATATGTGATGCAGTGAAGTTTATATTCATTGCCCTTCCCTTTCTCATTTTTGGTCCTTTGCCCTATCTTAGCATCACCTCCACCACCAAGATGCTACTTTTGTCTAAGAGGAATAATAGATAATTCTAAATTCATTTAATTGGCTACCCACCTTGGCTATATAGACTGCTGCAATTCCCACCTACATCTCTCAAGAAGACATATATTTTAAAGCTATGAATTTAAGAGGCTGACACTTAAGGCATGATGACCTGGGTAGGAGAGCTATTTTTTGGGTGTACTATGTTCTCAGTGTCCTATGGATATTATCACAGTTTGTTCCCTCAGACTTCTTCCAGTTGCTTACAGTTCCTGAGATTGACTTTGGTTTGGGGTATGTGTGTGGGGAGAAGGGAGATTTCTCAGATAGTACCCCTAATATTAGATTGGGCTAGGGTTAGCTTGGAGAACTTTGCCATGCTACCAGATCTTGGGAAGTAGGCTTGTCCAGGCAAGGGTTTTAATGAACTTTCTTTGATTGAAGGCCTTACTTTTCTTCTAACAAGCCTACTCCCCTGAGACATGGGGACTGGCTAACATTAATCCCCAAGACCTTTTGAATTTTTAAATTTATTGCTCTGGAATATCTCTATGATCTTTTAATTTTTATTTATTTATTTTTTATTTTAGAGAGAGAGAAAGACAGTGTGAACAGGGGAGAGGGTCAAAGGGAGAGAGGGAGAGAGTGAGAGAATTTCAAGCAGGTTCAGCGTGGAGCCCGTTGTGGGTCTCAATCCCACAACTGGGATCATGACCCAAGCCAAATCAAGAGTCGGACATGAGCCACCCAGGCATCTCACTTCCAAGATCTTTTAAACAGCACTTTACCCTTGGCAGAGAAATTTCCCTAAATTTATTGAAAACTTTAGATGCCCACGTGGAAAAGAATAAACTTCAAGCCTAGAAATTAATTTGCCTCTAAAAGGGGATCTATTTTCCTTTTCAAGATAACCATGTATTGTACACCCCGTTAATATTGATCTCATTCGTTACCCTCATTTGTCTCCTTGAATCTCCCCACTACATTTCTACCTAATACCATCCCTATTCTCCTCTTCTTTCATAGTCTTTATTTTTTTCTAAGTTTTTATTTAAATTCCAGCTAGTCTTTTGCAGTTTTAGATTTCATAGCCCTTCCTCTTGAATTTGCCTGTACTCAATTCCACTCACTTTTGATTTATCTTCAACACTCACCTCTCTCTGTTTCTTCAACCCTTTGATTCTCTCTTTTCATATCCAGGCCTGCTCCCATCCCCACACCCATGACTGTGTCTTGCTACCACATCATGTTACTAAGATAACCCCATTTTGAGTTGTCCTTTGGCTGCTCTGCATTTTCTTTTGTTGTCCCTCCTCTTTCTCTGTTCCTCAGGTGGGCATCAACTATCAGCCACCCACTGTGGTACCAGGAGGGGACCTGGCCAAAGTCCAGCGGGCTGTTTGCATGCTGAGCAACACCACAGCAATTGCGGAGGCCTGGGCCCGCCTGGACCACAAGTTTGACCTCATGTACGCCAAGCGAGCCTTTGTGCATTGGTATGTTGGAGAGGGAATGGAAGAAGGAGAATTTTCTGAGGCCAGGGAGGACCTGGCTGCTCTGGAGAAGGATTATGAAGAAGTGGGGACTGATTCATTTGAAGAAGAAAATGAAGGGGAGGAGTTTTAAATATACACATTCCCCTTGGTTGTGTCTCTTTATTTATGCTGATACACTCAAAGCACATTTAACTATTCTAAGAGTAACAGACTACACTCCTGTACCTAGCCTAATTTCTGTGTATAAGGTGTATGACACCAGTGCCTATGAGTGACTGGGCCGAAAATGGATGCTGAGTTGTTCAGACACTCCTTTGGGTAAAAGTAGTTTTGTGTCATGAAAAAACTGAGTCTCTAGGTTAGGGTGAAGCCAAGTTACACTTTGTGAAGAGACCTAATCAGGATTTTAAATTCTAGATTAGGCTACGCTCACCCCAAAGCATAGTCTCCTGGCTGTGGAATGGTGAAACACTCAGGAAAGGAAAGATTTGGGCATTGGGAAGATTCCAGGAAGGAAGTGGCACTGTTAGAGAGAGAAACAATACACACATATTTCCTGCCCTTGTAAAAACACAAATAAATTAATGAGATAATTCAGGTAGTGTTGACTGCTATAAAGTAAAACAACAACAACAACAACAACAACAACTGTGATGAGAGAAAGTATCTGGGGAGGGTGCTCTTTTAGACTGGGTGGTCAGAAAGGGCTTCATGGAGATCTGAAAGACAGGAGAGAGCCATCACGTAAAGTCAAAGGATGCCGGATATAGAGCAAAACACAGATGTGGGAACAAGATTGGAATGTCTGAAGAACATAAAGGAGGTCAGTGTGCCTGGAGAATAGTGTGAGATGGAGATAAGATCCAAGAGCCAAGCTGGGGCCAGAGCATATTTAGCCGATAGACTATGGTAAGTTTAGATTTTTCTCTAAGTGAAACAAACATTTGGAAGGTTTTAAGCAGGATATACTATAGTTTTTATACACATATACCTTATCTGTAATCCTCCCAACAATCTCAAAATGGATATTCTGCTCATTTTGTAGATGAAAATACTGAAGTTTACAGAGTTGATATGTTGCTCATAGAGAGCTCAGATAACATGGATCACCAATTCTATTGTCTACCCTACATGATTTCTATGCCTTGATATCTGTGCCCATTTTCCAACTGCTGCTTCATAAAATGATGGATAGGGGAGAAACAAAAAAAGCATTTACAAAAGAGAGGATGAGTTAATACATCTGTTCCCTGAAGTTGGCAGCTCTGGTAGGATTTTAGGAAAATAAAAAATCTGCTTTTAAGAAACTACTACTGGTAAGATACCCAAGGTTGGGCACACGGTAGGTCCCTATGTATTAGATGCACACCTTGTTAATTGTTGACTTTCCCTAGATTTTTGTTGTATATTCCTTGGGAGCCCTCAGAAAGATAGAATAAAATGTTCCAAAAAAAGGAAGAATTCTGATCACTTCTAGAGGATTGTTTTCAGAGAGACCTTACTTTCTTGCTCTTCTATGAAGGAGATCATGGTGCTAAAAAAACCCCAATGAGGTCCAGTTCTGCTGTCCATTGTGACCTCCCTTGACTGAGGATCATTCCTGCACCAAGTCCCCATAGGTGTCTACATAGCTGTGTAGACAAATTTATTAAAGAAATGTATTAGAGAAGCAGGGTCAGGAGCTCAGGAAGGAGCATATTCCCTCTTGATAGAAGTTGAGAGACCTACCCATGGATTTCAGATAAGCCTCAAGGACTTCCTGAGTGTATAACTGTCACCTACCCAGGGAGAAAATTATACATCCTCAAGGTCAGGGTTTAAGGCGGTGGTAAATAACTTATGGTATGTTCCTTTCCTCTAGATCTATGTGAATTAGGTTAAATTAACAGGAATGGCAGTCACAGAAGTGCTGTTTAAGAGGTATGAATAAAGGGGGATAGGGCTACAGGAAAGTTTCAGGGATGATGTGTAGGGGCTTTGGATGTATTTTCCCCAGTTTCTCCTCTATTTTTTTTTAACGTTTGTTCATTTTTGAGAGACAGAGTGAGAGTGGGGGGGGGGGGGGGCGGGAAGGGAGAGAGGGAGATACAGAATCCAAAGTAGGCTCTAGGCTCTGAGCTGTCAGCACAGAGCCCGATGTGGGACTTGAACTCACTAACCATGAGATCATGACTGGAGCTAAAATTGGACGTTCAACCGACTAAGTCACCCAGGCACCCCATCTCTCCTCTTCTATTTTTTTTCATGTGGTTAAATCCCTGGCCAATCATGGGGTTAGATACCTCCAGTCCTGCTCAACTTTTATGGCTCTCTTCATGAAGTAGGATTATTGACTTTTAGAACTGGAGTTAGGTGTCCCTCTGAAGAGGGTAAATAGGAAAGTGGGTGATTCTCTACCATTCCTTGAGATAGGCAGTTTACTAATTCTTTCTCTAGCAGGGAATTAGCTAGAGGCTTCTTATGGTTGTAAAGCAAGTTTGGCAGATGCTAGATAATTGTGCAACAGCCTTTTGTAGGTTTCTTGTTTAGCTCACTGGGTTTGGATTACCCAGGCTCTTGAATCCTGATGCCAGCTTTTAGGGATTCCCAAGTCACTTTTATTTACAAAAAAAATATATCAATTTTTACCTTTTAAATACTTTATCCCAGGAATTAGAAGAGTCCATAGTTAATATAATATGTAGCGAAATTCTCTTTAGTTTTCTGCCCCAATTTCTCAATGTATTTCTTAGTTCTTCCTAATATGGCAGCATATATAATCACATGCATTCCTCACTCCAACACCTGCAGTCCTGGGTCTTGAACTTTTTTTTCTGTGAAAGTTGTATATATATATATATATATATATACCCACAAAAGTATGGCCCAATATAATATATATAATATATTGTCAAATTGGTTTCCATACAACACCCAGTGCTCATCCCAACAGGTGCCCTCCACAATGCCCATCATCCACTTTCCCCTCTCCCCCACCCCCCAACAACCCTCAGTTTGTTCTCAGTATTGGTCTCTTATGTTTTGCCTCCTTTCCTCTCTGTAAATTCCCCCCTCTTCCTCTCCCCCCCAGTCTTCTGACAAGTTTCTCAGGATCCACATATGAGTGAAAATATATGGTACCTTTCTCTGCCCGACTTATTTCACTTAGCATAATACTCTCCAGTTCCAACCATGTTGCTACAATTGGCCAGATTTCATTCTTTCTCATTGCCACGTAGTACTCCATTGTGTATATAAACCACTTCTTTATCCATTTGTTAGTTGATGGACATTTAGGCTCTTTCCATACTTTGGCTATTGTTGAAAGTGCTGCTATAAACATTGGGGTACAAATGTCCCTATGCCTCAGCACTCCTGTATCCCTTGGGTAAATTCCTAGCAGTGCTA